>NC_138770.1:51022053-52467053 GCF_965119305.1 Pelophylax lessonae | reverse complement strand
CCTTGCAGCAGATTAGGGGAGGTAGTCACGGTATAAGAATGACAAGCGTAGTGCGGTGGGGAGGAGGGGGGGGGGGTTGTGATGCATAGTGTCCTACCCTACAACAACTGGAGAGCAAGGCTGACTTCTACAAGAAAGAAAAGGAGAAATGGAAATAAGACAAGAGCAAGGAAGAAGAATATGGAGAAGACTTTACCTATGAAGGTTGCCTTTTTCAGATTGCTCTGTATTAAATCCTCAGGTGCAACAGAAAGGCTTGCAGTTGGTATGGAAGAAGCCCCCTCTTTCTCTTTCTTGCCCTCCACAATCAATCTTGTTCTTCAGGTCCCAAGTGGTGCAGAGGCAAAAAAAAAAAAAAAGGCCCATCTGGTTTCTTATCAGTTCTGTCAAGTCTTGCATACGCTAAAATGCTAATGACCTGGATATAGCTCATGCAAAATGCAGCACAAGGCGCTGGAGAATAAGGCAAGGGCAAGAAATACACTGAGATGTAGACTTATAGTGCAGCAGAGGAATCTCACAGATTATCAAGCTCAGTGCACCGGGCACGCTATACGGTGACGTTATTGATAGACAGTATGCGCAGAATAACAGGCTATTCAAGGATAAGAAACTATTTACTCACAACAATTTCCAATATACTGTATAATATATATATATATATATATACATATATATATACATACATACATACACACAGTATATATACATATATATATATACACACACACACTCGATATTACCAAAAGTATTGGGAGGGATGCTTGCCTTTACCCGCACATGAACTTTAATGGCATCCCAGTCTTAGTCCGTAGGGTTCAATATTGAGTTGGCCCACCCTTTGCAGCTATAACAGCTTCAGCTCTTCTGGGAAGGCCGTCCACAAGGTTTAGAAGTGTGTCTATGGGAATGTTTGACCATTCTTCCAGAAGCGCATTTGTGAGATCAGGCACTGAGATTGGACAAGAAGGCCTGGCTCACAGTCTCCGCTCTAATTCATCCCAAAGGCCCAAAGGTGTTCTATTGGGTTGAGGTGCAAGCCAATCGTGTTCCTCCACCTCAAACTCGATCATCGGTGACTGTCTTTATGGACCTTGCTTTGTGAACTGGTGCGCAGTCATGTTGGAACAGGAAGGGGCCATCCCCAAACTGTTCATACAAAGTTGGGAGCATGATGTGTCCAAAAGGTCTTGGTATTCTGACGCCTTAAGAGTTTCCTTAGTTCATTGGAACTAAGGGACCAAGCCCAACTCCTACAAACTAAAACTGGGATGCCATTAAAGTTCATGTGCGTGTAAAGGCAGGTGTCCCAATACGAGAATAAGAATGGTAAAACATTCCCATAGACACACTTCTAAACCTTGTGGACAGCCTTGCCAGAAGAGTTGAAGCTGTTATAGCTGCAAAGTGTGGGCCAACTCAATATTGAACCCTACGGACTAAGACTGGGATGCCATTAAAGTTAATGTGCGTGTAAAGGCAGGCATCCCAATACTTCTGACAATATAGTGTGTGTGTGTACATATATATATATATAGATAGATATATATCTATCTATATATATAGCTATATATATATATATATATATATATATATACTGCTCAGAAAAATTAAAGGAACACTTTTTAATCAGAGTGTAGCATCAAGTCATGTAAGCTCCCGGGATATTGATCTGGTCGGTTAAGTAACAGAGGGGGTTGTTAATCAGCTTTAGCTGCTTTGCTGTTACTGAAATGAACAGGTGGGCAACAATGAGACGACTTCAAAAACAGGAATGGTTTTATAGGTGGAGGCCACTGACATGTATTTTTCCCTACTCATCTTTTCTGACTGTTTTGCATTTGGCTAGGGTCAGTGTCACTACTGGTAGCATGAGGCGATACTTGGAACCTAAAGATGTTGCATGGGCAGTCCAACTCCTCCAGGATGGCACATCAATATATGCCATTGCCAGAAAGGTTTGCGGTGTCTCCCAGCACAGTCTCAAGAGCATGGAGGAGATTCCAGGAGACAGGCAGTTACTCTAGGAGAGCTGGACAGGGCCATAGAAGGTCCTTAACCCATCAGCAGGACCGGTATCTGCTCCTTTGTGTAAGGAGGAACAGGATGAGCGCTGCCAGAGCCCTACAAAATGACCTCCAGGAGGTCACTGATGTGAATGTCTCTGACCAGACAATTAGAAACTGACTTCATGAGGGTGGCCTGAGGGCCCTGTTCTCACTTCCCGGCACAGTGGAGCTCTATTGGCATTTGCCATTGAACACCAGAATTGGCAGGTCGACCACTGGCGCCCTGTGCTTTTCACAGATGAGAGCAGGTTCACCCTGAGCACATGTGACACATGTGAAAGGATCTGGAGAAGCCATGGGGAACGGTTTGGTGGTGGGTCAGTGATGGTCTGGGGAGGCAAATCCATGGAGGAACACACAGACCTCTACAGGCTAGACAATGGCACCCTGACTCAGTGGCGGCTGGTGCTCAAAATTTTGGGGGGGGGGGGCGCAAAAAGAAAAATTTAATAGGTATTGCTTCGCGTCAAAAAACGCAGTAAAAAATTGCGTGACTTTGAAGTCACGGTACAGGCATGGCACAGGTGATGGTATAGGCATGGCATAGGTGATGGTACAGGCATGGCACAGGTGATGGTATAGGCATGGCACAGATATGGTATAGGCATGTCACAGGTCATGGTACAGGAGATGGTATATGCCCCCTTTCAATGCAGAGACCAGTGTACATGCCCCCTTCAATGCAGAGTTCAGCATGCGTGCCCCCTTCAATGCAATGAACATTGTGCTGTGCCCCCTTCAATGCAATGAACACTGTGCTATGCCCCCTTCAATGCAATGAACACTGTGCTATGCCCCCTTCAATGCAATAAACACTGTGCTGTGCCCCCACAATGCAGAGTTCAGCATGCATGCCCCCTTCAATGCAACTGTGCTGTGCCCCCTTCAATGCAATGAACAATGTGCTGTGCCCCCTTCAATGCAATAAACACTGTGCTGTGCCCCCTTCAATGCAATAAACACTGTGCTGTGCCCCCTTCAATGCAATAAACACTGTGCTATGCCCCCTTCAATGCAATAAACACTGTGCTGTGCCCCCACAATGCAGAGTTCAGCGTGCATGCCCCCTTCAATGCAACTGTGCTGTGCCCCCTTCAATGCAATGAACAATGTGCTGTGCCCCCTTCAATGCAATAAACACTGTGCTGTGCCCCCTTCAATGCAATAAACACTGTTCTGTGCCCCCTTCAATGCAATGAACACTGTGCTATGCCCCCTTCAATGCAATGAACACTGTGCTGTGCCCCAACAATGCAGAGTTCAGCGTGCATGCCCCCTTCAATGCAATAAACACTGTGCTGTGCCCCCTTCAATGCAATAAACACTGTGCTGTGCCCCCTTCAATGCAATAAACACTGTGCTGTGCCCCCTTCAATGCAATGAACACTGTGCTGTGCCCCCTTCAATGCAATAAACACTGTGATGTGCCCCCTTCAATGCAATGAACACTGTGCTGTGCCCCCACAATGCAATGAACACTGTGCTGTGCCCCCTTCAATGCAATAAACACTGTGCTGTGCCCCCTTCAATGCAATAAACACTGTGCCCCCTTCAATGCAATGAACTCTGTGCTGTGCCCCAACAATGCAGAGTTCAGCGTGCATGCCCCCTTCAATGCAACTGTGCTGTGCCCCCTTCAATGCAATGAACACTGTGCTGTGCCCCCACAATGCAGAGTTCAGCGTGCATGCCCCCTTCAATGCAACTGTGCTGTGCCCCCTTCAATGCAATAAACACTGTGCAGAGTTCAGCGTGCGTGCCCCCTTCAATGCAACTGTTCCGTGCCCCCATCAATGCAGGGTTCAGCGTGCGAGCCCCTTTCAATTCAGAGCGCCACAGCATTGTCCCCAATCACTGCAGAGCGCCACAGCATTGTACCCCAATGATTGCAGAGCGCCACAGCATTGTCCCCCAATGATTGCAGAGCGCCACAGCATTGTCCCCCAATGATTGCAGAGCGCCACAGCATTGTACCCCAATGATTGCAGAGCGCCACAGCATTGTACCCCAATGATTGCAGAGCGCCACAGCATTGTCCCCCCAATGATTGCAGAGTGCCAGCATTGTCCCCCAATGATTGCAGAGCGCCACAGCATTGTCCCCCAATGATTGCAGAGCGCCACAGCATTGTCCCCCAATAATTGCAGAGCGCCACAGCATTGTACCCCAATGATTGCAGAGCGCCACAGCATTGTACCCCAATGATTGCAGAGTGCCAGCATTGTCCCCCAATGATTGCAGAGCGCCACAGCATTGTCCCCCAATGATTGCAGAGCGCCACAGCATTGTACCCCAATGATTGCAGAGCGCCACAGCATTGTACCCCAATGATTGCAGAGCGCCACAGCATTGTCCCCCAATGATTGCAGAGTGCCAGCATTGTCCCCCAATGATTGCAGAGCGCCACAGCATTGTCCCCCAATGATTGCAGAGCGCCACAGCATTGTCCCCAATGATTGCAGAGCGCCACAGCATTGTCCCCCAATGATTGCAGAGCGCCACAGCATTGTCCCCCAATGATTGCAGAGCGCCCCAGAATTGTCCCCCAATGATTGCAGAGCGCCACAGCATTGTCCCCAATGATTGCAGAGCGCCACAGCATTGTCCCCCAATGATTGCAGAGCGCCACAGCATTGTCCTCCAATGATTTCAGAGCATCACAGCATTGTCCCCCAATGATTGCAGAGCGCCACAGCATTGTCCCCCAATGATTGCAGAGCGCCACAGCATTGTCCCCCAATGATTGCAGAGCGCCAGCATTGTCCCCCAATGATTGCAGAGCGCCACAGCATTGTCCCCCAATGATTGCAGAGCGCCACAGCATTGTACCCCAATGATTGCAGAGCGCCACAGCATTTTCCCCCAATGATTGCAGAGCGCCACAGCATTGTACCCCAATGATTGCAGAGCGCCACAGCATTGTCCCCCAATGATTGCAGAGTGCCAGCATTGTCCCCCAATGATTGCAGAGCGCCACAGCATTGTCCCCCAATGATTGCAGAGCGCCACAGCATTGTACCCCAATGATTGCAGAGCGCCACAGCATTGTACCCCAATGATTGCAGAGTGCCAGCATTGTCCCCCAATGATTGCAGAGCGCCACAGCATTGTCCCCCAATGATTGCAGAGCGCCACAGCATTGTCCCCAATGATTGCAGAGCGCCACAGCATTGTCCCCCAATGATTGCAGAGCGCCACAGCATTGTCCCCCAATGATTGCAGAGCGCCAGCATTGTCCCCCAATGATTGCAGAGCGCCACAGCATTGTCCCCCAATGATTGCAGAGCGCCACAGCATTGTACCCCAATGATTGCAGAGCGCCACAGCATTGTACCCCAATGATTGCAGAGCGCCACAGCATTGTCCCCCAATGATTGCAGAGTGCCAGCATTGTCCCCCAATGATTGCAGACCGCCACAGCATTGTCCCCCAATGATTGCAGAGCGCCCACAGCATTGTCCCCCAATGATTGCAGAGTGCCAGCATTGTCCCCCAATGATTGCAGAGTGCCAGCATTGTCCCCCAATGATTGCAGAGCGCCACAGCATTGTCCCCCAATGATTGCAGAGCGCCACAGCATTGTACCCCAATGATTGCAGAGTGCCAGCATTGTCCCCCAATGATTGCAGAGCGCCACAGCATTGTCCCCCAATGATTGCAGAGCGCCACAGCATTGTCCCCAATGATTGCAGAGCGCCACAGCATTGTACCCCAATGATTGCAGAGCGCCACAGCATTGTACCCCAATGATTGCAGAGTGCCAGCATTGTCCCCCAATGATTGCAGAGCGCCACAGCATTGTCCCCCAATGATTGCAGAGCGCCACAGCATTGTACCCCAATGATTGCAGAGCGCCACAGCATTGTACCCCAATGATTGCAGAGCGCCACAGCATTGTCCCCCAATGATTGCAGAGTGCCAGCATTGTCCCCCAATGATTGCAGAGCGCCACAGCATTGTCCCCCAATGATTGCAGAGCGCCACAGCATTGTCCCCAATGATTGCAGAGCGCCACAGCATTGTCCCCCAATGATTGCAGAGCGCCACAGCATTGTCCCCCAATGATTGCAGAGCGCCCCAGAATTGTCCCCCAATGATTGCAGAGCGCCACAGCATTGTCCCCCAATGATTGCAGAGCGCCACAGCATTGTCCCCCAATGATTTCAGAGCATCACAGCATTGTCCCCCAATGATTGCAGAGCGCCACAGCATTGTCCCCCAATGATTGCAGAGCGCCACAGCATTGTCCCCCAATGATTGCAGAGCGCCAGCATTGTCCCCCAATGATTGCAGAGCGCCACAGCATTGTCCCCCAATGATTGCAGAGCGCCACAGCATTGTACCCCAATGATTGCAGAGCGCCACAGCATTTTCCCCCAATGATTGCAGAGCGCCACAGCATTGTACCCCAATGATTGCAGAGCGCCACAGCATTGTCCCCCAATGATTGCAGAGTGCCAGCATTGTCCCCCAATGATTGCAGAGCGCCACAGCATTGTCCCCCAATGATTGCAGAGCGCCACAGCATTGTACCCCAATGATTGCAGAGCGCCACAGCATTGTACCCCAATGATTGCAGAGTGCCAGCATTGTCCCCCAATGATTGCAGAGCGCCACAGCATTGTCCCCCAATGATTGCAGAGCGCCACAGCATTGTCCCCAATGATTGCAGAGCGCCACAGCATTGTCCCCCAATGATTGCAGAGCGCCACAGCATTGTCCCCCAATGATTGCAGAGCGCCAGCATTGTCCCCCAATGATTGCAGAGCGCCACAGCATTGTCCCCCAATGATTGCAGAGCGCCACAGCATTGTACCCCAATGATTGCAGAGCGCCACAGCATTGTACCCCAATGATTGCAGAGCGCCACAGCATTGTCCCCCAATGATTGCAGAGTGCCAGCATTGTCCCCCAATGATTGCAGACCGCCACAGCATTGTCCCCCAATGATTGCAGAGCGCCCACAGCATTGTCCCCCAATGATTGCAGAGTGCCAGCATTGTCCCCCAATGATTGCAGAGTGCCAGCATTGTCCCCCAATGATTGCAGAGCGCCAGCATTGTCCCCCAATGATTGCAGAGTGCCAGCATTGTCCCCCTATGATTGCCGAGCGCCACAGCATTGTCCCCCAATGATTGCAGAGCGCCCACAGCATTGTCCCCCAATGATTGCAGAGCGCCAGCATTGTCCCCCAATGATTGCAGAGCGCCACAGCATTGTCCCCCAATCGATGCAGAGTGCCAGCGTGCGTGCTCCGTTCAAACTTACCTGGCGGCGGCGCGGCTCAGCTTCTTCCTCCTCTTCTGCGGCGGGTCCTCCTCCCTCGTCTCGGCGGCGGGAACCGGCGGGCGGCCTCTCCTTTTCTCTGAGCGGCGGTGACGGTGAGTGACTGACGCACGCACCGGCACCGCCCCCATTGCGACGTCAGCGATATCCTGGATGATGATTGGTCCAGGCTGTAGACTGGACCAATCACAGCCAGAATATCAGAAAGTGGGGGTGTCCAACCGCAAGGACTTGCGCCCAGGATACCCCCCTACCCCCCAGAAGGCAGCCAATCGGCGCCTCTTCTGGGACGTAACCCCACCCCCCCCTAGCCACCAGTTCCTTGGGTTCAGGCCGGCGAACCCAATTTTTTTTTTTAATACAACTTTATTTGTTCGTTTTGTTTTTTTTTTCTTTTTTTTTTTCTTTTTTTTAGGGGTAGGGGGGCGGCGCCCTGGCGCCCCCTATGCACGGGCTGCCACTGCCCTGACTGCTATTAGGTATCGGGATGAAATCCTTGGATCAATTGTCAGACCCTACGCTGGTGCAATGGGTCCTGGGTTCCTCCTGGTACACGACAATGCATGGCCTCATTTGGGGAGAGTATGCAGCCAGTTCCTGGAGGATGAAGGAATTGATAACATTGAATGGCTCCCACACTCGCCTGACCTAAATCCAATAGAACAACTCTGGGAGCTTAGTGATGTCCTGGTCCATATCTTGGAAGAACTACCAGGACACCATCCGTCATCTCATTAGGAGAATGCCCTGTCCTTGTCAGGCATGCATACAAGCACGTGGGGGCCATACAAACTACAATTTGAATTCCTGCAATAAAATTTCAGCAAAATGGACTAGTCTGCTGCATCATTTTGTCACTTTGATTTTCGGGGTGTCTTTGAATTCAGCCCTCTGTAGGGTGATAATTTTCATTTCCATCAAACGATGTGACATCCTTCCCTTCCTAACACATTACCCAGTCTATATCAGTATAGATCCTAACACATTACCCAGTCCATACCAGTATAGATCCTAATACATTACTAGGGTTGAGCAAACCCGGACTGTATTGTTTGGGATCGTACCGGACTTTTGGGTATTCGGTACCCGGACCCGAACATTTAACTGTATGTTCGGGATACTGTCCGTTGTTCGGTAATGTTATTTGATGTTTTGGCACGGTTTTAACGTTTTGGCGCAGTTTTAATGGTGCGGTTTTAACAGGTGCAAGGCAGCCAATCAGCAGGCGTTTAACTAGTGTGCCCTTAGAAGCCATCACAGCCATGCCTACTAATGGCATGACTGTGATTGACCAGTGCAGCATATGACCCAGAGTCTATATAAGCTGTAGTCACATAGCGCCGCGCGTCACTCTGCTCAAACTATACTAGGGAGAGGTTCCTGATGCTGCTGCTGAGGGAGAGATAGGAGATTATTGTAGGGTCAGGCTGGAGATTGCTTTGAGGGAAAGAATAGGAAGAATCTTCTTTAATCAGACAGTGATCTACATTGATTGTATTGTGTGGGGGTGCAGTGCACGATCTTTATGCCCTGACCTGAGCCCAGTGAGGAGGAGGAGGGAGAAAAAAAAAACTTTAATCAGTCTGTTAGGTGGGCAGCGTGCGGTGTGCAGCGGCCATTTAATGCAAGCTCAGTGCATATGTGTCTGCTTAATCTGCATTTAAAAAAGAAAAAACTTTTTTCATTCATATTTTACTTGGACATACATTGTTTAGACAGACACTGCTTTTCTAACCTGCTCTTCAAAAAGCACCAATGTAAGGGGAAAATAATTATTTTTCAGTATTTAGGGAAAAAAAACAATTTTTCAGTTTTTCATTCATACTTTACTGTGACAATGTCATACAGCGTTTAGACACTGCTGTTCAAATCTTCTCTTCAAAAATCACCAATTAAAGGGAAAAATAGAAATTTTTCATTCATACATTACAGTGAGATACACTCATTGGATACTGTTGTTGTATTCCGCTTATCAATACAAACCCATTTAGGGGGAAAAAAATGTAATTGCGGCCTAGTCTGCATATGTTACAGTGAGCTACACCCATTGGATACTGTTGTTGTACTCCGCTTATCAATAAAAACCCATTTAGGGGAAAAAAAATAAATTGCGGCCTAGTCTGCATATCTTACTGTGAGATACACCCTTTGCATACTGTTGTTCTATTTCACTATTCAATAAACACCTATTTAGGGAAAAAATATAAATATGCGGCCTAGTCTGTATCTGTACGTGTAAGATACACCCTTTAGATACTGTTTTTCTATTCTGCTATTCAATAAACACCCATTTAGGGAAAAAATATTAAATTGCGGCCTAGTCTGTATCTGTACGTGTGAGATACACCCTTTAGATACTGTTGTTCTATTCTGCTATTCAATAAACACCCATTTAGGGAAAAAATATTAAATTGCGGCCTAGTCTGCATATGTTACTGTGAGATACACCCTTTGGATACTGTTGTTCTATTCCGCTATTCAATAAACACCCATTTAGGGAAAAATATTAAATTGCGGCCTAGTCTGCATATGTTACAGCGCAACAAGGCACACAGGTCTCGCATGGAGGCCCAGTTATTGGTGGTGAAGTGGTGCTGTTCCGCAGAGCGACTCACGCATGCGTGCTGCAGCTGAAACTCCACTATGGCCTGCTGCTGCTCGCACAGTCTGGCCAGCATGTGCAAGGTGGAGTTTCACCTTGTGGGCACGTCACATATGAGGCGGTGAGCGGGAAGGCCGAAGTTACAATGCAGCGCTGACAGGCGAGCAGCAGCAGGGTGAGAACACCGAAAGTGCGCACAGACAGCCCGCACTTTCTGCAGCAGCTCTGACATATCGGGGTCATTTCTAAGGAACCTCTGCACCACCAAATTCAGCACATGTGCCAGGCAAGGGATGTGTGTCAAACCGGCTAGGCCCAGAGCTGCTACGAGATTTCGCCCATTATCGCACACCACCAAGCTGGGCTTGAGGTTCACTGGCACCAACCACTCATCGGTCTGCTGTTCAATGCCCCTCCACAACTCCTACGCGGTGTGTGGTTTTTCCCTCAAACAGGCAAGTTTTAAAACTGCCTGCTGTCGTTTACCCCTGGCTGTGCTGAAGTTGGTGGTGAAGGTGTTACGCTGACCGGATGAGGAGGTGGTAGAGGATGAGGAAGCAGAGTAGAAGGAGTTAGGAACAGGAGGCAAACTGAAGCGCACAGCAATCCTCGGTGGTGGAAGGACATGCGCCAAACTGCTATCCGCCTCAGGCCCAGCCGCCACTGCATTTACCCATTGTGCTAGGGAGATATAACGTCCCTGACCGTGCTTACTGGTCCACGTATCCGTAGTTAAGTGTACCTTGCCACAGATGGCGTTGCGCAGTGCACACCTGATTTTGTCACCCACTTGATTGTGCAGGGAAGGGATTGCTTGCCTGGAAAAGTAGTGGCGGCTGGGCACGACGTACTGAGGGACAGCCACCGCCATAAGGCTCTTAAAACTCTGCGTCTCCACCAGTCAGAATGACAGCATTTCAAAGGCCAGGAATTTTGAAATGCTGGCATTCAGGGCCAGGGATCACGGGTGGGTAGGGGGGTACTTCCTCTTCCACTCCAGTGTTTGGGAGATAGAGAGCTGAATGCTTCCATGGGACATTGTGGAGATGGTTGGTGACCCAGGTGGTGGTGTTGCTGGCAGATCCTCTGTTTGCGGGGTGGTAGGTGCCTGTCTCACTGCAGAGGTGGATGAAGAGGACGAGACTGCAGCAGAAGAGGAAGCAGGAGGAGCCAGAGACCTTTCTTGGTTTTTGAGGTGTCTACTCCACTGCAGCTTGTGCTTTGCACTTAGATGCCTGGTCATGCAGGTTGTGCTCAGGTTGAGAAGGTTTATGCCCCGCTTCAGGCTCTGATTGCACAGCATGCAAACCACTCGTGTCCTGTCATCATCACATTGTCTGAAGAACTGCCACGCTAGGGAACTCCTTTGAGCTGGCTTTGGTGCGCTCGTTCCCTTGCTGCGTTGGGCAGTAGCAGGCGTAGTGTCTAGGGCATGGCCGCTCCGCTTTTGCACTCTGCTCCCTCTTCTGCTGTGCTGGTGTAAGATTCTGGTACCTTCGGTACCCTTCCAGTGCGACCACCGCCTCTTCCTCCAAACTACTTAGGTCACCTGCATGACGTTCATTCCATGTGGAGTGGAGGACCTCATCTTCCTCCACATCATCTTCCACCCAGTCTTCACCCCTGCAACCCTTGTCGGTCTCCACAATTCGGAATTACGCAGCAGTTGGCACCTGTGTTTCATCATCATCCGAGACGTGCTGTGATGGTCCTCCCATATACTCATCTTGAGACATAAGTGGTTAGGCATCGGTGCACTCAATCTCTTCCACTTCTGGTGCAGGGCTTGGTGGATGGCCCTGGGAAACCATGCTAACAGAGTTATCAAAAAGAAGAGACTGCTGCATGACTTGGGGCTCAGCCTGCTTGGCTGATTTGCAAGGGGGTGAGGTGAAAGATTGATGGACATCGGCTGCAGGTGCCAACTCTGACCTTTCAGCAGAAGACTGGGTGGGAGACAATGTGAAGGAACTGGAGGCACTGTCAGCAACCCAATCTACTATCGCCTGTACTTGTTCTGGCCTCAACATTTGTAGAGGCACATTAGGCCCTGCCAAATACTGCTGTAAGGTTCTGTCGCCTACTCACAGCTGAGAAAGGTGTTTCACTTGTGCGTGTAGCTGGCACAGATCGACCACGTCCTCTCCTTGCAACAGGAGCTCCACAAGCAGCACCATGACCCAGCACTAACATGGTGGTGCAGTATGTGTGGACACGCCTAGACGTACTGAATGACGGGTCTGCCCTCTTCACCTTCTGGGTCTCCAAATTGGGCACATGGCCTGAGCTTGCCCTTTACGCCTTGGAGGTGCTGGCCTGCCCTGCAGCCAGTGTATTATCTGAACGTGTATTTAGCACGGCTGGGGGCGTTATCACAGACAAGCACAGCCGTCTGTCCAGAGCCAATGTGGACAAGCTCACGTTCATTAAAATGAACCAGGCATGGATCCCACAGGACTTGTCCGTACCTTGTGCAGAATAGACATGTATACCGGCCTTACCCAGCCATTGTTGTATTTGATCTTTCTAACTCTTTTGGGGTGTACCCTCATTAAAAAGAAATAAAATGAAAAACAAAAACCAGTGTTGGCTACCTCGTCCTCCTCCACCGCCACTTCCACCTACACCGCCACATCCACCGCCACCTCAACCTCCCACTCCATATGGGCCTCGTCCTTCTCCTCCACCGCCGCCGCCGCTTCCACCTATACCGCCATATCCACCACCACCTCAACCTCCTACTCCATATGGGCCTCGTCCTCCTACATCATTCAAGATTATTACTTTTTATTTTTATGTTTTTTATGTTATTTTAAAGAGGTTGTAAACCCCCTTTTTTTTTTTCTTCTTTTTCACCCTGAAAGACAAACACATAATGAGCTAGTATGCACATCTCATACTAGCTCATTATGAAATACTTACCTTAGAACGAGCCCCCGCCGTGCCGCCCGCTTACCTGTATGACGGGCGACATGTCCAGTCGCCCGTCTTCCGGGATCGAGGCATCCGGCCATCTGATTGGCCGGAGCCGCGGTGACGTCACTCCCGCGCACATGCACGGGAGCCGACGGTCACGGCACGGAGTTCTGAAGGAACGGCACCAGCGGCCATTCCTTCAGAGCGCATGCGCCAGTGACGTCACTGGATGCATCTAAGGTAAATATCTCCTAAACGGTACATGTTTAGGAGATATTTACAGTACCTAAAGGGAAACCTTTTCATAGGCTTACCTATAGGTACAACTTGCAGAGGAGGGTTTACTTCCTCTTTAAGTTATTTCCCTATCCACATTTGTTTGCAGAGCACTTGCCATGATCTTCAGATGATTTTGCTGCCATTTTCAGCCCTCTAGCCCTTTCCATGTTTGTTTTAGAGCCATTTTAGTGCTCAAAAGTTTGGGTCACCATTGACTTCAATGGGGTTCGGGATCGGGGTAAAGTTCGGGTTAAGTCTGGGTCACGAACCAGGACTTTTTTTTTAAGTTCGGCCGGACAAGTCGCTGGGTGGCCCCGGCCTTCTTATGACATCACCGCTTCATACTTCCCACCACTAGATGGGGATAGCACCACTCTGGGATATCTATCCCAGCTCAGGCCCTCTCTGTGGTCAGTTGTTCAGTTCAGGAAGTCTGTGTGCAGAGTAAGCACAAGGTGGAGAAAAGTGCAGTCCAAAGAGGGGACAAATTGAAAGTGCTTAAACCAAAGGGTAATAGCCACCAACCGGCAGCAAAGACCTTTGAGAATAAAGGTGAAGGATTTCTCAGCCACCGTCAACCTCACCGAATGTCACTGGATTCAAAAGGGACCAGAAACCGAGTCACTTACCATTAAGCATTATACTGAACTACAGCCTGAGTCCAGGATTACCAAAGCCTATTAACAGTGGATCAGTAGAATTCCTCTATTTACCCAGAGACTGTATTCTATCTGGATGTTTATACTGCAACCAAAACTAGTAACAGTAAAAGTTGTGAGTTGTATCCTACCACTGTCTACCTCATTCTTCAATATTGCTACTACAACTGGTTGTACCACCATTAACAGTACTGGCGTCACGACAAATACCATCAAGGTATTTGTCGGTATTTGTTTGATCTGGATTGGTGTTTGTCCCTCAGGTCCCAACTGGTGAAATTGGGATTTGAGAGACTAACACCCTGTTTATTGATTACATATTCTGGTGTGTTATTATTGTACCTGTTGCATTTGATTTGTCCAGTAAACAGTTACACTGGTACTTAAGTGTCAAGAGTATTACTACACAGAAAAATGACTGAACCTGTAGTGGCAAGCGGGTTGGAGGTTCCTCAGGGTCCAGGGAGTGCAGAGGAGGTTCTATTACCCAGCAGCCCCCAAGGGGGTCGTGCTACATTTGGGGGCTCGTCCGGGATCATCTGAGCCACTCAAGCCCTGAGTGTACCCCTTTACGAGCCAGTGCCAGGGAGGGCTATGAACTTGACCCTTGCCAGAATTTGGGGATGTTCCCAAGGAGCCCAGCTGGACTGGAGCATTGTATTATAAGTTACTGGAAATTAGTGCACTAAGACAGAGACGGGGTCATGCTACACTTATATAAAGGAGAGAGAGTCCTGAGCAACAGTCAGGTCACATACAAAAAAGCCTGTTTAAAGCTGAGACTAAAAATGAGGTCTAGTACCAAGCGAGACCTGGACCTATGAAAGGAGGCTTTATCCCACCCAAAGCTCTGAAAAGCCTCTGGACACCAGAACCCAAAACAGGATCTGGATCTGAGAAAACAAAAAAATTGTTTGCTCCATTACAGCCACAAACCCCAAAGCCTCGCAGCATGTTTATGTGAGAAACCTAAATGGCACATGCACATCATCCACAATCCTGCCAGCCAGTGCTTTTCAATATATAGATAAATAATAGAAACATAAATTAGGCTTTATATGTAGCACTGTCCCCGTAGGACTACGTAGGTTCGCGCAGGAGGGCCAGCCTGCCGCAGTAAATGTGCGGCGGGCGGTTCGGAAGCACTTAAATCTTCACTTTAGTCAAAAAACTACACAGGGCAAGTTCTATCTGCTTAGTGGCTCACAAATACATACTGTTCCTTGTGACTGCTAGATATTTATTACAGCTGCTCATCCTGTTCTTTCGTTCTAGAACCTCTCTCCAGGTCATTGCCACTTAAACATTTTTTGAGATATACAGTATGTCCTATTTCAGGTACGTTTATGTCTTTCATATGCTAAAATATTAATGACCTGGATATAGCTCACCAAAATATCAAAAGGGCAAGGGAGTGGACATAGGAATCTTCATTCCTATCAGGCACATTGTACAAGCCTACACGCTCTGTGTTTGATCCCATATAAACTTTATTGAGTTATGAAGGAATACAGAGAACCATCATAATACCCACAACGGGTTTAACATCAACGGAAAAGATTAAATACATGTAGGAATATTATGCTTCCCAGGTAAATGCAGTCTGCTTTCTCCACTGCAGGTGGGGCTCTTCCGCAGTGGCATCGCAGGTGGAGAGGAAGTCAAAGGGGAACACAGTATCTCTATAGTTTCCTGGGTTATTGGGGAAGTACCCGATTGGATGCTGACGCCCCATGTGACTCCATCAGCCATCTTGGATCAGGCAGAGCCTACTTAAGGATCTGGCTCCTAGGCTTAGCGTTCTTTTTGCAAGTTGTTAGGGTAGAGACAGGTACTCCACCAGTTAGGGATAGTACTAGCAGTAGGGAAAGGTTCCTGACGAAGAGGGAAAGCATAGGGTTCTCCTTTGGACACCTTCCTGCTTGGGCACTGGACTGCCAGGCCATACTCTGCTCTCTTAATAGATGCTGTCGACCCGGCTGAAACCTGTTATCTTCACATCATAGGAATCCGTAAATGTACCCGGTTGGACAGATATCCCTCCGGGTTGTTGTGAGCTGTCGTTGCTTTACTTCAATACAAGTTTTCTGTTGCACCTTTCTGCTCGAGTTACTGCCGCTGTACACGCTGCACCCCGCTATTAAGAAGGAGGGTACATATTGGGACATACAGGCCAATTGGTAAGCCTGCTGGAGTAAATAACGCTACCTCAAACATATGGTAAAAGAAGAGAGGTAACGGTATAGAAGCAAAGGGTGGGAGGGAGGAAGAAATAAAAGAGGGGGAGAGAAGGTAGAAGAAAGAAAAAAAAGGAGGCTGGAGAGAGGGAATTCTGGGGGGTAGGGAAGTGGGACAGGGGAGTGGGATGGGAGAGGGACATAGGATATTGATCCTTGCCCACTTACCCTCTTGCCACTGCCGTCAATAGAAAGTGGGGTGTAAGGGCACTCAGTTTGCGAAAATGGAATAAAGTGTTAGGTTAACTGCCTGGTCTATGGCAGATTGATGCTAGGCGGGCCTTTAATCCCTCCGGGTGGACGTCATATGACGTCCTTCCGGTCACGCTGCACATAGGCACCCCAAAGGGGGCATGCAGCTTGGCGATCGGCAGTAAGCTGTATCCCGTGGACACAGTATATTACAGATCAGGGTAAAGAGCTAATGAAATTGACTCTTTACCATGTGATCGGCCGTGTCCAATCACAGCTGGCCATGAATACAAACAAACAGTGGTAACTCATTGTTAATGGCTTCTTCTCCTCAAACACTGATCCTGTGTGAGGAAGAGAACCCAGAAACAGTGAGTTACAACTTAACCCTTTGTGTACTGTGCCCATCAGTGCCCTGATTGCCCCAGAATAAAGACTACCTGTCACAGCAACCAAGCGTATCTGTTGTGCAGCTCATCAGTGTACCTGTTGTGCAGCCAATCAGTGTACCTATAGTGCAGGCCATCAGTGTACCTTTCATGCAGACCATCAGTGTACCTTTCATGCAGCCCATCAGTGTACCTGTCCTGCAGTCCATCAGTATACCTGTCCTGCAGTCCATCAGTATACCTGTCGTGCAGCCCATCAGTGTACCTGTCATACAGGCCATCAGTGTACCTTTCATGCAGCCCATCAGTGTACCTGTCCTGCAGTTCATCAGTATACCTGTCCTGCAGTCCATCAGTATACCTGTCGTGCAGCCCATCAGTGTACCTGTCATACAGGCCATCAGTGTACCTGTCCTGCAGCCCATCAGTGTACTTGTCAGCACAGCCCATCAGTGTACCTGTCAGTGCAGCCCATCAGTTAACTGTCAGCGCATCCCATCAGTTTACCTGTCAGCGCATCCCATCAGTGTACTTGTCCTGCAGCCCATCAGTGTACCTATAAGCGAAGCCCATCATTGTACCTGTAAGCACAGCCCATCAGTGTACTTGTTCTGCAGCCCATCAGTGTACCTGTAAGTGCATCCATCAGTGTACCTGTCAGCACAGCCCATCAGTGTACCTGTCCTGCAGCCCATCAGTGTACTTGTCCAGCAGCCCATTAGTGTACCGCAGCCCATCAGTGTACTTGTCCTGCAGCCCATCAATGTACCTGTAAGCGCAGCCCATCAGTGTACCTGTCAGTGCATTCATCAGTGTATCTGTCAGCACAGCCCATCAGTGTACCTGTCAGTGCATCCCATCAGTGTACCTGCCAGTGCATCCCATTAGTGTACCTGTCAGCGCATCCCATCAGTGTACCTGTCAGAGCATTCCATCAATGTACCTATCAGTGCATCCATCAGTGTACCTGTCAGAGCATCCCATCAGTGTACCAATCAGTGCATCCATCCGTGTACCTGTCACAGCAGCCCATCAGTGTACCTGTCAGCGCAGCCCATCAGTGTAACTTTCACAGCAGCTATCAGTGTACCTTTCACAGCAGTAATCAATTTACCTGTCAGTGCGGCCCATTAGTGTACCTGTCAGCGCATCCATCAGTGTACCTGTCGGTACATCCATCAGTGTACTTGTTCTGCAGCCCATCAGTGTACCTGTAAGTGCATCCACCAGTGTACCTGTCAGCACAGCCCATCAGTGTACCTGTCCTGCAGCCCATCAGTGTACTTGTCCAGCAGCCCATTAGTGTACCGCAGCCCATCAGTGTACTTGTCCTGCAGCCCATCAATGTACCTGTAAGCGCAGCCCATAAGTGTACCTGTCAGTGCATTCATCAGTGTATCTGTCAGCACAGCCCATCAGTGTACCTGTCAATGCATCCCATCAGTGTACCTGCCAGTGCATCCCATTAGTGTACCTGTCAGCGCATCCCATCAGTGTACCTGTCAGAGCATTCCATCAATGTACCTATCAGTGCATCCATCAGTGTACCTGTCAGAGCATCCCATCAGTGTACCAATCAGCGCATCCATCCGTGTACCTGTCACAGCAGCCCATCAGTGTACCTGTCAGCGCAGCCCATCAGTGTACCTTTCACAGCAGCCATCAATTTACCTGTCAGTGCGGCCCATTAGTGTACCTGTCAGCACATCCATCAGTGTACCTGTCGGTACATCCATCAGTGTACCTGTCAGCCCATCCAACAGTGCAGCATATCAGTTTACCAGTCACAGAGACGCCATCACTGCCACCCATCAGTTTACACGTCATATTGCCGCCATGTCCAAAAAAATGGTATACTAGTGAGAAGGCATATCAAATCCTTAGTATGACCAATGAGAAGAGCAGAGGGCTCTCACCATCCGATTACGATTCCGAATAAGAGCCTGTGGAAAGTAGAGGATTGGTGACTGATTTGGAGGAGGAAGCAGTCCCTTCTAAAAGGATAAGATGCTCTGAAGACCAGGCAACCACCAGCAGTGCCATACACCCCAATGGTCAATCTGCAAACACCAATGGAGCTAGGCCCAGTAGCAACACTGGAATATCATGCCAGACCTCAAGAATCAGGGCCCAAACATATCTTCCAGACACCCTGGCCTGACCTCTCCATCTTACCCAATCAGAGGACACTGTGAATTCATTTAGAAAATGTAAAGGGATCTTTGAATGGTGCCCAGGCCAAGTAGCCAATCTCTTGTGTTCAGAATGCAGCAGGGCATTCACTTAGAATGGGGCCCAGAAGCTAGTGGAGATCACTGAGTTAGGGGTGTCTATACAGTCATTCCCAGCTTCCAGAGGGATCCCATAGGTATGGTATATACATTGTTACATTGATCCAAGCCAGACCAATGTAACTATTTAAAAATATCTATACCTGGAGTATGGCTTTATTGCACATACACGTGGTGGGGATGGGCTACTGAGAAGTAAAATGCTGGAGCACCTAGGCCAGGAACGTTGTGCTACATCTCGGAGGAGTTTCAGTGAACATTATTTGTGAATGATTACATTTACACTTTTTTAGTTCCATTAAGTGCAAGAGTACCTTGTTAATGCCATTCAACGAGCTGCCTGTCACCTGACCTTAGGTTCTGTGGAGACCTCTAAAAGAGGCAGTGAGCCAACTGCAGGAGCAGAAGAAAGAGAATTCAGGAAAATTCTGTTTAGGAACCAAGAACAGTTGCCATGGCTGCAAGAAATAGAAATGTGGATTTTCTGTTTGTGATAGAATCCAGGGCTGGCCGCAGACTTAAATATAAAAGACCATATTAATCACATTAAAAATAGCTTGTGTAGCCTTTACATATTTTTAAGTGTGGTATACCAAAGCAGTCTTTATGATATCATCACACCCAGCACAATGCTCAAGGAAGGAAATGTTTAACCACTTGCCGACCGCCGCAAGTAGATATACTGCGGCGGTCAGCCCCTCACAGGCAAAGTGACGTATATAAACGTCACTAGCCTGTGAGGCTCTGGGGAGCGAGCGCGTGCCGCCGGAGGCGCGCTCCCGCTCCCGTGCGGTCACGGACCCCCCCGCGCGTGTGACCGGCGGACCCGATGTCCGCCGGTCACTCTGCGATCGTCGGGGGAGAGGGAGAAAGGCAGGCAGCTAGTGTAAACAAGCCACCTGTCATTCTCCCCTGTGTAGAAACACTGATCATACGGTTCTACTATGTAGGACCGTTGATCATTGTTCCTACACCTCAAGCCACAGCCAATCACAGTTAGAATCACGCCCCTAGGGACACACACAGCCCCTCCCTCTCAAATAAAGTTAACCCCTTCACTACCAGTGTCATTTTACAGTAACAGTGCATATATATAGCACTGATTACTGCAGTAATGTCACTGGTAACCCCAAAAGTGTCAAAAATGTCAGTCAAGGGTCCGATCTGTCCGCCGCAATGTCGCAGTACCTCAAAAAAAATTTTGCAGATCGCCGCCATTACGCGTTAAAAAAAAAAACAAAAATGACACAAATCTTTCCCTTTGTTAGTAAACGCGATAACTTTTGCGCAAACCAATCAAAATACGCTTTTTGCGATTCTTTTTACCAAACATATGTAGCATAAAACAAATTGGCCGAAAATGTTAAAAAATTTTGATTTTTACATTTTTTTTTGGGGAATTTCATATAAAAAATGTGAAAAATATTGTTATTTTTGCAAAATTTACGCTATTTTTTTGTTTATAGCGCATGATCAAAAAATCGCACAGGTGATCAAATACCACCAAAAGAAAGCTCTGTTTGTGGGAAAAAAAGGACGTCAAATTTGTTTAGGTACAGCGTCGCACGACTGCGCAATTGTCCGTTAAAGTCACACAGTGCCGAATCGCAAAATACCCCCTGGTCAGGAAGGGGGTAAAATCTTCCGGGGCTTAAGTGGTTAAATGGACTGAGAGAAAGCCTATAGCAGCAAAAGCCATTTAAGGTAAGTGCAATTTACAACTGTTACCGTACCATCTGCACATCGAGAGATTTGGTTTTCATTGAGAGCCCCTCTAGAGGCATTCTGGCTTGTTTATTTAGGTAATAACTCCAGGGCTGTTATCTTTATTCTAGTTCCTTGCTCAGTGGGATACAGCTCAGAACCATCAGGTGTTCGGACACTTTGCATTAGCAAGCTTGTTTCAGGTCAGAAACTCACCAAGTAATAAAAGGACAGCTAAAGAAAATGCACCTCCAAGTAAAAGGACAGCTATAGAAAAATCACCCCCAAAAATAAGTAATCAATGGCTGCTCCTATGTCTGCCTTGACAGGTTCCTCAAAGAATGTGAAGACGTATGCTTCCAGGTTGGTTGGTACAATGCCATTGAAAGGTGCTGCTAACGAGATTACTTATTGAGTGATGATTGATTTGGCCATCAGCACCTTCTTAGGTCACAGCAGTGCTGTATTTTGGCCTAGGCCAACAAGGCCCAGGCCTAGGGCAGCACTTTGCAGGGGGGCAGCAAAAAAGTCCCCCCCCCCCTCCACCTGAGAATCTTTTTGGCCAGTGGTTACTAGAGCTGCCTCTCGCACCCCCGTCCTCTCTTTCTTACTCCCCCTCTTCCCTCTCTCTCATTCTCCCTCTCTCTCTCCCCCCTCTCTCCCTCCCATCCCCCCTCTCTCTCTCCCATGCCCCTCTCTCTCTCTCATCTCCCTTCTCTCTCTCATCCCCCCTCTCTCTCTCCCAACCCCCCTCTCTCTCTCTCTCTCTCTCTCTCATCCCCCCTCTCTCTCTCTCTCATCCCCCCTCACTCTCTCTCTTTCTCTCTCTCATCCCTTCCTCTCTCTCTCTCATCCCCCCTCTCTCTCTCTCGCTCTCATCCCCCCTCTCTCTCTCTCTCTCTCTCTCTCTCTCTCATCCCTTCCTCTCTCTCTCTCTCTCTCTCTCTCTCATCCCCCCTCTCTCTCTCTCATCCCCCTCTCTCTCTCTCTCTCTCTCTCTCATCCCCCTCTCTCTCTCTCTCTCTCTCTCATCCCTTCCTCTCTCTCTCTCTCTCATCCCCCCTCTCTCTCCCATCCCCCCTCTCTCTCTCTCACCCCCCCTCTCTCTCTCTCATCTCCCCTCTCTCTCTCCCCCCTCTCTCTCTCTCCCCCTCTCTCTCATCCCCCCTCTCTCTCACATACCTCCCTCCCTCCCTCACCCACCCCCCCTCTTGTGAGATCTCAGGGGTTCATGCTGGGACTTGTAGTTCTTAAATTTTGGAGGGAGTCACATCCGTTAAAAAGGAAGGAGTGGAGCAAATTTACATAGGAGGGGGGCGCCCAATTTTAGTCTTGCCTAGGGCAGCACAAAACCAAAATACACCGCTGGGTCACAGTAAAGAGATACAGTAAAACCTTGGTTTGAGAGTAACTTGGTTTGAGAGCGCTTTGCAAGACAAGCTAATTTTTTTTAAAAATTTTGACTTGATATACAAGCGATGTCTTGATAAACAAGTAGCGTCACAACTGGGTATAAAAGAGAAGAGAGGCGCATCTAAGTGTAGCAATATTGTTACATTTAATGAAGGTTCAATATTTAGCAGCTCACATGGTTGATGATTAAAGAGGCACATCTAAGTATGCAGGCATCCGGGGTAAAGCTTTCCACATAGTCCATCCTCCGCACTGTAATCTTCATCACACCCTTCCACGCTGCGCTCCAAAGTCTCGCTTTCAGATCACTCTACTGCAGGGTAGTCTTCCCAATCACAATTGCAGACTGACATCGGTGAGAGCCAGTGGTTCAGAAGATGGTCTATGTGGACAGCTTTACCCCGGATGCCTGCATACTTAGATGTGCCTCTTTAATCATCAACAATGTGAGTTGCTAAATGTTGTACCTTCATTAAATGTCCCCATACTGCTACACTTAGAGGCGCCTCTCTTCTCTTTTATACTCTGTAGCTCCTGCTGGAATTTGCTTCTAATCCCCTTGTGGAGGCGCCATTTGTGGATGGACATTTTATGATGACACAACCAATCACATTGCTAGAATCTTTGTTTATAGACTATAAACTGAAAGACTTATGAATAAATAGTTGTGGAACGGATCATCTGAGTTTCCATTATTTCTTATGGGAAAATTTGCTTTGATATAAGAGTGCTTTGGATTACAAGCATGTTTCCGGAACAAATTATGCTCGTAATCCAAGGTTTTACTGTATTAGGGTTTTACATTTATCAGTAGAGTTGGTTTGGCAGAAATAAAATAAAGCTAAAAGAGGTTCAAAGGTTGTTATATTAGGTGCACACACCAACAGGCTTGTAGAGCGCATAGCATTCTTTTCCTTTCACTGTACTGTTTCGGGTTTCAAAACCACCCTTACTTCTGACTACCAACTTGTAATCCTCAATTCTACATCCCTAAACTGTTTACTTGAGGTGTTTCGAAACATGAGGCCTCTAGGAAGCATACTGCAAGGTAAGGACTTTTTGCCATGCTGCCCTTAGAAAAAGAAAATGTGTCTATGGAAAAAAAAACGTTCCTTGGCCAGATCTTTGTTAAATATCCAACCATTATCTAAGGAAACACAAAGATCAGTGGGGGTGCCTGGACATAGAGGCACAATGTGACTACCAGCAGGATTGAGTGACATGAATGTCTTGCTTGGTCCAAGGTCCCAATCATTGTCAAAGGAGAAGTGAGGAGTTGAGTGGCTCTGGCAAGCATTGCCATTGCCACTTATCATAGAGGAACATGAGCCAACTGATCGGTCCTCTAGATAATGGGTCTCCGAACCTTTTAAAAAAAAGGGTTAGTTTTAGGTCCTTTTGGCTTTAGGGGGGACAGACGGCGGCCAGTAGGGTAAACATAGCCCCATCTTGGTTTTAGTAGGAGGAATAGTCTCTAATTGTTGGCATCAGTGGGAGGAACAGTTCTCTATCATTGGTGTCAGTGGGAGGAATATTGTGTCAAGGGCCAGATAAAGGCAAGTAAATGGCTGAATTTGGTCCCCAAGTGTCAGGGTGCCAGGTAACCAGACCACACGAAGATGCAGGTCCACAGCGGGTAGTCATCCAAGCCGAAACCGAGTCTAGGAGCGGGTAGTCATCCAAGCCAGGGTCGAGTCCAGAGGCGGGTAGTCTGTCGATGCCAGATCGTCTGCCAATGCCGGGTCATCTGCCGATGCGGAATCGAGAGCCAGGAAAGTCATCAGCCAAGCCAGGTCATGCACGGAGAAACATGGTAAACAGAAGACTGCTAGCAGTGATGCACCTTGGAGCACAAAAACAAGGGCAAAGGACTGCAAGCCAACAGGTTATATATATAGTCAGGTGTGCAATATCATCACTGAGAGATGCCCAGGCAGCAGGCAAGGGATGATGCAAACAGAGTTATTAAAAGACAGCAGTCTGCACATGTACAAGATGGCTGCCAACAGGAAGGCAAGGTAAGACCTTGACACTGAGCCACAGTTTTCAGACCACTGCTCTAGACCAATGGTTCTCTCTCAGGCCTACAATCAGATGCTGATCCCTTTATCTTAGACAGTACCTTCCAGCTCCCATCCAATCTCCCATAGTGGCCCACAATGACCCATGGTTCCCTGAGAGCCCTCATCCTCCACAATGCCACCCAACTTTCTACTGTGCTACCCAGCCTCCCAAAGTGCCCCTCAGCCTTCTGCATAGCCCCCAGTCCACTATACTGCCTCAAACCTCCACCAGTTTTCCACAGCGCCCCACAGCACCTTCCAGAAACTTCATCCACTATAGGGCCACCAAGTCTGCTGCAGAGTCCCCTCCCCCAGAGTCCCCCAACCCCCAGGCTGTGGACCAGTGAGAGTCAGGGCCCTGCTGGCAGTCTGGGAGCCAGCACAACCTGCACTGCCAACCTCCACCAGAGGGAGCCAGCCCCTTTTCTCCAAACACCACTACCCCCTTCCCTTTCTGTGGTCATGTCGATGACATGGGGGAAGAAGAGAAAGAAAAATGAGGAGAAGGGGGAGAAGATAGAGAAGGGGAAGGATGAGAGCTGGGCCAGGGACAGGATCGTCACAGAGCACTGGTGAGACCCATATGCTGCTACCTTCTATAAGAGAGAGAGATCAACATGTCCTGGGGGTCTCCATATTGAGCAGACCTCAGATGACAGGCTGCAACCCCCAAACATATTTACTGAGAATAGCGCACACATGCAAAAGAAATGACTATCAAATATAAAGGCAAAAAATGGGGATTTGGTCCCACCATATAGCCATATCGTGCTCAAGCCCACCACTACGTCAAAGTACCCCATTGTCAGTGGGTCCTACACTATCCATAAAAAGAAGGATGAATCCAGCCTCTCACCAATGGAGATGCTTACTCCTTACTGGGAGAGATGTGCAACTGCACTATAAGGGACTCCTCCTATATCTGCTTGCTAGTGGACACTGATAGAGTACAGGTGTGGGAGGGTGGGGTGCTCAACCCCAGAAGTCTGGTCAGGACCGAATACATAACAAACAAAGAGCTGGGGGGGGGGGGCACACCCTGAACATGCATTTCTAAAGCTGGTGCAGCTATGAACCAAGCAACATGCATATTTACAGAGAATAACGCACACATGCAAAAGAAATGACTATCAAATATAAAGGCAAAAAATGGGGATTTGGTCCCACCATATGGCCATATCGTGCTCAAGCCCACCACTACGTCAAAGTACCCCATTATCAGTGGGTTCTACACTATCCATAAAAAGAAGGATGAATCCAACCTCTCACCATTGGAGATACTTGCTCCTTACTGGGAGAGATGTGCAACTGCACTGTAAGGGACTCCTCCTATATCTGCTTGCTAGTGCAACCCCCAAACCCCCGCCCCCCCTTCCCATGACAGGCTGTAACCCCATTATCTCCCCAAGATCTGTGGCAGGGTTGTCTTCTACAAGGTGGTCCCACATGTTAGGGAGGTTGGGGACCGCTGCGCCTAACCCACTCCACAAGCATCATTTCCCTCACAGTAAAACCCAGCCACATCCAGAGATTTTCAGCATTTCAATACATATTTTGCATTACCATACATTTATTGTGTGAGTATAAACTTTATTTATTACTGTTGGGGCATGCAAGGTTTTAGAGAACCAAAGGTTTAGAACCACTGGCCTGCCACTGGCCTAGATAGTGGCCAAGCAGCAAGTTGAGAGCCTTCTACAGATATGAGACCATTGTCTAGTAAGTGTTTAAATTACCATTTTGGATGACTATCATCTCATATCTATGTTAATGTTAGATTTCAGGTCTGCTGCAGGCCCAGGCTGGCATTTTTTGGTATTGCCTAATAGGCTGGCTTGTGCAAGGGTATATAAGGGCTAATATGTTTTCCTGCCTTAATCAACTTGTAATGAAAGCCATACACGTTCTGAATTAGACCCCCACAATAGTAATGAATCAGACACTAAATCAAACAGTATTGCTTCATTTGGCTCAGCAAATGTGGTGGATTTGACTCCAAGTCTGATACAATTATTTAGTGTCTGGCGCACAATTGATCCTCATAGAAAATCAATATCCATTGTAATATCCACAGCAGCACGGAAAGCTAATGAAAGCATTTACACTGTGTGTGGCCTTTTGTTTGAGCGATGCTACGGTCCTCTGCTGAATTTATAACTTCGACTTAACAAGTGTGAGTCTCTTTTAGATGTGGCCATATTCTTTCCTGGTTGTACAGCCCATGGACCCTTTAACAGGATCAGGTTGAATAGGATAGAAATATTGCACTTAGACATTGGACTTATGAGAATTATGGGAAGCAGGCCCGGACTGGCCATAGGGCAGAACGGGCATATTCCCGGTGGGCCGCTCGCGGCGCTCATCACAAAGATACAGACTGAAAGGCAGTAGGCACGTTGACCAAACTGAGCTTTATGACAACCAAGCACTTCTAGTGGGGTCACCTAACATCAAGCACCCCTTGCCTTTGGTGAATGTATTACTAGTACCCCTTAATTGCGCAGAAATTTATTTATTTTTTTTTAATTCTCTCGCCATCTTTACAGTCCCTCAATTTCTTCTAATACTTTATTTATAGGTTTATAAGATGATTGTATTTTAATTGCATGATTATTATATTATAATTGTTAGAGTCCATTCACACTGATCCGACTTGGACCGCGACTTGTCAGCCTGACAAGTCGCGGTCCGTCACGCTCCCACTGTGCGGTACAGGAGCCGTTCTAATAGGAGCGACACAGGTCGCTCCTACTTAGAAAAAGGGTCCTGTACTACTTCGGGGCGACCTCGGAGCGACTTGCATAGACATTAATTTTATGAAGTCCGTGCAAGTCGTGCCGAAGTCGCGGTGCACGGGACTTCACATGTCGCCCCCGAAATCGGATCGCCGTAGTGTGAACCGACGCTAAAAGTTGAAGTAACCCTATATATACAAATACCACAGACAGTGTAGGGGAAGGTTTGTGATGTGACAAGATACACTATATTACCAAAAGTATTGGGACGCCTGCCTTTACACGGACATGAACTTCAATGGCATCCCAGTCTTAGTCCATAGGGTTCACTATTGAGTTGGCCCACCCTTTACAGCTATAACAGCTTCAACTCTTCTGGGAAGGCCATCCACAAGGTTTAGGAGTGTGTCTATGGGAATGTTTGACCATTCTTCCAGAAACACATATGCGAGGTCAACACTCAATAGGTGTTCTATTGGGTTGAGGTCAGGACTCTTTGCAGGACAGTCAAGTTCCTCCACCCCAAACTCGCTCATCCATGTCTTTATGGACCTTGCTTTGTGCACTGGTACGCAGTCATGTTGGAATAGGAAGGGGCCATTCCAGACACTGATGTTGGAGAGAAGGTCTGGCTCGCAGTCTCCACTCGAATTCATCCCAAAGGTGTACTATCGGGTTGAGGGCAGGTTCCTCCACCCCAAACTCACTCATCCGTGTATTTATGGACCTTGCTTTGTGCACTGGTCCAAATCATTTGGTGGAGGGGGGATTATGGTGTGGGGTTGTTTTTCAGGGGTTGGGCTTGACCCCTTAGATCCAGTGAAGGGAACTCTTAAGGCGTCAGCATACCAAGACATTTTGGATAATTTCATGCTCCCAACTTTGTGGGAACAGTTTGGGGATGGCCCCTTCCTGTTCCAACATGACTGCGCACCAGTGCACAAAGCAAGGTCCATAAAGACATTGCTGGGGTTGGTCTTATGTTGCTAGGGAGGTCTATTGTTGCTGGTGGGTGATCTATTGCTGCTTGGGTTGGTCTTATGTTGCTAGGGAGGTCTATTATTGCTGGTGGACGATCTATTGTTGCTGGGGTTGGTCTTATGTTGCTAGGGAGGTCTATTATTGCTGGTGGACGATCTATTGTTGCTGGGGTTGGTCTTATGTTGCTAGGGAGGTCTATTGTTGCTGGTGGGTGATCTATTGCTGCTTGGGTTGGTCTTATGTTGCTAGGGAGGTTTTTTGTTTCTGGTGGGCGATCTATTGTTGCTGGGGTTGGTATTATGTTGCTGGGGGGGATCTACTGTTGAGGGAGCAGTCTATTGTAGCTAGCTGCTGGAGGGTCTATTGAAGCTGACTGTGGGGAGATCTGGTGTTACTTCCAAGGGTCTATAGTTCCTGGTGGGGGGTGGGTATTTTTGTTGTGGGTGGCTCATTGTTTGGGGTCTATTGTTGCTGGCTGCAGGGGATCTATTTTACTGTTTTTCTTGTTATTATTAACAAATTCGATACAAATGACTCAGTACCACCAATGTTACTTGATTCTGTGTTCTCTAAAAGGGGCAGCACTGGGAGGTGGGTAGGGGTGAAACCAAGAAACGATGTTTAGAGGTAGGTTGGGGCAGAGACAAGGGGGGGCCGTGTATACTATGCTGTACATTTTATCCTCGACACCACAGCTCGGATATATACAGTATACTGTGCTACTGTATATAATAAGCAGGGCTTTTTTCTCAGAGAATAGGTGCAGAAACAACCCCCTTTCTGTATGATACAGTTAAACAGTGAGCATTATATAATGTACATCACAGTATATACAGTTAAACAGTGAGCATTATATAATGTACATCACAGTATATACAGTTACACAGTGAGCATTATATAATGTACAGCACAGTATATACAGTTACACAGTGAGCATTATATAATGTACAGCACAGTATATACAGTTAGGCATTGAGCATTACACAATGCATAGCACAATATATAGAGCTCAGCAGTGTCGAATGTACAAAGTGCAGCACAGTATATACAGCTAGGCAGCGTGTAATACATATACTGTACAGAAAAGTATATACAGTTAAGCAGTAGGCATTATATAATGTACAGCACAGTATATACAGTTACACAGTGAGCATCATATAATGTACAGCACAGTATATACAGTTAAACAGTGAGCATTTTATAATTTACAGCACGCTATATACAGTTAAACAGTGAGCATTATATAATGTACAGCACAGTATATGCAGTTTTGCAGTAGACATTATATAATGTACAGCACAGTATATACAGTTACACAGTGAGCATTATATAATGTACAGCACAGTATATACAGTTACACAGTTAGCATTGTATAATGTACAGCACAGTATATACAGTTAAGCAGTGAGCATTATCTAATGTACAGCACAGTACATACAGTTAAACAGTGATCATTATATAATGTACAGCACAGTATAAACAGTTTTGCAGTAGACATTATATAATGTACAGCACAGTATATACAGTTACACAGTGAGCATTATATAATGTACAGCACAGTATATACAGTTAAGCAGTGAGCATTATATAATGTACAACACAGTATATGCAGTTAAGCAGTGAGCATTATATAATGTACAGCACAGTATATACAGTTAAACAGTGAGCATTATATAATGTACAGCACAGTATATACAGTTAAACAGTGAGCATTATATAATGTACAGCACAGTATATACAGTTTTTCAGTAGACATTATATAATGTACAGCACAGTATATGCAGTTAAGCAGTGAGCATTATATAATGTACAGCACAGTATATACAGTTAAACAGTGAGCATTATATAATGTACAGCACAGTATATACAGTTAAACAGTGAGCATTATATAATGTACAGCACAGTATAAACAGTTAAACAGTGAGCATTATATAATGTACAGCACACTATATACAGTTAAACAGTGAGCATTATATAATGTACAGCACAGTATATACAGTTTTTCAGTAGACATTATTTAATGTACAGCACAGTATATATAGTTACACAGTGGGCATTATATAATGTACAGCACAGTATATACAGTTAAGCAGTGAGCATTATATAATGTACAGCACAGTATATACAGTTAAGCAGTGAGCATTATATAATGTACAGCACAGTATATACAGTTAAACAGCGATCATTATATAATGTACAGCACAGTATATACAGTTAATATACAGTTAAGCAGTGAGCATTATATAATGTACAACACAGTATATACAGTTAAACAGTGAGCATTATATAATGCACAGCACAGTATATACAGTTAAACAGTGAGCATTATATAATGTACAGCACAGTATATATAGTTACACAGTGAGCATTATATAATGTACAGCACAGTATATACAGTTAAACAGTGAGCATTATATAATGTACAGCACAGTATATACAGTTAAACAGTGAGCATTATATAATGTACAGCACAGTATATAGAGCAGAGCAATGTGGAATATTTAATGTACATCACAGTAGGTAAAGCTAAGCAGTGTGAAATACATAATGTACAGGACAGACCCCCCCTCATGTGTAGACAGGGGAGGGGCGGGGGAGCTGCACCAGCCCGGAGAATAATCAGACATTCTCTGGAGAGAGGGGGGTTAGGACAAAGAGGGAGGAGGCTGTGCTAAGGAATTGTCTCCTCCTGAAATAGTCAAATTAACTAGAAAGGTCAAAGGTACAGTCAAAAAAATACAAAAATAAATAAATCCATGAAAAGGAAAAAACGCTGTACTTTTCTTTTTCTGTTTTTGTAACTGCAATTATTTCAGTTAGGGGTCTCTTTAATGATTTTTTTTTTCCTTTTAATCCTCCTTGCAGAAGACACTTTTGTTTATAAAAAAATGCCTCAAGCATTTGCGCAGCAGTCACAAATAATCCCTCTATATTTGTTTCCTATAATCATCAGCTCCACCTAATGGCCATAGTGTGGTATTTTCCGGAAATACCCCAATCACAAAAATACCACATTATGGCCACTAGATGGAGCTAACAGTTATATATTAGGCACAGTATGGGGATTATTTATGACAGCTGTGCGAATAATTGCATCTTTTGCACACTGAATTTTTTTTAGAAACAGAATTTTTTAAATACTTTTTTTCATTTAACTTTATTGCTATCACAAGGAAGCTAAAAAGCCCCTATGTGATGACAAAGGCAGGTAACAAGTTCTCTTTACGGAGACATCATTGGTTAGGGACCCCCCCCCCCCCCCATGTCCAATGTCTCCCCAGCACTCAACTGCAGCTAATCAAGCACATATCCTGCTTGACTAGCTGCTTCCCTGGCCACATGAATTAACTGAAACTGGACAAAATGATTGGCACTTTTAGCTTAATTGCTCACAGAGGAGATCAGGAAAAGGAATGCTTTTCAAAAGCCTCCTGCTCTCACTGTTGGGACAGTTTACAATGGTCATGAGCTCCCTGGAGGAGTGGTAGAGGCCAGTAGTAACCACCATGAGTGACAGTGGGTGAGGGCCATGTCACCGGTGGCCCTTCTGACTACTGTAAAAGCAATGGGGTAGCTGTAGAGCCACCTAGACCAATTTTAACGAACAGTCAAATGTCATCTGAAAAAATTATACCAAGTTTAGCTGAAGCCATGAGCTTGGTTAAAGTCCAGGACCTTTATAAACAGCCTAAGGATGGCAATTGGTTAAAAAAGAAAAAAAAGCATAGACCTAAGACATGAAGGGCAGGTAAGTAATAATAGTTCAGTTTTAGTAGAGGGGATTTTAAAGAGTGGAGATATGGCCCAAAAAAATCTCAACATAGTATCTCCTACTTTCCCTCTGCCGCTGCTCCCTTTGCTGCTATTACTGGCAATTACCTGCTGTCAAAATGACAGCTGGGAATTGCTATATAGTAAAGCCCATTCATACTATACAGTATGTGTTTGGATGTGCTGGCCAGCTTGTCCAACGCATTCCCAATGCATACAAAAACCAATTTGCTTAATGTCCTAGGACCTTCTTTTCTTACGTAGCACAGTGTGTTGCAGTGCACTAGATCGCAGCGCAGTTGACTGCAGCTAAATGAATTGTCAATTTGTGACATTTCAATAAAGTTTTTGTAACGTGTTTTTTCAACTTTGCAATCGTATACAAAATTACAGTGTGGCAATTACTTGGTTAAAGATTTTGTTGAATATTTATATATGAGACATATACCGTATATGTATTGATATATTTATTTTGTTATTTTGTCCCTTTCTTCCTCCTTCGATACAGTTGACGACTCATTTCTCCTCAAAAAATCGAAACTTCCTTGTCCTTCAAGACCTAGCTCTTTCCTGCTACCTTTCTCAGCACTACTGAGATTATCCAACATGGACATATCTGAATTAATGAATCACGTCCGCATATCGTGGTGATACCAGCAGGTGTCTACACCCCGTTTGGTAGGCTCTAGATGTGGCTCCTTGCAGTCCTGTGCATTTTCCTTGCTACCTTGGTGGGAGAATCCATGCCTCCATTTTTGGAAGACGACTTCTTAGTCATCAACATGTCTTCTGGTTCCTGATCAACATCGCCAATTTGACATCACAGACTCCCTGAGGAAGACCTTATTCCATAGGTCGAAACGCGTTGGGGTTTCCTGCATTTTCATGTGATGATCTTATCATGTGATTGTTATATATTTTTTGATACACCAGGTTATTATGTTTGTAACCAGAGCTCATAATCTACCTAGTTTTCTCCCCTCATGGGGATTGTTTTATCATTTATGTCTTTTATACATTTTTTCATTCTACTAATAAAGGTTAATTTTTATAAAAAAAAACACAGTTTGATACATTCTATACAAAATTCATTGCTGCTAAAAAAGACCCTGGGGGTCGGTACTTGTGTACTCTTTTTCTCCAGTACCTTTCTCAGCACTACTTCCTTCTCTCCTCTTCCTCCTGTGGGGGTTCCCAAGGCTCTGTCCTTGGAGCCCTTCTATTCTCGATCTACACCTACTCCCTTGGTTAGGTTATAACCTTGCATGGCTTCCTATACCATGTCAATGCTAATGACAAATAAAATATCTGGTGTGGATGTCACACCACCACTTCCTAATACTCAATATTTCCTAAACCAAGCTCATAGTATTCCTCCCCACCGTGCCCCTTCCCCTGCTTTTCCATTAAGATTAATGGTACAACCATTGGCCCCGCCCCTCATACCAGGGTGCTAGGTGTAATCCTGGACTCTGCTCTCACCTTTCAGCTCCATATGCAATCACGGTACAAAACTTCGCCTTCAAATGCCTTCACCCCATAATAATTCCAATTTTTTCCTGTGCTTAAAGCGGAGTTCCGGGCACAAAAACAATATTTTTTTTTTTGTGCCCCTCCGCTAGGTAGACCTCACCTGAAAAGGAATTGGATAGTTATTTTTTTTTTTTGTTTACTTACCTTGTAATTGAAGATCGAAGATACTCACCTCAGAGTACTTCCTCCCTCGGAGCCGCGGCTCACCCCGTCACTTCCTGTCTCGCTATGATTCCTGGGAGCTGAACGTCATAGCTCCCAGGAATCAATGCGACGGCACCGGCCCCGCTCGTCATTTCCGGGCGACGCTGCATTCCCCTGCTAAACAGCTTCTGGGCATGCCCAGAAGCTGTGGAGGAATGCGGCGTCGCGCCGGAAGTGATGAGAGGGGCCGGTGCTGCGCATTCTGGGACAAGAAGACGCGGAAGAAGACACAGAAGAGGACCGCGCCGGCTTCAGCTGCCCACAAGAGAGATGGAAACGCTGTGGACGAAATTTTATAAGTAAGTATTTCTTCTAAAAGGTAAGTGCGAACCGGGACAGATCAGAGGCTAGCCATTGTGGAATGTGCTAGCCCTGACTGTCCCGGGGGTATGTTTAGTAAAAAATGACTTGTGTGCCCGGAACTCCGCTTTAATCAAAGACCCTACAAAGCTATCTTTGCCTAACTCCCTCCTTGTTGGCTAACCTCTACACAGACCATCACCATCAGTCTATCATTAATGCTGCTGCCAGACTCATCCATCTTACCAACCACTTGGTGTCCTCCAACCCCTCTCTCCCAATCCATTCACTAGCTTCCTGTCAGTGTCCCCCATCCCTCTTTGCCAATCCATCCACTGGTCTACACTCCTTGTCCTCCACTCCTCTTTGCCAATCCCTCCATTGGCTTCCACTCAGTGTCCTCCACCCTTCTCTGCCAATCCATGCACTGGCCTACACTCAGTGTCCTCCGCTCCGCAGAGATGTATAGTAACGAAGTAGAACTACTTAAGTACTCTACTTAAGTACCGAAAGGCGGTATCTGTACTTTCCTAGAGTAGAATTTTTTTCTCCTACTTCTACTTTTACTTCACTACATTTTTTCGATGATTTCAATACTTCTACTCAAGTATTTTTTTTTGTGCTGCATAGTTACTCGTTACTTTTAAAAAAATTACCACTGCCAGAACAGTAGATGGCAGGTTGCATAAAGCTCAAAAAAATGTGTATAATGTCATTTGTAAATCAGCGCATATGAAAATAAAGGCTGTGTATAATAAAAGCTGCTATACCAAATCTTTCCAATAAAAAGAAAATATGAAACAAACAAATGGTGCTACAGCGCTTAAAGTGCATCAAGAAACTACTAACAAACACAACTTGGCTGTGCGAATAAAGTGCCTGTGCAATCGATATAATATCATCGTTGCCCCCAGTGCCCTGCCCACACTCCACACAGTATCAAAAATAAAGTGACATGAATGTGCTAAAGCCTAAATGCAGTGAAAATAATTATTCCCACAATGTAACAGTAAATTCAATTCATATAAAATATGACAATAAATCACAATAAAATAAGTTATGAAATAAGTTAGGTCAGGTGCGTGCAACAAGTTGAAGTGTGTAAACCTATCTATAACGAAAAGTCCATAAATGAATTCCAGTGTGCAAATCTAAAGTGTCACTTCACTTGTCAGATGCTTCCACCTCCTTCAGTGCTCGAGTGACCGACCAACACACTTAATGGTGGTGGCACTGGTGGATAGCGTCTGGGTGGCACTGTGGCACTGGCACTGACTGCACTGGTTCAAAAAGCCATATATATTTAATTATTTCAATTCTCAATCCCATAGGTCCTCTCCTCATAAGATATTAATAATTTAAGATTAGGTGATGAACTTCTTGGCGGCCCTGGCAGGATGACGGGGACACCGCCACTTCTGGAGCCGAGCCGCTGTGATTCCCCAACATGTGACAAAGTGACAGCCAGGAGATCTAGTGGCTAGTAGTGCTCAACAATACCGCTTTTATATAGAAAAATGAAATAAAATATACTGACTCACAATTTAGTAGTAGGTAGCGTGTAGCAGTAGGCAGCACAACTCAATTCAATCAATCCCACAGCCTCGCTCGCGCTGCGGCCCGCGGAATCACTGTCATGATCATCAAGTTAAGACCGCATTGGAGGAGCCATGCTGCCGTCTTCCCGCTCGAGGTCTCCGCCTCTAAACGTGTTGTGTGTCACTCAGACTCCACCCCTTAGGGCCCTTACTGAAAGGAGTTGTGACACGGGCGGCGGGACTCGGAGCATTTTCTTCGTTATCTCATCTTCTTCTCTATGAGGTGAGTCAGGTGGACCGTGGAGAGGGCCTAATCCTTGCCATGGCAAATGTGCTATTTGAGAATCACACGGGTCATGGGTGGCTTTTTTGAACCAAGAAGAGTGAGACTGATGGCTATGATGATTATTCGACCATCCATGGTCCATGGACCATAAGTGTTGTGGTGGTGCCTGTGCTTCCTGCGGCCTGCCTCTGCCTGTGCGGCTGTGCCTGCACTGCAGTGGCCACTGGCAGTGGCACTTGACTTGAGCAAAGCAAATGAGCACTACTAGTGTGAAGGACAGGTGGTGGAAGCATGTTCTGACAAGTTCTTATAATGACAATTATATAGACAGCTTTTTGAACCAGTGCAGTGCAGTGCTACTAAGGTGAGAGGCAGAGAGAGAGGCTATCCAGTCCACCACTTTACTTGAGCAGATCACAGAAGAAAGGTGGAAGCATCTGACAGCAAGTGACAAGCACTTCTTAGATTGCACACTGGAATTCAGTTATGGACTTTTCGTTATAAAGTTTAGTTTACACACTTAAACTTGCACCTAACTTATTCACAATCACAACTTATTTTATTGTGGTATTGTCATATATATTTTATATGAATTAAATTTACATTGTGGGAATAATTTGCACTGCATTTAGCACAGACATGTCACTTTATTTTTGATACTGTGGGCGATGATTTTGAATACAAGAAGAATATATATATATATAATTGCAGGCACTTTATTAGCATTTTTAGCACAGCCACTTTGTTAGTAGTTTTTGATGCATTTTTCACTTTAAGCGTTGTAGGTTTGATGAAGCTGGCCTGGCACATCATCATCAATTGAGCAAATCAAATCAAACCGCGATTTAGAAGACTGCGCATGCTCCTGTTCTGCCTTTTTATCAGTTGAAAAGATGGACGAACCAAAAACACCACCTTCCACACCTGGCCCTTCAACTTCAAGTGATCTGCCTGGCTGTGAGAGTGAGGAAGCTCAGGAAGGAGACCACCCCTGGCTTTAAAAGGGGAAGGGAGGGACATACTTTATCTGTTTTTTGTTTACAAAAAGTTACAGCCTAAGGAATTGTGATTGTCCTTTAGGTTAATCATTTGAATAAATAATTTGAAATAATAAAAAACAATATGATGTTCAAACTTTTGACTTCTTTCTTTAATAACTACATAACACAGTACTTGTACTTCTACTTTCAGTACTTGAGTAGAATTTTTTTTTCAAAACTACTGGTACTTTTTACTTTTAGTACTTAAGTAGAAAATTTTTTGAAAAAACTACTTGCAATACTTAAGTAAAAAAAATGTTGAATACTTTAGTACTTCTACTTAAGTAACTTTTTCTGCGAGCACTTCCACTTCTACTCAAGTCACTTTTTGATCGAGCACTTGTACTTTTACTCAAGTAGAAATTTTGAATACTTTATACAAGTCTGCCGCTCCGACACTGGACACTGAGAGGATACTGAGCGGACATTGGCTTCTGCTCAGTGTCCTCCACCCCTCTCTGCCAATCCCCCCCATTGGCTTCCGCTCAATGTCCTTCACCAGTCTCTGCTAATACCTCTACTAGCCTCCACTCAGTGTCCTCCACCCCTCTCTGCTAATCCCTTTATTGGCTTCTGCTCAGTGTCCTGCACCCCTTTCTACCAATCCGTCCACTGGCCTACACACAGTGTCCTCCACTCCTCTCTACCAATCAATCCACTGGCCTACACTCAGTTTCCCCACTCTCCACCAATCCCTACACCTGCCTCCACTTAATGTCCTTCACTACTCTCTGCCAAACATTCCATAGGCTTCCGCTCAGTGTCCTTCAACCCTCTCTGCCAATCCCTCCATTGGCTTCTGCTAAGTGTCCTTCACCCCCTCTACAAATCCATCCACTAGCCTATGTATAGTGTCCTCCACTCCTCTCTATCAATCCATCCACTGACTTATAGTCATTGTCTTCCACGCCTCTAAGCAAATTCCTCTATTGGCGTCTGCTCAGTGTCCTCTAACTCTCCCTGCCGATCCCCTTATTGGCTCCCGCTCAGTGTCCTCCAACACTCTCTGCCAATCCCTCCATTGGCTTCCGTTCAATGTTTTCTACTACTCTCTGCCAATCCATCCGCTGACCTCCACTCAGTGTTCTTCAGTCCTCTCTGGCAATCCTTCCATTGGCCTTCCAGTGTCCTCCAACCCTCACTGCCAATCCCTCTTTTGTCTTCTGTTCCCTAGCAGAAGCCATTCACAACTCTGCCTCCAGCTAAATCATAGTTACATAGTTACATAGTTAGTGAGGTTGAAAAAAGACATCAGTCCATCCAGTTCAACCTATGATGTGTGTGTGTTTGATGTTAACCATACATTGTATACCCCCATATGTTGTGGTCTTTTAGGTGCCCATTTAATAGTTTTTTTAAGCTATCGATGCTCCCTGCTGATACTACTGCTTGTGGAAGAGAGTTCCACATCCTTACTGCTCTGACAGTAAAGAACCCCTTATGTATTGTAAGGTTAAACCGTTTTTCCTCTAGTTTTAGTGAGTGGCCACGTGTCTTATTGTATTCCCTTTCTCTGAAAAGTCTGTTCCTTATGCTAGGGGCATCATCAGTACAGTATTTGTACATTGATATCATATCCCCCCTCAAGCGTTTCTTCTCCAGAGAGAATAAGTTCAGCGTTTGTAGTCTTTCCTCATAGCTGATGTCCTGCATTCCCCTAATTATTTTTGTTGCCCTTCTCTGGACTCTGTCCAGCTCCAGCACATCCTTCCTGAGGACCGGTGCCCAGAACTGGACAGCATACTCAAGTTATGAGTCTTGTAGAGTGGGAGAATAATCTCTTTATTTCTGCAGAAAAATGGCGGCCCCGCGCGCTGCGGCGGGGAGGGGGGTCCCCCCCAACACAGACTGACGATCGATCGTCAGGTAGGCCCTGGGGAGCCAGTAGGAAGCCCCCCCCGCACAACAGCCGTCCGCAGCGTTGGGACCACCTGCCCCCTTAGCGGCCTGCATGAACAGCCAGCCACCCCACACACAAACACTTCCCCCCCCAAGGGGGGGGATGGGGGGGAGGGATACCACAGGTGGGGGATGCACAGGGAAACAGAGGGGAACCCAGAGAAAAGGGGGTCTGACCGTCCCAGGGAGGGGCCCGCGTCTACCCCAGAGTCAGCCCTGAGGAAAAAGGGGAGGAACATGTACCCACCATACCGGAACAGTGTGGGCGCCACTCCAGACAAAACGGCCAAAAGGAACGCTGATACTCGGTCGCAGCCCGGTCGTATGCGACCTGGCGGGACGTTTAACCCGAGGGCCAGTCCCCGTCCAGTGGGACTATGTCGCGGCCGACCCAGCGTGGAGCTAGGGCCTGCACACGCTCGTAGGCAGGCTGGGGTGACCACTGTATCTCAGCATCCAGCCCGTCGCCCAGATCTGGCATAATTGCTTGTAGATCTTATAGGAACAATTCAGAGAAAAAAGGCTAGCTAAAAAAGGAAATATCTAAAAAAGCTTGCCAGGACCAGAGATCCCAGCAAGGAACTTAGGTCCTTACTCCTGACTAGGCAGAAAAAAACTGACATCCTGTAGCAGGGAGAGAGAGGATATACCCCCTGGGACTGCACATAGGTGTAGCCAGAACTTTTTTTCTGCCTAGTGTCCTACTACTGTAGAGGGCAATATACCCTACGGATATCAAGATATGGAATCTGCGTCTGTCAATGAGCTTAAGAGAAAAGTATTTTACGGTAAGTCAAAAATCCAGTTATTTCTGGAGTGAATCCCCTTTTTTATACATGCCAGTATTGTTGGATTTGCCTTCAGCGGCTTGGCATTGCATGCCACTGCCAAGCCTGTTGTCCACTAGGACCCCCAGGTCCTTTTCCATCCTAGACTCACCCAGAGGTTCCCCCCTAGTGAGTAGCTTGCTTTCGTGTTTCTGACACCCAAGTGCATTACTTTACATTTTTCAACATTAAACCTCATCTGCCATGTAGTTGCCCACCCCATTATTTTGTTCAGGTCCGCTTGTAAGGTTTCCACATCCCGCATAGAAAATATTGGCATGCTTAGTTTAGTATCATCCGCAAATACTGAGATTGTACAAGATATCCCCTCCTCTAGATCATTTATGAATAAATTAAACTGGATTGGTCCCAGGACAGAACCCTGGGGGACCCCACTTTCCACACCCGCCCAATCCGAGTACTCCCCATTAATCACCACCCTCTGTACTCTCCCCTGGAGCCAGTTCTCTATCCAGATACTCACCCTATGGTCCATACCTACCTTCCTTAGTTTGTACAGTAATCGTTTGTGGGGAACGGTGTTAAAGGCCTTTGCAAAGTCCAGATACACCACATCCACAGGCTTACCTTTATCTAAGTGGCAACTCACTTCATCGTAGAAGGTTAATAGATCACCAACATCATCTCAAAATATCAGCCAAATGCCCTCTCTGCTCGTCCCAAGACCTTCTGCTCTCTACCTTCCTCTTCACTTCCCCCCATTCTCACTTTCAGGACTTCTTCAGAGCTTCCACAATCCTCTGAAGCACCCTACCCCGATCTGTCCAGCTATCTCTCACTTTGTCCTGCTTTAGGTGATACCTGAAAACCTATCCCAACTCCAACTAAAAATTACTTTCTCTACAAACTCATCCTTTACAGGTCTTATCTGTCAATATCACTTTTCCCTGCTTATTATATTATAAGTTCTCACAAGCAGGGTCCTCCTAACCCTTTGGTCTCAAATTAATACTGTAACTATTGTCTTCTTTTTATTTTAAAGCCCCGAGCAAACTTTTGGTGCTATATAAATCCTTTATAATAATGATTTTGCATCATACTACATACTGGCTCTGTCCTAAAAAGAAGCATAGTCGGCATTGATAAGTCTATAATAATTTAGTCATATGTACAAGTAATCTAGGGTCTACTATTCCCAAGATCTGCATACATTGTAACATACTGTATCTCAGGGCTTGACCAATTTGCTTTAAATCTAGGAGCCAGCTAAAAAAAAAATTAGGAGCCATTTTTTTTGACTGGATGGGCTTCGTTTTTGGCAACAGAGATGGCCAACCCTTGATCTCTAAAAGGGTCGCTGATAAAAAGGGGCTCTGATAAAAGGGGGCTCTGATATAATGGGGGAGGGTGGGTCTCTGAGGGGGGTGCTAATATGAAGTGATTCTAATCTACTGGAGGGTCTCTAAGGGTGGTGCTAATATAAAGGGACTCTAATCTAATAGGGAGGAGGGTCTCTATGGAGGGTGCTAACATAAAGAGACTCTGATCTAATTGGGGGTTTGCAAGGGGGGGTTGCTGATATAAGGTGACTCTGGTATAATGGGAGGTCTCTAAGGGGGTGATGTTGATATAGGGGGACTCTGATCTAATAGGGAGGTGCTGACTTCTGATCAGCAGTAGTCAGGGCTTTTTTTCAGCGGGAACGCGGGGAACGCAGTTCCGGCACCTCCAGTCTGAATGTATGCAATGGCAAAGGGGTGCTGGGGTCAGTGGGGTGAGCTAAAAAAGGTCTATTTATGGTGGCTGCTGGGGAATCTATTGTTGCTGGGGTGAATCTATTGTTGCTGGGGGGGATCTATTGTTGGGGGGGGTCTATTGCTGCTGATTTCAGGGGATCTATTTTACTGCTTTTCTAGTTATCATTAACAAATTCTATACAAATTACCTAGAACCACAACATGATACTTGGTTCTGTATTCTCTAAAATGGGGGTACTGGGAGGTGGGTAGAGGGTGGAACCAAAGGACCGCGCTCGGAGGTGGGTAGGGGGTGGAGAAAAGGGGTGACTCAGAAGAGGGGTGTACCTGCACCTATTCTTGGAGAAAAAAAGCCCTGGCAGTAGTCAACAACCGTCTTTTAGAGACCCCCATTAGCTCACAGTCCCCTATATCAGTGCCCCCTCCCCTCAGAGACCTCCATTTGATTCAAAAGACACCCTTCCCTTACGGTATATCAAGACCCCTGCCCATAGATTGCCTTACCAGCGGGACTCAGGATCAGCTGCAAACCAGTAAGTGTCTGAATCTGGAAACCGGAGTTGAGGGGCAGAGCTGGGTGGTGAAGAGACTGCGGCTCTAGGGCTACCCCCCCCCCCCCCCGGCGGTGTGCTTGAAATGCAAAGGAGATCACTGATTCGGGGGGGAGGCGCCCAGCGGGGGAGAAGGAAGAGACCACAGAAAGGCAGGCGCAGCTGGCAGGAGCAGAGCCCAGTGCCGAAAGTTGGTACATCCATCTTGAGGGCCCCCCTCCACAATGGCAGAACTCCAGGGCCCGGTGCGAATGTTGTGACCCTGGTAGTTCTGTCAATGGTTGTAGCTGAATCGGCTAGCCGGCGCCCGGAGCTGCATGTCCAGGGCGTCGGCTGGTGGGAGTTGCTCGCGCCTGGTGCCAGCGATGGATGGGCTAATGGGAGCCCAGGTGCTGAGGCGTCCTGGCGCCTAGGATTTGTCTAGCCCTGCTGTATCAGCTTGCTTTTGGATTTTAAAAGTAAATTCTAGGATTCTTTTTTCATTTTGTACACAATAAAATTGTTATATTTTTATAATTATTGTGCTGTTGTCTGTGTTGCAGATAAGATCCACTCCTGTATTTAATTTTAGAATATCTTAATCATTTTGTTTTTACGGGGTAACAGAGCTACTCACTAGGGGGGGAACCTCTGGGTGAGTCTAAGATGGAAAAAAAATGGACACTGCATGTGAAGCAAAGGGAGCAAAATGAGTATAAAGTATCTATTTCTTTATAATCCTTTGCAGCATGTCAATATTATCCACATCTATCCGGGCACGGCATTCTATAGCGGAGGAGGGGCAATCTGAAAATCAGTCCCCTTCAGTGTTGATAGGGGGTGGGAAGCAAAATGCAATTTAACAATGCAAATCACAAGCGCACCTTTTATTCTGTGCACGGGCCCGAGCTGTGTGTAACCTCTAATTATGTAGGTTTATCAAAGGCACAGATGACTCATTTATATTCAGTCCATCACTACAGACCCTTTTCAAGTGACAATTAATAAAGGTGAATAAGAGCAACAAATATACTTTGGGTTTGTCCATAATTGTGTGACATAGGAGGTTTTGGAACACAAGGATCTCAACATACACTCACCGGCCACTTTTTTAGGTACACCTGTTTAATTGCTTGGTAACACAAATTGCTAATCAGCCAATCACATGGCAGCAACTCAATGCATTTAGGCATCTACTTGTAGTGAAGACCACTTGCTAAAGTTCAGAAGAAAAGGGGATTTAAGTGACTTTGAATGTGGCATGGTTGTTGGTGCCAGACGGGTTGGTCTGAGTATTTAAATAACTGCTGATCTACTGGAATTTTCACACACAACCATCTCTTGGGTTTAAGGTCTCCAAGGTAGCCAAGGAACCGCACTGTGCTGAATGGTATACAGTGTGCCGCATGGGGCTGCTGTGTCTACGCTGATGCGTTTCAGGGGCGAACCCCCTTCCTCAGAGCCAAAAAAGAGAGAGCTTTTGGCTCTGAGGAAGGTGGTTCTCCCCTGAAAGGCGTCAGCCTAGACACAGCAGCCCCATGCGGCACACTGTATACCATTCAGCACAGTGCGGTTCCTTGGCTACCTTGGAGACTATATGTGTATTATGTTGATGTGTGGTTATACACACCTGCTTTGTGAGTATAATATATACTTTTTAACATTTTTAATACATTTTTAGTGGTAATGCACTAGGTCGGTGCGCCCTTTTTCTTTTTTGTTGTCTCCTAGTTGGTTTCGGCTACCCTTGATCCTGAAGGGGCAGCAAGACCACAAGCTTGTCCACTCAAGTTTGAAGTATCTCTCTTCCCTCCGGCCTATGTTATACTCGAGCACAGGAGAATTGTTCTACTACTTGGCATCTCTTTGGTTTACACAGAATGGTCCAGTGAGCGGCATTTGTGTGGAGGAAAATGCCTTGTTGATGTCAGAGGTTAGAAGAGAATGGGCAGACTGGTTCGAGATGATAGAAAGGCAACAGTAACTGAAATAACCACTCGTTACAACCAAGGTATGCAGAATACCATCTCTGAATGCACAACACATCGAACCTTGAAGCAGATGAGACTACTGCAGCAGGGGACTACACCGGGTGCCACTCCTGTCAGCTAGGAACAGGAAACTGAGGCTACAATTGGCACAGGCTCACCAAAATTGGACAATAGAAGATTGGAAAAATGTTACCTGGTCTGATAAGTCTCGATTTCAACTGCGTGATTCAGATGGTAGAGTCAGAATTTGGAAAAAACAACATGAAAGCATGGATCCATCCTGCCTTGTATCAACGGCTCAGGATGCTGGTGGTGGTGTAATGGTGTGGGGGTTATTTTCTTGGCACACTTTTGGCTCCTTAGTAACCAATTGAGCATTGTTCGAAAGCCTAGGCCTACCTAAGTATTGTTGCTGATCATGTCCATCCCTTTATGACTAGAGCAGTGGCCAAAAGTTTTGAGAATGGCACATACAGTATAGTGCCAATAAAGCTGTGAAAAATGACTACCCAATAGATAGGGAATGAAGGTGGATTGTTGGATCTTCAAGGTCACTGCCACTGCCTCTTTCACATACTGTATAGAAAATGCCCCCAAAGTTATCCCTGCCTTCCAGCCAAAGCGGCCACAAGTTCTTTTTTTCTCTTGTATAATGCAATTGGGAATTCAATACACAGCCTAAATACTTACAGTATGTTGAAAATTCAATAAAATTATAATGCTGGAAATTCAATAAAACTATGGCCTTGCCCTTTCCCAACCTAATCTGTCTTTGTGCCATTGTTGAGGAAGGTCATCGTTGGGGACTTTAAGAAAGGTCATCGTTGGGGAAGGTAGGGTTATGTAGGGTTATGGCTTTGGGCTTCTGCTTCTTATTGGTCAAGCAACCTATAACCTCTGACCTCTGTTCCAGTCACAAATAAACTGTGAGTGCTCAAACAACATAACATAGTCCAACAGCCTGTCAACACCACACGTTCCACACAGACGCCCATCTACTCAAAACCTACGGAGGACCCCATCTGGACTGTAAAAGCTGAATAACTCTAGCACTGCCATAAAAGCTTTGACAATTACCACCTAATAGATGGGGAATGAAGGTGGGTTGTTGGATCTTCAAGGTCACTGCCACTACCTCTATATAAATTAACCCTGAAATCTATCCCTCACTTCCAGACATTTAAGCCAGTTGGACACAATGATCTGATGTGAATTGCATACATTTGAATTAAAGAGACCCTTTCTGCTAGAAATGTGTAGGATGATATTGCAGTTGCAGATCTTCTTCCGGTTGTCTCTGGCTCCATTGGTGTCATTGACCAATAGGTAGGCATAGCAGGAGTTCTGACTCCTCTTGACTCCCCTTACTCTTGGCCTCAGAATTTCTTGAAACCAGGGACATTTGGGCAGCTAGCATTTTCAAAAGGAGAACATAGCGGCCACCATGTTTTTCAGTCTACTGTATTTAGGTTACTTTAAAATGATTGTGTGTTTGTGACAAGAATAATCATCGTATCACCTTGCCTTCAAGTTGCCCTGCATTAACGCTCTATTTTTTTATTTCATTCAATTTAAAAGTTCTCTGAAATGCGAATGTCGGTGCCACTTTTGGGACAACTTGTATGAAGCATTATTCCTGGCATGTAAAAATCTTTAAAACAATAATCTATTTAGTCTGCCAAGTTTTTATAGCTACAGATTGCCTGGTCATCCATTTTTTGTAAATTCCTATAATTTGATTTAAGTACAGTTTTTTCTGCATCATACACAGGTAAGGGTTTCTTTTACTTCTGTGTGCAATTAAGGTGGCACTTCTGGTGCTGTAACCCAGCTAGCCTTCTGGAGAACCCACCCCCTGGTCTAAGCTTCACTTCCTCCACTGAAGTTAGTCAAGGCACATTATGACTCAGAGATGTCAATATGGGAGAATATAATGGGAGGATATGGAGGAACCCTTATAATTACTTTCTGAACTTAGGGGCCCCTTCTAAAAATTACTTTATCTACAGCTCAGGGTACATTAGGGTCAGTGGGAAGAATGTTCCTTACATTGGTGATCAGTGGGAAGAATGCGCCTTACATTGGTGGTCAGTGAGAAGAATGCTCCTTACATGGCAGTCAGTGGGAACAATGCTCCTTACATTGGTGGACAGTGGGAAGAATACCCCTTACATTGCTGGTTAATGGGTAGATGGTTACATACATTGGTGGTCATTGACTAGAATACTCCCTACATTGGTGGTCAGTGGGAATAAAGCTCCTTACGTTGGTTAAATGTGGGAAGAATGCACCTTACATTGGTTGACAGTGGTAAGAATGCTTCTTACATTGGTGATCAGTGTTAAGAATGCTCCTTACATTGCTGGTTAGTGGGTGGAATTTTTCTTACATGGGTGGTCAGTGGAAAGAATGCACCTTACATTGGTGATCAGTAAAAAAATACTCCCTATATTGGTGGCCACTGGCCAGTATGAAGAATGTCCCTTACATTTATAGTCAGTGGGAAGGATGCTCCCTACAGTTGTGGTAAGTGGGAAGAATGCTCCTTACATTGGTTGACAGTGGGAAGAATGCTCCTTACTTTGGTGGTCAGTGGGAGGAAGGCTCCTTACTTTGGTGGTCAATGGGAGGAATGCTCCTTACATTGGTGGTCAATGGGAGGAATGCTCCTTACATTGGCGGTTAGTGGGAAGAATTTCCCTTACATTGCTGGTAAGTGGGTAGAATGTTCCATATATTGGTGGTCATTGAGATGAATACTCCCTACATTGGTGGTCAGTGAGAGGATCTCCCCTTACATTGGTGATCAGTGGGAAGAATGCTCCTTACGTTGGTGGTCAGTGGGAGGAATGCTCCTTACATTGGTAGTCAATGGGAGGAATGCTCCTTACATTGGTGATCAGTGGGAAGAATGTCCCTTACATTGGCGGTCAGTGGGAGAAATGTCCCTTACATTAGTGGTCAGTGGGAAGAATGTCCCTTTTATTGGTAGTCAGTGGGAAGAATGTCCCTTACATTGGTGGTCAGTGGGAAGAATGTTCCTTACATAGGTGGTCAGTGGGAAGAAGGCTTCTTACATGTTTGGTCATTGAGATCCTCCTCCTTACATTGATTGTCTGTGGAAGAATTCCCCTCTTACGGATAGCTAAAACATAATTTTTCCTAGTGGTTACTTACGTATCTGAGAAGCATAAGGAATTCTTAAGGAATCTCTAGCAACCTCTGGAGGAATCCTACTTGAGAAAGGTTTGCTCATAGAGTGTAGACAGGCTGGAGCCGGTGGTTTTGGGTGTCACTGCTACTGTATGCAGTGTCCATCTGCTCGGTGGCAGTGCTGAGGAGTGATCATTGATTACAGAATCACCTACTTCTTTGCTTGTAGTTGAAAACCAAGCATCGTTTTCCACTGGTGGTAGAATGGGCCCATTATTACACTTACAATATGTGTCCTCTGTAATGGGTTCCAGGTGTCATAAAGAATGAGCCTAGGTCAGGTGTTGACACAAAGTTCCCATGAGATTTTGGTGGCCATTTTTGAGATGTTATAAATAGCTCTACATGTGCCACATGGGCCGCCCTAAACTTCAATCTGAAGTTTTCCAGGATTGGCATGTAACAAACTTAAAGTGTTGGAAGATCATCTCAGATTGCCCATGCCCCCTCCACCTTTAAAATTTACCTTTTGTTAGTAGGTATAAAAAGTAACTCGTAAAGAAAAAAATTGTTATTCTTACCTCCCCTCCATCTTTCATATCCCTGGCCATGACATCCATCTTTCTGGGTAAAATATCTGGGGAAACCACAGAAAGCAAAATATTGCAAGAAAACACTCCAGTCCAGAGCAAGAGCACCCTTTCATTAAATTTCAGGTGTTCCGTGTATCCCAGGAACTAGCAGGAAGGAGTGTGACATCATCCTGGCTTAGACATGGCGGGCAGAAGACAGGAGTGTGTTAAGTATCAATCCTAACCTTTTTCTTTGTGGGTACATTTTGCACCTACTAATAGATGGTTTGTAAAGGATGAGGGGGGCCTGGGCCGGGCAGGTGGACCTTGCATTTTACTGCATGTTCTACTTTATGTTTCAATGTTTTTATTCGTTTCAAAAAAAGTGTATGCAAAGGTACAAACAATCCATGACCGTAAAGAAAGTCAAAATCCTTTTTAAAACATGTATCATGGTACATACGTTCATAAAACTTCAACATTAACAGCTGCAAATGGCAAGGCTCCTCCGCTTTGACTATAACTGTGCTGGCCGGCCTGGGCTTCGCCCCCCCCCCCCGACACCCCAATGGGAGCAAACTGCGTTACGAGGAAGAGAGAAACCCGTCTGACTCCCAGTCTTTATTTTCATAGCAATCTGTGGAGGTGCTCACCTTCTCCATTCTAAGCAGGAATACTGCTAGGTTGTAAGCTATAAGTGATAACATCAACATTTAGCAGCTGAGGACCAGTATTGGCCCATTATCATCAAATTCAGTAGTGCGAGATAAAAGAAGAAGAGATAGAAAAGAGGTATAGAAAAAGAAAAAGGTAAGAAAAAGTAGAAAAAATAGGAAGGTGTTGGTGTCTAGATTGATGAAACCAATTTTTCAGTGTAGGAGTCCAACAAATCAACCTCAGGAGACAGAAGTACTCCCTCCAATCAAGGAGGTCCAGACAAGTACCTCATCCAGGGGTCCCATACTTTCTCGAAAAGGGTCATTTTATCTTGAAGTATGGCCACCATCCTCTCATTAATCATGATACAGGTCAGCTTAGCCTTCAACAACTCAGTCGGCACCACCAGTGATCGCCAGGAGCGGGCTATAGCTATTTTGGCATGTTCTACTTTAACCTTCTTAGTGGTATTCCCGAGCGTGGCTTGGGGTTAAATTTCAGAGCCAAAAGTGGTAACCCCGAGCCACACTCGGAGTACCGCCAGAAGCATCGCTGGATCCTGTAAGCAGGGTTACTTACCTTGTCACCGGGATGTGTCCCGACGGTGTCTAGCGGCGGTTCTTCCTCCCGATCCTCTCCGTGCCCCGGCTTTTTTCTCCTGCGACCTGACGTTCGCAGGCGGGTGGAACCGGCGGCAAATTCAAATGTAAAACACACCAAACACACTGATACAGTTCAAAATAAAAAGAAAATCACATTAGTTTGCCCCCCAGTGCCCTTTCCTGCAGTTTTACTGTACTTTTTATGTATATATATATATATATATATATTATACTGTATATATATATATATATATATATATATATATATATATATATATACATATATATATATATATGTATATATAACCTACAATATGACCTAGGTGAGCAAGTTACCATACTGATAAATTCTTATATACTTGCCTTGATATCAACTTTCAAAGGCATAGCTTGTTGATTAAATGTACTGTATACAATGTGTCTTTTTATAATTTTTGTTTTTTCTTCTCCTTTTTTTTTGTTAATGTTCATATTAGAGGCCCTTGTTGCCTAGAACTTTTTGGTTCCTGAAGAAGCTGACTGTTTCAATCAGGCGAAACGCGTCGAACCAAATATTTACACATCTCTAATGTTGCTACATGGATAAGTCATTCTTGTGATACAAATGTTTACTATGTCCGTGTATTTTGTATTTTGTATATGTTTTTAATTGATGCACTCTCTTTTTGCTTAATAAAATATTATTTTTAATCCTGTTGTTGCTCACTATTATACCAGGCCTTGAAAGTCCATAAAATTTCCCCCCCCCCCACTGGGAGTATCACCTGGGCCTTTATTCCCACAACCCGGTGACTATATGGTAGCTCCATCTCCCTCTCCCTATTCTTTGATACATTTTACTAATAGGATGCGGGCTTGGTATTAAGGTCTATGATCAACTGTATACTCTTGTTTTCCCAATTTGATATATATATATATATATATATATATATATATATATATATATATATATATATATATATATATATACGTATATATATATATGTATACATATATATATATATATATATATATATATATATATATATATATATATAATAAATGTATACAGTTGGTTTGGGCTGCTCATTAACAAGAATTAAATGCAAAATAATGGTACCGCTTTCAGCACCTAAAATCCAAAAGAATTATACCGCCGGGGAGGTTAAAGCAATTCTGGGTAATGTATACATCAGTGGTTGTCAAATGGTGACATATAGGGGGTCTCAACTGTGGCCCCTGACATCACCAAAGGGGCTTTTTTTCCAGCGAGAACACTGGGGAATGCAGTTTTTTTTAAGAATCTCTTTTAATTGATTTTCAAAAATATCTCACAATAAATGAAAAAGAACGTTACAGATATATGTTATAACGTATATCCGGTACATTTCACATATATTGCATATATAAACCAGACTAGAATCCTATATATCTAAGTTGAAATTTCTTGTTATACTGTGTATATATAAAGCATGTTTTTAAGCAACAGCAACAGATATACCTGACTCAGAGAAGCCATTAAGGATTTGGCCAGATGTTCCAAGTGTCAACAGATTTTTTGTAAGGCCTCTTTCACACGGAGCGGACCGTATTACGATCCGCTCCGGCACTTTTTTTTTCATGGACACGGATGACACTTGTGTCACCTGGTCCGTATGTCCGCATATCATCCCATCCGTTTGCGAATGATATACGGAAATAATGTATGTCAATGGGGATTGCGGATGTCAGCGGATGACACCGCTGACATCTGATTTTGCATCCGTTCCGTTTTTTAAACGTAAGAAAAAATAGGGTTCTGTTCCGTTCCAAAAAACAGAACAGAACTGAAAGGACGCAAATCGGATGTCAGCGGATGGTCATCCGCTGACATCCGCAATCCCATTGACATGCATTATGTCCGCCTATCACCCGCAAATGGATGGGGTGATATACGGACATACGGAACGCCCGTGTGAAAGGAGCCTAAGAGTGTGATTGGATGGCCAAGCACTCTTCATAGTTTCTAACTAAATGAACCTGAACTTTAACATCAGAAACCTTAGGAGTTAAGCTATGCCTCCATTTGCGCATGATCAGCAATCTTGCAGCTGAGAGTGTATGGATGACTATGGTCCTATAATTGTTTGGGAGCATACTAATTGCTAGACTAAGGACCACCAGGGCCAAGGTCGATGCCGTTAAGCTCCCTGTGACACCTGAGAGTAGGGAAACATATATATATATTTGTATATATTGTATAAATATTAGATAATAAGTCCCGGTTCACACTACCGCGACTTGTCAGGCGACTGGTCAGCCTGACAAGTCACGGTCCATTCTGTGCTACGGGAACCGTTCTAATAGGAGCGACTCAAGTCGCTCCGACTTAGAAAATAGTTCCTGTACTACTTCGGGGCGACATCGGAGCGACTTGCATTGACTTCCATTATGCAAGTCGCGCCGAAGTCGCGGTGCACGCGACTTCACAGGTTGCCCCCGAAGTCGCATTGCCATAATGTGAACCGACACTTTGATCATATATTTTTAATTTATATTAATATTATTTATAGGGTTCCAGGGGAGCCAACACATTTCAAGTATCTGCGTCCCCTTCATTAGAACTAATAATAGACATAATTTACATTATTTATTAGAATGTAAACTTTTAATGTGGTAAAAAAAATATATAAAAGAATAAAATATAAGATATTATAAATATATATGTACTCTAAGTGTTCTAATGACAAACACTGCAGGGTCAGTATCCCTTTAGAAGTATTTATCCCCTGGGGAGTATCTCACCGACACTGAAATTCCTATTGCAGAGGATGCCCAAAATCTGACTTGTATCTTAGTCTAGTCAGACTTCTGGGGAAATCAGGAAGCCAATCACACAAGCAGAAAATGACAATTCTGGGGGTGTTCTCAGGTAGCCATATTGCTTTGAATTTTAAAGAAAATTAAAGTGGCTGCAGATTGAAAAGGAAAGGCAATTTGTATTAATATAATTTAATTACATTTAATAATTGTATAATTTAATTACAATATAATTTATTTTAAAATATTATAATTGATTAATACAATTTGGCTTGTATATGTATATATTGTATATGCTGCATTTTATTAAAATTTGCTATATCATATTTTTCACCAAAAGTGGAACTACCCTTTAACCACTTTGCGTCTGCTCACAGTAATACTACGGCGGCAGAGTGGCTCGTTATCGTCTGACGACGTAGTATTAATGTCGTCAGACACTCCCCCTTCTGGGCGGCGCTTGCGCGCCGCCAGAGGCTCGCTCCCGCTGTTTTCATTCACAGCGGGAGTCGGGCCAGGGGAGGAGCAGTGGCGATCGCCGCTGCTCTTACCCGATCGTCGGGGATCGAGTCTGGAGATCCTCCCGCTGTGTGTAAACACAGCGGGCGGATCTCCATAGTGACAGGGAGTGACAGATCGGACTGTTCAGCATAGCTGGACATCCGATCTGTCCATGACTCACACAGTCACCTCCCCCGCTATACGTCAGTAAGCACCAGGCATACATTAACCCCTCCCTCTCCAATAAAATTAACCCCTTCCCTGCCAGTGTCATTTTTACAGTAACAGTGCATATGTATAGCACTGATTACTGTAGTAATGTCACTGGTACCCCCAAAAGTGTCAAAAATGTCAGTCAAGGGTCCGATCTGTCCGCCGCAATGTCGCAGTCCCGCAAAAAAAATCGCAGATCGCCGCCATTACGCGTTAAAATAAAAAACCCCAAAAATGACAGAAATCTTTCCCTTTGTTAGTAAACGCAATAACTTTTGCGCAAACCAATCAAAATACGCTTATTGCGATTTTTTTTACCAAACATAGGTAGCAGAAAACAAATTGGCCAAAAATGTTTTAAAAAATTGGTTTTTACATCTTTTTTGGGGGGAATTTCATATAAAAAAATGTTAAAAATATTGTTATTTTTTCAAAATAAACGCTCTTTTTTTGTTTATAGCGCAAAAAGTAAAAATCGCCAGGTGATCAAATACCACCAAAAGAAAGCTCTGTTTGTGGGAAAAAAAGGACGTAAATTTTGTTTGGGTACGGCAACGCACGACCGCGCAATTGTCAGTTAAAGTCGCACAGCGCCGAATCGCAAAAAGTGGCCTGGACGGAAGACAGCAAAATCCTCTGGTGGTAAAGTGGTTAAGTATATGGTTCGTAATTATACGTAACTAGGAGGAATTCACTAGAAGGCCTAGTTTAGGGCTAACAAGGGCTGTAGAACAAAAAAAAAAAAAAATGAAATAAAAATAAAAAAAAATCAGAAATTAGAAGCTGAAAACTGCAGAAAAAAAATAACACCTTCTCTATAAAGGTTTAACTGCTTCCTGCAATTATAGTCATTGAATAAAGAAATGATTTATTTACTATTTTGTAGCTGACTCGCGAAACGGGAACAGGGATTAAAGAATAAAATAAAACCGATTATAGTTAGTGACCATTCATCAGTTCATAAAATATTTACCGTGTTTAACTTTTTTTGTTTTCAAATTTTTTTTATTTTCTTTTTTTCAAAGAGGATTTTAGTGTGTCCGTTTTTTTGTGTGATTGCTTTCTTTCTTTCTCTCTTTCTTTTCTGAATGAAAGGCATAATCATCCAGACTAAGAGTGACATTGATTTAGGCACTTCCTCTAATGATGCTTTTTTTATTTGTGGCTCACAAGGCTTCAATAGGAACTATCCACACAAATGGCCTTCAAAAATAATTGCAAGTAAACGCTGCAGTGTATTCTGAAGTGCGCCTAGAGTCTTTAAATAAACAAGGCCCAGTTCTGTGGGTGGCCTGGGACATAACTAAATTAAAATAAAATATCTTATATTGGAAGGAAAAATATCTGATCCTTTACGTTTCTTGGCCAAAGCAGCAAAGGCAGCTCAATGCCTTCCAGATGCTCCAGGTTGAAGGCTGATGTTACGGAGTTCCATTACTCTAATGAAGCCATTCTCAACTAGGGTTCCTTTAGAGGTTGATTGGGGTTACTTGAGCTTTGGCTAATTGACACTCCATCTGATGATGTCTGCATCGTTTCAGGTCCATCACCACTTGGCAAAGCCAGTAGCATGACTCCAATTACTGTTTAACCGCTTGCCGACTGCTCACAGTATATTTACTGCGGCAGTCAGCCCCTCACAGGCAGAGCGACGTAGGTCTACGTCGCTCGCCTGTGAGGCTCTAGGGAGCGAGCGCGCGCCGCCAGTCACTCGCGATCGTCAGTGGAGAGGGAGAAAGGCAGGCGGCTAATGTAAACAAGCCACCTGTCAGGCCCCGTTCACACTGGGGCGATCTGACTTCCCGGGGCGACCTCCGAGGTCACGGTGCGAGCAGCGCGCCGCGACCTCGGAGCGGCCGGCACGGACTTCATAACATTGGCCAGCACGGACTTCATAACATTGGCCGGCACGGACTTCATCACTGCAACTATCCGGGTCGCCCCAAAGAAGCTCCGGACCCTTTTTCTAAGTCGGAGCGACTTGTGTCGCTCCTATTAGAACGGGTCCGCAGCTTCTCTATGGAAGGCGACCTACGGCGACCTGTGAGGCGACCAGGTCACCTCACAGGTCGCCCCAGTGTGAACGGGGACTCGTTCTCCCCTGTGTAGAAACAGTGATCATACGGTTCTACTATGTAGGACCATTGATCACTGTTCCTACACCTTAAGCCACAGCCAATCACAGTTAGAATCACGCCCCTAGGGACACACATAACCCCTCCCTCTCAAAAAAAAGTTAACCCCTTCACTGCCAGTGTAATTTTACAGTAACAGTGCATATTTATAGCACGGATTACTGTAGAAATGTCACTGGTAACCCCAAAAGTGTCAAAAATGTCAGTCAAGGGTCCGATCTGTCCGCCGCAATGTCGCAGTACCGCAAAAAAAATCGCAGATCGCCGCCATTACGCGTTAAAAAAAAAACAACAAAAATGACAAAAATCTTTCCCTTAGTTAGTAAACGCAATAACTTTTGCGCAAACCAATCAGCATACGCTTTTTGTGATTTTTTTTTACCAAACATATGTAGCATAAAACAAATTGCCCGAAAATGTTAAAACATTTTGATTTTTACATTTTTTTGGGGGAATTTCATATAAAAAAATGTGAAAAATATTGTTATTTTTGCAAAATTGTTGCTCTTTTTTTGTTTATAGCGCATGATCAAAAAATCGCACAGGTGATCAAATACCACCAAAAGAAAGCTTTGTTTGTGGGAAAAAAAGGACATCAAATTCGTTTAGGTACAGCGTCGCATGACTGCGCAATTTTCCGTTAAAGTCACGCAGCGCCGAATCGCAAAATAGGCCCTAGTCAGGAAGGGGGTAAAATCTTCCGGGGCTTAAGTGGTTAAGCAGTCTGTAAGGGGGGGCATTCTGATCAGCATAGCACCCTGCTGACACTTTCAGGACTCAAAGGGTGGAGCCTCAGAAATGGGGGATTGCTGCCGCAACAGGAATTTCTTCTTTTGGTTAGGTGCCGGTAAAGGTGACAAGCCCTGCAAACTTCTTTGAAATGTCTCTGACATCCTCCACTACAATACCCCCTCTTTCTTGAAGGTACCGCTTCCTTATATAGTACAGAGCTCAGGTTTGCCCTAATGGTCAGCCCATTTTCTCTCACCCATCCTGCTATTGACAGTGCAGTATGGATGGTGACTGGGTTATTTCCTGTAATAGCCTTGAGCTTTGATCTAATTGACACTCCATCTGATGATGTCTGCATAGCTTCAGGTCCATCTCCACTTGGCAGAGCCAGTAGCATGACTCAAATTAGTGTTTAAGCAGTCTGTAAGGAAGGGGGGGGGGGTAGTTTAGATCAGCATTGCACCATGCTGACACTTTTAGGACTCAAAGTTTGGAGCCTCTTAAATGAGGGATTGCTGCCGCGGCAGGAGTTTCCTCTTTTGGTTGGGTGCTGGTAAAGGTGACAAGCCCTGCAAACTTCTTTGAAATGTCTCTGACATCCTCGACTACAATACCCCCTCTTTCTTGAAGGTACCGCTTCCATTTCATCAGTATATTGTTCAGAGCTCCAGTTGCCCTAATGGTCAGCCCATTTTCTCTCACCCATCCTGCTATTGACAGCAGTGGCGGCTGGTGCTCAAAAATTTTGGGGAGGCGCAAACAAACCAATGATGGGGGTTATTATTATGGACACTGACACCTACTTACTATTGCAGCCGCTGATAGTGGTATTCTCCTCCATCCATCCCACCGATCCTAGTCCCGGCTCCTCTGCAGCTCCCTCCGTCTGGCCCACGTGTAGGGAGGGGAGTCGGCTACGTCTAGCAGAGAGGGGGAGGCAGCACACAGCGTACACCGGACACCCCACCAGTCCAATCCCGGTGATCGGTCGGTATTAGCTCCCCCAATAAACACACACAGAGGGCTGAGTTGAGCAGTGCGGGTCCTGGGACTCACCTCGGTGTCGGGGGTGTCCGGTGCTCACAGCTCTACACCCCGGGGATCGGGTTCCTCTCCGTACTCCGTCCACTGCGTCCAGTATTGGATCCCTCCCTCCGATCACATCCCCCGCCGCACACCGCCCGATGTTCTCCGAGGAGCCGGCCGGGTAGCGGCGGCTCGCGGCTTCTCCGGCGTGGCGGCGAGTCCTCTGTCCTCCTCCCCAGCCAATGGCATGGGGTGTATCGGACGCGCTTCCTGATTGGCCAAGAGGAGGATCCGTGTGACAATAGCGAATTTTCATTCGCTATTGTCACACAATGGGTGGGCTCGGGACGCACTGCTCTGCGCCCCGGGTCCACCCTTTTTTTTAGCCTGTGAGAGCATCTGGCTTTAATCACATGGCTAAAAAAAAAAAAAAAAAAACATTGTACTCCATGCGTCCGGCGCCCTGCATGTAGATTAGAGGGCCGGACGCATGGACAGGGGGGGGGCGGCGCCCCTGCGCCCCATATACACTGGCCGCCACTGATTGACAGTGCAGTATGGATGGTGACTGGGTTCTTTCCTGTAATAGTCTCTGTGTGGGCCACAAAAGGGTATCTCTTCTCTGCCCCTGTCAATTTCTTGGATCAAGTGCCAATCCACTCAGGTCCAAGTCTTATCTTCTTGATGAATGAGAGATCTAAAGAGATGTTAGTTTTGTGCTAGTCTGGCAAGCGATGAAAATAAAAGCTAAAGGTTGCTTTCACAGCGATCTGCTTTTCCATAGCACGGGTGCAGCGTAGTGTACTTGCGGTTGTCATGCAGGTTACCTGCGCTTTGTCATAGACTTCTATTAGCATGCAGGACTTTTGATGCGCTTTCAGAAAACACGGCCAAAAGCACCAGATTTAATGGAAGTCTACGGCAAAGTGCAGGTAACCCACATGAAAACCGCGGGTGCGCTGCAAGGAAACCTCAGCGGATCGGTGTGAAAGCAGCCAAAAGGGAAAAAGAAAGGAAGGCGCTAAATAGGGCCGATTAGGATTAGCCAATAAAAAATAAGGGGCTAAATAAAAAATAAGTTTAAATAAAATAAAATTACTTTGAAGTTTCTACAAGTGATGCCATATGCACATCAAAGATCACACCTACATACTGTATAAACCAGCTTTTTTCAACCAGTGTGCCCAGGCACCCTGGGGTGCCTTGAGGTTTCTTCAGGGGTGCCTTGGCAAAATACCTAAACATTGACCAAAAATTGTATACAAGCCAGTCTGTGGATGAAGACTGCCTTTTAGTTACACAAAGTCACAGGTTTTCATTGTGCACCATTACAACCTTCTAACTACTGGCATCCTAATGACCAATGGCCTCATCAGTTAATAAGGAGGATGTCAGTCTCCTGCATAGCATTCTTCTTTGACCCTTCCCTGCCCCTCCCCATCAGTGTTTGGGGGTCACTTTAACTGAATGATGGAGAAAAAACTGAGGGAGAAGAGAAACCCTTAAAATACTAGTTGGTACCAGTTTGTAAAAGTGTATTTGCTTTGGAAGAATAAATCACCTCTAATGTTGGGTGTCATACGCGAGGATGTTGCTGCATTGTATTTAACTATTAGAATAGTTTTTACATTTTAGAATGGGGTGCCTTGAGATTGTCTATAAAGGGTGCCTTGACTGAAAAAAAGATTGAGAAACACTGGTATAAAAATGATAGTAAATACAACTATCCACAAGTGTCATTTTATATAGGAGCCTGGGTTCCTCCTGGTGCCCGACAATGCCCGGCTTCATGTGGCGAGAGTATGCAGCCAGTTCCTCGATGATGAAAGAATTGATGCCATTAAAGGGCCTCCACGCTTGCCTGATCTCAATCCAAAAAAACACATCTGGGACATTATGTTTCTGTCCATCCGATGCCTCCAGGTTGCACCTCAGTCTATTAAGGAGCTCAGTGATGTCCTGGTCCAGATCTGGAAGGAAACACCCCAGGACATCATCCGTCCTATCTTTAGGAACATGCCCAGACATTATCAGGTATGCATACAAGCACGTGGGGGTCATACAAACTACTGAGGACCATTTTGAGTTGCTGAAATGAAATTTCAGCAAAGTGGACTAGCCTGCTGCATCATTTTTTCACTTTGATTTTCGGGGTGTCTTTGAATTCAGCCCTCTGTAGGGTTATAATTTTCATTTCCATGAAACTACGTAGCATCCTTTCCTTCCTAACACATTACCCAGTCCATACCAGTATAGATCCTAACACATTACCCAGTCCATACCAGTATAGATCCTAACACATTACCCAGTCCATACCAGTATAGATCCTAACACATTACCCAGTCCATACCAGTATAGATCCTAACACATTACCCAGTCCATACTAGTATAGATCCTAACACATTACCCAGTCCATACTAGTATAGATCCTAACAGATTACCCAGTCCATACCAGTATAGATCCTAGCACATTACCCAGTCCATACCAGTATAGATCCTAACACATTACCCAGTCCATACCAGTATAGATCCTAACACATTACCCAGTCCATACTAGTATAGATCCCAACACATTACTCAGTCCATACCAGTATAGATCCTAACACATTACCCAGTCCATACCAGTATAGATCCTAACACATTACCCAGTCCATACCAGTATAGATCCTAACACATTACCCAGTCCATACCAGTATAGATCCTAACACATTACCCAGTCCATACCAGTGTAGATCCTAACACATTACCCAGTCCACACCAGTATAGATCCTAACACATTACCCAGTCCATACCATTATAGATACTAACACATTACCCAGTACTTACCAGTATAGATCCTAACACATTACCCAGTCCATACCAGTATAGATCCTAACACATTACCCAGTCCATACCAGTATAGATCCTAACACATTACCCAGTCCATACCAGTATAGATACTAACACATTACCCAGTCCATACCAGTATAGATACTAACACATTACCCAGTCCATGCCAGTATAGATCCTAACACATTACGCAGTCCATGCAAGTATAGATCCTAACACATTATCCAGTCCATACCAGTATAGATCCTAACACATTACCCAGTCCATACCAGTATAGATCCTAACACATTACCCAGTCCATACCAGTATAGATCCTAACACATTACCCAGTCCATACCAGTATAGATCCTAACACATTACCCAGTCCATACCAGTATAGATCCTAACACATTACCCAGTCTATACCAGTATAGATCCTAACACATTACCCAGTCCATACCAGTATAGATTCTAACACATTACCCAGTCCATACCAGTATAGATCCTAACACCTTACCCAGTCCATACCAGTATAGATCCTAACACCTTACCCAGTCCATACCAGTATAGATCCTAACACATTACCCAGTCCATACCAGTATAGATCCTAACACATTACCCAGTCCATACCAGTATAGATACTAACACATTACCCAGTCCATACCAGTATAGATACTAACACATTACCCAGTCCATGCCAGTATAGATCCTAACACATTACGCAGTCCATGCAAGTATAGATCCTAACACATTATCCAGTCCATACCAGTATAGATCCTAACACATTACCCAGTCCATACCAGTATAGATCCTAACACATTACCCAGTCCATACCAGTATAGATCCTAACACATTACCCAGTCCATACCAGTATAGATCCTAACACATTACCCAGTCCATACCAGTATAGATCCTAACACCTTACCCAGTCCATACCAGTATAGATCCTAACACATTACCCAGTCCATACCAGTATAGATTCTAACACATTACCCAGTCCATACCAGTATAGATCCTAACACCTTACCCAGTCCATACCAGTATAGATCCTAACACCTTACCCAGTCCATACCAGTATAGATCCTAACACATTACCCAGTCCATATTAGTATAAGTCCTAACACATTACCCAGTCCATACCAGTATAGATCCTAACACATTACCCAGTCCATACCAGTATAGATCCTAACACATTACCCAGTCCATACCAGTATAGATCCTAACACATTACCCAGTCCATACCAGTGTAGATCCTAACACATTACCCAGTCCACACCAGTATAGATCCTAACACATTACCCAGTCCATACCATTATAGATACTAACACATTACCCAGTCCTTACCAGTATAGATCCTAACACATTACCCAGTCCATACCAGTATAGATCCTAACACATTACCCAGTCCATACCAGTATAGATCCTAACACATTACCCAGTCCATACCAGTATAGATACTAACACATTACCCAGTCCATACCAGTATAGATACTAACACATTACCCAGTCCATGCCAGTATAGATCCTAACACATTACGCAGTCCATGCAAGTATAGATCCTAACACATTATCCAGTCCATACCAGTATAGATCCTAACACATTACCCAGTCCATACCAGTATAGATCCTAACACATTACCCAGTCCATACCAGTATAGATCCTAACACATTACCCAGTCCATACCAGTATAGATCCTAACACATTACCCAGTCCATACCAGTATAGATCCTAACACCTTACCCAGTCCATACCAGTATAGATCCTAACACATTACCCAGTCCATACCAGTATAGATTCTAACACATTACCCAGTCCATACCAGTATAGATCCTAACACCTTACCCAGTCCATACCAGTATAGATCCTAACACCTTACCCAGTCCATACCAGTATAGATCCTAACACATTACCCAGTCCATACCAGTATAGATCCTAACACATTACCCAGTCCATACCAGTATAGATACTAACACATTACCCAGTCCATACCAGTATAGATACTAACACATTACCCAGTCCATGCCAGTATAGATCCTAACACATTACGCAGTCCATGCAAGTATAGATCCTAACACATTATCCAGTGCATACCAGTATAGATCCTAACACATTACCCAGTCCATACCAGTATAGATCCTAACACATTACCCAGTCCATACCAGTATAGATCCTAACACATTACCCAGTCCATACCAGTATAGATCCTAACACATTACCCAGTCCATACCAGTATAGATCCTAACACCTTACCCAGTCCATACCAGTATAGATCCTAACACATTACCCAGTCCATACCAGTATAGATTCTAACACATTACCCAGTCCATACCAGTATAGATCCTAACACCTTACCCAGTCCATACCAGTATAGATCCTAACACCTTACCCAGTCCATACCAGTATAGATCCTAACACATTACCCAGTCCATATTAGTATAAGTCCTAACACATTACCCAGTCCATACCAGTATAGATCCTAACACATTACCCAGTCCATACCAGTATAGATCCTAACACATTACCCAGTCCATACCAGTGTAGATCCTAACACATTACCCAGTCCACACCAGTATAGATCCTAACACATTACCCAGTCCATACCATTATAGATACTAACACATTACCCAGTACTTACCAGTATAGATCCTAACACATTACCCAGTCCATACCAGTATAGATCCTAACACATTACCCAGTCCATACCAGTATAGATCCTAACACATTACCCAGTCCATACCAGTATAGATACTAACACATTACCCAGTCCATACCAGTATAGATACTAACACATTACCCAGTCCATGCCAGTATAGATCCTAACACATTACGCAGTCCATGCAAGTATAGATCCTAACACATTATCCAGTCCATACCAGTATAGATCCTAACACATTACCCAGTCCATACCAGTATAGATCCTAACACATTACCCAGTCCATACCAGTATAGATCCTAACACATTACCCAGTCCATACCAGTATAGATCCTAACACATTACCCAGTCCATACCAGTATAGATCCTAACACATTACCCAGTCTATACCAGTATAGATCCTAACACATTACCCAGTCCATACCAGTATAGATTCTAACACATTACCCAGTCCATACCAGTATAGATCCTAACACCTTACCCAGTCCATACCAGTATAGATCCTAACACCTTACCCAGTCCATACCAGTATAGATCCTAACACATTACCCAGTCCATACCAGTATAGATCCTAACACATTACCCAGTCCATACCAGTATAGATACTAACACATTACCCAGTCCATACCAGTATAGATACTAACACATTACCCAGTCCATGCCAGTATAGATCCTAACACATTACGCAGTCCATGCAAGTATAGATCCTAACACATTATCCAGTCCATACCAGTATAGATCCTAACACATTACCCAGTCCATACCAGTATAGATCCTAACACATTACCCAGTCCATACCAGTATAGATCCTAACACATTACCCAGTCCATACCAGTATAGATCCTAACACATTACCCAGTCCATACCAGTATAGATCCTAACACCTTACCCAGTCCATACCAGTATAGATCCTAACACATTACCCAGTCCATACCAGTATAGATTCTAACACATTACCCAGTCCATACCAGTATAGATCCTAACACCTTACCCAGTCCATACCAGTATAGATCCTAACACCTTACCCAGTCCATACCAGTATAGATCCTAACACATTACCCAGTCCATATTAGTATAAGTCCTAACACATTACCCAGTCCATACCAGTATAGATCCTAACACATTACCCAGTCCATACCAGTATAGATCCTAACACATTACCCAGTCCATACCAGTATAGATCCTAACACATTACCCAGTCCATACCAGTGTAGATCCTAACACATTACCCAGTCCACACCAGTATAGATCCTAACACATTACCCAGTCCATACCATTATAGATCCTAACACATTACCCAGTCCTTACCAGTATAGATCCTAACACATTACCCAGTCCATACCAGTATAGATCCTAACACATTACCCAGTCCATACCAGTATAGATCCTAACACATTACCCAGTCCATACCAGTATAGATCCTAACACCTTACCCAGTCCATACCAGTATAGATCCTAACACATTACCCAGTCCATACCAGTATAGATTCTAACACATTACCCAGTCCATACCAGTATAGATCCTAACACCTTACCCAGTCCATACCAGTATAGATCCTAACACCTTACCCAGTCCATACCAGTATAGATCCTAACACATTACCCAGTCCATATTAGTATAAGTCCTAACACATTACCCAGTCCATACCAGTATAGATCCTAACACATTACCCAGTCCATACCAGTATAGATCCTAACACATTACCCAGTCCATACCAGTATAGATCCTAACACATTACCCAGTCCATACCAGTGTAGATCCTAACACATTACCCAGTCCACACCAGTATAGATCCTAACACATTACCCAGTCCATACCATTATAGATACTAACACATTACCCAGTCCTTACCAGTATAGATCCTAACACATTACCCAGTCCATACCAGTATAGATCCTAACACATTACCCAGTCCATACCAGTATAGATCCTAACACATTACCCAGTCCATACCAGTATAGATACTAACACATTACCCAGTCCATACCAGTATAGATACTAACACATTACCCAGTCCATGCCAGTATAGATCCTAACACATTACGCAGTCCATGCAAGTATAGATCCTAACACATTATCCAGTCCATACCAGTATAGATCCTAACACATTACCCAGTCCATACCAGTATAGATCCTAACACATTACCCAGTCCATACCAGTATAGATCCTAACACATTACCCAGTCCATACCAGTATAGATCCTAACACATTACCCAGTCCATACCAGTATAGATCCTAACACCTTACCCAGTCCATACCAGTATAGATCCTAACACATTACCCAGTCCATACCAGTATAGATTCTAACACATTACCCAGTCCATACCAGTATAGATCCTAACACCTTACCCAGTCCATACCAGTATAGATCCTAACACCTTACCCAGTCCATACCAGTATAGATCCTAACACATTACCCAGTCCATACCAGTATAGATCCTAACACATTACCCAGTCCATACCAGTATAGATACTAACACATTACCCAGTCCATACCAGTATAGATACTAACACATTACCCAGTCCATGCCAGTATAGATCCTAACACATTACGCAGTCCATGCAAGTATAGATCCTAACACATTATCCAGTGCATACCAGTATAGATCCTAACACATTACCCAGTCCATACCAGTATAGATCCTAACACATTACCCAGTCCATACCAGTATAGATCCTAACACATTACCCAGTCCATACCAGTATAGATCCTAACACATTACCCAGTCCATACCAGTATAGATCCTAACACATTACCCAGTCCATACCAGTATAGATCCTAACACATTACCCAGTCCATACCAGTATAGATCCTTACACCTTACCCAGTCCATACCAGTATAGATCCTAACACATTACCCAGTCCATACCAGTATAGATTCTAACACATTACCCAGTCCATACCAGTATAGATCCTAACACCTTACCCAGTCCATACCAGTATAGATCCTAACACCTTACCCAGTCCATACCAGTATAGATCCTAACACATTACCCAGTCCATATTAGTATAAGTCCTAACACATTACCCAGTCCATACCAGTATAGATCCTAACACATTACCCAGTCCATACCAGTATAGATCCTAACACATTACCCAGTCCATACCAGTATAGATCCTAACACATTACCCAGTCCATACCAGTGTAGATCCTAACACATTACCCAGTCCACACCAGTATAGATCCTAACACATTACCCAGTCCATACCATTATAGATACTAACACATTACCCAGTCCTTACCAGTATAGATCCTAACACATTACCCAGTCCATACCAGTATAGATCCTAACACATTACCCAGTCCATACCAGTATAGATCCTAACACATTACCCAGTCCATACCAGTATAGATACTAACACATTACCCAGTCCATACCAGTATAGATACTAACACATTACCCAGTCCATGCCAGTATAGATCCTAACACATTACGCAGTCCATGCAAGTATAGATCCTAACACATTATCCAGTCCATACCAGTATAGATCCTAACACATTACCCAGTCCATACCAGTATAGATCCTAACACATTACCCAGTCCATACCAGTATAGATCCTAACACATTACCCAGTCCATACCAGTATAGATCCTAACACATTACCCAGTCCATACCAGTATAGATCCTAACACCTTACCCAGTCCATACCAGTATAGATCCTAACACATTACCCAGTCCATACCAGTATAGATTCTAACACATTACCCAGTCCATACCAGTATAGATCCTAACACCTTACCCAGTCCATACCAGTATAGATCCTAACACCTTACCCAGTCCATACCAGTATAGATCCTAACACATTACCCAGTCCATACCAGTATAGATCCTAACACATTACCCAGTCCATACCAGTATAGATACTAACACATTACCCAGTCCATACCAGTATAGATACTAACACATTACCCAGTCCATGCCAGTATAGATCCTAACACATTACGCAGTCCATGCAAGTATAGATCCTAACACATTATCCAGTGCATACCAGTATAGATCCTAACACATTACCCAGTCCATACCAGTATAGATCCTAACACATTACCCAGTCCATACCAGTATAGATCCTAACACATTACCCAGTCCATACCAGTATAGATCCTAACACATTACCCAGTCCATACCAGTATAGATCCTAACACCTTACCCAGTCCATACCAGTATAGATCCTAACACATTACCCAGTCCATACCAGTATAGATTTTAACACATTACCCAGTCCATACCAGTATAGATCCTAACACCTTACCCAGTCCATACCAGTATAGATCCTAACACCTTACCCAGTCCATACCAGTATAGATCCTAACACATTACCCAGTCCATATTAGTATAAGTCCTAACACATTACCCAGTCCATACCAGTATAGATCCTAACACATTACCCAGTCCATACCAGTATAGATCCTAAAACATTACCCAGTCCATACCAGTATAGATCCTAACACATTACCCAGTCCATACCAGTGTAGATCCTAACACATTACCCAGTCCACACCAGTATAGATCCTAACACATTACCCAGTCCATACCATTATAGATACTAACACATTACCCAGTCCTTACCAGTATAGATCCTAACACATTACCCAGTCCATACCAGTATAGATCCTAACACATTACCCAGTCCATACCAGTATAGATCCTAACACATTACCCAGTCCATACCAGTATAGATACTAACACATTACCCAGTCCATACCAGTATAGATACTAACACATTACCCAGTCCATGCCAGTATAGATCCTAACACATTACGCAGTCCATGCAAGTATAGATCCTAACACATTATCCAGTCCATACCAGGATAGATCCTAACACATTACCCAGTCCATACCAGTATAGATCCTAACACATTACCCAGTCCATACCAGTATAGATCCTAACACATTACCCAGTCCATACCAGTATAGATCCTAACACATTACCCAGTCCATACCAGTATAGATCCTAACACCTTACCCAGTCCATACCAGTATAGATCCTAACACATTACCCAGTCCATACCAGTATAGATTCTAACACATTACCCAGTCCATACCAGTATAGATCCTAACACCTTACCCAGTCCATACCAGTATAGATCCTAACACCTTACCCAGTCCATACCAGTATAGATCCTAACACATTACCCAGTCCATACCAGTATAGATCCTAACACATTACCCAGTCCATACCAGTATAGATACTAACACATTACCCAGTCCATACCAGTATAGATACTAACACATTACCCAGTCCATGCCAGTATAGATCCTAACACATTACGCAGTCCATGCAAGTATAGATCCTAACACATTATCCAGTGCATACCAGTATAGATCCTAACACATTACCCAGTCCATACCAGTATAGATCCTAACACATTACCCAGTCCATACCAGTATAGATCCTAACACATTACCCAGTCCATACCAGTATAGATCCTAACACATTACCCAGTCCATACCAGTATAGATCCTAACACCTTACCCAGTCCATACCAGTATAGATCCTAACACATTACCCAGTCCATACCAGTATAGATTCTAACACATTACCCAGTCCATACCAGTATAGATCCTAACACCTTACCCAGTCCATACCAGTATAGATCCTAACACCTTACCCAGTCCATACCAGTATAGATCCTAACACATTACCCAGTCCATATTAGTATAAGTCCTAACACATTACCCAGTCCATACCAGTATAGATCCTAACACATTACCCAGTCCATACCAGTATAGATCCTAACACATTACCCAGTCCATACCAGTGTAGATCCTAACACATTACCCAGTCCACACCAGTATAGATCCTAACACATTACCCAGTCCATACCATTATAGATACTAACACATTACCCAGTACTTACCAGTATAGATCCTAACACATTACCCAGTCCATACCAGTATAGATCCTAACACATTACCCAGTCCATACCAGTATAGATCCTAACACATTACCCAGTCCATACCAGTATAGATACTAACACATTACCCAGTCCATACCAGTATAGATACTAACACATTACCCAGTCCATGCCAGTATAGATCCTAACACATTACGCAGTCCATGCAAGTATAGATCCTAACACATTATCCAGTCCATACCAGTATAGATCCTAACACATTACCCAGTCCATACCAGTATAGATCCTAACACATTACCCAGTCCATACCAGTATAGATCCTAACACATTACCCAGTCCATACCAGTATAGATCCTAACACATTACCCAGTCCATACCAGTATAGATCCTAACACATTACCCAGTCTATACCAGTATAGATCCTAACACATTACCCAGTCCATACCAGTATAGATTCTAACACATTACCCAGTCCATACCAGTATAGATCCTAACACCTTACCCAGTCCATACCAGTATAGATCCTAACACCTTACCCAGTCCATACCAGTATAGATCCTAACACATTACCCAGTCCATACCAGTATAGATCCTAACACATTACCCAGTCCATACCAGTATAGATACTAACACATTACCCAGTCCATACCAGTATAGATACTAACACATTACCCAGTCCATGCCAGTATAGATCCTAACACATTACGCAGTCCATGCAAGTATAGATCCTAACACATTATCCAGTCCATACCAGTATAGATCCTAACACATTACCCAGTCCATACCAGTATAGATCCTAACACATTACCCAGTCCATACCAGTATAGATCCTAACACATTACCCAGTCCATACCAGTATAGATCCTAACACATTACCCAGTCCATACCAGTATAGATCCTAACACCTTACCCAGTCCATACCAGTATAGATCCTAACACATTACCCAGTCCATACCAGTATAGATTCTAACACATTACCCAGTCCATACCAGTATAGATCCTAACACCTTACCCAGTCCATACCAGTATAGATCCTAACACCTTACCCAGTCCATACCAGTATAGATCCTAACACATTACCCAGTCCATATTAGTATAAGTCCTAACACATTACCCAGTCCATACCAGTATAGATCCTAACACATTACCCAGTCCATACCAGTATAGATCCTAACACATTACCCAGTCCATACCAGTATAGATCCTAACACATTACCCAGTCCATACCAGTGTAGATCCTAACACATTACCCAGTCCACACCAGTATAGATACTAACACATTACCCAGTCCATACCAGTATAGATACTAACACATTACCCAGTCCATGCCAGTATAGATCCTAACACATTACGCAGTCCATGCAAGTATAGATACTAACACATTATCCAGTGCATACCAGTATAGATCCTAACACATTACCCAGTCCATACCAGTATAGATCCTAACACATTACCCAGTCCATACCAGTATAGATCCTAACACATTACCCAGTCCATACCAGTATAGATCCTAACACATTACCCAGTCCATACCAGTATAGATCCTAACACCTTACCCAGTCCATACCAGTATAGATCCTAACACCTTACCCAGTCCATACCAGTATAGATCCTAACACATTACCCAGTCCATATTAGTATAAGTCCTAACACATTACCCAGTCCATACCAGTATAGATCCTAACACATTACCCAGTCCATACCAGTATAGATCCTAACACATTACCCAGTCCATACCAGTATAGATCCTAACACATTACCCAGTCCATACCAGTGTAGATCCTAACACATTACCCAGTCCACACCAGTATAGATCCTAACACATTACCCAGTCCATACCATTATAGATACTAACACATTACCCAGTCCTTACCAGTATAGATCCTAACACATTACCCAGTCCATACCAGTATAGATCCTAACACATTACCCAGTCCATACCAGTATAGATCCTAACACATTACCCAGTCCATACCAGTATAGATACTAACACATTACCCAGTCCATACCAGTATAGATACTAACACATTACCCAGTCCATGCCAGTATAGATCCTAACACATTACGCAGTCCATGCAAGTATAGATCCTAACACATTATCCAGTCCATACCAGGATAGATCCTAACACATTACCCAGTCCATACCAGTATAGATCTTAACACATTACCCAGTCCATACCAGTATAGATCCTAACACATTACCCAGTCCATACCAGTATAGATCCTAACACATTACCCAGTCCATACCAGTATAGATCCTAACACCTTACCCAGTCCATACCAGTATAGATCCTAACACATTACCCAGTCCATACCAGTATAGATTCTAACACATTACCCAGTCCATACCAGTATAGATCCTAACACCTTACCCAGTCCATACCAGTATAGATCCTAACACCTTACCCAGTCCATACCAGTATAGATCCTAACACATTACCCAGTCCATACCAGTATAGATCCTAACACATTACCCAGTCCATACCAGTATAGATACTAACACATTACCCAGTCCATACCAGTATAGATACTAACACATTACCCAGTCCATGCCAGTATAGATCCTAACACATTACGCAGTCCATGCAAGTATAGATCCTAACACATTATCCAGTGCATACCAGTATAGATCCTAACACATTACCCAGTCCATACCAGTATAGATCCTAACACATTACCCAGTCCATACCAGTATAGATCCTAACACATTACCCAGTCCATACCAGTATAGATCCTAATACATTACCCAGTCCATACCAGTATAGATACTAACACATTACCCAGTCCATACCAGTATAGATACTAACACATTACCCAGTCCATACCAGTATAGATACTAACACATTACCCAGTCCATACCAATATATATCCTGCATGATATTTTTTCCCATTGAGATCTGATTTGTTTTCAAAGCGTTCCTTTTATTTACACAACCACATAGCACACACATACATAAATATACAGGATGCCAGAGATGGTTCCTGGACAGGTTGTATATCTCCCTGGATTGGATTATGGTCCCTTTAAGGGTTCCTGCAAAGAAGAAGAAAAATATCTCTTATGCTGAATGCTGCACTCCACCACTGCACTCTGTGGTTCCTCTAACTGACCTTCACATCAGTACGGGACAGGGTAAAGGCTTGGAGGTCAACCGGAGGAACCGCTGAGCACATCAGATGACACAGAAGACTGGCATCTTCTTTACAGGGAAACCTTTTATTGAACTTTTTGTTATCAGTGGTTCTATTTCATTTGTATGGCAGTTCTAGAAAATGATAAGTGGATGCAGATTGAAATGGAAAGGTAATTATTAATACATTAAATCTCAAAATGGCTTTTGTAGCTATTCTGATGCTTCCTACCAATGTGCAATGGACCACAGCAACTTTGCCAACCTCACTAGTGGTGTAACACAAGGCTCTATACTGGGTCCTGTTCCCTTTAATCTGTTCATAAGTCATATAAGCTGAAGATTTGTTGGGCCTGGTATGCTCTTTTGCCGACGACACAAAGATGGGGATACAGATAAGTATTCCTGGAGCTGTTTGAAACATGGAAAATGATTTGGCATTGCTGGAAGATTGATAAAAGCAGAGGAAACTGCAGATCAATGTTCAATGGATTTAGGGAAGAAGAATCTTCTGATAGAGTGCAATATTGGGGGTACACTGTTGGTCAGAATTACACAGGAAAAAGAGTTAGGGGTATTTAAAGTCTAAAATGTTTCTAGGGAAAATGTGGCCTGGGAGTGCACTTGGAGTCACTAGACACACTAGAGTCATCAGATAACATATGGACTGGGAGTGCACTTGAAGTTATTGGTGGCACCGAGACTGTTGGAGTCGCTGAATGACACCTGGACTGGCTGAGCCCCTGAAGTCACTGGGAAAAGTGGGCATATTGCAGTGACTAGATGACACGTGGACAGAGGTCACCTTTGGAGTCACTTGGCATACTGGTAGTCACTAGAGGACACGTAGACTTGGAGTGTACTTAGAATCACTGGGAACACTGGGCATACTGGAGTCACTTGGTGACACGAGGACAGGGAGCACACTTGGGGCACTAGAATCACTAGAGGACACATGGACTTGGAGCGCACTTGGAATCACTGGGAACACTGGGCATACTGGAGTCACTTGGTGACACGTGGACAGGGAGCACACTTGGAGCACTAGAATGACTAGAGGACACATGGACTTGGAGAGCACTTGGAATCACTGGGAACACTGGGCATACTGGAGTCACTTGGTGACACGTGGACAGGGAGCACACTTGGGGCACTAGAATCACTAGAGGACACATGGACTTGGAGCGCACTTGGAATAACTGGGAACACTGGGCATACTGGAGTCACTTGGTGACACGGGGACAGGGAGCACACTTGGGGCACTAGAATCACTAGAAGACACATGGACTTGGAGCGCACTTGGAATCACTGGGAACACTGGGCATACTGGAGTCACTTAGTGACACGTGGACAGGGAGCACACTTGGAGCACTGGAATCACTAGAGGACACGTGGACTTGGAGTGCACTTGGAATCACTGGGAACACTGGGCATACTGGAGTCACTTGGTGACACGTGGACAGGGAGCACACTTGGGGCACTAGAATCACTAGAGGACACGTGGACTTGGAGTGCATTTGGAATCACTGGGAACACTGGGCATACTGAATTCACCTGTTGACACGTGGACAGGGAGCACACTTGGAGTCACTTGGCACACTGGGTGCACTGGAATCACTAGAGGACACATGGACTTGGAATAGACTTAGGAACACTGGGCACACTGGAGTCACTTAGTAACATGTAGACAGGGAGCACACTTGGAGTCACTTGGCCCCCTGGGCGTACTGGAGTCACTGTTACCCAGAGGTAACAGCTGAATGAGTCAGAAGACACACACACACACACTCCCTCTGCCTACTTGGACTTAACTACATTGCTTTTCAAGAAGTCGAAACAGAGCTAGTGCTGGGCTTTCCTATTAGATTCTTATTGGCTTCTAGATATGTAAAAAGGCAGTTTAAAGTATAAAATGTTACTACCTGACACATTGGGGTTGATTTACTAAGAGCAAAAATGCTGTGCACTTTGCATGTGCAGTTGCACTAATTTTCTTTAGTAAATGTTATGTGGTAAAGCTTCACTTTGTAAAGAATACCCAATCAAGTGCAAGAAAATGTTTGCTTGCACATGATTGGATGATGGAAATCAGCAGAGCTTTACCACATTTACTAAGCTCTAGGGAAAATTCAACTACACTTGCAAAGTGAACAGTTTAGTTGACTTTAGTAAATCCACCACATTGGCTGGGAGCACACTCAGAGTCACTGGATGCTCTAGGCGCACTGGGAACACAGAAGTCACTAGGTGACACATGGACAGGGAGCACACTTAGTCACCTGGAACACTGTAGTCGCTAGAAGATGTGGACTGGGAGCACACTTGGAGGCACTGAGCACACTGGAGTCAATAGATAACATATGGACTCGGAGTGCACTTGGAGTCACTTGGCATACTGGAGTCACTAGAGGACATGTGGACTGGGAGTTCACTTGAAGTTACTAGATAACGTATGGACTGGGAGTGCGCTTGGAGTTATTGTTGGTACTGGGCATATTGGAGTCATTATATTACACCTGGACTGGAAGTACGCTTGAAGTCACTTGGAATACTGGGCCTACTGGAGTCACTAGGTAACACATGGACAGAGAGCACCCTTGGAGTCATTTGTCATACTGGGTACACTGGAGTCACTAGAGGACACGTGGATTGGAAACACACTTGGAATCACTGGAAACATTGGGCATACTGTAGTCGCTATGTGACACCTGGACAGGGAGCACACTTAGAGTCACTTGGCATACTGGAGTCACTAGAGGACATGTGTACTGGGAGTGCACTTGGATTCACTGGGCACACTGGAGTCACCAGATAACATATGAACTGGGAGTTCCCTTGAAGTCATTGATGGTACTGGGCATATTGGAGTCACTAGATTAAACCTGAACTTGGAGTACACTTGAAGTCACTGGGAATACTGGGCATACTGAAGTCACCAGGTAACACATGGACAGAGAGCATCCTTGGATTCACTCAGCACACTGGTGTCACAAGATGACATGTGGATTGGGGGCACACTTGAAATCACTGGGAACACTGGTTATACTGGAATCACTAGAGGACATGTGGACTGGAAGTGCACTTGGAGTCACTGGGCACACTGAAGTCACTAGATAACATATGAACTGGGAGTGCACTTGGAGTTTTGTTGGCACTGGGTGTATTGGAGTCACTAGATTACACCAGGACTGGGAGTTCACTGGAAGTCACAAGGAATACTGAGCATACTAGATTCACTAGGTAACACATGGACAGGGAGCATCCTTGGAGTCACTTGGCACACTGGGTACACTGGAGTCACTAGAGTACATGTGGAGATGGGGGTGCACTTGGAATCACTGGAAACACTGGTTATACTGGAATCACTAGAGGACATGTGGACTGAGAGCACCCTTGGAGTCACTGGGCACACTGGGGTCACTACATAACATATGAACTGGAAGTGCACTTGGAGTTTTGTTGGCACTGGGCATATTTGAGTCACTAGATGACACCTGGACTGGGAGTGCACTGGAAGTCACAGGGAATACTGAGCATACTGCATTCACTAAGTGACACATGGGCAGAGAGCACCCTTGGAGTCACTGGGCACACTGGGGTCACTACATAACATATGAACTGGGAGAGCACTTGGAGTTTTGTTGGCACTGGGCATATTTGAGTCACTAGATGACACCTGAACTGGGAGTGCACTGGAAGTCAGGGCCGCTGATAGGGGGGGACCACCAGCCCTCTTGTAGGGGGCCCGAGCACACAGGGGGGCCCACACAGAGAGGGGGATTAGTGATGGACAACAAATACAGAAATCTTCCTCCAGCACCTGAACCTGATCTGTCCCTCTCCCTGCTATCAGCTTTTATCTGTTGAGAAAGAGACAGTCCTCCCTCACTAATCCCCCTCCCTGTGTGGCCCCCCTCCCAGCATTTATCTCTGCTCAGGAGTTTATTTGTAAATTGTAACTTTGTTTCTCTCTCTCTGTCGCTCTGATCACTGAGCTCCAACTGCCCAGCCTGTATATTTTTCTCATCTCATCTTCTTTTTTTATTTAACATAGTTTTTTTTTTTTTTAGATTTAGCAGGAATTATGCGAGTTATGTTATATTTGTGTCTGACAATAGTGATTTTGTTGTAATTTTAGCTAAATATATCTTTAATATTTTCTTGGGGGGGCCCTGCCAGGTAGTCTCCAAGTGCACTTGGAGTTACTGGGCACACTGGAGTCACTAGATAACATATGGCCTGGGAGTGCGCTTGAAGTCACTGGGAATACTGAGAATACTGAGAATACTGGAGTCACTAAAAGACACGTGGATTGGGAGCACACATGTGGAATCACTGGGAAAACTGAGCATACTGGAGTCACTAGGTAACACCTGGACAGGGAGCACAATTAGAGTCACTTGGCATACTGGAGTCACTAGAGGACATGTGGACTGGGAGTGCACTTGGAGTCACTGGGCACACTGGAATCACAAGATGACAAGTGAACTGGGAGTGCACTTGGAGTCACTGGGCACACTGGAATCACTAGATGACATGTGAACTGGGAGTGCACTTGGAGTCACTGGGCACACTGGAATCACTAGATGACATGTGAACTGGGAGTGCACTTGGAGTCACTGGGCACACTGGAATCACTAGATGACATGTTAACTGGGAGTGCACTTGGAGTCACTGGGCACATTGGAATCAACAGATGACACATGAACTGGGAGTGCACTTGGAGTCACTGGGCACACTGGAATCTCTAGATGACACGTGAAGTGGGACTGCACTTGGAGTCACTGGGCACACTGGAGTCACTAGATGACACGTGAACTGGGAGTGCACTTGGAGTTACTGGGCACACTGGAATCACTAGAGGACACCTGAACTGGGAGTGCACTTGGAGTCACTGGGCACTCTGGAATCACTAGATGACATGCGAACTGGGAGTGCACTTGGAGTCACTGGGCACGCTGGAATCACTAGATGACATGTGAACTGGGAGTGCACTTGGAGTCACTGGGCACGCTGGAATCACTAGATGAGACATGAACTGGGAGTGCACTTGGAGTCACTGGGCACGCTGGAATCACTAGATGACATGTGAACTGGGAGTGCACTTGGAGTCACTGGGCACGCTGGAATCACTAGATGAGACATGAACTGGGAGTGCACTTGGAGTCACTGGGCATGCTGGAATCACTAGATGACACGAGAACTGGGAGTGCACTTGGAGTCACTATGCACACCGGAGTGTCACCAGATGACACGTGAATTGGGAGTAGTAGAGGGCATTGAGTGTACAAGAGTTACTAGGTGATACTTGAACTGGGAGCGCACTTCAAGGCACTAGGAACACAGGGCACACTGGAGTCACTAGGTGACTTATGGACAGGGAATACTGGCACACTGGAGTCACTAGAGGACACATGAACTGGGAACACCTTTGGAGTCACTGGTACCCAGATGCTGGAAGACACAGCCGAATGAGTCAGAAGTGACACACCTCCGCCTTTTTAATTAGACAGTACAGAGTTAATGCTGGGCTTACCTATTACCTTCTAGGTATGTAAAAAAAAAAAAAAATGTATAATTAAATTAAAATAAAACTGACACAAAAAGATTTATTGTTAACCTTTAAAAGCAAACTTCCCCTGTCTAGAGCGTGATATTCCACCCGGAACAATTTGCTGTGTAGACAAATGCTGGCTTTTAATGATATCAGCTGTTTCAGCTTTTTTATTTCAATAAATACTGTTCTTTTATTTTTTTTCTTCCTATTTTTTTTTTTTTTTTTACCAACAGAGACAGAATTATTTAAATTTTTTTCATCTAAAATGATGCACGCTCACAGCTAATAAAATGAGACAAAAAAAAAAATAATAATGACAGAAAATTGCTGTTTTTACAAAATTCGCAGCGAATATGGATTGACAACGCCGTTAAAGTAATCAAAACAGGGAGAATATTAAGGGGTTCCTTTGTTTAAATTGGGAACGCAAGACAGCGTATGAATATTCATGAGCGCAGTTTGTTTTCCTGCGCCTCAATAATGGACTCACATTTCTACTGTAAGGAATCATAATAGAGAAATTAATTAAAAAAAAAAAAAAAGATAGGAGACAATAGCGCGATGACGGCGGTGGCTGATTTCGATGTAATGGAATTGTTGTCGTTGGATTTTTTTCTGTTCTCTCTGGTGTTTTGACACACGGGACAAGCTGGAATCATCCTTTATATATTTGTTTATGAAGACTCCATCACAAGCAAGAGCACCGGAGCACAAAGCACGCTCCGTCTATTGTCTGCTATCTTCCCATACTGAGCACCTCCCCTCCCCCACACACATCCCACAAATGGAGAGCAGCTCATTCATTTAGCACTATCTATCTATCTATCTATCTATCTATCTATCTATCTATCTATCTATCTATCTATCTATCTATCTATCTATCTATCTATCTATCTATCTATCTATCTATCATTATTATTATTATTTAGGCTTTATATAGCGCCGACAGCTTGTGCAGCGCTTTACAACTTGAGGGTAGACAGTACAAATACAATACACTTTAATGCAGTAGGAACCAGAGGCTCATTAGAGCTTACAATCTAAGAGGGAGGGTCAAGAGATACAAGAGGTAATAACTTTGGGGGATGGGCTGATAGAGACAGGGCCGGCCTTAGGTGTTCAGGCGCCCTGTGCGAGCTAAGCCTGTGGCGCCCCCCCCCCCCCCACGCGCATTTCCTTGCACCTTTTTTGCACTTTATTTGACTTTTCTTTTTTATGATCACTAATAACTTAGCCCCCCTTACATCAGAGACCCCCCACACAGAGCCCCCCTTACATCAGAGACCCCCCCACAGAACCCCCTTTACATCAGAGACCCCCCACACAGAGCCCCGTTTACATCAGAGACCCCCCACACAGAGCCCCCTTTACATCAGAGACCCCCCACACAAAGCCCCCCTTAACTTAGAGCCCCCCTACATCAGAGAGCCCCCCCCACACAGAGCCCCCCCTCACATCAGAGACCCCCCACACAGAGCCCCCCTCACATCAGAGACCCCCCACACAAAGCCCCCCTCACATCAGAGACCCCCACACACAAAGCCCCCCCTCACATCAGAGACCCCACACACAAAGCCCCCTTACATCAGAGACCCCCCACACAAAGCCCCCCTTACATCAGAGACCCCCACACAAAGCCCCCAACATCAGAGACCCTCCCCACACAGAGACCCCCTCACATCAGAGACCCCACACAAAGCCCCACTAAGATCAAAGACCCCCTACACACACACAAAGCCCTCCTCACATCAGAGACCCCCACACAAAGCCCCCCTCACATCAGAGACCCCACACACAGAGCCCCCTTACATCAGAGACCCCCCACACAAAGCCCCCTTACATCAGAGACCCCCCCACACATCAGAGACCCCACACACAGAGCCCCCCTCACATCAGAGACCCCCCACACAGAGCCCCCCTCACATCAGAGACACCCCACACAAAGCCCCCTTAACATCAGAGACCCCAAACACAAAGCCCCCCCCCCACACAGAGACCCCCACATAGGAGACCCCCACACAAAGCCCCCCATAATGAGACCCCCTCACATCAGAGACCCCCACACAAAGCCCCCTTAAGATCAGCGACCCCCTACACACACACAAAGCCCCCTCACATCAGAGACCCCCCACACAAAGCCCCCTTACATCAGAGACCCCCCCACACCTCAGAGACCCCCCCACACAGAGCCCCCCACACATCAGAGACCCCCCACACAAAGCCCCCCTAACATCAGAGACCCCCTACACACACACAAAGCCCCCCTCACATCAGAGACCCCACACACATAGCCCCCCTTACATCAGAGACCCCCCATACAAAGCCCCCCTTACGTCAGAGACCCCCCACACAGAGCCCCCCTCACATCAGAGACCCCACACACAAAGCCCCCCTCACATCAGAGACCCCCCCACACAAAGCCCCCCTTACATCACAGACCCCCCCACACAAAGCCCCCTTACATCAGAGCCCCCACATCAGAGAGCCCCCCTTACATCACAGACCCCCCACACAAAGCCCCCCTTACATCAGACCCCCCACCTTAAAAAAACCCCTTCTTACATCACAGACCCCCCACACAAAGCCCCCCTCACGCAGAGCCCCCCCCCACACATAGCCCCCCACATCAGAGAGCCCCCCCTTACATCACAGACCCCCCACACAGAGCCCCCCCTTACATTTTTTGAAGGAGAGGGACCTCCCTTACCTTACGTTGTCTGCAGCTTTTTTTCTTTAAACTTCCCGCCCACACATCCCCGGGAGTGTGGGCGGGTGGGAGGAGGAGGAGGAGAAGGGGCGGGGCGAGGAGGAGCTGAAGATCTCTCCTCTGGCGTCAGTGCAGGGCGGGAGGAGAGTTCTGTCGGGGTGGAAGAATTGGAGGCTGAGCTGTGTGAGAGATACACAGCTCGCCTCACTGCATCAGTAGGTGACCGAGGCACAGCCGCACAGCCTGTGTTAACCCTGTCCAGGCCGCAGTCGCCGCTCACCTCCCACTGTGCGGCCTGAATCGCCTGATCCTCTGCGAGCTGTGATGGCCACATGGCGCCCTTGTTGCCCATGGCGCCCTGTGCGGCCGCACAGCTCGCACACCCCAAAGGCCGGCCCTGGATAGAGAAAATAAAAGTACAGATGTTAGGTGGTTACCAGATAGGTTTCTTTGAAGAGATGAGTTTTCAGGGATGGTCTGAAAGTGGACAAAGTAGGAGATAGTCAGACAGATTGGGGTAAAGCATTGGAGGAAGTCACAACGGCGCTAGAGAGAAGGAGGTCCTGGGAGGAACAAAGAGAGCGATTAGGTTGGTATTTTGAGACCAGGTTAGTGATGTAGCTGGGGGTCAAGTTATGGATGGCTTTGTAAGGTATGGTTAGGAAGTTGAATTTAATTGGTAGGTTGAGGGGCAGCCAATGGAGGGATTGGCAGAGAGGGATAGCAGATGCCGAGTGGTTGGTGAGGTGGACGAGCCTGGCAGCAGCATTCATGATAGACTGAAGGGGGAATAGTCTATGTAAAGGTAAGCCAATGAGAAGGGAGTTGCAGTAATCAAGAGGAGAGATGACCAGGGAGTGGATTAGAGGCTTTGTGGTGTCATCTATCTATCTATCTATCTATCTATCTATCTATCTATCTATCTATCTATCTATCTATCTATCTATCTATCTATCTATCTATCTATCTATCTATCTATCTATCTATCTATCTATCTATCTATCTATCTATCTATCATTATTATTTAGGATTTATATAGCGCCTACAGCTTACGCAGAGCTTTCCAACTTGAGGGTAGACAGTACAAGTACAATACACTTTAATGCAGTAGGAATCAGAGGGCCCTGCTCGTTAGAGCTTACAATCTAAGAGGGAGGGTCAAGAGATACAAGAGGTAATAACTGTGGGCGATGGGCTGATGGATATAATAAGAGTACAGTTGTTAGGTGTTTGCCAGATAGGCTTCTCTGAAGACATGAGTTTTCAGGGATGGTCTGAAAGTGGACAAAGTAGGAGATAGTTGGGCAGATTGGGTAGAGAATTCCAGAGGATGGAAGAGGCTCTGGAAAAGTCCTGGAGGTGAGCATGGGAAGAGGTGACGAGGGAGCTAGAAAGCAGGAGGTCCAGGGAGGAACGAAGAGAACCATTAAGTTGGTATTTTGAGACTAGGCTAGTGATGTAGCTGGGGGCCAAGTTATCGATGGCTTTGTAAGTTATGGTTGGTAACTTGAATTTAATTCGTAGGTTGAGGGGCAGCCAATGGAGGGATTGGCAAAGAGGGGTAGCAGACACTGAGCGGTTGGTGAGGTGGATGAGCCTGGCAGCAGCGTTCATGATGATGGACTGAAGGGGGTATAGCCTATGTAAAGGTAAGCCAATGAGAAGGGAATTGCAGTAATCAAGAGGAGAGATGACCAGGGAGTGAGGGAGTGGATTAGAAGCTTTGTGGTGTCATCTCTCTCTCTTTTCAACTGTTTATCTCCCCCCCCCTTTATGTCGTTTTTTTGTAGTTCCCCCCCCCCCCTTTATGTAGTTATTAAATGCCTAAAAAAAGTTCCAGGTGTCTCAAACAAATGATATCCAATATATTTGGGTACAAAGTTGCACAGCAGAGTAATTGTAAGTCAAACTTTCAAAGTGCTGAAATATGGCTTGATAATGAAGGGGTTACACGGGCTGGTACTGTAATGGTTAAATGTCCGTCAATGTTTCTTGCAGTGAAGATCCAGATAATAGATATTTAGGTTCTATTCTTTGCCAGTCCTGCTGGATACAATAAGATAAAATGATCCTGGTTGAAGTGTTGGATATTGGTCATGTCGCATCTGCTACACCGGGGGAGAAAGGGATATCTTTCCATTGAAAAGGCGATGCAATAAACAGTAAGCAAAGAAATACATTCTCTATGAAGAGGAAGCGTTTCCAAAGCTTTGATTTATTTTTAAGGAGCACATCAAAGGTTTTCAGCTCCTCTGCAAAGGGGGGGTCTCTGTGTTTGTTAACGGAATGGATGCAAATGCCGCCTGCATTGAATTCAGTAAGAGGGTTGTTTCGGGGGGGAAATTGCATGTCCTCAGCTAAGGGCAAAAGTAGGACTAAAACACTTTTTTTGACCCAATTGCATCTGCTGATCTCCTTCAGCCCTCTTTTCAGCCATTTCTCGTCTTTACGAACTGCGCTTCTTTGCTTTGGAGCAGCTTCAAGTTAGTGACAACACTTTCCACAGGGCGTGTGTGCCAAAATTGGACATGGGCAATTTGAGTCGGTCTGAATACAAATTCGGACAAATTTTTGGTTATCTGGAGATTCCGATGTATCCGAATCTCCAAATTAAATAGTATTTTGTTGAAATTCATTAAAATTCGTTTAGTTTTCTAACAAAGTCAAAATTTTCAGAACGATTCGAATTTAGATCGGTCAAACAATGATGGACCAATTTGAATTCTGTGTGAAGAATAGCTGGTTGTTAACCACTTAAGCCCCGGAGGATTTTCCTGCTAAAAGACCAGGGGGTATTTTGCGATTCGGCACTGCGTGACTTTAACGGACAATTGCGCGGTCGTGCGACGCTGTACCTAAACGAATTTGACGTCCTTTTTTTCCCACAAACAGAGCTTTCTTTTGGTGGTATTTGATCACCTGTGCGATTTTTTGATCACGCGCTATAAACAAAAAAAGAGCGACAATTTTGCAAAAATAGCAATATTTTTCACATTTTTTTATATGAAATTCCCCAAAAAAAATGTAAAAATCAAAATTTTTTAACATTTTTGGCCAATTTGTTTTATCCTACCTATGTTTGGTAAAAAAAATCGCAAAAAGCGTATTTTGATTGGTTTGCGCAAAAGTTATCGCGTTTACTAACAAAGGGAAAGATTTTTGTCATTTTTGTTGGTTTTTTTTTAACGCTTAATGGCGGCGATTTGCGATTTTTTTTGCGGTACTGCGACATTGCGGCGGACAGATCGGACCTTTGACTGACATTTTTGACACTTTTGGGGTTACCAGTGACATTTCTACAGTAATCAGTGCTATACATATGCACTGTTACTGTAAAAATACACTGGCAGTGAAGGGGTTAACTTTATTTGGGAGGGAGGGGCTGTGTGTGTCCCTAGGGGCGTGATTCTTACTGTGATTGGCTGTGGCTCTAGCTGTAAGGACACTGATCAACGGTTCTACATACTAGATCCGTGTGATCAGTGTCTTTACAGCGAGGAGAATGACAGGCAGCTTGTTTACACAAGCTGCCTGACATTCTCCCTCTCCCCCGACGATCGCCGAGTGGCCGGCAGACATCGGGTCCGCTGGTCACACGCGCGGGGGGGTCCGTGACCGCGCGGGAGCGCGCCTCCGCGGGCGCGTGCTCGCTCCCCAGACCCTCCCAGGCTAGTGACGTTAATTGACGTCACTCTGCCTGGCCGGGGCTGACCGCCGCAGTAAATCTACTTGCGGCGGTCGGCAAGCGGTTAAGCAGCGGGCCGGTGTTCTGCAGAAAACTCCAACTTGCTGAATTCTCCAACATCGTTACTTCCGGTGAGTGTACACCAGGAATAATTGAAGATTTCGACCACTTGGTGTTTTCACAGAACACTGGCAGCCCATACACTCCGGAATCTGTCCCTGTCTGTCACTTAGGAGATCCGCCCGCTTTGTTTACACAAGTGGGCGGATTTCCTCACTCGATCCCCGACGATCGGGGAAGAGAGGCGGTGATCACTGCCTCTCCCCCCCTGGCCCGACTCCTGCTGTGACTGAATACAGAGGGAGCGAGACTCCGGCGGCGCGCGCGCCGCCCACAAGGGGAGGGGTCCAGTGACGATAATGAGCCGCTGGACGATAACGAGCCACTTTGCCGCAGTACGCTCCATGTGAGCGGTCGGAAAGTGGTTAACACTACTATTCCTTTATATCGGCTTTTGAAATTTGCAGACGCAGCAATTTAGAATTTGGATGAAGGATTTAGGCACTGGGTAACTTTTTTTGATAGATAAAGAGTATGTTTACTATTTATATACAAAATGTAAAGAAAGAACCGCGCTTCCAAATTTTAATTATAGCAGCCAGCATTAATCAAATAAATGACAACAGAATAAAATAATATAAATGCAGCGCTAATAAAAACATAAAGTCCACAGTGTGTGATGAACATACAAACATAAAGACCTCGATGTGTGAAGATGGAACAATAGTGGATAAAACAGAAACAGCCTGCACCTCCACCACACAAAACAATTGGCCTCTTACCAGATCACATTGATCACTGCTCTCACAGTGATCAAAAATGACTTGGGATTCTAAGATAGATCATACTGGAGAGCACTCTGCTGGGTCTTGAATCATCCAGGAAAAGTTGTGTACTAATCCCTGTCGGCTCTCATGGGGTTAATAATACCCAAAAAAGAGATAGAAGAGGACCAATGGTGCAGTACATTTCAAAAAAGTTGGATATTTATTAACCACTTGCCGACTGCGCACAGTATATTTACTGCGGCAGTCGGCCCCGGCCAGGCAGAGTGACGTAGGTCTACGTCGCTACTTCCTGCCGGTCCTGTGCGCGCTCCCGCGCGTGCCCGCCGACACCGATGGCTCGATTGGGTTCAGAACCGATCAGTCATCAGGTCCAGGCCAATCATTTTTGGTCTGGACCTGTTGATCGGTCCTGCCCAATCAGATCTCCCTCTAAGCCTGTGAAATGTAAACACAGGCTTAGAGGAGATGTGCCCTCCCCCCACAACGGTCTTTTTGGATCCAGCGTGAGAGGAGAGCACATCTTACTGTGAGTACTGCACCAAGCACACCCACACACAGGTAGATAGGCACATTTCACCCCCGATCGCCCCCCGATTAACCCCTACAGCACCTGACACAACACACACTATATACAGCATATAGCATATACCTATATACCTGTATAAGTGTGATTTGTGAACAGGTGTAACACTTGCGACCCCCCCTTTTCCACTTGAATTACCCCCCACCCCCCCCTAATAAAGATTTGAGCCCCTGATCTCCCCTGACCCCCCCCTGATCACCGCTAGTTAACCCCTACACCCTCTGTCACATCAGCACTAATACAAACGCAATATACGGTGTTATTGTATTTTTGTATTAGTGTGATTGTGATCAGAATTAGCGCAGGCGACTAAGTTTCTGTCCCAAGAAGGTTTAGGGTCCCCGCCACCCGCCCAATAAAGATTTAAGCCCCTGACCCCCCCCTGATCACCCCTACACCCCCTGCCATAACACACACCGTATACAGTATATAGCATTTTGCTATATACCCGTATAAGTGTGATTTGTGGTCAGGTCTAGCGCTTGCGACCCCCCTTTTTCCACTTGAATTACCCACCACCCCCCCCTAATAAAGATTTAAGCCCCTGATCCCCCCTGATCCCCTCCTGATCACCGCTAGTTAACCCCTACACCCTCTGTCACATCAGCACTAATACAAACGTAATATACTGTGTTTTTGTATTTTTGTATTAGTGTGATTGTGATCAGAATTAGCGCAGGCGACTAAGTTTGTGTCCCAAGGAGGTTTAGGGTCCCCGCCACCCGCCCAATAAAGATTTAATCCCCTGATCCCCCCCTGATCACCCCTACACCCCCTGCCATAACACACACTGTATACAGTATATAGCATTTTCTATATACCTGTATAAGTGTGACTTGTGACCAGGTTTAGCGCTTGCCACCGTTCCTTTTATCCTTAGGATACCCGCCAGCCCCTTCCAATAAAGATTTAAACCCCTGATCCCCCCCGATCACATCCCGTTAACCCCTACACCCTCTGTCACATTAGCACTAATACACACATAATATACTGTTTTTACTGTATTTTGTATTGGTGTCATTGTGACTTGAGGTTGCGCTAGCTAGCTAGTTTCTTTCCCAAAGGAGGTTTAGGGTCCCCGCCACCCCCCCCAGATCCCCAGCGCATAGTTTAGAAGTAACCCCTTGATTGCCACACACGCACGCACGCACGCACCTACACTTCCCTTTCTAGTATAGTGTTTGAACAGATCAATATCTGATCTGATCAAAACTATACTAGCGCCCCCATAGTTTAGGGTTCCCAAAACGCGGTGTTTGCACGATCAGTACTGATTCCGGCCAGCACCTGCGTTTAACCCTTTCACCCAGGCAAGTGTAGTAATCAATAGATTACTGTCACTTGCAAAAAAACACAAGACACAAAACCGCTGTGTTAGCAGAGTCAGGCCTGATCCCTGCTAGCATTAGCAGTTTTTTTTTGTAGCGCTTGAAATAATCTTCGACAACCAGGTGCTTTTATTACCTGTGAGTCGCATCACTGTACGAGTAAATTTAGTTACCAAAATGACCAAACGTTCGTACAGGGATGAAGAGCTTCTCAGTTATATGCTGACCGAGTCATCTGATAGCGAAGGGGAAGCTACAATGACCGAATTAGTGTCAGTATATGAACCTGATGACGGCAGCGGCTCCCTGACAGATAGCTCCGACGACAGATGGGTCCCTGTTAGACCCAGGCGTACCCGACCCCATTCTGAAGTTGTTGAGATGCAGGAATCGCAGGGTGCTCGTATGGAGCAGAGTGTGGGTACTAGTGCCGCTCATTTTTCTGGCGACCTGGCAAGCGCCAGCGGCCTAGTACAACCTGGACCTAGTACAACCAGCACTGCAGTAAGACCTGGTGACGTGGCGAGTCCCCTAAGTGCAGTTGAAGCTGGTGCGGTGGCTAGCACAAGTAGTGGCCCGCAGCCACCGCGTATTCGTAGACAGGCCCGTAGAGCCCATAGTGCCCTCCCTGATGCGCTGGCATATCCTAATTGGCAACCCACCGATACTACAGCGCCAGTACTTCCCCCATTCACCGCCCAACCTGGAATCCACGTGGAGACAGCTGGTTTTACGCCCCTAAACTTTTATGAGCTGTTCTTCACGGAAGATCTTTACAGATCGATTGTGGATCAATCAAATTTGTATGCACAACAGTTCATCGCCGCCAACCCAAATTCACACCTTGCCAGACAATTCGGCTGGAAACCTATAACGGTTTCCGAATTTAAGATCTTTCTGGGCCTTTCCCTCCACATGGGCATAACTAAACAGAGTGAATTGCGGCTATATTGGTCCACTAGCCCAGTTCACTATATGCGCATGTACTCTGCCTCCATGTCCAGGGGGAGATACGAGCAAATTCTGCGATTCATGCATTTCAGCGACAATGAAATCTGTCGTCCTCGGGGAGACCCTGAATACGATCGGCTCCACAAAATTCGGCCCCTCATAGACCACTTCAATCAGCGGTTTGCAGCCTTGTTTACCCCCGAACAAGTTGTCTGCGTTGACGAGTCCCTGATTAAATTTACTGGCCGCCTTGCTATGAAACAGTACCTCCCCAGCAAGCGTGCCAAGTACGGGGTCAAACTGTATAAATTGTGTGACAGGGCCACAGGCTATACAGTTAGTTTCCGGGTCTATGAGGGAAAAGATAGCTGTGTGGAGCCCCCCAACTGCCCAGACTACATAGGGAGCAGCGGTAAGATCGTTTGGGACTTGGTGTCACCCTTATCCGGAAAGGGGTACCATTTGTACGTGGACAACTTTTATACAAGCGTGCCACTATTTAGTCACCTTCTCGATTTACAAATTGGCGCATGTGGCACCGTGCGACCTAATCGCCGGGGCTTCCCCCAACGGCTTGTAAATTCCCGTCTTAGTCGGGGGGCGAGAGCCTGCTTGAAAACGGACAAATTGCTTGCGGTGAAGTGGAAGGATACACGGGATGTTTATGTTCTGTCCTCCCTTCACGCAGACACGACGATCCAAATCACTACGGCAACTGGCGTTGTGGAGAAACCCCTCTGTGTCCACGAATATAACCTTAACATGGGAGGGGTGGACCTTAACGACCAGCTTTTGGCGCCGTATTTAGTTGCCCGTAAAGCCAGACGCTGGTACAAAAAAGTGTCTGTTTACCTTTACCAATTGGCTATGCTGAACGCCTTTGTCCTATACAGGGCGTCAGGACGAACTGGATCTTTCCGGGAATTCCAGGAAGAGATCATCCTTGCCTACCTGTACCCAGGAGGCATGCCTGCCCAACTTCCCCTTCCAGATGCAGTGAGCCGGCTGCATGAGAGGCATTTTCCTTATGTCCTCCCGAGTACCCCTACCCAAAGATACCCCCAAAAAAGATGTCGTGTCTGTAGCAGGCGCGGATTTAGGCGTGACACCCGTTATTATTGTCCCAAATGTCCTGACCAACCTGGTCTCTGCATCGGGGAATGTTTCGAGCGCTACCATACACTAGTGGAGTATTAGCGTAGGGTACAGCACGACACAGTGTAGGGCACATAAACACAGGGTCTCGAAAGATGTTGGATGTCCATCGACATTTTGAGAGACCCAAGCTGGAAGAGAAGATCGCAGAAGATCGCAGTCCCAAATCAAGAAACAGTTAGAAAAATAAAAGGATCCAAAAACTGTTGTGTCAGTAATTTTATATGTCCTTCTCCTTCCTACTGTACTTTTTTCAATGTCCTTAGTTTGTTTTTTCATTCTTTTGTGACCTGTTTCTCTTGCAGGTCCCTCGTCGGCTACCACGCATTGATTTTATATATTCTGACACAAACAGCGTTTGCGCTCAGCATATATGGATACCTTTGCTGATAGCAGCTGTGGTGATTTTCTGATTTCAGCACTGCAGTTAAAATCCTATTTTGGTATACGTGGATAGCGCCGTGTATACCCATCATTAAATTCAGTGGGTGGTTGTTTGGGCGGTTAATGATGAGAATCCAAAAACTTTTGTTGTGTCAGTCATTTTATATGTCCTACTCTTCCTACTGTACTTTTTTTTAATGTCCTTTGTTTTTTCATTCTTTTGTGACCTGTTTCTCTAGCAGGTACTCGTCGGCTACCACGCATTGATTTTATATATTCTGACACAAACAGTGTTTGCGCTCAGCATATATGGATACCTTTGCTGATAGCAGCTGTGGTGATTTTCTGATTTCAGCACTGCAGTTAAAATCCTATTTTGGTATACGTGGATAGCGCCGTGTATACCCATCATTAAATTCAGTGGGTGGTTGTTTGGGCGGTTAATGATGAGAATCCAAAAACTTTTGTTGTGTCAGTCATTTTATATGTCCTACTCTTCCTACTGTACTTTTTTTTAATGTCCTTTGTTTTTTCATTCTTTTGTGACCTGTTTCTCTAGCAGGTACTCGTCGGCTACCACGCATTGATTTTATATATTCTGACACAAACAGTGTTTGCGCTCAGCATATATGGATACCTTTGCTGATAGCAGCTGTGGTGATTTTCTGATTTCAGCACTGCAGTTAAAATCCTATTTTGGTATACGTGGATAGTGTCGTGTATACCCATCATTAAATTCAGTGGGTGGTTGTTTGGGCGGTTAATGATGAGTAATACTACGCATTATTCCTGTGCTGATTTCTGATAGGTTCTCTTTTTTTCCGTTCAGCCCACAGGCTGCATGAAAAAAAAAAAAACCTATATGCCAAACAAGGACCAGCAATGTACTGGTACGTTGCTGGACTTTGAGTGGTTATACCAGGATGATGCCTGCAGATTTAGGCATCATCTTGGTATCGTTTTTTACAGCCAGCGGTCGGCTTACATGTAAAAGCAATCCTAGCAGGTAATTGGCCGCTAGACTGCTTTTACATGCAGTGGGAGGGGCCTCCCCCCCCCCACCGCCGCCTTCCGCAGCCTTCCGTGGTTTTTCTCGGGCTCTCCTGTCCCACCGGTTAACCCGAGAGTGCAGCCGGTGGTTCAATTGTCTAACCATAGAGCTAATTGGAGATGAGAATGGCTCCAATCATCTCTATGGCCTAAGATGCCGGAGGCTACGAGCATTTCATGACTTCTGTTTCGCCAGAAATAAGCAGGGCCATTGGGAAATTGGGAAAGTATTTTATCACACCAATTTTGGTGTGGTCAGATGCGTTAAGGTCAGAGGAGAGATCTAGAGTCTAAAAGACCCCAATTTTTTTAAAAAAGAGTACCTGTCACCACAGATTGCTATCATGGGGGATATTTAAATTCACTGTGATAACAATAAAAATGATTTAAAAAAAAAAAAATGAAAGGAAAGGTGTCAAAATAACATAAAAAAGCAAAAGAAAAAAGAAAAAAAAAAAAAAAATTGAGCCCCCCCCCTTTCCCCCGGTGCTTGCGCGCAATGGCGCACGCAAGCGGTGGTCTAGTGTCATATGTAAACCGCAATTGCAGCATGCATGTGAGGTATCGCCGCGATCGCCAGATCGAGTGCAGTAATTCTTGCAGTAGACCTCCTCTGTAAGTCTAACGTGGTAACCTGTAGAGACTTTTAAAGGTTTTTAAAAATGTACGTATGTTTTTGCCGCTGCGCAGGCATGCGCAATTTTTAAAGCATGTCATGTTAGGTGTCTATGAACTCGGCATAAGATCATCTTTTAAATTTTACCAAAAAAATTGGAATTATATAGTGTATTTGTGCAATAAATTAAAAAAAAATGTATTTTTTTCACAAAAATTGCGTTTGGAAAATCTGTGCGCAAATACCGTGTGACAAAAAAATTTGCAACATCCACCATTTTATTCTATAGGGCCTCTGCTTTAAAAAAATATATAATGTTTGGGGGTTCAAAGTAATTTTCTAGTAAAAAAAAAATATTTTTTCATGTAAACAAAAAGGCACAGAAAAGGCTTGATTTTCAAGTGGTTAGAAGAGTGGGTGATGTGTGGCTAAGATTGAGCATAAAATGCCGGGACAGTTCAAACACCCCCCAAATGACCCCTTTTTGAAAAGTAGACACCCAAAGCTTTTTTCTGAGAGGCATGGTGAGTCCATGGAGTATTTTATATTTTGCCACAAGTTTCGGGAAAATTATTATTATTTTTTTTGTTGTTGTTTTTTTACAGAAAGTTGTCACTAAATGATATATTGCTCATGCATGCCATGGGAATATGTGAAATGACACCCCAAAATACATTCTTTTGCTTCTCCTGAGTACAGGGATACCCCATGTGTGAGACTTTTTGGGAGCCTAGCTGTGTACGCGACCCCGTCAACCAGTCCACATCTTCAGGTTTTCTAATGGCGTAAATTGCTGATTTTACCCCTGACTACCTGTCAGAGTTTCAGAGGCCCTGAAATTTCAAGATAGCACAAAACCCCCCCAAATGACCCCATTTTGCAAAGTAGACACTCCAAGCTACTGGCTGAGAAGCATGGTGAGTCCATGGAATAGTTTATATTTTGCCACAAGTTTCGGGAAAAAAATTTTTTTTTATTTTTTTATTTTTTTTTACACAAAGTTGTCAGTAAATGATATATTGCTCACACATGCCATGGGTTTATGTGAAATGACACCCCAAAATACATTCTGCTGCTTCTCCTGAGTACAATGATACCCCATGTGTGAGACTTTTTGCCAGTCTAGCCGCGTACAGGACCCGGAAAACCAATGCGCACCTTTTGGCTTTCCAAGGGCGTAAATTGTTGATCTCACTCCTTACTACCTATCACACTTTTGAAGTCCATAAAAAGCCAAGATGGCACAAACCCCCCCCAAATTACCCCATTTTGCAAACTAGACACTCCAATCTATTTGCTGAGAGGCATGGTGAGTATTTTGCAGCTCTAAATTTTTTTGGAAAATGAAGAAAAAACAGAAAAATGCATTTTTTTTCCTCTTTTTTCAATTTCCAAAGCTTTGTGACAAAAAGTGAGATCTGCAAAATACTCAACATGCCTCTCTGCAAATAGCTCAGGTTGTCTACTTTCCGAAAAGGGGTCATTTGGGGGGGGGTTGTGCTGTCTTGGCATTTCATGGCCTCCAAAACTGTGATAGGTAGTCAGGAGTGAAATCAACAATTTACGCCCTTGGAAAGCCTGAAAGTGGAGGTTGGTTTTCGGGGTCCTGTACTCGGCTAGACGGCAAAAAAGTCTCACACATGGGGTATCCCTGTACTCAGGAGAAGCAGCAGAATGTATTTTGGGGTGTCATTTCACATATACCCATGGCATGTGTGAGCAATATATCATTTACTGACAACTTTGTGTAAAAAAAACAAAAAAAAAATAATAATAATATATTTCCCGGAACTTGTGGCAAAATATAAAATATTCCATGGACTCACCATGCCTCTCAGCAAATAGCTTGGGGTGTCTACTTTCCAAAATGGGGTCATTTGGGGGGGTTTTGTGCTATCTTGGAATTTTAGGGCCTCCGAAACTGTGATAGGTAGTCAGGAGTGAAATCAACAATTTACGCCCTTGGAAAGCCTGAAAGTGGAGGTTGGTTTTCGGGGTCCTGTACTCGGCTAGACGGCAAAAAAGTCTCACACATGGGGTATCCCTGTACTCAGGAGAAGCAGCAGAATGTATTTTGGGGTGTCATTTCACATATACCCATGGCATGTGTGAGCAATATATCATTTACTGACAACTTTGTGTAAAAAAAACAAAAAAAAAATAATAATAATATATTTCCCGGAACTTGTTGCAAAATATAAAATATTCCATGGACTCACCATGCCTCTCAGCAAATAGCTTGGGGTGTCTACTTTCCAAAATGGGGTCATTTGGGGGGGTTTTGTGCTATCTTGGAATTTTAGGGCCTCCGAAACTGTGATAGGTAGTCAGGAGTGAAATCAACAATTTACGCCCTTGGAAAGCCTGAAAGTGGAGGTTGGTTTTCGGGGTCCTGTACTCGGCTAGACTGCAAAAAAGTCTCACACATGGGGTATCCCTGTACTCAGGAGAAGCAGCAGAATGTATTTTGGGGTGTCAGTTCACATATACCCATGGCATGTGTGAGCAATATATCATTTACTGACAACTTTGTGTAAAAAAAAAAAAAATATATATATATATATATATATTTCCCGGAACTTGTGGCAAAATATAAAATATTCCATGGACTCACCATGCCTCTCAGCAAATAGCTTGGGGTGTCTACTTTCCAAAATGGGGTCATTTGGGGGGGTTTTGTGCTATTTTGGAATTTTAGGGCCTCCGAAACTGTGATAGGTAGTCAGGAGTGAAATCAACAATTTACGCCCTTGGAAAGCCTGAAAGTGGAGGTTGGTTTTCGGGGTCCTGTACTCGGCTAGACTGCAAAAAAGTCTCACACATGGGGTATCCCTGTACTCAGGAGAAGCAGCAGAATGTATTTTGGGGTGTCAGTTCACATATACCCATGGCATGTGTGAGCAATATATCATTTACTGACAACTTTGTGTAAAAAAAAAAAAAATATATATATATATATATATTTCCCGGAACTTGTGGCAAAATATAAAATATTCCATGGACTCACCATGCCTCTCAGCAAATAGCTTGGGGTGTCTACTTTCCAAAATGGGGTCATTTGGGGGGGTTTTGTGCTATCTTGGAATTTTAGGGCCTGCGAAACTGTGACAGGTAGTGCAGAGATGACATGAACAATTTACGCCATTAGAAAACCTGAGAGTGTTGATTGGCTTTTGCGGTCCTGTACACAGCTAGGCTCCCAAAAAGTCTCACACATGGGGTATCCCCATACTCAGGAGAAGCAGCAGAATGTATTTTGGGGTGTCATTCCACATATACACATGTCATGTGTGAGAAATTTATCTTTTAGTGACAACGTTGTGTAAAAAAAAAAAATTAAAAAAAAAAATTGTAATTTTCACAAAACTTGTGGCAAAATATAAAATATTCCATGGACTCACCATGCCTCTCAGCAAACAGCTTGGGGTGTCTACTTTCCAAAATGGGGTCATTTGGGGGGGTTTTGTGGTATCTTGACATTTCAGGGCCTCCTAAACCGTTAGAGGTAGTGAGAAAATGCAATGAAAAATGTACGCCCTTTGAAATTCTGATGGTGGTGATTTGTTTTTGGGGACCCCTACACAGCTAGGCTCCCAAAAAGTCCCACATATGTGGTATCCCTGTACTCAGGAGAAGCAGCAGAATATATTTTGGGGTGTAATTACACATATACCCATGGCATGTGTGAGCAATATATCATTTCAATGACAACTTTGTGTAAAAAAAAAAAAAAAATTTTTTTTAGTCATTTTTCAAACACCTGTGACAAAAAAATGAAATATTCAATGAGCTCAACATGCCTGTCAGGACATTCCTTAGGATGTCTACTTTCCAAAAAGTGGTAGTTTGGGGGGGTTTTGTACTGCCCCGCCATTTTAGCACTTCATGAAATGAGATTGGCAGTCAGAAATTAAAGCTGCGTAAATTTCACTATTTACACCATAGTTTGTAGACGCTATAACTTTTGCGCAAACCAATAAAAATACGCTCATTGATTTTTTTTTTGTCAAAGACATGTAGCTAAATATATTTTGGCAAAAAAAAATGACATAAATTGAGTATATTGGATATTTTTTAAAAGACAAAGTTGAAAATGTCATTTTTTTGCAAAATTTTCGCTCTTTTTTTATTAATATCGCAAAAAATAAAAAGCGCAGAGGCGATCAAATACCACCAAAAGAAAGCTCTGTTTGTGAGAAAAAAAGGACGTAAATTTCGTTTAGGTACAGCATTGCATGACCGAGCAATTATCAGTTAAAGTCACGAAGTGCCAAGTTGAAAAAAGGGGTCTGGTCTTTAAGCTGCAAAATCCTCCGGTGGGAAAGTGGTTAAAGAGGAGTTACACTCACCATATACATAATAGAAGGGCGCAGATAGCAAATGTCAAACATCCGATCGTAAGCCCCTATGCAGCAGTGGACTCCTTCCGGCTTGTGACGTCAGATTGCGGGCAAACTCCACCTACATGTTTCGCAGTAGCCTGCATCATCAGTGCAGTAAACATAAACACAAAAGAAGGGCGCACCAGCATAGCGCATTATCCTCAGTAGGCTTTTATTCATAAAATATTAGAAAATGTCTACTCACAAACAAATGATGTAAACCAGCATATCAGATCCGACTAACAACGTCCATAGTATTGGAGTCCACTGTCTTAGTCAAGAATATCGGCTAACGCGTTTCGAGGCCATGCCTTTTCCTCAGAGCCGGAGGAATGGCCTCCAAACGCGTCAGATGATATTCTTGACTAAGACAGTGGACTCCAATACTATGGACGTTGTTAGTTGGATCTGATATGCTGGTTTACATCACTTGTTTGTGAGTAGAAATTTTCTAATACTCTATTAATAAAAGCCTACCGAGGATAATGCGCTAGGCTGGTGCGCCCTTCTTTTGTGTTTATGTTTACAGTGGTATGTCGACCAACCCTGGTCATAGAGGGCAGCAAGGTCTAGCCATTTGGGGATGCCAAACGCGAGTCCCGTGACAGAGGTAGTCTGAGAACCAGGTTCTGAGCGCAGGAACAAGATGCCAAGCATCGCAATTTTCTTTTGGAGTATCATCAGTGCAGTGCAGTGGCCAACAGCACAACACCCTTCTACACTGGCACCGGTGGAGACTTTAAGTGCTTGTGCCAACATTGCTTCAATGCCAAAAGTTAACTCAGTGATCACACAATCATTACATATCTTTAGTGCCAGCAGAACCTTGCAGAGAACTGATTTGTCCTTTGCTATGGCTTCCGGCAGCCATCTTGGGGGAGCCTGGGAGCTTGGATTAAGCAGGAGGTAAATGGAAAAAAGAAGATTGGACGGAGTCACAGGTGTGGGGTTGGGCCTGAGCTTAGAAAAAGTACCTCCCCCAGGGAATTCTGGGTCTTCTTGAAGAAACGTGGCTGGAAGAGCTGCCCACCCTCCCGTCCCCTTTTTTCGCATGGTCTGTCACAGCTTTAGCGGTGGTTTCTGACCTTGCCAATATTCAAAGTTCCTGTAATGGGCAATGCCCTTGATTGTAAATTGGAGGTAGGCTGTCTGTCCAACACTTATGATAAGGACAGACACCCCCCCCCCTTGGAATTTAACTAGTTAATGTCATAGAATGTTCACAGTACAACTGTGACTGGCACTGGTCTAAAGGTTTACATCAGGGTTGTCCAACCTGCGGCCCTCCAGATGTTGGAGGACTACATCTCCCATACTCCCTTGCCAGCCTCTTAGCTGACAGAGTAGTATGGGAGATGTAGTCCTGCAACATCTGGAGGTCCTCAGGTTGGACACCTCTGGTTTACATGTTCTGGTGTTGGAAATTAAATAAAGCTATGGCCATGCCCTTTCCAACTTAATGGTTGTAAGTGTGTTTTTTTATACGGGGAGGGGGCAAGGGGGTTGTTATTATGTTAATATTGTTTTCTAGGCCTATGCTCCTCAGCAGTCATGTCTAGATTCTTTTCTTGCTCCCTTATCAGATTCTACGTCATCCAATTTTGGTTTTAAATTAAAAATGGCGGATAGCCATTTCTAAAAAGAAATGGAGATCATGGAATACTCTGCTCATCACCAGGCTACATCACCAGATTGTACCCACAGCAGTTGCCACAGCACTAGATTGCACCCACAAGTTTTGCCACAGCACCAGCTCTATAGATAAAAACCCATGGCACAAGAAATAAACCCACTTCACCAGATACAGTTCCACAGCACTTGAAATAACCCCACAGCACCAGATATAGTTTACCTACACCAGATATTAACCCACGGCACCACCAGCTATGAAACCACAGCACAAAATATACACCCACAGCACAAGATATAAACCCGCAGCACAAGATATAAACCCACAGCACAAGATATAAACCCACAGCACAAGATATAAACCCACAGCACTAGACAAAAACTCCACAGCACCAGATACAACACCATAGTACAAAATATAAACCCAAAGCAACAGATTGCTCTGCCCTCTCTGTGTCCATTAGAGAGTCTCTGTTAGAAAGAGCCCCCCTCTAGGCCCTATTAGAGACTGCAAAGGAGTCTAATGGGACATGGAGAGAGGTTTCACTAACATGCCATGACTCTCCCAGCAACCCCGCCCAACCTTTCACTATATGGTAAACAGTAGCACTTTGATGCCCAACCCAAGGCTTCACTTACCTTAATTAACTATAGAGTACTGCTGTAGCTGGCTCCTGCGACTGGCTGGCTCCTGCGATTGGCTGGCTGGCACCTGTGGCTGGATGGCCGCTGTGGGTGGCTGCAGGTACCTGGGCTTAGTGTCACCTGTGGTGGCTAGATGGCACCTGTAGTAGGGTGACCAGACATCTCTGGTTTCCAGGGACACTCCCCAGAGCCAGTCTGTCCCTGGATTTGTCCCCGGATTGCAGGGACGATGCTAGGTGCAGGGCTGATCGTGGGCGGGTGCTGAGGCAGAGGGGGGTGCCGAAGCCAGTGGAATACCAACAGGGGCAGTCCGCCCCAGATGCCACACATTGGGGGGGAGTCAGGCCCGTGTCGTCCACTGTGTCAGTGTAATTTGAATCGCTGGGCGCTCGCCATAATCCCTTCTCCTGGTTTGGCTCCTTTGATAGACAGCCCACTTGTCCAATGCCGGAACTTGTACTGTCTATCATAGGTAGGAGCCGATCCAGGAGGCGGGGCTTGTGTGACGGTGGGCACTGTTCAGGCTGCATTGCTGGGCACTGGGGAGACTGCATTGCTGGACACTGGGGAGATTGCACTGCTGGGCACTGGTCGGGCTGCATTGCTGGGCACTGGTAAGGTTGCATTGAATGGGCACTGGTAAGGCTGCATTGGATGGGCACTGGTGAGGCTGCACTGCTGGCCACTGGGGAGGCTGCATTGCTGGCCACTGGTGAGGCTGCATAGATGGGCACTGGTGAGGCTACATTGCTGGGCACTGGTCAGGCTGCATAGATGGGCACAGCTGAGCCTTTCATTCTTTATTTAGTGTGCTCCTGAGCCCTGCATTCTTTGTGTAGCGCACTCCTGAGCCCTGTATTCTTTATGTAGCGCACTCCTGAGCCCTGTATTCTTTATGTAGCACGTTCCTGAGTAATACTTAGCCCTGAATTCTTTATATAGCGCACTTCTGAGCCTTGTATTTTTTATGTAGAACGCTCCTAAATGCTACTTAGCCCTGTATTCTTTATGTAATGCACTCCTGAGCCCTGCATTCTTTATGTACAGTACCACGCTTTTTAGCCCTGTATTCTTTATGTAGCGCACTCCTGAGCCCTGCATTCTTTATGTAGCGCATTCCTGAGCCCTGCATTCTTTATGTAGCACACTCCTGATGCCCTGCATTCTTTATGTAGCGCACTCCTGAGTCCTGCATTCTTTATGTAGCGCATTCCTGAGCCCTGCATTCTTTATGTAGCACACTCCTGATGCCCTGCATTCTTTATGTAGCACACTCCTGAGCCCTGCGTTCTTTATGTAGCATGCTCCTGAGTGCTACGTAGCTCTGAATTCTTTATGTAGAGCACTCCTGAGCCTTGTATACTTTATGTAGTGCACTCCTGAGCCCTGCATTCTTTATGTAGCGCACTCCTGAGCCCTGCGATCTTTATGTAGCACACTCCTAGGCCCTGTATTCTTTATGTAACACAATCCTGAGCCCTGCGTTCTTTATATAGCGCGCACCTTAGCCCAGCATTCTTTATGTAGTGCACTCCTGAGCAATGCATTATTTATGTAGCGTGCTCCTTAGCCCTGCATTATTTATGTAATGCACTCCTGAACTCTGCACTTTGTTTTTTCTCTATCTTATTTAATATTATTTGGTAGTCATATCTCAAAAATGTTTAAGAGGTATCTTTTTTTTTTATCTCATGGACGAAATGTGAGAAATAACGTAGATGTCATACAATCATTCCATAAACACATACCATATACATTACATATAACATTTGAGGAAAATATACTTATAAAATAGTTTACCATTTGCCAAAAAAAACAAAATATGTCAAAGGATGTCATTTTAGAAATCTGGTCCCCTTACCCTACCCCCGCTCCAGTCCTGCTAGAATGTTATCCCTCCTGGTGAGGTTGAAGTTGAACCCTCTGCCATCCTGTGCCCTGCTGCTTGTCAGAGACCTCTACACGACATTCCCAGCCACAGATCTTTATATCCCGAAGAAGGAATGTCCACACAATACTCAGAATCTGGTGATGTTCAGGAGACTTAATTACAGTCACATCACAACGACAATCAATCACATATACAGTTGTGGACGGTCCGCATCAGTCACATGTGAAAGCAAGTGCAGCACCTCATAACTAGCTCCCTTCAGCCTGTCTTCTTCCCGAAGTCATCAGTACTCACAGGACTGTGCTCTCGGAAGTCACCTTCTAGCTGGGTACACCTCTTCCGGGAACCCTCAAGAGAATCAGCCTAAAAACAGGGATCCCCAGCCTGGCCTAAAAGGCCTTTTGCAATATGCCCTAGCCCCCACTTTTTTAAGGGACAGAATGTTTGAAACCAGCTCCTCCTGCATACAGGTCCACTCCATCCAGCCACCTGCTCTATCCATGGCCTAAGTGTGTTGGTTACATACTGATTGGTGTGGGGTGTTTAGCTCACATGCCCAGAGGCTGACTGTTTCTCCTCCCCACCTAGCTTATAAGTAGGTGTCAACTCACCCCTGACATCACTGAGGGAGGGGTCTACCTTAAAAGGGCCTAACACCTGGAGTCATTCCCTGCTGTACCAGACACTATTCTCGTACAGAGCCACCTGGTGGCAAAGTGAATAACTGCACCAGCATACAGGTCTGGAACGCACTGCTCTCCACGCCAGTGCCGGAACCAGCTAGCTGCTGAAGACGTATGCTTACGAAACGCGTACAGTGCCGTTGCATCATTTCCGGTTCCGGCACTGGCGTGGAGCGCAGTGCATTCCAGACCTATCGTTCACCGCTCATTTGTATCTGCTTTAACCACTTGCCGACTGCCGCACGGCAGTCAGCCCCTCACAGGCAGAGCGACGTAGGGCTACGTCGCTAGCCTGTAAGGGTTTTGGGAGCTAGTGCGCGCCACCGGATGTGCGCTCCCGCTCCTGCTCGGTCACGGACTTCCCCGCGCGTGTGCCTGGCGGACCCGATGTCCGCCGGGCACTCGCGATCGTCTGTGACAGCGGGAGAAAGGCAAGCGGCTAGTGTAAACAAAGCCGCCTGTCAGTTCTCCCTGTGTAAGAATGGTGATCAAACGGTTCCACTATGTAGGACCGTTGATCATTGTTCTTACACATCAGGCCACAGCCAATCACAGTTAGAAACACGCCCCTAGGACACACTTAACCCCTCCCTCTCCAATACAGTTAACTCCTTCACTGCCAGTGTCATTTTTACAGTAACAGTACATATGTATAGCACTGACTACTGTAGTAATGTCACTGGTAACCCCAAAAGTGTCAAAAATGTCAGTCAAGGGTCCGATCTGTCCGCCCCAATGTCGCAGTCCCGCAAAAAAAATCGCAGATCGCCGCCATTACGCGTTAAAAAAAAACCAACAAAAATGACAAAAATTTTTCCCTTTGTTAGTAAACGCAATAACTTTTGCGCAAACCAATCAAAATACGCTTTTTGCGATTTTTTTTACCAAACATATGGTAAAAAAAAAAAAAAATTGGCCTAAAATGTTAAAAAAATTTGATTTTTAAATTTTTTGGGGGGGAATTTCATATAAAAAAATGTGAAAAATATTGTTATTTTTGCAAAATTGACGCTCTTTTTTGTTTATAGCGCATGATCAAAAAAATCGCACAGGTGATCAAATACCACCAAAAGAAAGCTCTGTTTGTGGGAAAAAAAGGACGCCAAATTCGTTTAGGTACAGCGTCGCACGACCGCACAATTGTCCGTTAAAGTCACGCAGTGCCGAATCGCAAAATAGGCCCTGGTCAGGAAGGGGGTAAAATCTTCCGGGGCTTAAGTGGTTAATGAATCCTGATACACCCTGGTAACTTACAGGGGCTCTCCGGTACGTCTATCCCAGGACATGCAGAGGGAACAAGGATCCACCTGAGAGACCACCATCCTATTTAAATACCCGTCTATACCCATGTGTGGGGTGGGTATATCTGGTGAGTGGGCTACCTATTATAGGGGTCACTGAGCACCTCAACTTATCACCCACCATGGGGTCACCGGTTTTGTGTATATATATATATATGTATACACGAAGAATTTTGCCACTTTATTTAATTTAATATATTTGGACATTTATAGCCACTAACGTCATCCTTTTATCATTTAATTTTTATAGTCACCTTTGATCATTATACCCATACTCTATTCACCATCGATTTATATTCACTGAAATCATTACTGTAGATTATTACAATATCACTTATCACTTTATCATTGTTTACGGCATATTTTGTTATTCATTTATTTATTTAGCACTTGGTCACTTTATGTGCACATGTCACAGGCACTTATGCACATGCCACTTTGTTGAATATTTGATACAACAGCATTTTTAGTTTCTTGTATATTTATTACCACTTGGTCACTTATTATCTATGTGCACAGGCACTTATGCACATGTCACTATATTGATATGATATTCATTGATTATTTTATATCATTGCCATTAGGCAGCGCCAAATCCCTCATTTTCTTTCTATCTTTATGTAGTCTTCGACTATATTTCAGGGAGGCAGCAGCCTATTTATTAACATTTAATATCATCTTTATTCAAATATATCACCATAAGCTCGGGGTCTACTAATTTCATGTATTGCAACGTGCTCAAACATGTGTCCAGGTTCCCCTATATTAAAATGAGTGCCTGTTCCCATCTTTGTCCTGATGTTTAGTTTGTGCATTGGGAAGCCCATAGAAGTCAATGGCAAACCATCCACATATACACAATATTACCAAAAGTATTGGGACGCCTGCCTTTACACGCACATGAACTTTAATGGCATTCCAATCTTAGTCCGTAGTCAATATTGAGTTGGCCCACCCTTTGCAGCTATAACAGCTTCAACTCTAATGGGAAGGCTGTCCACAAGGTTTAGGAGTTTGTCTATGGGAATGTTTGACCAATCTTCCAGAAGCGCATTTGTGAGGTCAGTTTTCTTCTAGTCCCCCTGCATAGTCCTACAAATCCCTGTGGATTCTGCCAGTAATGTCCACCTAATGCACCTTCCTTTGATGGTGTGGCAACAATGCTGCACTGCTCCTGCACAGCGCATTTGTGAAGTCAGGCATTGATGTTGGGGAGAATGCCTGGCTCACAGTCTGTGCTATAATTCATCCCAAAGGTGTTCTATCGAGTTGAGGTCAGGACTCTGTGCAGGCCAGTCAAGTTCCTCCACCCCAAATTCACTCATCCAGGTCTTTATGGACCTTGTTTTGTGCACTGGTGCTGCTCAGTCATATTGGAACAGGAAGGGGCCATTCCCAAACTCTTCCCACAAAGTTGGAGGCATGCAATTGTCCAAAATGTCTTGGTATGCTAACGCCTTAAGAGTTCCCTTCACTGGAACTAAAGGGCCAAGCCCAACCCCTGAAAAACAACCCCACACCATAACCCCCCCCCCCCCCCACCAAATGATTTTTACCAGTCTGGACTTTTTCAGAATTTTCAGGACTCTTAGGGCCTCCAGTACACACACACTACTCACAGAATCCACGAGGGGTCCCCCAGGATTTTCTGGATTCCTAGGATCTCCAGTATTCACAAGATTATTGCTGAATCTTCTGGAATTTCCAGGACTCCTAGGACCACTATTACTCATAGTACTCACAGGATCCTTGTTGGGTTTTCCAGGATTTTCAGGACACCTAGAACTTCAGATATTCAAAGTATCCCTTCAGGGTCTTCAATGATTTCAGAGACTCCTAGGAGCTCGATTACTCACAGTACTCATGGGACTCCTGTTGGGTCATCCTGGGTTTCCAGGATTCCTAGGGCCTCCAGTACACACACTACTCACAGAATCCATGTGGAGTTCCCTAGAATTTTCAATGTTCACAGAATTCCTGCTGGGTCTTCCAGGATTTCCAGAACTCCTAGGACCACCACTACTCACAGTACTCACAGGATCCCTGTTGGGTCTTCCAGGATTTCCAGGATACCTATAACTTCCAATGCTCACAATACTCTCAGGATCCCTTCAGGGTCTTCCATGATTTCCAGGACTCCTAGGACCTCTATTACTCACAGTACTTATGGGATTCCTGCTGGGTCTTCCAGGATTTACAGGATATCTAGGGCCTCCAGTACATACACTACTCAAAGAATCCATGTGGGTTCCCCCAAGATTTTCAAAATTCCTAGAATCTTCAGTATTCAAAGGATTCATGCTGGATCTTCTAGGATTTCCAGGACTCCTCAGACCTCCAGTACTCACAAGATTCCTGTCGGGTCTGCAGGGATTTTTAGTACTCCTAGGGCCTCCAGTACACACATTGCTCACATAATCCATTTGGGGTCCCCCAGGATTTTCAGGCATCATACTGGATCTTCCAGGATTTCCAGGACTCCTATAACCTCCAGTACTCACAGGATTCCTACTGGGCCTTCCAAGATTTTCAGGACTCCTAAGTCCTCTGGTATACCCACTGCTCACAGAATCCATGTAGGGTCCCCCCCGGATTTTCAGAATTCCTGGGATCTCCAGTATCCACAGAATTCATGCAGGATCGTCCAGGATTCCAAGGATCTCTGCTTCCAGAGCTCTCAGCAACAAAGCAGGGCTTGTTCTCTAACCAGGAAGGGTAGTTCAAGCCTTTAAAGTGGTTGATGCTATGGTTTATCATCAGATACCTGAGAGCTAAAGAGCTATAATACATACATGCCAGTTGCCAATTTGTTGCTGCCTGGTTTGACTTGACTACTTCTTTGCTTGCTGTCTGTCTAATCCTCTGCTTGGACCTGACAATGCTCACGCCTGCTGTCTCCCTAGACCTTTGCATGGATTTGACAATGCTTTTGCCTGCCACCTCCGTAGACCTTTGCCTGGACTTGACCGCTCTCTCATATGCAGCCCTGTGAACATACTCTGCGTTGTAGTCTCACTGTTTCAACCACCCCTTTGGTGTGGCGATCCTGAGGGCTACAACCTGGTGTCACTTTACTGCAAAGTAAACAAGGACCACTAAAGTTCCTGGCCCATTTTAATCATTAGGAGCTCTGGTGAAGACCAGTAGCAGTGACTGAATTACCAGGGTCACAACGGTCGCACTTACGACTGGGCCCTGGCATTCTGCCACTGTGGGGGGCCCCAAGACAGCAGGAAGGGTGCCACTGCAGAACATGGGAAAGGGTGTGACCGTAAGGCTTGGTTCACACTGCTGCGACTTCAAAGTCGTGTGACTCGCTTGCAATTTCCTTGTGACTTGCTTGTGACTTTTGTGATTTAACATTGAGGTCTATGCAAAGTCATAGAAAATTAGTGCAGGAACCTTTTATTTTATCGCTGCAATTTGAGTTGCATTGATTAAGATGGCACCCATTGAAATGAATGTGTTTTGACTTGTCATGTGACTTTATGTCTTGCATATCACATAAAAGTTGCAGCAGTGTAAACAGGGCCCATGATGGGAGTAAAGGGCCCTGGGATCAATGGGAAGGGCCCCAGGCTCAGAGCGAAGGACCCCGGGACCGATGGAAAGGGCCTCAGCGGTCAGGGGGGCCCTTCATGGTTTCCTGCACCAGGTTCCAGTTATGCCTCTGCCAACAGCCACTTAAATTCAATGCCTTGTGTGGGCCTGCCCCACCTGCCTGGGGGCACTATAGCAAATGCCAAGATTTGTCTGAGATCACAGGGAAATTTTTTTGTAATTTCTTAGATGTCCTACACCGTCAGGAAAGAAGTTTGCATGCTGATTCCAGTATATTGGAGCACACAGACCATTTGTGGGTCAATACCCAAGGAAAGGTGATTTTTAATCACAATGCCTTAACAAAACGGCTTGCATCCCAATTACACAGGGAATGTTCCATCCATTATTTCATGAAAGTGGAATTTTCCTGTAACCCCTGTGAATGCCCATCTTTCTGTGTCTACATAGAGAGCCTGGACAAAGACTCGTCAAATGAGTGCGGTGTTTCTTTCTACCTAAAGTGCTTTTTCGTCTCCTGCATCCAATAATGGATGTGAGTTGGAGTGCATTAGGCTTTTAAATCTCCAGAGGAAGATGTCTAGTATTAATGACTGTTTACGTAGCCTTGCCATTGGCTGAGCTCTCGGACTGACCGTTGCATGGCCTCGCAGCTAAGGAGAACCTAAGTTTGCAGCACCAGGTCACCAGCAGCCTCTATATATAACTCCATAATGGAATTTATATTGTATTTATCAGCAAATAAACAAACAGGAAGCTTAGAGGATGAGTTGTCCACCCATACAGGGATAAGAGCTGTGTTTGCATTCAGAGAACAAGTCCAGATGATAAGTACAGTGAAGTGTTAATGCTACCCAGCAAATATAAAAAAAAAAAATCTTATTTTGACTCATCCAATTCAGGTGTTGCTCCTTTTATTCACTCAAGTCTTGATATATACTATATTACCAAAAATATTGGGATTCTTGCCTTTACACACACATAAACTTTAATGGAATCCCAGTCTAAGTCCGTAGGGTTCAATATTGAGTTTGCCCACCCTTTGCCCCTATAACAGCTTCAACTCTTCTGGGAAGGCTGTCCACAAGGTTTAGGAGTGTGTCTATGGGAATGTTTGACCATTCTTCCAGAAGCGCATTTGAAAGGTCAACACTCAATAGGTGTTCTATCGGGTTGAGGTCAGGACTGTGCAGACCAGTCAAGTTCCTCCACCCCAAACTCGCTCATCCATGTCTTTATGGACCTTGCTTTCTGCACTGGTGTGCAGTCATGTTGGAATAGGAAGGGGCCATCCCAAACTGTTCCCACAAAGTTGGGAGCATGGAATTGTCCAAAATGTCTTGGTATGCTGACGCCTTAAGAGTTCCCTTCACTGGAACTAAGGGGCCAAGCCCAACCCCTGAAAAACAACCCCACACCATAATCGCCCCTCTACCAAATGATTTGGACCTGTGCACAAAACCAGGTCCAAAAATACATGAATGAGTGAGTTTGGGGTGGAGGAACTTGACTGGCCTGTACAAAGTCCTGACCTAAACCCGATTCAGTGTTGACCTCACAAATGCGCTTCTGGAAGAATGGTCAAACATTCCCATAGACACACTCATAAACCTTGTGGACAGCCTTCCCAGAAGCCCTTCCTGTTCCAACAATACTGCGCACCAGTGCACAAAGCAAGGTCCATAAAGACATGGTTGAGTGAGTTTGGGGTGGAGGAACTTGACTGGCCTCACAGAGTCCTGACCTTAACCCGATAGAACACCTTTGGGATGAAATTAGAGCACAGATTTTGAGCCAGGCCTTCTCTGCAACATCAGTGCCTGAACTCACAAATGCTCTGTGCAGGAGCAGTGCAGCATTGTTGCCACACCATCAAAAGAAGGTGCTTTAGGTGGACATTCCTGGCAGAATCATCAGGGATTTGTATGACTATGCAGGGGGACTAAGAGAAAACTGAAATGCAGATGTAGTTATAATAAAGTGCTGCAGCACGTATATTTTTTGATGGGAGGCCAATTTATTGCCATTTTTACAAGAGACAAGTGGGTGGGAAAAGTTAAAAAAATGTTGTAAAGTGCCAGGCAACAGTCCCGGTCCTATTGGTGTGTGGGTTAATGACCAGTAGGGCGTTTTTTCTCAGAGAATAGGTGCAGGAACTCCTCCTTTCGGAGTTACCCCTTGTCTATGACCCTACCTACCTCCGAGCACTATTCATTGGTTCCACCCCCTACCCACCCCCCAGTACTGCACCTTTTAGAGAACACACAACCAAGTACCAGTAACATTTGTCAATTGCATAGAATTTGTTAATAATAACAGGAAAATAGATCCCCTGCAGCCAACAACAATAGCCCCCCACCCCCACTAACAGTGGGCAACCTGCAACAAAACACCCCCCAGCAAGACCTCCGGCAGCAACAACAGATTTCCCCACAGACAGCATCAATAGACACTCCAGCAGCTAGCTACAATAGAATGCTCCCTCAACAGTAGATTCCCCCAGCAACAACTGACCCCCCCTGCAAAATAAGACCAACCCCAGCAACAATAGATTGTCCACAAGCAACAACAGACCTCCCCAGCAACAAAAGACCTCCCCCCCTGCAAAAATAGATCCCTTCCAGACACAATATGTCCCCAAGCAGAAAGAATAGACCTCTCTGAAGCGGGAATTGGGGTCACCAGGTGTGCCATGGGGAATCAGAGTCCCCAGGTGTGACATGGGGATAGGGGTCACCGGGTGTAACAGGGGTTCGGGGTCACCAGGTGTGCCATGAGAAATTTGGGTCCCTGGGTGTGCCATGGGGGATTGAGGTTCCCAAGTGTGACATGGAGGAACATCAGGGTCCCCAGGTGTGACATGGAGGAACATCAGGGTCCCCAGGTGTGACATGGAGGAACATCAGGGTCTCTCCAGGTATGACATGGAGAAACATCAGGGGCCCCTGGGGTGACATATAGGAACATTGGGGTCACTGGGTATGACTCCTTTACATTTACTTTTGTGGGTACCCTTCATTTGGTTTGTTCTAATAAATCTCCAAATACTGCACTTAGAGTGGCGCCTGTGTTCTCCTTTCAGTTGGCTCCAAGCACCTTCTACTTGTCACCAGAGCAGCCTACGGAGTGTGTTCTTTGGGATTTTATAAACTATGGACTTTCAGTGAATTTACCATCTCTGATGATTTTTTGACTGTGTCTGTATCTGTCCTTTTGTCCATACCATTGGAACGTGTGAGGTCTCCTGACTTCTTTTCCCCGATGTGCGCCAGTTTTTTATCACTGGGTATGACAGCATGGCATGGAGGAGCACGGGGGTCCCTGGGTGCCACATGGAGGAACATCGGGGTCAGTGGGTATGACAGCAAGACATGGAGGAATATTGGGGTCCCAGAATGTGACATGGAAAAACATCAGGGTCCCTGGGTGTGACATAGAGGGACATCAGGGTCCCCAGGTGTGAAATGGAGGAATATGGGGGTTACTGGGTAGGACAGTATAACATGGAGGAACCATTAGATCAGGGTCATTGGTTAGGGCATAGAGAAGTTTTTAACCCCTTCCCTTTTTATTTTTTTTTTTGGGGGGGGCGCAAGTAACTGGTCTTGCCTAGGGCGTAAAATAGTCTAGCGCCGGCCCTGCCCGCCCCCCACAAAAATCTATCCCCTCCAGCAACAATAGATTCCCCAGCAACCAGCATCAATAGACACTGTATCACAACCCAGCACCCCTTGCTATTACATACATCAGTACTGGAGGTGCCGGAATTTGCGTTCCTTCACGCGCCCGCTGAAAAAACTCCTTGATGACCAGAATCGATTTATTGCGATGAGAAACATAAGAGAGAAGCTCACTTCTCTGCTTTACCTCCATTGGGTAAAATTTGACAAGCAATCTCAAATAGGGTAAAACTTTGTTAGCAGATGTAGCACCCTCCTAGGCAGGTGCTAGAGAGAGAGTATAGTTTTGGATATTTTCTGCTTATCAGAAAGATTGCCAGGTAAATCTATATTGTTCTCTGCCTACCAGAGAGCAGGATCTGCTAGTGAGGTCTGCTCATGGTGTTCAGGTGCAGCTGTTTTTCTGAATGTTTCACACTGGTCCAATAGGGAGGCATATTGGACAGTTGCAGGAAACCTGAAAAATGAGTGCTCAGGCATTTAGTACCGCCCTGGTGATTGGCAGAGGAAAGTGCCTCGGTGCATGCTGGGATACTGTATAAATGCCAAGGCATGTTCCCGGGGTCTTTCTGCTGGAGAGCGGGGTCTAGGAGGGAGGGGGGAAGCTGCCTCTCCTTTGTAGAAGTTGCCATGCAGTCTCAGATATGGGATGGAGGCGTGCTTTTGTGAGAACCAGACCATTGCCCCTTGTTGTAGACGTATTAGGGTGGAAGACACCCGCTGTGCCCTTTCAATGTTCTGGTTCTTTCCTGGCTGGTTCTCAAGCTTGGTGTTTCCTCCTTCCCCCCCCCCCTCTTTTTCTTCTCATGTTCCCCCCTTTTTTTGATATATTCTATTTTTATTCATATAGTATTTATATTTATATACTATCATACTCAATTCATTTTTCTCTTTTGTGACTTCACAACGGTAGCTACATCTCCTAATGGGCTGTTGGGCTCCTGCGGGTCCAAGTGGTGGCTGTTCTGACTCCGGGAGCTGCGATGTATAAATAGGGAGGCTCCGCCTCCCTTGCTGTCCCCGCCCCTACCTTTCTCCGGGACGAGCCCAGTAACCCCTTTTCCTTCCTTGAATCCACCTTTCCCTCTTCTAGTTGGGTGCTCCTCACTTGCACTACACAAGCCCCTTTTTATTCAATTTATATATATGTGTAAGTCCATATTTTGGCAACACTATGTCACTTTTTCACTTTTATTCATATACTGTATATGACAGATTTACAAGGTGCACTTCCCCACCTCACATTCATCACCCACCTGCCAAGGACTCCCCCTCTCTGGTCGCCATCCTATCGGGACCCTTCAGCTCCCGGGTCAGACATGGTCTGCCACTCCCACACGGGAGTCCAGTCTTCCCATTTGGCTTTTTAGTTGATCCGTGAGTATCCAAATACTCCCTTAGCATTGATTATTTCATGCAATTCATTTTTTACTTTATATTTTCTCTTTTTTATTTTTTACTCCAACCCATTACTATTTCTTTTGTAGATATATTTTGAATATACTGAACTCTGAAGAAGGGAGATGTTGCTCCCGAAACGCGTCAGTTTGTTATGCAATATACTGTATCAATATGGAATTCTAATATACTACTTAGGCTATTATGAAAATTAAGCGGTTACACCAAGATGTGTGCTTATATGCGATGTAACATTGTTCATGTTTTATACATTTTATATTTCAGCTATTAAGCTATGCCGTTTGCTATTTGAGTACATGTTGTTACTATTTGTATTTATATGATGCAATAAAATTATACATTGCTTTACACATGTATTGTGCATTTTATTGATTTCCAGCCACTAGCACCCACCTCATCTAAAGTCCCGTGGGCCAATTTCTCCTTTCCTATATATATTTTGGGATGGAGGCGTGCTTTGGTGAGAACCAAACCATTGCCCCTTGTTGCAGTCTCAGATGGTCGACCTGAGGGCTGGAGAATCAGAGAGAAGCTGAACCCGGAGGTCCTACAGAGACACTGGAAAGCATCTGATTCTGCCTACAGATCTGTGTCATGGGGCCTGTCCTGAGAGGGCCATCCCTTCAGCTAGAAGAGTCAGTGGACGGGTGTCAGTCAAGGGGATGCTAGAGAGGGTTCTGAAGATAATAAAGTTGCATCAAGTCTGCTGCTGGAGAGAGAAAGAAGACTTAACCCTTCCATACAAGTGGCAGTATGGTTAAAGCAGTGTGCCTGCTTCCACAAATAACCTGGTGAGGCCAAGTTAGAGTTGTCCTTATCGACTGTCTGTAAGTAATCAGAAGAGGCCCAAGAAGTCATTATACAGCAAGTCCTATGGGGACAGTGCTAAACAAGTTTTACACAACATTATGAAATTGGTTGAATTTGGGACAGGCATGGCCCTGGATCTGAATTTGGCCAGAATGATTTAACAGAGTGTTGGACGAAATCGGCAGAGAGAAGAGGACCTTCCTTCATTACATATACAAATGCAGTTGATCATTAATTTCAGTTCCCTTTTTTATTTGTCATATAGTTTAATTTCTGTTGATGGGACCCCCGAGCTTGAAGTGCCCCAGGCCCCACAAGGACTAAAATTGGCACTGCTGTGAGGGATGAGTTGATGGAGGAAGTAAAAGATCAGTTGTAAGTTGGAGGGAGAATAAGCCTCCATGAAAAGATGGGATTTCAGGGATCAAGGTCAAACAGAGTAGGAGATAGCCAGACAGACTGGGGTAAGATATTCCAGAAGATGGAAGAAACTCTGTAGAAGTCCTGGAGGTGATCATGGGAGAAGATGATGAGAAAGCTAGAGAGCAAAAGATCTTTGGAGGAGCCATGTGGAAGGTCTGGGCGATATTTTGAGAGGGTTCCAACAAACTTTTCCCAATGCACACATTCCTGAAAAGTGACTGAGTGTGAATGGATGCTGCAGCCTGCAGCTATCAAGGGCTGGAAGGTCAAGCAATTGTCACCAGCACACCATGGATACCCTTTAGTTTAGCGATCACATCATTGTAATAGAACATTTCCGAGCCTCACAGGACCCCTTTATCAGGCATGGTCCTGTGGTGCTCTGAAATGTTACGTTATGGGGATCCATGGTGTTCTGGTGACATTCTTTTGCATGTTTTGAGACCGGGTTGTAAACTAGCTCGAGAAGAGTTGTGGGTGGCTTCGTATGTTAGTTATTCATTGGTGGGGTCACTTGAACCAGTATACTTCAGCACAATTGTGTATCACCCTGCTGTTGTATACAAACACACTAGACTACAGCTAGCACTATGAGTTCCCACATACTGTATATATCAAGATGCAATATTATACAAGTGCAACAAAGTTTTTTTTTTTCAAATATGAAATTTTATTGAAATAGACAAGAAAGAAATAACAACATGTTACATATAGCACAACCATAGTAGACAGTTTTTCCATAAAGTTAGGCAAATTGGTAGAAGATACAACACCATCAGGCAAGCAACCACATAACTGAGTTGTTTGTTAGGTATGAGAAGAGCATCTAACGTGGGTCCAACCACGGTGGGCCAGAAAACGTAGGACCTGAGAGCAGACTACATGGTCAGCGATATGTCAGAGTAAAATAATAAAACCAAGGTTGTATGCAAACGGTAGGACATGGGGAGGAAGAAATCCCTCCACAGGTGGTGCACATGGAATGTTACTCGGTGTCGGAAAAACCATAGCAGACTACAGAAAACAGGGAAGCATGAGAGTACCATAGTAAGGACACAAAAAAGGAGCAGAGAAAACAGGAGAACGAGGAGGGGAGGGGAGGGGAGGAGGACAAGAAGAACAGGGGGAAGAAGGGGAGACAAGTGGGGAGGGGGTGACAATGGGGGGGGGGGGTAGGGGGGATAGCGGACGCAATACCAGGACAAACCCCCCAACCAAGGGCGGCCATATAGCAGAGTTAAGGGCACATCAGGGCTTTCCCCCTATCAGAGATGAGAAACACATTCCAGTATCCCCAAGTTTTTTCATATCTGTCTCGTTTGTGGAGTGCCGTGAGGGTGAGGTCTTCCATCTTGTTGATGTCTTCCACCCTGCGCATACAATCACTGATGGAGGGCGACCGAGTGGTTTTCCAATAAAGTGGAATGCAAGACCTCGCTGCGGATAGCACATGCGGTACAATAGATTTCTTATACTTCCGCATAGGAATACTCGACAGTTGCAGAATGTAAAAGGCCGGGGTATCGGGTATGGTGTGGTCTGTGAAGTCCCATAAGAGAGAACCCACCGCCAACCAGAAATCACGGAGTTTAGGGCAGGACCAAAAAATGTGAAGGATAGTGCCACGCTCCTCCTGGCACCGCCAGCACAAATCAGATGTCCCCGGGAACATCTTACTCAGGAGAGATGGAACCCTATACCATCGCGTCAGTACCTTATAATTTGATTCCTGCAACTTCTTACAGGTCGGGGTTTTCAGAGCACTGATGTAGAGGTTAGATCGTTGGGTCGGTGAGAGGGTCAGCTGAAGATCCCGTTCCCACTTAGAGACAAAAGCAGGGGCAAAGTCTTCTGCAGGAGTCACCAGCAGGGTATAAGTCTGCGAAAGGGCGTGGGGAAGGGTCCCCTCCCCAGAACATAACGTCTCGTATGCTGTGAGCTCCCTACTAAACTGGTCAGGTGCAGGCAAGGAGTGCAAGAAGTGGCGAAGTTGCGCCGCCTGCCAGAAATTCAATGCATAGGGACCGGCAGGATCCGTCAAGTCCCCGATAGAGGGCCAACCGTCCGCGCGTAGAAAGTGTGTAACCGTGCCCCGGTTCCGAGTCAACAAGGTCTGAAATGGTCGGTCCGAGACACCGGGTTTAAAAGCCGGGTTACCCAGTACTGGGAACAAAGGGGAGGTGGGGGTGGATACGACCGGATTCGAAAGGAGGGAGGCTGTAACAGCCAAAGTAACACCAATGGTCGGATGGGATTTAAGCGACAGGGGGCAGGAATCCCGACACCATGGCGTGCCTCCCAACGGGTACCCCGTCCTATGCGTTATGTCACCGAACACGTGACTTCAGCAGGGGGCGATGATGTCAAGCCGTACACCTGGAGGTTTGTGAGCCGTCATCTTGTGAGTGAATGGGAAATTGTATCCATAAGGGGAAATGAGCATTTTTACTGTGATGCACCAGATGTACACATTTTAATGTAATCGTGACACTTATTTCTAAATAAATATTGGTGGGAAACGTAATACGCTATGATGGTCAAAGAGAGGGTTGGGACTTTGAGTGAGAGTCATGACAAGGCTGGCAGGAAAAAAATATACATTTATTGGTACATACAGATACAAACATGGCAGATGGAAAAATGGAAACATCTAGATGGTAAAAGAGCTGGTAAGTAGTCCCCAAAATTGAATGCATAAAAACCAACAGGACAACATTCCAAGTAATAGTACAGTAGTTGAATATATTCATAACATCGACGGACTCAAATTCCAAATGATAGTAGAGTAGTTTGGTATATTAAAACATCACAACCTCAACGTGTTTCGTGGACCCCAATCGCCACTTCATCAGGAGTGGATGTATAATAAAAGTCTATAAAAAAATATTATAGATAGGGAAATCGGCACAATGATGATAAATACAGAAATGAAAAAGGGGGAAATGGGGGAAGAGGGGAAAACAGGCTCCAAAATTCCCGAAAACTTACTTAGCAGCTCAGATAATCAGTGGCATTGAAGATGGAGATGGCCCTGAGTGTCCCCCACGGGAGCTGAGGGGCGCACAAGCAAGCAGAACACGCTGCACACATGGTGAGTGTGGGCTGAGATAAGTGAAGTGAGGAACAATGGATGTAGCACCATATAAGGATGTCTATAAAAGAAATATATATATATATATATATATATATATATATATATATATAAAATAATGTGTATACCTATAGAGGGTGCCATGGTGCCCCAAATAGAGTGTGGATAAAAAATTGGAAAAATTTGGAGTATAAAACAGAATAGCGTATATGAGATAGAGGAAAGTGTCAAGCTAAACGTCAGATAGGTATAGGGTGAAAAAATGCAAGTTAAGGAAAACCCAGAAAAGAGGGATGAGAGGTGGTGTGGACGAGAATGGAACCTAAACAGAGGGGGGAGGAGAAACAAAGCAAATAACTAGCAGTGATATGAAAAAACATGAGAATAAAAAATGAAAAGCAGAAAACAAATGTCCAGGATAGATACCAACAAGTAGACCCCAGACTACAGAACATGGTGCCCCGCATCAGCCAAAAACCGCCACGCACTGTGGGCCCTGCGTCACATCAGTGTGTGAATAGAAGCACCGCGGGAACGGTAGACGCCCAAGCATGAATGTCCCGCGGGCTATCTAATATACACTGAAGGTGGAAAATCGACTGTTGGCGCAGTGGCGTCAATCCGACGTCACGTGTCGACAGAAGGCGTGACAGAATTGCCCACCTGATGCAAAATAACCCCCCAACTGGTTCATAGGGAGTTTGTATGACCCAGCATAAGTCTCACATCCCCCCCCCCCCCCGCTTTATCATTTGAACCAGGGATGAAGAGACGCACGCCCTTCTCTTGTTTTCTTTGTTTTCTAGTATATGTGGATACCCATGGTCCTGAGAGGGCAGCAAGAACCTAGATGCTATCAACAAAGTCTTTTTCCCTAAGCACAGCACCTGAGCGCAGGAGAATTACTTGTTGTTCAGTTAGTCAGTTCCCCCCCCCCCCACCCCCAAGCATCAGTTATTGTTGGATTGTCCACTGCACTATCGCAGTCCCAATATAAATCTCTGATTGCCGCCTTTAGTAGTATAAAGGCCCAATAACTTTAATGCAAATCAATCAATAAACACTTATTGGGATTTTTTTTTATCAAAAACGTGTAGCAGAACACATTTTGGCCAAAATTTTTCCTGGATATGTTTTTTTAGCAGAAAGTAAAATATATATATATTTATTTTTTTTCAAAATTTGCAGTCTTTTTTTATTTAAATCACAAAAAAAATAAAAAACCTAGTTGTGATCAAATACCAACAAAAGAAAGCTCTGTGTGAAAAAAATGACTGCTGCCTGCCCAGGGTGAGTGAGCCGGCGACCGGGGGGTTAGGTGTGTAGGCTGAAGCTGATGTGGTCCGGGGGGGGGGGGGGTATGGCGTAGCCCGTCTTCCGCCCCCCCCCCGGCCAATGGAGCACCAGCTCCACTAGTCTTCCTGCTGGAGCACAGGCTTTGGGGAGTCATGGACAGGGCATTTGAGGCAGAACAGCGGGAGGAAGAGGAGGACTTCCTTTCTTCACTTTATGCAGATAATATTTTTGCGGGGCCACAAAACACACAGGAGGAAGAGGAGGAGGATTGTGGCAGCATGGATGTAGAGGATGACATATAGCAGTCTTCAAGGGATGGTTTTCATTTCCCAGAAACCCCAGGAGTTGTACATGGCTGTGGAGAGGTTGCTCCTGACAATGTCATCCTTAGTGACCCAGAGGACTCAGAATCTCATGCCTCCCTCAAACTTACACTACATGGGCTCCCTGATGCTGCAAAGCCTGCAAAAGGACCCGGGGATTTGTGGTATTAAGGAGAGGGATCATTACTGGTTGGCAACCCTTCTTGATCTACATTACAAGGGTAAAGTGACACAGCTCATCCTGACTTTGCAGAGGGAGCAGAGGATGAAACATCTTGAGGACGCCTTGAAGAAAAATTTGTGTTACACCTTTCCAGACACTGGGAGGTTACCATATCCTGGACAACATGTTTCTGAGGCTTCGTTCTGTCAAAGGAGTAGCGGTGGATAAGGTGGTCGGCTTACCAATGCCTTTAAACAATTCTTTAGTCCTAAGCGTCCAGGGCTGTTAGGTTTAAGCAACTATCGGCAGCATCTGCAGTATATGCTGCATGATTATCTAGGGGCAATAGCAGACTTGGATACCTTTCCAGCTGAGCATCCACTGGGTTACTGGTTCTTGAAGATGGACCACTGGCCAGAACTTGCTCAATATGCAATCAAGCTACTTGCCTGTCTTGCTTCCAGCGTTCTTTCCGAATGGACATTCAGTGCTGCTGAAGGTTTTGTGACGGATAAAAGAGTGCATCTGTCCTCAGACTCAGTTGACCGGCTGACATTTATCAAAATGAATCAGTCCTGGATCAACAGCAGCTATCAAGCCCCTGATGCTGATGTAACCGGTTGAATTTGCTAGGGATATGGGATTCCTTGAAGACTGCCTATGCTGCCTATCCTATTCCTGAATCTTGATCATGCTAGCTTCCAACAATGTTTATGGTTTACGGCACCACCAACACCCAATGCCCAATTTTTCTGCACCTGTATGACAAGTACATGTAATTTCATTTTTTTTTTTCTAATTTTTAACAGCAGGGCCTGATTCTGTGCCCAACAAGAGAAACTGTGAAGGGTTACAGTGTTCAGGCACCACCAACAACCAAGGCCCAATTTTTCTGCACCTGTATGACAAGTACATGTATTTTCAATTTTTGTTTCTAATTTTTAACAGCAGGGCCCATTCCTGCACCCAACAAGAGTAACTGTGAGGGGTTACAGTTTTCAGGCACCACCAACACCCAAGGCCCAATTTTTCTGCACCTGTATGACAAGTACATGTAATTTAAATTTTTGCTACTAATTTTTAACAGCAGGGCCGTTCCTGCGCCCAGCAAGAGCAACTGTTAGGGGTTACAGTGTTCAGGCACCATTAGGGATGGGTAAACGGTTTGGGCCGAGCATAACTTTGGCCTAAACATCGCCCATTCAGGTACTCGCCTAACACCTGAACTTTCTCGGTACTTAGCGGGATGTTTGCCTGCCGAATGCACAGTCAATAGGTTGTTAAGGCTTCCCTGCTGAGAGCGGAATTTAAAAAAAATATTGTAAAAAGAAAATGTAAATTAAAAAAAAATTGGGGTAAAAACACATTGGAGGACCCTTTTTTTAAAAAAAAAAAAAAAACTTTGGCGTGGGGTTCCCCTTAAAATCCATACCAGACCCAAAGGGCCTGGGGGGGGGGGGGGGACCCTACACCGTTTGATTCATTTTTTTTTCTGTATTGCTGGGAGCCGACAATACATTACAACCGCGAACAAGTTTAAATGACATTTTTTCCTTTCGAAATGTCAGTATTGCTGCAGCAATATCTATACATTGTACAGATTCGCCACCTTACAGGCAGACTAAGGGGACCCCCCAGGCATGATATTTAAAGAGATTTTTCATTTTTATTTATTCACTTTAAGCAACTTTAAAATCACTGCTCCTGTATAAACAATTGTTTTTTTTTTGCATTGATGCATGTCCCCCAGGGCAGTATCCGGGTCCCCATTCACTTTTTATGGCAATAACTTGCATATAAGCCTTTAAATGAGGACTTTTGATTTTTCATGTTCGTGTCCTATAGACCTTAATAGAGTTTGAAGGTTCGCTAGAACTTTTCCCCTGTTTGAGATGTTCTGGTGCGAATCCAACAGGGGGATGTTCGTCCCATCACTACTGGGGAGGCTGCATTGATGGGGACTGGTGAGGCTGCATTGATGGGCACTGATGAGGCTGCACTGATAGACACTGGTGTGGCTGCATTAGATGAATTATTTTTGTTAAACCTCCTTTGTTGCTATTAAAATTAAATGATGTTACCACATTGTATCATATTTGTCTTCCTTCACAACATCAATATCCCTTATAAAACAAGATGGGCATCGATGGTGAGATAATTTGGTGCTTCAATGGGCCACTTGATTGGACTTGCCCCCCAGGTCTAAGGCTGCCAGCCCTCCCCTGACTGGAGGGATTGGCAGAGAGTCTGGCAGCAGCATTCACGATTGACCTCGGTGGCCAACAAAGAAAGAGTTTGAGACAAGATAACAAGGGAGTAAATTAGTATTTTGGTGTTGTCATTGGTGATGTCTACAAGATTTGGACAGTGATTGGAATTAGGGGTCAAAAGCAGAAGTAAATGTTTTGGCTTACACCTTGCACCCTGATATGAGAGGAGGAAAGAATAGCGGTGCTATTGATTACATGCATCTTGTAAGACCATATTGTAACTCTTCTTGGGTTCCTCCATCTATCCTATGTTCCTTCATGTTCAAAATTCAAAATGATCCCTTCCAATGGTATAATCATGGCCTCTCTTTCTGTATCACTCAGGGCTAATGTGCCATTTCTTTCTACGTCTCTCATGTTTGGTAATAACATTTCTCAGTGTTTTTTTTTTTTTTTAATCACTCATGAAAGCCATTCATACATCATTCCTTCCCTCTGGATAGTTTCCAATCGGTGCACTTAAATCTAACCTTTCAAGCAAATGCGTGTGTTGATGTCTTCACACCCATAATCTTGCATCCATAGGTATAGAATCATCCTTCCAAATGCTGTGCTCTGTGCATCTGGATATTTCTTCTCTAAAATGTCAAAACAGAGTGTTGTGGTCAATGGAAGAGGATTAGCTTGCGTTAAGTTGTTTTGTTAGTTGTGGTAGAAGGGCAGAGATGTGGTCAGAAAACTAGACTCTTATTTTTCAAGGATGGATGTGAAAATACATATTTTGCAGGGAGGTGGGTGTTTTATGAGTGTATGAACTGCAAGAAGTTAAAGAAAGTCATATATAAGTAGATTGACAATGGTAATAAAGCTTAAAGTGGTTGTAAACTCTTACATATACCCAGTAAAGTGAAGAATAAACAAATCCTCCAACATATGTTGTACCTGTTTATCTACAGTCTGCAGATAGCAGAGGAATGAAGCAGCAAACAAAAATGACACTTAGTGCTCTGGATTGAGAGAAGTACACACTAGGGATATGCTTTGTTCATAATTCATGTGTGAGGTTTACAACCACTTTAGGCTTTGTAGCCTGGCTCCATGTTTTTTATTTTAGATTAAACAAAGGATTGGGTTTGTTAGGTTTCTCAGTGCTTATGAATATATACTTTTGCCGACATCCCTTCAAGTTACATGTGGGGAGTTTCTGGTGCCTCAAACCAGTGGTGAGTGGGACTTTTTAGGCAAAAGATTTAAGATAGGTTGTATGTAGATAAAACAAATTTTATTATACAATTTGTTAAAACAATACACATATGTGTGTAGGGCTATAGGCCATATAGTGTGAAGAGGTGATAAAGTGAAGAATCTATAGTGAGAAGTAGTGACTTTGGTGAGCATATAGATGTTTTTCTCTGTTCTCTGGACTTGGTTTCAAGTTTTCTGGGACAGAGAGAGAACATCTGCAATATCCTACGCATTTCGGCTTTGCAGCCTTTTTCAAGGATTTCACCGTATCTGTGGTTATGACAGAAAAAGATATTTGTTACACCTACACGTCCAATGGGAAATTATTTCCATTTGGGGTGGTGTTTACATTTGACTTACATTTTTTCTAAATTGCCTTTCAAGTCAAATGTAACCACCACCCCAAATGGAAATAATTTCCCCTTGGACGTGCTACGGACAGATACGGTGAAATCCTTGAAAAAGGCTGCAAAGCCGAAATGCGTAGGATATTGCAGATGTTCTCTCTCTGTCCCAGAAAACTTGAAACCAAGTCCAGAGGACAGAGAAAAACATCTATATGCTCACCAAAGTCACTACTTCTCACTGTAAATTCTTCACTTTATCACCTCTCCACACTATAGGGCCTATAGCCCTACACACATATGTGTATTGTTTTAACAAATTGTATAATAAAATTTGTTTTATCTACATACAACCTATCTTAAATCTTTTGCCTAAAAAGTCCCACTCACCACTGGTTTGAGGCACCAGAAACTCCCCACGATTAAACAAAGGTGGAGAACAGTGTTAATTTTGGCATCTAATTTTGATTTAGTTTTAGTTATAGTCTTTTGACTAAAATGCCATTTTAGTTTTAGTCCCATATTGGTCACCGTATTTTAGTCGACTAAAATCTCCAGTACATTTTAGTCAAAATAATTTTAGTCAACTAAAATCGAATGTGTTTAGTTAAATTGTAATGCATTATTTAACCACTTAAGCCCCGGAAGATTTTACCCCCATTCCGACCAGGGGGTATTTTGCGATTCGGCACTGCGTGAATTTAACGCACAATTGCGCGGTCGTGCGATGCTGTACCTAAACGAATTTGACGTCCTTTTTTTCCCACAAACAGAGCTTTCTTTTGGTGGTATTTGATCACCTGTGCGATTTTTTGATCACGCGCTATAAACAAAAAAAGAGCGTCAATTTTGCAAAAATAGCAATATTTTTCACATTTTTTTATATGAAATTCCCCCCAAAAAAAATGTAAAAATCAAAATTTTAAAAAATTTTCGGCCAATTTATTTTATGCTACCTATGTTTGGTAAAAAAAATCGCAAAAAGCGTATTTTGATTGGTTTGCGCAAAAGTTATCGCGTTTACTAACAAAGGGAAAGATTTTTGTCATTTTTGTTGTTTTTTTTTTTAACGCGTAATGGCGGCGATCTGCGATTTTTTTTGCGGTACTGCGACATTGCGGCGGACAGATCGGACCCTTGACTGACATTTTTGACACTTTTGGGGTTACCAGTGACATTTCTACAGTAATCAGTGCTATACATATGCACTGTTACTGTAAAAATACACTGGTAGTGAAGGGGTTAACTTTATTTGGAAGGGAGGGGCTGTGTGTGTCCCTAGGGGCGTGGTTTCTACTGTGATTGGCTGTGGCTCTAGCTGTAAGGACACTGATCAACGGATCTACATACCAGATCCGTTTTATCAGTGTCTTTGCAGCGAGGAGAATGACAGGCAGTTTGTTTACACAAGCTGCCTGACATTCTCCCTCTCCCCCGCCGATCGCCGAGTGACCGGCGGACATCGGGTCCGCTGGTCACACGCGCGGGGGGGTCCGTGACCACGCGGGAGCGGGAGCGCGCCCCGGGGGGCGCGCGCTCGCTCCCTAGACCCTCACAAGCAAACAACGTAGCCCTACGTTAGTTTGCCTGTGAGGGGCTGACCGCCGACGTAGATAGTCGTGCGGCGGTCGGCAAGTGGTTAAGCATTATTTAAGCAAAAATCTAGTATCATGTTATTATTTATGATATTAAGGTTTGAACAAAGTCACAGATACAGATTTAGCCACTATGGACAGTGGTCTGAGGAGGCCTGCAATACTGCAGAGTGCTCTGGACGGTGGTCTGAGGAGGCCTGTAATGCTACAGAGTGCTGGATCGTGGTCTCTGGTCTGAGGGATGGCCTGTAATGCACAGTGCGTTGGATGCCACCATGCCGGTGGTCACTGGTCAGAGGAGACCTGTAATGCTGCAGAGTGCTCTGGACGGTGGTCTGAGGAGGCGTGCAAAACTGCAAAGTGCTCTGGACGGTGGTCTGAGGAGGCCTGTAATACTGCAGAGTGCTGGATGGTGGTTTCAGGTCTGAGGGATGGCCTGTAATGCACAGTGCATTGGATGCCACCATGCCGGTGGTCACTGGTCAGAGGAGACCTGTAATGCTGCGGAGTGCTCTGGATGGTGGTCTGAGGAGGCCTGTAATGCTGCACAGTGCTGGATGGTGATCTCAAGTCTAAGAGATGGCCTGTAATGCACAGTGCTGGATGGTGGTCTCAGGGCTGAGGGATGGCCTGTAATGCACAGTGCTGGATGGTGATCTCAAGTCTAAGAGATGGCCTGTAATGCACAGTGCATTGGATGCCACCATGTCGGTGGTCACTGGTCAGAGGAGACCTGTAATGCTGCGGAGTGCTCTGGACGGTGGTCTGAGGAGGCCTGTAATGCTGCACAGTGCTGGATGGTGGTCTCAGGGCTGAGGGATGGCCTGTAATGCACAGTGCTGGATGGTGGTCTCAAGTCTAAGAGATGGCCTGTAATGCACAGTGCATTGGATGCCACTATGCCGGTGGTCACTAGTCAGAGGTGGCCTGTAATGCTGCGGAGTGCTGGCTGGTGGTCTCAGGTCTAAGGGATGGCCTGTAATGCACAGTGCATTGGATGCCACTATGCCGGTGGTCATTGGTCAGGGAAGGCCTGTAATGCTGCAGAGTGCTTAGGACATGGTCTGAGAAGGCCTGTAATGCTGCAGAGTGCTTAGGACATGGTCTGAGAAGGCCTGTAATGTTGCACAGTGCTGGATGGTGGTCTCAGGTCTAAAAGATGACATGTAATGCACAGTGCTGGATGGTGGTCTCAGGTCTAAGAGATGACCTGTAATGCACAGTGCTGGATGGTGGCCTCAGGTCTGAGGGATGGCCTGTAATGCCCAGTGCATTGGATGCCATGACTAAGGGAGGCCTGTAATGAACAGTGCTGGATGGTGGTCTCAGGACTAAGGGATGGCCTGTAATGCACAGTGCTGGATGGTGGTCTCAGGACTAAGGGATGGCCTGTAATGCACAGTGCTGGATGGTGGTCTCAGCACTAAGGGATGGCCTGTAATGCACAGTGCTGCATGGTGGTCTCAGCACTAAGGGATGGCCTGTAATGCACAGTGCTGGATGGTGGTCTCAGCACTAAGGGATGGCCTGTAATGCACAGTGCTGGATGGTCTCTGGCAGTCGTCACCGATGGTGCCCACAGTCGCTTCAACTTGCTTGCTTCCGGGGAGCGGAAGAGGCGTAGCTCAGTGAAAAACGGAAGTTAGTAAACGCCTCTGCCTCACATTTTTGTCCCGTTTTCGTTCATTAATGAAAACAGATTTGGTTTTCATCATAGTTTTCGTCAGTGGATGAAAATGTGGTGTACTTTTCGTTTAGTTTTCGTCACTGTAAAAATGCAGGAGGGGTGTCACTGGGACAGGAAGGAACAGACAGCAATTAAAAATTGTCAGACGCCTAATCATTCACCACTATATTAAAATGTGTTTTTGCCTGTGTCATCTTTGAAGAGAATTACCAACACTTCCTGTCTTGGAATCTTTCCAAGCAATCTTTTTTGTTTATAAACATTGATCAGACGGGCGATAGAGAGATACAAAGTAACATTGTTTATAAACATTGATCAGACAGGAGATAGAGAGATACAAAGTAACATTGTTTATAAACATTGATCAGACGGGAGATAGAAAGATACAAAGTAACATTGTTTATAAACATTGATCAGGCGGGAGATAGAGAGATAAAAAGTAACATTGTTTATAAACATTGATCAGACAGGAGATAGAGAGATACAAGTAACATTGTTTATAAACATTGATCAGACAGGAGATAGAGAGATACAAAGTAACATTGTTTATAAACATTGATCAGACAGGAGATAGAGAGATACAAAGTAACATTGTTTATAAACATTGATCAGATGGGAAATAGAGAGATACAAAGTAACATTGTTTATAAACATTGATCAGACGGGAGATAGAAAGATACAAAGTAACATTATTTATAAACATTGATCAGATGGGAGATAGAGAGATACAATGTAACATTGTTTATAAACATTGATCAGATGGGAGAGAGAGAGATACAAAGTAACATTGTTTATAAACATTGATCAGACAGGAGATAGAGAGATACAAAGTAACATTGTTTATAAACATTGATCAGACAGGAGATAGAGAAATACAAAGTAACATTATTTATAAACATTGATCAGACAGGAGATAGAGAAATACAAAGTAACATTGTTTATAAACATTGATCAGACAGGAGATAGAGAGATACAAAGTAACATTGTCTATAAACATGGATCAGACCGGAGATAGAGACATACAAAGTAACATTGTTTATAAACATTGATCAGACCAGAGATAGAGAGATACAAAGTAACATTGTTTATAAACATTGATCAGACAGGAGATAGAGAGATACAAAGTAACATTGTTTATAAACATTGATCAGACAGGAGATAGAGAGATACAAAGTAACATTGTTTATAAACATTGATCAGAAATAGATAGAGAGATACAAAGTAACATTGTTTATAAACATTGATCAGACAGGAGATAGAGAGATACAAAGTAACATTGTTTATAAACATTGATCAGACGGGAGATAGAGAGATACAAAGTAACATTGTTTATAAACATTGATCAGACCGGAGATAGAGAGATACAAAGTAACATTGTTTATAAACATTGATCAGACAGGAGATAGAGAAATACAAAGTAACATTGTCTATAAACATGGATCAGACGGGAGATAGAGAGATACAAAGTAACATTGTTTATAAACATTGATCAGACGGGAGATAGATACAATTGGCTGTATGCTTATACATGGGAGCCTGTGGTGGGCCCTATTTTCTGCTGCTATTTTGTGTCAGGAGGTGACAACGCTAGCACCATGCTGCTGATAGTCAGTAGAATGGGCTTCCAATCATGTGATTACGGTGACAGCCAATCACAGTAACCACATGACTGAGAAGCCTATGAAGGAAAAGTTCAGTCTATTATTTCTGAGCTCTGCTACAGGTACAAGCAACAAATGTGGTATCCCCATGTACTTCAGGGATATCATATTTTATTTGTATTATTTTTTGGTAGTAGGTCATGGTAGTGGCTAGAAATATATAGATTTAATAAAAAAACACAAAACTTTTTTTACTATTTTTGGCCGGTATCCCTTGGATAATAAACAAAATCAGGAAATATCCCCTAACATGCAACTAAGTAAAAAAAAAAAAACATACACTATAAAACAAAAGAATAAACAATTTCCCCCACCTCTTCGCCGATTGCCTTTTATATGCTGTAATCATTGGAGGGAAACAAAAAGGGAAGCATACGGCATGTTAAACCCCATATAGGAAGGAGTGTCAGGCAGTGCTGTGCACAATGGAAGCATCCCTTGGAGAAAAGTCATCCGTCACTCTGTCAGCAGCATCATTAGGGGGACCTATTCATTACAGCTGTGACCTTTGCTGTTTACATCCCACTTACCTCTCGGATCAATCGGGACATTGAGAATTCATGAATTTCCAATCAAAACCCGGTTAACCCCCCTGTCCCACAAGTGAAGGTGAATTTGAAGATTATTTAAACCCAACCACTAAAATATAATAAAATATAATGGAACACAAAACCCACATGAAAAAGTAACATATAAATGAAAATTGTATGCAAAAAATGTATTACAAAATACACGATGCTATAAAAATGTACTCACACCCCACAGATATACAGATGAAATATCTTTAAAAACATAACTCCCCCCCCCCCCCCCAATAGATTATCAATACATGAAAATAGTGTTATGATCACCTATCAGGGAACTCTAAGCCCTGGACAACCTCAACTCACCATATACTGTACAGTACATAATGTGTATTGTAATTCACTAAATAAACACATACAAAAAAAAAAAAAATATATATATATATATATATATATATATATATATATATATATATATATATATTTGGGAAAGTAACCATGTACAGTATATAAAAAATAATATTTACAGTATATAAAAAAATTACAAATGAAAATTATATATATATATATATATATATATATATATATATATATATACAATATTTTGTATATATCTATATGTTCGTATATGAAGTTTAACACATTGCTCCCCCCTCTTTGACATACTGCTCCCCCATCCTGACACACTGCTAATGAGTCAAGTATAGGGGGGGAGTATGGGGAATGCATGGATTTCTTTTTTATTTATTGGGCGGGGGGTGCGCAAGTAGATGGTCTTGCCTAGTGCGCAGAATAGTCTAGCACCAGCCTGGAGGGGGTGTACTCACTTTTGTTTGTGAGATACTCTCTATATTTAAAAAAATATATATATATATTTATATATATATTTATATATATATATATATATATATATAGTATTTTTTTAATTTAGAATTTTTATATGAAGTCCTTTAATATAAATATATATATATACTGTATGTGTATATATATATATATATATATATATATATATATATATATATATATATATATATATATATATATATATATATACAGTGGGTACGGAAAGTATTCAGACCCCCTTAAATTTTTCACTCTTTGTTATATTGCAGCCATTTGCTAAAATCATTTAGGTTCATTCTTCTTCCTCATGAATGTACACATAGCACCCCATACTGACAGAAAAACACAGAATTGTTGACATTGTTGCAGATTTATTAAAAAAGAAAAACTGAAATATCACATGGTCCTAAGTATTCAGACCCTTTGCTCAGTATTTAGTAGAAGCCCCCTTTTGATCTAATACAGCCAGGAGTCTTTTTGGGAAAGATGCAACAAGTCTTTCACACCTGGATTTGGGGATCCTCTGCCATTCCTCCTTGCAGATCCTCTCCAGTTCTGTCAGGTTGGATGGTAAATGTTGGTGGACAGCCATTTTTAGGTCTCTCCAGAGATGCTCAATTGGGTTTAAGTCAGGGCTCTGGCTGGGCCATTCAAGAACAGTCACGGAGTTGTTGTGAAGCCACTCCTTCGTTATTTTAGCTGTGTGCTTAGGGTCATTGTCTTGTTGGAAGGTAAACCTTCGGCCCAGTCTGAGGTCCAGAGCACTCTGGAGAAGGTTTTTGTCCAGGATATCCCTGTACTTGGCCGCATTCATCTTTCCCTCGATTGCAACCAGTCGTCCTGTCCCTGCAGCTGAAAAACACCCCCACAGCATGATGCTGCCACCACCATACTTCACTGTTGGGACTGTATTGGACAGGTGATGAGCAGTGCCTGGTTTTCTCCACACATACCGCTTAGAATTAAGGCCAAAAAGTCCTATTTTGGTCTCATCAGACCAGAGAATCTTATTTCTCACCATCTTGGAGTCCTTCAGGTGTTTTTTTAGCAAACTCCATGCGGGCTTTCATGTGTCTTACACTGAGGAGAGGCTTCCGTCGGGCCACTCTGCCATAAAGCCCCGACTGGTGGAGGGCTGCAGTGATGGTTGACTTTCTACAACTTTCTCCCATCTCCTGACTGCATCTCTGGAGCTCAGCCACAGTGATCTTTGGGTTCTTCTTTACCTCTCTCACCAAGTTTCTTCTCCCCCGATAGCTCAGTTTGGCCGGACGGCCAGCTCTAGGAAGGGTTCTTGTCGTCCCAAACGTCTTCCATTTGAGGATTATGGAGGCCACTGTGCTCTTAGGTACCTTAAGTGCAGCAGAAATCTTTTTCTAACCTTGGCCAGATCTGTGCCTTGCCACAATTCTGTCTCTGAGCTCTTCAGGCAGTTCCTTTGACCTCATGATTCTCATTTGCTCTGACATGCATTGTGATATGGAAGGTCTTATATAGACAGGTGTGTGGCTTTCCTAATCAAGTCCAATCAGTATAATCAAACACAGCTGGACTCAAATGAAGGTGTAGAACCATCTCAAGGATGATCAGAAGAAATGGAAAGCACCTGAGTTAAATATATGAGTGTCACAGCAAAGGGTCTGAATACTTAGGACCATGTGATATTTCAGTTTTTCTTTTTTAATAAATCTGCAACAATGTCAACAATTCTTTGTTTTTCTGTCAGTATGGGGTGCTATGTGTACATTCATGAGGAAAAAGAATGAACTTAAATGATTTTAGCAAATGGCTGCAATATAACAAAGAGTGAAAAATTTAAGGGGGTCTGAATACTTTCCGTACCCACTGTATATATACAGTATCTATCTATCTATCTATACATGCACACTCAAACAGTATTTTCTTAATTTATATTTTTTTATATAAAGTTTTTTTTTAACCACTTTACCACCAGAGGATTTTGCTGTCTTACGTCCAGGCCACTTTTTGCGATTCGGCGCTGTGCGACTTTAACAGACAATTGCGCGGTCGTGCGACGATGTACCCAACAAACAGTGCGATGCTGTACCCCACAAACAGTGCTTTCTTTTGGTGGTATTTGATCACCTCTGCGATTTTTACTTTTTGCGCTATAAACAAAAAAAGAGCGTTTATTTTGAAAAAATAACAATATTTTTAACATTCTTATTATATGAAATTCCCCCCCCCCCCCCAAAAAAAATGTAAAAATCAATTTTTTTTTAAATTTGTGGCCAATTTGTTTTCTGCTACCTATGTTTGGTAAAAAAAAATCACAATAAGTGTATTTTGATTGGTTTGCGCAAAAGTTATTGCGTTTACTAACTAAGGGAAAGATTTTTGTCATTTTTGGTGTTTTTTTGAGTAATGGCGGCGATCTGCGATTTTTTTTTTTGCGGGACTGCGACATTGCGGCGGACAGATCGGACCCTTGACTGACATTTTTGACACTTTTGGGGGTACCAGTGACATTACTGCAGTAATCAGTGCTATATATATGCACTGTTACTGTAAAAATGACACTGGCAGGGAAGGGGTTAATTTTATTGGAGAGGGAGGGGTTAATGTATGCCTGGTGCTTACTGACGGGTGGGGGGGAGGTGACTGAGTGACACAGGGACAGATCGCAGGTTCAGCTATGCTGAACACTGCGATCTGTCACTCCCTGTCACTTAGGAGATCCGCCCGCTCTGTTTACACAGGCGGGTGGATCTCCAAACTCGATCCCCGGCGATCGGGGAAGAGCAGCGGCAGTCCCCTGGCCCGACTCCCGCTGTGACTGAAAACAGCGGGAGCGCGCCTCCGGCAGCGCGCGAGCGCCGCCTACAGGGGGAGGAGTCTAGCGACGTAGTACTACGTCGCTAGACGATAACGAGCCCCGTTGCTGCAGTAGCAGCACTGTGAGCAGACAGTAGATAGATAGATAGATAGATAGATAGATAGATAGATAGATAGATAGATAGATAGATAGATAGATAGATAGATAGATAGATAGATAGATAGATAGATAGACAGACAGACAGACAGAGAGACAGATAGACAGATAGACAGATAGACAGACAGATAGACAGATAGATAGATAGATAGATAGATAGATAGATAGATAGATAGATAGATAGATAGATAGATAGATAGATAGATAGATAGATAGACAGACAGACAGACAGACAGACAGAGAGACAGATAGACAGATAGACAGATAGACAGATAGACAGATAGATAGATAGATAGATAGATAGATAGACAGACAGACAGACAGACAGACAGACAGACAGACAGACAGAGAGACAGATAGACAGATAGACAGATAGACAGATAGACAGATAGATAGATAGATAGATAGATAGATAGATAGATAGATAGATAGATAGATAGATAGATAGATAGATAGATAGATAGATAGATAGATAGATAGATAGACAGATATTGTCCAATTGAGTATACATTCTAGGCAGTGGAGGATTATAAATGGGGGGCTGTATGGGGCCCCAGACTCGGGGGGGGGGCCCATTGGAATTCCAAAAACAGTGATTTTCATAATAGGTAATTTTACACACCAAAGCTATAAAATATTTATACACGATACACAGAAAGCAGTGATTGGCAAAGCTGCCCAAGTTTGATTCGCTAATCATTCTTGGAATCTGAACTTATAGTTACATAGCTGGCAAGGATGAATATAGACACTTGTCCATCCAGTTCAACCTGTGTAGGTGTACAGTATGTGTGTCCATGTTGATATTAATTTCCCATATCCCCGTATATTGTCTTTACTGAGATACCCATCCAAGAGGCTTTTAAAACAATCACTACTTCCCGCTGACACCACTGATTGTGGAAGAGAGTTCCACATCCTTGTCACCTTGACAACGAAAAACCCCCATCTCAGCTTAAGGTTAAACCGCTTCTCTTCCAATCTCATTGTGTGGCCCGTGTCCTCTACACTCCCTGAGACTAAATAGTTTTTTTCCTATGCTGGGGTCACCATTGAGGTATTTGTATATCGCTAACTATCATGTCCCCTCTCAAGCATCTCTTCTCCAGGGAGAATAAGTTTAGTGCTTGTAGTCATTTCTTGTAATTGAGGTCCTCCAGTCCCCTTAATAATTTTGTTGCCCTTCTCTGGACTCTCTACAGTTCTAGCACATCCTTTCTGAGGATTGGTGACCAGAACTGGACAGAAAACTCCTGATGTGACCAATACAGAGTTTATGTGTTTATGTGACACCTTCAATGTCACTTACAATTCCACTTACTACCGTGAAACTCCTCTTACCGTTGGGCTCCCCCAAGGTTCTGTCCTTGGACCGCTACTATTCTCAATCTATACCTCCTCCCTGGGTCAGCTAATAGCCTCCCATGGCTTCCACTACCATTTCTATGCTGATGACACCCAAATCTACCCCTCTACCCCTCAGCTCACCCCATCAGTCTCCTCCCGCATCACTGATCTACTAACAGACATATCAGCCTGGATGTCTCACCACTTCCTCAAACTGAATCTATCTAAGACCGAGCTCTTAATAATTCCTCCTCCACGTGCCCCTTCCCCGGAATTCCAAGTCAAGATCAATGGAACAACTATCAGTCCTTCCACACATGCCAGGGTGCTAGGGGTAACCCTGGACTCTGCACTGTCCTTTCAGGCTCACATCCAATCCCTGTCCAAATCATGCCTCCTTAACCTTCAACATCGCTAGAATACGCCCCTTTTTAACCAACGACACCACCAAGTTTTTAATTCACGCCCTGGTTATCTCTCGCCTTGACTACTGCAACTCCCTCCTCATTGGATTACCCTAGATTATCCCCCCTTCAATCCATAATGAATGCTGCTGCAAGACTTATCCACCTTACCAACCGTTCAGTGTCCTCCACCCCTCTCTGCCAATCCCTTCATTGGCTTCCACTCACCCAACGAATAAAATTCAAAGTGCTAACAATAGTTTACAAAGCCATCCGCAACTCTGCCCCCAGCTACATCACTAACCTGATCTCAAAATATCAACCTAGCCGCTCTCTTCGGTCCTCCCAAGACCTCCTGCTCTCTAGCACCCTTGTCACCTCTTCCCATGCTCGCCTCCCGGATTTCTCCAGAGCTTCTCCCATTCTTTGGAACTCTCTACCCCAATCTGTCCGACTGTCCCCTAATCTATCCATCTTTAGACGAGGCCTGAAAACCCTTCTCTTTAAAGAAGCCTACCCGGCTACTAACTAATAACACTGTTTCACTTTCTCCATCAGCTCATCCCCCACAGCTATTACCTTTTGTATCAATTGACCCTCCTTATTAGATTGTAAGCTCTAACGAGCAGGGCCCTCTGATTCCTCTTGTTCCAAATTGTAGTGTAACTGTAATGTCTGCCTTCATTTTGTTAAGCGCTGCACAAACTGTTGGCGCTATTTAAATCCTGCATAATAATAATAATAACATGTTATGGTTTTATCTCCGGAGTAAATTCCCTTTTTAATGCATGCTAATAGTCTAATGGCTTTACTTGCTGCAGCTTGACATTGCATGCTATTGCTCAGTCTGTCTTCAACTAGGACCCCCAGATCTTTCTCCATCCTGGATCCCCCCAGAGGTTCTCTCCCTAGCGAGTAAGTTGTGTTTCTATTTTTAGCCCCCAAATCCATTACTGTAAATTTTTCAACATTAAACCTCATTTGCCATGCAACTGCCCACCCCTTTATTTTATTCAGGTCTTCTTGGAAAGTTTTTATATCCTGCTGTGAAGTTATTGCCCTGCTTATTTTTGTGTCATGAGCAAAAAACTGAGATTGAGCTATTCATACCAACCTCTATGTCCTTTATATATATACATTAAACAGGATTGGTCTCAGGACAGAACCTTGGGGTACCCCTCTTACCACTCCAGACTCATCCATGTCTTTATGGACCTTGCTTTGTGCACTGGTCCAAATCATTTGGTGGAGGGGGATTATAGTGTGGGGTTGTTTTTCAGGGTTTGGGCTTGGCCCCTTAGTTCCAGTGAAGGGAACTCTTAAGGCGTCAGCATACCAAGACATTTTCTTTATGGACCTTGCTTTGTGCACTGGTGCGCAGTCATGTTGGAACAGGAAGGGGCGATCACCAAACTGTTCCCACAAAGTTGGGAGCATGAAATTGTTTAAAATGTCTTGGTATGCTGATGCCTTAGGGTGGCCAATCATGTTCAATTTTCTCCAGAGTTGTATAAAGTACTCGAAACCCATACTTGAGTAAAAGTACAAGTGCTCGATCAAAAAGTGACTTGAGTAGAAGTGGAAGTGCTCGATCAAAAAGTGACTTGAGTAGAAGTACTAAAGTATTCAACATTTTTTGTACTTAAGTATTGCAAGTAGTTTTTTTAAAAATTTTGCTACTCAAGTACTGAAAGTAAAAGTACAAGTACTGTGTTATGTAGTTATTAAAGAAAGAAGTCAAAAGTTTGAACATCATATTGTTTTTTATTATTTCAAATGCAGCTTTTATTTATACATACAGAAGCTTTTATTTTTGTATGCGCTGATAATACACATGTTTTGAGCTTCATGAAACCTGCCACCTTCTGTTCTGGCAGTGGTAATTTTTATAATTGTAACGAGTAACTATGCAGCACAAAAAAAAAAAATATTGGAGTAGAAGTATTGAAATCATTGAAAAAATGTAGTGAAGTAAAAGTGGAAGTAGGAGAAAAAAAATTCTACTCTAGGAAAGTACAGATACCGCCTTTCGGTACTTAAGTACAGTAGTGAAGTAGTTCTACTTAGTTACTATACATCTCTGATTTTCTCATACAATTTTCCTTTGGATTTACCTTAAACGAATGTAGTGCAAGGGCCTGCCTTATTGGATACAACTGAAAGTTGTTTATATTTGACCTTATATTATATGGTTTTTGGTAAATCTGAAGGAAAATTGTATAAGAATATTGAATATGTATGGCCAGCCGTAAAATGGTTGTAAAGTCAGAAGGTTTTTTTTTTGTCCTAATGCATTCTATGCATTAAAGGAGATGTATGGGATTTCCCCCCCCATTTATATTAATCTAGGTGGATGCAGCATCCCCCGGCGCTTCCGCACTGGGAAGCGAGCGATCAAACACCGCCGATCGCTCCGTTCTGACAGCTCCATGAGCAGAGAGCTGCTGACTGTCAGTAATAACTCTCTGCTCTGCTCTGCCTTCTTGGCGGCAGAGCGGCCGGCTCAGCCTCTCAGCAGGTCACTGAGAGGCTGAGCCAAGTGTCAGACAGGGCATCTAGCGGATCCCGACTCCGTGGTTGCGATTACACGGTGCCTGGACCAACATCTGTGATGTCAGCAGAGAGAGGACTTCAGCCTGCTCTCTGCTGAAAACGGGTCACAGGAGTGCAGAACGAACTGCCCTCTTGTGATCCATAGGAGATGTAGAGCCAAATGAGGTTTGGCTGTACATCTTCTTTAAAATAAAAATCCTTCTATGTGCAGCAGCCCCCCTAATACTTACCTTAGCCCCATTTCTACTCAGCGAAACGCCCCCTGACGACGTCAATCCTGGCGAAACACGTAGGGAGGAGACCAGACGTGTGACATCAACGCGCACCCAATCGTAAACAATCGGTTTCCAAGATACAACTGCTTTTTGTCATCTGACCTAATGTGAGTGTTATTTTATTAAATAAATGTATTCATTGGAATGTACTACCCCATAAAATGTCCTCTTCCTGTTTATGAGCTTTGTACATCTCTGGAGAAATACAAAGTGGACCATCTTTATAGGTTCTGAGGAACTGAGGGGTGTCCTGTGGCTCCATAGCCAGTGATTAATTATCAAGCTCACCTGACCCTCCGTAATAAGTGGTCTACACCTTGGGGTAAGAGGCATTGTGTTTGGTGTTGGTGGTGGTTCTTTTTGGATTGTTTCACAAATTCCATCCGCATTTGCTTCTTCATATATCACCTGACACCCTTGAAGAGTGGAACTTTTCTACCAGCGCTGTACCCTTTATGATTATAACATGTTTGTTATTTTAATAGAAAAAAAAAAACGAGACTTTACAATCATAAACAGGCAAAAAAATTTTTTTTTTGGGGGAGCATACCCATGTATTTCCAAAGCTGCTGCAGCTATGAACCAAAAGACATTTATATTAAAAAAGAATAGCGCGCAAATGCAAAAGAAATTACTACCAAATCTGAAGAGAATCCATAAATAAAAATGGGGGTTTGGTCCCACCATATGGCCATATCGTGCTCAAGCCCACTACTGCGTCAAAGTACCCCATTATCAGTGGGTCCTACACTATCCATGAAAAAGAGATGAATTCAGCCTTTCTAACCCCCGGAGACAATACTCCTTGCTGGGAAAAATGTGCAAATGCACTACAGGGGACTCCTCCTATATCCACTTGATGGTGGACACTGATTGAGTACAGGTGTATGTGGGGGGTGGGGAGGGCTGCTCAACCTCGATAGTCTGGTCAGACCGAATACATAATAAACAGGCAAAAAATTTGGGGGAGTATACCCATGTATTTCTAAAGCTGCTGCAGCTATGAACCAAAAGAAATGTATATTAAAAAAGAATAGCGCGCAAATGCAAAAGAAATTACTACCAAATCTGAAGAGAATCCATAAATAAAAATGGGGGTTTGGTCCCACCATATGGCCATATCGTGCTCAAGCCCACTACTGCGTCAAAGTGTATGTATTCGTCTGACCAGACTATCGAGGTTGAGCAACCCTCCCCACCCCCCCACACACACCTGTACTCAATCAGTGTCCACCATCAAGTGGATATAGGAGGAGTCCCCTGTAGTGCATTTGCACATTTTTCCCAGCAAGGAGTATTATCTCCAAGGGTTAGAAAGGCTGGATTCATCTCTTTTTCATGGATAGTGTAGGACCCACTGATAATGGGGTACTTTGACGCAGTAGTGGGCTTGAGCACGATATGGCCATATGGTGGGACCAAACCCCCATTTTTATTTATGGATTGTCTTCAGATTTGGTAGTTATTTCTTTTGCATTTGCGCGCTATTCTTTTTTAATATACGAGACTTTACAATCACTTTAAGTCCTCGTGTACACTGCAGCTGCTAAAACGGACGTTTAGGAGAAGTTGGGTGTTTTTTTTTCAGCAGCCCCTGAACTCTCCTCTATGTATAGAAGTACATTTAGTCATTTATAATAGTTTAGAGGCAGTTGAGGTTACGGGCATTTTTTTTTTTTAAATTAGAAAAATCACTTTCAGGACTGTCATTTGTCTGCATTTCTAGCGCCAAATGCTTGTAGACGCGGTAAACTAAGCGTTTTTAAATGGTAAAACATTTCTGATACTTTCTGAACATGTAAAAATGTTAAAAAAAACACACATTTCACCACATGCTGTTGCTTGCATCAATAGATGAGTCCAGTAGTGATGCACTCCGGTCCTCTCACGCAATTTTCTACATCTTCAGAGCCTCAGCAACATCAGGAGCATTTCCTTACACGTGCTCATAAAGGGATCCATAAAGAAAACACAAAAAATAGGACAGCTAATCACAAGCACACTGCACTCTCTGCTGCTGCTGCTCTCTTCTCTCATAGAATGGCTAAAATAGTTAGAATTTACTTGTTTTTCATGCATTGTGGGCATTTAGGAGGGTCTCCTGAGGTTATGTTTAAAAAAGCTTCTAACCTTAAATGCCCATAATTGCTGCTAAACTCACATAAATTCAGCAAGTAAAAGCTGTAACAGGGACGTTTTTCACCATCGGTTTCCAGCTGTCAGCTTCCAGGGTTCAGAAGAGGTTTTCAACTGCTCTGCGTACTCTAAGGGGCCAAGCCTAACCCAAGTGTTCCCTAAGGGGCCAAACCTAACCCATGAAAAGCAACCCCACACCATAATCCCCCCTCCACCAAAGGATTTGGACATGTGCACAAAGCAAGGTCCATAAAGACATGGATGAGAGAGTTTGGGGTGGAGGAACTTGACTGGCCTTCACAGAGTCCTGACCTTAACCTGAAAGAATACCTTTGGGATGAATTAGAGCGGAGACTCTGAGCCAGGCCTTCTTGTCCAACAGCTCTTCTGGAAGAATTGTCAAACATTCCCATAGACACACTCCTAAACCTTGTGGACAGCCTTCCCAGAAGAGTTGAAGCTGGTATAGCTGCAAAGGGTGGGCCAATATTGAACCCTACAGACCAAGACAGGGATGCTATTAAAGTTCATGTGCGTGTAAAGGCAGGCGTCCCAATACTTTGGACAATTTAGAGCACATTGGTTTCACCTTGGCTCTTCCTATCCCCTTCTCAATGCTTGCTCTGGGATCACTGTGTCATGCTGTTTTTTTATTTCAGTCTGATGCTTTGCTCTGTTTCTATTGGAAATGCTGCCCTGTCAGACCACCCATTGCCTTTTAAGGTATAGAGATTAGATAAGTAGTGAAGATTGAGAAAAAGAGAGCCAATATCTAAAGCCCTGTAATGACCTCAAGATGGAGGATGCCCTCTAAAAGTCAAGACAAGTCACAATCTAAGACAGGGGTGGGGAACCTTTTTTCTGCCAAGAGCCATTTGGGTATTTATAAAATCATTCGGGGGCCGTACAAAATTATCAACTTAAAAATGTGCCTATTATATACTACATCAAACATTTAATTAACTCACCCCTAATGTGATGGATGCAACTGCTTCTCTTTGGTGAGGTATGTGATGTTAGCTGGTATTGATGATGTTGCTACTCGCAACTGGTTTTCCAGGTTTGCGTCGGTTAGTCTGGAGAGCAGTCGACCCTTTGTGGTGGTAAGCTTTGAAAAGAACTGCTGGCGGGTACTGCTGGTGAGTACAGCTGGTTGGTACTGCTGGTGGGTACTGCTGGTGGGTACAGCTGGCTGGTACTGCTGGTGGGTACAGCTGGCTGGTACTGCTGTGAGTACTGCTGGTGGGTACTGCTGGTGGGTACAGCTGGCTGGTACTGCTGGTGGGTACAGCTGGCTGGTACTGCTGTGAGTACTGCTGGCTCTGGCTGGTACAGCTGTGTGTGCTGCTGGCGGGAAATGCTGGCTAGCAGCGGCGCCACGCTGGAGGAAGAGGCGATGTTTCCTGTATTGGTCACAGGCGGAATGCACTTGATATCACTCCGCCTGTTGATCAAGGTCATCATCTCACCACACACAATAATTGCTCCCTGTGTACATCATAGGCTACCAGCCCAAATTGTTGCTGCATTTGTGATGAAGAGTCAATGCCTGCCAAGCTAATATGTCAAGTCTTCTTGGAACAAGCAGGATACAGCCCTGCAAGGCCCTCAAGATGGAGGAAGCTTTCTAAAAACCTGAACATTTACCATTTAGGCGCAGACATCCAGGCAACGTTGATTAAGGTCATCATCTCGCCCTTCAATATTATTTACAAACACCACAGGTTACCAGCCCTAATGGTTGCGGCATTTGTGGTGGAAAGCCATTGCCTGACAAGCTAGTATGTCAAGACCGCTTGGAGGAAGCGACAACTGACAAAGAAGGGGATGTCTGGAAAGTAGCCGCCTTGATTAAAGGATCGATGAAGGAGTTGATACATGCAGCCTGTATTTCCTAGTTGGTGGCCATATTGCCTAGCACTTCCAACCAGAGCCAGTAGATGGTGTCCAAATTGGAAAGCTTGTCAGAAGAAGGCATTATAGGGGCTATAGGCTTTGACGATTGCCCCATAGAGCCTTTTGCAAGGTCAGTTAAAGTGGTTGTAAACTTAAAAAAAAAAAAAAAAAAACCTGCAAGACAAAGGCATAATGAGCTAGTATGCATCGCATACTAGCTCATTATGAATTACTTACCTTAGAACGAAGCCCCGACACGGACCCCCGGACACCACTGTGGGCGCTGACATGATCCCTCGGCGTGTCTTCCGGGTTCGGCAGCTCCGGCGCTGTGATTGGCTAGAGCCGCGATGACGTCACTCCCGCGCATGTGCACGGGAGTCATTTTCCGGCAAGCTCCCGGCAAGGAAAGCTGGACCTTCAGAGCGCATGCGCCGTTAGCGTGAGCGGCTGCATGCAGTGCAAATATCTCCTAAACCGTGCCGGTTTTATAGGCTTACCTGTAGCTAAAAGTCACAAAAAGCGATATACTACCGCTTTAAGGACGCAATTGCCTGGAGTGAAGTGGGAGAAACTCTCCACAAGGTTAGAAAGTACTCATTTCACTTCACTGAACAACGAGGAGTTAATCTAAGAAGAATGGAAGGGGTCAGAGAAAAAGGCCTGTATAAACAGGTTGTCAAAACTGTATACCCTGTAAAAGCTAAAGGTCAACCTGCTGCGGTCTCCTCGGATGGTGGATGCATCATTAATGCAGCTGGCAAGAACGTCACCTTGCGGTTATGTTCAAGGAGGTTCTAGTCCGAATATTAGACCCAGCTCTGACGTGCTCTTATGTACTGTAGCATCTGCAGACCAGCAATAACCAGCCCACATGCTGAGCGAGTCTAATGGAAGTAGTTTCATAATGGTCAACCAGCTGCTGCACCCGCACGACTCTGAGGAAAGTGGCAGGGCCTGCATCCCTTTAGACGTGATTTCCTATTAGGAGTTTCTTACCACAAATTTACATTTTTGTTGCAGTGGATGTCAAAAATCTGACTTGTATCTTCATGCAGATGTAGCACTGCCCCTTAGGGAGCTGCTGAGTGTGGATTCCCCTTGGTTACCCATAGCAACAGTCTGTAAAACTTATCACGTTAAGGCTTGGTTCAGACAATGAACAGTCCAGGGGATTTGGTTTTTGTGTTTTATTTTAGAACTTGGATGGGAGAAGGGATGAGTGGGATACTCCAACCTGAACTATGCACAATTTCTGAGGACAACTGACTGTAGTGTGTGCGGCAAGGCCGCTGCTTCACCTTGCCACTGAAGTGAAGTAGAAGATATGTTCCTTAGCAGATATGTTCCTGAATGAATTCCTCTTCAGGGTCCTAACCTGGCATCCCCTTTCTCACTTCCCGTGCATGCTAGCCCTTGCCCACTGACTCTCCACTGGAGTGGTCCCCTTCCTGGGCAGCCCCTGGCAAGCTTCCCGGTACTCACTGACACTTGTCTTTCACTTGGCTAGTGGGCCGAGTGGCGAGACGGCCATGGGGAATTTTGGTTGTCAGGCCAGGAGGGGCCCAGGTCTAAAAGCTGTGTAAGGGGCCCCAAAATTTCTGATGGCTGCCCTGACAGTAGTGGAAGGGTAGAATTCTTAGGCTGTCAGTGGAGCTTCCTGTATCAATAATTGCAATTATACCATTTTGGTTTAGGAGGCTCTAGTGTCTCAATCCTACAGTTAAGCATTGAGTCACCGCTGCCTCTGCCAGTTATGACGGATCTGCTCTCTCATGGCCAGTTTTGCCATCCAGCTCCAAGAGACTACTTTTGATGGCATGGATGTTGAGAGGCAGAGGCTACCAAGTCCAGGGCCGGATTAAGAGCATCATGGGCTTGGTGCTGAGGATTTTGAAGGGCCTTAAGGGCCGTGCCTTGGCATGCACCCAGAGGAGGAAGGGTGCAGCCATGCATGCCTAATTCAACATGGGATGCTGTCTCTGAAGCCCTTAAACACATCCATGCATCGGCAACTGTCCCTCCTTGTCCGGCCTTCGTGCTGTGTGGGGAGGTTCTGAGGGAGCTGCCTGGGGAAGCGAGCATAGAAGCCAGACTTCTGTGTTTACAAGTGACAGAAGAGTGGTAACAGTGAATATGGCCAACCCGGGGCCTATATTAAGGTAGGGGCCTGGAGCTGCAGCTCCAATAGCCCCTACGTTAATCTGGCCCTGACCAAGTCAAAGGTGCTCAGTGCAGGTAGTGGCTACCTTGTGTCAAGCTGGAGAGGTCTCCATGAATAATACCAAAGAATATGGGTAAATTATGCAGATCTCACACAGCTATAGTCTAGAATCCTTTATCACCTAAACCAGCCAAGGTTCTTATAACCGAGACTGAACAGGGGCCTAGGTTAAAATATGTTGAAAGTTGAGCCTTGTCTGCACTTACAGCGGTTTAAGGAGTCCTTAACCATTTAGTGATGCAATTCTTAAAAAGCTTGCATAAAGTTATAGATCTGCCAGGAAACCGTTGTTCCCTATGTGGGACTTGCTCATGATCCTCAGCTTTATCAAGGCCTCATTTCTAGCCTACAGAATTGGCTACACTCTTCAATCTAACCCTGAAGACCATATTTCCGTTTGCTACAACCTCTATGAAAAGGGTGTCAGAGCTGCAGGCTTTGTACTCAAGGAGCCTCACCTAACATTCTACCCAGGCCAAATAGTCCTAAAACCCCAGACTGCTTTTTATCAATGGGGCATCTTTCTCCTTCCACTTATAATAGGAAGTACATTTACCGTCTTTCTTGGTTAAGTGAGAGAACCACATCCCCTGGATGATCTAACTCTGATGACCTGCTTGGCAAGCTGAAATCCATGCTTGGTTCCGGCATGGCTTAAGGCAAGGTAGGTCATCTTTAACCACTTAAGCCCCGGAAGATTTTACCCCCTTCCTGACCAGGGCCTATTTTGCGATTAAGCACTGCGTCATTTTAACGGACAATTGCGCGGTCGTGCGATGCTGTACCTAAACGAAATTAACGTCCTTTTTTCCCCACAAACAGAGCTTTCTTTTGGTGGTATTTGATCACCTGTGTGATTTTTACTTTTTGCGCTATAAACAAAAAAAGAGCGTAAACTTTGCAAAAATAACAATATTTTTCCCATTTTTTTATATGAAATTCCCCCCCCCCCCCCCCCAAAAAATGTAAAAATCTAAATTTTTTAACATTTTAGGCCAATTTGCTTTCTGCTACATATGTTTGGTAAAAAAAAAAATTGCAATAAGCGTATTTTGATTGGTTTGCGCAAAAGTTATTGCGTTTACTAACTAAGGGAAAGATTTTTGTCATTTTTGTTGTTTTTTTTTTAACGAGTAATGGCGGCGATCTGCGATATTTTTTTTTTTTTTTTGCGGGACTGCGACAGATCGGACCCTTGACTGACATTTTTGACACTTTTGGGGGTACCAGTGACATTACTACAGTAATCAGTGCTATACATATGCACTGTTACTGTAAAAATTACACTGGCAGGGAAGGGGTTAACTTTATTAGACATCCAGGGGTTAAGTGTGTCCCTAGGGGCGTGCTTCTAACTGTAAAGGGGCGTGGCTAGTGGTGTAACAACAGAGACATATGATCCTACATAGCAGGACCGTATGATCTCTGTTCTTACACAGGGGAGAACGACAGGCGGCTTTGTTTACATCAGCCGCCTGCCTTTCTCCCTCTGCACCGGACGATCACGAGTGACCGGCGGACATCGGGTCCGCTGGTCACACGCGCCGGGATGTGCACGCTCGCCCCCTACAGCATCACAGACTTTGCCTGTGAGGGGCTGACTGCTGACTGCTGCAGTAAATATACTGTGGGCGGTCGGCAAGTGGTTAACACACACAGTCACCTCCTAGATTGTTAGGACCAATAAAAGAGCCTACTCTTCACAAGACCCTCCTTTTCTGGAGGACTTAAAAGCACATTCAACTAGGGCAATGGCAACTCTGTGGACAGAGCAGTGCCGAGTGTCTCCTGGGGCTATTTGCAAGTCAGCAATATGGTCCTCCCAGGACACATTCATTAGACTTTATCAGGTGAACCCGGTTCACAAGAGTAAAATTTGGAAAATGCATACTTACGCTACTGACCATTACAAAATGTATCTTGCACCCTCCCGTATGGCGAGTTAGTTCCCATTGGATGCTACGATAATGCGCCAGGAAAACGGAAAATTGTATACTCACCTTTCTGTAATTTTCCTTTCCTGGTGCATCCTAATGGCAGCATACAGATTCCCACCCAAATGGTGAGAGTTACGGAGAATGCTGCGAGCCGGGTCTGTCTCCGATTTATAGTTAACCAGTCCTATCAGGTTGTGGGGGCTGAGCCACAACCCATTGTATGCTGCCATGAAGATGCACCAAGAAAGGAAAATTACGGAAAGGAGAATTTACAACTTCCTGTTTTCTTTTAACCACTTAAGCCCCGGAGGATTTGGCTGCTAAAAGACCAGGGTTTTTTTTGCGATTTTTTACTGCGTGACTTTAACACTGGGCGGTCGTGCGACGATGTACCTAAACGAATTTGACGTCCTTTTTTTCCCACAAACAGAGCTTTCTTTTGGTGGTATTTTATCACCTGTGCGATTTTTTGATCATGCGCTATAAACAAAAAAAGAGCGTAAATTTTGCAAAAATAACAATATTTTTCAAATTTTTTATATGAAATTCCCCCCAAAAAAATGTAAAAATCAAAATTTTTTAACATTTTCGGCCAATTTGTTTTATGCTACCTATGTTTGGTAAAAAAAAAATCACAAAAAGCGTATTTTGATTGGTTTGCGCAAAAGTTATCGCGTTTACTAACAAAGGGAAAGATTTTTGTCATTTTTGGTGTTTTTTTTTTTAACGCGTAATGGCGGCGATCTGCGATTTTTTTTCGGTACTGCGACATTGCGGCGGACAGATCGGACCGTTGACTGACATTTTTGACACTTTTGGGGTTACCAGTGACATTACTACAGTAATCAGTGCTATACATATGCACTGTTACTGCAAAAATGACACTGGCAGGGAAGGGGTTAACTGTATTGGAGAGGGAGGGGTTAAGTGTGTCCTAGGGGCGTGTTTCTAACTGTAAAGGGACATGGCTATTGGTGTAAAAACAAAGATCAACGGTCCTACATAGTAGAACCGTCTGATCTTCATTTTTACACCAGGGAGAATGACGGGCGGCTTGTTTACATAAGCCGTCCGCCTTTCTCCCTTCACCGGAGCGATCGCGAGTGACCAGCGGACGATCGGGTCCGCCGGTCACACGCACTGACTTGTCAGTGAACGAGCCGGGGCGGGCGTGCAATTGGCTCACAAGTCAGGCGAGTGACGTACCCATACGTCACTCTGCCTGGCCGGGGCTGACCGCCGCAGTATATAGTCGTGCGGCGGTCGGCAACCGGTTAAAATTTTTTGGGATGGTTTTGATTGGTCAAAGGACAATTCAGACTATCCCAAAGTCGGAGCAGAAGCGTATCCTGTTCATTCAAGTCAGATGGAAGTAGGACCGATATCGCAGGGCAAAGTAGGATCGACAGTTGTACAACAGTCTTGTCCTACCAGTGTGAACCCAGCCTAAAACTGAAAAAAAAAAACTCCCAAGCTGTCTATTCTGATTAATTGCTGGTGTGTGAGAAATAACATCATGATCACAGGTATTGCTTCTGCTACTCTCATGTAATGAAGGCCCTTCTCTTTTTGAACTCAATGACCAACAAACACTGGGAGCAGAGCTCTGTTGCAGTGATTGATAACATGAAAATCTCAACCCTGTAAAACCTTTATCATGTAATTATCAAGAGGATGTGGAGGTAAATGAACAAGTAAAGCAGAAACCCGTATGCAAAAATAAAAAATTCCTAATGGGCGAATGGTAATTTTCTGCACAAATACAGCCTGTTAGCTGGTCTTCGGCACCCCCGTCCTGCCCGGTCTCCAGATAATGAAAATGCTGTAGAGCAATGAATCAAGCACATTGTGATACTGAGTTCATTATTAATCTGTCAGCGTTTACATGACTGCCGGAAGCCAATTAACGTTGGAAGGGCACAATTTGCTGGAGTCGATAATGAAGCATTGTGGGCTTAACATGCACTGCAGTTTGTCTTAATCTTTTTTGGATCTGCACACTATTACGGCAACAATAGATGGTGAAAAGGAGAAGTATATCTGGATGTTGTAGAAAACACCGGAGCAAGCAAGGGGCAACCATATACAAGAATTCCGAGACCGTGCTGCCCTGGGGCTCACAAGAACAATGCTCTTCTTTCAAAAAGTTCAAAAAAAGGCACATTTCAAAACGCAGACGTAGGTAACACATGACATAATGTGCGTATGGACAAAACATTTCAATTAATATAATACATGTCTACAATACATGCACATTTCCCCATGTTTAACCAGTAGAGGACGCTAAGATCACAAAAAAAAACCGACATGAAGGCACCCAGGATGTGTTTATTATGCCCTGTCCTTCTGTTGTGCTGCCACTCCCTCCCTTGCACTTGCTGGCAATGCCCAGCTGTCAAAATGACAGGTGGGAGTTGCAGTGTCAAAAAAACAGACCATATGACACAGTGTTTATAAACATTGTTCATTTTAAGGATTAAGGCCCCTTTCCCATTTGGACAGACTCCGCTAACTCAGTGTGGATCGCTCCGTTGACCCCCGCTGAGTAGGCGGATGACAGGTCCATCTCCGCTCACTGTGCAGAGACTTACCTGTTAAAGTCTCGCTCTCCTCTATGGTGAGATTGGATGAAAACGGACAGCCTGTCCATTTTCATCTGATCCCATCCGATCTGACCCGCTGGACGGATGGTGAACGCATCGACACCCGTTTGTTTTCAGTGGATCTTGTGGGATCGGATGCCAGGCGGGTGTCAGCATCCGCCTCCCCAAAAAAGGGCAATAGGTAGCCCGATCAGGGGCGCCTGAAAAATGTACAGGCGGACCCGATCAGTCCAATCATGTGAAAGGGGCCAAAGAGTTACATAGTAACATTGTTTATACCTTATTTAACCACTTTACCACCGGAGGATTTTGCTGTCTTACGTCCAGGCCACTTTTTGCGATTCGGCGCTGTGCGACTTTAACTGACAATTGCGCGGTCGTGCGACGCCGTACCCAAACAAAATTTACATCCTTTTTTTGCCACAAACAGAGCTTTCTTTTGGTGGTATTTGATCACCTGTGCGATTTTTACTTTTTGCGCTATAAACAAAAAAAGAGCGTTTATTTTGAAGAAAAAACAATATTTTTAACATTTTTTTATATGAAATTCCTCCCAAAAAATATGTAAAAATCAAATTTTTAAAAAATTTTTGGCCAATTTGTTTTCTGCTACCTATGTTTGGTAAAAAAAAATCACAATAAGCATATTTTGATTGGTTTGCGCAAAAGTTATTGCGTTTACTAACTAAGGAAAAGATTTTTGTCATATTTGGTGTTTTTTTTTTAACGATTAATGGCGGCGATCTGCAATTTTTTTTGCGGGACTGCGACATTGCGGCAGGCAGATCGGACCCTTGACTGACATTTTTGACACTTTTTGGGGTACCAGTGACATGCAGTAATCAGTGCTATATATATGCACTGTTACTGTAAAAATGACACTGGCAGGGAAGGGGTTAATTTTATTGGAGCGGGAAGGGTTAATGTATGCCTGGTGCTTACTGACGTGTGGGGGGGAGGTGACTGAGTGACACAGGGACAGATCGGATGTTCAGCTATGCTGAACACTCCGATCTGTCCCTGCCTGTCACTTAGGAGATCCGCCCGCTCTGTTTACACAGGCGGGCGGATCTCCAAACTAGATTCCCCGACGATCGGGGAAGAGCAGCGGCGATCACCGCCGCTCCTCCCCTGGCCCGACTCCCGCTGTGAATGAAAACAGCGGGAGCGCGCCTCCGGCGGCGCGCGAGGGGGAGGAGTCCGGCGACGTAGGTCTGCGTCGCTGGACGATAACGAGCCACTGTGCCACAGTAGAGGCACAGTAAGCGGACGTAAAGTGGTTAATAATATACCTTATTATTAAGTGGCTACTAGAAATGTACCACATTCATTAGTATTACAATCTCAAAACCCATTTCTGCCAGACTTTACTGGTACAAGAGAGGGCAAACACTATATTGTCACAAGTATTGGGACGCCTGCCTTTACACGCACATGATCTTTAATGGCATACCAGTCTTTACGCATTTGGGCACCCTGGTTGAGAAAGGCTGCATTAGACTAACATTTTTTTCTACTTTTTGGAACCGATAATATTTGTTTGGTTTGTTAATTTTTTCAGTGTTTTTTCAAATAGACCTAAAACAGGTCTGCCTGCTTAGTTAACGTGGTGTATGCCACTCGCCACAGTTTACTGCACCATTATAATGGCACAGGAAGCTTAAGTAATTGCCTGGATTGTGAGGGGAAAAAGTTTCTTCGCCATAACTGAATGGAGGGGACTTGCGTTTGTAGCAATCTTTTGTTTGTGCTTGGGGACAGATTGTTCCTTATCGTCTCTTTGTATCTCCAGAAACTTGGTTTAGTTTCTGACATTGTTCTTCAGGTTTTCATTAATCCATCGTTCCAAGGTAATGGTAATGTATACCAAGGTTGGTAACCTTCTCTATTCTTTTATTTTAAAGCATTAGTTTCACTTCTTCGTATCCTTTGTCTTCTGAGTGTTCATTCAGATGGAGGCTTCCTTGCCCCCTTCTGCTACCTTATTAGGTAAGCGGTTAAGGTCTACCTCAGATTCTACATGCACAACTACATTGTCTACGTACCCCATTATCTGTATGATCTTGGATTCATGCTCTGGAATTCAAACACCTTCACAAACACCTTGAAATGCTTTGTCTTTATAAGTATTGAAGAACAGTTGAGATGGAACACATTCTTGGCGTAGACTTATTTGTAAAAGATTTACATAAGCCTGTTATTCTTTTTGTTTCAAGGTGACTCTTATCATGTCTGACCGCATTATGGCATGAGCCCCCTAAAAGTTTACAGCCCTTTAACCACTTGCCGACCGCTCACATGGAGCGTACTGCGGCAAAGTGGCTCGTTATCGTGCAGTGACGTAGGTATACGTCACTGGACTTCCCCCCCTTGTGGGCGGCGCGCACGCGCCGCCGGAGGCTCGCTCCCGCTGTATTCAGTCACAGCGGGAGTCGGGCCAGGGGAGGAGAGGCGGTGATCACTGCCGCTCTTCCCCGATCCTCGGGGATGGAGTGAGGAGATCCGCCCGCTTGTGTAAACAAAGCGGGCGGATCTCCTAAGTGACAGATTACAGGATTCAGCATAGCTGAACCTGCGATCTGTGCCTGTGTCAGGGGCGTAACTACAGGGGTTGCAGGGGTTGCGATTGCTACCGGGCCCCATGCTCCAGGGGGCCCAGTAGCAAACCAGTGGGTGAACTTCCAGGATTGCAAAAGTCACACTTGCGACCGGGCCCTGGCATTGCACCACTGTGGGGAGGCCCCAAGATTGCAGGAAGGGAGCCCACTGCAGAACTTGTGAAAGGATCCTGCTGCGGGACCGTAATAAAAGGCCATGCAACGAGAATAAAGAGCCCCAGGATTAGTGGGAAGAGCCCTGGGCTTGAAGGGGAGGGCCCCAGCCAGGGATCTGGGGGGGCCCTTCATGGTTTCTTGCATCAGGGCCCTGAAGGCTCTAGTTACGCCTCTGGCCTGTGTCACACAGTCCCCTCCCCCCACACACGTCAGTAAGCACCAGGCATACATTAATCCCTTGATCACCAATAAAAGTTAACCCCTTCCCTGCCAGTGTCATTTTTACAGTAACAGTGCACATTTATAGCACTGATTACTGTAGTAATGTCACTGGTACCCCCAAAAGTGTCAAAAATGTCAGTTAGGGGTCCGATCTGTCCGCCGCAATGTCACAGTCCCGCAAAAAAAAAAAAATCGCAGATCGCCGCCATTACAAGTTAAAAAAAAAACAATAAAAATGACATAAATTTCCCGTAGTTAGTAGCTGCAATAACTTTTGAGCAAACCAATCAAAATACGCTTATTGCGATTTTTTTTTTACCAAACATATGTAGCAGAAAACAAATTGGCCTAAAATGTTAAAAAATTTAGATTTTTACATTTTTTGGGGGGGAATTTCATATAAAAAAATGTGAAAAATATTGTTATTTTTTCAAAATTGTCTCACTTTTTTGTTTATAGCGCAAAAAGTAAAAATCGCACAGGTGATCAAATACCACCAAAAGAAAGCTCTATTTGTGGGGGAAAAAGGACATAAATTTAATTTGGGTACAGCGTTGCACAACCGCGCAATTGTCCATTAAAGTAACGCAGTGACGAATCGCAAAATATGGCCTGGTCAGGAATGGGGTAAAATCTTGCGGTCTTAAAGCGCTTAAAAATACGCTCATTGAGAATTTTTTTGTCAAAGACATGTAGCTAAATACATTTTGGCCTAAATATATGACAAAAATGTAATATATTGGATATTTTTTAACTGTCAAAGTAGAAAAATATTGTTATTTTTTCAAAATTGTCACTTTTTTTTATTAATAGCGCAAAAAAAGAAAAGCGCAGAGGTGATCAAATACCACCAAAAGAAAGCTCTGTTTGTGGGAAAAAAAAGGACGTAAATTTCGTTTTGGTACGGCGTTGCATGACTGCGCAATTGTCAGTTAAATTCGCACAGTGCCGAATCGCAAAAAGTGGCCTGGACGTAAAGCAGGAAAATTCTCCGGTCCTAAAGTGGTTAAATAAATTGGGGTCAGTGGTTTCAAAAACCTATGCAACCTCTGGAGCTGGGAGGCAGCATGTGCTTATCAGCACCAGGTCAGGCAATTGACAGGTTAGAAACCATCAGGCTTCAGTGGCTTTCTCTGCTCTGACTCAATGGGGCATGGGTCAACCTTAGACAATTAAACTAAAGGTAAGTAAGTAAGTAATATTCGGATGTATGCGAATCTCCAAATAAAACAGTAACAAATTAAAATTTGTTAAAGTTTGTTTTGTTTATTCATTTTCTAACGAATTCCAAATTTACAGAACAATTTGAATTTGGATCGGTCAAAAAATGATTGACCGATTCAAACTCTGTGTGAAGACTAGCAGGGGGCCGGGAAGCAGGCTACCGCATCCTTAACAACCAATGATTTATCAGCTGTCAGCAGGCTTCCCCAATGACAGCTGAAAGGTATACAAAACAATGCCAGCATAAGAAAATTCCAAAAAACAACAGCGTGGGGTTCCATATCAGGCCCTTTGGGTCTGGAATGGAGTCTAAGGGGAACTCCACACCAAAATGTAATAAAAAAAATGTCATGCCCCCCCAAATTCTATACCAGACACTTATCCGAGCATGCAGCCCGGCAGGCCAGAAAAGGGGGGGGGGAACAAGTGAGCGTCCCCCCTCCTGAATCATACCAGGTCACATGCCCTTAACATGGAGACCCTGTTGATGGGGACAAGGGCCTCTTCCCCACAACTCTGGGCTGTGGGGGGGTCTGTGAACGGGGGGCTTATTGGAATCCGGAAGCCCCCTTTACCAAGGGGGCCCCCAGATCCCGCTCCCCCCAGAACCCGCCCCCCCCCCATATGTGAATGAGTAGGGGGTAAAAAAAAGGTAAAAAAAGTGAATAAATACAGTACACACATTTTTGACAATTCCTTTATTAAAAAAATTAAAAAACCATGTCCCCCCATGTAGATACATCATCGATCATGCCACCGTCGCCAGACCAAAAGTAATAAAAAAAAAAACTCCCGCCTCATTAAAAGCTTCCTGCCGACTGCCTGCTCCTCTGTCTGATATTTCTTAAATAGCTAAGGGGCGGAGTCACCTGATGATGTCAGCAGGTGATCCTGCTCCCTTGTAACGTCATCAGCACAGCATGCCCCGGTCGGTGACATCACAAGGGAGCGGGGTCACCCCCTGCTAGCCTGCTGGGCTGCATGCTCGGATAAGGATCTGGTATGGGGTTCTACTTAGAATCTATACCAGACCCGAAGGGCCTGGTATGGATTGGGGGGGGACCCCACGCTGTTTTTTTTCTGAATTTTCTATTGCCGGCATTGTTTAGTTTACATTTTAGCTGTCAGTGGGGAAGCTCGCTGACAGCTAATGAGTCATCGGTTGTTAGGGACACACAGAATTCAAATTAGTTGATCATTTTTCGAACAATCCAAATTCTAATCGTTCCAAAAATGTGGAATTCCTTACAAAAATAATAAACAAAATGAAATTTAATGAAAATGAAACTAAACTAAACGAATTCCGAAACAAAACTAAATTAATTCCAAAACAAAATTAAATTAGTAACATAACAAATCGAAACAAAACAAATTTTCCCGTTCTGTACATGTCTAGTTTTTACTGTTGAATGTGAGGATTCTTCAGATACACCCATTGCTGCCCAGTAACGTGGACAATTCCAGTTGGGTTCATTTGTGGGGTCATAAAATAGTCCTGAAAACATCATTGCCAGTGTGGTCATGTAATAATGAAGGGGCTGCAAGGCCAGTCAGCGATGTACCTGGACTGCAATGGTGGATCACTGGTCTTCACCAGTACAGGTCCCGCAGAGGGTCTTGTGATGGATTCATGTGAGTAAAAAATGGATCTGTAACATTTTTTCATTTTTTTTTGTGGATGGGTGGGAGTAGGATCAAAAATGTAATGAGTAGATTTCTGATTTTACCCACAGTTTTTGGGTCAACTTGAGTTTCTACGTCACTTCCCAGTTTTTAAGTCAACCTGAGTTTCTGGGTCACTCTCCAGTTTCTGGTTCAATGTCTAGCTTCTGGTTCAATGTCTAGCTTCTGGTTCAATCTCCAGTTTCTGGGTCAACTTGGGTTTCTGAATCTATCCTCAATTTCTGGGTCAACTCGAGTTTCTGGGTAACCTTCCAGTTTTTGAGTCCACCTGAGATTTTAGGTCACTCTCCAGTTTCTGAGTCAACTTGAGTTTCTGGGATTTATCCTGTTTCTGGGTCAACTGGAGCTTCTGGGTAACCTTCCAGTTTTTGAGTCAACCTGAGATTTTGGGTCACTCTCCAGTTTCTGGGTCGACTTGAGTTTCTGGGCCATTATCCAGTTTGTGGGTCAACTGGAGTTTCTGGATCAATCTCTAACTTTTGGTTCAATCTGCAGTTTCTGTGTCAACTTACGTTTCTGGGTCTGTTTCCAATTTCTGGATCAGCTTGAGTTTCTGGGTCTTGGGTTTTTGGCGATGCAATGTCTCATTTTTAAGAGCTCATAGCTTTTGGTTTAATTTCCAATTTCTGGGTTAACTTGAGTTTCTGGATCAACCTAAGTTTCTGGGTCTATCTCCAATTTCTAGGTCAACTTGAGTTTCTGGGTCACTCTCCAGTTTCTGGGCCTTGGGTTTTTGATGAGGCAGGGTCTCTTTTTTAAGAGCTCATGCATGTTGGCATAGAAATGTCAGCAGAATCTGGCTGGCACAAAGCTGGCAAACAATGGTCTTGTCTCAGATACACACATATGTTCTTATAGAGGCGAGATGTGTATTACATTCAAAGTATTCATCCTGAATGACAGAAGGCCACAGTCATTCTGTACATGCGCCACTACCGCCTAGCATGTGAAAGGGCCAGGGGGAGATGTAAACAACAACAACTTCTTACAGGCAGCAGCGCCATCACAGTTGCAGAACGACCTTGGTCTTCAGTAATTCAGAATGACTGAAGGCTGTGGTCAATCTGTGCCTGCGCCACCTACACATGGTTCATATCTACTTCTTTATTCTTGGTCTGAATTCACTGGGCAGTGACTCGAGTGTAGACACAGAATGACTATCACATACCTAGTGAAGAATGGAACATTGTGGGGTCCTCCAGCCCAACACTCCTGAATTTGGAGAACTAGTTAGAAGTAGCTGGCTGACGATGTCTGCGCCTTAACCACTTTACCACCGGAGGATTTTCCTGCTGTACGTCCAGGCCACTTTTTGAGATTCAGAACTGTGCGACTTTAACTGACAGTTGCGCGGTCATGCAACACCGTACCCAAACAAAATTTACGTCCTTTTTTTCCCCACAAACAGAGCTTTCTTTTGGTGGTATTTGATAACCTCTGCGCTTTTCATTTTTTGCGATATTAATAAGAAAAAAATGCGACAATTTTGAAAAAATAACAATATTTTTCTACTTTGACAGTTAAAAAATATCCAATATATTAAATTTTTGTCATATATTTAGGCCAAAATGTATTTAGCTACATGTCTTTGACAAAAAAATTCTCAATGAGCTTATTTTTAACCGCTTTAAGACCGGAAGATTTTACCCCATTCCTGACCAGGCCATATTTTGCGATTCGGCCCTGCGTTACTTTAACGGACAATTGCGCGGTCGTGCGATGCTGTACCCAAATTTAATTTATGTCTTTTTTTCCCCACAAATAGAGCTTTCTTTTGGTGGTATTTGATCACCTGTGCCATTTTTACTTTTTGCGCTATATACAAAAAAATAGCAACAATTTTGAAAAAATAACGATATTTTTCAAATTTTTTTATATGAAATTCCCCCCCAAAAAATGTAAAAATCTAATTTTTTTTTACATTTTCTGCTACATATTTTTGGTAAAAAAAATCGCAATAAGCGTATTTTGATTGGTTTGCGCAAAAGTTATCGCAGTTACTAACTACGGGAAATTTATGTAATTTTTATTGTTTTTTTTTTAACTAGTAATGGCGGCGATCTGCATTTTTTTTTTTTGCGGGATTGCGACATTGCGGCGGACAGATCGGACCCTTGACTGACATTTTTGACACTTTTGAGGGGACCAGTGACATTACTACAGTAATCAGTGCTATAAATATGCACTGTTACTGTAAAAATGACACTGGCAGGGAAGGGGTTAACTCTTATTGGTGATCAAGGGGTTAATGTATGCCTGGTGCTTACTAACGTGTGTGGGAGGAGGGGACTGTGTGACACAGGGACAGATCGCAGGTTCAGCTATGCTGAATCCTGCAATCTGTCTCTGTTTGTCACTTAGGAGATCCGCCCGCTTTGTTTACACAAGCAGGCGGATCTCCACACTCGATCCCCGACGATCGGGGGAAGAGCGGCGGTGATCACCACCTCTCCTCCCCTGGCCCGACTCCCGCTGTGACTGAATACAGCGGGAGCGAGCCTCTGGCGGCGCGCGCGCGCCGCCCACAAGGGGAGGAGTCCAGCGACGTAGGTCTACGTTGCTGGACGGAATTGAACCACTTTGCCGCAGTGCGCTCAACGTGAGCGGTCGGCAAGTGGTTAAGTGGATAGAACTGGTGGTCACGGTCACCAGGGTAGAATGCAGAAGCAGCTTGGCATCGGAGAAGGAGGTACTAGCGAAAGCCAGAAAGCAGGCAGAGGTTAGCAACAGCCAAGCAGCGTGGGACTGAATCAAGCAGTACAGAAGCCGCAGGCAAAGGAGAGTCCAGTAATCAGGCCAATGAGTCTAGTAATCAGGCCAATGAGTCTAGTAATCAGGCCAAAGTCAAGGGAAACCAGATGAGCAGGTTTTGAGAAAGCAAGCACAGGCACAGTCCAAAGAGTGGCTGGGTCATACAGTAGGCAAATACAGTGGATCCGACCTCAGGAACATGGGAACAAGCTGAAGACCATTCAGCATCCTCTTTAAGTGACATATATAGGCTGCTGGGCACCAAGTGCGCACACTTACTGTTATGTGCATGGGCAGACGTGCACAAGTGTGTATGCGCATGGAGGATCGTCCTAGTAAGTGTGATGTTGCCCTTTTGCTTGGAATTAGGAGCAGGGAAATGAACACGCGTGTGAGCATAAGCCCAAACTGGCTTTCTGGAAATCTGGTTTACCTTACCTTGGCCTTCAGTCAATCAGAGTTACTAAAGGCTGAGGCTATTCTGCACCGCTGCTGCCTAGTGCATGATAGGCCAAAGGGGAGATGTAAACTTTAGCAATGTGTACGCAGCAGTAGTAGCACAGGTGCTGAATGATTTTGGTTTTAGTTATACAGAAAGACTAGGCATATGCATTAGAGAGCTATAGGACTTTACATGCCTGTGTACATAAGGCTCAATAATTACATACAGTAACAGATATATGCCATTTGGCAACCTATGCAATATTTCAGGTTGCCCTTGTGACAAAACCGGTAGGGTGGAGCCTGATACAAGATACTGAGCATGTGCAAAGGAACAGGGGCCATCTTTGATGCTAGAATTGCATGTTGCTGTATCATGTGATACATTGTGTTACTTTGGACGTTTGTAAGTGCTTAGACTGCAGTATGCTCCCTTTCCGTGGGGAAATTTCACTATGCCCATCATTTGGTAAGCCTTTTGTGTAACCATTGACACCTGGGAAACCTAACTGTGATAGTTTCATAGTGACCCCCTGAGGAGCTCATCCTTCTTTCTCATCAAGGCTTGTGGGACTCTTTTTATTCTATCCTAGTATGTTTTCCAATGTATCTGCCTCTATATGTGTAGCACCCTCTTGTGTGTCCCAGAAGTAGTTGTTAGTGTAGGAAAATTTTGGCTTGGCTGAGGGCCAGGCCTGGGTTGTGAATCTGGGTCAGGGTTTAGTGACTGAGGGGCTGGATGACTCATCTGGCAGGTCTCTCTGACACTTCCCCCTGGTCTGGGTTGGTTGGTTGGTTGGTGGTGGGTTGGTTGGAGTAAGGAGGGGCTGCAATGCATTTTTATGAGGTCCTCGACACATCCCCAGCAAAAAGGGTCTAGAAGGGGGAAGACCACCTCATAAATAGATATGAGTCATGCCAGCAGGGGCAGTCAGGTGGAGATGGAGTGCTGAGGAGGCTGTTGGTGGCCCTTGAGGGTGCCCCCTAGTCTGGGGGGGAATGACTTCGGGCCTGGGGCTCTTAGGCTGGAAGGGTCTACCAAAACACACAGAGGAAACTCTCGCTAGAGGCACGGGAGCAAGGAGAGGACATCAGGAGCAGGTCAGCACAGGAGATCTCCTGAGAGTCAGCCGGGTAGGCTGGTGAGCGTCAGTCTGGAGGACTGTGGGGAGAAGATAGCCTGGAGGGCTGGTGAAAGGGACAGCTGCAGCTAGGTGTATGGGCGTCCGCATGGGGGGGTGCCCCCCCCGGAATCTCAACTACCCCTTTAAAGTGGTTGTTAAGCCACTTTATACTATCCTGTCTGGTCTGTTTAATAATCATGTGTGCCCGTGCCCCTGTGTCTGTGTATGTATTTAAAAAAATAAGCCATTCTTTACCAGTTTTCAGAGCGCCGATCGCCACTCACGTGACCCACCAGCTCTCTCCTCTCCCTGTCTGACAGCTGCCTGCAGCGGGCGAGGCCAAGGATTCCCCACTGATGTCAGTTGGGAGGAGAGGCCGAGAGGAGGAGAGAGGTGTTGGGTCACGTGAATGGCAATCAGCGCTCTTAAAACTGGTATAGAGTGGCTTATTTTTCACCCTTAAAAATAAATATTCGCGAGTCACGGCTTGCTTGGTGACTGACATCAGCAGTCGCGCGGACAACTTTCCTCAGCCCCAGGCCCCTATCATTCCAGGAGAGGGGGAGTCCGGGGCAAGGAAATTGAGAAGATTTTTGGCCCCGTGCATGGCACGTGACGTCACAGCACATATTGACGTCAAGTGCATGCATGCGCTGCCTGCACGAACCCAAAACAGAGAAGGTCAGCTTTGCTTTTTCATCAGGTTTCTCAAACCTTTGAATGCCTGCGCTTTATGTGACAATGACTAAGCCCATCCCCTTCATGACATTGTTGAAAAGGGGCGGAGCATGACTGACCTTAAAATGATGCCCCCCTTGGAAAAAGTTCTGCGGACGCCCATGTCTAGGTGGGTTTGCAGCGCCTAAAGAGGTGGTTCTGGGAGCAGTAGCCACAGCAGGAGTAATGCCAGCTGGACACTGAATTTTTGCTACACAACAAAGGGGCCATCGGGTTCCTGCCTGTAATGGGCTATTGCTTCATTTTACTAAGTGACTGTTGAATAATTTACAGTGTTGCAGTTGGGTTCTGTAAGCAAGTGAGTGCTGAAGGAAGAAGAGGAGCTGTATAACGAGCTGTATATAGGAAGAGTTGTCCTTGAAGTTTGTTCTGAATTCAAGTGGGCATCTCATAATTTCCCATCCCTATCCAAGTTATTAACCCCTCAATAAAACAACAACAAAAAAACAAGTCACAGACGGTTATCTGACTCAAGTATGCCTGGGAAGATTGGGTGTGCCTGGCTGTGCAGGGTGGGGGTTCCCAGTTACTTGTGGCTCCTTAGGGGGTGCACAACATATGCATTCTTGGATTTAAGCACTTTGTTGATGTATGTATATGACGATTTATAGAAGCATTTTGATTACACATGTTGCTGGGGGTAAGATCTTGGTGATTCATGGGACTATTTCTTATTTATTTTATCATTTTAGGCTTTGGTTTGGGAGAGCTGCACTTGTTATATGCCAATATTTTACATATACAGTGCCTTGAAAAAGTATTCACACCCCTTGAAATTTTCTGCATTTTGTCATGTTACAACCAAAAACGTAAATCTATTTTATTGGGATTTTATGTAATAGATCAACACAAAGTGGCACATAATTGTGGAAGGAAAATGATAAATGGTTTTCACCGTTTTTTACAAATAAATATGTGAAAAGTGTGGCGTGCATTTGTATTCACCCCCCTTTTACTCTGATACCCCTAACTAAAATCTAGTGGAACCAATTGCCTTCAGAAGTCACCTAATTAGGACATAGAGTCCACCGGTGTGTAACTTAATCTCAGTATAAATACAGCTGTTCTGTGAAGCCCTCAGGTGTTTGTTAGAGAACCTTAGTGAGCAAACAGCATCATGAAGGCCAAGGAACACACCAGACAGGTCAGGGATAAAGTTGTGGAGAAGTATAAAGCAGGGTTAGGTTATAAAACATATCCCAAGCTTTGAACATCTCATAGAGCACTGTTCAATCCATCATCCAAACATGGAAAGAGTATGGCACAACTGCAACTGCAAACCCACCAAGACATGGCCGTCCACCTAAACTGACAGGCCGGGCAAGGAGAGCATTCATCAGGGAAGCAGCCAAGAGGCCCATGGTAAATCTGGAGGAGCTGCAGAGGTCCACAGCTCAGGTGTGGGAATCTGTGCACAGGACAACTATTAGTCGTGCACTCCACAAATCTGCCCTTTATGGAAGAGTGGCAAGAAGAAAGCCATTGGTGAAAGAAAGCCATAAGAAGTCCCATTTCCAGTTTGCGAGAAGCCATGTGGGGGACACAGCAAACATGTGGAAGACGGTGCTCTGGTCTAGACTAAAATTTAACAAAACGCTATGTAAAACTTACACTGCACATCACCCTGAACACACCATCCCCACCGTGACACATGGTGGTGGCAGTATCATGTTGTGGGGATGCTTTTCTTCAGCAGGGACAGGGAAGCTGGTCAGAGTTGATGGGAAGATGGATGAAGCCAAATACAGGGCAATCTTAGAAGAAAACCTGTTAGAGTCTGCAAAAGACTTGAGACTGGGGTGAAGGTTCACCTTCCAGTAGGACAACGACCCAAAACATACAGCCAGAGCTACAATGGAATGGTTTACATCAAAGCATATTCATGTGTTAGAATGGCCCAGTCACAGTCTAGACCAGTGATGGCGAACCTTGGCACCCCAGATGTTTTGGAACTACATTTCTCATAATGCTCATGCATTCTACAGTGTAGTTCAGCATCATGGGAAATGTAGTTCCAAAACATTTGGGGCGCCAAGGTTTGCCAACACTGGTCTAGACCTAAATCCAATAGAGAATCTGTGGCAAGACTTGAAAATTGCTGATCACAGACGCTCTCCATCCAATCTGACAGAGCTTGAGCTATTTTGCAAAGAAGAATGGGAAAAAATGTCCCTCTCTAGATGTGCAAAGCTGGTAGAGACATCCCCAAAAAGACTTGCAGCTGCAGGGAAAGGCGGTTCTACAAAGTTTTGACTCGGGGGGGGGGGGGGGGGGTGAATACAAATGCATGCCACACTTTTCACATTATTATTTGTAATAAATTTGGAAGACCATTTATCATTTCCCTTCCACTTCACAATTATGTGCCACTTTGTGTTGGTCTATCACAGTGATGGTGAAACTTGGCACCCCAGATGTTTTGGAACTACATTTCCCATGATGCTCAACTACACTGCAGAGTGCATGAGCATCATGGCAAATGTAGTTCCAAAACATCTGGGGTGCCAAGGTTCCCCATCACTGCTCTAGATGGTCCACTATTGCTGCAGGGTCGTCTATTGATGCTGGGTGGTCTATTGATGTTGGGTGGTTTACTGATGTTGGGTGGTTTACTGATGTTGGGTGGTCTACTGATGCTGGGTGGTCTACTGATGCTGGGTGGTCCATTGATGTTGGGTGGTTTACTAATGTTGAGTTGTCTGTTGATGCTGGGTGGTCTACTAATGTTGGGTGGTCTACTGATGCTGGGTGGTCTACTAATGTTGGGTGGTCTACTGATGCTGGGTGGTCTACTAATGTTGGGTGGTCTACTCATGCTGGGTGGTCTACTAATGTTGGGTGGTCTACTCATGCTGGGTGGTCCATTTGTAATAAATTTGGAAAACCATTTATCATTTCCCTTCCACTTCACAATTATGTGCCACTTATTGTCGGTCTATCACAGTGATGGTGAACCTTGGCACCCCAGATGTTTTGGAACTACATTTCCCATGATGCTCATGCACTCTGCAGTGTAGTTGAGCATCATGGGATATGTAGTTCCAAAACATCTGGGGTGCCAAGGTTCTCCATCACTGCTCTAGATGGTCCACTATTGCTGCAGGGTCGTCTATTGATGCTGGGTGGTCTATTGATGTTGGGTGGTTTACTGATGTTGGGTGGTTTACTGATGTTGGGTGGTCTACTGATGCTGGGTGGTCCATTGATGTTGGGTGGTTTACTAATGTTGAGTTGTCTGTTGATGCTGGGTGGTCTACTAATGTTGGGTGGTCTACTGATGCTGGGTGGTCCATTGATGTTGGGTGGTTTACTAATTTTGAGTTGTCTGTTGATGCTGGGTGGTTTACTGATGTTGGGTGGTTTACTGATGTTGGGTGGTCTACTGATGCTGGGTGGTCCATTGATGTTGGGTGGTTTACTAATTTTGAGTTGTCTGTTGATGCTGGGTGGTTTACTGATGTTGGGTGGTTTACTGATGCTGGGTGGTCTACTGATGCTGGGTGGTCCATTGATGTTGGGTGGTTTATTAATGTTGAGTTGTCTGTTGATGCTGCGTGGTCTACTAATGTTGGGTGGTCTACTGATGCTGGGTGGTCTACTAATGTTGGGTGGTCTACTGATGCTGGGTGGTCCATTTGTAATAAATTTGGAAAACCATTTATCATTTCCCTTCCACTTCACAATTATGTGCCACTTTGTGTCGGTCTATCACAGTGATGGCGAACCTTGGCACCCCAGATGTTTTGGAACTACATTTCCCATGATGCTCATTCACTCTGCAGTGTAGTTGAGCATCATGGGAAATGTAGTTCCAAAACATCTGGGGTGCCAAGGTTCACCATCCCAATAAAATACATTTACCGTTTTGGTTGTAACTTGACTAAATGTGGGAAATTTCGAGTGGTATGAATACATTTCAAGGCACTGTTTGGCTTTGTGTTTATAACTAATGTGAGATTTTGTGTTGGAAACCAAGAGCAAATATTATATTGCCATTTTGTGCAGCCTTCTTCTCACAATTCCCCCCCCCCCCCCCCATCATATCGGCGATTTGCTGGCAGTCAAATTTTGCTCTCTGCATGGGCTACAAAAAGCAAGGCATTGGCAGGTCTCCCCTACATCTGATCATACCATTGCACAATGGCAATTCCATGAAGTCCTATGACTCTCCTGTGTGTCCTACGGCTACATGTGCATTCAGGTAGCCAGTCTGTTGTCTCCGCTATAAAACCCAGCAAGGCTCCAGCAGATGCAACAAGGGAACACACAACGTTGGCCAACATTTCATTAAAGCTTTGATTCCGCTCTAGAAAAAAATACAAGCGAAGATACATTCAAAGACAGACGTGGCACAGCTGAGGTTGAGGCTTTAATTAAACTGATTACATCAAAACACTGTCAGAATGTATATTTTACCGCTCAGTGGATGAGCTTAATGGTATATTTAGGGACAAACTCTAAACCAGAAAAAAAAAATGTATTTTCTAGCAGTTCAAGGCCAATGCAATCGGCAAAAAAAAAAAAATGATTTTCTTGCACAGCTAATGCTTGTCATCAGTATGAAGTGTTTTACCCCATAGAGGAAATGGAAGAAAGGTTGGTATCCCCCAAGTACTTAGCCACTTACTTATTGGGCACATATACCCTCTTCCCGCCTGGGCCAATTTTCAGCTTTCACGCTCGCACATTTTGAATGACAATTGCGCAGTCATACTACACTATACCCATATGGCATTTTGGTGTTATTTAATCACCACTGAGTTTTTTTTATTTTTTTGCTAAGCAAGCAAAAGACAGAACATTTTGGAAAAAAACCCTGTTTTCATAATTTGCTATAAAAGTTTCCAAACAGGTAATTTTTCTCCTTCACTGATGTGCGCTGATGAGGCTAAACTGATGGGCACTGATAAGGAGGCATTGATGGGCACTGATAGGTGGCACTGATGGACACTGATAAGGAGGCACTGATAGGTGGCACTGATTGCCACTGATAAGTGACACTGATGGGCACTGATAAGGTGGCAGTGGTGGGCACTGATCAGGAGGCACTGATGAGGCTGCACTGAAGAGCACTGAGATGTGCCATGGATAGGCAACACTGATGGACACTAATAAGGAGGCACTGATGGGCACTGATAAGTTGGCAGTGGTGGACACTGATGTGAGGCCGCACTGATGGGCACTGAGAGGTGCCACTGATAGGCAGCACTGATGGGCACTGGCAGGTGGCACTGATAGGTGGCACTGATGATGAGGAACTGATGGGCACTGATTGGCAGCACTGATGGGCTCTGATAGGTGGCACTGGTGGGCACTGATTAGCAGTACTGATGGGCTCTGCTAGGTGGCACTGGTGGGCACTGATTAGCAGTACTGATGGGCACTGATAGGGGGCACTGGTGGGCACTGATTAGCAGTACTGATGGGCTCTGCTAGGTGGCACTGGTGGGCCCTGATTAGCAGTACTGATGGGCTCTGCTAGTTGGCACTGGTGGGCCCTGATTAGCAGTACTGATGGGCTCTGGTAGGTGGCACTGGTGGGCCATGATTAGCAGCCCTGATGGGCACTGGTAGGTGGCACTGGTGGGCCCTGATTAGCAGTACTGATGGGCACTGATAAGCTGAAACACAGATCTCTCTTTCCGTCCAGTGCATCCATCCCCCACACAGTTAGAAAGCACTCCCTAGGACAGGCATGTCCAACCTGCGGCCCGGAACCGCAGGCAATGCCCACTGCTCCCTGACAATTTTTTATTTTTTTTTTTTTGCTGGGGAGGAAGGAAGTTGAGTCGGGGGCAAGGCCACAGAGGCTGCCTCGGAGGGGATCATCCACTAGTTGTGTTAAATTAGTGCTGGGGGGGGCGTGTCAGCACGGGAAGGGTGCGGCAGCGTTTTATTACTTATATACCTTAACTATAGTATATATTTTATATGCGGCCCGAGAAAATTTCTCTACACTCAATGTGGCCCAGAGAAGCCAAAAGGTTGGACACCCATGCCCTAGGAGCATAACTAACCCCTTGACCGCCCCTAGTGTTAACTCCTTCCCTGCCAGTGTCATTTATACAGTAACAGTGCATTTTTTTTTTAGCACTGATTACTGTATCGGTGTCACTGGTCCCCAAAAAGTGTCACTTTAGTGTCAGATTTGTCCGCCGCAATGTCGCAGTCCTGCTAAAAATCGCTGATCACCACCATTACTAGTAAAAACATTAAAAAAATAAAAATGACATAAATCTATCCCATAGTTTGTAGACGCGATAACTTTTGCTCAAACCAATCAATATACACTTATTAGGATTTGTTTTTTACCAAAAATATGTAGCAGAATATATAAATGGCCTAAATTGATGAAAACATTAGATTTTTTACATTTTTTTATTGGGAATGTTTTATAGCAGAAAGTAAAAAATGTTGGTTTTTTTTTTTTTTTCAAAATTATGGTTAATTTTTTGTTTATAGCGCAAAAAATAAAAACCGCAGAGGTGATCAAATACCACCAAAAGAAAGCTCTGTTTATGGGGAACAAATACATTAATTGTACTTGGGTACAGCATCAAACGACGGCGCAATTGTCAGTTAAATCAACGCAGTGCCGTATCGCAAAAAATGTCCTGGTCATTAAGGGGGTAAAACCGTTCCGGAGCTGAAGTGGTTAACTGGCAATTGCGCGGTCACGCGATGCTGCACCCAAATGGAATCGATATAGTTTTTTTTTTTCACACAAATAGAGCTTTCTTTTTGTGGTATTTGATCACCAATGGGGGTTTTTTTTAATTTTTTGCTATATAAACCAAAAAAAAGACCAAAATTTTTGAAAAAAAAAAAAGATATGTTCTACTTTGTGTTATAAAACATATCCAATAAAATGTAATTTCTTCATAAAATTAAGACAAAATGTATTCTGCTACATGCCTTTGTTAAAAACCAAACCGCGTTTTTGCGGGCACTTTACTACTGGGGACACTAGTATTGTTCTGATTGTGCTCAAGATACCAATCTGGCACCAGGGCCGGGACTAGGGGTGGGAGGGAGGGTCAGCTGCCCTGGGCACTGTGGGGTCGGGGGGAGGGGGACCACAAAGAGATTGGGGAAAGGGGATTTGTGTTGGAAGGGAGAATTTGGGGCACAGCATGGGGGAGAGGTATTGTTCTAGGAGGAGAATTTTGGGGGAAGGGGGTGCTAAAAATGGTGATTTAGAGGGATTTGTATTGGGAGGGGGGAATGGGGAGAAGATTTGTGCTGGGAGGTGGGATTTGGGGGGAATTTGTGCTGGGAGGGGGATTTGAAGTGGGGGGGGGGGGGAGATGTGTACTAGGAGGGAAAATTTTAAGGGTAGAGGATTTGTGCTAGGAGGGGGGATTTCAGCAGGGGGGGGATTTGTACTGGGAGGAGGGGGAATTTATGTTTAGGGGGTTAGCATGCAGATTATTGCTTAGTGTTTTTGTGGGGGGATTTTTTGCTCATACATCTGGGGGGGCACATTTTGGCATGTTCGCCCTGGGCTCTAGATGTACCGTGATCATTGTTCACCATGATCACCGTGACCGTGGCAGTGATCATTGATCTATAGTGTGACTGTGATAGTGTGGCGGACAATATGGCACTAACTGACACTGGCTGAGAGGGACGCTAGCTGACTAACTGACACTGACGTAGCTTGTGACACTAATACAGTGATCTGTATTTATTCTGTACATTGTATAAATGACACTGGCTGGGTGATAGGTAGAGGTGCGTGACGAAAAAATGTTGTTTTATTTAGTTTAGAGTCATTATTCTCGTTATTTCGTTTCGTTAAATTCGGTTGATTCGTTCAATTTGTATTCGGAATTCGTTTTATGTCTTTTTCTAATTTTCTTTGAATTTACCGATTTTTTTATTTTTTTTTTTTACTTTAGAGCAGGGGTCTTCAAACTATGGCCCTCCAGTTGTTCAGGGACTACACTTCCCATCATCCCTAGTCATGTCTGTGAATGTCAGAGTTTTACAATACCTCATGGGATGTGTAGTTCTGCAACAGCTGGAGGCCGTAGTTTGAGGGTCCCTGCTTTTGAACATTCAATTTTTTTTTTTTAATTCGAATGCGGCAAAGTGAACAAACAAAAAAAAAATCTTCATCAAATGATTACAATGACTCTTTAATTCATCTTTTGCCTAACAAAAACAGCATTATTTCAAAATGGTACTCTAATAACACACACAGTCTTTGATTTCAGAAATATGTTTACAGTTCGAATTTAACTGGAATTCGATGTAAAATTGTATTCGAATTTCAATCGGAATTTCCGAAATTCGGACAAATTTCATTTTGTTATTTGGAGCATTCGGTAAACTTTGTTTATACTGCATTTTGGGTATTCGGATATATTCTAATCTTCCCGTAAAACGAAAAATGAGTCTGAATATTTTTTCGGAATGAAACGAACCGCACATGTCTAGTTACAGGGGTGATCAGTTGGGCGATCAAGGGGTTAGCTGTGTGCCTAACAAGTGTATGCAACAGTGGCGGCTGGTGCTCAAAATTTTTGGGGGGGGGGGGGGGCGCAAAAAGAAAAATGTAATAGGTATTGCCTTGCGGCAAAAAACGCGGTAAAAAAATTGCGTGACTTTGAGGTCATGGTACAGGCATGGCACAGGTGATGGTATAGGCATGGCACAGGCATTGCACAGGTGATGGTATAGGCATGGCACAGGTGATGGTATAGGCATGGCACAGGTGATGGTACAGGCATGGCACAGGTGATGGTATAGGCATGGCACAGGTGATGGTATAGGCATGGCACAGGTGATGGTATAGGCATGGCACAGGTGATGGTATAGGCGGCATGGTACAGGTGATGGTATAGGCGGCATGGTACAGGTGATGGTATAGGCGGCATGGCAAAGGTGATGGTATAGGCGGCATGGTACAGGTGATGGTATAGGCGGCATGGTACAGGTGATGGTATAGGCGGCATGGTACAGGTGATGGTATAGGCGGCATGGCACAGGTGATGGTATAGGTGGCATGGTACAGGTGATGGTATCGCCGCCATTACTAGTAAAATAAATAAATAAGTATTATCATTACATGATGCAAAATATCTCTATTTATACATCTTTGACTGCCATATTGTATTCTTCAATATTCAATAAATATAACAAAATTAAAAAAAAATAATAAATAAATAAAAATGACATAAATCTTTCCCCTAGTTTGTAGATGCGATAACTTTTGTCCAAACCAATCAAAATACGCTTATTGAATTTTTTTTTTCCAAAAATATGTAGCAGAATACAAATTGGCCTAAAATGATAAAAAAAAATTAGGTTTTTACATTTTTTTTTATTGGGAATGTTATATAGCAGAAAGTAAAAAAAAATATATATTTTTTTTCGCAATTGTCGCTTTTTTTTTGGTTTATAGCGCAAAAAAATAAAAATCACAGAGGCAATCAAAAGAAAGTTCTATTTGTGAGAAACAAAGGACATCAATTTTATTAGGGTACAGCGTCGCACGACCGCGCAAGTGTCAGTTAAAATCGCAAAAAATGGCCTGGTCATTAAGAGGGCAAATCTTCCTGTCCAGAACTGGTTAAATACAAAAGTCTTTATAACAAGAAAAACGCTGTGAAAGTTCTAAGGGACGCCAGACAGAATTAGCAAATGTTTGTAACCACTGCTTCTATGAAATTGTTACATTATTTCTTTTGTTACAATGAGGAATACATTTCCTGTGCTCCTCAGCTCCATCTAGTGGCCATTATGTGGTATTTTACTACTGCCCATAATAAAAGAGCATTTGTTCAGAAGAGAAGATAGCCCAAAGAACATTTGTTTTTGCCCTACTTGCAGAGAACGAAAGTTCATGGATATTCACTGGATGAATGGCTATGGGAATTTTCTATAAATAGACCCCTAAGTAGTGGCAATATTATGTACAGTTTTACTGACACATGCCAAAGTTGCAAAATCAGGTTCAAGCATTTTTAGATTTGCTTTACCCTCCGACATTAATGGGTTAATAAACTCTCATTTAGGTAACGGTTCCTTAAATTCGATTGGAATATGGCTGATATAGGACTGGATCTATGTAGGCACCATTGGCTCAGTCTCTGGGTCCGGTGCAGTGGGGGGCAGTGGCATCAGGAGGGGGGGGGGGGGTTGCCCTGGGCTATAGCCCTGAGTGGGCCCCCAAAAAGCCTCAGGTCTCTTATTGCTCATGCGATCCTATTACCCCCGAGTCCCAAGGCCTGGGGTTGGCCTGGGAACTCAGGGCTATAGTATGCAGTTTGCACGCTGTGATTGGTTGCAAGATGGTTCTAGAAACCAATCAAGGTGTGCGAAATGTATACTATAGCCCTGAGTTCCCTGGCCAACCCCAAGTCTTGGGACTCGGGGGGTAATAGGTTAACTTGGAAAGTTAACTCTGGCAGCTCCCACCTCCCGCTGTCTATTCAGCACTGGCACTTCTGTTTTTCTCTCCAGTTCTGCCTCTGTCCTGCTCCCTGCTCTGCTCCTGTGTCTACCCTTCTGCAAGGTAGGAAGGGGCAGAGCTGCGGGGGGGGGGGGGGGGCTGTGTGATGCAAAAGGGGTCCAGAGGTGTGGGGGGGGGGGGGCTGTGTAATGCAAAAGGGGTCGTTTTTTGGGGGGGGGGGGCTGTGTACTGAAAACGGGTTCCAGAGGTGTATAGGGGGGCCTGTGTAATGCAAAACAAGTCCAGAGGTGTGGGGGTGGGGGCTGTGTAATGCAAAAGGAGTCCAGAGGTGTGGGAGCTGTGTAATGTAAAGGGGTCCTGAGGCACAGGGGCTGTGTAATGTAAAGGGGTCCAGAGGTACAGGGGCTGTGTATTGTAAAGGGATCTAGAGCTACAGGGGCTGTGTATTGTAAAAGGGTGCAGGGGTACAGGGGTTGTGTAATGTAAAGGGGTCCAGAGGTACAGGAGCTATGTAATTTAAAGGGGTGCAGAGGTACAGGGGCTGTGTAATGTAAAGGGATCCAGAGGTACAGGGGCTGTATAATGTAAAGGGGTGCAGAGGTACAGGGGCTGTGTAATGTGAAGTGGTGCAGAGGTACGGGGGCTGTGTAATGTAATGGGAGTGCAGAGGTACAGGGGCTGTGTAATGTAATGGGGGTGCAGAGGTACAGGGGCTGTGTAATGTAATGGGGGTGCAGAGGTACAGGGGCTGTGTAATGTGAAGTGGTGCAGAGGTACAGGGGCTGTGTAATGTGAAGGGGTGCAGAGATACAGGGGCTGTGTAATGTGAAGGGGTACAGAGGTACAGGGGCTGTGTAATGTAATGGGGGTGCAGAGGTACAGGGGCTGTGTAATGTAAAGGGATCCAGAGGTACAGGGGCTGTATAATGTAAAGGGGTGCAGAGGTACAGGGGCTGTGTAATGTGAAGTGGTGCAGAGGTACGGGGGCTGTGTAATGTAATGGGAGTGCAGAGGTACAGGGGCTGTGTAATGTAATGGGGGTGCAGAGGTACAGGGGCTGTGTAATGTGAAGTGGTGCAGAGGTACAGGAGCTGTGTAATGTAATGGGGGTGTGGGGGCTGTGTAATGTAAAGGGGTGCAGAGGTACAGGGGCTGTGTAATGTGAAGTGGTGCAGAGGTACAGGGGCTGTGTAATGTAATGGGGGTGTGGGGGCTGTGTAATGTAAAGGGGTGCAGAGGTACGGGGGCTGTGTAATGTGAAGTGGTGCAGAGGTACAGGGGCTGTGTAATGTAATGGGGGTGTGGGGGCTGTGTAATGTAAAGGGGTGCAGAGGTACGGGGCTGTGTAATGTAATGGGAGTGCAGAGGTACAGGGGCTGTGTAATGTAAAGGGGTGCAGAGGTACAGGGGCTGTGTAATGTAATGGGGGTGCAGAGGTACAGGGGCTGTGTAATGTAAAGGGATCCAGAGGTACAGGGGCTGTATAATGTAAAGGGGTGCTGAGGTACAGGGGCTGTGTAATGTGAAGTGGTGCAGAGGTACAGGGGCTGTGTAATGTAATGGGGGTGCGGGGGCTGTGTAATGTAAAGGGGTGCAGAGGAACGGGGGCTCTGTAATGTAATGGGGGTGCAGAATTACAGGAGCTGTGTAATGTAAAGGGGTGCAGAGGCACAGGGGCTGTGTAATATGAAGGGGTGCAGAGGTACAGGGGCTGTGTAATGTAATGGGGGTGCAGAGGTACAGGGGCTGTGTAATGTAATGGGGGTGCAGAGGTACAGGGGCTGTGTAATGTAATGGGGGTGCAGAGGTACAGGGGCTGTGTAATGTAATGGGGTGCAGAGGCACAGGGGCTGTGTAATATGAAGGGGTGCAGAGGTACAGGGGCTGTGTAATGTAATGGGGGTGCAGAGGTATAGGGGCTGTGTAATGTAATGGGGGTGCAGAGGTACAGGGGCTGTGTAATGTGAAGGGGTGCAGAGGTACAGGGGCTGTGTAATGTAATAGGGGTGCAGAGGTACAGGGGCTGTGTAATGTGAAGGGGTGCAGAGGTACAGGGGCTGTGTAATGTAATGGGGGTGCAGAGGTACAGGGGCTGTGTAATGTAATGGGGGTGCAGAGGTACAGGGGCTGTGTAATGTAAAGGGGTGCAGAGGTACAGGGGCTGTATAATGTAAAGGGGTGCTGAGGTACAGGGGCTGTGTAATGTGAAGTGGTGCAGAGGTACAGGGGCTGTGTAATGTAATGGGGGTGCGGGGGCTGTGTAATGTAAAGGGGTGCAGAGGAACGGGGGCTCTGTAATGTAATGGGGGTGCAGAATTACAGGAGCTGTGTAATGTAAAGGGGTGCAGAGGCACAGGGGCTGTGTAATATGAAGGGGTGCAGAGGTACAGGGGCTGTGTAATGTAATGGGGGTGCAGAGGTACAGGGGCTGTGTAATGTAATGGGGGTGCAGAGGTACAGGGGCTGTGTAATGTAATGGGGGTGCAGAGGTACAGGGGCTGTGTAATGTAATGGGGTGCAGAGGCACAGGGGCTGTGTAATATGAAGGGGTGCAGAGGTACAGGGGCTGTGTAATGTAATGGGGGTGCAGAGGTACAGGGGCTGTGTAATGTAATGGGGGTGCAGAGGTACAGGGGCTGTGTAATGTGAAGGGGTGCAGAGGTACAGGGGCTGTGTAATGTAATAGGGGTGCAGAGGTACAGGGGCTGTGTAATGTGAAGGGGTGCAGAGGTACAGGGGCTGTGTAATGTAATGGGGGTGCAGAGGTACAGGGGCTGTGTAATGTAATGGGGGTGCAGAGGTACAGGGGCTGTGTAATGTAAAGGGGTGCAGAGGTGCAGAGGCTGTGTAATGTGAAGGGGTGCAGAGGTACAGGGGCTGTGTAATGTAATGGGGTGCAGAGGCACAGGGGCTGTGTAATATGAAGGGGTGCAGAGGTACAGGGGATGTGTAATGTAATGGGGGTGCAGAGGTACAGGGGCTGTGTAATGTAATGGGGATGCAGAGGTACAGGGGCTGTGTAATGTAATGGGGGTGCAGAGGTACAGGGGCTGTGTAATGTAATGGGGGTGCAGAGGTACAGGGGCTGTGTAATGTAATGGGGCTGCAGAGGTACAAGGGCTGTGTAATGTAATGGGGGTGCAGAGGTACAGGGGCTGTGTAATGTAATGGGGGTGCAGAGATACAGGGGCTGTGTAATGTAATGGGGGTGCAGAGGTACAGGGGCTGTGTAATGTAAAGGGGTGCAGAGGCACAGGGGCTGTGTAATGTAATGGGGTGCAGAGGCACAGGGGCTGTGTAATATGAAGGGGTGCAGAGGTACAGGGGCTGTGTAATGTAATGGGGGTGCAGAGGTACAGGGGCTGTGTAATGTAATGGGGGTGCAGAGGTACAGGGGCTGTGTAATGTGAAGGGGTGCAGAGGTACAGGGGCTGTGTAATGTAATAGGGGTGCAGAGGTACAGGGGCTGTGTAATGTGAAGGGGTGCAGAGGTACAGGGGCTGTGTAATGTGAAGGGGTGCAGAGGTACAGGGGCTGTGTAATGTAATGGGGGTGCAGAGGTACAGGGGCTGTGTAATGTAATGGGGGTGCAGAGGTACAGGGGCTGTGTAATGTAAAGGGGTGCAGAGGTGCAGAGGCTGTGTAATGTGAAGGGGTGCAGAGGTACAGGGGCTGTGTAATGTAATGGGGTGCAGAGGCACAGGGGCTGTGTAATATGAAGGGGTGCAGAGGTACAGGGGATGTGTAATGTAATGGGGGTGCAGAGGTACAGGGGCTGTGTAATGTAATGGGGATGCAGAGGTACAGGGGCTGTGTAATGTAATGGGGGTGCAGAGGTACAGGGGCTGTGTAATGTAATGGGGGTGCAGAGGTACAGGGGCTGTGTAATGTAATGGGGCTGCAGAGGTACAAGGGCTGTGTAATGTAATGGGGGTGCAGAGGTACAGGGGCTGTGTAATGTAATGGGGGTGCAGAGATACAGGGGCTGTGTAATGTAATGGGGGTGCAGAGGTACAGGGGCTGTGTAATGTAAAGGGGGGCAGAGGTACAGGGGCTGTGTAATGTGAAGGGATGCAGAGGTACAGGGGCTGTATAATGTAATGGGGGTGCAGAGATACAGGGGCTGTGTAATGTAATGGGGGTGCAGAGGTACAGGGGCTGTGTAATGTAAAGGGGTGCAGAGGTACAGGGGCTGTGTAATGTGAAGGGATGCAGAGGTACAGGGGCTGTGTAATGTAATGGGGGTGCAGAGGTACAGGGGCTGTGTAATGTAATGGGGGTGCAGAGGTACAGGGGCTGTGTAATGTAAAGGGGTGCAGAGGTACAGGGGCTGTGTAATGTAATGGGGGTGCAGAGGTACAGGGGCTGTGTAATGTGAAGGGGTGCAGAGGTACAGGGGCTGTGTAATGTGAAGGGGTGCAGAGGTACAGGGGCTGTGTAATGTAAAGGGGTCTAGACCCCAGCATTGATCTTCACGCCCCCTTCTGATGTAGAAAGAGGGCATCGTGGGATAAAATGTACCATCTGGCTGAAGCCCCTGGTCTTTTTCCCACTTAGCAACACCCCTGGCATTCAGGTTTGGCGTGCTGCTTTGCATCAAGCATGGCGTATGTGCACGCTTTTGATATTGACAAAGGTGTCCTTGCAAACCCCCAGAATAGCAGAGCAGTCCTTCTGCATGAGAATGCGGGGGTCATCCTCTAGGAAGGAGCCTGGTTTTTGGAAACTTTCCAAGCCATCTTTCTGGAACAGAACCAAATAAAACAGATGTTTCCAACACATCCCCTCAGGGTTGAATGGAGTGGCGTGTTCTGTCCCCCCGTTATGTGCTGGACTTGGGGGCTGTCAGTAGGCACTTCTGCTGCAAGCGCCTTATGCTGCTCTGCGTGGATAATCCCCCCGCGGCTTTGCTCATACCGTTACCTCTTTTCCCAGCTGCAAGAAGTCACTGTATACCGAATGGCTCAGTCAAATAGGAAGCAAACATATGGCACAAACAAGATGTTTGGGGGGTGTGGGCTCGAACGGCTGGGCTGGGATTTCGCTGCTGTCGCTGTCACAAAAAGACTTTAAAGCACAACTCCAGGCAAGTATCTATCACCGGGGGGGGGGTGCTAGGCCAAGTGCCCCGGGTCTCAGGCCTGCAGCTTATGCTATGCGTCCTTTTTTTGTAGCAAACACCCATTCTTGTTACATAGTTGTATAGTCAGGTTGAAAAAAGACCATCAGCTTCAACCAATGGAAATAAGCAGGACTTATTTTCGGGCAGTACTCTCTGGTACTCATAGGTGTGCGCAGGCTATTGCATTAGGGTGTGCATCCCACAACTCAAACACATGCGTGTGGGTATGTTTGTGTGTGTGTATATATATATATATTTATATATATATATATATATATATATATATATATATATATACAGGGCCGCTGATAGGGGGGGCACCAGCCCTCTTGTAGGGGGCCCGAGCACACAGGGGGGCCCACACAGAGAGGGGTATTAGTGATGGACAACAAATACAGAAATCTTCCTCCAGCACCTGAATCTGATCTGTCCCCCTCCCCCTGCTATCAAGCTTTTATCTTCTGAGAAAGAGACAATTGTCCCTCACTAATCCCCCTCCCAGCACTGGCTCTAATGTTATCTCTGCTCAGGAGTTTATTTGTAACTTTGTTTCTCTCTCTCTCTCTCTGTCTCTCTGATCCCAGAGCTCCAACTGCCCAGCCTGTATATTTTTCTCATCTCATACTTTTATTAACATAGATATTTTTTTTTTTAGATTTAGCAGGAATTATGTGAGGTATGTTATATTTGTGTCTGCTAATAGTGATTTTGTTGTAATTTTAGCTAAATATATCTTTAATAATATTTGCTTGGGGGGGCCCTGCCAGGTAGTCTGTACGGGGCCCCTCAATTTCTAACAGCAGCCCTGTGTATATATATATATATATATATATATATATATATATATATATATATATATATTCAGACACGCACACACTCTTTTATAGAGTTTTGTAACGTTTTAATACATGATTAGGGTATGACCGATGCCCACTCCTGATCTTAGCATAAACCACCCCTTTTCTAATCCTTCTAAACAAATGATACTGACAACGACTTTGGATAAAATTGTGGCCTGTTAGGCCATTTTATTAACAACCATATTTTTTGGACTTGCCCCAAACTAAGAGAATTTTGGGAGGCTGTCCGAGAACTGGCACAGGAATTTACGGACTTTGAGATTCCAATGGACCCAGCTCTTTTTCTATTGCATGTTTCGGATACCCCTATGAGAGGATATAAAACGTCAGTTGTATATCATATATTAAATGCAGCCAAATCATGCATTCCACTGAGATGGAGATCTCAGTTACCACCTACTATTAGGGACTGTATATGTAAAATTGAAGATACTAACAAAATGGAAGATTTACGATTCACAAGACTACATAAAAAAGGAATGTATGAGAAGACTTGGGGCTCTTGGAACTCCTTCATCCTCTCAGAGAGAGGACGAAACATGCTTAGTCAGGGGAAGGCTCAAGTTTGAAATCTACAGGCGGGTGCATGGGAGAATAACAATTTGCATATCTATAACCCCCTTCCCCATTAAATGGGGTTCGGGGTGTCTCCCTTTTTTTTTTTTTTTTTTTTTTTTTCTTTCTTTCTATTATAAAGGGGAGGGGAGGATATGGGGGGGGGGGGAGGGAGGAGGAGGGGAAGGGAGGGAAGAAAAAAAAAAAAAAAAAGGGAGAAAGAGAGAGGAGAGAAAAAGGAAGGCATAATGAACAATATTATCAATGCAGGAATTGTATAGCTTATTTTATTATTTTTGAAAATTTGGTATGTCAGATTGCATAATGAAGGACAATATCTTAGTATCCTGCTGATATAGATATACTGTTATTGAGCGTTTATATGCCTATCTTCTGTTTTTGTTTCTGAGAGAGACATGACTGATTGTTGATGACTATGTATTGATGTAATTACTTTGATGTGAAATGTCAGTTTCTTTTTGTTTTTGTTTTTCTCCTTCTTGAATGAATAAATAAAATATTGGAAAAAAAAACAACCAATTTAAAACATTGTAAACAGTAAACCATAAATACTCCAGTACACATAAGAGAATCAGGGGTTGTTGGTCTTGGGAGGCACCAAAATCCAATTCAAAAATGGTATCAGTATCCAAAAACCCAACGGTCCCCAGCCGCGAGACACCAGCTCAGGAACAAACACATTTTCCACTGATACCCTTTGTTAACACATCCCGGTTAAACCCCTCTTAACCGGGATACCCTATAGGGCTCCATACCGTAGATGGGTCACCCTATGCACTGACCAAAAAACCTGTTACCGCCTCCAAAGACCCCCAACCGCCACAGACAACAACAGTACCCCAAGAACCCCAACTCCAAATCCGAATCGACATCCACCACGGTCACCTTCCGAAATCCCAAACTCAAAGGGCGGGAGGGCGGGGATTCCTCCTTCTTCCTCTGCTGCTCCAACGATTCTGCTTGACCTGGAAAGAGCCCCACCCCATGCAGCCACACTGAGCCCCCACCCCTACCTGGCCTAATCCAATCCTCTTCCTGCACCACCAGCCACAGCCCACCATTTAACCCTATCTTACCTCCTTGTCCTGTGTCCCCTATCAACCCTATCATGAGGCCCTGCGCCTATTTTTTTTTTTTTTTTTTGCTCCGGGCCTATCTTGATTAGGGTATGACCGATGCCCACTCCTGATCTTAGCATAAACCACCCCTTTTCTAATCCTTCTAAACAAATGATACTGACAACGACTTTGGATAAAATTGTGGCCTGTTAGGCCATTTTATTAACAACCAATTTAAAACATTGTAAACAGTAAACCATAAATACTCCAGTACACATAAGAGAATCAGGGGTTGTTGGTCTTGGGAGGCACCAAAATCCAATTCAAAAATGGTATCAGTATCCAAAAACCCAACGGTCCCCAGCCGCGAGACACCAGCTCAGGAACAAACACATTTTCCACTGATACCTTTTGTTAACACATCCCGGTTAAACCCCTCTTAACCGGGATACCCTATAGGGCTCCATACCGTAGATGGGTCACCCTATGCACTGACCAAAAAACCTGTTACCGCCTCCAAAGACCCCCAACCGCCACAGCTCGCAGGTGTGACCCCTTACACCTGTGAGCCCCGCCACACTCGCAGAGCCCGTTGAACTCCGTCCTGAATCCCAAGAGTCCACAAGTCGGTACCCACCGCATTCAGGTGCACACCGTCACTCCGCAGGTAACGCCACGTGTCCACTTCCAGCTCCTCATGCCTAACCACCACTCCCCCATTACGGCAAACAAAACGACCAACAGCCTTGTTCACCTTAATGCGGGCCTTGTTCAGACTCGCAGCGGACCTGGCAAAACGCCAAGAGGACCGCCCCACAATGTCCGACCAAACTATAACCAAGTCGGGAAAGGAGGTGCGCAGCCTGAGAAAATCAAACTTGATATCTCGAATGAGCAGGCGCATGGAACGGACCCCCAGATCGTTGCCCCCCGCGTGCAGAACCAGGACGCCCGGGGCTCGGTCCAGCCGCGCAAAACGATGCACTTCCGGAAGGACCTTGCACCAGAGCAAACCCGGCACGCCAATCCAGCGGACAACAGCCTCCTCCCGAGAAAAACCCAATTGGCGCCCGTTGGGCCGCACCTCAGCCCTCCTGGCCCCCCAGAACACATAAGAATGCCCCACGATCCAGATCAGGCATGCAGCTCCCTCTGTAATGAAACAGCAAGAAAACATGACAAAACCAGACACACAACAGAGCCCCCTGACGTACCACAAATCACAACAAATGAGGACGAACGTACAACTTGAAACGGTTAGACTCCCATCGACCAATACGCCTCAACACAGAATCGTCCACACCCCACCTGGCAGCCTCCGTAGCCGCCCCGATGCGGAAGGAGTGCGAAGAATAATCCCCGGGCCGGTAGCCCAACCCAGCCAAACATTTAGTCAAAACCGCCCTGAACTGGAACCTAGACAACGACGACCCGTCCAGGTGTACTAGGAAAGACCCCCCAACCGGGGGGCGCGCCCCCAGAAACTCCCGAACCACCGCCACCGGGCAGAGGGGAGAACCCCCCACCCCGTACAAACGAACATACGTACCTCTGCCTGCCTGGTCGGTCTTGGACCTCCGAAGGAAAATCACCACCGCATCAGCGGAGCAACTCACCTCTCCCACCAAAAGGCCCCCAGGAGACTTCCTATTAGCGCTCACCAGTTCCCCAATGCGGAACGCCCCAAAAAAGGCCAAAACAAAGGCCGTCCTGAACAACAATGCCTCGTACGGAGAGGAGCAGGCGCAGCCCACCTGTCGCGCCAAGTCCCCCAGCCTTGTCCCCCCCCACCTGCGCGGGCGGCGCCACAACCGGCGCCGAGACAGGCACCTCCGGGGCGGCAGCCGCAGCCGCCGCCCCCAGCACACCCGCGCCCGTCGGAGCCGGGCGAGGGGCCGTCCCCCGACCCCAAGCCGCGGTCGGGGAACCGCCGGCCGACACCCCGTCAAAGCGCTGCACCAGAGACCGCAGCCCCGCCAGCAAACCCTCCAGCCCGACCTCGGCGCCCGCCACCGCGGGCGCACCCCCCGGGGCAGATGGGACCCCCGGCCCCAGAGGCGTCCCCCCGACCCCCCCCCCGTCCAGGCCCAGTCCCCAACCCCCCGGACAAAGCCTGCAACACAGACAACAAGGAAGACTGAACATTAAAGGACTCACCAGGCCGGGCAGGGCTAGGCCCCGCCGCCGCAGATCCGGCATCCCCCGCTGGAACAGGAACCGGCACCTCCCCGACATCCGAGCCCGACAGCTCCCCTTCTGAACGCTCCTCCCGATCGTCCCGATCCTCCACAGGTGCAGGAGCAGCCAGCACAGAGGGGCCAGGCCGACCGCCAGTCCCCCCCAGCCGCAGACCTGACGACCGTCCAGCCTCGTCGCGCCTGGGCCTCTTCCCGCTAGGCCCCGATCCTCCGCCATCCACGTCCGCCTCTCCCGCCTCCACCCCCGACCGGGGTGATCGCAGACTGGAGCCACCAGCCGCTCGGCCCGACTGGCTGATGGCCGCCGACGTCCTCCTCCCACGCTGAGCCGCCCCCACCGATCGGTCCTCACCAGTCGGGGCGGCCGCCGATCCTGCAGCATTCCGGCGAACGGGCGGGGCCGGCGAGGAAGAACGGGCAGGGCCCCGCCCGGACGTGCTCCGCCGACGAGGGGGATTCCTCCCAGCCGCTCCGCCGGTCCTGGCAGGAGAGCGCCTGGCCGGCGGGCCTGGAGGGTCCACAGGGGGGCTCCCGGAAAGGCGCTCAGCACGTGGGGACACCGGCGGGCTGTAACGCTCCGGAGGCCGTGACCTCCGAGCGCGGGAACGCCCATCCCCGGCCGCCGCAGGCTCCCCGCCAAGCATGGAGGAGACCTGCGCTTGCAGCCAGGAGGAGCCGCGCGAAGCGGCAGCCTCCCGCAGCCTCCCAAACAAAGAGTCCAAGTCCAACATGGGAAAGTGAACACAGGGCAGCACAGCAGACTCCACAGATTCCTCCTTCTTCCTCTGCTGCTCCAACGATTCTGCTTGACCTGGAAAGAGCCCCACCCCATGCAGCCACACTGAGCCCCCACCCCTACCTGGCCTAATCCAATCCTCTTCCTGCACCACCAGCCACAGCCCACCATTTAACCCTATCTTACCTCCTTGTCCTGTGTCCCCTATCAACCCTATCATGAGGCCCTGCGCCTATTTTTTTTTTTTTTTGCTCCGGGCTCCCAGCAGAGTGAAATATGCCCTTTGACTTTTCCTCTCTTAGAAGCCGATCTGACTTAGTACAAAGCAGAGAAGCATATGTCTGAGCCAGTGGGTACCCCTCTCCCCCCAGTCCTGACTCCTGGATGCCTGTGCGTGTGTGAGCTACATACAGCAAATACTCGGGCAGATTGTTCATGTGTATATTAGCATTGGAGGAACCTATTATTGCTGCAGAGGATCTATTGTTGCTCTTCTGTTGGTCTATTGATGCTGGGAGTCTAATAATGCTTGGTAGTCTACTGATGCTGGGCAGTCTATTGATGCTGGGTGGTTTATTGATGGTGGGGGGGTCTAATACTTCTGGGTTGTCTACTAATGCTGTGTGTTATATTGATGCTGGGTAGTCTACTAATGCTGGGTGGTCTACTAATGCTGGATTAACAAACAATGCCCACATTCAACCGCAAATTGCATTTCTTGTGGCTGAGGACCAGTGTTCTGGCTGGAGTGTCTCCACACTCAAACGGCAAAACTTGTAGTAAACTTGAACCAGCCATCCGGTTTCATCCGAAGGAATGCAAATCTTTATTGTCTACATGTTAAAACACAAGTGTGCCACTAACACGTCTTAGCTGTCTTAGCTGTAAATACACTTTATTTCCAAAAGTATTGGGACGCCTGCCTTTACACGCACATGAACTTTAATGGCATCCCAGTCTTAGTCCGTAGGGTTCAATATTGAATTGGCCCCCCTTTGCAGTTATACCAGCTTCAGATCTTGTGGGAAAGCTGTCCACAAGGTTTAGGAGTGTGTCTATGGGAATGTTTCACCATTCTTCCAGAAGTGCATTTGTGACATGCACTCAACTTCTTTAGTTGACCATGGCGAGGCCCAGGGGCTGACTGGCAATTTTCGGCCCAAGTACAAACCAGAGGCTCATGGTGTAGAGACTTGGCCCCGCTCCCACTATCCCTCTTCCAGGCCTCCTCCTGACCCACATTCCAGGCTGAAGCTCCGCTTCAGGTACTCTCTACTGACAGGCTGAATCTGGGTTCCTGACCTGGCCATCAGCGGGCAGTTGGGGGGAGCTGGGACAGCTCGGTTTGGCCTGCCTGGGGGTGGAGAGTCTCCAATGGGGCTCAGACACAGTTTGCACCATCCATGCTGGGGGGGGGGGGGGTTTCGGGTGGGAAGGCCTTCGCTCTGTCCTTGTCTTCATCCCACACTCAGTAGGTCAGCAGTGGGGACATTTTACTTCTCTTTACCAGGAATCCTTTAGGCATGTCTGTGGCAGAAGCAGTGGAGCCTTTTTAGGGGGCCTAAGAGAAGCACAGGGGGAAATTGCCCCCCTGCCCCCTGGCCCAGTCCTCTCCTGGCGAGGCCTGTTCTGAGTGTAACCTGTCCTGTTAAACCGCTGTATGGTCTTGGCCACCATGCTGCAGCTCAGTTTCAGGGTCTTGGCAATCTTCTTATAGCCTAGGCCATCTTTATATAGAGCAACAATTATTTTTTTCAGATTCTCAGAGAGTTCTTTGCCATGAGGTGCCATGTTGAATTTCCAGTGACCAGTATGAGAGTGAGAGCGATAACACCAAATTTAACACACCTGCTCCCCATTCACACCTGAGACCTTGTAACACTAACGAGTCACATGACACAGGGGAGGGAAAATGGCTAATTGGGCCCAATTTGAACATTTGCACTTAGGGGTGTACTCACTTTTGTTGTCAGCTGTTTAGACATTAATGGCTGTGTGTTGAGTTATTTTGAGGGGACATTAAATTTACACTGTTATACAAGCTGTACACTCACTACTTTACATTGTAGCAAAGTGTCATTTCTTCAGTGGTGTCACATGAAAAGATAGAATAAATTTTTTTTTTTTTTTTAAAGTGAGGGGTGTACTCACTTTTGTGACATACTGTATGTAGCACAAATCATATTGGCCTAAATTTATGAAGAAAGCAAAAAGTAAAAAATATTGTTTTTCAAAATTGTCGGGTTTTTTTTTTTTTTTTTATTATAACGCAAAAATTAAAAGATATAGTAGTGATCAAATACCACCAAAAGAAAGTTCTATTTGTGGGGAAAAAAAAGATATAAATGTTATTTGTGTACAATGTTGCATGACCGTGCAATTTTCCGCTAAAGTAATGCAGTGCTGTATCGCAAAAAGTGGCCTGGTCGTGAAGGAGGGTAAATCTTCTGGAGGTCAAGTGGTTAAAAAAAGGACTTTGGCCCTGCAGTCTAGGAAGCAATGTAAATCTGACACATTGATTTGAATAAATGCACAATGTCCGGAATGCCTTTTCCTTTGGGCAAGCGTGATCATGACTCACTAGCATGTTTTTAGACCGTATACCTATATATACAAACCTCTTCATTAGAATCATTGTGGTGGAGTAGGGGGAACCCAGTGCCTGGGGGAAGCCCTTTTTTTCTTTTATAGCACACTTTTGTCATGGCATTTCTAATGCCTTTCCTACGAGCCACTTGAGTTTTGAAGAGCAATGGCTAGGTAAATATTTATAATCGTATAGAATTTAGATGTAATTACCATCTTCTATTTAAGTGGAGATGTTCCCTCTGAATGGAGATTGCTGAGAAATGCTTTGTAAGTGACTGTCAGGGATAGGGGTCTGAAACCACTGAAGAATAGTCCAGGTCATAGCAAAAAATGTACCTGGAGCTGTGTGATGACACAGGGGTCACTGAGATGCACAGGGTCACTGAGATTAACAGGGGTCACTGAGATGCACAGGGGTCACTGAGATGCGCAGGGGTCACTGAGATGCGCAGGGGTCACTGAGATGCGCAGAGTCACTGAGATGCGCAGGGTCACTGAGAGGCACAGGGGTCACTGAGATTCACAGCAGTCACTGATAGGCACAGGGGCACTCAGATATATGGGGGGACGCTAAGATGCACAATGGCACTAAGGTGCACAAGGTCACTGAGATGCACAGAGGCACTGAGATGCACAAGGTTCACTGATATGCACATGGGCACTGAGATGCACAAGTGGCACTGAGATGCACAAGTGTCACTGAGATGCACAGGTGTCACTGATATGCACAGGGGTCACTGAGATGCACAGGGGTCACTGAGATGCACAGGGGCACTGAGATGCACAGGGGTCACTAAGATGCACAGGGGTCACTGAGATGCACAGGGGTCACTAAGATGCCCAGGGGGGTCACTGAGATGCCCAGGGGGGTCACTGAGATGCACAGGGGGGGGGTCTCTGAGATGCACAGGGGTCACTGAGATGCACAGGGGCACTGAAATGCACAGGGCTCACTGAGATGCATAGGATCACTGAGATGCACAGGGGGGTCGCTGAGATGCACAGGGGTCACTGAGATGCACAGGGGGGTCGCTGAGATGCACAGGGGTCACTGAGATGCGCAGAGTCACTGAGATGCGCAGGGTCGCTGAGAGGCACAGGGGTCACTGAGAGGCACAGGGATCACTGAGATTAACAGCAGTCACTGAGATGCACAGGGACACTCAGATATATGGGGGGACGCTGAGATGCACAATGGCACTAAGGTGCACAAGGTCACTAAGATGCACAGGGGCACTGAGGTGCACAAGATCACTGAGATGCACAGTGGCACTGAGATGCACAGGGGTCACTGAGATGCACAGGGGGGTCGCTGAGATGCACAGGGGTCACTGAGATGCGCAGAGTCACTGAGATGCGCAGGGTCACTGAGAGGCACAGGGTTCACTGAGATTCACAGCAGTCACTGAGATGCGCAGGGTCACTGAGAGGCACAGGGGTCACTGAGATTCACAGCAGTCACTGATATGCGCAGGGGCACTCAGATATATGGGGGGACGCTAAGATGCACAATGGCACTAAGGTGCACAAGGTCACTGAGATGCACAGAGGCACTGAGATGCACAAGGTTCACTGATATGCACATGGGCACTGAGATGCACAAGTGGCACTGAGATGCACAAGTGTCACTGAGATGCACAGGTGTCACTGATATGCACAGGGGTCACTGAGATGCACAGGGGTCACTGAGATGCACAGGGGCACTGAGATGCACAGGGGTCACTAAGATGCACAGGGGTCACTGAGATGCACAGGGGCACTGAGATGCCCAGGGGGGTCACTGAGATGCCCAGGGGGGTCACTGAGATGCACAGGGGGGGGGTCTCTGAGATGCACAGGGGTCACTGAGATGCACAGGGGCACTGAAATGCACAGGGCTCACTGAGATGCATAGGATCACTGAGATGCACAGGGGGGTCGCTGAGATGCACAGGGGTCACTGAGATGCACAGGGGGGTCGCTGAGATGCACAGGGGTCACTGAGATGCGCAGAGTCACTGAGATGCGCAGGGTCGCTGAGAGGCACAGGGGTCACTGAGAGGCACAGGGATCACTGAGATTAACAGCAGTCACTGAGATGCACAGGGACACTCAGATATATGGGGGGACGCTGAGATGCACAATGGCACTAAGGTGCACAAGGTCACTAAGATGCACAGGGGCACTGAGGTGCACAAGATCACTGAGATGCACAGTGGCACTGAGATGCACAAGGGTCACTGAGATGCACAGGGGGGTCGCTGAGATGCACAGGGGTCACTGAGATGCGCAGAGTCACTGAGATGCGCAGGGTCACTGAGAGGCACAGGGGTCACTGAGATTCACAGCAGTCACTGATATGCGCAGGGGCACTCAGATATATGGGGGGACGCTAAGATGCACAATGGCACTAAGGTGCACAAGGTCACTGAGATGCACAGAGGCACTGAGATGCACAAGGTTCACTGATATGCACATGGGCACTGAGATGCACAAGTGGCACTGAGATGCACAAGTGTCACTGAGATGCACAGGTGTCACTGATATGCACAGGGGTCACTGAGATGCACAGGGGTCACTGAGATGCACACGGGCACTGAGATGCACAGGGGTCACTAAGATGCACAGGGGTCACTGAGATGCACAGGGGCACTGAGATGCCCAGGGGGGTCACTGAGATGCCCAGGGGGGTCACTGAGATGCACAGGGGGGGGTCTCTGAGATGCACAGGGGTCACTGAGATGCACAGGGGCACTGAAATGCACAGGGCTCACTGAGATGCACAGGATCACTGAGATGCACAGGGGGGTCGCTGAGATGCACAGGGGTCACTGAGATGCACAGGGGGGTCGCTGAGATGCACAGGGGTCACTGAGATGCGCAGAGTCACTGAGATGCGCAGGGTCGCTGAGAGGCACAGGGGTCACTGAGAGGCACAGGGATCACTGAGATTAACGGCAGTCACTGAGATGCACAGGGACACTCAGATATATGGGGGGACGCTGAGATGCACAATGGCACTAAGGTGCACAAGGTCACTAAGATGCACAGGGGCACTGAGGTGCACAAGATCACTGAGATGCACAGTGGCACTGAGATGCACAGGGGTCACTGAGATGCACAGGGGGGTCGCTGAGATGCACAGGGGTCACTGAGATGCGCAGAGTCACTGAGATGCGCAGGGTCGCTGAGAGGCACAGGGGTCACTGAGATTCACAGCAGTCACTGATAGGCACAGGGGCACTCAGATATATGGGGGGGGGGGGCGCTAAGATGCACAATGGCACTAAGGTGCACAAGGTCACTGAGATGCACAGAGGCACTGAGGTGCACAAGATCACTGAGATGCACAGTGGCACTGAGATGCACAAGGTTCACTGATATGCACATGGGCACTGAGATGCACAAGTGGCACTGAGATGCACAAGTGTCACTGAGATGCACAGGTGTCACTGATATGCACAGGGGTCACTGAGATGCACAGGGGCACTGAGATGCACAGGGGTCACTAAGATACACAGGGGTCACTGAGATGCACAGGGGCACTGAGATGCCCAGGGGGGTCACTGAGATGCACAGGGGGGGGGGGTCTCTGAGATGCACAGGGGTCACTGAGATGCACAGGGGCACTGAAATGCACAGGGCTCACTGAGATGCACAGGATCACTGAGATGCACAGAGGCACTGAGATGAACAGGGGTCACTGAGATGCACAGAGACACTGAGATGCACAGGGGTCACTGAGATGCGCAGAGTCACTGAGATGCGCAGGGTCGCTGAGAGGCACAGGGGTCACTGAGAGGCACAGGGATCACTGAGATTAACAGCAGTCACTGAGATGCACAGGGGCACTCAGATATATGGGGGGACGCTGAGATGCACAATGGCACTAAGGTGCACAAGGTCACTAAGATGCACAGGGGCACTGAGGTGCACAAGATCACTGAGATGCACAGTGGCGCTGAGATGCACAGGGGTCACTGAGATGCACAGGGGGGTCGCTGAGATGCACAGGGGTCACTGAGATGCGCAGGGTCGCTGAGAGGCACAGGGGTCACTGAGATTCACAGCAGTCACTGATATGCGCAGGGGCACTCAGATATATGAGGGGACGCTGAGATGCACAATGGCACTAAGGTGCACAAGATCACTGAGATGCACAGTGGCACTGAGATGCACAAGTAGCACTGAGATGTACAAGTGTCACTGAGATGCACAGGTGTCACTGAGATGCACAGGGGTCACTGAGATGCACAGGGGTCACTAAGATGCACAGGGGTCACTGAGATGCACAGGGGCACTGAGATGCACAGGGGTCACTGAGATGCACAGGGGGGGCACTGAGATGCACAGGGGGGCACTGAGATGCACAGGGGGGTCTCTGAGATGCACAGGGGGGTCTCTGAGATGCACAGGGGCACTGAAATGCACAGGGCTCACTGAGATGCACAGGATCACTGAGATGCACAGAGGCACTGAGATGAACAGGGGTCACTGAGATGGACAGAGGCACTGAGATGCACAGGGGTCACTGAGATGCACAGGGGCACAGAGATGAACAGGGGTCACTTAGATGCACATGATCACTGAGATGCACAGGGGTCACTGAGATGCACAGTGGTCACTGAGATGCACAGGGGCACTGAAATGCACAGGTGTCACTGAGATGCACAGTGGTCACTGAGATGCACAGGGGCACTGAAATGCACAGGGGTCACTGAGATGCACAGGATCACTGAGATGCACAGGGGCACTGAAATGCACAGGGGTCACTGAGATGCACAGTGGTCACTGAGATGCACAGGGGCACTGAAATGCACAGGGGTCACTGAGATGCACAGGATCACTGAGATGCACAGGGGTCACTGAGATGCACAGGGGCACTGAGATTAACAGGGGTCACTGAGATGTACAGAGGCACTGAGATGCACAGGATCACTGAGATGCACAGAGGCACTGAGATGAACAGGGGGTCACTGAGATGCACAGGGGTCACTGAGATGCACAGAGGCACTGAGATGCACAGGGGTCACTGAGATGCACAGGGGCACTGAGATTAACAGGGGTCACTGAGATGTACAGAGGCACTGAGATGCACAGGATCACTGAGATGCACAGGGGCACTGAGAGGAACAGGGGTCACAGAGATGCACAGGGGTCACTGAAATGCACAGGGTTCATTGAGATGCACAGGATCACTGAGATGCACAGGGGTCACTGAGATGCACAGGGGCACTGAGATGCACAGGTGTCACTGATATGCACAGGGGTCACTGAGATGCACAGGGGTCACTGAGATGCACAGGGGCACTGAGATGCACAGGGGTCACTAAGATGCACAGGGGTCACTGAGATGCACAGGGGCACTGAGATGCCCAGGGGGGTCACTGAGATGCCCAGGGGGGTCACTGAGATGCACAGGGGGGGGGGTCTCTGAGATGCACAGGGGTCACTGAGATGCACAGGGGCACTGAAATGCACAGGGCTCACTGAGATGCATAGGATCACTGAGATGCACAGGGGGGTCGCTGAGATGCACAGGGGTCACTGAGATGCACAGGGGGGTCGCTGAGATGCACAGGGGTCACTGAGATGCGCAGAGTCACTGAGATGCGCAGGGTCGCTGAGAGGCACAGGGGTCACTGAGAGGCACAGGGATCACTGAGATTAACAGCAGTCACTGAGATGCACAGGGACACTCAGATATATGGGGGGACGCTGAGATGCACAATGGCACTAAGGTGCACAAGGTCACTAAGATGCACAGGGGCACTGAGGTGCACAAGATCACTGAGATGCACAGTGGCACTGAGATGCACAAGGGTCACTGAGATGCACAGGGGGGTCGCTGAGATGCACAGGGGTCACTGAGATGCACAGGGGTCGCTGAGATGCACAGGGGTCACTGAGATGCGCAGAGTCACTGAGATGCGCAGGGTCACTGAGAGGCACAGGGGTCACTGAGATTCACAGCAGTCACTGATATGCGCAGGGGCACTCAGATATATGGGGGGACGCTAAGATGCACAATGGCACTAAGGTGCACAAGGTCACTGAGATGCACAGAGGCACTGAGATGCACAAGGTTCACTGATATGCACATGGGCACTGAGATGCACAAGTGGCACTGAGATGCACAAGTGTCACTGAGATGCACAGGTGTCACTGATATGCACAGGGGTCACTGAGATGCACAGGGGTCACTGAGATGCACAGGGGCACTGAGATGCACAGGGGTCACTAAGATGCACAGGGGTCACTGAGATGCACAGGGGCACTGAGATGCCCAGGGGGGTCACTGAGATGCCCAGGGGGGTCACTGAGATGCACAGGGGGGGGTCTCTGAGATGCACAGGGGTCACTGAGATGCACAGGGGCACTGAAATGCACAGGGCTCACTGAGATGCACAGGATCACTGAGATGCACAGGGGGGTCGCTGAGATGCACAGGGGTCACTGAGATGCACAGGGGGGTCGCTGAGATGCACAGGGGTCACTGAGATGCGCAGAGTCACTGAGATGCGCAGGGTCGCTGAGAGGCACAGGGGTCACTGAGAGGCACAGGGATCACTGAGATTAACAGCAGTCACTGAGATGCACAGGGACACTCAGATATATGGGGGGACGCTGAGATGCACAATGGCACTAAGGTGCACAAGGTCACTAAGATGCACAGGGGCACTGAGGTGCACAAGATCACTGAGATGCACAGTGGCACTGAGATGCACAGGGGTCACTGAGATGCACAGGGGGGTCGCTGAGATGCACAGGGGTCACTGAGATGCGCAGAGTCACTGAGATGCGCAGGGTCGCTGAGAGGCACAGGGGTCACTGAGATTCACAGCAGTCACTGATAGGCACAGGGGCACTCAGATATATGGGGGGGGGCGCTAAGATGCACAATGGCACTAAGGTGCACAAGGTCACTGAGATGCACAGAGGCACTGAGGTGCACAAGATCACTGAGATGCACAGTGGCACTGAGATGCACAAGGTTCACTGATATGCACATGGGCACTGAGATGCACAAGTGGCACTGAGATGCACAAGTGTCACTGAGATGCACAGGTGTCACTGATATGCACAGGGGTCACTGAGATGCACAGGGGCACTGAGATGCACAGGGGTCACTAAGATGCACAGGGGTCACTGAGATGCACAGGGGCACTGAGATGCCCAGGGGGGTCACTGAGATGCACAGGGGGGGGGGGGTCTCTGAGATGCACAGGGGTCACTGAGATGCACAGGGGCACTGAAATGCACAGGGCTCACTGAGATGCACAGGATCACTGAGATGCACAGAGGCACTGAGATGAACAGGGGTCACTGAGATGCACAGAGACACTGAGATGCACAGGGGTCACTGAGATGCGCAGAGTCACTGAGATGCGCAGGGTCGCTGAGAGGCACAGGGGTCACTGAGAGGCACAGGGATCACTGAGATTAACAGCAGTCACTGAGATGCACAGGGGCACTCAGATATATGGGGGGACGCTGAGATGCACAATGGCACTAAGGTGCACAAGGTCACTAAGATGCACAGGGGCACTGAGGTGCACAAGATCACTGAGATGCACAGTGGCGCTGAGATGCACAGGGGTCACTGAGATGCACAGGGGGGTCGCTGAGATGCACAGGGGTCACTGAGATGCGCAGGGTCGCTGAGAGGCACAGGGGTCACTGAGATTCACAGCAGTCACTGATATGCGCAGGGGCACTCAGATATATGGGGGGACGCTGAGATGCACAATGGCACTAAGGTGCACAAGATCACTGAGATGCACAGTGGCACTGAGATGCACAAGTAGCACTGAGATGTACAAGTGTCACTGAGATGCACAGGTGTCACTGAGATGCACAGGGGTCACTGAGATGCACAGGGGTCACTAAGATGCACAGGGGTCACTGAGATGCACAGGGGCACTGAGATGCACAGGGGTCACTGAGATGCACAGGGGGGGCACTGAGATGCACAGGGGGGCACTGAGATGCACAGGGGGGTCTCTGAGATGCACAGGGGGGTCTCTGAGATGCACAGGGGCACTGAAATGCACAGGGCTCACTGAGATGCACAGGATCACTGAGATGCACAGAGGCACTGAGATGAACAGGGGTCACTGAGATGGACAGAGGCACTGAGATGCACAGGGGTCACTGAGATGCACAGGGGCACAGAGATGAACAGGGGTCACTTAGATGCACATGATCACTGAGATGCACAGGGGTCACTGAGATGCACAGTGGTCACTGAGATGCACAGGGGCACTGAAATGCACAGGGGTCACTGAGATGCACAGTGGTCACTGAGATGCACAGGGGCACTGAAATGCACAGGGGTCACTGAGATGCACAGGATCACTGAGATGCACAGGGGTCACTGAGATGCACAGGGGCACTGAGATTAACAGGGGTCACTGAGATGTACAGAGGCACTGAGATGCACAGGATCACTGAGATGCACAGAGGCACTGAGATGAACAGGGGGTCACTGAGATGCACAGGGGTCACTGAGATGCACAGAGGCACTGAGATGCACAGGGGTCACTGAGATGCACAGGGGCACTGAGATTAACAGGGGTCACTGAGATGTACAGAGGCACTGAGATGCACAGGATCACTGAGATGCACAGGGGCACTGAGAGGAACAGGGGTCACAGAGATGCACAGGGGTCACTGAAATGCACAGGGTTCATTGAGATGCACAGGATCACTGAGATGCACAGGGGTAACTGAGATGCACAGGATCACTGAGATGCACAGAGGCACTGAGATGCACAGGGTTACTGAGATGCACAGGGGGGGTCACTGAGATGCACAGGGGTCACTGAGATGCATAGGGGCACTGAGATGCACAGGGTTACTGAGATGCACAGAGGCACTGAGATGCACAAGGGGCACTGAGATCCACAGGGGCACTGATATGCACAAGGGTCACTGAGATGCACGGGGGCACTGGCTCAGGGGCAGGGGCAGACAGGGACATGCTGGAGGCTCAGGGGCACAAAGCCTATGAAAATGTAATATACCAACTAGGACGCTACCTACATGGAGTTTGCATGTTCTGCCTGTGCCAGTATGGGTTTCCTCAGGGGACTCTATTTTCCTCCCATAGTGCAAAGACAGGCTGGTAGCAGTGACATCACTAGGGTTGGTGTCACCTGGTGCGGTAAAACATGGTGTCAACTCCCTTTAATTTTTTTTTCCTACACAGCACTGCAAAAAATGGCAATAGTATTGCCATTAACAACTATCAAGCAACTTACAAATTTGAATAACAATATCATATAAAAATAATTGCTGTCATTGATGTCAAAGGACGCAATAAAAAACCCAGCATTGGTTATACTGGACAGAATAAAAAACCTCTGCATTGCTGTCAATAGACACAATAATAAACCCCTGCATTGGTGTCAATGGATGCAATATTAAACCCCTTAATTGGTGTTAGTGGATGTAAAAATAACCCTCAACATTGGTGTCAGTACTGTTAACCCCAACCCCTACTTTGGTGGTCAGTGGAATTTAAATTTATCTCCCCATGACCACCGATGTGGGGGAAGGTGGGTTAAGATTTGCTGTATGACCAAAAAGGCAGAAGGGGAAATGATGGGTTAAAATTACAGTGATATGACAACCAATGCTTAGTGGGTGGGTGAAGGGGGTTAACTTTCACTCCTACTGACCAGCAATGAGAGGGGACAGTGGCAGTGAAAGTAAAACCAGAGAATACCACCTCTGAATGCACAACACATCGAACCTTGAAACAGATGGGGAACAGCAGCAGAAGACCACACCAGATGCCACTCCTATCAGCCAAGAACAGGAAACCGAAGCTACAAATTGCACCAAAATTGGGCAATAGAAGATTAGAAAAACGTTGCCTGGTCTGATGAGTCTCAATTTCAGCTGCCACATTCAGATGGTAGGGCCAGAATTTGGCGTAAACATGAAAGTATACATACTTGGGACTTACTTTGGCATAAACATGAAAGGCTGGTGATGGTGTGTGGGGGATATTTTCTTGGCACTTTGGCCCCCTTAGTACCAATTGAGCATTGTTAAAATGCCACGGCCTACCTGAGTATTGTTGCTGACCATGTCCATCCCTTTATGACTCCAGTGTACCCATCTTCTGATGGCTCCTTCCAGCAGGATAACGCACCATGTCACAAAGCTCCAATCATCTCACCACTGGTTTCTTCAACATGACAATTAGGTCACTGTACTCCAATGGCCTCCGCACTCACCACATCTCATCCAATAGAGCCCCTTTGGGATGTGGTAGAATGGGAGATTCCCATCATGGATGTGCAGCCGAGAAATCTACAGCCACGTCTTGATGCTATCATGTCAATATGGACCAAGATCTCTGAGGAATGTTTTCAACACCTTGTTGTATCTATGCCACGAAGAATGAAGGCCGTTCTGAAGGCAAAAGGCAGTCCAACCCGGTACTAGCAAGGTGTACCTAATAAAGTGGCTGGTGAGTGTAAACACCTGTACTACAAATAAATATAACAAATTACCAGTGGCGGCTGGTGCATTGGGGGCGCAGGGGCGCCGCCCCTCCCTATCCAATGCGTCCGGCCCCCTAATCTACATGCAGGGCGCCGGACGCATGGACTTTAATGGGGCTTTTTTATTTATTTTATAGCCATGTGATTAGAGCCAGAGGCTCTAACAGTCTAAAAAAAAAGGGTGGGCTCGGAGCGCAATGAGCCCACCCTGTTGTGTGACAATAGCGAATGAAAATTCACTATTTTCACACGTATCCTCCTCCTGGCCAATCAGGAAGCGGGTTCTGAGACCTGTTTCCCGATTGGCCGAAAGGAGAAGCCATGCCATTAGGCATGGAGGAGGAGGGAGGAGACGCAGAAGACAGGGAAGAAGCCGTTGCTGTCGCTTGCTGCTGCAGATGGGTGAGTGAACCGGGGGTCCTGTACTGTCATGCAGGGGGGGTCCTGTACTGTCATGCTGGGGGGGGTCCTGTATTGTGATGCTGGGGGGGGGGGTCCTGTACTGTAATGCTGTGGTCCAGGGTGTGCGGCCTGGTGTGGTCCTGGGGGGTGGGGGGGTTGGACGGGGGCCTGGTGTGGTCCGGGGGGGGTGGGGGGTTTATAGTGCATCCGTCTGCTGCCCCCCCCCCCCCCCGGCCCATGGAGCACCAGCCGCCACTGCAAACTACGCTGAATGCTTGTAAAAAGCAGTTTTAAACCACAGGTGTATAAGGGCCTGATGGAACCCAAAATTTGCTTGCATCTTCTTGGGGGTAAAAATAAAATTTTTAGGTAGTGGTTACTATTTAATAGGTAGAGGTGAAAGGTAGATGCAACTGGAGCAGGTTTTTTTTTTTTTAAATAGCTAATACCTGCTATCCAACATTTGGATCCAAGTTAACTTTCCTTTACATGTGTATTGTATCAAGGGTTCAGGCTGGTGGTGTAATGGTGTGTGGGATATTTTCTTGGTACATTTTGGGCCCCTTAGTACCAATTGAGCATTGTTTAAACACCACGGCCTACCTGAGAAGGGTTGTTGACCATGTCCATCCCTTTATGACTACAGTGTAACCATCTTCTGATGGCTCCTTCCAGCAGGATAATGCACCATGTCACAAAGCTCAAATCATCTCACCACTGGTTTCTTCACCATGACAATGAGGTCACTGTACTCCAATGGCCTCCACACTCACCACATCTCATCCAATAGAGCACCTTTGGGATGTGGTAGAACATGACAATGAGGTCACTGTACTCCAATGGCCTCCACACTCACCACATCTCATCCAATAGAGCACCTTTGGGATGTGGTAGAACATGACAATGAGGTCACTGTACTCCAATGGCCTCCACAGTCACCACATCTCATCCAATAGAGCACCTTTGGGATGTGGTAGAACATGACAATGAGGTCACTGTACTCCAATGGCCTCCACACTCACCACATCTCATCCAATAGAGCACCTTTGGGATGTGGTAGAACATGACAATGAGGTCACTGTACTCCAATGGTCGCCACGGTCTCCAGATCTCAATCCAATAGAGCACCTTTGGGATGTGGTGGAACATGACAATGAGGTCACTGTACTCCAATGGCCTCCACACTCACCACATCTCATCCAATAGAGCACCTTTGGGATGTGGTGGAACATGACAATGAGGTCACTGTCCTCCAATGGCCTCCACACTCACCACATCTCATCCAATAGAGCACCTTTGGGATGTGGTGGAACATGACAATGAGGTCACTGTACTCCAATGGCCTCCACACTCACCACATCTCATCCAATAGAGCACCTTTGGGATGTGGTGGAACATGACAATGAGGTCACTGTACTCCAATGGCCTCCACACTCACCAGATCTCATCCAATAGAGCACCTTTGGGATGTGGTAGAACATGACAATGAGGTTCTGTACTCCAATAGCCTCCACACTCACCACATCTCATCCAATAGAGCACCTTTGGGATGTGGTAGAACATGACAATGAGGTCACTGTACTCCAATGGCCTCCACACTCACCACATCTCATCCAATAGAGCACCTTTGGGATGTGGTAGAACATGACAATGAGGTCACTGTACTCCAATGGTCTCCACACTCACCACATCTCATCCAATAGAGCACCTTTGGGATGTGGTAGAACATGACAATGAGGTCACTGTACTCCAATGGTCGCCACGGTCTCCAGATCTCAATCCAATAGAGCACCTTTGGGATGTGGTGGAACATGACAATGAGGTCACTGTACTCCAATGGCCTCCACACTCACCACATCTCATCCAATAGAGCACCTTTGGGATGTGGTAGAACATGACAATGAGGTCACTGTACTCCAATGGCCTCCACACTCACCACATCTCATCCAATAGAGCACCTTTGGGATGTGGTAGAACATGACAATGAGGTCACTGTACTCCAATGGCCTCCACACTCACCACATCTCATCCAATAGAGCACCTTTGGGATGTGGTGGAACATGACAATGAGGTCACTGTACTCCAATGGCCTCCACAGTCACCAGATCTAAATCCAATAGAGCACCTTTGGGATGTGGTGGAACATGACAGTGAGGTCTCTGTACTCCAGTGTCCTCCACAGTCTCCAGATCTCATCCAATAGAGCACCTTTGGGATGTGGTGGAAAATGACAATGAGGTCACTGTACTCCAATGGCCTCCACACTCACCACATCTCAATCCAATAGAGCACCTTTGGGATGTGGTGGAAAATGACAATGAGGTCACTGTACTCCAATGGCCTCCACACTCACCAGATCTCAATCCAATAGAGCACCTTTGGGATGTGGTGGAACATGGCAATGAGGTCACTGTACTCCAATGGTCTCCACACTCACCAGATCTCATCCAATAGAGCACCTTTGGGATGTGGTAGAACAGAAGATTGCCATCATGGATGTGGCAGAACGGGAGATTCCCATCATGGATGTGCTGCTGACAAATCTGCAGCAACTGCATGATGCTATCATGTCACTATGGACCAAAATCCAACACCTTTTTGAATCTATGCAATGAATAATGAAGGCAGTTCTGAAGGCAAAAGGGGGTCCAACCCGATACTAGCAAGGTGTACCTAATAACGTAGCTGGTGAGTGTAAATACCTGTACTACAAATAAATATAACAAATTACTTTGAATGCTTGAAAAAAGCAGTTTTAAAACACAGGTGTATAAGGGCCCGATGGAACCCAAAATTTGCTTACATCTTCTTGTAAAAAAAATAAAATTTTTGAGGGCCATTCTTCAATAAACGAAGGAAGCGAACATAGTCCATAGCACAATGCTAATAAAAAAACTAAGAACACAGATGGAAAATTTATGCGGTTGTATCAAGGGGACAGGAAATAAGAAAAGGCTCTTTTCATCACCTCCCTGTATTAGTTCAAAATCAATTACGACCACTTTTAATAATGACTAATTCAGGGTAGCACGCACTTTGTGCAGGCCGGCAGGGATGGTTGATTACAGTTCAAACATAATTGATGGTCTCTAATATTGAAAATGAAAAAAAAAATTAAGAGAGTAATGGGAGTCATTCCTGCTTAGCAGAAATTCAAATCAGCGTCTGACAAAAGGAGCCTTTGTGGCCCGGCCTGCCTTCTTTTTTTTTCGGGGCCCAAATTTTTAGTCTTATTTGTGTTTGCTGTATACGCAATTTTCTGCTGCCTTTGTGCCAGCCAGGAGCGGAGGTGTAAAATATGCGCAACCTGTGGTCATATTTTTCTACCTTTATGTCTTTTTAATCAAGGGTGATATTATGGCACAAAGGCGCTGCGACAAGGCGAGAGACGGCAATTGTAATGTTCCACCGAAACCGTCCAAAGTTACATGGAGAAAATGACTCGGAGGCGGCGAATAATAAAGTAGTTTGCCCTGATGAAGAAATTAGGGAAGGGGAATGCTGAACAAATTTCATTAATCTATTGTCCTCAAAATGTTGTTTCTTTTTGTAACTTTGTGCTTTCAGTGAAAAGTAACAGGTTCTCTTGGAAGAATGTCCTAGCTTTTGGTACTCACATTTCTCCCACCTGCTCAGAGCTCCTAATAAATACCTGGTGCTTCTGAGTATGGGGAGCATGGATGCCGCACTTGGGCTTGGGTGGCCAATCACCAAACACTGTAATGTTTTAAGGTGGTGGAAGTCAACCTTGTGTAAGCTCCAACACCAGGGGCGGCCCGTCCATTAGGGGCGCAGGGGCGCCACCCCACCCCATCCATGCATCCGGCCCCCTAATCTACATGCAGGGGCGCCAGACGCATGGAGTTCAATGCCAGAGGCTCTAATAGGTTTCAGAAAAGGGTGGGCCCGGGGCACAGAGCCTTGCGCCCCGAACCCACCCAGTTGTGTGACAATAGCGAATGAACATTCGCTATTATCACACCGACTCGTCTCCCAGCCAATCAAGAAGCGGGTCGTGAGACCCCTTTCCTGATTGGCTAAAAAGAGATATGATTTTACTGGCCATTGGCCAGGAAGAGGGAGGGGACATACGCGGCCAAGGAGAAGACACAGCGGCGCTCGGTGAAGGAGCAGGTAAGATGCCGAACAGCCAGCCATCCATCCAGCCATCTGTCTTGGGAGGGGGGAGGGAGGGGGTGGTAGAGTGGATTGCAGGCCAGCCATCTGTTCCACGGGTAGGGGTTGTTGGTTTTGCCGCCCCCCCCCCCCAAAATTTTTATTCACCAGCCGCCACTATCCAACACCATCTAAAACAGAGTTTATGCAAGGTTAGGACTCCGCACTCTAAGGGTGCAATGAAGTGGCGGTGAAGCACTAGAAAAATGGTGGTGGGGGGGGGGGATTAGTTGCAGGACATCAGCAAATGTGACAGTAGACCAGGATTCAAAAAATTAACCTTATAGGGGACATCTAGAAATGTTAATTGTGTCCAAACACTACCCTAACAGATTTACATTTTGTCTTGAATTCTTATGAAAATAGCAGTGCACTTCCTGTGCCTAACCACTCCTGTTCTGTTGTGTCCTAGCTGTATATTTTCACTCTGAGATCATCTAAGGCACTGCTTTTTCTGACTGCTAGTCTCACCAGATATGGAGAGAGATATGATATTTGGTGATGTCACTTCTGTGCTGCTCACTGTTCTCCTTGCTGAAGGGGAAGATGTTCCTGAAGAGCTGCAGTGCAAGGATCTCCCTGCTTCCAAACCTGGTAGCCTCCGGAAATTTGGAGTGAGATTTGAGGATGTCTCTACTGTGCTGCTCATTGTTCTCCTTGCTGGAGGGAAAGCTGTACCTGAGGACCAGCAGTGCAAGGATCTCGCTGCTTCCAAACCTGGTAGCCTCAGGAAATTTGGAGTAAGATTAGATGATGTATCTACAAAGCTGATCGCTATTCTCCTTGCTGGAGAGGAAGATGTACCTGAGGACCTTCAGTACAAGATTATCACTGCTCCTGCTTCATTCATTTATTCATTATGTGGCTCTTCCTCCAACTCTATCAGTACCCCACCAGTCATCAGATCTTTAGGGGTGTAACTTTGAAATGAGAAAGTAAAGCTCTGACTCTACCAAGATGGCCGCCTCCACACAGATTGCAGAACAAGGGATGGCACTGTAATTCAGTACCTAGGAAAAGATCAGCTACAGGGAGACCATGAGCAATACTGATGGCTAGTCCATTGTTCTCTACTTTCCTTTTCCGGGCACAGCTTCCATAGCTTAAAGTGGTTTCTAAAGCCTTAAGGTTTTTACCCATAACCTCTTAATGCCACGCCTCCCAGATATTTAGGTTTAGGATGCTGGGAGGCGGGGCATGGCTTAAGATTATGTGACTGCAGTGATTGGCTGTCCCGACGGTCACGTGATCCGAAAATTCCCGATTGCATGCAGCGATCACCAGTTTTCGGTTAGACACCGGTCATTGTGTTATTGATCAATATTCACGGAAATACGCGGCCTTTCTGCACCAAGGCCAGGCGCCAAGAGGCCACATGTTTGCGTGTGGCTGGCACCAAGGAATTATTACATTCTATGCAATAAGGTGAAAAACCTTCTGTGCTGCAGAATCCCCCCCAACCCCCCCCCTTTTTCTTACCTGAGCCCGATCCAGCTATGTGCATGAAAACAACAGCTCTCGTCGCTGTCTCCCTCCTCCGTGAGCAGATTGATAGCAGCGGGTGCCATTGGCTCTTGCTGATGTCAATCAAATACTGTGAAGAGTAAGTGGGGGGATGGGGCGGGCTAGAGCTATCCGCTCTGTGTCAATAGACACAGACAGGGTGGCTCAGGGAGGGAGCACGCACAGGTGCCCCTGTGGAAAGCAGCTTTCTATGGGGGCACTCGCTGAAGAGAAGGATACTAGAGCGCAGTGGTCTCGTATTGCTCATAAGAACTCATTAGCCCTGAGTCCCAAGACCTGGGCTTGGCCGGGAACTCGGGGCTATAGTAAGCAGTTTTCACACCATAAATACAATAAATAGTGTTGCGCAAGAGTAAAAATCTGCCTAGTTGCTATTTCAACGATATTGGTGACCTATCCAGATTGTACTGTGTATGGTGTGCTATCCAAAAATGTAAAATAAAATAAAATAAACCTGTGTGATATAAATTGTTTCGTGAAAAGTCAATGTTTTGATGTGATTCCAATGCTGAGTATATAAATAAATGTGTGACCCGCTTCAATAATTGTACAGTGTTGCCAAATATAAAGTGCTGTGTGCTGATACCGTTGTGTTTAAAAAATCCTTGCAATCAATATTTGCTATGTTCTCTCATGCAAACAGAAACCAATATATATAAAAGATTCTAATATATATAAATAGTCCATAAAGTGCTTATAGGTGTTATAATCTGTGATTCCTTAATATAAAGAAAAAGTGCCAGGTGCTTGTGGAATAATCAGCTGCAGGTGCTCAATCCACCAAGTCTGTGGACATGTGGGTGTGTTCCCAACCGGTATGCTTGACCGATATATCACCAAACTCCATGCACCCCCTCGTGATTGGGCGCTCACCTTAAGACCGATATAGATATGCCTCTAATCGTATACAATATTAACTACTCTGGGGCATTTCTCCTCCCTTCCACTGAGATACAGAAAGATCGCTGGCAGTATCCTCCTACATGTAACTCCAACACTCCATAGGGAACCATACCATGTGAAAGAGATAGCTCCAGATAGTGCTTATATTGTTTTATACTTTTTATTAAATGCCAAGTGAAAAGTTGTACACTCACATTTCCAGGTGCATGTATGCACGTATGAATCGCTTTAACCGTTCCCGGATGCCTTTCTTAAATAGGGAGCCGCCTCGGCTTGCGACCGTCCTTCTTGGTCTGCCCCTCCAAGAAGTCCAAGAAGGACGGTCGCAAGCCGAGGCGGCTCCCTATTTAAGAAAGGCATCCGGGAACGGTTAAAGCGATTCATACGTGCATACATGCACCTGGAAATGTGAGTGTACAACTTTTCACTTGGCATTTAATAAAAAGTATAAAACAATATAAGCACTATCTGGAGCTATCTCTTTCACATGGTATCGTTCCCTATGGAGTGTTGGAGTTACATGTAGGAGGATACTGCCAGCGATCTTTCTGTATCTCAGTGGAAGGGAGGAGAAATGCCCCAGAGGAGTTAATATTGTATACGATTAGAGGCATATCTATATCGGTCTTAAGGTGAGCGCCCAATCACGAGGGGGTGCATGGAGTTTGGTGATATATCGGTCAAGCATACCGGTTGGGAACACACCCACATGTCCACAGACTTGGTGGATTGAGCACCTGCAGCTGATTATTCCACAAGCACCTGGCACTTTTTCTTTATATTAAGGAATCACAGATTATAACACCTATAAGCACTTTATGGACTATTTATATATATTAGAATCTTTTATATATATTGGTTTCTGTTTGCATGAGAGAACATAGCAAATATTGATTGCAAGGATTTTTTAAACACAACGGTATCAGCACACAGCACTTTATATTTGGTAACACTGTACAATTATTGAAGCAGGTTACACATTATTTATATACTCAGCATTGGAATCACATCAAAACATTGACTTTTCACGAAACAATTTATATCACACAGGTTTATTTTACTTTATTTTATATTTTTGGATAGCACACCATACACAGTACAATCTGGATTGGTCACCAATATCGTTGAAATAGCAACTAGGCAGATTTTTACTCTTGCGCAACACTATTTATTGTATTTATAGCACAGAGCACTTTCTGAGGAGTGAGGTGTTTGCGGCAGTTGTAAAATCTAGATTAGGGGGGTAGCTCGCAGGATTCCAATCTGATTCAGTTTTCACACCATGATTAGTTACTAGGAACACCTAGCAACCAATCACCTGCTAGTTAACTTAACCAGCAGGTAAATTGGTTGCTAGGTGGTCCTAGCAACCAATCACGGTGTGCAAACTGCATACTAGAGCCCTGAGTTCCCGGCCAACCCCAGGTCTTGGGACTCGGGGGGTAATAGGTTAACTTGGAAAGTTAACTCTGGCAGCTCCCGCCTCCCGCTGTCTATTCAGCGCTGGTGCTTCTGTCTCTCTCCAGTTTTGCCTCTGTCCTGCTCCCTGCTCTGCTCCTGTGTCTACCCCTCTGCATCCCTGAATAAGGTAGGAAGGGGCAGAGCTGCGAGGGGGGGGCAAAATGTCCCATGGTGCATTTGTCAACCTCCTCATTGGTGCTTGGCTGCAGCCAATGGGGAGGCAGGAGGAATCAGAGCGGGCGGCGATGTCTGCAAGTGCCGCTCTGTTCCTGCCCAGCGCTGCTTGACAGAAGAAGGGGGGCGAGCGGGGAAATACACTGACAGTCCACGTTCGCTTCTCCCCTTATCACAGCGCCGCTGCACTTCTCACTCCCGCAGTTTCACCGTGCGGGGGAGCTGGGCTGGACATTCAAATGGACCCATAGTCTTCTGGGACTACATGTCCCATGGTGCACATGTCAACCTCCTCATTGGTGCTTGGCTGCAGCCAATGGGAAGGCAGGAGGAATCAGAGCGGGCGGCAATCTCTGCAAGTGTAGCCCTGTCCCTGTCCAGCGCTGCCTGAGAGAAGAAGTGGGGCGAGCAGGGAAATACACTGACAGTCGACGTTCGCTTCCTACCTTGTCACAGTGCCACCACTCTGCGGGGGGAGGGAGGATTATAGATCCCAGGCATCAGCGGCAGCAGCTTCCCAGTATTGCTGGCGTGCCCACAGAGAGGGCTCTGCGTGCCAGCTGTGACACGCGTGCCATAGGTTCGCCAACACTGGTCTAGAATATGGGATTGACTACACCATGCCTATTTTGTGTCTTTTGTTCAAGTATATCCTCTTTATGTGTAGGCATGATTTTAACAAAGATCGAATGTTTACCATAGGGAGTCGTTTCTTTTTTGTCCACATAGTTACATAGTTAGTGAGGTTGAAAAAAGACATCAGTCCATCCAGTTCAACCTATGATGTGTATGTGTGTGTGTTTGCTGTTAACCGTTCATTGTATACCCCTGTATGTTGTGGTCTTTAAGATGCCCACCTAATAGTTTTGTCACGCCGAGCGCTCCGGGTCCTGCAGCGTCCCCGGAGCACTCGAGGCGTGCTCCGGGTAGCGGCGCTCCGGTCTCCTTCCCCGACCGTGAGCAGCGCTCCCCCGCACCTCACACACAGGCGGTCCGCGCGGCGGGACGTTCCCGCCCGCGGACTCCACTCACCTCCCACTCGGCTTCCTCCAGGCGCGTGCGGCCCCGCTCTCTAGGGCGCGCGCGCGCCGCTGTTCTGAAATTTAAAGGGCCAGTGCACCATTAATTGGTGTTTGACCCAATCCGCCCAAAACCATATAAAAACCCACTTCCCCTTCCTGTCCTTGCCGGATCTTGTTGCCATTGTGCCTTGAGAAAGCGTTTGGTGTGTTTCCCTGCCTGTGTATTGACCTTCTGCCGTTGCCCCTGACTACGAACCTTGCCGCCTGCTTTGACCTTCTGCTTCGTCTGACCCTGCCTTTGCCTTATCCTTCTGTACCACGCCAGAATCAGCTGTCCGTGAGGTTGAGCCGTTACCGGAGGATACGACCTGGTTGCTACCGCCGCAGCAAGTCCATCCCGCCTTGCGGCGGGCTCTGGTGAAAACCGGTAGTAACTTAGAACCGGTCCTCTGGTACGGTCCACGCCATTCCCTCACGGACACAGAGGATCCACTCCTAGTGTCTTCCTTGACCGCCAGTCCGGACCCTGACAAGTTTTTTGAAACTATCAATGCTCCCTGCTGATACCACTGCTTGTGGAAGAGAATTCCACATCCTTACCGCTCTGACAGTAAAGACCCCTTTATGCAGTTTAAGTTTAAACCCCTTTTTTTCTAGTTTTAGTGAGTGGCCCATGTCTTATTGTATTCCCTTTCTCTGAATAGTTAGTTTGCTAGGGTCACCAGTACAATATTTGTACATTGATATCATATCCCCTCTCATCGTCTCTTCTCCAGAGAGAATAAGTTCAAAGGTTGTAGTCTTTCCCCATAGCTGAGATCCTCCATTCCCCTAATTATTTTTGTTGCCCTTCTCTGGACTTTCTCCAGTTCCAGCACATCCTTCCTGAGGATCGGTGCCCAGAACTGGACAGCATACTCCAGATGTGGCCGGACCAGAGTCTTGTAGACTGTATCAGCCAAGCAACTACTGGATGGACTATTGTCTTTATTCAACCTCAACTAGTATGTAACTAGCATTTTGAGGAGCAGCAGTAGTGTCAATCCAATATTTTCTCAGGATTCGTTGAATTCAAACCTGATAAACTTATTTTCATCCTGACGGCTCCAAAAGTGTGGGGTTTGGTTGTGTTATGTCATTACAAATGAACTCAGCCATTAACGAGGTAAAGATTCAATCAGGGAAGAAAGAGACCCTCAGACACAGACGCAGCAAAATCAACCGCGTGCATTAACTTAATTAACTCAAACATTTTGCAGACAATTTAAAAAAAAAAAAAAGTATTGTCAGGGCAGAAAACCCAGTCAGTGTCCTCGGAGGAAACAGAATAGAAGTACTTTACGAGGGATGCAAATTATGTGCTGTTAATGTGTCAGAGTTGTTTTATTTAAATGGATACATTCAGTCTCTTCATTTGAGTCATTAAGATGTTAAGTATTTCGTTTAATCATCTGTTCTGTTTCTCTTGTGGACAAGAGCAATGTTTTCCAAATGAAGTCTCTTCAACTTTTAGACATATAATAGTCCCCAATTTATAGCTGATTAGTTGCTGTGAATACTGGAGGCTCCTGCAATCTTTTATAGAGGTGGTCGTCAATTTTGCCTTGCATTGTTGAACATTTTTGAAAAAAAAAAAGTTTATTTTATAGGAACCTGTTGGAATACAAATGTTGAAGCCGTCACACTCAGCATCGGGTCTGCTCTTCTCCAGCACATAGTTGCTGGCACTTCTGGGTTTTACCTGCACTGCGGCCAGTATGGACATAACTTTAAAGGGCAAAATGATGTGTGGCTCAGTGTTCAAGGAACACCTTAGCCAAGTCCCCTGCTACAGTGTTTCTTGTATGTTCCTGTGATCCCTGTGTTTTCTAGTGACCTCTGTAACTCCTAAGAATCCTGTGTCACCCCATGACCTTAGTGACTCCTGAGGACCGTGTGCATCTGGTGTCCCCCCATGACCACAGTGACTCCCGAGCACCCTGAGAATCCTGTGTCACTCCATGATCTCAGTGACTCCCGAGCACCCTGAGAATCCCGTGTCACTCCATGACCTCAGTGACTCCCGAACACCCTGAGCACCCTGTGTCACTCCATGGCCACAGTGACTCCCAAGCACCCTGAGAATCCTGTGTCAATCCATGACCTCAGTGACTCCCGAGCACCCTGAGAATCCTGTGTCACTCCATGACCTCAGTGACTCCCGAGCACCCTGAGAATCCTGTGTCACTCCATGATCTAAGTGACTCCCGAGCACCCTGAGAATCCTGTGTCACCCCATGACCTCAGTGACTCCTGAGCATCCTGAGCATCCTGTGTCACTCCATGACCTCAGTGACTCCCGAGCACCCTGAGAATCCTGTGTCACTCCATGACCTCAGTGACTCCCGAGCACCCTGAGCATCCTGTGTTACTCCGTGACCTCAGTGACTCCCGAGCACCCTGAGAATCCTGTGTCACTCCATGATCTAAGTGACTCCCGAGCACCCTGAAAACCCTGTGTCACTCCATGACCTCGGTGACTCCTGAGCACCCTGAGCATCCTGTGTTACTCCGTGACCTCAGTGACTCCTGAGCACCCTGAGCATCCTGTGTTACTCCGTGACCTCAGTGACTCCTGACCACCCTGAGCATCCTGTGTTACTCCGTGACCTCAGTGACTCCTGAGCACCCTGAGCATCCTGTGTTACTCCGTGACCTCAGTGACTCTCAAGCACCCTGAGCATCCTGTGTTACTCCGTGACCTCAGTGACTCCTGAGCACCCTGAGAATCCTGTGTCACTCCATGACCTCAGTGACTCCCGAGCACCCTGAAAACCCTGTGTCACTCCATGACCTCAGTAACTCCCGAGCACCCTGAGAATCCTGTGTCACTCCATGGCCTCAGTGACCTCAGTGATTCCTTAGCACCCTGAAAACCCTGTGTCACTCCATGACCTCAGTGACTCCCGAGCACCCTGAGAATCCTGTGTCACTCCATGACCTCAGTGACTCCCAAGCACCCTGAGAATCCTGTGTCACTCCATGACCTCAGTGACTCCCGAGCACCCTGAGAATCCTGTGTTACTCCATGACCTCAGTGACTCCTGAGCACCCTGAGCATCCTGTGTTACTCCATGACCTCAGTAACTCCTGAGCATCCTGTGTTACTCCATGACCTCAGTAACTCCTGAACATCCTGTGTTACTCCATGACCTCAGTAACTCCTGAGCACCCTGAGCATCCTGTGTTACTCCGTGACCTCAGTGACTCCTGAGCACCCTGAGCATCCTGTGTTACTCCATGACCTCAGTGACTCCTGAGCAAATGGGGCATCCTGTGTTACTCCATGACCTCAGTAACTCCTGAGCACCCTGAGCATCCTGTGTTACTCCATGACCTCAGTAACTCCTGAGCACCCTGAGCATCCTGTGTTACTCCGTGACCTCAGTGACTCCTGAGCACCCTAAGCATCCTGTGTTACTCCATGACCTCAGTAACTCCTGAGCATCCTGTGTTACTCCGTGACCTTTGTAACTCCTAAGTTCCCTGAGCATCCTGTGTTATTCCATGACCTCGGTGACTCCTGAGCACCCTGAGCATCCTGTGTTACTCCGTGACCTCAGTGACTCCTGAGCACCCTGAGAATCCTGTGTCATTCCATGACCTCAGTGACTCCCGAGCACCCTGAAAACCCTGTGTCACTCCATGACCTCAGTGACTCCCGAGCACCCTGAGAATCCTGTGTCACTCCATGGCCTCAGTGACCTCAGTGATTCCTTAGCACCCTGAAAACTCTGTGTCACTCCATGACCTCAGTGACTCCCGAGCACTCTGAGAATCCTGTGTCACTCCATGACCTCAGTGACTCCCAAGCACCATGAGAATCCTGTGTCACTCCATGAGCTCAGTGACTCCCGAGCACCCTTAAAATCCTGTGTCACTCCATGACCTCAGTGACTCCCGAGCACCCTGAGAATCCTGTGTCACTCCATGACCTCAGTGACTCCTGAGCACCCTGAGCATCCTGTGTTACTCCATGACCTCAGTGACTCCTAAGCACCCTGAGCATCTTGTGTTACTCCATGACCTCAGTAACTCCTGAGCATCCTGTGTTACTCCATGACCTCAGTAACTCCTGAGCATCCTGTGTTACTCCATGACCTCAGTAACTCCTGAGCACCCTGAGCATCCTGTGTTACTCTGTGACCTCAGTGACTCCTGAGCACCCTGAGCATCCTGTGTTACTCCATGACCTCAGTAACTCCTGAGCATCCTGTGTTACTCCGTGACCTTTGTAACTCCTAAGTTCCCTGAGCATCCTGTGTTATTCCATGACCTCGGTGACTCCTGAGCACCCTGAGCATCCTGTGTTACTCCGTGACCTCAGTGACTCCTGAGCACCCTGAGCATCCTGTGTTACTCCATGACCTCAGTGACTCCTAAGCACCCTGAGCATCTTGTGTTACTCCATGACCTCAGTAACTCCTGAGCATCCTGTGTTACTCCATGACCTCAGTAACTCCTGAGCATCCTGTGTTACTCCATGACCTCAGTAACTCCTGAGCACCCTGAGCATCCTGTGTTACTCCATGACCTCAGTGACTCCTGAGCAAATGGGGCATCCTGTGTTACTCCATGACCTCAGTAACTCCTGAGCACCCTGAGCATCCTGTGTTACTCTGTGACCTCAGTGACTCCTGAGCACCCTGAGCATCCTGTGTTACTCCATGACCTCAGTAACTCCTGAGCATCCTGTGTTACTCCGTGACCTTTGTAACTCCTAAGTTCCCTGAGCATCCTGTGTTATTCCATGACCTCGGTGACTCCTGAGCACCCTGAGCATCCTGTGTTACTCCGTGACCTCAGTGACTCCTGAGCACCCTGAGCATCCTGTATTACTCCGTGACCTCAGTGACTCCTGAGCACCCTGAGCATCCTGTGTTACTCCGTGACCTCAGTGACTCTCAAGCACCCTGAGCATCCTGTGTTACTCCGTGACCTCAGTGACTCCTGAGCACCCTGAGAATCCTGTGTCACTCCATGACCTCAGTGACTCCCGAGCACCCTGAAAACCCTGTGTCACTCCATGACCTCAGTGACTCCCGAGCACCCTGAGAATTCTGTGTCACTCCATGGCCTCAGTGACCTCAGTGATTCCTTAGCACCCTGAAAACCCTGTGTCACTCCATGACCTCAGTGACTCCCGAGCACCCTGAGAATCCTGTGTCACTCCATGACCTCAGTGACTCCCAAGCACCATGAGAATCCTGTGTCACTCCATGAGCTCAGTGACTCCCGAGCACCCTTAAAATCCTGTGTCACTCCATGACCTCAGTGACTCCCGAGCACCCTGAGAATCCTGTGTCACTCCATGACCTCAGTGACTCCTGAGCACCCTGAGCATCCTGTGTTACTCCATGACCTCAGTGACTCCCGAGCACCCTGAAAACCCTGTGTCACTCCATGACCTCAGTGACTCCTGAGCACCCTGAGAATCCTGTGTCACTCCATGACCTCAGTGACTCCCGAGCACCCTGAGCATCCTGTGTTACTCCGTGACCTCAGTGACTCCCGAGCACCCTGAGCATCCTGTGTTAGTCCGTGACCTCAGTGACTCCTGAACACCCTGAGCATCCTTTGTTACTCCATGACCTCAGTAACTCCTGAGCATCATGTGTTACTCCGTGACCTTTGTAACTCCTAAGTTCCCTGAGCATCCTGTGTTATTCCATGACCTCGGTGACTCCTGAGCACCCTGAGCATCCTGTGTTACTCCATGACCTCAGTAACTCCTGAGCATCATGTGTTACTCCGTGACCTTTGTAACTCCTAAGTTCCCTGAGCATCCTGTGTTATTCCATGACCTCAGTGACTCCTGAGCACCCTGAGCATCCTGTGTCACTCCATGAGCTCAGTGACTCCCGAGCACCCTGAGAATCCTGTGTCACTCCATGACCTCAGTGACTCCCAAGCACCATGAGAATCCTGTGTCACTCCATGAGCTCAGTGACTCCCGAGCACCCTGAGAATCCTGTGTCACTCCATGACCTCAGTGACTCCCGAGCACCCTGAGAATCCTGTGTTACTCCATGACCTCAGTAACTCCTGAGTACCCTGAGCATCCTGTGTTACTCCATGACCTCAGTGACTCCTGAGCACCCTGAGCATCCTGTGTTACTCCATGACCTCAGTGACTCCCGAGCACCCTGAGCATCTTGTGTTACTCCGTGACCTCAGTGACTCCCGAGCACCCTGAGCATCCTGTGTTACTCTGTGACCTCAGTGACTCCTGAACACCCTGAGCATCCTGTGTTACTCCGTGACCTCAGTGACTCCTGAGCACCCTGAGAATCCTGTGTCACTCCATGACCTCAGTGACTCCCGAGCACCCTGAGAATCCTGTGTTACTCCATGGCCTCAGTGACTCATGAGCACCCTGAGCATCTTGTGTCACCCATGACCTCAGTGACTCCTAAGCAATCTCTGCATCTGGTGTCACCCCATGACCTCAGTGACTCCTGAGCACCCTGAACATCTTGTGTCACCCTATGACCTCAATGACTCACAAGCACCCTGAGAATCCAGCTTCACCCCATGTCCTCCATAAATCCTGAGCACCCTAAACATCCTGTGTTACCCGCGACTTCTGTGACTTCAGAGCACCTTGAGCAGCCTGTGTCACATGACCTAAGTGACTCCCAAGCAACCTGAACACCCTGTGTCAGCCTGTGACCCCTGTGCCTCCAGTACACTCTGAGCATCCTACATTACCCTGTGACTCCTGTGACTCCAGAGCACCCTGGGTCACCCTGTGACCTCTGATACTTTAGAACATCTTGAGCATCCTGTTTCACCCTATGACTGCTGACTCCATTGCACCTTGAGCATTCTCTGTTACCCTGTGACCACTGTGACTTCAGAGCATCCTGAGCATTTTGTGTCACCCCATGACTGCTGTGACTCTGGAGCGCCTTGAGCATCCTGTGTTACCCCAATACCTCAGTGACTCCTGAGCACCCTGAGCATCCTTTGTCATCCTGTGACCTCAGTGACTCCAGAGCACCTTGAGTAACCTGCTTCCCCCCTTTGATCCCTGTGACTCCTGTGTTACCCTGCGACCTATCAGTGCCCATCAGTGCTGCCTATTAGTGCCCATCAGTGCTGCCTATCAGTGCAACCTCATCAGTGCTTCCTCATCAGTGCCACCTCATCAGTGGCCATCAGTGCCACCTATAAGTGTCCATCAGTGCCACCTCATCAGTGCCTATCAGTGCAGCCTATTAGTGCCCATCAGTGCAGCCTCATCAGTGCACATTAGTGAAGGATAAAAATTACCTGTTTGCAAAATTGTATAACAAACTATGAAAAATGTTGTTTTTTTTCCCCAAAATTTTTAGTTTTTTTTCACTTGTTTAGCAAAAAATAAAAAAACAGTGGTGATTAAATACCATCAAAAGAACAAAAATAATAAAGAAAAAAATTATAAAACTTTCATATGGGTACAGTGTTGCATAACCGCACAATTGTAATGTAAAGTGTGACAGCGCTGAAAATTGGCCTGGGCAGGAAGGGGGTAAAAGTGCCCAGTAGTGGGTACTTAATGGACAAAATCTTATGAGCATAGTGGTAATCATCTGAGCATATTGTTCAGCCATGTTAGTAATCCTTAATAGAAACATTATATACTGTATATGTTCGACTATCAAGCTTGCTGCTACATGAAACACGAACTAACAAAAGAAAACCTGTTTTTTTTGTATTGGCATTTTATACAGTGTTTATTCTGATCTCTGTGTACCTTTATTTTATTTTGGATTTCGTTAACATTTTTTGTAATTTTATTTTGTAATTTTCTAATTTATTAAAAAAAAAAGAAAAACAGCTACCAGCTGCTTTATTCTATTTGTTAACCAAGCAACGGGAGATTACCTTCATCTATACCAGAATCTTAAAACCAAGAAATCACCGGCGCTAGAATAAATAAATAATAATATAGTCAAAAGCTGCTGACGCTATAATCCTGGTCAAGGAACATCAAAATATTAACACACAAATGCAGCGCTTAAGACCTCCTAAAAAGTCCAATATGCAAATGAAAAACAATATTCCAAAAAAAGAGTCCATAAATGTGCAAAAATGCATGCAGGAGAAGTGTTGAGAAGAATCCGCCACTGGAGGAAAGAGTTCACACTGACCCTTACCCCAAAAGATGGACTACTATACTTCTGCAAGAGTAGTCAATAAAGCTTAGGCACATCTCACTCCAACTCTCCACTGCTATGGCATCAAGGATCTTCAATAAAACGACATATACCACCATATATAGACTCTCATGATAGCAGGGGCGTAACTACAGGGGTTGCAGGGGTTGCAACTGCAACCGGGCCCCATGCTCCAGGGGGCCTGTGCAGCTCCCGTTTACACCTGGATAGGAGGGGCGGTGGGGGCAGCATGTAGAGAAATCACTGTAGCTGCAGAAGGAAAGTGGAGGAGATTGGTTCCTCTGTATGCTGCCCCCACCACTCCTCCTATCCAGTTCACTTGTGTTCTGCTGTCTCTGGGCCCCTGTGTGCTCCCCTGCCCCCCCCCCACTGTGCTGCCCCCCCCCACTGTGTTCCCTTCCCTCTCCTGCCCAGCTACTGCAGGGGATGTGTCATAATAGAGAACCAGGAAGGGGTCAGTAAATATGTAATTTGCCAGCTCCTTCCTTTTCTGAATGGACAGAGTCATAGTCAGTGACATTGTAAAAAAAATAAAATAAAATTATAAAAAATAATACAATTAAAATACCAAAAAATAAAAACTACTGACACCAGTGGGTGAACTTCCAGGATCGCAAAGGTCACACTTGCAACCGGGCCCTGGTATTCCACCACCGTGGGGAGGCCCCAAGATGGCAAGAAGGGGGCCCACTGCAGAACATGTGAAAGGGTCCCACTGTGGGACCATAAAAAAGGGCCCCACAAGGAGAGTAAAGGGCCCCAGGATCAGTGGGAAGAGCCCCAGGCTTGAAGGGAAGGGTCCCGGCCAGGGGTCCCAGGGGCCCTTCGTGTTTTCTTGCACTGGGGCCTTGAAGGTTCTAGTTACACCTCTGCATGATAAATATTTGTGAAGATAAGCAGAAAATAACCTCATTGCACAGTATTACTCATAAGTAATAATTTATTGGTAAGACCCAAAATACTATCAGAAGCATAAAAACCGCATGTAAGTCCTCGTATAATAGCTGATGTTTCCATCCAACAGTATGGCCAACCAAACAGAGTGGTGATGCCACGTGACCTAGATCCTGCTGACGTGTTTCGTCATAAGCAGGCTTCATCAGGGGGACGGCAACGTATGTGCCCATCACTAATTTTATAGGGTAGCGGCAGAAAATGATAAATCACGTAATAGAGAAACAAGAGCAGATCAGCAAAAAGCAGCCCCAGAAGTGGCGTTCCGGAAGGCGGGCGTGAAGCCTGGTCCAACCGGAAATTATGTAAATACACTGCAGACTGCACGGATGTAAACACAGGTGAACCGGAAATAACGTAACTATATTCTAGCGACAAACATGTCCCAGCACCTTTACCGTAAGTAATATAAATGCATTCCATGTAGGAGACAACAACAACCTCGTTACTTATGCCTATGCGTTCCATGAAAAAAGACAAAATAACAGCAAATCATAAAAGAAAAACAAAAAATATATACATAAAGATACAAACATTGGGTCTCGCCGCATCAAAATGAAAACCAATATATAGTACAAAGAATCCAATAGCAAAAACTGGCTCTTTTTTGGAATATTGTTTTTTATTTGCATATTGGACTTTTTAAGAGGTCTTAACTACTTAAGCCCCGGAAGATTTTACCCCCTTCCTGACCAGGGTCTTTTTTGCGATTCGGCACTGCGTGACTTTAACGAACAATTGCGTGGTCGTGCGACGCTGTACCTAAACAAAATTGACGTCCTTTTTTTCCCACAAACAGAGCTTTCTTTTGGTGATATTTGATCACCTGTGCGATTTTTTGATCATGCGCTATTAACAAAAAAAGAGCGACAGTTTTGCAAAAATAACAATATTTTTCACATTTTTTATATGAAATTCCCCCCCAAAAAAATGTAAAAATCAAAATTTTTTTACATTTTAGGCCAATTTGTTTTATGCTACATATGTTTGGTAAAAAAAAATCGCAAAAAGCGTATTTTGATTGGTTTGCGCAAAAGTTATTGCGTTTACTAACTAAGGGAAAGATTTTTGTCATTTTTTTTTTAACGAGTAATGGCGGCGATCTGCTTTTTTTGTTTGCGGGACTGCGACATTGGGGCGGACAGATCGGACCCTTGACTGACATTTTTGACACTTTTGGGGTACCAGTGACATTACTACAGTAATCAGTGCTATACATATGCACTGTTACTGTAAAAATGACACTGGCAGTGAAGGGGTTAACTTTTTTGAGAGGGAGGGGCTAAGTGTGTCCCTAGGGGCGTGATTCTAACTGTGATTGGATGTGGCTTGAGGTGTAAGAACAGTGATCAACGGTCCTACATAGCAGAACCTTATGATCTCCATTCTTACACAGGGAAGAATGACAGGCGGCTTTGTTTACATTAGCCGCCTGCCTTTCTCCTGCTGTAACGGACAATCGCGAGTGCCTGGCACATGCGCGGGGGGGGCCGTGAGCGAGCGGGAGCGCGCCTCCAGCGGCGCACGCTCGCTCCCTAGAGCCTCACAGGCTAGCGACGTATATCTATGTCACTTTGCCTGTGAGGGGCTGACTGCCGACGTAAATAGTCGTTAGGCAGTCGGCAAGAGGTTAAGCGCTGCATTTGTGTGTTAATATACCAGAATCTTATCCTAGATGAGAAAAAAAGAATGAAGTCTATATCTTGTCAATGACATCATCCAGGATGTTTCACCCCTTTATTTTCATTTCATTATGGGGCTGGGAGCTGTCATTTGCAGCAGTCACCAGGATCGGACGTGTCAGTGATTGGCGGGCTTTTCCTTTTTGGGAGGAATAACTTATTGTGTTAATTTTTTTTATTTTTAATAAAGACCTTGTCAAAGTGTGTCGTTGTGTTAATTTACTGATTACTTTTGTTTTTTTAAATGACTAAGGATGCCCCTGTCCAAAGACCCCCATAAACACCAGGCCAGGGTTGTAGGCATGAGGCCCCTGTCCTCCTCAACAAGGCCTGACAGGGGACCCTCCCCATGTTGAGGGAATGTGTTCTGGTATGGTTCAGGAGGAGGGAGGACTTGCTTGTCTACCCCATTTGTAGGCCCCCCAGACTGCATACTCAAATAATGGTGTACATTGTGAAGGGGAACCCATGCTTTTTATTTTAGTGCTGTCTGTGGCTAGTTCTTCTTCCTGCTGTGGTTCCTCAGGGCCACCATCTTTGATATGGGAGATAGTTGAGGCTTCCTGAGGAACCACAGCTGGCTTCCCACTGTACATGTGGGAGCTCATGTGGCACTCTGTAAGTGATCTTGCAGCCACCTCCAACATGTGACGTATCCCAGGAGGCTGAGGAAGGTAATGAGGCTGGGCAAGTGGTATCTGACTCGCCTACGCAATGACTGCAGAAGTGGAAGCAAATACCAATAAAAATCGGTATGTGCCCCCCCAAACCCTTTGGGTCTGGTACAGATTTTCATGGGAACACCACGCCGAAATGAAAAAAAAAAAATGGCATGGGGTCCTCCCCAAAATCCATACCAGACTCTTATCCGAGCAGGCCCCCTCCCCTTCTGAACCATACCAGGCCATTAGCCCTCAACATGGGGAAGTTCCCGACAACCCTGGGCTGTGGTTATGGGGGGTCTGCAGGTGGGGGGCTTGTCGGAACCCTCATATCCTGGCCCCCCCTATGTGAATGGGTATCGGGTACATAGTACCCCTACCCATTCACCAAAAAAGTGTAAAAAAGTAAAAACCACAGAACACAGTTTTTGACAAGTCCTTTATTAAAAAGAAAAGAAAAAAATAGCGTTCCTCGATGTAAATCCATCGTCAATCACGACGCCCGCCAACCTGAAAAATGGAAATAAATTCAAAAATGCTTCATCTCTGCCCGCTGTCTGCCCGATCTTCAACTTTGACAGCTCTTTTATAGGCAAGGGGTGGAGCCACCCAGTGGCAGCGCCCCCTTCTGACGCCAAGGGGGGCTTTTTCGGGTCACTGGTGCTGGCAGGCGTCGTGATTGATGATGGATCTACAGTACATCAGGGGACATTGTTTCGTTTTTTTTAATAAAGGAATTGCCAAAACTGTCTGTGTTTTTATTTCTTTTTGACACTTTTTTAGTGAATGAGTAGGGGTACTATGTACCTGATACCTATTCACATAGGGGGTATAATATACCCTATACTCATTAAGATGGGGGAGGGATCTTGGTGTCCCCTTGTTGAAGGGGGCTTCCAGTTTCCAATAAGCCCCGTGCCTGCAGACCCCCACAATCATTGGCCAGGGTTGTGGGGAAGAGGCCCTTGTCCCCACCAATATGGGGACAAGGTTCTATAGGGTGGGGGGGGGCAGAGCTCCAAAGCACCCCCACCATGTTGAGGTGAGACATCTCGCTTGGTATGGTTCAGGGCTTGCTTGCCCCCCCCCCCCCTTCCTGGCCTGCCAGGCTGCATGCTCGGATAAGGGGCTGGTATGGATTTTTAGGGGGACCCAATGTCATTTTGTCTTTTTTGACGTGGGGGTTCCCCTAAGGCCTAAGGGTCTGGTTTGGATTTGGGGGGGGGCATGCCATTTTTCTTTTACATTTTGGCAGGGGGTTCCCCTTAAAATCTGTACCAGACATGAAGGGCCTGGTATGGATTAGGGGGGACTCCCATGCTGTTTTCTTTTTTTGGATTGAATTTGTGTTCAAATCTAGACAGATGTGCGAATTAAATGCGTTCCTATAGAAGGTAATGAGCCTGGAATTCGCATTAGAATTGCATCGCAGTGCTCGGAAAACGCACAGGACTCTTTTCAAATTTGCAGTTCGCACTGCCGCTGCACCGCATATATGTGAACCGGGAAAAGGCTGCAGGTTCAAATGTCATGCAAATAAAATGCGGTTCAAAACGCATTCAATTCGCATATATCTGAATGGAGCCTCGGTGTTTACCATCACAGTTCAGACAAGAAAGAGAAATGCAATGTACTAGTGTTACTTTTGTATCTACTCTGTTTCTTTCATTAGCAGATCAAAGGGATGAGCTACCATCTGCAGATGCTGTCAGTTAACCCTTTTGCTGCCACTGACGTAAGCTTTATTTTGGTGGTAGCAAGGTGTATTACACACACAGTTTATACGCTGCATGTATAAAAATGACAAGCCTACTGTCTGCTGTCAGATGGAAGTGATCAGGTGGCTGTGCAGCCACACGATCACCTTCACACATTCCCATAAGTCCCAGCCTCACACCCCATTGCCATTTTTCCTGAGCTCTGCTTGCCCATTGTCGGACCTAGCAGGACTGGTACTAGACCATTTTGTGCCCTTGGCAAGACCAGCTACTTGCACTCCCCCCCCCCAAAAAAAAAAATGGCTCCTGTACAGAGCTGCACACAGCTTTAGGCCTGGGCCCCCCGGGCCTGACCCCATAACATCAGAGTTTACCACTTTTTATTAGGGTCCCCAAAGCTCCCTCACATCAGGGTCCCCAGAGTTATCAACTCCTTACATCAGAGTCCCAAGAGTACCCTCTCCTTAAACCCGGGTCCTCAGTGTTCTCCCCCTTACATCAGGTTACCCAGAGTTCACCATTACAACTGAAACCCCACTTTCATTAGGATCCCCAAAGTCTTCCCTTACATTAGGGTTCCAGAGTTCCCCCTACATCAGGGTCCGTATAGCCCCCCTTACATCAGGGTTCACATAGCCCCCCCTTACATCAGGGTTCCCATAGCCCCCCTTACATCAGAGTCCCCATAGCCTTCCCTTACATCAGGGTCCCCAAAGCCCCCTTACATCCGGGTCCCCATAGCCCCCCATTACATTAGGGTCCCCATAGCCCCCCTTTACATCAGGGTCCCCAAAGCCCACTTACATCAGGGTCCCCATAGCCCCCCTTACATCAGAGTCCCCATAGCCTTCCCTTACATCAGGGTCCCCAAAGCCCCCTTACATCCGGGTCCCCATAGCCCCCCATTACATTAGGGTCCCCATAGCCCCCCCTTACATCAGGGTTCCCATAGCCCCCCTTACATCAGAGTCCCCATAGCCTTCCCTTACATCAGGGTCCCCAAAGCCCCCTTACATCCGGGTCCCCATAGCCCCCCATTACATTAGGGTCCCCATAGCCCCCCTTTACATCAGGGTCCCCAAAGCCCACTTACATCAGGGTCCCCATAGCCCCCCTTACATCAGGGTCCCCATAGCCCCCTACTTACATCAAGGTCCCCATAGCCCCCCCTTACATCAGTGTCCCCGTAGTCCCCCCTTACATCAGGGTTCCCAGAATTCCCCTGGCGGTGGCTGCACCCTAGACAGCAGTGCGCCCTAGGCGGCTACCTAGTTCGCCTAGTGGTAGCATCAGCCCTGGGGCCCAGGACTGTTATGGTGGGTGCTGCCACGAAGAGGGGGGGGGGGATCATCGGTGAATATTTATTTCATCCACATCACTTCCGGGTCCTGGCATCACGTCCCCCAGGCACTATGGCTGGGGGAAGAAGCTAATTGAGTGCAACCTGTGCTCCATTAACTTCATTAGAAAGCAGGTCTTTTAGACCCCTGATGTCTCATTACAGAGAACCTGTCACCAACTAATACATCACATCTGGGGGGAAAAAAAAGTTTAGTGAAATTTAAATAAAAAAAAGTATAAAAAGATAGGTTCACTGCATTTGCCTTGGGTGGCAATTTTAAGGGGGGGGGGGGGGGGGTCAGGATCCAGCAGTGTGATAACCCCAGCCGGTTTCCCCTGCTGCCTTCTTTCCTCAGTGCCGACATCTTAACTATGACCAACTGTGACAGCTAGCTAGTGTGAATGATCAAGCAGTCTTCTGGGACCTGTCACGTGCCCAAGAAGACTGCAGGGGGGGGGGGGGGGGTTCGGGAGGAGAACGTCCGCTTCCACTTCCAATCGTCTAGGCCAAGGATATGAAAACTGTGGCCCTCCAGCTGTTTCAGAACTATAAGTTCCATCATGCCTCTGCCTCTGGGTGCCATGATTGTGGCTGTCAGAGTCTTGCTATGCCACATGGGACTTGTAGTTCTGCAACATCTGGAGGGCCACAGCTTGCATATCCCTGGTCTAGGCAGTCAGAGCGGAAGTAGGAGCGGGTACCTGTCAAAATCTGATACCTGCAACCCCACCCCACTCCTCGAAAGTGCCAATTCTTCAAGAGGAGCGGGTACCTGTCAAAATCCGATACCTGCAAGGGCCGGAACCCCCAACCCTGCTCCACAAAAGTGCCAATTCTTCAAGAGGAGTGGGAGACGAGTCCTTAAAGTGGAATTTACCCTTCTAGGTGGAGCTCCGCTTTAAGCAGTATTTTAAAGGAGACAGCCTGCCGGTTCAGTGGGACCCAAGAAAGGCCATTTTATAGAGCTTAGCAATATTTAAAAAAAAAAATTGGTAAAAAATCGAGAAAAGAAAAGTGAAGCCATTTTTGTGAACAAGACCTGTGTTCCAGATTTTTCTAGTTTCAAGCAACTTGAAATGTTATCTCTAACCACAAAAATGGCCGCCGTTGCACCATATAATGTAAGTGACCAGTGTGCTTTTGAGTGACAAACACAATAAGAGCGAACCTTCCCTGTAATTATTTTTCACCGTAAAAGCAGCTGCTTTTATTTCCTCCTGTCCATGAGAGCCATAGATATTCCGGCCTGATTGAGAGAATATTGATTGGGAGGCCTTGGCGCAGGCTGTTCCATCAGAGCCGGGCCTGGTTCCTTCCCCCCTCCCCCACTCGCCTTCCATTATTCAGCATCTGCTGTGCACTTACACTGCATTTCTTCACTCACCTGCTCCAGTGATTGATGCCGCAGCCGCCGCAGCCTCTAATGAAGCACAGCCAGATGGATCTCGCTGTGCACCTAACGCTCCATCCTACAGAAGGCCGGGGGGTGTTATTCACAGGCCGCTCACCCCCGTATCGATTATACATCTGCAATGCTTAGATCACACGCTGTGTGCCTGTTATATATGCATTGCTGTAGGGACATATATTACTCGCTCTCTGCAGAGACCTTTCCAATTATTACTTTGTGGTTTAATATAGATGTGTGTGAGTTTTGGATAAACTTGTAATTCTCAAATGTACCTTTTTTTTTTAAAAAAAAGCCACTTTACACATAGCACTGATATTCTTTTGGATTTTAAAATTTGAAATCATCTAAAAGAGAGAAGAATGAGCCAATGATTTCAATCAGAAAAATCATGTCTAAAAGCAGACAGGTACTGATGTGCTGTCACTTTAGATAATCCATTGTGCTCTGGGAATCCTTTGCAATGTATAAAAGTTCCTTATGTAAATCAAAAATTATATAAGTGTATGAAAATAGGGATATGAAGCAGTTTGATGGCCCGTGTCATGTCACAGATGCTTCTCTACTCCATACAAATCGATGGGACACAAAGCATCTTGAAGCATGGTGATGCAGCTTGAAGCATGGTGATGCAGCTTGAAGCAGGGTGATGCAGATTGAAGCAGGGCGATTCCGCTTGAAGCACAATGATGCAGCTTGAAGCAAAGTGATGCAGCTTGAAGCAGGGTGATGCAGCATGAAGCAGGGTGATGCAGCTTGAAGCACGATGATGCAGCATGAAGCAGGGTGATGCAGCTTGAAGCACAATGATGCAGCTTGAAGCAAAGTGATGCAGCTTGAAGCAGGGTGATGCAGCTTGAAGCAGGGTGATGCAGCTTGAAGCAGGGTGATGCAGCTTGAAGCACGATGATGCAGCATGAAGCAGGGTGATGCAGCTTGAAGCACGATGATGCAGCATGAAGCAGGGTGATGCAGCTTGAAGCACGATGATGCAGCATGAAGCAGGGTGATGCAGCTTGAAGCACGATGATGCAGCATGAAGCAGGGTGATGCAGCTTGAAGCACGATGATGCAGCTTGAAGCACAATGATGCAGCTTGAAGCAAAGTGATGCAGCTTGAAGCAGGGTGATGCAGCTTGAAGCACGATGATGCAGCATGAAGCAGGGTGATGCAGCTTGAAGCACAATGATGCAGCATGAAGCAGGGTGATGCAGCTTGAAGCACGATGATGCAGCTTGAAGCACGATGATGCAGCATGAAGCAGGGTGATGCAGCTTGAAGCCGGGTGATGCAGCTTGAAGCACGGTGATGCCGCTTGAAGCAGAGTGATGCAGCCTGATGCAGCTTGAAGCAGGGTGATGCAACTTTAAACAGAGTATTTGCGGATGATACTAAACTAAGCATGCCAATATCTTCTGGGCAGGATGTGGAAACCTTACAAGCGGACCTGAACAACATAATGGGGTGGGCAACTACATGGCAGATGAGGTTTAATGTTGAAAAATGTAAAGTAATGCACTTGGGAAACCAGAAAGCAAGCTACTCACTAGGTAGGAAACCTCTGGGTGATTCTAGGATGGAAAAGGACCTGGGGGTACTGGTAGACAACAGGCTTGGCAGTGGCATGCAATGCCAAGCGGCTGCAAGCAAAGCCAACAGAATACTGGGATGTATAAAAAAGGGGATTCACTCCAGAAATAAAGAGATTATTCTCCCTCTCTACAAGACTCTGGTCCGGCCACATCTGGAGTATGCTGTCCAGTTCTGGGCACCGGTCCTCAGGAAGGATGTGCTGGAACTGGAGAGAGTCCAGAGAAGGGCAACAAAAATAATTAGGGGAATGGAGGACATCAGCTATGAGGAAAGACTACAAGCACTGAACTTATTCTCTCTGGAGAAGAGACGATTGAGGTGGGGATATGATATCAATGTACAAATACTTTACTGGTGACCCTAGCATAAAGAACAAACTATTCAGAGAAAGGGAATACAATAAGACACGTGGCCACTCACTAAAACTAGAAGAAAAATGGTTTAACCTTAAAATACACAGGGGGTTCTTCACTGTAAGAGCGGTAAGGATGTGGAATTCTGTTCCACAAACAGTCGTATCAGCAGGGAGCATTGATAGTTTCAAAAAACTATTAGATGGGCACCTTAAAGACCACAACATACAGGGGTATACAATGTAGCGTTAACAGCAAACACACACACACATCATAGGTTGAACTGGATGGACTGATGTCTTTTTTCAACCTCACTATGTAACTATATAACTATGAGTGATGCAGCTTTAAGCACGGTGAGGCCGCTTGAAGCAGGGTGATGCAGCTTTAAACACGGTGATGCAGCTTTAAGCAGGGTGAGGCAGCTTGAAGCACTGTGATGCAGCTTGAAGCAGGGTGATGCAAAGTGGTGCAGCTTGAAGCCAGGTGATGCAGCTTGAAGCAGGGTGATGCAAAGTGGTGCAGCTTGAAGCCAGGTGATGCAGCTTGAAGCAGGGTGATGCAGCATTAAATAGGGTGACACAGCTTTAAGCACTGTGATACAGCTTGTAGCACAATGACACAGCTTGAAGCATGGTGATGCAGCTTGATGGAAGGTGATGCGACTTAGGAGGTCAAATGCACCTGTCAATAAACTATGACTAATCTCATAAGTGGGATCGCTGATAGGAGGGGGCAGACAGTACTTTTTGCCATGCTCAGGCCCCACCGGGTCAGTGAACAAAGCCCAGTTTGTCAGACAGGCAGTACAGAACCCCCTGATTTCTAATGGTGGTCGGCATAGCTATAATACAAGGATGCTGAACTTATATAAGAAAGAATTGTCATTACTTAGAATGACCAGGAAGGGCAGCAGAAAGTTCAGCGCTGTGCAACACAGCCTACTTTGGCCTTATTGGAAGCAGTGGAGGAAACAGGGCAGTGGGAAGGAGAAAAGGGAAGACATGGTTAGATGGTCCAGGCAGAGAGAGGAAGGGGGCAGTAGGGAAGTGTTGTTTGATAGTGGGGAGGAGGAGTAGTGGTCAGGGAGAGGGGGCCAGGGGTGAGAGGAGGTGGCTGGACTGGCCCGTTCTCCCCAAGTCTTGGAAGAGAGGAAATCTATTGCCAGCTGCTTCTCTTAGGGGTTCCACTTGGAAGGAGCTCTGTAAAGTAGGCTATTTGGAGACCTTGTTATCTAATGGTGGTCCCTACTCAGAAACATCCAAAAAGGGTGTGAAATGCAAGTGGAATGTATCTGAATGCATGCTGCATTTCCCCACAGCTCCATCAACATTCAACCGTTTACATACATTGAAATTACATTTTCCCCAAAGCACCAACATTTTCTTTTTGAGGTCTTCACTTTTAGATGTATCTCTTCCGAACAAATCCTCCCTCCCAGCACCGCACATTGCTAAGTGCTAATGACCTCCCATTGTTCTGTGTCTGGCTATTGTGTACATTGATTGCCCCCTGGGGGCTTCTGTCTCATTGCACATGGCAGTCCTTCTGGTCAAGCTATTGGACCAATCCCTGCTGACTCATTTTCAAGTCCTCATTTGCATGGCCTAAGGAGGACCTGAAGGAGGACCACAGGTACTTTACAATTGACCAATAGGAAAGCGGTTGTTGGGGGCGGGATGTTCCAAATTCTGTATATAAGTCTTGTTCAATAAAGTTGTTCTAGAGTTCCTTCACCCTCAATCTAGAGTTCTGTCTCTTATTGGGGGAATCTGCTGCAAGGGATTGCTATGGTCTTCCATACTCCCTTAGAGAATCACTGAGCTCTTGTAAGAGCTTGTGTAAGAGCTTGTTCTGCTGCACTCTCTGGGGAAAGAGAGGTTCACCCACAGGAACCTGGAGCCTTGTCGTAGGTCCAGGGTGGGTAGGAGATGCCAAGACCCTAACCAAGCTGCGGCGGTTCGTTGGGGTCTGAAGTGGTTACGGTGTCTGGTGGAGTGCTTGGAGCCCTCGGGAAGCACTGGGAGCATCTGTCAACAGAGGTACCCGCTCAGGGGTGCCCTGTTCCGTTACAGAAGGCCTGTCTCACAGTCCTTGTTCTAAATCATTCCAAAGGTATTCTATTGGGTTCAGGTCAGGACTCTGTGCAGGCCAGTCAAGTTCTTCCACCCCAAACTCGCTCATCCATGTCTTTATGGACCTTGCTTTGTGCACTGGTGCGCAGTCATGTTGGAACAGGAAGGGACCATCCCCAAACTGTACCCACAAAGTTGGGAGCATGAAATTGTCCAAAATGTCTTGGTATGCTGACGCCTTAAGAGTTCCCTTCACTGGAACTAAGGGGCCAAGCTCAACCCCTGAAAAACAACCCAACACCATAATCCCCCTCCACCAAATGATTTGGACCAGTGCACAAAACGAAGGTCCATAAAGACATGGATGAGGGTGTTTTGGGTGGAGGAACTTGACTGGCCTGCACAGAGTCCTGACCTCAACCCCATAGAACCCCTTTGGGATGAACAAGAGAGCAGACTGCAAGCAAGGGCTTATTGTCCACATCAGTGCCTGACCTCACAAATGTTCTTCTGAAAGAATGGTCAAACTCCTAAACCTTGTGGACAGCCTTCCCAGAAGAGTTGAAGCTGTTATAACTGCAAAGGGTGGGCAACTCAATATTGAACCCTACGGACTAAGACTGGGATGCCATTAAAATTCATGTGCGTGTAAAGGCAGGTGTCCCAATACTTTTGACAATATTATCTATCTATCTACTCTATCTATCTATCTATCTATCTATCTATCTATCTATCTTACCTATCTATCTATCTATCTATCTATCTATCTATCTATCTATCTATCTATCTATCTATCTATCTATCTATCTATCTATCTATCTATCTATCTATCTATCTATCTATCTATCTATCTATCTATCTATCTATCTATCTATCTATCTATCTATCTATCTATCTATCTATCTATCTATCTATCTATCTATCTATCTATCTATCTATCTATCTATCTATCCCTCTTTCCATAGAACAAAGTTCTGTAGTTTCCATGGCCTTGTAGTACAGTTGGGTGCAGTGGTGCGGTCTTTTATCAGACAGTAAATTTTGGCTCTCCTGATTGGTAGTGGGTTGTGTGCCGCAGTCCTAATGTCCGCTGCCCACAGGCCAGGCACATCCATCTTGTTCTGTACTTCGCTGCCAAGCCCTTTAATTGGTTCTGGGTTAGTTCTCAGATAACAGCTAAAAGATTGTGAACAAATGAAGGTGAAGCAGATTGAATAAAGGCGATTTTAATAATAAACGTATTTCCTCCAGGACCTTCCTGTCAAAGCGTTTTAAAGCTGCGATGTATTGCGGCCTACAGCGCCGTGTAAAGGAAAGTGGACGCTCGGAGCCGTGCGCAGTGGCAAGGTCTTGGTAATGTAAAGCGACCTGATTTTTTTTTTTACCAACTGTTGACAAATTGCCAGAGCAAAGTAATTTCTCTGAATCCTAAAAAGTCTGCATGTGTTAGTGCTGAAAGAAGGAAGGGAGCCTGGGGCCCGTGTAAATTATGCACTGGAATGTTGTGGGTTTTTTCAATGTGGCCTTGGCTAGGGAGTGTCCATCCAAAACATTTTACATTCTATTTGAGTTTTAAGAGAGTGTGGAAAAATTAGGACCCCTGTTGAGTTTTTACAGCTATTAACATCTCCAATAGAGATTACCCACCACGTACTGCCATGGTGACAACAGTTACTTTTTATATTGGTGGTTAATAGGAAGAATGTTCCTTCCATTGGTGGTCAGTGGGAAGAATGTTCCTTACATTGGTGGTCAGTGGGAAGAATGTCCCTTACATTGGTGGTCAGTGGGAAGAATGTTCCTTACATTGGTGGTCAGTGGGAAGAATGCTCCTTACATTGGTGGTCATTGGAAAGAATGTCCCTTACATTGTTGATCAGTGAGAAGAATGCTCCTTACATTGGTCATCAGTGGGAAGAATGTTCCTTACATTGGTGGTCAGTGGGAAGAATGTTCCTTACATTGGTCATCAGTGGGAAGAATGTTCCTTACATTGGTGGTCAGTGGGAAGAATGCTCCTTACATTTGTGGTCAGTGGGAAGAATGTTCCTTACATTGGTGATCAGTGGGAAGAATGTTCCTTACATTGGTGGTCAGTGGGAAGAATGTTCCTTACATTGGTGATCAGTGGGAAGAATGCTCCTTACATTGGTCGTCAGTGGGAAGAATGTCCCTTACATTGGTGGTCAGTGAGAAGAATGTCCCTTACATTGGTGATCAGTGGGAAGAATGTCCCCTACATTGGTGGTCAGTGGGAAGAATGCTCCTTACATTGGTGATCAGTGGGAAAAATGCCACTTACATTGGTGGTCAGTGGGAAGAATGTCCCTTACATTGGTGGTCAGTGGGAAGAAGGAGGAGGACACAGTGAGGGAGCTCTCTGACAACCAGCCTTTTTTCAAGCCTGGGCCTTGCCTGCTAGCTTGGCCCAGGAACAATGCCTGATCCTGGGGGTGGCCCTGGGAGGGATCCCCCTGATGACACGGGGTCTAGTGAGGAGGAGGTGGAGGACCTGTCTGTAGGTCCAGGCCCTGGTGAGAATGCGGATGTCTTCAGCCAGAAGATTATCAATCGTTTTAGGGCGATTGGGAGAGCTGAAGAAAAACTTAAAAGTTTTGAAGGCTGAACACAAATCTCTCAGAACCAAGTATTTCCAGGCCTGGAGTAAAAATCGCACAGCCATGAAGCCTGAGTTACAGGAATTGGAAGAAAAGGTAAAGAAACAATCTTTATTATTAAAAAAGCTGAAAGACATAAGTGGAGCATTTAAAGAAAAATTTGATAATGAGAGGAGATTTACCAGCCAAGCATCAGCAAGCTCTGTGGATCAGCAGCCTCAGTTAATGGATGACCAGGCTCCATCTGCCTCTGCACCTCTCCCCCCATGTCAGGCCTGGGAATCGCCAGCGGCAACCAGCCAGGGGGTTGAGAGTGAGCATGGATCCCTGACCTTCATCCAGGAGATGGAGTCATCCCTGAGAGCAGACAAGTTCGCCTTTACTGATGATCCATCAGAAGTCCCTGAGGATGAGCAGAGGAGATTCAAGCCAGCAAAGCCAGTACTAGTAGTACTAGTACTAGTGGAGAAATCGCAGTACACCATGCTGCCATCCAACATGTCTGCCCTATCTGCTGTAGTGGATGGTGTCCCAGGTGAGAAGGAGCTGCCTATTGGAGATTCTGCTGTGGAGAACCCCAGTGCAGACATGCAGGGAAAATCCCTGACGGAGTCACCAGATTGTCAGAGAAATGTGGATGGACCTGCATCTAACACCCCAGGCATGGATTTTTCTGCTCCTGCTGAGACCAGTAGTCCCTCTGCAAGCAAAATGGCTGCAAACTCCAAAGAGTTTGCTTCCGCTGAGTTTCCCAGTGTTCCAGGGCTGATTGACCAGCTGATTGCTGGTGGGGGAGGGGATCAACATGGTGCTGCAAGTGGAGTGGAAGCAGCTATGGAAGTATCCTGCAATGCTTTACCTGCTGCTGTGTTAAAACAGGATTCTATTTCTACAACTGAAAACTCTGTCCCAGTGGAAGAGAAGATGACAGCTGGAGTTCTTACCAATGCATTAGCAACTATGGATTCTGCTGTAAAGACAACAGGAATAATAAATATCCCAGCAAGTATAAAAAATGACTATAATAATCATTTTAAATTAAAGCAATGAATGTGGTGGTGGTGGGTGGTGGTGAAGGGGTTAGTAATGCTGGGAAAAATAAAAATTACATTTCTCCCCCTGCTCAGCAGAGGAAGGATTCATTGGTTGTACAGATCAATCCCGAAACTGTGCAATCGTTATCTGCTAAGTGTGTGAGATAGTTTAAAACAAACTGATGGATTTTCTGCTGGGAGGAATGTTGGCAGCTATGCTTCAGTTTTGGGGAGTCGCACCAGGGTGGGTGGTGGGAATTCTGTTAATAATCACAATTCAGGGAGGTTTGGTGGGGGCCTGGTTAGTGGTTATAGGAGGAGAAATGTGGTTCAGTTGAGGTGGGAGGGGGAGGGAACCCCACCAGTAAGGGGGAGAGTGGCTGAGTTGATTTTGGAAATGGGGTTTAAAGCTTGTGATATTTTTGCTTTGATTTGCCCGGTGGGAAGTTATGAATTTGATTTGTCTTTTGTGAAACCTGAGAGTTTGGATCTCTTTTGGGAGAGATTTAGGAGGTGCAAGGGCCTTCAGCAGTGGAGTAGTTTGGTGCCAAAGGTGATTTCAAGGCAGCCTCTGATAAAATCAGTGACAATCTTGGTGCGTAACGAATCCATACCAGAGGCTGATTTAATAGTATGGTTACGCCGATATGGCAAGGTCCTCACTCCACTGCGGAAGGTCCTTGATGAGCATGGGATATGGACAGGGGCCTGGACAGTGTCACTAAAATTGGGGGTGCTGGGCAATGTAGTTCAGCACCTTCCCTGCTCAGCCTTTCTGGGAAGGGATAGGCTGACCATTTTTTACCAAGGTCAGCCTAAGGTGTGTAATAAATGTGTCGATAAAGGCCACTTTGCATCGACCTGCACCCTCAAGAAGTGTTCACTGTGCCAGGATTTAGGCCATTTGACCAGAGAATGCACCCAGATTCGGTGCAATTTGTGCCAGCAGCGGGGTCATCCATATAGCCAGTGCCCAGAGGCACTGCATAACCTGCCAGGATTGGAGACTGAGCTGCAGAGGCTTGATAAAGAAGATGAAGCAGCTGAAGTTAGGGAGGAAACTCTTGCCCCTCCTGTGTCTGTTGTGTCAGATTCTGTTTCCCCTGGTGATGTGGTCCCTGAGTCTGTCCCTCCTGTTGTTGTTCCTACATCTACTGTACGTAGATCCTCCAGACTAGCGGAAGCTGCTGGTGGGGTGGGTATAGTCGATCTTCCCCCTCGGCCTACTCCACCTCCAGTCCCTGTCTCTCGACACCGCAAGCGTGGCCAAGAGGGTGCAGGGGTGCTGGATGGTGATGGGGGTCGATGGGGTTGAGGGAGGGTTGTCCATGTCCCATGTCTCACCCTCTGTTGTGGAGGATTCAGATGATGAGGGGTGGGAGAGGACAAGGAGGAAGAAAAAGAGGAAGACCAGTAAAGCAGTCATTTCCTCCTTACAGTCAGACCCAGGAGAGGTACCTCTTGGCAACACATTTTCTGTTTTATCAGGGGAGGAGTTGGTGTCGGATTTATCTATTTCTTTATCATCTATGGATGAGGGGGAGTCACATAGTGTAAAGAGAGCTGTTTCAGGTGATAAGAGTGTGGTAGAGGTTAAGAAACGACTACCCCAATCATCCTGATGGCAGTTCCCGCTCCAATAAAGGTGGCGACTATTAATGTCGCCAGCGTAAAATCTGCAAGAGCTCGTGATATTGCCTTATTTTTTCTCAGTGAGTTTGATGCTGAGATTTTATTTTTGCAAGAGACCTGGCTCAATACTTTGGCCGATGTCCATCTAGCAAAAAGGGAGTGGAGATGCGGTCCCTCCTTTAGATCTCTTGCGGCTGAGCCTTGCAGCGGAGTTGCGGTTCTTTTTAAAACTGATATGGTAACGTGCCGGTGGGTAATTGAGGTAGAAATGGGGAGATGCATGGTCTTAGACGTCTCTGTTAGGGGGCAGGACCTGCGCCTGATCAATATCTATGGACCGCAGTCAAAATGGGGCAGGAAATGCCTCCTCGCAAAGATCAAGCCCTTCCTTTTTTCATCCCAGCAGGTTGTCTCTGGAGGTGACTTTAACACCATAATTAGGCCTGAAGACAGGAGGCTGGGTTATGATAGCGTTTTTCTTAGAGATATGGTTAGACAAGCAGGCCTGGTAGATGTGCACATTAAGCACTACCCTGGCAGCACGGGATTCACGTTTCAGAGAGGGAATAGTCAGAGTAGGATAGACAGGTTTTTTTTTAAAGGAGAACTCTGCTTTCTCAGCTCCTGAGTTGAGGGCGGTGGAGTTCTCTGACCACTGTATGCTGTCTGTAACTGAATGCCTCGGACACTCCACCCAGGGGAAGGGGTACCTGGAAACTGAATTCGGCTCTCCTGGAAGATGTAGAGGTAAGACAATCCTTTGAGGATTTTTTTCAGGCACAGGTTTCTATTCTGGACTTTTGCAGCAGTAAGTCAGAGTGGTGGGAGCTTGTCAAACAAAGGGCGATTGGACTTTTCAAGGCCAAAAGTAAGAAGAAGTAGCTTGGTATGTATATTGCATACCAGCATTTGCGGAGGAAGCTTGATCGTCTTGTCTCGTATGGAGGAGATCCAGGGGAGATCTCTGAGGTAAAGCTTCTTCTTAGGAAGTGTCAATACGACCGGCATGCCTCCTTGGTTCTTGAGAGATATTACGGGAAATATCACTCGCCTGATCCTTACCAGAACTGTAAACAAGACATAGCAGTTAAGATGGTCATAGGTCTGAGGGATAGTACGGGTTCCCTGGTGAAGTCCAGATCAGAGATCCTGGAGATGTTCAGGTCATATTACGCAGACCTTCTGGGAAGAAAGGACCTTAGTCGGGACAATATGGAAAGCTTTCTGGATCCTACTCCAGGATTGGGAAATGGTACATTGCCTTTGATGGATTTGACAGAACCAATTTCAGCGGATGAGGTAGTTCACGCTATAGAGAAGCTGGCTACCAAAAAATTGCCTGGGCCAGATGGGTTGATAGCTGAATTTTACAAGTGTTTTAAGTCCATTCTGGCTCCCTTTTTAGCGCAGGTTTATAACAGCTGTTTAGAAGAGGGTTCTCTCCCTCCCTCCATGAGGCAATCCGCTGTGATTCTTCTGTCAAAAGGTAAAGACCCCTCAATAATTGAGAACTGGTGCCCCATCAGTCTTCTCAATGTTGATAGAAAGATCTTGGCGAAGATTCTTTTTTGACGCTTGTCGTCAGTAGCAGGCAATTTGTTGTCCAATCATCAGCACTGCTCGGTCCAGGGCAGAAGTACCTTTTCAGCAATTTTAGCTGTCCGGGAGGCTTTGGAGCGATGCAGGGCTGCTGGATGGAGAAAGTACTTGCTGGCATTGGATCAGGCGAAGGCTTTTGATCGAGTCAATCATGAGTACCTGTATTTGCTTTCTGGTAGATACGGCCTGCAGGGGAGGTTTATAGATTGGCTGAAAACATTATATAAAGGGGCTGAGAGCTTCCCACTTGTTAATGGTTGAGTTGAACGGCCTTTTGAGGTTGGCTCTGGTGTGCGCCAGGGGTGTCCTTTGAGCCCCCTGCTATATGTATTCGCAATCGACCCCTTCATAAGAAGGTTAGAGGGTGGATCATTGTGCGGGGTGCCTTTGGGCATTGCTGGTGTGCCACCTTTGAAGGTCGTGGCCTATGCCGATGATGTTTCTGTTATTATCTCTGGGATGGAGGAGGCGCAGGGGGTGGTCTCTGTGATATAGCAGTACACGGAGGCTTCTGGCTCTAAAATCAATCATGAAAAGAGTGAAGTTTTCTGGATGGGTGAGGAGGGTGAAAGCTTCGAACTTCCGGATGCCTTCCCAGAGCCCCAGCAGGAAATTAAAGTGTTGGGCATCAAATTTGGTCCTGGTGACTATGGTCATCGAAATTGGGAAAGCAGGTTGTTGAATGCCAATGCCAAGGTGGCAAGCTGGAAGAAATGGAAACTTTCCTTGAGGGAAAGGGTTGACTTGATTAAAACTTACCTTATCCCAATCTTTTTATATGTCAGCTTTGTCTGTATCTTGCCGGAATCTCTCTATGCAAGGGTGTACAGCTGCTTTTTCCAACTGTTATGGGGAAATAGGCTGAACCTGATCAAACGTAATGTAACTTACCTGTCCAGGTGGGAGGGTGGTCTAGGAATGGTCAACCCTATAGTTTTCCTTTCTCTGCTCTTTTTAAAGCATAATCTTGGTAATATGTTCGCAGAGACCCCGCCGGGATGGGTGGGTATTTTTCAATCTTGGTTTAGGCCTTTTCTGCGATGCTGGGAAGATGGTGGGCCAGTGAAAAGTCTGAGAGTCCGACATGGCAAGCTTCCGGCTTATGTTGCCCCGTGTCTGAAAATACTTAGGCAGTGGCAGGTGACAGTGGGGGATATCAAGTCCCTCCCCAGAAAGCTTCTGGAGAAGAGGATTTTGGGCTCTGCTTTCAGTGTGTCGCTGACCTTAAGGGATTGCCCAGGCCCCATAATGAGGGAGGGGTTGCGTTTAATTAACTTGGGAAGAATCCCTTTGAAGTTTAGGGATCAAGCCTGGCTTGCTTTCCATGGAAGGCTCTATGTGAGAGGGAACCTGAAGAATCGCCCTGTGGATGATCGGGATTGTCCTAGAGCGGAGTGTGTTGGTAAAGTAGAGTCTATGGACCACTTTTTGCTCCAGTGTCCCTTTAACATAGAGGTGTATAAAAGGGTGGGGAGGGCTCTAGGCATCCCCTTTCTCTATCGCATGAGTTATGCGGAGTGGGTGTACGGGGCATTCCCGACTCGCAGGGATTTTGATTTGGATACACTTTTTCTAGTTAGTATAGTTGTCCGTTACTTCACGTGGAATGAAAGGTGTCAGATTACCCTGCGGAAGAAAGTCCTCCCTGTTGAGGTGGTGGTGTACGATATTCTGGGTGAGGTTGGGAAGATTCGGGGTCTTGAGAAGGGCAGGGAGCCTCGAGCGGTCTGGATAAGGGCGTGGAGGAATATCAGACCTGCTTTTAGTGAACTGTCCATCTCTTTGTGAGGAGATCTTTTCCTATGCTATTTCGGTCACACCCTTATCTTTTGTTGGTTAATATCTTCTTTTTTGAAGAAGGGCTGCATGCATAATGGGGGTGGTTTTCCCCTTTTCATGCAAATATGTATATATTTATTTATGTATATTGATTTTATGCTTATTGATTGCAAGACTTTTAATAAACAAAAATTGGGAAGAATGCATCTTACATTGGTGATCAGTGAGAACAGAAATATAAATCTCATGGACTGGAAGCATTAGGGTAACAGTACAGTTACACCCATGCTCAGCTTTCAGGAAGCCATCATTTGGTAAAGAAACGGAGATAAGTAGTTAAGCCAATACTTTTATCTCCTGTCCTTTCTTGTTATATCTAATAAAAAAGGCATCCTGAATTTCCAAACAAGATAGGTTATCTGTCATTGCTTTTAGTTCAGGAATAACTATACATCTGCCTTAATTTTGCTATACAAATAACCTATATGCATTTGACTAAACAAGTTTAAACTAAAGTTGAAATTATGAAAATGTCCTCCAGGTGGCAGTGTTGAGAACATACAAATTTAAATTTCTAGCTCCTGCTTGTGAAATTATAATGATTAGATTTTTGTTTTTATTTACAGCTTGTTAACATGTCTGCATAAATCTTAAGTTCTACATATCATCAGCAGATCAAGGCTTCTTCAAAGTGATGATTTTGCCATGTGGTTCCAAAAAAATGCATAGACAAGAGGAAAATCCATTGTATGCAGCGGCGTGCAATGGACTAGGTCTGTGCATTGGAAAATAGGACTGCATTTTTGGTGCATCCAACTTCATTTTCCTACTTCAGCCAATTTGATGGGAACCTTCAAGAACACAGCAGAGTGCATTGTTCATTGTGACTTGATACAAACTTACAATATATAAGTCCGAGCAATCACTAGGGCATCACTCTATTTAACTTTGCTTTGTTTTGTATAATTCTCCTTTAAGTGGCGTGGCAGGGGGTGTGCCCTATGCCTACATACTTTTGGTAATAGGTGTCCCTCATTCCCATGCTAAAAAGTTGTGAAGTATAGTATTAGGCTGTCATTTAATTAGGATAAATAAACAGAACCCCTTACATCAAATGTCCCCATCAGAGTCCCGCTTACATCAAATGTACCCATTAGCCTGCCCCCTACATCAAGTGTCCCCATCGGAATTTCCTTTTACATCAATTGCCCCATCAGAGTGCCCCTTACATCAATTGTACCCATCAGAGTGCCCCCTTACATCAGCTGCCCCATTAGAGTGCCCCCTTACATCAAGTGTCCCCATCAGAGTACCCCCTTACATCAATTGTCCCCACCAGAGTGCCCCTTACATCAGCTGCCCCATTTGAGTGCCCCTTACATCATATGTCCCCATCAGACTGCCCCCTTACATCAAGTGTCCCCATCAGAGTACCCCCTTACATCAAGTGTCCCCCCATCAGAGTGCCCCCTTACATTAATGTTACCAACAGAGTGTCCTCTTATATCAATTGCCCCATAAGAGTGCCCCCTTACATCAAATGTCCCCATCAGAGTCCCGCTTACATCAAATGTGCCCATTAGCCTGCCCCCTTCATCAAGTGTCCCCATCAGAATGTCCTTTTACATCAAATGTCCCCATCAGAATGTCCTTTTACATCAAATGCCCCACCAGAGTGCCGCCTTACATCAGTTGCCCCATCAGAGTGCCCCCTTACATCAAGTGTCCCCATCAGAGTGCCCCCTTACATCAAGTGTCCCCATCAGAGTGCCCCCTTACATCAAATGTCCCCAACAGAGTGCCCCCTTACATCAAGTGTCCCCAACAAAGTGCCCCCTTACATCAAATGTCCCCATCAGAGTGCCCCCTTACATCAAATGTCCCCATCAGAGTGCCCCCTTTCATCAAATGTCCCCATCACAGTCCCTCCTTTATCAATTGTCACCATCAGACTGTCTCATGGATTAGTGGAAGCACTATCAGAGATTTGGGGGAGGGGGTGCAGAATTAAAATCTAGGGGGGTACAGGCCAGCCCAGCACCCCCCTAGATCTAGGCCTGGATGCTGGGCTCTCATCAAAAAGTATACTCACCTGCTCAGCAGATCCACTAATCAGGTGTCGCAGACTGTCCTACACCGCCATCTTGGTGCCCTCATTGAGAGATCGGCTGTCTCTTCTGGGTCCAGCCAGGCCTTAATTGAGGTGTGCCACCTCCACCCACCCGCAGCAGCAGGGGAATCAGATATGGCCAGTAGAGGGGGTGATCGGTAAAGGGGGACAATTAGAGGAACTGATCCCCTGTGTGCCTTTCCGTGCAGCAGCTAAAAGCTGGCTTCTCCTTCTCTCCCTCCCATCGTCTTTCAGCTGCTGCAGGGAGAGACACATAGGGGATCGGTTCCTGTAATCACCTTCTCTGTCCAAGATTTGATTCCCTCTGCGGGGGAAAAATTATATTTTTTTTTTTATGAAAATATAATTTTAATATTTTGGGGAGGGGGGGCTGAGACGGGTGAGATTGATGGGGGGGTACAGAAAGCACCCCCCTTTCCAAAAAGTGGGCAGGGAATAGATACAGGGCAGCATGCATTAACAGTGGGGGAGGGGGAACAGTTCCGCATCCTTTCCCTGGGAGCTAGGCAAACCTGTCCCAGTACTGACTTTAATGCACCATGATGTATATTGTGGCTTGTCAATGTGCATTTTATTATGCATTAAATATAGGGTCATCATCTACTTCCTGGACCAAGATGACAAAACCATGTAAATCCTGGTGCCTGTGCAGTTCTTGGCTGTGTTCACAAATGTCTGACACAGATCAGCCCCCTGCTGCAGCCTCTCATCTTTTGACTTGGTACAAAGTAACAATTTGAGTGATCACTGGGGGGGGGGGGGGGTAAGGAGACCAAGGAAATGCTTCTTCTTGCCTTCTTATAAATGTTGTAGTTTTCAAAGAGGTGTTTTTTTTTGTTTTTATTTAATTGAACAGTTGCCCTTAATATATTGAGACGTCAGGAGTTTATTCTTAACAGACAAATGCAGCGCTTAACCAATTAAGGATCAGGCCTATTTCTGACATTTGTTGTTTACAAGTTTAAATAATTTTTTTTGCTAGAAAATTAATTAGAACCCCCAAGCATTATATATATATATATATATATATATATATATATATTTATACATATATATATTTTTTTTTAGCAAAGACCCTAGAGAATAAAATGGAGATTGTAGCAATATTTTTTTTATCACACTGTATTTGCGCAGCGGTCTTACAAACGCAATGTTTTTGGAAAAAAAAATCACTTTTTTTAATTAAAAATAAGAAAACAGTAAAGTTAGCCCATTTTTTTTCTTTAATGTGAACGATAATGTTACACCGAGTAAATAGATACCCAACATTTCATGCTTCAAAATTGCGCATGCTCGCGGAATGGTGACAAACATTGGTATTTAAAAATCCCCATAGGCGATGCTTTAAAAATTTCTACAGGATACGAGTTTATAGTTACAGAGGAGGTCTAGGGCTAGAATTATTGCTCTCACTCTAACGATCGCGGTGATACCTCACATCTGTGGTTTGAACATCATTTAAATATGTGGGCGCAACTTGCGTATGCGTTCGCTTCTGTGCGTGAGCTAACGGGGGACGGGTAGTTTTAATTTTTTTTTTCCTATTTATTTTACTTTTTATTTTTACACTGTTTTTTAAAAAAATATTTTATGATCACTTTTATTCCTAATACAAGGAATGTACACATCCCTTGTAATAGAAATAAGCATGACAGGTCCTCTTTAATGTGAGATCTGGGGTCAAAAATACCTCACATCTCACATCTACATTAAAAAGCAAAAAAAAGAAAAAGAAAAAAAAAGTAATTTTTTTTCATGATGAAAAAAATGGGCTCTTAAAATCTGTTGCTAGGAAGTGATGTATGACATCCCTCCGGTCTTCCAAGGCCATAGAGTGGAGCGGAGGCCAGCTTGCCCTCACTCGACTTCCTACCTAGAAGGGGAAAGGAGACCGGATTGTTTTCCCCGCTACCGACGGGTCTGGTAAGTGGGGAAAATTACCAGGAAGTGGCAGGATTAGAGGGGGGGGCACCTTTCCTGCCCCCCATAAGGTTGATCCTGTGGCGATTCCGCTGCTGGGACCACCCTTATGTTAAAGAGGAGCGACCGCCGTTTAAAAAAATACCAGAGTTATGGCAGCTATCTGCTGCCATAACCCCGGTATTTAACATCAAAGTACCGACGTAAATACACGGTGGGTGGTCCGTAAGTGACCCCTTAAAGAGTCCAATATGCAAATGAAAAAACAATATTCCAAAAAAAAAGTCCATAGATGTGCAAAAATGCATGCAGGAGAAGTGTTGAGGAATCCGCCATCAGAGGAAAGAGTTCACACTGACCCTTACCCCAAAAGATGGACTACTTGTGCAAGAGTAGTCAATAAAGCTAAGGCATATCTCACTCCAACTCTCCACTGCTATGGCATCAATGATTCTCAATAAAACTGCATATACAGTGCCTTGCGAAAGTATTCGGCCCCCTGCAACTTTTCGACCTTTTGCCACATTTCAGGCTTCAAACATAAAGATATAAAACTGTAATTTTTGGTGAAGAATCAACAACAAGTGGGACACAATCATGAAGTGGAACGAAATTTATTGGATATTTCAAACTTTGTTAACAAATAAAAAACTGAAAAACTGGGCGTGCAAAATTATTCAGCCCCTTTACTTTCAGTGCAGCAAACTCTCTCCAGAAGTTCAGTGAGGATCTCTGAATGATCCAATGTTGACCTAAATGACTAATGATAATAAATAGAATCCACCTGTGTGTAATCAAGTCTCCGTATAAATGCACCTGCACTGTGATAGTCTCAGAGGTCCGTTTAAAGCGCAGAGAGCATCATGAAGAACAAGGAACACACCAGGCAGGTCCGAGATACTGTTGTGGAGAAGTTTAAAGCCGTATATATATATATATTGATATTATACTGTATTTATATATTATTTTGTATGTATGTATATATATAAATAAAAAAAAAAAAATAATTATCATGATTGATATATGTAGGGATAAGAATAGGATAAAGAACCTCATTGTGCAGTATTACTCATAAGTAATTATTTATTGGTAAGATCCAAGATACTCACAAACAGAAGCATAAAAAAATGCATGTAAGTCCTCATATGATAGCTGATGTTTGCATCCAACAGTATGGCTAACCAGCATGATGACGTCACGTGACCTAGCTCCTCCCGACACGTTTTGTCAAAAGCAGACGTCATCAGGGGCTCCTGATGTCGTAGTCATTTGGTACTTGGCACCTTCCACTTGGCACTCCTACTTCTAATAGTGTCCCTGCCTCATTCAGGACCCAGTGTTGTAATGTGCATTTATGTTCCTGATTTTATTCAAATATTGTTGATTTTGGATCCTCCAAGTGTTTTCCTGTGCTCTGTCTATGAATGTTGTGTACTCTATTAGCATCCTATTCCATGCTTTTTGGCTGGCAGCAAGGAGACACTGACTTTGGCATATTGGAGTGCAATTGTATTGACCCTCCCGCACAGGTTTTACATAGAGAGTACCTGGAACATTTTGTTATGCCGTTTTATTGAGGGTCCTTGATGCCATAGTAGTGGACAGTTGGAGTGAGATGTGCCCTAGCTTTATTGCCTACTCTTGCACAAGTACAGTAGTCCATCTTTTGGGGTAAGGGTCAGTGTGAACTCTTTCCTCCGGTGGCGGATTCTTCTCCACACTTCTCTTGCATGCATTTTGTGCACATTTATGGACTCTTTTTTGGGACATTGTTTTTCATTTGCATTTTGGACTTTTTAGGAGGTCTTAAGCACTGCATTTGTGTGTTAATATTTTGATGTTCCTTGCCCAGGATTATACTGTAGTGTCAGCCGCTTTTGACTATATTATTTATTTTATGATGATTTCTTGTTTTTTAGGAGTTTATTCTTGCTGATTTCTAAAGTTACTGACAGGTCCACTTTAAAAATCCCGGCAGATATAAAAGACATAAATAATACATCACTGTATTTATCAATGCATTAATCATTTTTTTTCTTCAAGTACCTACATTTGACTAGTTATTAGCCTCTTGCAGTCCGGTAGAGCTGGAGTAGGAGAGTAAGAAGCAGCACAAGAAGTCAATCAGTTCTTGTGCTGACCAGATACATTCTGAAAGGAGGAGAGAGCAGAGTGACAGAGAGATGCACTCATCACTGTGCTGCTTCTCCTTTCACTGTCCAGTTACAGGCTGGGGGCTTGTCCGGGATAACCTGGACAGACTGAGGACATCTAGTGGCAGAAAAAATGTACTGCAGAAAAATCTTTGGATTAAAGGTTAACTTTACAACAAAAGCTGGTTTTGTTATTTTATCTTTTATTGGCTTATTCTTTTTGAGCTTGATACTTTCGGTGCATGAAAAAAAAAAATGCATGGGAACAGAAGAAAATAATGTGCAATAAAATTAAAACTCGGACTTCACACAAGGTAGGTGATCTGTCCAGTTACAGGCTGGGGGCTTGTCCGGGACAACCTGGACAGACTGAGGACATCTAGTGGCAGAAAAAAAGTACTGCAGATGAATCTTTGCATTGAGGACCAGTTCACCCAGAATGTGGTGCAGGAAAGGTGCCTTCCATGCATCACATTGTGCTGGAAAGCACTGCCCTTACAATCTGCTGTGGGTGCAAATGTATTATTAATGACATCTCAAATGCAGATCGCAAACAGTGCAATTTTTTTATACAAGCAGCATAAGTACCTACATTTGAATGAGTATCAGCCTCTCACAGTCCTTGTACAGTAGAGCTAGAGTGGGAGAGTAAGAAGCAGCACAAGAAGTCACTTAGTTCAAGTGCTGACAAGAAGCATGCTGATAAGAGGAGAGAGCAGAGTGACAGAGATATGCACGCATTACTGTGCTGCTTCTCCTTTCACTGTCCAGCTACAGGCTGGGGGCAAGCCATTAGACTGAGGACATCTAGTGGCAAAAAAAAGTGACTGCAGAAAAATCTTTGGATTGAGGGCCAGTTCACTGCAGAATGTGGTTCAGGAAATGTGCATTCCCAGGGCCTCTGCTATACTATTTTGCGCCCTAGGCAAGACCACATTCCCCCCCCCCCCCCCCCCCAAAAAAAAAGAAGAAAACTTCTACATTTTTAAAAACAGTAGAAAATATTAAAACATCTAAACATGAAACTGCTAAATTTATTTTAATTTTTTAATTCGCAATATTAAGTGCCATAAGATGCCAAAAAGACAGTCAAATCCAGCAAAAAAAACAAAAAAACAGCCCAATCCAACAAAGAGAAAGCCCAATCCAGCAAAGAGACATCCACATATAGCAAATTTACATCCAAATCCAGCAAAGAGACAGCTCAATCCAGCAAAGAGACATCCAAATCCAGCAAAGAGAAAGCCTAATCCAGCAAAGAGACATCCACATATAGCAAATTTACCTCCAAATCCAGCAAAGAGACAGCTCAATCCAGCAAAGAGACATCCAAATCCAGCAAAGAGATAGCCCAATCTAGCAAAGAGACATCCACATATAGCAAAGAAACAGCCCAATCTAGCAAAGAGACAACCTAATCCAGTAAAGAGACATCCAAATCCAGCAAATAGACAGTCAAATCCAGCAAAGAGACAGACCAATCTAAAAAAGCAGCCCAATCCAGCAAAGAGACATCCCCATATAGCAAAGAAATAGCCAAATCCAACAAAGAAACATTCCCACCCAGCAAAAATACAGCCCAATCCAGCAAGAAGACATCCTGAATTAGCAAATAAACATCCAAATCCTGCAAAAAGACAGACAAATCCAGCAAAGAGACTTCCCTATATAGCAAAGAGGCACCCCAATCTAGCAAAGAAACAGCCTAGTCCAGCAAAGAGACACCCCCATTTAGAAAAGAGACATCACAATCTAGCAAATAGACAACCAAATTCAGCAAAGAGACATCCCAATCCAGTAAAGAGACTTTCGAATGCAGCAAATAAACGGCCCAATCCAGCAAAGAGACAGCCCAGTCCAGCAAAGAGACATCCCAATACAGCAAAGAGATAGCAAAATCCAGCAAAGAGGCACTTCATCCAGCAGCCATGCACCGCTGCTACAGAGCAGGACTATTTGTCTGTGACACTTGATAAGTGTAGGGTTCAGTGCACTCACTTTCCTCCCATTGTGTGACAGACAGTGGCCAGCCCCGGAGCTATGTGTGTCCCTTCAGACAGCGCTTCCTGTGTGCCACTGGAGCTGTCACTCCCGACTTCTGTCTCCCCCACCTACTATGCTGGCGCCAGCCCTGCTCTAAGGCAACTCCGTGGTGGCTGGCCCAGTCAGCCCCTGCCAGATTGCCGTGGCTGCGTCCTAGGTGGCAGTGCACCCTAGGTGGCTGCCTCGGTTGCCTAGTGGTAGATTCGTCTCTGTGCATTCTATGAGCATTTCCTGCACCACGCAGGAATGCACTGCCTTTGCATTTGGCTGTAGGTGCCAATGTATTGTTAACCGCACCCCAAACCTCAGATTTCAAGTGCAGTGTTTTCTTTATACAAACAGCGTAAGTACCTACATATGACTAGGTATCAGCCTCTTGCAGCCCTTGTACAGCAGAGTTTGAGTGTGGGAGTAAGAAGCAGCACAAGAAGCCAATGAGTTCATGTGCTGGCAGGAAGCATGCTTATAGGAGGACAGAGCAAAGTGACAGAAAGTTGAGCTCATCACTGTGCTTCTTCTCTTTTCACTGTCCAGTTTCAGGTTGGGGGAACAACCTGGTCAGACTGAGGACAGGTTGGGGGCTTGTCCTGGACAACCTGGTCAGACTGAGGACAGGTTGGGGGCTTGTCCGGGACAACCTGGTCAGACTGAGGACAGGTTGGGGGCTTGTCCGGGACAACCTGGACAGACTATGGACTGGTTGGGGGCTTGTCCGGGACAACCTGGTCAGACTGAGGACAGGTTGGGGGCTTGTCCGGGATAACCTGGTCAGACTGAGGACAGGTTGGGGGCTTGTCCGGGACAACCTGGTCAGACTGAGGACAGGTTGGGGGCTTGTCCGGGACAACCTGGTCAGACTGAGGACAGGTTGGGGGCTTGTCCGGGACAACCTGGTCAGACTGAGGACAGGTTGGGGGCTTGTCCGGGACAACCTGGTCAGACTGAGGACAGGTTGGGGGCTTGCCCGGGACAACCTGGTCAGACTGAGGACATCTAGTGGCAGAAAAAATGTACTGCAGAAAAATCTTTGGATTAAAGATTAACTTTACAGCAGAAGCTGGTTTTATTATTTTCTTTTATTGGCTTATTCATTTTGAGCTCGATACTTTTGGTGCATAATAAAAAAAAAAGAAATACATGGGAACAGAAGAAAATAATGTGCAATAAAATCAAAACTCGGACTTCACACAAGGTAGGTGATCTTTTTGCTTGTAGGTCCCTGGAAATGGACGAGTAAAAAAAAATGTTTTTTTGGTTCTTAAAGGGTAAAAATAATTGCAAACACACAGCTGTGTCTATAGTACATGTAATCATCCATTACTAAAATGTCACACTTCAAGATGAACACCTCCCAATGACGAGTTGGGCTTACCAATGGATTGCTTTAATTTCATGCTTTATAAAGTATAGCTTGGATGAAATAATAAGGCATTCATCACTTCCAAACAGTTTAACAAAGAAAAAAAAAAAAGTACAATCATTCTAAAACACAAACTGTGGTGGCAGTTAAAACTAAAGTGTTGTTATCTTAAATCTGACCTCCTGCCTTCCCTTCAGTCTCGCACAGTTGGATCCTCTCTGAAATTGCTTACTCTGATTTCACTGTACACTGTGAGATTCTCACAATGTGTATTAAAAGCTGCAGCGAGACAGATGGAGCACGCTGCATTTCCTGGCTGGAGAACATCCAGCGTCATCTAGCACTTTCCTCCCCAGGCTGACTGTCCCTGGCCTGCCCCTTTCATTCAGGTTTATCAATCATGGAGGCTCATCATCACATGAGGGCTTTTTGCATGCAAATACAGCCTGCTTAGGAATGCCCACTCCTCCAAACTAACCTCCACCCATCAAGGCATTTTGATATTTGCATAACTCCTCCCACTGCTTGCACAGGGAGGAGACTCTTCACTCATTGTTAGTAGCAGGCAGGGGTTACCTGCTCGTTTAGGTCTAGGGACAAAGAAAAGAAAATATATTAACCCTATCTAGGGGTGTAGATAAGGGGGGTGATAGGGGAGGTCCAAATCCCCAGTGTGAGATCTTTACTGGGGGGCGGTTGGGAAGGAAGGTCATTTTTTGTTCTACTTTGTCTACTGACCTGTGCGTTACGCACTCCTGAGCCCTGTTAGCCCACTGCTTGCATAGGGGGGGGGACTATTTACTAATTTTTAGGAGCAGTCAGGGGTTCCCTGCTCGTTTAGGTCTAGAAACATGGAAAAGTATTAACCCCATCTAGGGGAGTAAATAAGGGGTGTGATAGGGGGGGGGGTCCAAACCCTCAGTGTGAGATCTTTATTGGGGTGGGGGTTGGCTTGGGAAGGAAGGTAATTTTTTTGTTCTACTTTGTCTACTGACCTGTGCGTTACGCACTCCTGACCCATGTTAGCCCACTGCTTGTATAGGGAGGGGACTATTCCATCATTTTCAGGAGCAGGCAGGGGTTAACTGCTCGTTTAGGTCTAGGGGCATAAAGAAGACGATCTATTATCCCCATCCAGGGGTGTAGATAAGGGGGGGATAGGGGGGTCCAAACCCTCAGTGTGAGATCTTTACCTGATGGGGGTGGGTTGGCTTGGGTCTTTACTGGGGGGGGTTGGTTTGGCGGGAAGGTCATTTTTTGTTCTACTTCCTCTACTGACCGGTGCGTTACGCACTCCTGACCCCTGTTAGCCCACTGCTTGCATATGGAGGGGACTCTTCACTCATTTTTGGAGCAGTTAACTGCTCCTTTATCTCTAAGGGCATAGAACAGGAGATCTATTACATCGGGTGTAGATAAGGGGGGGATAGGGGGGTCCAAACCCCCAGTGTAAGATCTGAACTAGGGGGATTTTGGCTTGTGGAGGAAGGTCATTTTTTTGTTCAACTCCCTCTACTGACCTGTGCGTTACGCACTCCTGTCCCTGCTAGACTCTCTTGCTTGTGGCACAGTAATTAAAGTATATTTTTGGCGGTACAAGGACTGTGCCATTTGTTACCATGTGCATAGTGTGTTCTCATTAAGTTTTAAGCCCTTCCCACTGTTAATGCAATTTTGCCACACCCCCAGTTGCCCTTAAAACGTTGCATGTGATGCCTGATTTTAATCACTTAGGTGCTGAAGGGCTAAAAAGAAAAATTATATAGAAACCCTATCACTCCCTAACACCAGGAGGGTGGGAAAGGAAATAAGGACTTTAAATTGGCCAGCAAGAAATCACATAGAGTTAAAAATGTCAATAATGTTTTATTACATCTCATAAAAAAGTGATACAAAAACAAAGAACATGGTTAAAAAAAAATTCATGTATATAACCAGTATGGTGGTATTTGGCATCTAGCACTGACGCATTTCACGAAAGACTTGCTTCTTCAGGATCCATTACTTTTATATCTACAATAAATAGAAAAGTCTGTATTCATTGTATATATAAAAGGTATGCATCCCGAAGAAGCAAGTCTTTCGTGAAACGCGTCAGTGCTAGATGCCAAATACCACCATAACGTGAACTCTGTATTTTTAGCCATGTTCTTCTTTCTTGTATCACTTTTCTATATGATATATTAAAACATTGACATTTTTAACTATATGTGATTTCTATATTCATTGTATACATAAAACACATTTCTCCTGAAGAAGCAAGTCTTTTGTGAAACACGTCAGTCCTAGACGCCAAATACTACCATATTGGTTGTACACACGAACTCTGTATTTTTAACCATGTTCTTCTTTCTTGTATCACTTTTTTTATGTGATATATTAAAACATTTTTGACATTTTTAACTCTATGTGATTTCTATATTCATTGTATATATATAAAATGCATTGCTCCTAAAGAAGCAAGTCGTTCCTGAAACACGTCAGTCCTAGATGCCAAATACTACCATATTGGCTGTATACATGAACTCTGTATTTTGAACCATGCTTTTCGTTTTTGTATCACTTTTATTATATGATGTTATAAAAAATTATGACATTTTTAACTCTTTGAGTTTCTATATTCATTGTATATATATATATATTTATATATTTCCGTTATAGTCCCAACCCCCTTTCCTATAGTCAGTGGATTTTGGGACCATTGATTGGGAACTTTTTCTCTTTCTTTGTATGTATATGTATATATATATATATATATATATATATATATATAAAAGGAGTGGATCCTGAAGAACCGAGTCTTTCGTGAAACACATTGGTCCTAGACGCCAAATATCACCATATTGGTTGTATACATGAATTTTGTATTTTTAACCATGTTCTTTCTTGTAATTTTGTTTATATTAAACATTATTGACATTTTTACTCTGTGTGATTTCTATATTCATTGTATATATAAATTGCATGGATCCTGAAGAAGCAAGTCTTTGGTGAAATACCACCATATTGGTTATTTACATTAACTCTGAATGAAGCATGAACCATGTTCTTTTTTTTTTTGTATTAATTTTTTATGATATATGAAAACATTATTGACATTCTCAATTCTCGGTAATTTCTATATTCATTTTATACATAAAACATGTGGACCCTGAAGAAGCGAAGCCTTTCGTGAAACGCGTCCTTCCTAGACGACAAATACCACCGTATTGGTTATATACATGAACTCTGAATGAAGCACGAACCATATCCTTTTTTATCACCTTTTTATATCATGTAAATAAAACATTGACATTTTTACATTTTAAATGTGATATCCCAGTGGCACAAGTACCAGTTTCCTTTCCCACCTTCCTGGTGTTGGGGAGTGAACGTGTTTCTATATTGTTTGCCTATGATCAGGGATAGTGTCCACTGAGAAATAGATTTTAGCCACTTCCTGCCAGCCATACGCATACACACTATATTACCAAAAGTATTGGGACGCCTGCCTTTACATGCACAAGAACTTTAATGGCATCCCAGTCTTAGTCCGTAGGGTTCAATATTGGGTTGGTTCACCCTTTGCAGCTATAACAGCTTCAACTCTTCTGGGAAGGCTGTCCACAAGGTTTAGGAGTGTGTCTATGGGAATGTTTGACCATTCTTCCAGAAGCAAATTTGTGAAGTAAGGCACTGATGTTGGATGGGAAGGCCTGGGTCACAGTCTCTACTCTAATTCATCCCAAAGGCGTTCTATCGGGTTGAGGTGCAGGCCAGTCAAGTTCCTCCACCTCAAACTCGCTCATTCATGTCTTTATGGACCTTGCTTTGTGCACTGGTGCACAGCCATGATGCAACAAGAAGGGGCCATCCCCAAACTAATCCCACAAAGTTGGGAGCATGAAATTTTCCGAAATGTCTTGGTATGCTGATGCCTTAAGAGTTTCCTTCACTGCAACTAAGGGGCCAAGCCCAACCCCCCCAAAAAAAACAACCCCACACCATAATCCCCCCCTCCACCAAATAATTTGGACCAGTGCACAAAGCAAGGAACATTGATAAACGAGTTTGGGGTGGAGGAACTTGACTGACCTGCCCCTCAACCTGACAGAATACCTTTGGGACTAATCTGGGGGGTGTGGTTAACTTTGTATTGACACTCCCAGCAGTTTGCATATGACAGTGCGAACTGCCTGCGAGTCGGGGGCGATGCGGGAACCCGCAGTGGATTCGCAGGGTTCCTGCATCGCACCAATGTGAACTGGCACTAAAGGGGAACAATACGGTTACTGCAGTGGCGGGCCATCCATTTGGGGCGCAAGGGCGCTGCCCCCCTAATCCATGTGCCCGGCCCCTAATCTACATGCAGGGCACCAGACGCACGGATTCCAATGGGTCCTTTTTTTTTTTTTAGAAGCACATGATTGGAGATGGAGGCTCTAATTGGCTTCAAAAAGGGTGGGCTCAGGGTGCCCAAAGCCCACCCAGTTGTGTGACTTTAGCAAATTAGTATTAGCGAATATTAATTCGCTAATGTCTCCCTGTTTCTCCTCACGGCCAATCAGGAAGCAAGTCCTGAGTCCCGATTGGCCAGGAGTCCTAAGACCCGATTGTCTGCGAGTCCTGACTTCTGATTGGCCGGGAGGAGAATAGACTGCCAGGACTCGGGAGGAGACGCCGGGGTGAAGACGCCACCTGACAACCGATCGATGCGATGGGGGGGGGGGGGGTTATGTGGTTGGCTGGCTGGGGGGCTGTGTGCCCCAAGTAAATTAAGCACCAGCCGCCACTGAACAATAAAATACAAAGGAGTTAAGAGGGCCCTGTTTATAAGAGCTTACAATCTAATAGGCTGTAGAATTTTTTTTAAATGACTTCCTCCCCATTTACCATTTGATTTTCAAATCTTTCATTCCCCTAAGAAAAGGACATGCTGATCCCCGACACATTTTCATTTACTCAAATATTTCTTTTTTATATATTTATATATATATATATATATATATATATATATATATATAAATGTCATATTTTATTTTTTCCTGTTCACAGAAGAAGGAATATTTTTTCCCCCCTTAATTTGTACATTTTGTGATGAGACGGTAGTGTGTGCGGCTCCGCTTAGAAGAAATGATTTTCCTTATTAAGAATTCTTCAATTTGGCACTTTGTTTACTTAGAGCTGACATCTGCTCTTGAACGACCTTAATGCTTTGTTTAGTTGCCGCACACGAGCAGATTACCGATGTAACATGTTTGTCAAGCTTTGTCGCGTTTTTTTACCCTTACCATTTATTCAAAGGACATTTTGTCTTTCTATGTTAACCAGTTCTGGACCGGAATGTTTTACCCCCTTAACCACTTTAAGACCAGAAGGATTTGCCCCCTTAATGACCAGGCCCTGGGGGCGTGGCCGGCTACTGATGTGAGAGCAGCGCGGTCCCGGAGCTCTCTCCTGCTTGCCCTGATCCTTCAGTGATCCTGTGGAACCCCGAGCCGCTACTCACCTGATTCCGACGCCCGTGTACTCCTGATCCCTCGGTGCATCAGCGGAGATGGTAAAGATCGGTCCCCCTGGTCCGGAGGCGCCTGGATCCCGGCCGTCGGCCTCCCTCCTCGAGCGGTCCCAAGATGGCGCCGGCCCGCCACGGAGCTCGAGCCAGCCAGCTGCTGCTGCACGATCCTCGCAGCCATCCGCCTCTCTCTCCCACGGAGGTGGTTCGGAGCCTGACGACTCTTCCTCCCTGCACCGGCATGAGACTGTGAGTGACCTTCTTCTTTCCTCCCCCCTAGACCCCACTGCTGAGGCAGGGGTGGGGGTAGATAGGCCTGAGCCATCCCTTGCTGCCATCATGGATGCCATCCGCCATTGTCAGGCCTCTCTCACTACTCAAATTGAGTCTGTGAGGATGGAGATGTCATTCCTGAAGCAGGATGTCCATAATCTCCGCCATAGGGTGGGCAACGCGGAGCAACGTATTGGCGACCTGGAGGATGCCCACCGCCCCTTGCAGGCCTCTGTGTCTGATTTACAGAGGGGTCACACGGCCACCATTGATAAGATCACTGACATGGAGGATCGCCTCCGACGTAATAACCTCCGCTTTCTGGGATTCCCTGAGGGGGCGGAGGGAAAGACCCCCGAATCATTTATGGAAAAGTGGCTCCTTGACACCTTTGGGAAGAATGTTTTTTCTCCATTATTCGCCATTGAACGGGCGCACAGGGTGCCGCTGCGCCCCCTGCCACCAGGGGCGCCACCTCGTCCTCTTCTCATTAAACTTCTGCATTTCCGGGACAGGGAGGCTGTGCTACGGGCCTCCAGGGAGAAGGGCCGTGTCTCCTACAATAATAATGCTATCTCCATCTTTCCTGACTTCTCTGCAGCCACCCAAAAGCAGCGGGCCTCCTTTATGGCAGTTAAGAGGCGGCTGCGTGATCTCCAGTTACCATATAGTATGCTTTATCCTGCCCGTCTCCGGATCATCTCTCAAGGCAAGGCTCATTTTTTCCAGGATCCTCGGGAGGCTGCGCACTGGGTGGACTCCTTGGGCCGTGGCTCTCCTGGCCGCCAGGACCGGCGGTCTCCTCCTAGATGAAAGACTGTTTGTCTGCTGATAGTATGGTTGGGCTCTGGGCTCGTCCTGGTGCTCCTCATGGACCCTCTCTCGCCTGATTGATTTTTTGGGACAGATGGCTATTCCCTTTTTCTGGGGGTCGGGGTTCCTATTTTTCTGTTTTTTCTGATGGGCATTTTTTGGGGTGGGGGGGCTCCCCCCTCATCTCTTTCCTTTTTATTGTTTTTTCTCGTTTGTCTACTACAGGACGAGCAGATCCACGTTTCCCTGCATTTGACTTCCTTTTGTTGTTATGGGCTACAAAGCTCTCAATTGTTGGGGTTTGAGGGCCGGGTGGGCTAGGGTGGGGGGAGGGGGTGTTTGTTACTATTGCCATCCGCAACCTGCGGGTCTAGGCGGGTTTTTTCTTTTTGGTTTGTTTGTTTGCACCATTTTGATCCACAGGGTCGGTACAGTTTTTCCTTTTTTTGTTTCTGGGGTCATGCTCTCTCCTTATGCGATGCAGTTGATTTTGTTTACTATGTTACTGTGGTCACTTTTTTTATGTCTTATGTGTACTCCTTTTTCTGGGCTCCTCTCAGATGCTGGTTGTGCCTTGGCCCTTCGGGGTTTGCCTGTTTTTGGGCTGACCTACGGGGCGCTAACGCTGATTGTTGGTATATTCCTATGTCTACTCTACGTATAATCTCATGGAACGTCAGGGGGCTAAATTCTAAAGTGAAACGGTCTCTGATGTTTGACTATTTAAAACGCCATAGTCCTCACGTTGTTTTGTTACAGGAGACACACCTCCAGGGGTCCAGGGTTATGGCCCTTAAGCGGGCACACGTGGCGTATGCGCTACACTCTACCTACTCTTCCTATGCCCGAGGCACGTCCATTTTGATTGCCAAATCCGCTCCAGTCACTATTAAACATTTAAAGACGGACCCCTCGGGGTGCTTTGTTATCCTTGTTATTGAATATTTAGGTAAACCTTATACCCTGGTGAATGTTTATGTCCCCCCGCCGTTTACTAAGTCATTCTTTGACCGTGTTTTGGGTTTGGTTTTGGAAATGGCGGAGGGCCCTCTTATTATGGCGGGTGACTTTAACACGGTCCTCGACAATGCTTTGGACCGCTCTGGGGCTGCTTCTTCCCAACATACCCCCCTGCGCTCCTACTTAGACAAATTGGACCTCACGGACGCCTGGAGGTGGAAACATGGGGGGATTACTGAGTTTTCTTGTTATTCGAGCTCACACCACACTCTATCTAGGATTGACCTCTGTTTGCTCTCTCGGGAACTGCTGGGTCCGCTCTCGGGGATCAGGTACCTCCCTCGGGCGGTATCTGACCACTCCCCTTTGCTGGTGGACCTTGCTTTGGGGTCCCCACCTAATTATAAATTGTGGCGACTAAGCCCTCTGTGGCTGGCGGACCCTGCGGTGACTGATCAGGGGCTCACGGAATTGAATTCTTTCTGGGCGCTCAATGGACGGGAGGGGTCGGCACTGCTGACCTGGGACGCCTTCAAGGCCACTATGCGGGGCACCTTCTCGTCTGCCATAGGCCATGCTCGGAAGGCGCGTCAGACCAAGTTGGTTGACGCCGAACGGGCATTGCATACGGCTGAACGGCAATACTCTGACGACCCCTCCCCTCAGAATCACGCCGCTTGGCGGGCCAGAGCCCGTGATTTGGATCTCGTCCTTATTGAGCGCACCCAGAAAAAACTGTTATATCAGAATCAAAGAATTTTTGAAATGGGGGACAAAAACAGTCGCTTGTTGGCCTACTTGGCTAGGCCGGATTTTCAACCTTGTATCATTCCCCGGGTCACCAGCCAGGCCGGTGTCATTGTAGAACAAACTCCTGCTATTCTTCATAGTTTTGTTGAATTTTATTCCTCTTTATACCGCACCCAGGCCCATTACACTATTATCGAACTTGATGATTTTTTATATGATATTGAATTGCCCGCATTGTCGGTCGACCAATCTCGCTTCTTAGACTCCCCTTTGACCACAGAGGAGATTGACAAGGCCATAGCTACGTTTGCACATAATAAGACACCTGGCTTGGATGGTTTCCCCATTGAATGGTATCTTCACTATAGGGAATTGCTGGTCCCCCATTTGTTGAAAGTGTTTACTTGTGCTCTGAGGGAAGGACGTCTGCCACCCTCCATGACGGAAGCCCTTATAGTACTCATCCCGAAGCCGCGCAAGGACCCTCTTCTCTGTGAATCGTACCGTCCGATCTCACTTATTAATACAGATGTGAAGATTTTGGCCAAGGTCCTCGCGAGGAGGCTGAATACGGTTGTCACGGACTTGGTCGGGGCGGACCAGTCGGGGTTTATTCCTGGCCGGTCTACCTCGATCAACTTGCGTAGACTTTTTACCAACCTTCAGACGACTCATGATTCTGTGGGGGCCAGGGTTGTGGTGGCCCTGGACACTCACAAGGCTTTTGATTCAGTGGAGTGGCCTTATCTCTTGGAGGTATTGGCGAAATTTGGATTCGGACCGGGGTTCATAAAATGGGTACAACTTCTATATTATCTCCCTCGTGCCCGTATCAGGGTCAATAATTCCGTGTCTGACTCCTTTCCCATTTTTCGGGGTACTAGGCAGGGGTGCCCGTTGTCCCCGTTACTTTTCGCCCTGGCCATTGAGCCTTTGGCTGCGCAGATCCGCCAGTGTGCGGCTGTTGCGGGCTTTGTGATCAATGGCTTGGAGGAAAAGGTTTCCTTGTATGCGGATGATATGTTGATATATCTAGCGGATCCACATCAGTCCCTCCCCACTCTATTGTCCATTATTGATCGCTTCGGTCACTTCTCGGGTTTCAGGGTGAACTGGAGTAAATCTACTCTGTTCCCCCTGGATCCCCAGGTTCTGCCCCCTTCTCTCGCATTATGCCCTCTCCAGGTGGTAGATCGGTTTCGATACTTGGGGGTTGACATTCAACTTCCCTTGTCTCGTTTCCTCCCCAATAATTTAGATCCCTTGGTTGCCCGACTTAAATCTTCTTTGCAGCTCTGGTCCCAGCTTCCTCTCACGGTTTTGGGTAGGATCAATATTTTTAAAATGATGTTCCTTCCCCGATTTCTGTATGTGTTGAGTCACTCCCCGATATATGTTACCAAACGTCGTTTCCAGGTCATCGATTCGCTCTTCACTTCATTTATCTGGGGGGGTCGGCCGGCACGTGTGGCCAGAGATGCGTTGCAGTTACCTGTCTTAGCGGGGGGACTGGCAGCGCCCAACCTACGCCTTTATTATTTTGCCTCCCAGTTGGCACACGCACATTGGTGGTTCCATCCCGAGGACAATCATGCTGCGGCGGCCTTGGAGGCGGCTATTTTCACGTCCTATGAATCTCTGCAAAATTTGCTGCACCGTAGATCTACTATGGGCAGGCCGAACACTGCACTTATCTCGGTCACTCTACGGGTTTTTGCGGCTACCGCATTGGGTGAGGCCGACCCTCCGGGGTCGTACTCCCCTAATGCCCCCCTTTGGCACAATCCTCGGTTTCGGGAGTTTTTCGGTCGGGACGACGGTATTTTTTGGGCCCGTCTTGGGGTGAAGTCTGTTGATCACCTGTATGTCCGGGGAACCTTCCGGTCCTTTGCGGACATGCAGTCCACTTTTGCTGTACCATCTACGGCTCATTTTCGCTACCTCCAGCTGAGACATGCGGCGGCTGCGCAGTTCGGCCTCCGGGATGTCTCGCTGGAGCCATCCCCCTTGGAATATCTCCTCTCTGACTCTTCACATGAGAAACTGGTCTCCACATATTATCGTAGGCTTTTGCATTCTAAGTCTAAGCGCTTGGCGGTGGTTGAGTCCCAGTGGCGTGAAAACGTCCCGGACTTGACGGAGGAGGTTTGGCATGACGTCCTTCCTGAACAAATCCCGGTTGTAATTTCCTCCAGGGATAGAGTCATACAATTAAAATTCCTGTATAGGGCTTACTACACTCCCCTGTTCCTTCATAAAATTGGTACATTATCCTCCCCTCTCTGCTCTAAGTGCTCTGATGGTGTGGGATCCTTCTTTCACATGTTTTGGGAATGTCCCCCTGTCCGTGCCTTTTGGTCAGGGGTGACGGCCTTTATAACTGATGTCTCTCAATTGTCCAATGTCTGTAACCCCCTTCGTTGTCTCCTAGGATATGTGGATGATGAGGATGCTCCGGCTCGCACGAAACTATTTCTGCGTTTGCTCTTTTTCTATGCTAGGAAAGCTATTGCTCTCCGTTGGAAATCTTCCACACCCCCTGACGTTCCATTTTGGATCTCTATTGTTAATCAGGCTCTGCCTCTGTACAAACTGACGTATGAGGCCAGAGGATGTCCGAAGAAATTCAATAAAATCTGGTCCTTCTGGGTAGACTCTGATCTTACTGCCTCCTCGGTGTCTGACGCCTCCTAGGCGATGTCTACAGTGCCTTCTTTTGCTCAGCATGTGTCGTTATATATTGCTTATAATAATGTGTTACCCCCCCTTTTACCACGATTACTGGGTATTCTCTGTACTGTGGTTTTATTTTGTTAGATGATTGGAGAGGATGCTTTGTATGTTCTGTATCCTCTCTTTTATGTTGCACTGCCATTTTTCTTTTGGTGTACTGTGTTTTGTTTGTTTAATAAAAAACCTTTAAAAAAAAAAAAATGACCAGGCCCTATTTTGCAATTTGGCACTGCGTTACTTTAACGGACAATTGCGCGGTCGTGCGACGCTGTACCCAAACTAAATTTACGTCCTTTTTTTCCCACAAATAGAGCTATCTTATGTGGTATTTGATCACCTCTGCGATTTTTATTTTTTGCACTATAAGCAAAAAAAGAGCGACAATTCTTAAAAAAAAAAAAAAACCAATATTTTTTGCTTTCGGCTATATAACATTTCTAATAAAAAAAACATTTCAAATGTTTTCATAATTTTAGGCCAATTTGTATTCTACATATTTTTGGTTAAAAAAAAAATCCCAATAAGCGTATTTAACCCCTTCTGGACCGGAAGGATTTGCCCCCTTAATGATCAGGCCATTTTTTGCGACGGTACTGCGTTACTTTAACGGACAATTGCGCAGTTGTGCGACGCTGTACCTACATGAACGTGACGTCCTTTTTTCCCCACAAATAGAGCTTTCTTTTGGTGGTATTTGATCACCTGTGCCATTTTTATTTTTTGCGCTATAAACAAAAAAAGAGCGACAATTCTGAAAAAAAAAAAACAATATTTTTTGCTTTCTGCTATATAACATTCCCACTAAAAAAAAAATAAAAAATTGTATTTTTTTAACATTTTAGGCCAATTTGTTTTCTGCTACATATTTTTGGTAAAAAAAATCCCAATAAGCGTATTTTAACCACTTCTGGACCGGAAGGATTTGCCCCCTTAATGACCCGGCCATTTTTAGCGACGGTACTGCGTTACTTTAACGGACAATTGCGCAGTTGTGCGACGCTGTACCTACATGAACGTGATGTCCTTTTTCCCCCACAAATAGAGCTTTCTTTTGGTGGTATTTGATCACCTGTGCGGTTTTTATTTTTTGCGCTATAAATAAAAAAACAGCGACAATTCTGTTATATAACATTCCCAAAAAAAAAAATTTAAAGATCAAATTTTTTTTAACATTTTAGGCCAAATTGTTTTCTGCTACATATTTTTGGTAAAAAGAATCCCAATAAGCATATTTTGATTGGTTTGCGCACAAGTTATCGCGTCTACTAACTACAGGAAAGATTTGTGTCATTTTTATTGTTTTTTTTTTTTTTTTTTACTAGTAATGGCGGCGATCTGCAATTTTTAGTGGTTACAGTAATAATGACACTGGCAGGAAAGGGTGTTAACACAGTGGGTGATCAAGGGGTTAAATGTGAGCCTAGGGGAGTGATTCTAACTGTATGGGGGCGGGGCTTTTGAAATGACCATAGAGACCTGTGTTCCTACATAGAAGGATCACAGGTGCTCTGTGATCATTCCAGAGAGAAGAACGGTCAGCTGACCGTCCTTCTCTCTCAGCGTGGAGCGATTGCGGGTGTCAGGCGGCAATCGCAGCCGCCGGCCCCTTGCATCGGAGTCCCCGCTGCCGAGTGGGGGCGGGAGCGCGTCGCCGTCTGTGCTTGGTCGCCCCCCTGCGCTTGGTCGCCCCCTAGCTGCAGGCGCGCGTGTGACGTACAGTTACGCCAGTTCGCACAGGAGTGGCGAGTGTTCCAGGAAGACCTGTTACTGTACTGATGACACTGGCAGGGAAGGGGTTAACCCAGGGGCGATCAAAGGGTTAAATGTGAGCCTAGGGGGTGCTTTCTAACTGTTGGGGAGTAGGGACTTATCGGATCAACACAGGGACCTGTGTTCCTAAATAGGAGGAACACAGGAGCCCTGTGATGATTGCTGAGAGAACAACGGTCTGTGCGATCGCGGGTGCCCAATGGTAATCGCGGCCGCCAGCCCCGCAGATCAGCTTCCCCTCTCGCAAATCGCTGCATGCACGCGCCCCCCCCATTCTCGTTCCCAAAGAGCGACGTATGGGTACAGCGATTCGCGCAGTATATCTGCTCCGGGAGGTCGGCAAGTGGGTAAAGGACCCTTACCTATGGCAGGCAGGTTAAGTAGCCGCTGATATATTTACTGTTCCTGGAAAAAATATTCATACCCCTTGAAATTTTCAGCATTTTCTCATGTTACACAACCAAAGCTTCCTGAAAACATCAGATCTCCCTTCCTCTCAGTTACATTTTTAAAAAAGAAAACCTATTCTTTTTTTATTGCATAGCTGATTTTAGTATCTGTGATGTCATCACCGGGTCTCTCTATGTTTCCTTATGCAATACAGGCAGATTATGGCTGGTGGGTGGGGTCAGTAGGGTGCTATACATAGCTTCCTAAAAAAAAAAAAAAACAGCACTCTGCTTTAGTACTCTTCTCAGGAGCCCTGATACAAGCAGTGGGCTGGCTCTTTTGAGTGGAGTCATGCCAATATCAAAATACCTTGATGGGTGGATCTCAATCTGGACGAGTGGGTGTTCCTAGGAAGGATGTATTTGCATTCAGACCACCCTAGGTAAAGCCTGCATGTGACATTGAGCCTGTCATGACCTGCTGGTGACAATGTGCATCCCAGAGAAGTTTGTAGTTCCAGTATTCACCAGCGGGTGTCTCCAAGCCAGCAGATGCCAGTAATCAGTTTCAAGTGGTGCTGGCTGCTGGGAGGATATTTAATGCCGCTTCTGCTGTTACACCTTGCTCCTGTGTTTTGCTTGCTGCCAGATACTGCTAGCCATTATCTTGTTCATGCTCTTTGATCATGCACTCTGCCTTGTACCCTTACCCAGAAACCTGCTGCATTGTTCCTTCTCCTCCTTGTTTCTGATCCCTGTTTTGCTTCTCCCATCCTACATGGTCCCTGCACCTTCAGTTTTACCTTGTTTTCCTTTGATCCCCATTTGTATTTATTGTAAATAGTTAGTTTGATTGTTGGGATTTCTGTTATTCAGTTAGGTATTTTGTCACTGGGTTTTTGGTTCACTTATATCTGTATATTTGCTGGTGTTTAGATGTCTTTTGTTTTATTATTGGTACACTCACTTTTATATATATATATATATATATATATATATATAAATATATATATATATATATATATATATATATATATATATATATATATATATATACAACTGATTTCGTGCAGGTGGGCCGCCCTGCCACAGTATATATGTGTAGGGGGGTCCGGAAGAGGTTAATGGATGCCCTGCAGCAAAAAAAAAGAAAAAGTTTGTTATAGAGAGGAGAGGAGCCAAAAGTAAACTCTTCACCTCAAATCAAACACATAGTAGATTTAACCACTTGAAGGCCGTGCTACAGCTGAAAGATGGCTACACTGTGGGCTTGATTTGCCGGGAGGGCGTACATAGACGTCCTCCCGTGTACGCACGCCCCGTGACCAGGGAGTCCTTGGCACATGACTGATCTCAGATCGGAGTAAAGGGCAGATCCCGGCCCTTTACCACATGTTCAGCTGTTAGCCAATGACAACTCATCACGTGATGTAAACAGAAGCCATTAATCTGCTTTTTTATTTTAATCACGCTTGAGAAAAAACAAGCTGATTACCGCCTCATGTAAAAGGGACATCAGTCCCACACACCAACAGCCACTGCTGCTAAGCAGTGCCCACCAGTGTCACCTACCAGTGCCCATCAGTGCTGCTAAGCAGTGCCACCTACCAGTGCCTCCTACCATCAGTACTGCTAAGCAGTGCCCACCAGTGCCACCTACCAGTGCCCATCAGTGCTGCTAAGCAGTGCCACCTACCAGTGCCCACCAGTGCCTTCTACGAGTGCCTATCAGTACTGCTGAGCAGTGACCACCAGTGCCACCTACCAGTGTCCATTAGTACTGCTAAGCAGTGCCCACTAGTGTCACCTACCAGTGCCCATCAGTACTGCTAAGCAGTGCCCACCAATGTCACCTATCAGTGCCCATCAGTACTGCTAAGCAGTGCCCACCAGTACCACTTATCAGTGCCCACCAGTGCCACCTATCAGTGCTGCCAATCACTGCCCATCAGTGCCTCATCATCAGTGCCAGTTATCAGTTCTGCCTATCAGTGCCACTTACCATTGCCTATCAATGCCACCTATCAGTGCCCTTCAGTGCTGCTAAGCAGTGCCCACCAGTGTCACCTACCGGTGCCCATCAGTACTGATAAGCAGTGCCCACCAGTGCCACCTACCAGTTCCCATCAGTACTGCTAAGCAGTGCCCACCGGTGCCACCTAACAGTGCCCAAAAGTCCTGCCTACCAGTGTCCATCAGTACTGCTAAGCAGTAACCACCAGTGCCACCTACTAGTGCCCACCAGTGATACTTACCAGTGTCCATCAGTACTGCTAAGCAGTGCCCACCAGTGTCACCTACCAGTGCCAATCAGTACTGCTAAGCAGTGCCCACCAGTGTCACCTACCAGTGCCCATCAGTACTGCTAAGTAGTGCCCACAAGTTCCACCTACTAGTGCCCATCAGTACTGCTAAGCAGTGCTCACCAGTGCCCACCAATGGCACCTATTAGTGCCCATCACTGCCCATCAGTGTTTCATCATCAGTGCCAGCTATCAGTGTTGCCCATCAGTGTCACCTATCAGTGCCCATCAATGCCACCTATCAGTGCCCTTCAGTACTGCTAAGCAGCGCCCACCAGTGTCACCTACCAGTGCCCATTAGTACTGCTAAGCAGTGCCCACCACTGCCACCTACCAGTGCCCACCAGTGCCCCCTATCAGTACCGCCTACCAGTGCCACCTATCACTGTCTATCAGTGCTGCCAATCAGTGCCATCTACTAGTGCCTATCAGTGCCCTAAGTGCTGCTATCAGTGCCCATTACTGCTCATCAGTGTTTCATCATGCCAGCTATGACATGAGGGGGCGGGGTCTCCCGATGACGTCACCTGGTGGCCACGCCCACAATGGCTATCTAACAAGCTGCAGAGACCGGAGACCGGCATAATCACCGGAGACATCGTCTGAGGAGGACCGGAGGAAGAAGAAGAGCCGAGGGCAAAAGAGCAGAAGATTGGACAGCAGAAGAGCGGACAGCAAAAGAGCAGAAGACAAGAAGAGCGGAGAGGGAGAAGACCAGAGCAGAGAAGTCCGGATGAAGATTTTTAATAAACTTTCCAAAACGTCTCCTGTCGTTATTTCCATACACTGCCTTTTATAGGGTGAATGGGTAGGGGTACAGTGTACCCCATACCCAATCACATAGGGAGGGGGTCCGGGAAGTGGGGGGCCACCCTTGTTAAAGGGGCCTTCCAGATACCAACAAGCCCCCTGCCCGCAGACCCCCACAACTATCGGCCAGGGTTGTGGGGATGAGGCCCTTGTCCCCATCAACATGGGGGCAAGGTGCTTTGAGGTGGGGGGTGCAGAGCTCCCCCTGCCCCAAAGCACCAACACCCCCCCATGTTGAGGGCATGTGGCCTGGTATGGTCCAGGGGGGGTGGGGCCGCTCGCTCGTCCCCTCCCCCTTCCTGCCCTACCGGGCTGCATGCTCGGATAAGGGTCTGGTATGGATTTTGGGGGGGACCCCACATTTTTTCGGCGTGGGGCTACCCTCAAATTCCATACCAGATCCGAAGGGCCTGGTTTGGAACCTAGGGGGGGACCCCCACGCAGTTGATCCGACTTGCGGTGCGACTTCCATTCAAATCAATAGGCTCCCATAGGGAACCATTGTTTTTGAATGGAGGCAGAAAAAACGCTGCTAAAAGCAACGTGGCCAAACGTGCAATAACGCCAATGGAAAAAGCTACTGAAAGCACGTTTAAGAGCTGCTTTTTCCCGGCGTCAGAACTAGCCTTGCAGCACGTTTTTTCTAACGTCCCATGTACATGGAGCCTTAGGCTGGCCACAATAAAAGGCCACTCTGAAATGTGCAGTTTTATCACCCAGCACAATGCCACAGATGTCCTAAGTTTTTTCGGGAGCGTGCAATTGGCATGCTGACTGCAGGAATGTCCACCAGAGCTGTTGCCCATGAATTTCTGCACAAACTGTCAGAAACCGTCTCAGGGAAGCTCATCTGCATGCTTGCCGTCCTCATCGGGGTCTCCACCTGACTGCAGTTTCGTCGTTGTAACCGACTTGAGTGGGCAAATGCTCACATTCAATGGCGTCTGGCACTTTGGAGAGGCGTTCTCTTCACGGATAAATCCCGGTTTTCTTTGGAAATTCTTTGGTGATGCAAACCGATTGTTGCAGCAGCTGTCCGGGTGGCTGGTCTCAGACCATCTTGGAGGTGAAGATGCTGGATGTGGAGGTCCTGGGCTGGTGTGGTTACACGTGGTCTGTGGTTGTGAGGCCGGTTGGATGAACTGCCAAATTCTCTGAAACGCCTTTGGAGACGGCTTATGGTAGAGAAATGAACATTCAGGTCATGGGCAACAGCTCTGGTGGACATTCCTGCAGTCAGCATGCCATTTGCACGCTCCCTCAAAACTTGCGTCATCTGTGGCATTGTGCTGTGTGATAAAACTGCACATTTTAGAGTGGCCTTTTATTGTGGCCAGCCTAAGGCACCCCTGTGAATAATCATGCTGTCTAATCAGCATCTTGATATGCCACACCTGTGAGGTGGATGGATTATCTCGGCAAAGGAGAAGTGCTCACTAACACAGATTTAGACAGATTTGTGAACAATATTTGAGAAAAATAGGCCTTTTGTGTATATAGAAAAAGTCTTAGATCTTTGAGTTCAGCTCATTAAAAATGGGGGCAAAAACAAAAGTGTTGCGTTTATAATTTTGTTCAGTGTATATGCACTTTTTATTGTTAAAAATTTTTTTTGTTTGTTTTTATGTATTTTTTTTGTTGCATTTAGTTTAGGAAGTTTAGGAAGGCCAGCATTTGTATGCAGATTGTTAGCTGACAACACCAGATTGGGACAGCGCTGGGGTTTCACATATAATTTTGCACATATGATAATATGTCCATTCACTGCAGCAGCAGTCCGAATAAACATCAACATACTAACCTGAGCGCGGAAATAAAATAAATATATCTACCCAGGGCTTTTTTTCTCAGAGAATAGGTGCAGGAACTCCCCCTTCTAAGTTACTTTGTGTCTCCGCCCTCTACCCACCTCCGAGCACTGACCCTTGGTTCCACCCCTTCCAACCTCCGAGCACTTACCCTTGGTTCCACCCCCTACCCAGCTTCCAGTACAGCCCATTTTAGAGAATATAGAGCCAAGTATAATTTTGTATTGGAATGTATAGGATTAGGCTATGATAACAAGAAAAGCTATAAAATAGATCCCCCACAGCCAGCAGCAAAAGACCCCCACCCCCCCCCCAGCTGCAATAAGCTCTCATCAGCAGCAAAAGATCTCCCAGCAGCCAGCATCAATAGACTCTCAAGCAGCCAGCAACAGTGGACCCCTACCTAAACAGTAGATCCCTTCTAGCAACACTTAACCCTCAGTACCAAAAGATCCTCACCCAACAACAAAAGATTGCCATGCAAAAATAGATCCCCTCCAGCAACAATAGATCTCCCATCAGCCAGCATCAGTAGACCGTCCAGCACCCATTGGAGGTGCCGGAACTGCGTTCCCCCACGTTCCCGCTGAAAAAAAGCCCTGTACCCTTAAATCTGCTTCTGGGGAGAGTTAAATGTATGATGAGTCTTCATTTTAAAGGAGTATCCTGCCCTTTCCTTAGATCTACTTTAACAAAAAAATACCAGAAATTATATAAAATGAATCATCAATCAACACTCTTAGCAGTCAATGTGGGCAAGCAATAAACTGGTAATTAAAGAAGGGAGCAGCCTGGATCATCCCTGTATATCCACGAAGCCTAGTAAGCTTCAGATATATTTTTGGCGTGGGTTGGTGGCTACACCTCCAGTTATCATTGTGATTCATGAGAACATTTTGTGTGATGTTATAATCCTCCTCTGCAAGAATCATTATATAATAATCACGGCTGGTGGTTGCGCTGTGTGTGTCTCTCTCTCTCACAGAACGCCATTATCGTTCTGCAAAACTCCTGCCAGGGGAAAAAAAAAAATATTCTATTAAATGGTTTAATCCATTTTCTCACCAAAGGCTTCTTTTGTGTCAGCTTTTGTCCTGCAGGCCTTAAATGTAGCTTTTACATCATGATAATGTCAGGGTAACCTTATGGTATAAAGTATATGTAAAGCGGAACAATGAACTTCTATTATTTGCTCCCTTCTGGTCTGTTTAATATACCATTGAAAGCGTATCTGTGAGATTCAACTCTAAATAGCTTTCCAGGAACTAAGTTCACTCGGAAATGTACGTTGTAGGGCTTCGGCCCACATTTACTCATCAACAGAAGTCCCTTTACATAAGGTTTATTCTCTTACGGGTTCTCAGCATCACATAGATACATAGTAAGTCTTCAGCCAGTGGTTATATGGTCTACTTTCTCAGCTAGGCTTCCTCCAGAGGTTCCTTGGGGTTCCTCGAGCAATGAGCAATGCCTGACTTTTGTATAAGTAACCACGGACACAAAGTTCCTCCTTTGTAAAAAGGTTGAGAAAGGCTGGATTAGACCCTCAGTCTGTTTCTGCACAGATTGAACTTTTCCCTCAGGTGGTGGCCTGGTCAGGTGTGAGGGCCTGGATCAGAACCAGGTACCTCTGCTGTGTGTGGCAGTATCCCTTCATGCTGAGCCACCTGAGATGCTGGACAGCTCCCTGCCTAATTGCTGAGAAGACCTTGTCTTATGTTTTGTTTCTCTTGAACCTTCCTCTTGAAGTACCTCTTTAAGTTCCTTGAAGTTCCTCCATGGTAAAAAGGTTGAGAAAGGCTGGATTAGACCCTCAGTCTGTTTTGCTGGATCGCTTTTCAGAGACATTTTGCAGGCAGTGAAGAGGCTTCTGGTTTCGGTGTCTGCTGAGGGTGAGGAGAGGGCAGAGCGACTGGGGAAGAGAACAGCCGGTTTGAATCAAAAATCCATGACTTGAGAGGGCAGATGATGAACAGCAGTATGAGCTCCAGATCTGGCTCTTTGCGCACCAGTGAGAAGAGGTCACTCTATGTCATGTGGGTTCAATTGCCTGTTGCTGTGCGGTCTGCCTAGTTTTTGGAGAAGAGGTGAATCGATTGCTGGCATTTTGGGGATACAGGGTCCATCCGGTCCAATCACAGATTGAGCTCATGGGCTCTCCACACACTCGTTTTGACCACTCTATAACTTGAGGATCATTACTTTCTGGTAAGCAGGATCTCTTTTCCTGACACAGAGGTGATGTGTGCTTTCAAGATTCACTGCATTTGGTGTGGGGATCGCTTCTTCTGTTATGAACATTCCTTCGTTAGACTGAGCATTATTATTATAATTTTTTTTGGTGTTGCACCCTGTTGTTTTACTAGTGAAGAGGCTGTTGCAGGTTAGCTGTGGTTGGAGCTATGGTGAGCACTGTGGTCCAGGAGAGGAGCACCCTGGAAGAAGGAATCAGCAGGATCACTGAGGGCAGAGTGGGGGCCACTCTCTTCAAACGGCCCAGTTAGTGTCCCCAGAACAGGGGATCAGTGTCCCTGGGAGTTACATGGAGCATCCCTGGTATGAAAGGGAATTGGTGTCACCAGGTGTGCCATGGGGAATCAGAGTCCCCAGGTGTGACATGGAGGATAGGGGTCACTGGGTGTAACAGGAGTTTGGGGTCACCAGGTGTGCCATGAGGAATTGGGGTCCCTGGGTGTGCCATGCGGGATTGGGGTCCCCAAGTGTGACACGGAGGAACATCCGGGTCCCCAAGTCTGACACGGAGGAACATCAGGGTCCCCAGGTGTGACATGGAGGAACATCAGGGTCCCCAACTGTGACATGGAAAAACATCAGGGTTTGACATAGAGGAACATTGGGGTCACTGAGTATGACAGCATGACATGGAGGAACATCAGGGTCAGTAGGTATGACAGCATGACATCGAGGAATATTGGGGTCCAAGGGTGTGACATGGAAAAACATCAAAGTCCCTGGGTGTGACACAGAGGGACATTAGGGTCCCCTGGTGTGACATGGAGGAATATGGGGGTCACTGGGTATAAAAGCATAACATGGAGAAACCATCAGATCGGGGTAACTGGGTATGAAATAGAGGAGTTTTTAACCCCTTCCCTTTTTTGGGGGGGGGGGGGGGGTTGGCGCAAGTAGCTGGTCTTGCCTAGGGTGTAAAATAGTCTAGCACCGGCCCTGAATACAGCTCTCCTCAGAACATCTCTTGCCCACACCAGTACAGTCCCCCACACACACACACAAATACATGTCATCCCAGTACAGATTTCTCCATCACTGTAGTACAGCTCCTCCCACCACAAGTACAGCATACCCCAGTACAGATTTCTCCCTCCCACCACAAGTACAGCTCCCCCTTTACATAAGGTTTACCGTCTCAGGGGTTCTCAGAATCACACAGATACATAGTAAGTCCTCAGCCTACTGGTTATATGGTCTACTTTCTCAGCTAGGGTTTCTCCAGAGGTTCCTTGGGGTTCCTTGAGCAATGAGCAATATCTGACTTTTGTATAAGTAACCACTGACTCCAAGTTCCTCCATGGTAAAAAGTTTGGTTTAGACTCTCGCTCTGTTTCAGCACAAATTCAGCTTTTCCCTCAGGTGGTGGCCTGGTCAGGTGTGAGTGCCTGGATCAGAACAAGGGACCTATGCTGTGTGTGGCAGTAACTGCTCCATGTTGAGCCACCTGAGATGCTGGACAGCTCCTTGCCTAATTGCTTAGACAACCTTGCCTTTTGTTTTGTTTCTCTTGAACCTTGAACCCTTTGCTTCTCCCATTAACTTCCTGGTTTGCCTTTGCACTTCCTGTCTGACAGATATTTGTGCTCTCTAGCCAATATCGTGTTCATGTCACTCCTGGTGCCCTCCGTATTCTTGCTACTTCTTGTTGCTGACCTTTGGCTTGTTCCTCGACTAGGCTTCTGCTTGGTCCCAACCTCCAACCACTAGTTACTGACCTTTGGCTTGTTTACTGACTACACTTCTGCTTTACTGCTATATCTGCTACAAGACCCATATCCACCTTCAGGAACTTTGGTTAAGAATGGTTAGTAGTTAGACCCCACATCTTGGATGAGCCCACATCATCCTCCAGGATGACGTGCTTGTTTATCTATCCTGCTGGTCGGTGAGAGTCTCTCTACTGCTACTGGTCTCCAAGCCTGACCCCTGAATGTGATATCAGGATATCTGTCAATAAGGCCCCACGGGCCTGGGCATGAGCTCCTTGCAAAACCGCCTACTCACTCGGTGGCTATGCGCCAACCTCCTGGTTATTTGGTCTGCTTTGACCCTCAGCCTGTTTCAGTACAAATTGTAATTTTCCCTCAGGCTTCAGCTTAGTCAGAATCCCTGTCATAAGGCCAGATGGGCCTGGACACAAGGTCCTTGCATGTCCATCTACACATTCACTGCTCCTGCAGCAACCTCCCAGGTATTTGGTCTGTTTGGACCCTCAGCCTGTTTCAATACAGAACTTATCCCTCAGGCGTTGGCCTGGTCAGGGCATCCCTCTGTGAGGTCAGAAAGGCCTGGACACGAGTTCCTTCAATGTCCGTCTACACACATCCTGTCCTGCAGAAACCTGTATCCTGACTAAGGCCAGGTGTTTGCTTGCTGCCCCTCTGGAAAGTGCTGAATCGCTTTTCAGAGGCATTTTGCAGGCAGTGAAGAGGCTGTTGCAGAATGGCTGGCTGTGGCATGGCCCCCTTCACTTGAATGGGTTACGTTCAGCAGCAGTGGTGCCTACTATGTGACAGGGTTTAATTTCGCCCAGGGGGTTGCAATTTTGTTACAGATTCCAAGCCCACCACCAATACAGCTCTCCTCAGTACAGATCTTGCCCACACCAGTACAGTCCCACACACACACACACACCCAATTACATCTCATCCCAGTACAGAATTCTACCTCCCTGTAGTACAGCTCCCCCCACCACAAGTACAGCATGCCCCAGTACAGATTTCTCTCTCCCCACCAATACAGCTCCCCCAGTACAGATTTCTCCCTCCCCACCAATACAGCTCCCCCAGTACAGATTTCTCCCTCCCCACCAATACAGCTGCCCCAGTACTGATTTCTCCCTCCCCACCAATACAGCTCCCCCAGTACAGATTTCTCCCTCCCCACTCATTCAGCTCCCATAGTACAGATTTTGCCCTCCCCGCCAATATAGCTCCCCCCAGTACAAATGTATTCCTACCCACTAATACAGCTCCCCCAGTACAGATTCCTTCTTCCTCAACAATACAGCTCCCCCAGTACAGATTTCTCCCTCCCCACTAATACAGCTCCCCCAGTACAGATTTCTCCCTCCCCACTAATACAGCTCCCCCAGTACAGATTTCTCCCTCCCCACCAATACAGCTCCCCCAGTACAGATTTCTCTCTCCCCACTAATACAGCTCCCCCAGTGCAGATTTCTCCCTCCCCACCAATACAGCTCCCCCAGTGCAGATTTCTCCCTCCCCACCAATACAGCTCCCCCAGTACAGATTTCTCCCTCCCCACTAATACAGCTCCCCCAGTACAGATTTCTCCCTCCCCACCAATACAGCTCCCCCAGTACAGATTTCTCTCTTCCCACTCATACAGCTCCCATAGTACAGATTTCTCTCTCCCCACCAATACAGCTCCCATAGTACAGATTTTGCCCTCCCCGCCAATATAGCTCCCCCCAGTACAAATGTATTCCTACCCACTAATACAGCTCCCCCAGTACAGATTTCTCCCTTCCCCACTAATACAGCTCCCCCAGTACAGATTCCTTCTTCCTCAACAATACAGCTCCCCTAGTACAGATTTCTCCCTCCCCACCAATACAGCTCCCCCAGTACAGATTTCTCCCTCCCCACTAATACAGCTCCCCCAGTACAGATTTCTCTCTCCCCACCAATACAGCTCCCCCAGTACAGATTTCTCCCTCCCCACTAATACAGCTCCCCCAGTACAGATTTCTCCCTCCCCACTAATACAGCTCCCCCCAGTACAGATTTCTTTCTCCCCACCAATACAACTCCCCCCAGTACAGATTTCTCTCTCCCCACTCATACAGCTCCCATAGTACAGATTTTGCCCTCCCCCGCCAATATAGCTCCCCCCAGTACAAATGTATTCCTACCCACTAATACAGCTCCCCAGTACAGATTCCTTCTTCCTCAACAATACAGCTCCCCCAGTACAGATTTCTCTCTCCCCACTAATACAGCTCCCCCAGTACAGATTTCTCCCTCCCCACTAATACAGCTCCCCCAGTACAGATTTCTCCCTCCCCACTAATATAGCTCCCCCAGTGCAGATTTCTCCCTCCCCACCAATACAGCTCCCCCGGTACAGATATCTCCCTCCCCACTAATACAGCTCCCCCAGTACAGATTTCTCTCTCCCCACTAATACAGCTCCCCCAGTACAGATTTCTCCCTCCCCACCAATACAGCTCCCCCCAGTACAGATTTCTCTCTCTCCACCAATACAGCTCTCCCAGTACAGATTTCTCCCTTCCCACCAATACAGCTCCCCCAGTACAGATTTCTCCCTCCCCACCAATACAGCTCCCCCAGTACAGATTTCTCCCTCCCCACCAATACAGCTCCCCCAGTACTGATTTCTCCCTCCCCACCAATACAGCTCCCCCAGTACAGATTTCTCCCTCCCCACTCATTCAGCTCCCATAGTACAGATTTTGCCCTCCCCGCCAATATAGCTCCCCCCAGTACAAATGTATTCCTACCCACTAATACAGCTCCCCCAGTACAGATTCCTTCTTCCTCAACAATACAGCTCCCCCAGTACAGATTCCTTCTTCCTCAACAATACAGCTCCCCCAGTACAGATTTCTCCCTCCCCACTAATACAGCTCCCCCAGTACAGATTTCTCCCTCCCCACTAATACAGCTCCCCCAGTACAGATTTCTCCCTCCCCACCAATACAGCTCCCCCAGTACAGATTTCTCTCTCCCCACTAATACAGCTCCCCCAGTGCAGATTTCTCCCTCCCCACCAATACAGCTCCCCCAGTGCAGATTTCTCCCTCCCCACCAATACAGCTCCCCCAGTACAGATTTCTCCCTCCCCACTAATACAGCTCCCCCAGTACAGATTTCTCTCTCCCTACTAATACAGCTCCCCCAGTACAGATTTCTCCCTCCCCACCAATACAGCTCCCCCAGTACAGATTTCTCTCTTCCCACTCATACAGCTCCCATAGTACAGATTTCTCTCTCCCCACCAATACAGCTCCCATAGTACAGATTTTGCCCTCCCCGCCAATATAGCTCCCCCCAGTACAAATGTATTCCTACCCACTAATACAGCTCCCCCAGTACAGATTTCTCCCTCCCCACTAATACAGCTCCCCCAGTACAGATTCCTTCTTCCTCAACAATACAGCTCCCCTAGTACAGATTTCTCCCTCCCCACCAATACAGCTCCCCCAGTACAGATTTCTCCCTCCCCACTTATACAGCTCCCCCAGTACAGATTTCTCCCTCCCCACCAATACAGCTCCCCCAGTACAGATTTCTCCCTCCCCACTAATACAGCTCCCCCAGTACAGATTTCTCCCTCCCCACTAATACAGCTCCCCCCAGTACAGATTTCTTTCTCCCCACCAATACAACTCCCCCCAGTACAGATTTCTCTCTCCCCACTCATACAGCTCCCATAGTACAGATTTTGCCCTCCCCCGCCAATATAGCTCCCCCCAGTACAAATGTATTCCTACCCACTAATACAGCTCCCCCAGTACAGATTCCTTCTTCCTCAACAATACAGCTCCCCCAGTACAGATTTCTCTCTCCCCACTAATACAGCTCCCCCAGTACAGATTTCTCCCTCCCCACTAATACAGCTCCCCCAGTACAGATTTCTCCCTCCCCACTAATATAGCTCCCCCAGTGCAGATTTCTCCCTCCCCACCAATACAGCTCCCCCGGTACAGATTTCTCCCTCCCCACTAATACAGCTCCCCCAGTACAGATTTCTCTCTCCCCACTAATACAGCTCCCCCAGTACAGATTTCTCCCTCCCCACTAATACAGCTCCCCCAGTACAGATTTCTCTCTTCCCACTCATACAGCTCCCATAGTACAGATTTTGCCCTCCCCGCCAATATAGCTCCCCCCAGTACAAATGTATTCCTACCCACTAATACAGCTCCCCCAGTACAGATTTCTCCCTCCCCACTAATACAGCTCCCCCAGTACAGATTCCTTCTTCCTCAACAATACAGCTCCCCCAGTACAGATTTCTCCCTCCCCACTAATACAGCTCCCCCAGTACAGATTTCTCCCTCCCCGCCAATACAGCTCCCCCAGTACAGATTTCTCCCTCCCCACTAATACAGCTCCCCCAGTGCAGATTTCTCCCTCCCCACTAATACAGCTCCCCCAGTACAGATTCCTTCTTCCTCAACAATACAGCTCCCCCGGTACAGATTTCTCCCTCCCCACAAATGCAGCACCCCCCAGACAGACTTCTGCCTCCCCACCAGTACAGCTCCCCCCCCCCCCACTGGTACAGCTCACTCCAGTAAGATCCCTCCTCCACCTGTACTGCTCCCCCCAGTACAGCTCTCCCTCTCCACCAGTATAGCTCTCTCTCTCCAGTAAAGCCATGCCCCCACAAGTACAGCCTTCCCCAGTACAAACTCTGAGAAGATAAAAAATACATACATTAATGTAGCTCTGTATTCATGTATACATAATAGAATGTATACATAATACAAATATCTGAATGTGACCTGTCATCAGGCTCTCGCAGTTCCTGTACAACAGGGATGAAGTTTTGTATGAAGAAGCAGCACAAGGTGCCAATCAGATAATGTGCAGAAAAGAAGTATGCTGATAAGAGGAGAGAGCAGAGTGACAGAAATAAGATAACCACTGTGCTGCTTCTTCTTTCACTGTTTAGTCACAGTAAAAGGGCAGGTCCAGGACACCCTGGGCTCAGGTGAAGTGGGTTGAATTATGCTGGCCATCAGTTCATGTGCTGATAAGAAGCATGGTGATAGGAGAAGCGAGCAGAATGACAGAGAGATGATCTCATTGCTTTGCTGCTTCTCTTTTCACTGCCCAGTCAAAGGCTGGAGGCAGGTCCAGGACAACTTGGGCTCAGAGGAAGTGGGCTGAATGATGTTGGTCATTCATTTATGGGCTCACAAGAAGCACACTGATAGGAGGAGGGAGCAGTGGGAGAGCAAAATGAGCTGATCACTGTGCTTCTTCTCCTTTTATTTTCTGGCCACAGTCTGGAGGTGAGTCCAGGACAACCTGGGCTCAGATGAAGTGGGTTGAATGATGCTGGCCATCAGTTTTATGTGCTAACAAGTAGCATGCTGATAGGAGTAGTGAGCAGAGTGATAGAGAGATGATCTCATCGCTGTGCTGCTTCTCTTTTCACTGTCCAGTCAAAGGCTTGGGATGGGTTTAGGACAACATGGGCTGAGATTATGTGGGTTGAATGATGCTGACCATCAGCTCATGTGCTGACAAGAAGCATGCTGATAGGAGTAGTTAGCAGAGTGACAGAGATGATCTCATCGCTGTGCTGCTTCTCTTTTCACTGTCCAGTCAAAGGCTGGGGGCGGGTCCAGGACAACATGGGCTGAGATTATGTGGGTTGAATGATGCTGGCCACCAGCTCCTGTGCTGACAAGAAGAATGCTGATAGAAGGTGGGAGCAGAGGGAGAGCCAGGTGAGCTGATCACTGTGCTGCTTCTCCTTTAATTTTCAGGGCACAGTCTGGCGGTGGGTCAAGGACAACCTGGGCTCAGATGAAGTTGGTTGAATGATGTTGGCCATCAGCTCATGTGCTGACAAGAAGCATGCTTATAGGAGTAGTTAGCAGAGTGACAGAGAAATTATCTCATCGCTGTGCTGCTTCTCTTTTCAATGTCCAGTCAAAGGCTAGGGGGGGTCCAGGACAACATGGGTTGAGATTATGTGGGTTGAATGATACTGGCCATCAGCTTATGTGCTGACAAGAAGCATGCTGATAGGAGGAGAGAGCGAGAAGGGCTCATCGCTGTGCTGCTTCTCTACTCATTGTCTGGTCACAGGCTGAACAACCTGGGCTCAGATGAAGTGGGTTGAATGATGTTGCCCACCAGGCTGAGGACATCTAGTGGCGGAAAAAAAAGTACTGCAGGGAAAATCTTTACACATAAGGTAAATATTTTAGCAGAAGCGTTTTGTTTTGTGTTATTTTATCTCTAATTGGGGTAAGTATTTCTATCCTGTTAGTTTTTGTCTGCTTTATGTTACGACCGACCTGCTCCCACAAGGATATCACATCACACTTTTAATTATGCCGCTCTTTTCTAAACAAATCCTGAAAGGGAAGGGCGCACCTCTACAAGACCAACATGAAAGATGGAAGAGATAAAAGGATGGCGAGGCGAGGAAGGGCACAATAGAAGTGTTCACCACCATGAACCCGGCACGCTAAAATTACAGCGATCACAAAAAGCAGGAAAAGCTGCAAAGAGCAAAAAAGAAACAGAAGTCATTATGTGTGAACACAGCGCCAATTTCTTCCAGCACCATGGACAGCGGCAGGGGGAAATCAGAATGCTGCATCCTTTTGGATGGTGGGTTTGTTCTCAGAGACCTGCAAGGGAGGCTGCCGCTGGCTCCCTGTCTGGATGTCTGCAGGATGCAGGACAGACGCACGGACAGTAAAATCAAAGGCAAGTCAGAGTGCCTCTAAAGCTGACGATTATTCGGCTTATACTTGCCTTCCCTGATCAAATCAAATCTTACCATTTTTATTATATACGGTATACTGTATAACTTTTATGGCAGGGGTCTCCAAACTTTCCAGACTTTCCAAACTAAGGGCCAGTTTACTGTCCTTCAGACTTTAGAGGGGCTGGACTGCCGCCTTTAGAAGTAGAGAAGGTCCCGACATTAGTGGAAAAAAACAATGCCCCATCATTGGTGTCAGTGGGAGTAATGCTGCCCCATCATTGGTGTCAGTGGGAGGAATGATGCCCCATCATTGGTGTCAGTGGGAGGAATAATGCCTCAAACAACAACTAGACGCAGACTAGGCTGGAGTGCCACAGGGTGATAGTGGCCTCACCGTCTCACCCCCTACAAAAAAGGACAGGGGGTGTGGGGTTCCCAATGTGTAGTTACCTGTAACAAGGGGTTTATAGCAAGAGAGCTAGAAAAGGATTGGGAAGGAAACCCAAGCGGTATAGGCTAAAAAATGTCCTTGTTGTGATTTATTGCCGATAGATGTGATTCCTTTTTGTATTTTCAATAAAGTATTGATTTTTTTAGCCTATACCGCTTGGGTTTCCTTCCCAATCCTTTTCTAGCTCTCTTGCTATAAACCCCTTGTTTGAGGAATAATGCCCCATCATTGGTATCAGTGGGAGTAATAGTGCCCCATCATTGGTGTCAGTGGGAAGAATAGTGCCCCATCATTGGTGTCAGTGGGAGTAATAGTGCCCCATCATTGGTGTCAGTGGGAAGAATAGTGCCCCATCATTGGTGTCAGTGGGAAGAATAGTGCCCCATCATTGGTATCAGTGGGAGGAACAGTGTCCCATCATTGGTATCAGTGGGAGGAATAGTGCCCCATCATTGGTGTCAGAGGGAGGAATAGTACCCCATCATTGGTGTCAGTGGGAGGAATAGTGCCCCATCATTGGTATCAGTGGGAGGAACAGTGTCCCATCATTGGTATCAGTGGGAGGAATAGTGCCCCATCGTTGGTATCAGTGGGAGGAATAGTGCCCCATCATTGGTGTCAGAGGGAGGAATAGTGCCCCATCATTGGTGTCAGTGGGAAGAATAGTGCCCCATCATTGGTATCACTGGTAAGAATAGTGCCCCATTATTGGTGTCAGTGGGAAGAATAGTGCCCCATCATTGGTATCACTGGTAGGAATAGTGCCCCATTGTTGGTGTCAGTGGGAAGAATAGTGCTCCATCACTCTTATCGGTGGGAGGAATAGTGCCTCATCATTGGTGTCAGTGGGAGAAATAGTGCCCCATCATTGGTGTGAGTGGGAAGAATAGTGCCCCATCATTGGTGTCAGTGGGAAGAATAGTGCCCCATCATTGGTATCAGTGGGAGGAACAGTGTCCCATCATTGGTATCAGTGGGAGGAATAGTGCCCCATCATTGGTGTCAGAGGGAGGAATAGTACCCCATCATTGGTGTCAGTGGGAGGAATAGTGCCCCATCATTGGTATCAGTGGGAGGAACAGTGTCCCATCATTGGTATCAGTGGGAGTAATAGTGCCCCATCATTGGTGTCAGTGGGAAGAATAGTGCCCCATCATTGGTGTCAGTGGGAGTAATAGTGCCCCATCATTGGTGTCAGTGGGAAGAATAGTGCCCCATCATTGGTGTCAGTGGGAAGAATAGTGCCCCATCATTGGTATCAGTGGGAGGAACAGTGTCCCATCATTGGTATCAGTGGGAGGAATAGTGCCCCATCATTGGTGTCAGAGGGAGGAATAGTACCCCATCATTGGTGTCAGTGGGAGGAATAGTGCCCCATCATTGGTATCAGTGGGAGGAACAGTGTACCATCATTGGTATCAGTGGGAGGAATAGTGCCCCATCGTTGGTATCAGTGGGAGGAATAGTGCCCCATCATTGGTGTCAGAGGGAGGAATAGTGCCCCATCATTGGTGTCAGTGGGAAGAATAGTGCCCCATCATTGGTATCACTGGTAAGAATAGTGCCCCATTATTGGTGTCAGTGGGAAGAATAGTGCCCCATCATTGGTATCACTGGTAGGAATAGTGCCCCATTGTTGGTGTCAGTGGGAAGAATAGTGCTCCATCACTCTTATCGGTGGGAGGAATAGTGCCTCATCATTGGTGTCAGTGGGAGAAATAGTGCCCCATCATTGGTGTGAGTGGGAGGAATTGTGTCCATCATTGCTGTGAGTGGAAGGAATAATGCTCCCATCATTAGTGTGAGTGGGAGGAATTGGGCCCCATTGTTGGTGTCATTGGGGGAAATTGTGCCCCATTATTGGTGTCATTGGGAGGAATTGTGTTCCACCATTGGTGTCAATGGGAGGAATTGTGCCCCATTATTGAGCCCTATTGTTGGTGTCATTGGGAGGAATTGTGTTCCATCATTGGAATCATTGGGAGGAATTGTGTCCCGTCATTGGTGTCATTGGGAGGAATTGTGTCCCATCATTGGTGTCATTGGGAGAAATTGTGCCCCATCATTGGTGTCAATGAGAGGAATTGTGCCCCATCATTGGTATAATTTGGCCCCTTTGTTAGTGTCATTGGAAGATATTGTGCTCCACAATTGGAATCATTGGGTCCCATTGCTAGTGTTATTGGGAGGAATTATGCTCCACCTTTGGTGTCATCAGGCCCCATCATTGGCATCATTAGGAGAAATTGTGCCCCATCATTGGTGTTTTTGGGAAGAATTGTGTCCCATCATTGGTGTCATTGAGCCCCATTTTTGGTGTTATTGGGAGATATTGTGTTCCATCATTGGAATAATTGGGCCCCATTGTTAGTTTCATTGTGAGGAATTGTGTCCCATCATTGTTGTCAGTAGGAGAAATTGTGCCCCATAATTGGTGTCATTTGGCCTTATTGTTGGTTTCATTGATGTCATTGGGAGGAATTGTGTTCCACCATTGGTATTAATGGACGCTATTGCTGGTGTCATTGGGAGAAATTGTGTTCCATCACTGGAATCCTTGGGCCCCATTGTTAGGGGCATTGGGAGGAAGTGTGTCACATCATTGGTGTCATTGGGAGAAATTGTGCCTCATCATTGGTGTCAATGAGAGGAATTGTGCCCCATCATTGGTGTCAATGGGCCTCATTATTAGTGTCATTGGAAGATATTGTGTTCCATCATTGGAATCATTGGGCCCCATTGTTAGTGTAATTCGAAGAAATTGTGCCCCATCTTTGGTGTCATCTGGCCCCACCGTTGGTGTCATTGGGAGGAATTGTGTCCAATCATTGGTGTCATTGAGCCCTATTTTTGTTGTCTTTGGGAGATTTTGTGTTCCATCATTAGATTAATTGGCCCCATTCTTGGTGTCATTGGAGGGAATTGTGCCCATCATTGTTGTCATTGGGAGGAATTGTGTTCCACCATTGGTGTCAATGGGGGGAATTGTGCCCCATCATTGCTATTATTGGGCCCTATTGTTGGTGTCATTGGGAGGAATTGTGTTCCATCATTGGTGTCATTGATCCCCATTGTTAGTGTCATTGGGAGGAATTGTTTCCCATCATTAGTGTTAATGGGAGAAATTGTCTCCTATCATTGGTGTAATTTAGAGGAATTGTGTCTTTTCATTATGTCCTATTGTTAGTGTCAGTGGATTAGAACGTGTCCCAAGGGCCAGATACAAAACAGCTAAGGGCCACATCTGGCCCCCAAGCCTCAGTTTGGAGGCAATGTTTTATGGGATGTCAACACTGGGTCTCTGTATCTCTCTATGCCAGTGTTTATCAACAGTTCTCTATTCATGGCACCCTTTCTAGTTATGCAAAATTGTGAGGCACCCCAATCTACAATGGGGTCCCCCACTTCACATCAGAATCTTCAGTCCCCCCCTTTTACATGAGAGTTCTTAGCCCCCCTTTCTTTCACATCATAGTCCTCTGCCCCCCCCCCCCTTTCACGTTTGAGTCCTCAGACCCTCCACCTTTCACATCAAAGTCCTCAATCCCCACTTTAACATCACAGTCCTAATCCCCCCCTCATATCTGAGTTCTCTTTCCTCCCTTACACGTCAGAGTCCTCAGTCCCTCCACCTTTCATTTGTTTACATCATAGTCCTCTACCCCCCCCCCCCCCTTTAACATCATAGTCCTCTATCCCTCCCTTTCACATCATAGTCCTCTACCCCCCTTTCACATCATAGTCCTCTATCCCCCCCCCTTTCACATCATAGTCCTCTACCCCCCCCTTTCACATCATAGTCCTCTATCCCCCCCCCTTCACATCATAGTCCTCTACCCCCCCCCCTTTCACATCATAGTCCTCTACCCCCCTTTCACATCATAGTCCTCTATCCCCCCCCCCTTTCACATCATAGTCTTCTATCCCCCCTTTCACATCATAGTCCTCTATCCCCCCTTTCACATCATAGTCCTCTATCCCCCCCCTTTCACACCATAGTCCTCTATCCCCCCTTTCACATCATAGTCCTCTACCACCCTTTCACATCATAGTCCTCTACCCCCTTTCACATCATAGTCCTCTATCCTCCCCTTTCACATCATAGTCCTCTATCCCCCCTTTCACATCATAGTCCTCTATCCTCCCCTTCACATCATAGTCCTCTATCCCCCCCTTTCACATCATAGTCCTCTATCCCCCCCTTTTACATCATAGCCCTCTACCCCCCTTTCACATCATAGTCCTCTATCCTCCCCTTTCACATCATAGTCCTCTACCCCCCTTTCACATCATAGTCCTCTATCCCACCTTTTTACATCATAGTCCTCTATCCTCCCCTTTCACATCATAGTCCTCTACCCCCCTTTCACATCATAGTCCTCTACCCCCCCCCTTTCACATCATAGTCCTCTATCCCCTTCTTTCACATCATAGTCTTTAATCCCCCCCTTTCACATCATAGTCCTCTACCCCCCCTTTCACATCATAGTCTTCTATCCCCCCCTTTCACATCATAGTCCTCTACCCCCCCCCTTCACATCATAGTCCTCTATCCCCCCCTTTCACATCATAGTCCTCTATCCTCCCCCTTTCACATTATAGTCCTCTATCCCCCCCCCTTTCACATCTATTTGTCTTTCACATGATAGTCCTCTAACCCCCCCCCCTTTAACATCATAGTCCTCTATCCCTCCCTTTCACATTATAGTCCTCTATCCCCCCCCCCTTTCACATCATATACCTCTATACCCCCTTTCACATCATAGTCATCTATCCCCCCTTTCACATCATAGTCCTCTATCCCCCTTTCACATCATAGTCCTCTATCCCCCCCTTTCACATCATAGTCCTCTATCCCCCCCTTTCACATTAGAATCCTAAGCCCCATCTTTCACACTGGAGTTCTCAGTCCCCCCCCCCGCCCCCTTCACATCAGAGTCTTCAGTCCCTCCATCTTTCACATCAGTCCTCTGTGTCCTATGCGTTTGCAGCGCGTTTGCAGCATTTTTTAATAGAAGTGAATAGAGGCAGTTCCAAATCGTCAACGCTCGCTGAACTCTGCAGGCAGCATTGTGACTCTCACCCTGCAAACCATTTAGTTCCTATGGTTATGATGGCATTTCTTCTTTTAAACAGCCCCCTACTTAGTCTGGCGCAACTTGACATGCGACTCGGAAGGTCCAAATCGCCCGACAAGTCGTTCCCTATTGTCGGCAATGGAACTGTTCAAATCAGGGCGACGCCCAAGTTTCTGCACTATTTTTTGCCGATTTCAGTTGCGACTTGCATAGACATCTGTGCATGAAATCGCATGGGTTGTTACTGACAGGTGGTGAAAATCTCATGTCAGTAGCACCTTTAGAAGTATATCTACCTAGAAAAATGTTGACTTGTCCAACACTTACTTTATCCGCTGTATATAAAATGACAGTGTGAATGTTTTAACATTTTCACAGCTGTCACAAATAATCCCTGTCTAATATATTCATTTACTATGATCATCAGCTCCATCTAGTGACCTAATTGGGGTGTACTTACAAAATAAAATGCTGTGAGAATGCTTCATGATTTGCGCAGTCGTCAGAAATAATGCCTGTCTAATATGTGTATTTACTGTGATCATCAGCTCCATCTAGTGGCTTTTATGCATATTTTCCTGATTGGTATATTTCAGGAAAATACTGCATTATGGCCACTAGATGGAGCTAATGGTCATGGGGATCAAACATATTAGACACATTGCGGGGATTTTTTGTAATAGTGGGGCGAATGCTAAAACATCAGCACAGCAAATATTTTTTAACTAGATACCCTAGTGTTTCCTATAATGGGGCTTTGCAATATATAAATTCTACAGCATTGACGGTTCTTTGAAGAACATCTTTTGCCACATTGTGAATTCTTTGGGGGATATAGTGCTCATGGGATGTCGACATCGCCTGGAGGGCCCCCATCTACTTATAGGGTGCCCTCCATGTGCATGTAATTAAATACCATTAGTGTAAAACATATGAACACACTTCACACCTCACTGACATCATCACGCTACGTGCACAATGACATCATCATATGACACCAACTACAGTGCCTTAAAAAAGTATTCACACCCCTTGACATTTTCCACATTTTGTCATGTTACAACACAAAACGTAAATGTAATTTATTGGGATTTTATGTGATAGACCGACACAAAGTGGCAAATAGCTGTGAAGTGGAAGGAAAATGATAAATGGTTTTCAACATTTTTTTTACACATAAATCTGTGAAAAGTGTGGCTGCATTTGTATTCACCCCCCGGAGTCAATACTTTGTAGAACCGCCTTTTCCTGCAATTACAGCTGCAAGTCTTTTTAGGGATGTCTCTACCAGCTTTGCACATCTAGAAAGGGACATTTTTGCCCATTCTTCTTTACAAAATAGCTCAAGCTCTGTCAGATTGGATGGAGAGCGTCTGTGTACAGCAATTTTCAAGTCTTGCCACAGATTCTCAATTGGATTTAGGTCTGGACTTTGACTGGGCCATTCTAACACATGAATATGCTTTGATCTAAACCATTCCATTGTAACTCTGGCTGTATGTTAACCACTTGCCGACCGCCGCCCGACTATATACGGCGGCGGTCAGCCCCTCACAGGCAAAGTGATGTATCGGTACGTCACTAGCCTGTGAGCCAATAGGGGCGAGCGCGCACCGCCGGAGGCGCGCTCCCGCCCCCGCTCGTTCCCTAAGCAGCCCGCCCGTGTGACCGGCGGACCCGATGTCCGCCGGTCACTCGCAATCGTCGGATACAGCGGGAGAAAGGCAGGCGGCTAATGTAAACAAAGCCGCCTGTCATTCTCCCCTGTGTAACAGCACAGACCATACGGTCCTGCTATGTAGGACCATTGATCTCTGCTGTTACACACACCGTCACATCCAATCACAGTTAGAATCACACCCCTAGGGACACAACCCCTCCCTCTCCAATAAAGTCAACCCCTTCCCTCCCAGTGTCATTTTTACAGTAACAGTGCATATGTATAGCACTGATTACTGTAGTAATGTCACTGGTACCCCCAAAAGCGTCAAAAATGTCAGTCAAGGGTCCGATCTGCAAAAAAAATCGCAGATCGCCGCCATTACTCGTTAAAAAAAAAACGAGTAAAAAAACAATAAAATGACAAAAATCTTTCCCTTAGTTAGTAAACGCAATAACTTTTGCGCAAACCAATCAAAATACGCTTTTTGCGATTTTGTTTACCAAACATATGTAGCAGAAAACAAATTGGCCTAAAATGTTAAAAAATTTTGATTTTTACATTTTTTTGGGGGGAAATTTCATATAAAGAAATGTGAAAAATATTGTTATTTTTGCAAAATTGTCGCTCTTTTTTTGTTTATAGCGCATGATCAAAAAAATCGCACAGGTGATCAAATACCACCAAAAGAAAGCTCTGTTTGTGGGAAAAAAGGACGTCAATTTCATTTGGGTACAGCTTCGCACGACAATTGTCCGTTAAAGTCACGCAGTGCCGAATTTCAAAATAGGCCCTGGTCAGGAAGGGGGTAAAATCTTCCGGGGCTTAAGTGGTTAAGGGTTGTTGTCCTGCTGGAAGGTGAACCTCCGCCCTAGTCTCAAGTCTTTAGCAGACTCTAACAGGTTTTCTTCTAAGATTGCCCAGTATTTGGCTGCATCATCCTTTCCATCAACTCTGACCAGCTTCCCTGTCCCTGCTGAAGAAAAGCATCCCAACAACATGATGCTGCCGCCACCATGTTTCACAGTGGGTATGGTGTGTTCAGGGTGATGTGCAGTGTTAGTTTTCAGCCACATATAGCATTTTGCTTTTAGGCCAAAAAGTTCAATTTTGGTCTCATCTGACCAGAGCACCTTAGTCCACATGTTTGCTGTGTCCCCCACATGGCTTCTCACAAACTGCAAACGGGACTTCTTATGACTTTCTTTCAACAATGGCTTTCTTCTTGCCACTCTTCCATAAAGGGCAGATTTGTGAAATGCACGACTAATAGTTGTCCTGTGGACAGATTCTCCCACCTGAGCTGTGGACCTCAGCAGCTCCTCCAGAGTTACCATGGGCCTCTTGGCTGCTTCTCTGATGAATGCTCTCCTTGCCCGGTCAGTTTAGGTGGACGGCCATGTCTTGGTAGGTTTGCAGGTGTGCCATAATCTTTCCATTTTCGGATGATGGATTGAACAGCGCTCCGTGAAATGCCCAAAGCTTTTTTTTATAACCTAACACTGCTATAAATTTCTCCACAAGAGAAGTGTTCCTTGGCCTTCATGATTCTGTCTGTTGACTAAAGCCTCGTACACACGCGTCGAAAATCGGCAGGGAATTTTCATCCGACGACCGATCTGCTGATTTTCGGCTTGTTAGTATGATGCTTCCGACAACCGACTCCGACTTTTTGGCCGAAAAAAATCTGGTGTGCAGGCTATAAAATTTTTGTCCGGCGTCAAAACACGTCCGATTTTGGTGCAGTCAGTACAGATTTCGACAGGGAAAAATCTAATGAGCAAGACTGGGCATGCTCAGAGAAGAAAGAACACAAAGAAAGCAAACCAACACATGACATCACTTCTGAAGTAGAATTTTGTCGGGCGAGAAAATTCGTGTGCAGTCTAGAGCACATTCCAACCAACAAAACACCACTCTGGACAAAAGACGGACGATCGGTCGGCCGATAATCGTTGCGTGTGTACTAGGCTTCAGGTTCTCAAACCTCTGAGGGCTTCACAGAACAGCTGCATTTATACTAAGATTAAATTACACACAAGTGGACTTTATTTACTAATTAGGTGACTTTTGAAGGCAATTGGTTCCACTAGATTTTAGTTAGGGGTATCCGATTAAAAGGGCGCTGAATCAAATGCACACCGCACTTTTCAAATATTAATTTAAAAAAATTTTGAAAAACATTTATCATTTAGCTTCTACCTTACAATTACCTGCCACTTTGTGTCGGTCTATCACATAAAATCCCAATAAAAAACATTTACGTTTTTGGTTGTAACATGACAAAGTGTGGAAAATGTCAAGGGGTATGAATACTTTTTCAAGCCACTGTAATGACCGGCCATGCGTAGATACCTTCTCAGCCTTGTACTGCCTATCATTTCTTTATCTCTTTCTTCAAGCTACAGGGCCATATGCATTCAAATGAATTATTTACTTAATAGGGGGTCATTTATTTTCCTGGAAAATGGTAGGAAATCTGTTCTGAGAAAAGCAACGAGGAAGAAGAAAAGAACTATGAAGTAAAGGACAATGGCCAAGGTTAAAGGAAGGAGAAGAAACAGTTAGGCAAATGATAGGAATCTTCATATGAGATACTTCAGAAAGAAGAAGGATACAATGTTATTATCAATGAGATCAGAAATACGAGAGAGAAGAAGACGGTTAATAGAGAAGAGGAGTAAGATTGCTTGGTATCATTCAGTAAAAAGAGAATAAGTATAGACCGCAAAGAACGGTCAGTTCCGTAGTATTTATAGACTGCACAGCCTCCATTATAGGAAACACAATATGGTTTTTGAGTTTGCTGGTGTTTACAGAAATTGCAGTCTACATCAGTGTTTCTCAATGTTTTTTTCAGTCAAGGCACCCTTTAAAATCATGGACAATCTCAAGGCACCCTCCAAAATCATGGACAGTCTTGATGCACCCTATTCTAAAATGTAAAAAGTACATAATGCATCAACATCCACACACGTAGGACACACAACGTTAGAGGTGATTTATTCTTCCAAATCAAATACACTTTTGCACATTGGTACTGACTAGTATTCCAGTGTTTCTCGCCTTCCTCAGTTTTTCTGACCCCAGTGGTGACGGAGGGGGGGGGGGGGCAAGGGAGAATCAAAACGAGGATGCTAGACGCTCGTAATGGTGCAAGAAAACCTGTCGTTTTGCATAACTAAAAGGCAGGCTTGAGTCACCTGCTGGCTTGTATACAATTTTTGGGCAATTCTTAGGCATTTTGCCAAAGCACCCATGAAAAAACCTCAAGGCACCCCAGGGTGCCTGGACACCCAGGTTGAAAAAGGCTGGTCTACATTTCTGTATTTCTGTCAATGGAAGCATCCTTTGAACCAGCGGTCCTCAAACTTTAAACAAAGGGCCGTTTCACTAACTATCTGATTGTACGGGGGTCAAACTGTGACCAATCAGAGTAAAGAAATGCCTTGGTGGTCCCATTATTTTTGGGGGAAAAAAATGGTGTCAGTGGAGTGAAAAACATGCCCTGGCATCAGTGATAAGTGGGAGTAAACAATGCCCCTGTGCCAGTGGTCCGTGAGATTAAACTATACCCCCATGTTAGTGGAAGTAATAAATGACCCATCATTGGTGTCAGTGGCAGTAACAAATGCTGCATCATTGATCTCACCCGGAGTAATAAATGCCCCATCATTGGTGTCAGTGGCAGTAACAAATGCTGCATCATTGATCTCACCCGGAGTAATAAATGACCCATCATTGGTGTCAGTGGCAGTAACAAATGCTGCATCATTGATCTAACCTGGAGTAATAAATGCCCCATCATTGGTGTCAGTGGCAGTAACAAATGCTGCATCATTAATCTAACCTGGAGTAATAAATGCCCCATCGTTGGTGTCAGTGGGAGTAAGAAATGTTCCATTATTAGTGTTAGTGGAAGTAATAAATGCCCCATCATTGTTGTCATTGAGAATATTAAATGTCCCATCATTGGTGACAGTGGCGGTAACAAATGCCCCATCATCAATGTCAGTGGGAGTAATAAACGCCTCATTATTGATGATAGTTGAAGTAATAAAAGCTCCATCATCTGAGTTATTGGTAGTATTAAGTCCCCATCATTGGTGTCACTGAGAGTAATAAATGTGCCATTATTGGTGTCAATAGGATTCAGAAAAGCCCCCCCCCCAGCATTGGTGTTTAGTGGCTCTGCCTAACAGCGTTTTAGATAATTAGTTCTTGAGAAAGTCACGTGATTGTGACGCAACGCGTCGGAAGGAGCCAGGTGATGTAATTTCCGGTCTACGGCCGAGACTAGAAGTTCGGAATTCCATGCTGCTATTTTCCTGGGACCCCTTGGTTTGGTTCCTATGTTACATCTGCTGTCTCCAACTTAATTGTAAGTAACTATTGTTTTCAATAAAGCCTTATTTTACTTATTACACTATGGAGATCCTAATTTTATTTTATATGAGCTGCTATTTACCTATAATGGAGTGATCCTCTCTTCAGCCAACGATTGACCCCCATAAAAACACATTACCATTTCTCCTAAGGTGAGTGGATTGGATATCGGTTCTGAGGAAAAGAACACTTCTGTCACTGTTTGGATCACAGTATTCATGGATCAATAGACTTTTTGTTTTGCTGTTCATTTACCAATATTGTACAGTGTATTTGGACACGTTTCTTTATATGTTCTTTTGAGTATTTCACATGATATATACTGTATATATATATATATATATTTTTTTTTGGGACTTGGATAATTCATTGGATGGTGTGTAACACGCATTGATGTTTACTTTCTTTTGCACATGCACTTTTTATTCATCATACAATAGAGCTGCATGATTCTGCATAAAAAGAGAATCACAACTTTTTGCTTAGAATAAAGATCACGATTCTCGGCGTAACATCATCTTTCACATTATACGAAAAAATTGGGCTAACTCTACTGTTTATTTATTTGTTTTAATTCATTACAGTGTATTTTTTCACAAAAAATAGCGTTTGAAAGACTTCTATGCAAATACCGTATAACATAAAATATTGCAGCGATGGCCATTTTATTCTCCAGGGTCTCTGCTAAATATATATATATACAGTATATAGCAGCGCAGCTCAGTCAGTACAAAACTGCTAGAAAAAAGCTAGACAAAAGCTAAACTGTGGAATGGATTGGAGTGGAGTGGGCACTAGTACTATACTACTACACTTTCAATACTCCCAGTTAAGAAGAACAATATTATAGTGCAGAAAGGATAACATTTCAGCATGTTCACCAGTTAAACGGCTTCTTTTCTTGTCATAAATTGCTGCCACTTCACTTAAAACACGATTACTTGTTACCAAGGAGGGAGGAGCAGAAAGGTATCTTCTAGCATGCGAAGCAAGTCTTTTGTAGCGTGCCTCATTTTCTTTCCACCACCGAAGAGGATCACCACTTCTTCTGTCAATTACTGGTTCCTTCAAATAGAGATGAAGTTTATCATCCAGGCTCATTATTGCAGATTCAGAAGAATCCTCCGCATGAGGCCCTTCTTCTGTCAGCCATTGTTTTGCATTGGCCAATACATCATCAGAAGAGAAAGCATGGTTCTTGTATCGAGGATTCAAAAGACTTGCCAGCACAACATTTTTAATCTCTTCATGCTTCTCAAAATATATATCAATTAAAGCTCTCTGGCTTGACAGACCATCATTTGAAAGATGGAGGGTGTTGTGTGCCATGACACTGAGGTCTGACATATCAGCAATCCTCATTCCTTTCTGCATGTTTGCTCTGCTGTCTCGAAGGAGCACGAGCATCATCGGTCTTTGGTGATTCCCCATTCTTCAAGCATGCCTAGAAACATTTCTCTACTGTACTCCCCAGTGTGGGATCCTTGCATCACTTTTGTATTCAAGACCAATGCCTTTTTGTCCATCCGCTGTACCTTGCTTCCTGAACCAGGGGAGAATCATATCCTGTCTGCTGTGCTAGAGAAGAGTCAAACCTTGCCTGCTGTGCTAAAGAAGAGTCCTACATTGTCTGCTGTGCTAAAGAAGAGCCCAACATTGCCTGTTGTGCTAGAGGAGAGCCCTACCTTTCCTTTTGTACCAGAGGAAAGTCCTACCTTGCCTGTGTGCTAAAGAAGAGTCCCACCTTGCCTGTTGTAGTAGAGGAAAGTCCTACTTTGCCTGTTGTGCTAGAGTTCCTGGCCCAGAGTTCCTTAGTCATTAGATACTCTGTTTTTTGTAAAGATAACCCCACCACTCCGTTCTTGGATTGCTGTTCCCTGCAGACTTTCAGTTATAATAATTTGCTGTTAGCAAGTTGTCTTGCAGCCATAAAAGGCATTGTTAACCCACAATATATCTGTGCCTCATGCTTCCCATCCCCCATATGTTTTTTCCCCCAAGCAGGAACAGAGAACCTCAATTTAACACCGCCATTACAGGTTCATACTCAATGGCGTTGTTTGCACCATAAAAATATACGCTCTCTTGATGCAAGGAACTCATTGCCCTTTAGATGTGTACATCTGAACATTATTCTATTTAAACAACCTTTCATGACATCTCCACCAATTACCTATGCTAAAACTCCATTACCGGGAACGGCGGGGTCAATCAGGTCGCACTATGCTGATGAATCAATTTCTCCAACTTTGTCTAGGGATGATTTGATTTGGTTTTATTAAATACTCCGTACATGCAGAAAATGTGTAATGCCGCATTTTATAGGAATTTGCATTCATTTTCTGTTCGTCCGTAGAAAATGAGATGGACAATTAGCAAAACCAGAAAAGGAGCAAAAATTCCATGTACTTATTTAAATCAATATGTCAACATTTTATTCTTGCCCCCCCCCCCCCCATGACACACAATTTCTTGAATGCAAACTATCAAATGTATTACGGATCAAGTGCTGAAACCGCATTCAGCAGCATTGATCTCATGTGTACAGATGTTCTTTTAAATCCAAAATGTCTTAAAAATAGATTGGGGGCCCCTAAAAAATGGTAGACACTAAAGGGATTTAAATTATGCTGAACAAATGTGGTCATCTTTGGTAATTAAAATGTCCTCCAAAGGCAAACAGTGAACCTCTCAACTAATTTCCTGTGGTCTCACTACAATTTTTGTGTAGAAACCAATTTGTGAAGCACTGAGACACCAGGAACAATGCCAGGCCCTGCTTCCTCCTAGTGCTAAACCCCTTCTCTTCAACTTATGGAACAAGGGCAGAACCTTCCTGGCCAGTAGAGGATTCTGTGGGCATTAAGGGTGCCAAATTGACATTTGGAGGGTTGGGGCATTGGGGGGGACAATAGAGCCTAGTGGAGTGTGAGAGGAACATGAAAGAGAGGTGGATGCTAGAGGGGGGGGGGTAGGGAGGAACACTATTGCCCAGTGGGAGGATAGGGGGTCAGTGGTGCTCAGCAGGGGATGGGAAAAGCTAAGCCCAAGGATAGGTGGGAGAACACTAAGGTCCAGTGGGAACCTGTGGGTCACTAAAAATTTGTAGACACTAAAGAGACTCAAATGATGCTGGGCAAACGTGGTCATCTTTGGTAATTAAAATGTCCACCACAATCAAATAGTGAACCTATCAACCAATTTCAGGTGGTCTCACTACAATTTTTGTGTAGAAACCAATTTTTGAAGCACTGAGACACCAGAGAACAATGGTCCTGCTCCCTACTAGTGCTAAACCCCTTGTCTCCAACTGATGGATCAATGGCAAAACCTTCCTGGGCAGTAGAGGTTCCTATGGGCATTAAGGGTGCTAAATTAACATATGGGGGTTGGTGCATGGGGGGGGGGGGGCAATAGAGCCCAGTGGAGTGTGGGAGGAACATGAGTACCGAAGGAGGGGTGGGTGCCTAGAGAGGGGTAGGGAGGAGGGGAGGGGTAGGGAGGAACAATATTGCCAAGTGGGAGGAGAGGGGATCTGTGGTGCCCAGCAGGGGATGGGAAAAGCAGTGCCTGAAGATAGGTGGGGAGAACACTAAGCCCCAGTGGGAACTTGTGGTCTCCTAAAAGTGCTAGACACTAAAGAGACCTAAATGATGCTGGACAAACGTTGCTATCTTTGATATATAAAATGTTCTCCAAAGGGAAACAGTGAACCTGTCAACCAAATTAATGTAGTCTCACTGCAATTTTGGTGTAGAAAACCGACTTGGGAAGCACTGAGACCCCAGAGAACATTTACCCTGCTACCTTCTAGTGCTAAGACCCTCCCCTCCAACTAATTGATCAATGACAGAACCTTTGTGGCCAGTATAGGTTCTTGTAGGGGTTGATATTTGGGGGTTGGGGCATTAGGGGGAACAATAGGGCCTTGTGGGGGGTGTGGGAGGGAAAGGAGTTTTGAAAGAGGGGTGGGTATCTAGAATGGGTTGGGGAGGAACAATATTGCCCAGCAGGAGAAGAGGAGATCAATGGTGCCCAGCAGGGGATGGGAAAAAACAGTGCCCAAGGATAGGTTGGGAAAACATTAGAGCCCAGTGGAGTGTGGGAGGAACATGAGTACCGAAAGAGGGGTGGGTGCCTAGAGGGGGGGTAGAGAGCAAAACTATTGCCCAGTGGGAGAAGAGGGGGGTCAGTGGTGCCCATCAGGGGATGGGAAAAGCTAAGCCCAAGGATAGGTGGGAGAACACTAAGGTCCAGTGGGAACCTGTGGGTCACTAAAAATTCGTAGACACTAAAGAGACTCAAATGATGCTGGGCAAACGTGGTCATCTTTGGTAATTAAAATGTCCACCACAATCAAATAGTGAACCTATCAACCAATTTCAGGTGGTCTCACTACAATTTTTGTGTAGAAACCAATTTTTGAAGCACTGAGACACCAGAGAACAATGGTCCTGCTCCCTACTAGTGCTAAACCCCTTCTCTCCAACTGATGGATCAATGGCAAAACCTTCCTGGGCAGTAGAGGTTCCTATGGGCATTAAGGGTGCTAAATTAACATATGGGGGTTGGTGCATGGGGGGGGGGGGCAATAGAGCCCAGTGGAGTGTGGGAGGAACATGAGTACCGCAGGAGGGGTGGGTGCCTAGAGAGGGGTAGGGAGGAACAATATTGCCAAGTGGGAGGAGAGGGGATCTGTGGTGCCCAGCAGGGGATGGGAAAAGCAGTGCCTGAAGATAGGTGGGGAGAACACTAAGCCCCAGTGGGAACTTGTGGTCTCCTAAAAGTGCTAGACACTAAAGAGACCTAAATGATGCTGGACAAACGTTGCTATCTTTGATATATAAAATGTTCTCCAAAGGGAAACAGTGAACCTGTCAACCAAATTAATGTAGTCTCACTGCAATTTTGGTGTAGAAAACCGACTTGGGAAGCACTGAGACCCCAGAGAACATTTACCCTGCTACCTTCTAGTGCTAAGACCCTCCCCTCCAACTAATTGATCAATGACAGAACCTTCGTGGCCAGTATAGGTTCTTGTAGGGGTTGACATTTGGGGGTTGGGGCATTAGGGGGAACAATAGGGCCTTGTGGGGGGTGTGGGAGGGAAAGGAGTTTTGAAAGAGGGGTGGGTATCTAGAATGGGTTGGGGAGGAACAATATTGCCCAGCAGGAGAAGAGGAGATCAATGGTGCCCAGCAGGGAATGGGAAAAAACAGTGCCCAAGGATAGGTTGGGAAAACATTAGAGCCCAGTGGAGTGTGGGAGGAACATGAGTACCGAAAGAGGGGTGGGTGCCTAGAGGGGGGTAGAGAGGAAAACTATTGCCCAGTGGGAGAAGAGGGGGGTCAGTGGTGCCCATCAGGGGATGGGAAAAGCTAAGCCCAAGGATAGGTGGGAGAGCGCTAAGTTCCAGTGGGAACCTGTGGGCCACTAAAAGTGGTAGACACTAAAGAGACTCAAATGATGCTGGGCAAACGTGGTCATTTTGGTAATTAAAATGTTCCCCAAAGGCAAATAGTGAATCTATCAACCAATTTCAGGTGGTCTCACTACAATTTTTGTGTAGAAACCAATTTGTGAAGCACTAAGACACCAGAAAACAATGGTCCTGCTCCCTCTTAGTACTTCTCTCTAACTGATGGATCAATGGCAGAACCTTCCTGGGCAGTAGAGGTTCCTATGGGCGTAAAGGGTGCTAAATTGACATATGGGGGTTGGTGCATTGGGGGGAGGGGCAATAGAGCCCAGTGGAGTGTGGGAGGAACATGAGTACCGAAGGAGGGGTGGGTGCCTAGAGAGGGGTAGGGAGGAGGGGAGGGGTAGGGAGGAACAATATTGCCAAGTGGGAGGAGAGGGGATCTGTGGTGCCCAGCAGGGGATGGGAAAAGCAGTGCCTGAAGATAGGTGGGGAGAACACTAAGCCCCAGTGGGAACTTGTGGTCTCCTAAAAGTGCTAGACACTAAAGAGACCTAAATGATGCTGGACAAACGTTGCTATCTTTGATATATAAAATGTTCTCCAAAGGGAAACAGTGAACCTGTCAACCAAATTAATGTAGTCTCACTGCAATTTTGGTGTAGAAAACCGACTTGGGAAGCACTGAGACCCCAGAGAACAATGACCCTGCTACCTTCTAGTGCTAAGACACTCCCCTCCAACTAATTGATCAATGACAGAACCTTCGTGGCCAGTATAGGCAGTGCTGTATTTTGGCCTAGGCCGACAAGGCCCAGGCCGAGGGTGGCACTTTGCAGGGGGGCACCTGAGACTCTATTGGCCACTGGTTGCTAGAGCCGCCTTTCTCACACCCCTCTCACTCACCCCCGCGTCTCTCTCACTCACCCCCCTCTCTCTCTCTCTCTCCCCCCCTCTCTCTCTCACCCCCTCTCTCCCTCCCCCTCTTTCTCCACCCCTCTCTCCCTCCCCCCTCTCTTTCCACCCCTCTCTCTCACCCCCTCCTCTCTCTCTCTCACTCACTCGCCCCCCTCTCTCTCTCACCCCCCTCTCTCTCTCTCTCTCTCTCACCCCTCCCCTATCTCTCTCACCCCCTCCTCTCTCTCACTTACTCACCCCCCTCTCTCACCCCCCTCTCTCTCTCACCCCTCCCCTCTCTCCCACCCATTCCCCCTCTCTCTCTCTTATCCCCTCTCTCTATCTCTCATCCCCCTTCTCTCTCATCCCCCTCTCTCTCTCATCCTCTCTCTCTCTCACCCCCTCTCTCTCATCCCCCTCTCTCTCTCATCCCTCTCTCTCTCTCTCTCTCTCATCCCCCCTCTCTCTCTCATCCCCTCTCTCTCTCTCACCCCCTCTCTCTCATTCCCCCCTCTCTCTCTCTCTCTCTCTCTCTCTCTCTCTCTCATCCCCCCTCTCTCTCTCCCATCCCCTCTCTCTCTCACCTCCCTCTCTCTCTCACCCCCCTCTCTCTCTTCTCTCTCATCCCCCCTCTCTCTCCCTCCCTCACTCCCCCCCTTTCTCCCCCCCCTCTCACCCCCCCCCCCTCGAGAGATCTCAGGAGTTTATGATGGGACTTGTAGTCCTTCAGTTTTGGAAGGAGTCACATCCATTAAAAAGGAAGCAGTGGGGCAAATTTGCATAGGAGGGGGTTGCCCAATTTTAGCCGTGCCTAGGGCAGCACAAAACCAAAATACACCACTGAGTATAGGTTCTTGTAGGGGTTGACATTTGGGGGTTGGGGCATTAGGCTGAAAATAGTGCCTTGTGGGGGGTGTGGGAGGGAAAGGAGTTTTGAAAGAGAGGTGGGTGTCTAGAATTGGTTGGGGAGGAACAATATTGCCCAGCAGGAGGAGAGGAGATCAGTGGTGCCCAGCAGGGGATGGGAAAAAACAGTGCCCAAGGATAGGTTGGGAAAACGTTAGTGCCCAGTGGGTGGTAGGGGAAACAATAGGGCATGGGGAGAAATATTCTTGCCTAGTGGGAGAGTGAGTGAGAACAACAGTGCTCAGTGAAGAGGGGTGAGGAAGAACAGAAGCTCCCAATAAGCAGTATGGAGGAAAAAAATAGTGTCCAGTGGGGAAGGGTGGGGAAGAACATTAGTGCCCAGCAGGGGCAATGACCGGAAGTACTAATATCCAGTGAATAAAACGGGCAGGCCAGGGACAGTCAAGCAAGTAAATGAGACAGACTCGGTCTGACTTGCTGCAGCTTTTCATACACATGGTGGGAGCTCTCAGCGTGCAGTGAAATCAGATTAACCATTTCAGTACAGGAGAGGAGCCTGTAAAACTGTGCAAGACTGAAGAAAAGCCTAGAGTTCAGATTTAAAATTTTTGTCAGTGGGAATAATATAGATTAATTTGGACCCATGTGTATGTCCTACCTAGGAGGTATGTGAAATGAAGGGTCCTCCTGCACCAATTACTCAGTGTAAGCAAATACTCTAGTGGTGGCATCTGGTGGTGGACCCTTATAACTTGGAGGGCCTAATTGTAAATGCTCCATCCAATAATTTAAAATGTGGACACATTAATATGACTCCTATGAGGTATGTGAGAGGAATGGTCCTCCTGAACCAATTACTAATCGGTAAGCAAAGACTGTTGAGGTGGTTTCTGGTGGGGGGCCCCCATGACCTGGTGGGCCTTGGGGGAAATTCATTATCCAAAAAAAAAAAAGTTTATACAGTATGTCCCCCCTAGTAGGTATGTGAGAGGAAGGGTCCTCCTGCACCAAATACTCAGTGGTGGTTAGAGACTGTTGGGTGGCATCTAGTGGTGGGCCCCCATGACCTGGTGGGCTTTGGGGCAAATACTCTATTCAAAAATCATAAATGTGGACCCATATATACTGTATGTCCCTCCTAGGAGGTATGTGAGAGGAAGGGCCCTCCTGCACCAAATACTCAGTGGTGGTTAGAGACTGTTGGGTGGCATCTAGTGGTGGGCCCCCATAACCGGGTGGGCCTTGTGGCAAATTCTCTATCCAAAAATGAAAAGTGTAAACTCATATATATGTCTCCCCCTAGGAGGTATGTGAGAGGAATGGTCCTCCTGCACCAACTACTCAGTGGTGGGCAGAGACTGTTGGGGTGGCATCTAGTGGTGGGCCCCCATAATCTGGTGGGCCTTGGGGCAAATTCTCTATCCAAAAATGAAAAGTGTGCACCTATATATATGTCCTCCGCTAGGAGGTATGTGAGAGGAAGGGTGCTCCTGCAACAATTACTTAGTGGTTGGCAGAGACTGTTGGGTGGCATCTAGTGGTGGGCCCCCATAACCTGGTGGGCCTTTGGAAAATTCGCTAACCAAAAATAATAGCAGTGGAGCTATTCAAATGTCCCCACCTAGGAGATATGTGAGAGGAAGGGTTCTCCTACACCAAATTCTCAGTGGTGGGCAGAGACTGTTGGGGTGGCATCTAGTGGTGGGCCCCCATAACCAGGTGGACCTTGGGGCAAATTGTCTATCCAAAAAGTAAAAGTGTGCACTCATATATATGTCTCCCCCTAGGAGGTATGTGAGAGGAATGGTCCTCCTGCACAAACTACTGGGGGGCAGAGACTGTTAGGGTGGCATCTAGTGGTGGGCCCTCATAACTTGGTGGGCTTTGGGGCAGATTCTCTATTAAAAAATAAAAAATGTGGACCCATATATATGTCCCCGCCCCAGGAGGCATGTGAGAGGAAGTTGCCTTCTGCATCAATTACTCAGTGGTGGGCAGAGACTGTTGGGGTGGCATCTAGTGGTGGGCCCCCATAACCTGGTGAGCCTTGGGGCAAATTCTCTATACAAAAATGAAAAGTGTGCATCCATATATTTGTCCCCCTCTAGGAGGTATGTGAGAAGAAGTGTCCTCCTGCACCAATTACTCAGTGGTGGGCAGAGACTGTTGGGGTGGCATCTAGTGGTGGGCCTCCATAACCTGGTGGGCCTTGGGGCAAATGCTCTATCCAAAAATTATAAATGTGGACCTATTTAAATGTCTACACCTAGGAGGTATGTGAGAGGAAGGGTGCTCCTGCAACAATTACTCAGTGATTGGCAGAGACTGTTGGGGTGGCATCTAGTTGTGGGCCCCCATAACCTGGTGTGAAAGCAAAAGGTGTTCCCAAATCACCAGGTTCCTGAAAACTGAAGCCATGAGCCCTGGGCTGTATTTCCTATGCACATTTAATTTTTGCCTGGAGTATCCCTTCAACAATTTTCTTCTTTTGCCCCCCACCTATCCTAGAAGCAGTGGATACGATGGAATCGGCGAGTGATCTATGCCTTGTGACACAATAACTGGAATGTTCTGAACCTTCAGATTCCATTTTCCTCCTCCTGCTTTACACACATTGCAGTTCCCGCAGAAATTTCCAAACGTGAGCCAGAGCTGCGGCTCCTTAAGAATAATGGAGATTGTCAAATCAAAATCCTACTCATAGCTCAAATTAGAAAGATGAATTTATAATCTTTTTTTTTTTTTCGGGGAGAATATAACGGATGACACCATTATCTGAGCCGCACTCTTCTGCATATTTCTGCATAACAACTCAGATGATTCAAAGTTAAATTACTTTTCCTTTACCACTCTGTTTAAGGGTTTCTCTGTTTAAGAGATTTCTCGAAGTGTACCTGTTCTTGGCTGGGGAAGTCTGTTTTTGGGTTCAGCTTAAATTCCATTGGCTTTATTTAAGGGTCAGTTCACTGTCTGTAATAAAGAGAACCAATCAGGAGCTGGCACCTTTACAATTCTCTTTTACCTATCAAGGATTTTTTTTTTATGATTATTTTCTTCTATTCTCTCCCTTTCAAAGCAGAAGTCGGAGCTCTGTGCTGTCAGGAGACCTTCAAAAACTCTCGGACAGCAAAAGGGGCTTTCAGAATAACACTAAAGAAAGCTATTGGCAGGCATACTGTTGCCCAGCTTTCTCTATTGTTCTGACTGCCGGAATGGATGTTTTTTCGCTACGCTCAACTCCACCATGATGCTACGGCTCAGTTTCCTACTCCTCCTCTCCTCCAGTTGGATCTTGTTGAGGAACTGCTGTCTCAGAAAGATCTTGAGAAACCTTTATCTGCTCTATTTGGGACCCTGCTTGTTACTGGTTCCCCCAAAATGGAGAGACTGTGGGACCAGTGGTGTCACTAGGGTTGGTGTCACCTGGTTCAGGGAAAACATGGTGTCATCCCTCCCCCTTGGGGGGGGGGGGTCACACCATGTTGCCCTGCCACTACTCCTAGCACAAATCCCCCCTCCTAGCACAAGTCCCCCCAATACCCTCTCCTAGCACAAATCCCCCCTCCTAGCACAAGTCCCCCCAATACCCTCTCCTAGCACAAATCCCCCAATACCCTCTCGCAGCACTCATCCCCACAATCTCCTCTCCTAGCACAAATCTCCCCCTCCTAGCACAAATCCCCCCCAACCCCCTCGCCTAGCACAAATCCCCCCCCCCCCAATACCCTCTCCTAGCAAAAATCCCCCCTCCTAGCACAAATCCCCCCCAATCCCCTCTCCTAGCACAAATTCCTGCTCCTAGCACAAATCCCCAAATACCCTCTCCCAGCACTAATCCCCACAATCTCCTCTCCTAGCACAAATCCCCCCAACCCCCTCTCCTAGCACAAATCCCACCCAATTCCCCCTCCTAGTACAAATCCCCCAATACCCTCTCCTAGCACAAATCACCCCCAATCCCCTCTCCGAGCACAAATCCCCCCTCCTAGCACAAATCCCCCCCAATCCCCTCTCCTAGCACAAATTCCTGTTCCTCGCATAAATCCCCCCAACCCCCTCGCCTAGCACAAATCCCCCCCCCCCCAATACCCTCTCCTAGCACAAATCACCCCCAATCCCCTCTCCTAGCACAAATCCCCCCTCCTAGCACAAATCCCCCCCAATCCCCTCTCCTAGCACAAATTCCTGCTCCTCGCATAAATCCCCCCAATCCCCTATCCTTGCACAAATCTCCCCAATGCCTCCACCTCACACAAATCCCCCCCCCCAATCTCCTCTCCTGGCACAAATCCCCCCTCCTAGCAAAAATCCCCCCCAATCCCCTCTCCTAGCAAAAATCCCCCCTTCCAGCACAAATCCCCCCAATCTCCTCTTATAGCACAAATCCCCTCTCCTGCACAAACCTCTCATGTCAGCACCAATAATTGTTACCCCCCCCCCTCCTTTCATTGTGTGAAGTTCCCCTGGCCTGTGAGCTCCCCCAACCCCCAACTTTATGGAGGATCGCTGTGCTGACAGGAAGGGGAGAACACAGCCCACAGTCCCGGCACTCTGTCCTCTCCTTTGCGGACCTAACTGCTCCAGGCTGCTCTCCCCATGTCCCGGCTGTGAGTGTGGAGATAGGGGGAAGGCACTCAGTGGCCAGGCACAGCATCCACGAAAAGACCGGGCTTTGGGGGGTACAACTAAAATCAGCACCCCTCCTAGATCCGGATATGGTGTCATCCCTCTGGTGAGTGTCACCCAGGTGTGGTCTGCACCCCCCACCTCCATAGTGACGCCACTGTGTGGTATGCATGGAAATGGGACATTCCCAATCTAGCCTGAGAGAACTGGGAGAATTGTCTTGAGCAATGCCCCAAATTGGTAATTTCATCTAGAGATAAGTTAATACAAATTACGTTTTTACATTGTGTATACTATACTCCAGTGAGACTGCAAAGTATTTACCCAGATAGAGTCCCTCTCTGTCACCGCTGGCAGACACTACTGGGTACTTACTTTCACATGTTCTGGCCGTGCCCAAGAATCTTTACCTTCTGGTTCGAAGTATTTGAGCTCATCAACATTAGGCTTGAGTTGTCGATCCCTATGGAACTAGACCTGTTAAGGATCCATGATGACGCTCAAAGATTTCATCATAATAAACTAATGATTTCATATCTGTTGTTCTATGCCAAAAAAATAAATTCTCCACAGATGGACCTCCCCTACTCTGTCGTCCTGGGCAGCCATGATTGACGCGGCGCTGCCTCTTTATAAGTTGACTTACCTTAGCTGTGGTTTGTGGAAGTTCGACAAGGTTTGGCTGCCATGGACCTCTCAATAGAGCGGATTTAATATGACCTCGTTTGATATGTAGGCCGCAGTGATTCGTGGTCCGTCCTTGTCCCTTTGCCCTACGTCTTTCCCCCTCAGCCTTTGTCCGTTTCCTTGGGATGTTATTGGGTTAGTATACGTTGTAGATGCTGAGATTGATCCTATGAAAATGTAGTCATTTGTTAAACATATCTGTCCATTTGGGCTCTTGCTGGATAATTGTTTGGATTATGTCTACTTTTTTTTTTTCTATTTATTATGTTGTGTTACAGCGTGTCAAATCGTTTTTTTTATGTTCCCTGTTTCTTCATACATGCTATATTAATCCTTCAACCACACTGTGTCTTTACGTTGTTACTTTGACGTTAACCACTTTACCACCGGAGGATTTTGCTGTCTTACGTCTGGGCCACTTTTTACGATTCGGCACTGTGCGAATTTAACTGACAATTGCGCGGTCATGCAACGCCGTACCCAAACGAAATTTATGTACCTTTTTTCCCATAAACAGAGCTTTCTTTTGGTGGTATTTGATTACCTGTGCAATTTTTAATTTTTGCACTATAAACAAAAAAAGAGCGACAATTTTGAAAAAATAACAATATTTTTCACATTTTTTTTATACAAAATTCCCCCCGAAAAAAATTTAAAAATCAAAATTTTTTATAATTTTAGGCCAATTTGTTTTCTGCTACATATTTTTAGTAAAAAAAATCGCAATAAGTGTATTTTGATTGGTTTGCGCAAAAGTTATTGCGTTTACTAACTAAGATTTCTGTAATTTTTGGTAGTTTTTTTTTTAACGAGTAATGGCGGCGATCTGCGATTTTTTTTGGGGGACTGCAACAATGTGGCGGACAGATCAAACCCTTGACTGACATTTTTGACACTTTTGGGGGTACCAGTGACATTTCTACAGTAATCAGTGCTATACATATGCACTGTTACTGTAAAAATGACAATGGCAGGGAAGGGGTTAATTTTTATTGGTGATCAAGGGGTTAATGTATGCCTGGTGCTTACTAACATGTGTGGGGGGAGGTGACTGAGTGACACAGGGACAGATTGCAGGTTCAGCTATGCTGAACCCTGCAATCTGACCCTGCCTGTCACTTAGGAGATCCGCCCGCTTTGTTTTTCACAAGCAGGGGGATCTCCACACTAGATTCCTCGACGATCTGAATGTAGTGACTGAATACAGCGGGAAGTAGTGACTGAATGTAGTGACTGAATACTGCCATAACCCCAGTATTTTTTTATCCGGCTTCAACATAAAAGTGGTCCCAGTGGCAGGTTTGCCATGGGATTACTTTTATGGGTAGTGGGAGAGGTGCCCACCTCCCTCCCGCTGCCTCCAGATGGTTTTCCCCACTTACCGGAGCTGTCGGTAGCGGCGAAAACGATCCGATCCCCTGTGCTGATGGGCAGGAAGTTGAGTGAGGGCAAGATGGCCCCCACTCGACTCTATGCCCTTGGAGGACCGAAGCAACGTCAAATGTCACTTCTGCCCAACGACCTTAACCACTTAAGCCCCGGAGGATTTTCCTGCTCAAAGACCAGGGCCTTTTTTGCGATTCGGCACTAAGTGACTTTGACGGGCAATCGTGCTGTCGTGCAACGCTGTACCCAAATTAAATTTACATCCTTTTTTTCCCACAAACAGAGCTTTCTTTTGGTGGTATTTGATCACCTGTGCGATTTTTATTTTTTGTGCTATAAACAAAAAAAGAGCGTAAATTTTTAAAAAATAACAATATTTTTCACATTTTTTTTATATGAAATTCCCCCCAAAAAAATGGAAAAATCTAAATTTTTTAACATTTTAGGCCAATTTGTTTTCTGCTACATATTTTTGGTAAAAAAAAATCGCAAGACGCGTATTTTGATTGGTTTGCGCAAAAGTTATTGCGTTTACTAAGGGAAAGATTTATGTAATTTTTATTGGTTTTTTTTTAACGAGTAATGGCGGCGATCTGCGATTTGTTTTGCGGGACTGCGACATTGCGGCGGACAGATCGGACCCCTGACTAACATTTTTGACACTTTTGGGGGTACCAGTGACATTACTATAGTAATCAGTGCTATACATATGCACTGTTACTGTAAAAATGACACTGGCAGGGAAGGGGTTAACTTTATTAATCAAGGGGTTAAGTGTGTCCCTAGGGGCGTGATTCTAACTGTAAAGGGGCGTGGCTTGTGATGTAACCACAGAGACATACGATTCTACATAGCAGGATCGTATGGTCTCTGCAGTTACACCAGGGAAAATGACAGGCGGCTTTGTTTACATCAGCCGCCTGCCTTTCTCCCTCTCCAGCGGGAGATTGCGAGTGGCATCGGAGCCGCAGGTCACAAGCGCGGGAATGGCCATGAACGAGCAGGAGCGCGCCTCCGGCGGCGCGCGCTCGCCCCCTGCAGGTTCCTGGGCGAGCGACGTAGTACTACGTCGCTTTGCCCAGGAGGGGCTGACTGCCGCAGTAAATATACTGTGGGCGGTCGGCAAGTGGTTAAAGGGCCAATTTTTTTTGTTTGTTTTTAAATGACATCTATTTTTTTTCTTTTTTTGCTTTTAAGTGTAATTGTGAGATCGGAGGTCTTTTTGACCCCAGATCTCACATTAAAGAGGCCCTGTCGATTACTTCCTTGTAATAGGAATAAAAGTGATCAAACATTTTTTTTAAAGGGACAGTGTAAAAATGAATAATTAACCGCTTCCATACAGAGCAGTTAGACACCCTTCCTGCCCAGACCAATTTTCAGCTTTCAGCACTCTCACACTTTGAATGACAATTGCTCAGTCATGCTACACTATAACCAAACAAAATTTTTATCATTTTTTTCACACAAATAGAGCTTTCTTTTGGTGGTATTTGATCACAACTGGGGTTTTTTTTTTCTTGATATATGCAAAAAAAGAGCAAAAATTTTGAAAAAAAAAACACTTTTTTTTAGTTTCAATTATGAAATTTTGCAAAAAATAAATTTTTCTTCATACATTTGGGCCAAAATGTATACTGCTACATGTCTCTGGTAAAATTAACCCAAATTAGTGTATATTATTTAGTCTGTGTGAAAGTTATTGAGTCTAGAAGCTATGGTACCAATTACTGAAAATTGATCACACCAGATGTACTGACTGCCTATCTCCTTTCTTGAGGCCCTGAAATTTCAGGACAGTACAAATACCGACCAAATGACCCCTTTTTGTAAAGTAGACAGTCCAAGGTATTTAGTAAGAGGCATGGTGAGTTTTTTGAAGTTGTAATTTTTTCCCACAATTCTTGGGAAAATGAAGAAAAATTTTTTTTTTCTTTTTTTTCCCACAAAGTTGTCAATTTATAAGCTATTTCTAACACATAGCATGTACACAGCAAAAATTACACCCAAAAATACATTCTGCTACTCCTTCCGAGTATGGCGATACCACATGTGTGAGACTTTTACACAGCCTGGCCACAAAAAGAGACTCCACGTCCAAGAAGCACATTCAGGCGTTCTAGGAGCATAAATACACATAAAACTTTCTTACTACCTATCACACTTTTCAAGGCCCTAGAGCACCAATACAATGGAAAAGTCCACAAAATGACCCCATTTTGGAAAGCAAACACTCCAACGTATATTCTATGAGGCATTATGGGTCGTTTGAACATATCATTTTTTTCCACAGGTTTTTGGAAAATGTGGGAAAAAAATGAAAACTTTTTTTTTTTACACAAAGTTGTCGATTTATAGGATATTCCTAACACATAGCATGTACACAGCAAAAATGACACCCCAAAATACATTCTGCCACTCCTCCTGAGTATGGCAATACCACATGTGTGAGACTTTTTCACAGCCTAGCCATATAGAGGGGCCCAACATCCAAGGAGCATCATCATGCATCCTAGCCACTTGCCTAGGCCTATTTTTGACATTTGGTGTTTACAAGCTAAAATCAGTTGTTTTGCTAGAAAACTGCTTAGAACCCCCAAACATTATATATTTTTTTTTAGCAGAGACCCTAGAGAATAAAATGGAGATTATTGCAATATTTTTTATCACACCGTATTTGCGTAGCGGTCTTCCAAACGCAATTTTTTTGGAAAAAATTCACTTTTTTTAATTAAAAAATAAGAAACCAGTAAAGTTAGCCCAATTTTTTTCCATAATGTGAAAGATAATGTTAAGCCGAGTAAATAGATACCCAACATGTCATGTTTTAAAATTGCGCACGCTCACGGAATGGTGACAAACTTTGGTACTTAAAAATCCCCATAGGCGACAATTTAAAAATTTCTACAGGTTGCCATCTTTGAGTTACAGAGGAGGTCTAGGGCTCAAATTATTCCCCTTGCTCTAACGATCGCGGCGATACCTCACATGTGTAGTTTGAACACCGTTTACATATGTGGGCGGGGTTTCTGTATGCATTCGCTTCTGCGCGCGAGCTAACGGGGACAGGGCGCTTTAATTTTTTTTTTTTTTTTTTTTTACTATTTATTTTATTTATTATTTTTTATTTTTACACCGTTTAAAAAAAAAAAAATTTATCATTTTTATTTCTATTAAAAGAAATGTAAATATTCCTCGTAATAGAAATAGGCACGACAGGACCTCTTTTTTGTGAGATCTGGGGTCAAAAAGTCCTCAGATCTCACAAGTACACTAAAAGATAGAAAAAAAAAAAAAATAATTATAATATAAAATGAAAAAAAAAAGGACCTTTAAACCGGTTGCTAGGCAACAACATTTTCCGTAGCTCCGGTCCTCCAAGACCATAGAGTCAAGTGAGGGCAAGCTTGCCCTCACTCGACATCCTGTCTGTGAGGATTCGGGACCGGATCGTTTTCCCCGCTGCCGGCGGGTCCGGTAAGCGGGGAAAAGGACCGGAACGCGTCGGGAGGGGGGGCGCCTCTTCCGCCATCCTGGAAGGGTGATCCCACGGCGAATCCGCCGCTGGGACCACCCTTATCGGAAAGCCAACCGTCCACCGTTTAAAAAAATACCAGGGTTATGGCAGCTATCTGCTGCCATAACATCGGTATTTAGGTTTAAACGGAGGACGTATATAAACCTTTTTGGACTTGTACATGGTGGCTGTATGAAGGGTGACAGGTACTCGGGTACTTTGTTGGGCAGGTGACAGGTACTCTGGTACTGATGAGCAGGTGGCAGGTACTCGGGTACTCCGATAGGCAGGTGACAGGTACTCGGGTACTCTGATGGGCAGGTGACAGGCAGGTGATAGGTACTGATGAGTAGTACTCACTGACTGATAGGTGATAGGTGATACTGTACTGATGGGTACTGATGATCAGTACTGATACGTGATAGGTACTGATGAGTACTGATGAGTAGTGATGGGTACTGATGAGCAGGCGGCAAGTACTTGGGTACTTCAGGCGTCAGGTACTCTGATGAGCAGGTGGAAGGTACTCGGGTACTCTGATGGGTAGGTGACAGGTACTCAGGTACTCTGATGACGGGTACTCCGTTGACAGGTACTCAAAGTACCCGAGTACCTGTCATCAGTGTACCCGAGTACCTGTCATCAGAGTACCCGAGTACCCGTCATCAGAGTACCCGAGTACCTGTCAGAGTACCCGAGTACCCGTCATCAGAGTACCCGAGTACCCGTCATCAGAGTACCCGAGTACCCGTCATCAGAGTACACGAGTACCTGTCATCAGAGTACCCGAGTAACCGTCATCAGAGTACCCGAGTACCTGTCATCAGAGTACCCGAGTACCCGTCATCAGAGTACCCGAGTACCCGTCATCAGAGTACCCGTCAGAGTACCCGAGTACCTGTCATCAGAGTACCCGAGTACCTGTCATCAGAGTACCCGAGTACCTGTCATCAGAGTATCCGTCATCAGAGTACCTGAGTACCTGTCATCAGAGTACCCGAATACCTGTCACCAGCCCATCAGAGTACCCGAGTACCTGTCATCTGAGTACCTGATGACAGGTACTCGGGTACTTTGATGGGCTAGTGACAGGTGCTCTTTATTGGGGGGGGGGGCAATCAGTGTGTTTAGGGTGCACTGTAGTTGGTAACTAGCTGTTACCACAATCTCCTCCTCACACAGGATCAGTGTGTGAGGAGGAGAACACGGTGACAGCTAGTTACCGTGTTCTCTGTTGACATTTGTGACCGGCTGTGATTGGACACAGCCGGTCACGTGGTAAAGAGCCAATTTCATTGGCTCTTTACCTAGATCGGGGATTGACTCTGTCCGAGGGACGAGCCTCGTCCCCGATCGCTGCTCTGCGCGCCCCCGGGGGCGCGCATTGCAGAGAGAACGAGCGGCTCGTGCTGGAGCCGCTCATGTGATCGGCTGTGATTGACACAGCCGATCACGTGGTAAACAGCCAATTTCTATTGGCTGTTTACCTTGATCAGTGATGGGCTATGTCCAAGGGACGAGCCTCATCCCTGATCGCGCCGCTGCGCGCCGCCGGGGGCGCACAGTAGAAGCTAGAACGGGCCGACGTCATATGACGGCGGCCCGGATCTAGACAACCACTTTGCCGACGTCATTTTACATGACTCGGTATGGAAGTGGTTAAAAGTAAAATAAATAAGAAAAAAAGTTTGTTGCCATTCCACTAGCGTGCGCAATTTTAAAGCATGACATGTTAAGTGTCTATTTACTCAGTGTAACATTATCTTTCATATTATAGAAAAAAATTGGGCTAACTTTACTGTTTTCTTATTTTTATAATTCTAAAAAGTGTATATTTTCCCAAAAAAATTGCGTTTGTAAGACCACTGCGCAAATACAGTGTGACAAAGTATTGCAACGATCTCCATTTATTCTAGAGTCCTCTATTTATTTCTCTAGGGTCTCTGCTAAAAAAAAAATATATATATATATATATATATATATATATATATATATATACCTGTGTGTATGTATATATATATATATATATATACCTGTGTGTATATATATATATATATATATATATATATATATATTGTGGCAGAGCGTTGCCCTGCCAGGGTCTAAAAAGTGATTGTGACCCAGAATTCTCAACCAGGAAGGTTGAGGGGCTCCAGGGAGCTTATGAAATGAAGAAGAAACTGGTATCATGATAACGACCTTAAACACACCTCCAAGGCGATCACTGTCTTGCTAAAGAAGCTGAGGGTAAAGGTGATGGACTGGCCATGCATGTATCCAGACCTAAACCCTATTGAGCATCTGTGGGGCATTCTCAAATGGATGGTGGAGGAGCGCAAGGTCTCTAACATCCACCAGCTCCGTGATGTCATCATGGAGGAGTGGAAGAGGACTCCAGTGGCAACCTGTGAAGCTCTGGTGAACTCCATGCCCAAGAGGGTTAAGGCAGTGCTGGAAAATAATAGGGGCCACACAAAATATTGACACTTTGTGCCCAATCTTAACTTTTTCACTTATGGGTGTACTTACTTTTGTTGCCAGCGTTTTAGACGTTAATGGCTGTGTATTTTGAGGGAACAGCAAATTTACACTGTTATACAAGCTGTACACTCACTACTTTACATTGTAGCAAAGTGTCATGACCAATGTAGAATAGATGTCACCCCCAAACTCTTAGGCTGCTTAAAGCCAAAGGCTCCACCCCCATGCCATAAACCTTTCCCTTTACCTAAATAATTGAGACCACACCGTGCTTGGAGTTAATTGGCCACAGCAGCCATTTTATTAACCCTTTTACCTTAAAATTAACATAAGGAGAAAAAACATTCCTTACAAACATAAAACAATCAGTCATTAGGCCTGTTGGTCTTTGAGGCTCCTCCAAATAATTCCAAATCCTGCACTGCGGGACCTGTGCCCTGATAGGCCTCCAGCCGCGTCACCGGCTCGGAGACAAACCACTCCCCGCAGTGCCACCATTTTGAATTCCATTTAAACTGACATTAAATGGAATGCACCATAGGGACCCATACCAACGATGAGTCCCAACCATACCCTTATCCTAAACTGTTCACCTCCCCCGCCAGCAAAGACCAACAAAACGCCACCAGCACCCAAGGGTGACACCTTACCCTTGCGTGCCCCTCCAAACCCTCAAGGCTCGCTGGATCCCATCCTGTAATCCCAGGGCCCATAAATCTATACCCACCGCATTGAGGTGGACTCCATCATCCCGCAGATACCGCCATGTGTCCACTTCCAACTCCAGGTGGCGAACCACCAACCCCCCATTCCGACACACAAAGCGCCCCACTTCCTTGTTCAACTTAATCCGAGCCTTATTAAGGCGCGCGACCGACCTGGCCATGCGCCAGGACGTGCGGGCCACCATATCCGACCAAACTACAAGCAGCGCCGGAAAAGCCGTGCGCAGCCGAAGGAAATCCAACTTTATGTCCCTGATCAAGGCCCGCGCGGACCTGGCCCCCAAATCGTTGCCCCCGGCATGCAGCACCAAAACATCTGGCTGCCTGTCCAACCGGGCGAAACGATGCACTTCGGGAAGGACCCTGCCCCAAGTAAGCCCCGGCACCCCCAGCCACCTGACACAAGCCTCGTGCCGAGAAAAACCAAGTTGTCTACCATTAGGACGCACATCAGCTCTCCGGGCCCCCCAGAAAACATACGAGTGTCCCACGATCCAAACAAGGCAGGGTTCCAAACCTACAAGAAAAGGGGACAAAAGGAAAAGAAAACCAACCAACAATCAGATAACCAGCCGGGCCCACACCCCCCCAACGACAAAACCACCCCCCGTACATACCCTACACCAACAGCTGTGGACGAACGTACAACAAGAACCTCCTAGACTCCCAGCGCCCAATGCGTCTGACCGCATCGTCGTTCAATCCCCAGCGTGCAGCCTCAGTGGCCCCCCCGATCCGAAAGGAATGAGATGCAAACCTACTGGCATCCAAACCCAAAGAGCCCACACACCTTCCGAACACCGATACAAATTGAAAACGAGATAACGACGACCCGTCCGCATGCATTAAAAATGAACCGGGCCGCGAAGGGCGGATTGCCCAGTAATCCCGAACCGCCCCTACCGGGCACAGCGGTGAAGACGGCACCGCGAACAACCGGACACGGACCCCCTTGCCACTCTGGTCCGTTTTGGACCGTCGAAGGAGGATAGTAACCCCCTCCCGACCGACAGAGACATCCTGACCCAATAGGCCCCCCGGCACCGTCCGGGAGGAGCTGACCAATTCCCCAATCCGGAAAGCCCCGAAAAAAGCGAGAGAAAAGGCCGCCTTAAACAACACCACCTCGTAACTCGAGGCGCAGTGCTCCCCCAATTGCCGGCAGACGTCCTGCAAAAGAGCGAAGGACACCGGGCGCCTAGTGTCCCTCCTCCGATAAGCCCTGGAATAGCCCCGTAACGCTTGTCTCACCACGAAGTCCTTCGTGTAATCCTGACAACCCAGAAATTTAAACAGAAAGGCCAAGCCGGACAACTTGCGAGCCACAGCGGAAGCCGACGCGCCCCTCTCAAAATGATCAGAGACAAAAGAAAGTAACACCCACCTGACCTCCGGACCCAGAGGATCCACCGATGCCACCCGCAACACCTCCAGCCACTCCCACCATACCTTGCAATAAGCCGACCACGTGGACTCGCTCACCGACTTCCTGATCCATCCAGCGAGGACCCCAAGGCAATCCCCCATAGCCACTCCGGACACGTGACTCCGCGTTGCTCCGCTGCCGGTGCCAACTCCCGGAACCTGTCCCACTGAAAACGAGACAGCGCGTCAGCAATATCATTCTTAACCCCCGGAATGTGCACAGCGTACAGGAAAACATTCAACCGTAGACACCGCAACACCAAATACCTGAGGAGGCGCACCACCGGCTGAGACGAAGCCGACGCGCAGTTGATCACCTGAACCACCCCGAGATTGTCGCAATGGGGGCGAACCTTCAGGTTCCTGAACTCCGCCCCCCAAATCTCCAGGGCCACCACCACCGGGAACAGTTCCAGCAACACCAAGTTGCTGACCAGCCCCGCTACCTGCCATGCCCCCGGCCAAGGGGCGGCGCTCCACGCCCCCCGGTGAAAAGCCCCGTACCCCGCCGAACCAGCAGCATCGGTAAACAGTTCCAAATCAAAGTTGCTGATCGGCCCGGCCATCCACAAGGATCTACCATTGTATGTGGCCAAAAAACCGTGCCACAGACGCAAGTCATCCCTGTGTTCCCTGTTGAGCCTGACGAAGTGAGTGGGCAACTTCACCCCCGAAGTCGCCGCCGACAGCCGTCGGCAGAAAACCCGGCCCATGGGCATAATGCGGCAGGCAAAATTCAATTTACCCAGCAACGACTGCAAGCTGCGCAACTGAATCTTGCGCAAACCCAGCACCCCTTCAATTTCAGCTCTCAAAGCCCCCAATTTATCCTCCGGTAGGCGACACTCCATGGCCTCCGAATCCACGACAATGCCCAGGAAGCTGAGCACCGTGGTCGGGCCTTCCGTCTTGTCGGGGGCCAACGGAATGCCGAAGCTCCCGGCCACATGCTGCAACGTGGCAAGCAGGATCGCGCACCCGTTGGAAGAGGGCGGGCCCACACACAGAAAGTCGTCCAAATAGTGGATCACCGAATTCACACCGGAAACCTCCCGAACCACCCACTCCACAAAGGAACTGAAGGTCTCAAACAGCGCGCACGATATGGAGCAGCCCATAGGAAGGCAGCGATCCACATAATACGCCCCTTGCCACCGGCAGCCCAGCAATCGAAAACTGTCCGGGTGAACCGGGAGCAACCTGAACGCCGCCTCAATGTCCGATTTGGCCATCAAGGCCCCCCGCCCATAATGTCGCACCCAGGCCACCGCGGCGTCAAAGGAAATGTAAGACACCGTACAGGCATCCGGGTCGATGGCGTCATTCACAGACCCACCCTTTGGGAAGGAGAGGTGGTGAATGAGGCGAAATTTGTTGGGTTCTTTCTTGGGAACCACCCCCAACGGCGAAACCACCAAGTCACGCACCGGCACCTCCGAGAACGGGCCCGCCATGCGACCGAGAGCCACTTCCTTGTGCAACTTATCCGACACCACCAAAGGGTGGCGCAATGCCGAACGCAAATTCCTCGCCACCGGCGGCACCGAGGCCAAAGAGCAAGGGATACGAAAACCCACCGCAAAACCCTCCCCCAGAAGTCGGGCAGCCGCCCTATCGGGGTACCTATCTAGAAAAGGCCGCAGCCTTTCCACCCTCACCGGCGTCGTCCCCTTTGTGCGAAGGCTCTCCGGACCGCCCTTTTCCGGACTTAAAACACCGAGCCAAGGAATGGGAACCTCCGCAACCGGAGCATTCATGTTTGAAGCGACATGTGCCACCGAACTTACAGGAACCCTCATTAAATTGCCAGCAGAAACCCCTCCTCTTTGCGGCCGGCTGTCCCGGGGTCGCAGAACCACCGGCCCCCCCTGGAAAAAACTGATTCGGAGCCTTCGCAGACGACATGAGCCGCATCCACAGGCTGATGTCCTTGTGGTCCCACCGCAAGGAGGGCCTAACCGCCTTCCGCTGCCGGAACTGTTCGTCGTACCGCAGCCAGGCCGACCCCCCGTAAACCCGATAGGCTTCCCCTACAGCGTCCATGTAGCAGAACAGGGCCGAGCAGTTTTCCGGCGCCTTTTCCCCTATGACGCCCGCCAGAATGGCAAAGGCCTGCAGCCAATTGGCGAAGGTCCGAGGGATAAGCCGATAGCGTCGCGCCTCCTCGTCCTCCTTCTTGCGCTCCTCCGGTTTAACCCTGTCCAGGTGAAACTTCTCGAGGGGCAACAGCGTGAAGATTTCCACGTACTCACCCTTCCAGATCTTCTCCCGGACTTCCTGCTTCAAATGTGCCCCCAATGGGCCCTCAAAACAAACATATACCTCACCTTTCGCTGAATCGTCCAGGCGAACAGCGTCCGCCTTCCCCTCCTTCGCCGTCCCGGTCTTGTCCCCCGCCGCCCCGGCCGTCACCGCCACCACTGCCGGCGCACCAACAACCTGGGGAGGGGCCCCAGCCCCCCCCGCAACTAGCCCCGTGGAAGACGGCCCCGCCAGCCCCAGGGCCCCCCCCGGCTCCGTGCCCGAGCCCCCCGCCGGAGGCACCCAAGCCGCCGCTGGAGACAAGCGGCCCCCGTCCCCCGGGGGCAAACGCCCCAAGAGGTCCCGTAGACCCAGGAGGAAGCCCCTCAAACCCCCATCATCACCCCCTTCCGGGGTCCCCGCCCCCACTGGCCGGGACACCCCCACCCCCCGAGCCCCTCCAGCACTCCCACCCCCCACATCAAACAAGCCCCGCAAATCAGACAAAGCCAGAGAAGGAATTGTGACCTCACCTGTCTGCCCAGGGGGGGCGCCCCCAGCCGCCGATCCAGCCTCCCTCGTCGCCGACCGACCACCGACATCCTCTTCCACATCCGATCCGGACACCTCGCCTTCCGAACGATCGTCCCCGGGCACCGCCGACATCCGTCCACCAGGTGTCGCACTCCCGCCATCTGCAGAGCCGAGCGACAGGCGTCCACGCCCCCGTACTCCAGCTCCGCCCGACGGAGACCTCTGTGAACCAGCCGAACTTCCGATGACCCGGCCACGTGACTTGCCCCGCCGCGTCATCTCTCTGCGCCCAGCCGAGGCCGACTCCGAGTCCCGCCGATCACTGCTGCCACCGGCCGCCATGAAGCCGCTCCCACGCCGAGGCACCCCTCCGACCGGAGCATCGCCAGTAGGGGAGCCCGCCAGTCCAGTAGCACCCCGGCGAGAGGGACGGGGAGAGACCGAAGGCCGCCTCCCCCCACTACCCCCAGAGCTCCGTCCATGCAGAGGATTCCTCCCAGAGGCGCGCACGGCCGCAGCAGGAGTACGCTTAGCCGGCGGCCCTGAAGGGTCCCTGTCGGGGCTCCTAGGATGACGCTGAGCTCGAGGGGAAGGGTCCGGTGAAAAACGCTCCGGCGGCCGTGACCGCCGAGCCCGCGGGACCGCAAGCCCCTCCGAATCCTGTGCAGAGTCCTGAACCCCCATCAACGTGGAGACCTGGGACCGGAGCCACTCAGTCCCCTTCACCGCGGCAGCGGCCTTAATTTGCTCCAGCAAAACGTCCAAATCCGCCATCACAGACCAGGGAAGCTGAGGTGAGATACTCTGCAGGGAAAAAGGTGGGTGACCAAGCTTCTTCTTCCTTCGTCCGTTGAACTTCCACTGACCTCCAATCTGAGGGGCCACCCCTCCTAACTGTACCTCAACCCCTCCCAAACCTGATACACCAATCCCTGAATACCCCCCAACTCAAAACAATTTAATTTAACTCACACCTGCCCTGTCTCCCCTCTTCACATGGTCATGTCTGCCCTGCGCTATTTTTTTTTTTTTTTTTTTCGCTTCGGGCCTTGCTTTTCTTCAGTGTTGTCACATGAAAAGGTAGAATAAAATATTTACAAAAATGTGAGGGGTGTACTCACTTTTGTGAGATACTGTATACCATGGTTTGTAGACGCTATAAATTTCACCCAAACCAATCATCAAGTCCATCTAGCTCAACCAATAAAAAAAAAAAACCCAACCATACAATCTCATATACTGAATCCTATACCCGCAGTTGATCCAGAGGAAGGCGAAAAACCCCAGCAAAGCATGATCCAATTTGCTACAGCAGGGGAAAAAGTTCCTTCCTGATCCCCCGAGAGTCAATCGGATATTCCCTGGATCAAGTGTTGGAGTTGAAGTGGTTTAGTCCACAGATCTTATCCAGGAATGTTGACAAGGATGCCGGAATTTATTGTGCAGGGACGTCGCTAAAAATGACTTTAGCCTGTGCAATAAGGTGACTATTTTTTCTACTAAACCCTTTTGCTGATTTATTCAGAGAAAGTCTTGTCCAAGCAAGATTGGGAGGTGATAATTAAAGCAAGTTATTTTAACATGTGTTAATTGAAAAGCTGAAAGAAGCACAAACACATCATTTCAATGAACCTTTCACTAGTTCATAAGTCAGACGGCAGTGAAATAAACAAAAAGACAACTCTTCAAATATTCTTACTAGTATGGCGGCGTAAGAGAATACAGTACTATCAGGTTTATTTTTTAACCACTTTAGGATCGGAGGATTTTCCTGCTTTACGTCCAGGCCACTTTTTGCGATTCGGCACTGTGCGAATTTAACGGACAATTGCGCGGTCATGCAACGCCGTACCCAAATGAAATTTACGTCCCTTTTTCCCCACAAACAGAGCTTTCTTTTAGTGGTATTTGATCACCTGTGCGATTTTTATTTTTTGCGATATTAATAAGAAAAGCAACAATTTTGAAAAAACAACAATATTTTTCTACTTTATTTTTCGACAGTAAAAAATATCCAATATATTAAATTTTTGTCATATATTTAGGCCAAAATGTATTTAGCTACATGTCTTTGACAAAAAAATTGTCAATGAGCGTATTTTTAACCGCTTTAAGACCGGAAGATTTTACCCCATTCCTGACCAGGCCATATTTTGCGATTCGGCACTGCTTTATTTTAACGGACAATTGCGCGGTTGTGCGATGCTGTACCCAAATTAAATTTATGTCCTTTTTTTCCCCCACAAATAGAGCTTTCTTTTGTGCGATTTTTACTTTTTGCGCTATAAACAAAAAAAGAGCGACAATTTTGAAAAAATAACAATATTTTTCACATTTTTTATATGAAATTCCCCCCCCCCCCCCCCCCCCCCAAAAAAATGTATAAATCAAAATTTTTAATATTTTAGGCCAAGTTGTTTTCTGCTACATATTTTGGTAAAAAAATTGTAATAAGCGTATTTTGATTGGTTTGCGCAAAAGTTATCGCAGCTACTAACTACGGGAAATTTATGTCATTTTTATTGTTTTTTTTTAACTAGTAATGGCGGCGATCTGCAATTTTTTTTGCGGGACTGCGACATTGCTGCGGACAGATTGGACCCTTGACTGACATTTTTGGCACTTTTGGGGGTACCAGTGACATTACTACAGTAATCAGTGCTATAAATATACACTGTTACTGTCAAAATGACACTGGCAGGGAAGGGGTTAACTTTTATTGGTGATCAAGGGGTTAATATATGCCTGGTGCTTACTGACGTGTGTGGGGGTAGGGGACTGTGTGACACAGACACAGATTGCAGGTTCAGCTATGCTGAATCCTGTGATCTGTCCCTGCCTGTCATTTAAGAGATCCGCCTGCTTTGTTGACACAAGTGGGCGGATCTTTTCACTCCATCCCCGATGATCGGGGAAGAGCGGCGGTGATCACCACCGCTCCTCCCCTGGCCCGACTCCCGCTGTGACTGAATACAGCGGGAGAGAGCCTCCGGCGGCGCGTGCGCGCCGCCCACAAGGGAAAGAGTCCAGCGACATAGACCTACGTCGCTGGACGATAACGAACCGCTTTGCCGCAGTACGCTCCATGTGAGCGGTCGGCAAGTGGTTAAGGCAACGATCAAGGGGAATCTCATCATAAACGCCCTATTGTAGCGCTATACCCCCGAAGGAGCCGATATGAATCACTGTTTTTTTCCCACACAGTGCAGAGGCAGCCAGGCACACAGCAACATTTTATTTACTCCAGCTCACCGGACAGTCCAGGTGTTTTTGTCCATTTTTTTTTGTAATTTATTCGCTGGTAGAAACTTAGGAGGAGATATGGGTGAAATGAGATGATGCTCCAAAACGATTGACAAATAGCAGTTTGAGGACAATCTTCTCCTTAACCACTTGCTAAATGGGCCAATATTCTGACACTTCTCACATACATGTAAAAATCTAAAATGTTTTGCTAGAAAATTAGTTAGAACCCCTAAACATTACATAATATATATATATATACCGCTCAAAAAAATTAAAGGAACATTTTTTTATTCAGAGTATAGCATCAAGTCAAGTAAACTCCTGGGATATTGATCTAGTCAGTTAAGTAGCAGAGGGGGTTCTTAATCAGATTTAGCTGCTTTGCTGTTAATGAAAATAACAACAGGTGCACTAGATGGGCAACAATGAGACAGCCTCCAAAAATGAATGGTTTTACAGGCGATGGCCACAGCCATTTTTTTCCCTGCTTGTCTTTTCTGACTATTTTTCACTAGTTTTGCATTTGGCTAGGGTCAGTGTCACTACTGGTGGCATGAGGCGATACCTGGACCCTATTGAGGTTGCACAGGCACTCCAGCTCCTCCAGGATGGTACATCAAAACGTACCATTGCCAGAAGGTTTGCTGTGTCTCCCAGCACAGTCCCAAGAGCATGGAGGAGATTCCAGGAGACAGGCAGTTACTCTAGGAGAGCTGGACAGAGCTGTAGAATGTCCTTAACCCATCAACAGGACCGGTATCTGCTCCTTTGTGCAAGGAGGAACAGGATGAGCACTGCCAGAGCCCTACAAAATGACCTCCAGCAGGCCACTGGTGTGAATGTCTCTGACCAAACAATCAGAAACAGACTTAACGAGGGTAGCCTGAGGGCCCGACGTCCTCTAGTGGGTCCTGTGCTCACTGCCCGGCATCATGGAGCTTGATAAGCATTTGCCATTGAACACCAGAATTAGCAGATCGGCCATTGGCGTCCTGTGCTTTTCACAGATGAGAGCAGGTTCACCCTGAGCACAGGTGAGAGACGTGAAAGGGTCTGGAAACGCCGTGGAGAATGTTATGCTGCCTGTAACATCATTCAGCATGACCGGCTTGGTGGTGATCTCGGGGAGGCAGATCCATGGAGGGACACACAGACCTCTACAGTTTAGATAATGGCACCTTGATTGCCATTAGGTATCAGGATGAAATCCTTGGACCCATTGTCAGACCCTATGCTGGTGCAGTGGGTCCTGGGTTCAGGGCCGCTGATAGGGGGGGACCACCAGCCCTCTTGTAGGGGGCCCGAGCACACAGCGGGGCCCACACATGGAGGGGGATTAGTGATGGACAACAAATACAGAAATCTTCCTCCAGCACCTGAATCTGATCTGTCCCTCTCCCTGCTATCAGCTTTTATCTGTTGAGAAAGAGACAGTTGTCCCTCACTAATCCCCCTGCCTGTGTGGGCCCCCCCCCTTCCAGCACTTATCTCTGCTCAGGAGTTTATTTGTAACTTTGTTTCTCTCTCTCTGTCTCTCTGATCACTGAGTTCCAACTGCCCAGCCTGTATATTTTCTCATCTCATCTCATCTTCTTTAACAGTTTTTTTTTTAGATTTAGCAGGAATTATGCGAGTTATGTTATATTTGTGTCTAATAATAGTGATTTTGTTGTAATTTTAGCAAAATATATCTTTAATATTTTCTTGGGGGGGGGGGGCCCTGCCAGGTAGTCTGTACGGGGCCCCGCGATTTCTAACAGCAGCCCTACCTGGGTTCCTCCTGGTCCACGACAATGCCCGGCCTCATGTGGCGAGAGTATGCAGCCAGTTCCTGGAGGGTGAAGGAATTGATACCACTGAATGGCCCCCACGCTCACCTGACCTAAATCCAATAAAGCATCTCTGGGACAATATGTTTTGGTCCATCTAACGCCACCGGGTAGCGTCTCGTCTGCTCAGGCACTTTTCATGTGACAACACTGAAGAAATGACACTTTGCTAGAATGTAAAGTAGTGAGTGTACCACTTGTATAACAGTGTAAATTTGCTGTTCCCTCAAAATACACAGCCATTAACGTCTAAACCGCTGGCAACAAAAGTAAGTACACCCCATAAGTGAAAAAGTTAAGATTGGGCACAAAGTGTCAATATTTTGTGTGGCCACCATTATTTTCCAGCACTGCCTTAACCTTCTTGGGCATGAAGTTCACCAGAGCTTCACAGGTTGCCACTGAAGTCCTCTTCCACTCCTCCATGACGACATCACGAAGCTGGTGGATGTTAGAGACCTTGTGCTCCTCCACCATTCATTTGAGAATGCCCCACAGATGCTCAATAGGGTTTAGGTCTGGATACATGCATGGCCAGTCCATCACCTTTACCCTCAGCTTCTTTAGCAAGTCAGTGGTCACCTTGGAGGTGTTGCAGAGTGCGATCACTGGGTGCAGCGGAGTCCATTTATGAACTGCAATAGACTAAGCTTAAAGTTGTTGTATCTCCAACAGGAGGTGTGTTTAAGGTCGTTATCATGTTGGATAACGTGATAACGTTATCTGCGGCCCAGTCTCTGAAGGAAGGGGAATCATCCTCTGCTTCAGTATGTCACAATACATGTTAGCATTCATGGTTCCCTCAATGAACTGTAGCTCCCCAATGCCGGACCATGACACTCCCACCACCATGCTTGACTGTAGGCAAGACACACTTGTCTTTGTACTCCTCACCTGGTTGCCACCACACGCTTGAAACCATCTGAACCAAATAAGTTTATCTTGGTCTCATCAGACCACAGGACATGGTTCCAATAATCCATGCCCTTAGTCTGCTTGTCTTCAGCAAACTGTTTGTGGGCTTTCTTGTGCATCATCTTTAGAAGAGGCTTCCTTCTGGGAAGACAGCCATGCAGACCAATTTCAGTTTCAGGGTCTTGGCAATCTTTTTATAGCCTAGGCCAGTGATGGCGAACCTCGGCACCCCAGATGTTTTGGAACTACATTTCCCATGATGCTCCAAAACACTGCAGAATGCAGAAATGTGCGTCATGGGAAATGTAGTTCCAAAACATCTAGGGTGCCAAGGTTCGCCATCACTGGCCTAGGCCATCTTTATGTAGAGCAACAATTCTTTTTTTAGATCATCAGAGTTCTTTGCCATGAGGTGCCATGTTGAACTTCCAGTGACCAGTTTGAGAGTGAGAGCGATGACACCAAATTTAACACACCTGCTCTCCATTCACACCTGAGACCTTGTAACACTAACGAGTCACATGACACCGGGGAGGGAAAATGGCTAATGGGGCCCAATTTGGACATTTTCACTTTGGGGTGTACTCACTTTTGTTGCCAGCGGTTTTGACATTAATGACTGTGTGTTGAGTTATTTTGAGGGGACAGCAAATTTACACTGTTATACAAGCTGTACACTCACTACTTTACATTGTAGCAAAGTGTCATTTCTTCAGTGTTGTCACATGAAAAGTTATGATAAAATATTTACAAAAATGTGAGGGGTGTACTCACTTTTGTGAGACACTGTATTTTATATAGATGCGTTATACACAGAGTGATATATTTCAAGCAGAGTCACTGTATTTTATATAGATGCGTTATACACAGAGTGATATATTTCAAGCATTTCTTTCTTTTAACTTTGATGATTATGGCTTACAGCTAGTGACAACCCAAAATTCAGTATCTCAGAAAATTAGAATATTACATAAGCCCAATAAAAAAAAAAAAAAAGATTATTAATACAGAAATGTTGGCTTACTGAAAAGTATGTCCATGTACAGTATAGTATGTACTCAATACTTGGTCAGGGCTCCTTTTACATGAATTACTGCATCAATAAGGCATATCATAGAGGCGATCAGCTTGTGGCACTGCTATGGTGTTATGGATTTGATAGCAGCCTTCAGCTCATCTGCATTGTTGGATCTGGTGTCTCTCATCTTCCTCTTGACAATACCCCACAGATGCTCTATGGCAGTAATAAGCAAACGGTGGCCCCCCAGCTGTTGCAAAACTACAAATTCCATCATGCCTCTGCCTCTGGGTATCATGCTTGTGGCTGTCAGATTCTTGGTATGCCTCATGGGACTTGTAGCTCTGCAACACCTGGAGGGCAACAGTTTGCATGTCCCTGCTCTATGGGGTTTAGGTAAGGGGAGTTTGCTGGCCAATCAAGCACAGTGATGCCCTCACCATTAAACCAGGTATTGGTACTTTTGGCATTTCATTTGGAAATCAAGGTCCCAGAGTCTGGAGGAAAGGGGAGAGGCACAAAGTCCAAGCTGCATGAGGTTGAGTGTGAAGTCCACAGTCAGTGATGATTTGGGGAGCCATGTCATCTGCTGGTGTTGGTCCACTGTGTTTTATCAAGTCCACAGACAGTGCAGCCCTATACCAGGAAAATCTAGAGCACTTCATGCTTCTGTCTGCTGACCAGCTCTATGGAGATGCTGATTTCATTTACCAGCAGGACTTGGCACCTGCCCACACTGCCAAAAGTACCAGTATCTGGTTTAATGATCAAGGTATCACATGGACTCATCAAATCATGAGTCATATGTATAGGGGGTGCAAGTGTAAGGCTGACAATATGTGTCTCCGGGGGGGGGGGGGGGGATCCCTGATATGTGTGCCCACAGAAAGGATCACTGTATCCATACACATACCAAAATAAATGAGAATTATTCTATGTATGAAGAATAGTGCAGTATGAGAGTCATATGGAGCAACAATAAATACTTACAGTAAGGTGTCTTGATAGGATATACTGTGGACTATATAAATTATAAGGGGATAGGGGTACCTGAAAAAAGTAATGTACAAAAAGTGATTATAGAGTACTGGCTCAAACTATAAGTATGATTATAGGATGGTACTAATCTCTAACTCCTCATTCAGGCCATTGGGCACAAGAGAATCCAGGGTATGGATTCAAAAAGTTACACGCTGGCATACCCGGGTGAAACGTTCTGCTTTGGATAAATGTTTGGATATAGATTCTATAACCCAAACTTGCAGACCAATGGTGGAACAGTTATGGAATTCAAGAAGATGCCGTGGAGCACTATGTTGGTCGCATCCCTCCTCGACATAGCGTCGGTGATGACCGAAGCATTGTCTCAGAGGGCGACTAGTGCGGCCAACATAGTGAAGTTTTTACAGGGGCAAGTGAGACAATAGACAACATAGTCGGTGAAACAATTGTAAAAATGATCAAGATGATATGTTTTACCCAAACGAGTAAGGATTTCTGTCCACGTTTCACCAAATTGCAGGTTTTGCATAATGCCTTTTTTCATTGATACCTTTTAGGGGAATTAGACAAAATAAATTATGAACTTTTTTGCATTTTAGTTGACTAGGTTCTATTTTATTTTTAAGCGTAGGGGCTCTCCGGTACGTGACCTTAGGTTTGTCTCATAAGCTCAGTTGTAGGTGAAGGTCCTGTTGAAGGATATTCAAATGTTTGGGTAATATTTTTTCAATTTCTTGGTATTGACCATGGAATCTGGTAAGGAATCTCACTGTAGAATTAGCAGAGGGTTCTGTAGTTTTAGGTGGTTTGCCGGGAAGGAAAGTTTTTGGTTTTGAGAAGGTTGCTCTAATGGCACTTTTCCACTGCAAGTACCGGCAAGTACCGGCTCGGCTCTACTCGGCCCTGCTTGGCCCGTTTTGCTTTTCCACTGCTGGTACCGCATGGTATAGTGTCGGAACGGTTCGGTACGGTGCGGTATAGGTTTGCTTTTCCACTAAAGTAGTACTAAAGTTAAGTGGGTGGGATAACAATGGGGTGGGTGGGATTCTCTGACCAATCAGTGGCTAGTAGTGACTGCATGCAAAGGATTGTGGGATATGGTACCAGTTTGGTACCTGTTGGAACCACAATCGAGTAGGTACTGTTTTCTCAGGGCCGTACCGTACCGTACCGTTCGGTTCCATGCAGTGGAAAAGCAAACCTATACCGTACCGTACCGAACCGTTCCGACCCTATACCATGCGGTACCAGCAGTGGAAAAGCACAAAAGCATGCCGAACCGTTACGGTTCCATGCAGTGGAAAAGCGCCATAAGACAGTCCCTAGTGCAGTTTTGTCTCAATCAGCAGAATTGGCCTTTTGGTATGTTCTTACTCCACTGTGGGTGATGGCAACTATCAAAATGCAAGTAGGAATTGCCCGCAGTGGGTTTAGTATAATTACGGGCAAAGATGGAATTGCCTTCATGACCAAGCTCAAAATCCAAGAAGGCAAGAGAGTCTTGGTTCCAGGCAGAAGTAAATGATAGGCCAAATTTGTTGGAGTTGCAATGTGTGACGAAGTCATCAATAAAAGTGGGGGTACCATCCCAAATGATGATGATATCATCGATGTATCGGCCGTAAAATACCAAATGTTGTGCAAAGGGATTATTGCGCCAGATGAATGAGTGTTCCCAAAAAAACCATGGTAAGGTCTGCATATGAGGGTGCAAAATTGGCACCCATAGCTAAAGCAATGGTTTGAAGATAGTAATCACCTTCAAAGTGAAAGTAATTATGTGTCAGATGATACCTGGTGGCATCTAGGACAAACGTGGCTTGTTTACTGTTGATCATGGGGTCCTGCAAAAGAAAATGTTGCGTGGCTAACATTCCTATATCATGCAGAATCAACGTATACAGGGAATTGACAACTAACAATAACCAATGGTACTTTTCTTCCCATAAGCAGTGTTGGGGGTAACTAGTTACAAAGTAACTGATTACAGTAACTACATTACATTTTTTGGTAACTAAGTAAAGTAACTAGTTACAATACTAATATTGGTAACTAGACTACTTTACTAGGCTATAGGAGGTAACTACACTACTTTACTAGACTACAGGAACGCGTTTTCCTGCGTTACCCAAGCCGTGCGATACAATCGTTATTTCGAAGAATAGAGAGGGATGAAGTTTATGACTTTTTGTTGCACTTTATGTTTTATTCTGTTTTTTTCAGGTTTTGTTCTCATGTTTCCCAAAGCCTGTGTTTATACAATAAACTCTATGCAGAAAGAGTGTCATGTATCTTCTTCTACACGGTCAATTAAGAAAGAGGAAAGTAAAGTAATAAGTAGTGAAGTTACTTTTCAAATGCAGTAACTAGTAAAGTAATCTCATTACAATTTACAGAAGTAACTAGTAACTAGTTACATTTTTTGAGTAACTACCCCAACACTGCAAGGGTTGTAGGAAACAGTCAATGTATTGGGAGAATCCCTTGGTGACGCTATTCATATAGACCACAATTGGTCTACCGGGGGCTGCTGGGGATATCGTCATAGATAGATCCGTTAGGGTGAGGAATTATGTCACCAGAGATGGTGTCACGTGGGGTATCTTTTTTAGACTTTATTTTATAAAATCTTTTGAGGGTGAGTTTACGCACAGACTTATTAAGGTCTTTAAAAAGTAAAAAGGAATTAGGTTGTCTGGTAGGGGCAAAGGTAAGACCTCTGCTCAGGAGGGATATATCATCTGGGGATAAGGGATGGAAGGACAAATAAAAGAGTTTTATAGTTTCTGCAGTTTTGCACTTATTTGTGTTTTTTCTGTGTCCACCTCTGCTACCTTGTCTGTGTATTTTCTTTTTTGGCATTGTTTTGGGTGGGGACTGACCCCTAAAAAAGGAAAAGAAATAGAGGAAGATTGGGAAGGTGTTTCACCATGTTGGAAATCTCCTATTTGTATATAAGTTTCTATGGGAGCAGGGGAATTGGTATGATTAGTGTGGGTAGTGATGTTTGTACTATCCTGATGAATCCTGGAGGCTCAGGCTTCCATAGCAGTGTGGTGAGTAGGGAGTGTAGGGAAGGAAGGATAAGGCCCAGTAGTGGATGAGGAGGAGCTATGGGAGGTGGGTCTTGAGTTAGTGGATTGGTTTTTTAGGGCGAGAAGATTGTATATCTTGCGATTTTTGATCGTTGGTGTTAATGCTACCAAGGATATTGGATGGAATGGAATGAGGACCAGTAGGTTGTTTGATTAAATTGGTCTTGGAGGTAGGTGGTTTGGTGTTCGTGCCTTTGGATAGCAGTTTAGGGGAGATGATCAAGGGATCTCTCTCTCTCTGTAACCCATTGAAGGGCTAATGGATGGGTTATGCATTGTAAAATCTTGGGTGAGAACTTTCTTCCCTCAGGCAGAACACTGAAGATGGGTCTTGGATGGGTCTTCCATTATGACAATGACCCAAAACATACCGCCAAGACAACAAAGGAGTGGCTCAAGAAGAAGCGCATTAAGGTCATGGAGTGCCCTAGTCAGTCTCCAGATCTTAAGCATATAGAAAATGTATGGAGGGAGCTGAAACTTCGAGTTGCCAAGCGACAGCCAAGAAACCTTAAGGATTTAGAGAAGATCTGTAAAGAAGAGTGAACCAAAATCCCTTCTGAGATGTGTGCAAACCTGATAACCAACTACAAGAAACGTCTTACCTCTGGGCTTGCCAACAAAGGTTTCTCCACCATGTACTGTCATGTTTTGCTTCGGGATCAAATACCTATTTTACTCACTGAACTGTAACTTAATTTAAAGCATTTCATTTATGTGTTTTTTTTTTTCTTTGCTTGATATTCTGTGTCTATCATTTTAAATACACCTATGATAAACATTATATACCCTTAATTTCTTTGTAAGTGGTCAAACTTACAAAATCTGCAGGGGATCAAATATTTATATTCCCCACTGTATACTGTATATATTTCCTTATTTCCTATTATAAGCTCCATCTAGTGGCCATAATGCAGTCATTGCCTAATTTGTTATTTTTTTTGTATGAGGAATAACATTCGATTTTACCCTCGTTCTTACAGAATGAATGTACATGCAGTTTCACAGGATGAAAAGCTCTGCAAACTCAGTAGTAGTTTTATTTCTTTCTTTATACGCTGACCTTGATGGTTAATTCAGTATTTCATATTTACTTTTCAGAGTTCTTCCTTAATCACCATCAGCAGAGTTCACAGAGGAACACGTGCCTGTGCAAGCCAGAATAATAATAACCGAGTGTGATTAAGAAACCATGTGCTAATTGGAAATATGTAAAATCATGTCTGAATGTAACCTTGAAAAACCCATATCAATGAAAAGCAAGCAAATTTAATTACTTTTCACAAACGTAAAGACTCACAACGCCTTCTCTTTGCATGAATACGATTATCTGTTAGTTGTCAGTAAAAGGTCTCTAAAGACGCATCGCCAGCAAGTTTATGGGAAAAACAACTTCAACCCTTTCATGTCCAGGATCCCAGGGTGGCCATTCAAACTGAGCATTCATTACATTGATATCAATGTTTGAAGTTCAGTACATAGCCAAAGGACTCCTATGGTTTTTTTTATTATTTCATTATTATATTTTCTAGAGTATATTATGAGTGTAGCACCCTACAGGTAGGTGCTAGGTAAATGTATAGTGGGCCTTGTCTGCTTAACAGCAGGGCTGTGATTTATTTAGCTAGGGTGTCAGGGTTTCCAGGTGTGCCTGCTGAGGGGAGAAGTATCCCCACTGGCTCCTGTGAGAGGCTTCTCATAGGGCAGTGTGGGAAGCCCAATCAGGGGACACATCCCAGCTTGTAACCACCCCAGAAGGCAGATTATGCTGCAAAGGATTCTGGGAGTAGGTATAAGTTTGGGGGTAGGTGTGTGGCACGTTGTCTTTGGAGGGAGCAGAGTCCCAGGAAGGAGAGTGCGGCTGTCTCTCCTCCTGTCTGAGGAAGGTGGATGTCTCAGGGTGTCGCCAGAGAATCCAGAGAGTGCTGAGTTGAGCTGAGGGGGATCCGGTGTGCCGAGAACCTGGGGAGAGAGAGAGGGGTCCAATCCCAGGACAGCCTAAACAGGTCATGAGTACTGAGGATTGCCCCTGGGGGTCTGCCAAGTTAAAGGGGACCACTCCGGAAGAGGTTTTGGGATCCAGTGCCAGCTAGCTGAAAGGGGGTACCTAGGTTGAGGACCCTGAAGTTACAGAGGGGGGTGTCTAGACAGTGAACCCCGAAGAGTTCAAGTGAAAGGGGGCACCTGCTATTGGGCCCTGAATTGTACTAAGTGTGCCAGTTGGGATTTACAGCTTTACAGGTTTCTACAACATACTACCTCAAGCCATAGCAAGGCGGGAGGGAAGTACTCAGTGACTTGTTGCAGTATAACAGTGTCAGTGGTTCTACAATCTCACAGTCCTGGATTTTCTGGACTACAAGTCGAGGATTCAGCACTTCTATTAAGTTGCAGAGTGTTCTCAGAGTTAAGCCCCGTACACACGAGTAGAAATTTGGCCGGGAAATTTCGTCCGATGACCAATCTGCCGATTTTTGGCTTGTTAGTATGGTGCTTCCGACAGCCGACTCCAACTTTTCGGCCGAAAAAATCCTGGTGTGCAGGCTATATAATTTTTGACGACCGTCAAAACACGTCCGATTTTCGTCTCATTAGTACAGATTTAGATGGGGAAAAAATCTTATGAGCAAGACTAGGCATGCTCAGAGATGAAAGAACACAAAGAAAGCAATCCAACACATGACATCACTTCTGAAGTAGAATTCTGTCGTGCGGGAAAATTCGTGCGCAGTCTAGAGCACATTCCAACCAACAGACACCACTCTGGACAAAAGACGGATGACCAGTCGGCGGAAATTCATTGCGTGTGTACGAGGCTTTAGTGAGCGTTGGCTGGTGCCGGCTGGCGTCAAGGAAGTGCCAACGGGCATTTTCAGGAACAAAGTCCCAAGTGTACATAGTTGAAGCCTAAAGGAGTATCCCACTCATTTTCTTCTCCCATCCTCCTTTTATCTACAATAAAACAACCAAATAAAGATGCCGGAGTGGTTCATGTCTCAGTCCTCACACCCAGGGCTGCGGCTCACATGGACTGGAAAGGTAACCGGTAACAATGGCAGACCCACATCAGGCCACTGGCCTGGAAAACCTGCTACATGTTATATTTGTTTTTTATATAATATTTTTTACATAGCGATACAGTATATTACCAAACGTATTGTTACGCCTGCCTTTACACGCACATGAACTTTATTGGCATCCCAGTCTTAGCTAGTAGGGTTCAATACTGAGTTGGTCCACCCTTTGCAGCTATACCAGCTTCAACTCTGCTGGGAAGGCTGTCCACAAGGTTTAGGAGTGTGCCTATGGGAATGTTTCACCGTTCTTCCAGAAGCCCATTTGTGAGGTCAGGCACTGATGAGAAGGCCTGACTTATGGCGCTTTTCCACTGCATGGAACCGAACGGTTCAGCTCGCTTTTGTGCTTTTCCACTGCTGGTACCGCATGGTACAGTTTAGGAACGGTTCGGTACGGTACGGCGGCGCTTTTCCACTGCATGGAACCGAATGGTACAGCTCTCAAAAACAGTACCACCCCGATTGTGGTTCCAAGAGGTACCATATCGGTACCATATCCCACAATCCTTTGCATGCAGTCACTACTAGCCACTGATTGGTCAGAGAATCGTTGTTATCCCACCCACTTAACTTTAGTACTACTTTAGTGGAAAAGCAAACCATACCGTACCGTACCGAACCATTCCAACACCGTACCATGCGGTACCAGCAGTGGAAAAGAAAACCGGGCCAAGCAGGGCCAAGTAGAGCCAAGCCGGTACTTGCAGGGGAAAAGTGCCATTACAGTCTCAGCTCTGATTTATCCCAAAAGTGTTCTATCGGGTTGAGGTCGGGACTTCAGTCAAGTTCTTGCACCTTAAACCCGCTCATCCATGTCCTTATGGACCTTGCTTTGTGCACTGGTGTGCAGTCATGTTGGATCAGAAAGGGGTCATCCCCAAACTGTTCCTACAAAGTTGGGAGCATGAAATTGTCCAAAATGTCTTGGTATGCTGACGCCTTAAGAGTTCCCTTCACTGGAACTAAGGGGCCAAGCCCAACCCCTGAAAAACAACCCCACACCATAACCCACCTCCACCAAATTATTTGGACCAGTGAACACATTTACCAGGTGACCAACCACCTAGTAGAGAGGGATTTAGTATAATCGATTGACTCACCAATTACTCACCAATTAGGTGTGGTATCTGCCTATGTATATGAATAAAAAAAAAAGTGGGGGGGGGGGGGTACAGCTGTATAGAACAGACTGTATAAAGTAGGCACAACATTAACCATGCAGCATAATGTGCAAAAAAGTATTAATCGTAATAAAATATACAGAAAAACCTTCCGTGTGAGCAATTCCTAGATTTGCGTTGTAGGGAATGATATAATATAACATGAGCTGAGGTTTAGGTGATATTATGGCTTGTACTCTAGAAGTTTGGAAATGGAAGGGGATGTCCCTTGGGATCCTCAAAAGGCTGTATTAGTGAGGTTTAGCAGCAACATATCATGATAATATAAAGTAAGGCCATATATCTTCAGTATTATGGAAAGTTCAATTAGTATCCATTCACAATTGCCAACATTGCTGCCATGATAACATGCTGTATTCACATTAAATGGTAGTAGGTAGCAAGCAGTGTAGCTGATCAAGCAGATAGATTGAAGCAAGCTAGAGGTGCATATATAGTGCAAGCAAAGGGGGAGGGAGCCGAGCACAATAATTTACATCACATAATCAAGTTAAAAGTCCTTGTTATTCATGGTATCCATTGGGTGCTTACTGCTGTACCTTCCCATATAAGGCCAGTCATCTGTGTCCTCCTCTGTTGTTTCCCTTCCGCCAGCTGTTTAGCATTTACTCTGTAAATGGTCGTGGTGGCTTGCTAACTTCTCCGTGGTCCCTTGTTTGCCATCCTCCAGTGTGGCACACAAGCCGGCCGGCTCTGTTCCTTGCTTCCTCACATGTGGATCAGCATTTGGAACGCTCATTGGTTCTCCTACCGGGTGTGATGACGTCGCTTTGTTGACGGGTTTCGTCCGCCAATCAGCGAACTTCTTCAGAACCAAGGTCCATAAAGACATGAGCAAGTTTGGGGTGGAAGAACTTGAGAGTCCTGACCTCAACCTAATAGAACACCTTTGGGATGAATTAGAATGGAGACTGTAAGCCAGACTTCTTTGTTTAACATAAGTATGTAACCTCACAAATGCGCTTCTGGAAGGATGGTCAAACATTCCCATAGACACACTCCTAAACTTTGTGGACAGCCTTCCCAGAAGAGTTGAAGCTGCTATAGCTGCAAAGAGTGGGCCCTAGGGACTAAGACTGGGATACCATTAAAGGAGGCTGACATACTACAAGAGTAGCATTGTATCTTTATAAGGCAGGCTGAGATACTGCAAGAGTAACATTGTATCCTTCTACGAGAGGCTGAGATACTGCAAGAATAAAAGAATAATATGGGTTTTTTTTCAGATTCATACTTACCTAGGTGGATGCTGCATCTGTCCCCCGCCGGCTCTAACACTGAGCAATCAAACACCGCCGAGCGCTCGGTTCTCAGAGCTCCATGTTTGTCAATCACTGACTCTCTGCTCTGCTCCTCCCCCCCCCCCCCCCATGGTCACTGGAGCTCTGGGATGGGGAGGGGGCAGGAGTGGCTGACTCAGCCTCTCAGTGGCTTGCTGGGAGGCTGAGCCGAGTGCTGGTCCAGGCAAGTGGGGGGGGGGGGGCGTATCCTGGCCATATGGTTGCAATCCTTTCCGGGCTTGGTGATGTCAGCCGACAGTGGGCTTCAGCGTGCTGTCTGCTGATAATGGGTCACATGGAGAAGTACAACCAAATGAGCTTTGGCTGTCGTTCTCCTTTAACACTATATTGCTAATTATCTATCTATCTATCTATCTATCTATCTATCTATCTATCTATCTATCTATCTATCTATCTATCTATCTATCTATACATACTATACACCATACATACTATATATAGATATATAGACATATATGTATATATATATATATATATATATATATATATATACACACACTGCGTGTGTATGTACATGTATGTATGTATGTATGTATGTATGTATGTATGTATGTATCTATCTATCTATGTATATATATATATATATATATATATATATATATATATATATATATATATATACTGTGTGTGTATGTACAGTATATGTATGTATGTATATATGTATGTATCTATACATACACGATAGATAGATAGATAGATAGATAGATAGATAGATAGATAGATAGATAGATAGATAGATAGATAGATAGATAGATAGATAGATAGATAGATAGATAGATAGATAGATAGACTGTAAATATATATATATATAAAAATAATTTAAAAATATAAATGTTTAACTTTCTTTAATAATGATTAACTTTAGTTTTCTTATACTAACTGTATGTAATATAGGTTAAAAAAATACAATAATATATATAGAAAACATTTGGGTTCTTTAATTAAATTCCTAAGAATCTGCAGTTTCATAAACTCCATGGTGGATTAAGTGCACCTCAGGCCCCAGGCTCTATCCAGTTAATGGGCTCCCACCAGTTTAATGGGATCATAAATAAGGGTCAGTGTACATGAACATATGAGTTTTGTTTCTGTTACAGAAAGGAATAAAAAAAAAAATTGCCATTGCTGACCTTTTTTCTCAAATAAAAAGTTTAAAGAAAAAAAGCTGTAATTGTCTGTTTTTTTAATCCACTACAAAGGTTATAAGGTTGGGGTTTTCTGGTACCCTGTTAGTTTGAGAATCACAACCCCTCATAGTAGATTTGCCCAGGACAATTATTTTTTAAGCCATAATGCATTACATGGTCTTTGAACTATGGCTAGCAGGCTTGGATGGGCTAAAAGGTGGGCAAAAACAAAACAGGTATAGTGTAAGTGTATTGGAAGCTGTTGTAAATTAGGGTTAGTTTGGAAGTTGTTCTTTAACACCTTTAGCTGCTTTTGTTTCAGGGGTGGTATTTTGGTTTGTATTTTCTTGCGGTTTTTTTTTTTCGAATTTTCATTTTATGTTAATATGTTTGGGGTGCTTGAAGCGGAGTTCTGGCCTCAAAAACAACTTTGCACCATCTGCTTGCTTTTTTTTACCTGAAAAAGAATTGGATAATTAAATTTTTTTTTTTATTTACTTACCTTGTTTTTTACTTACCTTCCTTCCTCTTCCTCCCTCTGCGGTCACGGCCCGCGCTGTCTCTTCCTGCTTGCATTGACTCCTGGGAGATGAGCGTCATCGCTCCAAGAAGTCAATGCGCCTACAACGGCCCTGCTCGTCACTTCCGGTGCAGGCGCTTCATTCCCTGCTAAACAGCTTCTTGGCATGCCCAGAAGCTGTGCAGGGATGACGTGCCTGCGCCGGAAGTGACGAGCAGGGCCTGTGCAGGGCATTCTGGGACTCTGACGTCACCGAAGAGGACACCGAAGAGGACGCTCCAGCTTCACCTGCCCACACCTGAGATGGCAGCGCTGGACAAGACATTTTCAAGGTAAGTATTTCTTCTAAAAGGTAAGTGAAACAGGGGACAGTTCAGAGGCTATCGTTGCTGAAATGCACTAGCCCTGATTGTCCCGAGGGTATTTTTATCTATAAAATGTTTTTCAGGGTGGAACTCTGCTTTAAATTTGAGCATTCACTGGTTGGTGACCATCTGTTCTTTTTGCATTTTGCGTTGAATTATTTGAAAGGGGAAAAAAAGACACAGAAGAACAGTGTGCACCTAAACCACCTTGCATTATATATATTTCACTGCATCCCCTATTCCCATAGATAAAATAAAAGTTAGGTATAGGCTGGTTAGGCCTATTATCCCTGATTATATCAGTGCTGCTGGCCAATTTTACACTGCTGTATCCGCTGCAGTAAATAGAAAAACCCCAGCTTGAGCTCTTTTGTACATTTGGACCCAGCCTTGCTTATTAAAATAGTCCTACTGCTGGCCAAGTGCCCAGCTTTCTTGTATCTTTTTTTTTTTTTTTACAGTAGTTGGCCTATTAGCCCACAAAATGGCATAGTGTTTCATACTTTATTACGATTAGCTGTTTACTGTATATTTATATAATAAATCTCAAAAAATCGGCGCTGGGTCAAAAACGTGATATATAAACAAGCAGCCACTTATTCAACTGTGATACCAGCCTCAAACAATAATATAAAAAACAAAAAGCAGTGCTCAAACATCAAAAGACATATAAAGTGCAAAAAATCTAGGACTTATGCAAATCCATATATTGACACAAAAATTTACACTAAATTTATGTTTTAATACATAATTTTGCATAATTCCTAGATTTTTTGCACATTGCACTTTATATCTCATTTGATGTTTAAACACTGCTTTTTTATATTTATATATTGTTGATTGTAAGCTTCAATTCTCGCTATCCCCATAGATAAAATAAAAGTTAGGCATACACTGTTTAGGCCTAGTATCTGCAATTAAAATTATGCTGCTGGCCAACTTTACACTGCTGTATCCTCTGCAGTAGATACAATTCTTGTAATAAAATCCCATCTTGAGCTCTTTGTCTTTAGTACATTTGGGCCTAGCCTTGCTTATTAAAATTGTCCTGCTGCTGGCCAAGTGCCCAGCTTTCCATGCATTTTTTTCAAAGTAGTTGGCTTATTATCCCAAAAAATGGCCAGAATTTAACAAGATTTGCCCCCACAGACTTTAATGTGATTCGCCTCTAAGTTTGGGTTTGCCAAGTTTTGATCAAAATTCGCTAAATCCTTAACAAATCAAACCTGGGTATATTTGCCTATTACTATACCACTGGCTACATTAGTATGCCTTGGTGTTCCTGTCAGGGCTGGGCTCGCAACAGCTCTTATATCTGTGCTCAGGCTGCTCAGCTGTCGGTTAATTGTCAGCACTCTTTGTTTCCTCAGTAGCTCATCTGGTTATCATTATCTGCTTGTCAGTTCCACCTACAGCCACCCCCTTTTGGCTATTTAAACTGCCTTGTTCATTCCTTAATGAAGGGATTTCCAGTCACTACTTACCAACCAGCCAGCAACCAGCCAAATTAACCTGTCTAACAGTATGCGTTAAAAACAGGGGTTTAGTTGCACACATTTGCAAATACATGCGTAAGCTGCAGGCCGCACCAAGGCACCCTGATATCTGCAGTCCCTAACTCTACCTTTAAAGAGTCTCCACAGTGGGAGCACATGCATTCTGATGAGATAGATGGAGGACAGGTGACTGGAGGGAGCCCACCCCTCCTTAAAGGCACAGGGTCACACTGAACACCCAGCACAAAGCACAATGGCAGCGAAGGTGTCAGTGCGTTGCCTGACCAATATAAACTTGTTCATTCCTTGCCTGCCTTTGCCTTGTCAACATATCTGGAGTTTCTCTGCTGTGTTACTGTGAAAGACTTTGCCTGGCTGCAATCCTTTCTGGTTCCTGATCCTGTTCCTCTGCCTCCGACTACACTGATTTCTGGTTTCCTGATCGCTGGCTCTTCTGAATTCCCGTTTTGGCTTCCCACCCCTGGCTTATGCGTTGACCACGTTTACTGTTCTGTACTATTTTTTTCATTACATTAAAGGTGTAATATTTACTGCATTTTCTGTCTCAGTCTGATTCATGGTTCTTGATAGTTCCTTTGCCTAGTCTCGATTAGCTGGATTGTTGCATGCTAATGTACTTGTATATATTTCAATAATGATAAAAGAAGGCATAGTGTTATATGTTTTATTACGATCAGATGATTACTGTATATTTTTAGATTGTAGATTGTAAGCTCCAATTTTCCCTATGCCTATAGATAAAATAAACTTTAGGCATACACGGGTTAGGCCTATTATCCTTGATTAAAATTATGCTGCTGGCCAACTTTTAACTGGTCTATTCTCTGCAATAGATACATTTCTTGTAGTAAAACCCCATTTTGAACTCTTTGGCTCTCGTATATTTGGGCCTAGCCTTGCTTATTAAAATTGCCCTGCTGCTGACCAAATGCCCAGCTTTCCATGCCTTTTTTTCTTTTTCACAGTAGTTGGCTTTTTATCCCAAAACATGGCCAGAATTTAACAAAATTTTCCCCCACAGGCTTTAATGTGATTCGCCTCTAAGTTTGGGTTTGCCAAGTTTTGAGCAAGATTCGCTAAACCCTTGAGAAATCATACCTGGGCAAATTTGTCCATCACTATACCCCTGGCTACATTGGTATCCCTTAGTGTTCCCTTGCCTTGTCTTGACTGGCTGGATTTTTGCATGCTAATGTAGTTGAGTATATTTTAACAATGACAAAAGAAGGCATAATGTTTCATGCTTTATGACGATTAAATGTTTACTGTATATTTATATACTGTAGGCTTCAATTCTTCTGCAGAAGTGGACTATATGAATCATAAAAGTCATGGAGTACCCAATGAAGCCCCTCCACTTGGTAACAGCATGAATGTGTCTCACTGTTTTGAACATTTACTCCATTGAGCGTCACTCCAGAATCTACTTATCCTCCCCAGTCTGGGATTTGACATATGTTAGCCACAAAAGCCCATCCATGCCCATCCTCTATGAATAAGCCCAATCTGGGTGGAATACGTTAGAGGAGCATGACTTAAGGCAGGGACTATGCCCCTTATGGTGAGACTTTATGGAAGTGTAACTTTGTTCTTTCTTGTCACCATATATGCTTGATCAGGATGAGCTCCTAAAGCCAGCAACCAGTGTGGAGGGGGAACAAAGGAACACATTTGGGACTTGGAGTGGTAAGGTCCTATCTTTGTCTCTAGATAAAAAAAAAAAGCATGAAAAGCTTGGCACTTGGTTAGCAGCAGGACATATTTAATAAGCAAGGCTAGGCCAAAATGTACTAGAGACAAAGAGCTCAAGCTGGGTTTTTGCTATGAGAATTGTAACTACTGCAGAGGATACAGCAGTGTCGAATTGTTCAATAGCATTGTTTTAATCAGGGATAATAGGCCTAACGAGTGTATGCCTAACTTTTATTTTAACTATGGGTATAGGACAGTGATGGTGAACCTTGGCACCCCAGATGTTATAGAACTACATTTCCCATGATGCTCATGCACTCTGCAATGTAGATCAGTATCATGGAAAATGTAGTTCCAAAACATCTGGGGTGCCAAGGGTCGCCATTACTGGTATAGGGGATACAGTGAATGATAAATAATGTAATGTGCTTTAGATGGCCACTGTTCTGCATCTTTTTTTTCCCTTTCAAATGATGCAACGCTATGAAGAAAATGCAGCTTAACCAGTGTTAGGCATAATTGTGGTGGCGAAGAGGGTGGGTTTTAACAATCATTATGCTGCCACATATGTATGCATTGGCTGCTAAGGTTTTTACGCTAAGATCATGCTACCAGCACACTGGCCAAGCTCTAATCATGATCGGAAGCTGGCAGGGTGGTCTCCCATAGTGCTGCTCCAAGCTGGAGGCTTCAAGATCTTTCTGCTGGCAATCTGGACACATGAGTAGGTGTCCAAGTGCACCAATCCAAAACTGTAGACATACCAGGAGAAAGACGCTGCTTAAGACTGACGCAATATGATCATGGTGTGTGTGGCCTCAACCAGCGCAGCTCCAGCCCCAACCCCTAACATGTTTTGCCCATGTTTGGGCTTGGTTACAGAGGAGGGGAGGATGAACAAGATCTAGGTCTTGAGCAGCATCTTTCTCCTGGTAAGCCAGTCACAGTGATCATGTGATCAGGACGTCGGTCCCAAACCCCCCACTAAAAGTGATGCTGGGGCTAGGGGGGAAGAGGTTAATGCTTACTTGTCCAGCATTTTCTTGCTTGCAGTCAAAGTTCTTTCTATACCGTTTTTGGTGTTCCATCTGAAATAAAAATCCAGCGCATGTCCAGACACACCGTGGTGGTCTTTGTCTATAGGACCTGGCAGAGCCCGGTGGGGTGTCTGCGCATGCAGTGGATTCCCCCACACATGTGCAGACACGTCTCAGGCTTGGCAGAAACCCCTGGCCACAATTCTGCACATGCACGTGTTGCACATATGCTGAAACTATGGTCAATAATTCCAATGTGCGAAGGGAGCGGGCCAGGTGAAGCCAGAAGTGTTTTTATTGAAAAGATTCTGCAATGACATAAGGCATGACCTTCAGTCTGATAGAAAGGATAGCAAATGCTATTCTGTTCCTACTTAACCACTTCCGGACTGCCCGCCGTCGATTTACGTTGGTAGTTTGACGTTAAATACTGGGGTTATGCCAGCAGATAGCTGCCATAACCCTGGTATTTTTTAAAATGGCAGGCAGTCCTCTTTCAGATAAGGGTGGTCCCTGCAGTGGATTCGCCGCTTGATCACCCTTACAGTAAGGCGGGAGAGGTGCCCCCCCCCCTCCCGCCGCTTCCCAGTCGTTTTCCCTGCTTACCAGACCCCCCGGCAGCGGGGAAAACAATCCGGTCCGCGCTCCAAGATGGACCCCACTCGACTCTATGGTCTTAGAGGACCGGAGTGACGTCAAACGTCGTTTCCTATCAACCGATTTAAAGAGCCAATTTTTTTTCATCATGAAAAAAATTACTCTTTTTTTTGTTTTTTTATTTTTAGTGTAGATGTGAGATGTGAGGTCTTTTTGACCCCAGATCTCACAATAAAGAGGTCCTGTTGTGCTTATTTCTATTAAAAGGGATGTTTATATTCCTTATAATAGGAATAAAAATAATCAAACATTTTTTTTTAAAACTGTGTAAAAATAAAAATTAATAGATAAAATAAATAGGGAAAAAAAAAAATTAAAGCAAGCTGTCCCCATTAGCTCGCACGCAGAAGCAAATGCATATGCAAGTCCCGCCCACATATGTAAACAGTGTTCAAACTACACATGTGAGGTATAGCCGCGATCGTTAGAGCGAGAGCAATAATTTGAACCCTAGAACTCTTCTGTAACTGTAAACTGGTAACCTGTAGAAATGTTTAAATTGTCGCCTATGGGGATTTTTAAGTACCAATGTTTATCGCCATTCCACGAGCGTGCGCAGTTTTAAAGCATGACATGCTGGGTATCTATTTACTCGGCTTAACATTATCATTCCCATTATAGTAAAAAATTGGGCTAACTTTACTGTTTTCTTATTTTTTTAATTCAAAAAAGTTAATTTTTTGCCAAAAAAATGGGTTTGGAAGACCGCGGCATAAACACGGTGTGATAAAAAATATTGCAACGATCTCCATTTTATTCTCTAGGGTCTCTGCTAAAAAAAAAAATATAATGTTTGGGGGTTCTAAGTGGTTTTCTAGCAAAAAAAAAACTGATTTTAACTTGTAAACAACAAGTGTCAGAAATAGGCCCGGTCCTTAAGTGTATAATGATACACATCTATATATATATATATATATATATATATATATATATATATAACATTCTCATATACAGTAATATTGTCCTCATAGAAAATAACAAACAATTGAACATGTGCTGTAGTGTTATTACTCATTCTGCACCACCGTTGTCTAATAATACAATCTAATACGATATAAGACCATAACACTATGATAATAGTGTGTTATTTAATCAGACAGTAGCGACAGTAGCCTTTACTAATCACAGGGATGTAAATTAAATACATTTCGCCCTGTTTATAGCCCTAAATATGCTCCCTCTTACCTGCAATGACATAAAGCATGACCTTCAGACCCCGTTCACATAGGGGCGACGCTACTTGCTGGGGCGACCTCGGCGCGACATGTACGGACTTCATATCATTGAAGTCTATGCAGGTCGCCTCCAGGTTGCCCCAAAGTAGTACAGGACCCTTTTTCTAAGTCGGAGCGACTTGTGTCGCTCCTATTAGAACGGGTCCTGTGCTAATCTATGGCAGGCGACGTCAAGTCGCCTGACAAGTCGCGCTAGTGTGAACCGGGTCTAAGTCTGATAGACAGGATAGCAACTGCTATTCTATTTTGTTCCCACCAGAAACAAGGGTCTGTCTTTTTGGTTCCCCCTGCTATATTAGCAGTTTCCATTAAAATGTGCTTAGGCTTTTAACTCTATGCTGCCATCTACTGGTGATTTAATAGAAATGCCATGAGTTTTACTTTTTCTATGAACAGAACTATAATTCTGGACTGCTGGACTGCTGGAGCTGGAAATGTGATACTTATTAGTTTTTTTTTTATGGGGTACCTGATATTGATATCCCTTACACACAAGATCTCGCAAACTCCCTCCTGGGTTGTCTATATCATGCTTTCCAGGTTTTAAAGATCTTGTGTAAAGCGCAATGAGTCCAGATAACTTATCCCTACTTAACCTGAGTGAGGAATGAATATGATAAAAACAATAAATAAAAAATATTTGCAATTGGGTAAAGGGAGGGAAGGAAAGGAGGAGGCCTAAGAGAAAAGGGATGAAGGTCTGCTTTCCTGACAGACTCCATGGCAGCACACGTATGGGTAGGCTCCGCCTCCTCTCCTACCCTATAGGACCCCACTCCCATAAATTTTTGCTCCAAGCCAGGAGCCGTGTTCCTTTTTTGTCCTCCTTCCGCAAGAGAAGTCTTACCTTATAGGATGCGTTTTCTTACATACCTGGTGGCGTGTGGCTTTCCTGGATGATGCCTTTCTACCTTAGTCCAGCAATCTCAGTACTACTGGGTGGACCCGGGCAATTTGAAATGATGCCGGAAGATGCCATAAATCCTGAATGAGAGGTGGGCTGCATCGCTTGGCCAAACGTCCTTGCTACTAGCGGGAGGCCCTTATGCCCTGACGCACACGCTAGTCTCCGGTTGAGGAGCGTTCCAGGTCCTTCTGTCGGTATTGGTGGTAATGTATTGCTTACTTTATACTTTATATCGTTTTGCTTCCTGGTTAGTATGGCGGCTGGAGCGCTCCTGCGTTCCAGGCCGTCGCTCTCGGCTCCTCCCCCTGCCTCCTGATTCCCAGTTGGGTGTTCATTGCGAGGCTTGGTTCCTAAGTGGTCTGCGCTTGTGCGCACGCCACTTCCGGTCCTCCATGACGCGGTGGCGTCGGGGGGGGCGTGGCTTTACGGCTCCCGGGAAATTTAAACAGCTGATGGAGCTGTCATTCTTGGGATGTCTGTGGGCTTTTGCGGCGGCCTCCCCACGCTGTGTCTCTGCCTGTGTTTGGTAAGTCCTGTGCTGGGTCAGTCCTGCTTGAATGGGGGAGGGGAAAGGCGGCTATGGGAAGGTAAGATTGAGTTCTTACATCCTTCCTATTGCAGGTTATCTCGCTGTGATTTGCAATGGATGCCTCACCGCCCCCCGGTGGCCAGTCCCTGCGCAACAGGTGAGCTTTAGCTTTTAACTCTCGCTTGTCTGCCAGCTGGCTTACTGTAGCCTGAGCTTTTCTTTCCTTTGTTTTCAGCCCTTTTAGGTCTGACCAACGTCCTGCATCGGGATCAAAGGATAGATCACCTTCAGGCCATCACCATGCATCATCCAAATCTAGGCACCATAGATCCAGATCTAGGTCTAGGCGCCATGATGATTGTCCAAGCCGGTCTTCCCGACATGCTGACCGCCCCGCACACAAATCTTGCTGGGGTTGTAGGGCTGTAGTCCCTGAGGATAGATCCTTGTGTGATGCCTGCTATTCTCGGGCAATCAAGGAAAAACAAGTCCCAGATCCACCAGTGGAAACCCTGGTCAGGCGGATCGTGCAAGAATCCTTAAGGGATTGGGATTCCAACCGGCTGTCTGGGCATACAACCGATACTCCAGTTCTCCCTCAGAGGGAAGACGTAGAGCCAGGCACTTCCCAGCCGAGTCGCTTCTCGGATTCCTCTGAAAGTGAGGATGACCTAGAAGACCAAAGTTCAGGTTTTGATTTTGCCATGATCTCTCCGCTAGTAAGAGCGGTAAAAGAGGCGTTAAAATGGGAAGAGCCAGCAGACTCCCCAGCAAAACAGAAGAAATACTTTAAACATCTCAAGAAAGAACGGGATCATTTCCCTTTTCTGAATGAGCTGGGGGAAATCATTACAGACGAATGGCATGGAGTTGAAAGAAAGAATTCCTTATCGTCCAAATTTTCCAGGTTATATCCTTTTAAGACCGACAAAGTGAAGCATCTTGATTCTGCACCTACAATAGACGCAGCCTTGATGAGGCTAGTCAAACACGTTACCCTACCTTTGGAAGATTCCGTCTCATTTAAAGATGGTCTGGATAGACGAATTGATACGGATCTCAAAAAGATCTATCTGTTAGCTGGTATGACCTGCAAGCCAGCCCTAGCCCTTGCAGCCACATCCAAAGCTATGGAGGCTTGGGTAGATAACGTGGAGACCACACTGAAAGGTGTCTCAGAAGAAGCAGCCAGAAGCTCGGCTGTGTATGAACTAAGGTTAGCAACGGCCTTTTTGGGAGAGGCTTCCATTGATATCATTCGCCTGGTGGCGCGGGTCATGCTCTCTTCTGTCACGGCCAAACGTGCTTTATGGTTACGTCCCTGGCTGGCCGATCCTGCTTCCAAACAAGCCTGGTGCAGGATTCCGTTTGAGGGTGCGTCCCTTTTTGGCAACAAGCTGGACAGTGCCATTACCCGTGCCACTGGTGGTAAATCAGGTTTCCTCCCTCAGGATCGCCGTTTGTTTGACCGCAGAAGATTTCAGCACAAACCAAGTTCGGATCGATCCAGAGAAGCTCGATCTTACAGGCCTGGACGTGAGTTCAGAAAGAATTGGAAAAGATCTCAACCTACAGGTCAGAAGTTCAACAAGGGAACACCTTCTAGTGGTCGGGAGACCACAAAGTCTTTCTGATATCAGGCCTGCTCAAGCGTTGCGAGTAGGCGCTCGTCTACGTCAGTTTGCGCACGTTTGGGCAGCCTCGATTACGGACCAGTGGACCGTCAAGACTGTGTCTCATGGTCACGTTTGGTCTTTCAAAGAAACTCCAATTCTGCGGTTCATCCCTACGGCTCTACCTCGCGTGGAAGAAAAGAAGTCAATTCTTCTGTCATACGTAGATTCCCTGATCTCTCAAGGTGCTGTCATCCCAGTTCCGGCCGAAGAAAGGTTTCAAGGCCTTTATTCACCTCTATTCATGGTGCTAAAGAAAAACGGTTCTTGGAGACCGGTCATAGACCTGACTCATCTGAACTCTTTCATAAAGAAAGAGAGGTTCAGGATGGAGACACTCTTCACTATCCGCCAAGTGGTGCAACCAGAAGATTGGATGATCTCCATAGATCTAAAAGATGCCTATTTCCATGTCCCAGTGGCAGCAGAACTACAAAAGTTTCTTCGCTTTGCCGTGGGTCAAGTGCATCTCCAGTTTACCTGTCTCCCTTTCGGGCTTACCACCTCACCTCGAGTCTTTTCAAAGGTCTTACTGGCTATTGTAGCTCTGATCAGATCGAAAGGGATCCGACTGTTTCACTACTTAGACGATCTGCTTCTTCTTTCTCAAGACCAAGCACAGATTCTGCAACACAGATCTCAGGTAATCTCCACCCTTCAAGAATTCGGGTGGCTCTTGAATCTGGAGAAAAGCCATCTGGATCCGTCAAAATCCTTGATCTTCCTGGGGGCACTCTTCAACACCTCCAGAGGCACCATCTCTCTTCCAGTGGAGAAGATTCCGGTGATCCGCAGCAGAATACAACCGGCAATGTCAACTCCTTATCTTCGGGCATCACAGTGTCTGAAAATAATAGGGACCATGGTCTCCACGGCCCCCATGGTCAAGTGGGCACAGTGGAGGATGAGGCCCTTTCAAATCGGTTTCCTCCGCCAATGGAGCTCTGGGAATCCAGACACTCCTGTACGGATAACATCCTCTATGAGGGCGAGTCTGTCTTGGTGGCTACAACGGGAAAATCTCCTGAATTGTCATTCGATCGTTCCCGTTCCTTGGATCGTTGTGACATCGGATGCCAGCCAGACGGGCTGGGGTGCGCACTGCCTGTCAGAGGTGGCCCAGGGCAGGTGGGACTTTCCCACCCTCGGGTTGGTCTCAAATGTCCTGGAGCTTCGGGCAGCTTTTCGTGCCATCATGGCTTTCCGTCACTTGGTGAAAGGGTCCTCGGTCCTTCTACGGCTAGACAATACGACGGCATTTGCATATATCAAGAGGCAAGGGGGCACCCGCAGTTCCTCCCTTCTGGAAGAAGTGAAACCGATCATGGCATGGGCCCAACGGAATCTTGCCAATCTATCAGCTGCTTATCTTCCAGGAGTCCAGAACGTTCAGGCAGATTTTCTGTCAAGAACCAATCTAGACAACAACGAATGGTCTCTTCATCCAGAAACCTTCAAGTGGGTCATCTCTCTGGGGATTCTTCCGGAAGTAGACCTGTTTGCCTCTCCAAACAATGCCAAACTGACGAAATTCTACTCGAGATGGCGTTATCCCCAAGCCTACGGGGTAGATGCTCTGACGGACCACTGGAAGTTCCACAAAGCATACGCTTTTCCCCCGGTCCCAGTGATATTCAAGTTCCTGCAGAGACTCAGGAGAGAGAGGGTAGAAATCATAGCAATTCTTCCGTTTTGGCCAAGGAGGCCCTGGTTTCCTCTGCTGCTCCAACTGAGCTTTCGGGATCCTGTTCCCCTGCCATTCAGGTCGGACCTTCTATCTCAGGGTCCAGTGCTGCATCCATGCCCAGCGCAGTTACATCTCATGGCATGGTCCTTGAGAGGGAAAGACTAAAAGCTCTTGGCTGTCCAAGTGCGGCAATGTCCACAATGATGAGTGCCAGGAGACCGGGCACCAACAAAGTCTACGAGAGGATCTGGTCTAAGTTTGAGGATTACATGTCTAATGAGTCCGATTTCATCACTAATCCTAAGATCCATCACATTCTGGGGTTCCTCCAGACAGGCTTAGACCTATCTCTGGCTGTTGGCTCTCTCAGAGTACAGATCTCAGCAATCTCTGCCTTCACGGGGACCTCATGGGCAAAACATCCTCTGGTCCGGCAGTTTTTCAGAGGTGCGTCAAGAATGAGACCTCCCAGGAAACCCAGGTTCCCCAAATGGGACCTTCCACTAGTCCTTGAGTTTCTCTCAACAACAGTTTTGGAACATGGAGATTCCTTCTTCCTTAAGAATCTGTCTATGAAGACGGCCTTTTTAGTAGCCATCACATCGGCTAAACGTGTCTCTGAAATTAGTGATCTAGGTTGCAAAGAACCTTTTCTGACATTTTTTCCTGATCGGGTTGTCCTGGTCCCTATGCTAGGGTCCAATCCGAAGGTAAATTCAGTTTTTCATGTCAACCAAGAGATTGTTTTACCTACATTCAAGTCTCAAGATGACCAGAGTACCCATCCGTTGGATGTGGGCGAAGTCCTTCAAACATACTTGAAGTTCACAGCTTCCTTTCGCAAGTCAGACTATCTATTTGTTCTCTTTTATGGAAAGAACAGAGGCAAGAGGGTTTCTTCCAGAACAATTTCTAGCTGGATAGTTCAGACCATCCAGTGGGCATATAGAGCCAAGGGACTGGCTCCTCCGGAAGTGGTGACGGCTCATTCCACCAGAGGGATTTCTACGTCTTGGGCGGCTTCCCTTCATGTTGCACCAGATGTCATTTGCAGAGCGGCCTCATGGTCCTCAATTAACACTTTCATGTCACACTATTGTGTTGAACCTGCTTCTTTATCCTCAGTTGATTTTGGTTTAAAGATTTTGTCTGTTGACGGTGCAAATTAAACCTATTTCTGTTTGACCAGCAGTTGCCCACCCGGGTGTGTATGGCTAGTTATTTCCCATACGTGTGCTGCCATGGAGTCTGTCAGGAAAACGGAAAATTTATATCAATACTTACCGTAATTTTCCTTTCCTGATAGAACTCCATGGCAGCAGGAGTTCCCTCCCATCTGCTGGAGTAGTCTATATATGGAACACGGCTCCTGGCTTGGAGCAAAAATTTATGGGAGTGGGGTCCTATAGGGTAGGAGAGGAGGCGGAGCCTACCCATACGTGTGCTGCCATGGAGTTCTATCAGGAAAGGAAAATTACGGTAAGTATTGATATAAATTTTCCGTTTTTATGAATCTTTTTTTTTTTTTTGTAGTGTTATTTTTTTTTTTTTCGGTGAGAGCCGTTCGTGAAAAGTCCCACGTCTTATCCTTATCCTGAAATGCTAAATTAATAGTAAAATTTTATTAAAATCTCTTGATTTTCGTCGAACTCTAAATTTCACTCTTACCTACCCTTAATATCATGATATACAGTATGAAATGATTATACAGTATTATTATATTGTGCCATATTATGTTTTTTTTTCTTCTATATCTCTCTAATCTCCCTATTATAGAAGGTTAAAGTATTTAAGTATAATCATTTATGTAATTACATTTCTTAGATTACATTTTTACATTAATGTAAATATTGAAATACGTGTCTAGAAATGTAATATATATTTTCTTCTTCCACCTCTTTCATTATCTTTGCTTCCTCTCTTTTTTAATATAATTAAAGTACTTTATTATATGTAATAGTATGTAGTTACATGCCTGTTATATCATTAGCAATAGTATAATGCATAATTACATTTGCTATATTGGATTGTGATATTCTTGTGGATATTCAGAGTAATGAATATAAATAATTGGAATTGGCACCTTAGATTGTAAGCTCCTATACTGGATTGTGTTATTCCTATTCATATTCAGTGTATTGAATATAAATAAGTGTAATTGGCACATTAAATTGTGAGCTCCTTGGAGACAGGGACTGATTTAAATGGTTTATCTGTACTCTGCTAATTGCTGAATAAAATAAATAAATATATAAATAAAAGAATGAAATAAATATTAATAAAGAAGCAAATAAAATAAAACAAAAAATAAAAATGAAATAAATATAAATAAATGTATTGCAAATGGTTATTATTATTATTTTTATACAGGATTTAAATAGTGTTGACATTTTATGCAGCGCTTTACAACATAAGGGCACACAGTACAATTACAATACAGTAGGAACCAGAGGGCCCTGCCCATTAGAGCTTAAAAGCTAAGATAAAATAAAAAAAAAAAAAAAAAAATGAAATAAAAAAAAAAAATATATATATATTTCCTGACAGACTCCATGGCAGCATACGTTTGGGTAGGCCCCGCCTCCTCTCCTACCTCATAGGACCCCACTCCCATAAATCTTTGCTCCCTTTCAGCATCAGTGTTCTTTTTTCGTCCTTCTCATACATACGGTGTTATGTTCCTACTATTTTCAAGTCCTATACCTGAAGCAGATTGGGTCGTGGAGACTCCGATAAGCCCTGGCTATTAGCAGGGTATGGAGGGGCAATGGAAGAGACCCACAGCAGGATCGCTGTGGTCTGGCCGAGAGAGCCCTGCTGCCGCGGGTGGCCTAATTTTGCCCGAAGACACAGTCCGGTGATGTGCCTCTGGGACCCTTTCTCTGCTTGGGCAGGGTGGTAAGCCCTGTAATGGGACCTTTTCTTTCATTTTCTATTTCCTGTGCAAACGAAATGCTAAGTTTTGTTGTTGGGCTGTTTTACTTACTATCTGCGGCTCTCATATATTCGTTCCTCCTTTGTGTGTCTGTCCGGTGACTCACGGCCACGGCCGCGATTGCGGCCGTTACTTCCGGGTTGCGCGGTTCTTCTGCGCATGCGCAGTTGCTGGCGGTCTCTGGACTCGGTGCGCATGCGCGGGGGTGACGCGTGACGTCACTTGCGCATGCGCAGTAGCGATCGGCGGCCGCGAGGCGGCGTATTTAAACTCCTTAGTGTGTCAGAGCTGGTGGGAAGGTCGGCACGTTATACAGCCTCCCCCAGACTCTGACTGGCATTCTGAAGGTATGTTTTATCTTTTAAAGGCGTTTTCTTCTGCATTGTGTTTGATTTGGGGTAAGGTCTAAGTGATATTGTATCCTTTTTACTCAGCTGTGAAGAGTTTCCTTGCCCATCTGTTTAGCAATTATGGACACATCTCCGCCCCCTAGTGGCCAGCCCGCTCATACCAGGTATGTGCTGGGCATTTAGGGGGGGGGAGGGAGGTTTTGTGTGTTTCTCTTTTATATAGCTACATGTGTCTGTCTCCAGCTCTTCCAGGTCTGACCACCAGCCTAGCGCACGCAGCGAAGACAGACATTCAAAGTCGCATCACCGGCACTCCTCGTCTAGGTCCAGGCGCAGTTCCCCCCATAATAGGGGACGTGATGGCAATTCTTCTGGTTCCACACATCATGGCCGTTCAGAGCACCCGCATGGGAAGAAATGCTGGGGTTGTAGTACCATAGTAACTGACGGCTCTTCTCTGTGTAAACCCTGTTATACCCAAGCCACGGGTGAAAGTGAGAAGTCGGATCATCATATTGAGGAGGTGGTGCGCAGAGTCCTCAAAGACTCTTTGGCTGAATTACAAAAGCCAAGTACTTCTGCAGGACCATCCCGCTCTCCGGAAAGAGATCTTTTGGTTCAGGATCCTTTTGAATCCTCTCAACCCAGCCATCCTTCTATCCTTCCGTCAGAGTCCGAATCTGATTCAGATGACTCCGGTTCAGGATTTGAGTTCGGCCTTGTCTCCCCTCTAGTGAAGGCGGTGAGAGAAGCCCTTGAATGGGAAGATCCGGCTGTCTCCTCCCCAAAACAACGAAAATATTTCAAGCAGCTATGTAAAGAGCGCTTGGACTTTCCATTTTTAGGGGAGTTGGGAGACATAATTACGGAAGAGTGGAGTAAAGTGGAAAGGAAGAATTCTCTGACCACAAAAATGGCGAAGCTGTATCCATTCAAACAAGAAAAGGTGAAGTACCTGGAATCTTCCCCAAGTGTGGATGCAGCTGTGATGCGTTTGGTCAAGCATGTCACCCTTCCAATGGAGGATACAGCCTCTTTTAGAGATCCGTTGGACAGGAGGATCGACGCTGATCTTAATCGGAAGAAGTGCTCCAGAGCTCCCCAATCCGGGAGCTGAAGATGGCTGCGGGTTTTCTGGGGGAGGCATCTCTAGACACCATTCGCCTTTTGGCTCGAGTTATGCTGGCTTCAGTTACAGCTAAACGCGCCCTTTGGCTTAGGCCTTGGGTGGCTGATGCTGCTTCCAAACAGGCATGGTGCCGAATTCCCTTTGAGGGTTCTTCCCTCTTTGGGAACAAATTGGATGCAGCCATAACCCGGGCCACGGGTGGAAAATCTGGTTTCCTCCCCCAGGATAAACGCCCAGGCACTCAGAAGCGCTCTTTCCCGAGAAGACAAACTGCCAATCGTGCCAGGGAAGCACGCAGCTACAAATCAGGCAAGTCCTACGGAAGAGGTTGGAAGTCAAGGCAATCCACATTCCAGAAAGGCTCTAAAGGCTCTTCGTCTGGTGACCGAGAGGCCACCAAATCCTTTTGAGGTTGGGCCCGTCCAGGCCTTCCCGGTAGGGGCCAGGCTGCTTCAATTTCGGGAGGTCTGGGCGGCCTCGATCCAGGATCCCTGGGTGTTAAACATCGTGTCTCAGGGACATTCGTGGGCGTTCGACAACGTTCCCAAATCCAGGTTTGTCGCAACCTCACTTCCTCTTTCGGCAGAGAAAAAGAAGATTCTTCTCGCCTACGTGGACTCCTTACTGGTTCAGCAAGCTGTTGTGCCGGTTCCCGAGGCAGAACGAGGGTTGGGAGTCTATTCACCTCTGTTTCTCGTTCAGAAGAAGAACGGCACCTGGCGTCCGGTAATAGACCTCACATATCTCAACATGTCTATCCGTGAAGAGAGGTTCAAAATGGAGTCCCTAGTCACCATTCAACATTCGATCCTTCCAGGAGATTGGTTGGCATAGATCGATCTAAAAGACGCATACTTCCACGTTCCTGTGGCAAAAGAGTACCATCAGTTTCTCCGGTTTGCTGTAGGTCATGCCCACATGCAATTTACGTGTCTTCCCTTCGTGTTCTCAACTTCGCCTCGCACGTTCTCAAAGACCTTGCTGGCAGTTGTGGCTCTCATCAGGACCAGAGGCATCAGATTGCATCATTATCTGGACGATCTCCTCCTTCTGTCCCAGGACAGACATCAGTTACTCTTACATCTGGAGCAAGTGACATCGACTCTTCAGGAATTCGGTTGGATTCTGAATCTAGAGAAGAGCCATCTGGTGCCTACGCAGTCGCTGGTGTTTCTCGGGGCACTGTTCAACACGGTGAAGTGCACCATTTCCCTGCCAGAAGAGAAAATTCCTGTAGTTCAGAGCAGGGTGTCTCACGCTCTCGCTGCCTCTCGTCTCACTGCTCGTCAGTGTCTAAAGGTAGTAGGGACGCTCGTAGCCACCTCGCCCATGGTGAAGTGGGCTATGTGGAAGCTGAGACCCTTCCAGAAAGGGTTTCTCCAACAGTGGACAACGGAGAATTTGTCACAAGTAATTCACCTGACCCCATTCATGAAGGGATGCCTTCCCTGGTGGTTACGCCGTACAAATCTGACCAACTGCCACTCAATCGCTCCGATTTCCTGGATAACGATAACCTCCGATGCCAGCAGTACCGGTTGGGGTGCCCACTGTCTGACCGAAGTGGCACAAGGCAGATGGAACTTCCCAGGTCACGGAGTGGTGTCCAACGTTCTAGAACTAGGAGCCGCCCTCAAAGCACTCCAGGCTTTTCACCATCTAACACAGGGGGCTTCAGTGCTGTTAAGGATGGACAACACCACGGCAGTGGCTTATGTCAAGAGGCAAGGAGGAACACGCAGTTTGTCTCTCCTCCAAGAAACAGAGCCGATCATGACATGGGCTCAGCGTCATCTGGCCAATCTTTCGGCGGTCTTTGTTCCGGGAGTGTTGAATGTGGAGGCAGACTTCCTATCCCGTTTCCAACTAGACAACAACGAGTGGTTCCTCCATCAGGAGGTGTTCAACTGGGTGCTGTCCCTGGGGATTTCGCCGGAAGTGGATCTGTTTGCGAGTCCACGCAACAAGAAGCTTCGGAAGTACTACACGAGATTCAGAGATCCTCGAGCTTTCGGTGTGGATGCCCTCACGGACAGGTGGAACTTCCAGTCTGCTTATGCTTTTCCACCAGTACCAATAGTACTTCAATTCCTGCGGAGACTGAAGATGGAGGAAGTAGAGATCGTGGCAATAATTCCCTTCTGGCCCAACAGGCCATGGTTTCCCCTGCTGTCCCTTCTGAGCTTCAGGGATCCAATCCCTCTACCTCTCAGGTCGGACCTTCTATCTCAGGGTCCTACTCTGCACCCATGCCCTGCTCGGCTGCACCTCAGGGCTTGGTTCTTGAGAGGGGGAGGTTGGAAGCTCTCGGATGTCCAGAGGAGGTGATTCCGACTCTCATGAGTTCAAGAAGACCTAGCACCAACAGGGTATATGAAAGGATATGGGCCAGGTTCATGAGTCATCAGGCCCAGAGGTCAGGTCCAGTAGGTACACCTACTGTTCAGCAGATTTTAAGTTTTTTGCAATCTGGTCTGGATCTGTCCCTCTCGGTTAGTTCTCTCCGGGTGCAAGTATCCGCCATTTCAGCCTTTACCGGAATTCAGTGGGCAAGTCATCATCTGATTCAGCAATTTTTTAAGGGAGCAGTCAGGCTTAGGCCTCAGAGAAGGCCAAGATTCCCAAAATGGAACCTTCCTTTAGTTTTGGACTTTTTTTCTTCAAAGGATGTTGCTTCCATGTCTATCAAGGAACTTACGTTGAAGACAGCATTTTTGGTGGCCATTTCCTCTGCTAAGAGGGTTTCCGAGATACACAATCTGGGTCACAAAGAACCTTTTTTGACCTTTTTTCAAGACAGGGAGGTCCTTATCCCTATGCTCGGGTCAAATCCAAAAGTGACCTCTGTCTTCCACGAAAATGCTGAGATAGTTCTTCCCACCTTCAGAACTGATGAGAATTCTTCAGTCCATCCTCTAGACGTGGGCAACACTCTAAGTCAATATTTGGAGGCCACATCCTCCTTCCGCCAATCGGATTTCCTTTTCGTTCTGCTACATGGCAAAAAGAAGGGAATGCGTGCATCTTCCAGAGCAGTGGCTGCGTGGATCGTTCAGGCTATCCAATGGGCGTATAGAGCAAAGGGCTTGGCTCCTCCAGAGGCGATTACAGCTCACTCTACAAGAAGCGTCGCTACGTCTTGGGCAGCTTCCAAGCACGTCGCACCTGACGTGATCTGCAAGGCAGCATCTTGGTCATCTGTTAATACTTTTCTTTCCCATTATTGTTTTGAGCCTGCTGCTTTATCTTCCGTTAATTTTGGCGTTCAAGTCTTGTCAGTTGACAGTGCCAATTAAAGTTTCTTTGTTCAGCATCTTCCCACCCGGGAGTGTATTGCGAGTTATTTCCCAAACGTATGCTGCCATGGAGTCTGTCAGGAAAACGGAAAATTGATATCAAATACTTACCGTAATTTTCCTTTCCTGATGGACTCCATGGCAGCAGGAGTCCCCTCCCGATTCCTGAGTAGGCTAGTTACAGAACACTGATGCTGAAAGGGAGCAAAGATTTATGGGAGTGGGGTCCTATGAGGTAGGAGAGAAGGCGGGGCCTACCCAAACATATGCTGCCATGGAGTCCATCAGGAAAGGAAAATTACGGTAAGTATTTGATATCAATTTTCCGTTATATATATATATATATACACAGGCGGTCCCCGGGTTTCAAATATTCGACCTACAAACAACTTCTACTTTCAAATGGAGGGAGGGAACAGGAGGCATGAGAAAATCTACCCCTAGGAAGGGAAATTCACTTCTGGAAGATGTCTCCACTGAAGCTTTATCTTCAATCTTTGTATCCACAGCAGCCCAAAATTTTTAAAATCCAATTGTCATAGGGAAAGAAAGTGAGAGGAAATCTTCTGAACAGGGACATAGACAGCAAATCAAATGATACAGGGGTGTTAACCCTTGCCTATCCAAAAATCTTACAAATTATTTTTTTGGCTAGAGCTACTATTAAAAAAATTTACCCATTCTGACTTACATACAAGTTCAACTTAAGAACAAACCTACAGTCCCTATCTTGTTTGTAACCCGGGGACTGCCTGTATATATACTGTATATCATTTTTCTTTTCATAAACTACATATGGTTAATATGAGAAAATTACAATTGCCAAATGCATCATTTCTAACTGTATTGTATATAGATAATTGAAGATACAATGCTACTTTTGCATATTTCAGGCTTCCATTTAAAGATACAATATTACTGTAATTACAATAATAATTAAAATTGATTAAAAAAAAGTTTTAATAATATTATTATCATCTAGGATTTTTAAAGCACCAACAGCGCATAAAATATTTATTTATTTTATATTTTAATTAGGCCTCCTATACTGGATTATGCTTATACATATTCAGTGTATGGAACATAAATATTTGGAATTGGCAAATTAGATTGAGAGCTCCTTGGAGACAGAGACTGGTTTGAATGGTGCCTAATACTTTGCAATGTGCTGTATGTCAGCATATTGAAATAAGAAAATTAAGAAATAAATGAACACTGCAGCATCTCAGCCTCCCTTAAAAAGATACAATGTTACTGTGGTTGCAATAATAGAAATGAATAAAAAGTGTAATATATATATATATATTTATAGTATAGATATATATACTCTATGTTTATATATCTATATATATATAACATATATATATATATATATATATATATATATATTTTTTATATTATATATATATATAAACATAGAGTATATATATATATATATATATATATATATATATATATAGTAAAAAGAATAAAATATATATATATACTGTATATAAACATATATATATATATATATATATATATAGTAACAAAAATGATATATATATACTCTCTATGTTTATGTATATATATATATCTACATATACTCTATATATTTTTTTTTTCTTTTTCTATAATATATATATATATACTCTATGTTTATATATCTATTTTTTTACTATATATATATATATATATATATATATATAAATATATATGATATACCCCAAATACTTTTTTTTTTTAATATGTGTATAGATAGTTTACGATACAGTGTTGTGCTTGCATTATCTTCCTAACAATAAATATACAATATTACTATAGTTACAATTATTTAAAAAAAAAGTTTAAAAAATGATATATATATATATATATGTATTTAGGTACTATTTTAGGAAATTTGCAGTTAAACATGTAAACATGTATATATTTTTTTAATTATTAAAATGTACAGATAAATAAAGATACAGTTGACATGTTTCAGTCTCCTATCTTCATTGAAGAACAGACTGTAGATGTCATCCTCCACAGAAGATTACAATGTAATGGACAGTGACAGCGCACGTTGTTCTCTGCTGCCCCCTGCAGGCCGCCGTAGTTGTAGTTCCCGCGGAGGATGCCGGGAGTTGTAGTCCTCAGTCCTGTGTTGGTTATGGAAGCTGTCTGTTAGGTAACATTTCTTCCTCCTCTACAGGTTCGTGTCCGTGTCCCCCATCCCCCCTCTTATCCTCTCTGCTCCGGGCTTGCAGTGTGTGTGTGTCTGCTGGGAACAGTAGTGGACGACAAGTCTCACCATGTCTTGCAGCCTATGGTGGGATTTGTAGTTCCCCCAGCAGCAGGGGGTGGGGGATGGGAGGAGAGTTCCTGGATGTGTGGTGGTCAAGGCATGGGGTAGGGAAGGGTTAGGACCCCTGACAGGTTTTCTTTTGGGTGTCTGTGGGGAGATTTCCTGTCCTGGAGACACAACATGTACAGATGTCCCCAATGGAAGATTTCCCAGCACTTCCTGTCCTGGTGACACATGTACAGGTGTCCCCAATGGAGGATTTCCCTTAATTTCCTGACCTGGAGACACAACATGTACAGGTGTCCCCAATGGAGGATTTCCCTTAATTTCCGGTCCTGGAGACACAACATGTTTAGGTGTCCCCAATGGAGGATTTCCCTTAATTTCCTGTCCTGGAGACACAACATGTACAGGTGTCCCCAATGGAGGAATTCCCTTAATTTCCTGTCCTGGAGACACAACATGTACAGGTGTCCCCAATGGAGGAATTCCCTTAATTTCCTGTCCTGGAGACACAACATATACAGGTGTCCCCAATGGAGGAATTCCCTTAATTTCCTGTCCTGGAGACACAACATGTATAGGTGTCCCCAATAGAGGAATCCTCTTAATTTCCTGTCCTGGAGACACAACATGTACAGGTGTCCCCAATGCAGGAATTCCCTTAATTTCCTGTCCTGGAGACACATGTACAGGTGTCCCCAATGGAGGAATTCCCTTAATTTCCTGTCCTGGAGACACAACATGTACAGGTGTCCCCAATGGAAGATTTCCCAGCACTTCCTGTCCTGGAGACACAACATGTACAGGTGTCCCCAATGGAGTATTTGCCTTAATTTCCTGTCCTGGAGACACAACATGTACAGGTGTCCCCAATGGAAGATTTCCCAGCACTTTCTGTCCTGGTGTCACATGTACAGGTGTCCCCAATGGAAGATTTCCCAGCACTTCCTGTCCTGGTGACACAACATGTACAGGTGTCCCCAATGGGGGAATTCTCTTAATTTCCTGTCCTGGAGACACAACATGTACAGGTGTCCCCAATGGAGGATTTGCCTTAATTTCCTGTCCTGGAGACACAACATGTACAATTGTCCCCAATGCAGGAATTCCCTTAATTTCCTGTCCGGGAGACACATGTACAGGTGTCCCCAATGGAGGAATTCCCTTAATTTCCTGTCCTGGAGACACAACATGTACAGGTGTCCCCAATAGAGGAATTCTCTTAATTTCCTGTCCTGGAGACACAACATGTACAATTGTCCCCAATGCAGGAATTCCCTTAATTTCCTGTCCGGGAGACACATGTACAGGTGTCCCCAATGGAGGAATTCCCTTAATTTCCTGTCCTGGAGACACAACATGTACAGGTGTCCCCAATGGAGGAATTCCCTTAATTTCCTGTCCTGGAGACACAACATGTACAGGTGTCCCCAATGGAAGATTTCCCAGCACTTCCTGTCCTGGAGACACAACATGTACAGGTGTCCCCAATGGAGGATTTGCCTTAATTTCCTGTCCTGGAGACACAACATGTACAGGTGTCCCCAATGGAAGATTTCCCAGCACTTTCTGTCCTGGTGTCACATGTACAGGTGTCCCCAATGGAAGATTTCCCAGCACTTCCTGTCCTGGTGACACAACATGTACAGGTGTCCCCAATGGGGGAATTCTCTTAATTTCCTGTCCTGGAGACACAACATGTACAGGTGTCCCCAATGGAGGATTTGCCTTAATTTCCTGTCCTGGAGACACAACATGTACAGGTGTCCCCAATGGAGGAATTCCCTTCATTTCCTGTCCTGGAGACACAACATGTACAGGTGTCCCCAATGGAAGTTTTTCCAACACTTTCTGTCCTGGTGACACAACATGTACAGGTGTCCCCAATGGAAGATTTCCTCGCACTTCCTGTCCTGGAGACACAACAGGAGGAAATCTCCTCAAAGCAAATATTCCCTCTTGGACGAAGGGATCCCCAGTGATAGATTTCCCAGCACTTCCTGTTGTGGTGACAACACAAACATTTTAGAATTCACATCCCTTCCTCTAAGACGGCACTGATTGATTAACATTGCTTTTGTTATGTCAAGCGACCTGGGGCGACACATAAGTGTGAATGGGCTCTTAGAGAGGATGGTCAACAATGAAATGTTAACTAGAAAATTACTTAGAACCCCCCAAACATTATATATATATATTTTAGCAGAGACCCTAGAGAATAAAATGGAGATGGTTGCAATATTTTTTATCACACTGTATTTGCGCAGTGGTCTTACAAACGCAATTTTTGGGGAAAAAAAGGAATTTTGTTTAAATTAAAAAATAAGAAAACAGTAAAGTTAGCCCAATTATTTCCCATAATGTGAATGATAATGTTACGCTGAGTAAATAAATACCCAACATGTCATGCTTCAAAACTGCGCACGCTCGCGGAATGGTGACAAACATCGGTAGTTAAAAATCCCCATAGGTGACATTTTAAAAATGTCTACAGGTTACCAGTTTGGAGTTACAGAGAAGGTCCAGGGCTAGAATTATTCCTCTCACTCTAACAATCGCGGCGATACCTCACATGTGTGGTTTGAACACCGTTTACATATGTGGGCGGGGCTTCCGTATGCGTTCACTTTTGTGCTAATGGGGGCGGGGCGTCCTAATTTTTTTTTTCCTATTTATTTTATCTTTTATTTTTACACAGTTTTTTTTAAAAAAATTATGACTTTTATTCCTATTACAAAGAATATAAACATCCCTTGTAATATAAATAAGCAGGACAGGTCCTCTTTAATGTGAGATCTGGGGTCAAAGAGACCTCAGTTATTTTCTGATATCACACTTTGTTTGATGTGATTTTCTGTTTTTATTTTTTTTCACTTGTATTTGAAATTCAATAAAAATTATTGATTGAAAAAAAAAAAAAATGGGCTCATTAAAGCCATTGCTAGGAAGTGACATATGCCTTTGCTTCAGTCCTCCAAGGCCATAGAGTCTAGTGGGGGCAATCTTGCCCTCACTCAACTTCCTGCCTAAGAGGACAGAACAACTGGATAGTTTTCTTTGCTACCAACATCTCTGGTAAGCAGGGAAAATGACTGAGGGGCAGCACCACGTGTGGGCGTTACCTATGCAAATATAGTCTGCTTAGGAACACCCACTCCTGCCAACATCCAACCATCAATGCATTTTGTTATTTACATAACTCCTCCCACTGCTTGTGTCAGATCTATCTATCTATCTATCTATCTATCTATCTATCTATCTATCTATCTATCTATCTATCCTCTTATAATCTATCTATCTATCTATCTATCTATCTATCTATCTATCTATCTATCTATCCTCTTATAATCTATCTATCTATCTATCTATCTATCTATCTATCTATCTATCTATCTATCTATCTATCTATCTATCTATAATATCTATCTATCTATCCTCTTATAATCTATCTATCTATCTATCTATCTATCTATCTATCTATCTATCTATCTATCTATCTATCTATCCTTGTATTATCTATCTATCTATCTATCTATCTATCTATCTATCTATCTATCTATCTATCTATCTATCTATCTATCTATCTATAATATCTATCTATCTATCCTCTTATAATCTATCTATCTATCTATCTATCTATCTATCTATCTATCTATCTATCTATCTATCTATCTATCCATCCTCTTATAATCTATATATCTATCTATCTATCCAACTATCTATCTATCTATCTATCTATCTATCTATCTATCTATCTATCTATCTATCTATCTATCTATCTATCTATCTATCTATCCATCCTCTTATAATCTATCTATCTATCTATCTATCCTCTTATAATCTATCTATCTATCTATCTATCTATCTATCTATCTATCTATCTATCTATCCATCCTCTTATAATCTATCTATCTATCTATCCATCTATCTATCTATCTATCTATCTATCTATCTATCTATCTATCTATCTATCTATCTATCTATCTATCTATCTATCTATCTATCCATCTATCTATCTATCCTCTTATAATCTATCTATCTATCTATCTATCTATCTATCTATCTATCTATCTATCTATCCAACTATCTATCTATCTATCTATCTATCTATCTATCTATCTATCTATCTATCTATCTATCTATCTATCTATCTATCCTTGTATTATCTATCTATCTAGCTATCTATCTATCTACAGTACTATATATCCTTGTATTATCTATCTATCTATCTATCTATCTATCCATCCTCTTATAATATATATATCTATCTATCTATCCAACTATCTATCTATCTATCTATCTATCTATCTATCTATCTATCTATCTATCCATCCTCTTATAATCTATCTATCTATCTATCTATCTATCTATCTATCTATCTATCTATCTATCTATCCTCTTATAATCTATCTATCTATCTATCTATCTATCTATCTATCTATCTATCTATCCTCTTATAATCTATCTATCTATCTATCTATCTATCTATCTATCTATCTATCTATCTACAGTACTATATATCCTTGTATTATCTATATTTCTATCTATCTATCTATCTATCTATCTATCTATCTATCTATCTATCTATCTATCTATCTATCTATCTATCTATCTATCTATCTATCTATCTATCTATCTATCTATCTATCACTGGGTGAGTATGTGGATATGTTAGTGGTGAGGTTGTGTAATGTCCTGTGTTGGGTCACATCTTCTCCTATCCTGTATATCAGTCTTTCTCAACCTTTTCAGCACAGAGGAACCCTTGAAATAATTTTCAGGTCTCAGGGAACCCCTGATAATAATGATTAAATCTACAACTCCTGATACATTAGTGTGACATTCAGTGGGATGAATGCTCCTCATACTTGTGGTCATTGGGAAGAATTACCCCCTTGTAGATAGATAAAAGGAACAACGGTGTCATTGGAAACTTATCTGAGAGGAAGAAATTGTCCATTGCCCAAGGAATCCCCAGCAACCTCAGGAGGAACCCTGGTTGAGAAACCCGGCTGTACACAATGTCATTTCTTCTTCCTTCCCCCACACTTCTTATTCCCTCCATTCTCCTCTGTAACATCTCCCATGGAAAGTGTTCTATCTGCTCCATAAGTGCACACAGTCTCTATTGATCCTGCCAGAAATCAGGTGGGCTGACAACATCCTGTGCTCTCTGCTTGTGCTGCACTGAAATCTCAAGCAGATGCAATAGCCCTATGCTGGACTACAGAACACCTCCCCCATGCATTATAGACATGAGAAGGGAGGGAGTATTCTGTAGTCCTGGCTCACTTTCTGCTTTCAGGTGACTACACTTGCTTCTCTGTAAGTACAGTGAGTGAGGGTTGTCACCCTAGGAAGGAAGTGTATTGCTGGCAGAATCACCAGGTGAACAATAAAAATGAATGCAGCTGAGCACCGGTATAGAGGAGCGGCTTTCTCACCCTAGGCTGCTTTTTCCGGATTTGGATTACAGAACACCTCCCCCCCCTCTCCTCATCTTCATAACCTTTTCTTTTCTTTTGCGCCTTTTCTTTTCCTTTCTTTCTTTTTTTTTCTTTTCTTTCTTACTTTTCTTTTCTTTCTCTTTTCTTACTTCCTTTTTCTTTTTTCTTTTCTTCTTTCCTTTTTCTTTTTTTTTTTTCTTCCTTTCTTTTTTTTTTCTTTTCTCCCCTTTCTTTTCTTTTCTTCCTGTTCTTTCTTTTCTTTTCTTTTCTTCATTCATTCTCTTCTCTTTTCTTTTCTTTTTTCTTTTCTTTTCTTCCTTCCTTTTCTTTTTCTTTCATTTCTTTTATTTCCTTCCTTCTCTTTTGTTCATTCTTTTTCTTTTCTTTTTTCTTTTGTTGTTTATTTTCTTCCTTCCCTTTCTTTTTCTTGTCTTTTCTTTTCTTTTCTCTTCCTTCCTTTTCTATTCTTTTCTGTTCTTTTCTTTTGCTCCTTTTCTTTTCCTTTCTTTCTTTTTTTTTCTTTTCTTTCTTACTTTTCTTTTCTTTCTCTTTTCTTACTTCCTTTTTCTTATTTCTTTTCTTCCTTCCTTTTTCTTTCTTTTTTCTTCCTTTCTTTTTTTTTCTTTTCTCCCCTTTCTTTTCTTTTCTTCCTGTTCTTTCTTTTCTTTTCTTCATTCATTCTCTTCTCTTTTTTCTTTTCTTTTCTTCCTTCCTTTTCTTTTTCTTTCATTTCTTTTATTTTCTTCCTTCTCTTTTGTTCATTCTTTTTCTTTTCTTTTTTCTTTTGTTGTTTATTTTCTTCCTTCCCTTTCTTTTTCTTGTCTTTTCTTTTCCCTTCCTTCCTTTTCTATTCTTTTCTGTTCTTTTCTTTTGCTCCTTTTCTTTTCCTTTCTTTCTTTTTTTTTTCTTTTCTTTCTTACTTTTCTTTTCTTTCTCTTTTCTTACTTCCTTTTTCTTTTTTCTTTTCTTCCTTCCTTTTTCTTTCTTTTTTCTTCCTTTCTTTTTTTTCTTTTCTCCCCTTTCTTTTCTTTTCTTCCTGTTCTTTCTTTTCTTTTCTTCATTCATTCTCTTCTCTTTTTTCTTTTCTTTTCTTTTCTTCCTTCCTTTTCTTTTTCTTTCATTTCTTTTATTTTCTTCCTTCTCTTTTGTTCATTCTTTTTCTTTTCTTTTTTCTTTTGTTGTTTATTTTCTTTCTTCCCTTTTTTTCTTGTCTTTTCTTTTCTCTTCCTTCCTTTTCTATTCTTTTCTGTTCTTTTCTTTTACTCCTTTTCTTTTCCTTTCTTCATACCTTTTTTTTCTTTTCTTCCTTCCTTTTCTTTTCTTTTTCTTTTTTTCCTTCTCTTTTCTTCCTTCCATTTCTTTTTTTCCTCTTCTTCCTTCTTTTTTTTTTCTTCCTTTCTTTCTTTTTTTTTTCTTTTCTTCCTTTACTTCTCGTTTCTTCCTTCCATTTCTTTTCCTTCATTTTCTTTTCATTTCATTTCTTTTCTTTCTCTCTTTTGTTCATTCTTTTTCTTTTTTTTTTCTTTTCTTTCTTCCTCCCCTTTCTTTTTTCTTTTTCTTCCTTCCTTTTAATTTTTTTTCTTTTTCGGTTCTTCTTTTTTTTCTTGTCTTCCTTCCTTTTTTTTCTTCTTTACTTTTCCTTTCTTCCTTCCTTTTCTTCATTCTTTTTTCTTTTCATTTTCCTTAGCTCGCACCCCTGCTGCAAACATTGGGCTGGATCTTGAGAGAAGTCATGAAAATATCGAAATACCTTGATGTCATCACTAGATCTCTGTTCTGCTCTGTACAATGCATGCAGATCATGGCTGGAGGGAGTAGTGTAGTGTTCCTAGGCCGGCTGTATTTGGATGTCGACCTCCCTAGGTAACGCCCACATGTGATGCTGAGCCTCCATGATTGAAAGAAATGAATGAAAGGGGCTGGCCAGAGACAAGCGGGGGGGGAAGGGGTAGAAACTGACGGCCCTCCAGCTGTTGCGGAACTACAAGTCCCATGATGCATTGCAAGGTTGACAATTACAAGCATGACTCCCACAGGCAGAGGCATGAAATGAGACCTGTAGTTCCGTAACAGCTTGAGGGCCACCAGTTTGACACCCCTGGGCTAGATGATGCTGGGCGTTGCTCAGGGAATGGGCTCTGATGCATATTGTGAGAAGCTCACAGTGTGCAGTGAAATCAGAGTAAGCCTGTAGAAGACTGTAGCCAATGCCGGAGGTCAGATTTAACATTGGAGCATAGGTTTGCTGAAAGGGAAGAAGCAAATTCATGAAGGGAACAAGCATCTCTCTTCCCCATATCTGTCCAAGTATGAAAATTGTGATCTCCCGTCCTTCTTGTGTGATTACAGAAGCTGTGAGTTTCCTGTTCTCATGCTGACTTCCTCCCGATTGCTCACCTCTCGAGTATTGCTGTTCCAGCTCTTCAGTGGCACGTTCATGGGAGATATGAGCTCCAAGACCGAGCTGCCCAACAAGGAGGCCTCTCTGGCCGGCCGTTCGGAGAAGATGAAAGCTTCAGGTCAGTGCGCTCAATTTTTGTATTTTGGAACTTCTATGGGCTCTTTCTTATGTGCCATTCCTCTGAAAACACATCTCTGGGAAGTTGATGGACTATAATGTCACCTCCTGACCACCTGTTTTATCCCATACGAGTGGCATGCCACCGCCCTTCAACTGCATGGACATCACATGGTCTGCATGGGCAGTTGGGGCGCGGCCCCATCAACTTTAATGAGTTGCGTTTGGCGGTGGTGCAGCAGAACACATTTTTGCTGTGACTCCATATCTTTGGGTGGGTGGTCAGGGACAGTAAAAACCCCGGCTCAACCGTCTGGTTCTACCACCCCTTGGTCACACATCTGAATGAGCCCTTTTGGTTCCCTAAACGATTTTAGACGATGTCTCCTGGATTGCTGTGGCAATAAGAAAAATATGTATTTTATGGTTCCAAATATTCTTTTGTACAGTACGATATTTGAATGTCTGTAAAGAAAACCGCTAACATCCACAGCAGAAGTGAGTGACCAGACTTGGAGTGGTCATCCATCTTCTAGGTCTCTTTTTGTTCTGAAGACCACGTCAGTGTGTTTATACCTAGTGACACCTGTGGAAAGGCCAGCATGGTGGCTTGCTTGGTGGTTAGTATTTTTGCCTGGCTGCACTTAGGGTCCTTGTTTCAAATCCCAACCAGCCCACTGTCTAAAGACATGCTAATAAGATAATTGGCTCCTGCCCAAAATGGCCCTAGTATGTGTAAGTACAGTATATGAGAACTTCATGTTTCTACCTCAGATCAGCCCAAATTCCTGATCCTTTATAACTCAGATCAGCCCCAAAAACTGCACCTTCACATCTCAGATCATCTCAATTCCTGCACCTTCACATCTCAGATCATCTCAATTCCTGCACCTTCAAACCTCAGATCATCTCAATTCCTGCACCTTCAAACCTCAGATCATCTCAATTCCTGCACCTTCAAACCTCAGATCATCTCAATTCCTGCACCTTCAGACCTCAGATCATTTAAATTCCTGCACCTTCACATCTCCGATCATCTCAATTCTTGCACCTTCAAACCTCAGGTCATCTCAATTCCTGCACCTTCACACTTCAGATCAGCCCCAATTCCTGCACGTTCACATCTCAGATCACCCCAATTCCTGCACCTTCAGACCTCAGATCATTTAAATTCCTGCACCTTCACATCTCCGATCATCTCAATTCCTGCACCTTCAAACATCAGGTCATCTCAATTCCTGCACCTTCAGACCTCAGATCATCTCAATTCCTGCACCTTCACACCTCAGATCATCTCAATTCCTGCACCTTCAAACCTCAGATCATCTCAATTCCTGCACCTTCACACTTCAGATCAGCCCCAATTCCTGCACATTCACATCTCAGATCATCCCAATTCCTGCACCTTCAGACCTCAGATCATCCCAATTCCTGCACCTTCAGACCTCAGATCATCTCAATTCCTGCACCTTCACACCTCAGATCATCTCAATTCATGCACCTTCAAACCTCAGATCATCTCAATTCCTGCACCTTCAAACCTCAGATCATCTCAATTCCTGCACCTTCATACCTCAGATCACCTCAATTCCTGCACCTTCATACCTCAGATCATCACAATTCCTGCACATTCAAACCTCAGATCATCTCAATTCCTGAACCTTCAAACCTCAGATCATCTCAATTCCTGCACCTTCAGACCTCAGATCACCTCAATTCCTGCACCTTCATACCTCAGATCATCACAATTCCTGCACATTCAAACCTCAGATCATCTCAATTCCTGAACATTCAAACCTCAGGTCATCTCAATTCCTGCACCTTCAAACATCAGGTCATCTCAATTCCTGCACCTTCAAACCTCAGATCATCTTCATGTTTCTACCTCAGGTCAGCCCAAATTCCTGATCCTTTATCACTCAGAGCAGCCTCAATTCCTGCACCTTCAAACCTCAGGTCATCTCAATTCCTGCACCTTCAAACCTCAGATCATCTCAATTCCTGCACCTTCAAACCTCAGATCATCTCAATTCCTGCACCTTCAAACCTCAGATCAGCCACCAATTCCTGAACCTTCAAACCTCAGATCATCTCAATTCCTGCACCTTCAGACCTCAGATCACCTCAATTCCTGCACCTTCATACCTCAGATCATCTCAATTCCTGCACATTCAAACCTCAGATCATCTCAATTCCTGCACCTTCAAACCTCAGATCAGCCACCAATTTCTGAACCTTCAAACCTCAGATCATCTCAATTCCTGCACCTTCAAACCTCAGATCAGCCACCAATTTCTGAACCTTCAAACCTCAGATCATCTCAATTCCTGCACCTTCAGACCTCAGATCACCTCAATTCCTGCACCTTCATACCTCAGATCATCACAATTCCTGCACATTCAAACCTCAGATCATCTCAATTCCTGCACCTTCATACCTCAGATCATCACAATTCCTGCACATTCAAACCTCAGATCATCTCAATTCCTGCACCTTCAAACCTCAGGTCAGCCATTAATTCCTGAACCTTCAAACCTCAGATCATCTCAATTCCTGCACCTTCAGACCTCAGATCACCTCAATTCCTGCACCTTCAAACCTCAGAGTAGCCACCAATTCCTGCACATTTATACCTTAGATCAGCCCTAATTCCTGCACCAGTGGCAGAACTACCAGGGTCGCAGTAGTCACACTTTCGACTGGGCCCTGGAGTTCCGCCACATGGGGGGGCCCGCCGTTCTGTAACCGTGAGGGAAGGAGGTGGTCACTGCCAGAGAAGGAGGCCCGCCCCAGCCCGCTCGTTCTGTCACTGCGAGAGGAGGGGGCCCACGCCCGCCCGATCTGTCAATGCAAGGGGAGGGGGCGGTCACTGCGAGAGGATGGGACCCACGCCCGCCAGCCCACCCGTTTTGTCAGTGGCTCAGAGCCTGTACTGACAGTCCCTCCTTCCTCACACAGATATAGGACAGCCAATCTTCTCCTCCCAACCCTCTCCTGTGTGCACCGTGGGAAGTGTGAATGATCACATTCAGCTGCTGAGCTTCACCCTTCCCACGGTGCACACAGGAGAGGGGTGGGAGGAGAAGGAGAAGATCGGCAGTCTTCTATCTGTGCAAGGGAGGAGGGACTGTCAGTGCAGGCTCTGAGTCTGAGCTGTATGAGAGACACTCTCAGCTCAGAGTACTGCTGATGGGCACTGATAGGCAGCATTAATGAGCACTGATATGCAGCATTGATGGACATTGATGAGCACTGATAGGCAGCACTTATGGGCACTGATATGCAGCATTGATGAGCACTGATAGGCATCACTGATAGGCATTGATGGGCACTGATAGGCAGCTTTGATGAGCACTGATAGGCAGCACTGATGGGCATTGATGGGCACTGATAGGCAGCTTTGATGATCACTGATAGGCATCACTGATAGGCATTGATGGGCACTGATAGGCATTGATGGGCACTGATATGCAGCTTTGATGGGCACTGATAGGCAGCTTTGATGAGCACTGATAGGCATTGATGGGCACTGATAGGCAGCTTTGATGAGCACTGATAGGCGGCATTGATGAGCACTGATAGGTGGCACTGATAGGCGGTATTGATGATCACTGATTGGTGGCACTGCTAGGCGGCATTCATGAGCACTGATAGGCAGCACTAATGGGCACTAATAGGCGGCATTCATGAGCACTGATAGGTAGAACTGATAGGCAGCACTGATGGGGCTGCACTGATAATCAGGACACCAATCCTGATTATCAGTGTAAACAATGTACTGACAGTCTTGCTGGGTAATGGCTCTCCTTTCCTCACACAGACACAGAGTGCCGATAACCGATAAATCTGTTTACATATGATCAGCTGATCTCATGGTAAAGGGCCGCTGTGATTGTTCAAAGAACACAGCACACAGAGCATGCTGGATGCATGCCCCAGGGGGCACATGGGAGGCAGGATTCTGGGGAGATGTCCATGGACGCCCTCCCAGAACTGGAAGCTTGGAGCTCAGATAGAAGGATAGGGGGGGGGGGCAGGGGGGGCCCTTCATGGTTTCTTGCATCGGGGACCTGAAAGTTCTAGTTACACCTCTGTCCTGCACCTTTAGACCTTATTCACCCCAATTCCTGCACCTGTAAACCTTAGGTCAGCCCCAATTCCCGAACCTTCACACCTCAAATCAGCCCCATTTCCTGAACCTTCAAACCCCAGGTCACCCCAATTCCTGAACCTTCATACCTCAGATCAGTCCCAATTCCTGCACCTTCACACCTCAGATCACCCCAATTCCTGCACCTTCACACCTCGGATCAGCCCAATTCCTGCACCTTCACACCTCATATCAGTCTTAATTCCTGAACCTTTGCATCTCAGATCACCCCAATTCCTGCACCTTCACACCTCAGATCAGCCCCAATTCCTGCACCCTCACACCTCAGATCAGCCCCAATTCCTGCACCCTCACACCTCAGATCAGCCCCAATTCCTGCACCCTCACACCTCAGATCAGCCCCAATTCCTGCACCCTCACACCTCAGATCAGCCCCAATTCCTGCACTATCACACCTCAGATCACCCCAATTCCTGCACCTTCACACCTCAGATCACCCCAATTCCTGCACCCTCACACCTCAGATCAGCCCCAATTCCTGCACCCTCACACCTCAGATCAGCCCCAATTCCTGCACCTTCACACCTCAGATCACCCCAATTCCTGCACCTTCACACCTCAGATCACCCCAATTCCTGCACCTTCACACCTCAGATCACCCCAATTCCTGCACCTTCACACCTCAGATCAGCCCCAATTCCTGCACCTTCACACCTCAGATCACCCCAATTCCTGCACCTTCACACCTCAGATCAGTCCCATTTCCTGCACCTTCACACCTCAGACCACACAAATTCCTGCACCTTCACACCTCAGATCACCCCAATTCCTGCACCTTCACACCTCAGATCACCCCAATTCCTGCACCTTCACACCTCAGATCACCCCAATTCCTGCACCTTCACACCTCAGATCAGCCCCAATTCCTGCACCTTCACACCTCAGATCACCCCAATTCCTGCACCTTCACACCTCAGACCACACAAATTCCTGCACCTTCACACCTCAGATCACCCCAATTCCTGCACCTTCACACCTCAGATCAGCCCCAATTCCTGCACCTTCACACCTCAGATCACCCCAATTACTGCACCTTCACACCTCAGATCACCCCAATTACTGCACCTTCACACCTCAGATCATCCCAATTCCTGCACCTTCATACTTCATTCCCCCCAATTTCTGCACCTTCACACCTCAGATTATCCCTAATTCCTCCATCTTCAGACCTGTGATCAGCCTCAGGTTTTGCACTTTCACACCTCAGATGAGCCTCCATTCCTGTGCTTTTGGACCTCAGATCAGCCCAACCGTTATACCAAGTTCCATTCAGCTGCCCATCCATCTAAAGACACCTGGATCCACCGATGTGACCATGGGGCAAGAGAGCAGTTTTTTTTAATCTCCCTAATTTTTGTGACCTTTAAGCGTGTTTTTTTAGGTTATGTAATAGAAATGGCAATATAACGTTTGCGCCAGATCCAGTCCAGCTATCTGCAGTGTCTATAAAGTAATATCTTGTACTTGTCCCAGGTTTTAGGGTCAATTTTCTACCTAAATCTTCTTGATAATTTGTAACCAGGTTTACCTGTATGCTTCCTATGGACAAGAGCATTTTTTTACACTTCTTCTATTGGCCTGTTTGATTTGGTGATTTGATTGTTTGATTTGGTGAAATTATTTTATTTTTTTTTATTCAACCTATAGAAAAAACATACATCTAAAGAAGTTTTAAGTAAAAAAAAAAAAAAAAAATATATATATATATTTATATAATTATTTTTCAGTATTGTGGTCAGGAGGGTCCAGCTTTTCTTATGTGGTAGACATGTCCAAAAGTAAAAAGGTTTTGGATACGCACTTATAATCTCCTACCCATGTAAACCTCATATAAAATCTCCACGTCTGCCATTACTGGGCCACCCAGTTGAGGGGGAGTGGGGACACACGAGAAGATTGATGCAGTTATTTTAGTGGCAGCAAGAATTTAAATTGTTGAAGGCCAAATTGTCAAGGATCATGGTTAATGAACGCCTCTCGGCTAACTTGCATGATAAAATTGTCTTCTTTGAGAAAATATGGGATCCTGGAGCAAACATGTATCTGGTGCTTCTTGAACCATCTGTAAGGGCAACAACCTGAAATCGGTTGTTTTACTCGTAATCAACACAGTTCTCTTCCCTTTCTTCTCCTTTTCTATCTTTTAGTTGCCTCAAGTCATTCCCTCAAATTTTAGAACATTATCTGGTTATATACTTGGTTTGTGTGGGCCTGAGGCCCAAAAGTCTACACTTTGGCTAAACTGGGTGGTCTAAGGGTCTCTCAGGTGCCGTTGGTTTGTGCGCGCTCTTTCTACATATGTACCATGGGACTTCTTGAGTTTACACTCTCTGTATTACATCTTGGGAATGCTGTAGTTAACCCATTTCTTCTAATGTCTCTATCCCTCTGTAAAGAGTAAGAGCCGGTTCACACTGAGGCGATTTGACTTCGGGGGGCGACCTGTGAAGTCGCGTGCACCGCGACTTCGGCGCGACTTGCAGGGACTTCACATAATGGAAGTCTATGCAAGTCGCTTCCAGGTCGCCCTAAAGTAGTACAGGACCCTTTTTATAAGTCGGAGCGACTTGTGTCGCTCCTATTAGAACGGGTCCTGTACTACTCAATGGACCGCGACCGACTGCGACTTGTCAGGCTGACAAGTCGCCTGACAAGTCGCGCTAGTCTGAATGGGCTCTTATTGTCAACTGCTGTTATGTACAATAACGTTTGTACTCATTGTTCCCCTTTTTGAAATATTCAATACAAATTAATGACAGAGAAAAAAAATAATATTGTCACTGTAGATAAAGATATCATTTGTCCTGTTTTTAAAATTGCTCTAAATTGATGATTTTGGTACAAATCATGACAAAGTTATTTATACAGATTCAATTAAAGAGGTTGTAAACCCATACGAAAATTATTATGTTTTTTTTTTCGACCTGAAAGAGAAACACATAATGAGTTAGTATGCATCGCATACTAGCTCATTATGAAATACTTACCTTAGAACGAGCCCCCGCCGTGCCGCCCGCTTACCTGTATGATGGGCGACATGTCCAGTCTCCCGTCTTTCGGGATCGCGGCATCCAGCCATCTGATTGGCCGGAGCCACAGTGACATCACTCCCGCGCACGCGGACGGTCACGGCACGGGGCTCTGAAGGAACGGCACCAGCGGCCGTTCCTTCAGAGCGCATGCGCCAGTGCAGAGGAGGGTTTACTTCCTCTTTAATACTTCTTTTCAATTTTGAAATCTTTTTTTATATGTGACATAAAAAAAATCATGAACAAAACAAATATAAATTAAAAAAAAATTTAGTTAATGATAGTTACAAATATATTAATTAAAAAAATCACGAAAAATAATAGTTCTGGGAAGAAGGAGTTATTTAGAATTGATTAGGGTGAAGTAAGGGTGCCAGGAAACCAAACCACACGAAGATGCGAGTAAAATAAAGCAGTTTATTAGGGCAACAACAATAAATGCACAGCAAGAGTGAGGAGCGAAATCAGGAACAGTTGGGGTCAAGTCCAGAGCGGGTAGTCATCCAAGCCGGGATCGAGTCTAGAAGCGGCTAGTCATCCAAGTTGGGGTTGAGTCCAGAGGTGGGTCGTCTGCCGATGCCTGGTCATCAGCCGATACCGGGTCATCTGCCGATGCAGGATCGAGAGCCAGGAAAGCCGCAGCCAAGCCAGGTCATGCACGGAGGAACACGGAGAACAGAAGACTGCTGGCTGTGATGCACCTTGGAGCACAAACACAAGGTTAAGGGACTGCAAGCCAACAGGCGATATATATAGTCAGGTGTGCAACATCACCACTGAGCGAAGCCCAGGCAAGTGATGATGCAAACAGAGTTAATAAAAGACAGCAGTCTGCACATGTCCAAGATGGCTGCCAACAGGAAAGCAAGGTAAGACCTTGAAAAAGAGTTAATGCAAGATAAAACAGAAAACACATTTAGTTATTTTTTATTTAAGTTATCAGAATGCAAATGCAGTGAATGGCCATTTTGTCCATGACTGAGGGGTCTCAATGTGTGCAGTTAGCAGTGTAGTGTGCATATCAATTAGAATAGGATGAGGGCATAGATTGTTAGCTTTGCTGTGCTGCGACTGGCATAAAATCTTTTGGCGCTTTCTTCTAAGAGTTGTGGAATATGAATTTATTTATTATGGGTACGTATAGCGCCATCAATTTATGCAGCGCTTTACACATATACTGTATATTGTACATTCACATCAGTCCCTCAAGGAGCTTACAATCTAACATCCCTAACGTACATGCCCATACCAGGGCCAACTGATACAGCAGCCAATTAACCACCAGCATGTCTTTGGAGTGTGAGAGGAAACGGGAGTACCTGGAGGAAACCTACACAGGCATAGGGAGAACATGCAAACTCCAGGCAGGTAGTGCTGTAAATTAGGATTCGAACCGACGACCCTTAAATTGGAACTCTATTGTGCAATACTCTTACCAACCCAGGTTCTCCCCTTTGTCCTCCTTGGTTACCTGTAGTTATGTAATATAAAAACGTATTATTAACACCTTAACAAAATCAATTAAAAGTCACCGTCTGCAGATGATGGGTGGAAAGAAGCTCAGAATAACTTTTGCATGGGAATAATTGACGCAAATTGCAATTACATCTTCTGAACATAACATCTGAACATTGACATCTACATCTTCTGAACATAAATCCGGAACCATAATATCTAATGCTCCTGGCTCCTCCAGCCTTTGAGTACTTCCTTAGCAAGCAGCTTGCTGGGGGGTTGGGGTACTCAAAAGCTGGAGGAGCCAGGAGCTGCCCCAGAACTGAATGTCCCAAATATCGGGGCGACACAAAATGTGCATCCCTGCAAAAGTGAATGGGCTGACAAAAGCCCAGGCGCCAGCACACAATTTCTACCCAATAAGGCATCCTGGCACCTGGTATTGGTCGAGCCTTGCATTAAGGTAAAAAACCTTTAGCCTTAACAACCACTTTAATATAATATATGTCTAAACGGTCTTCAAAATCCCTAAACTGAGTCCAAGGTATTTAAGAAATGTCAAGTGGAATAATAAGAGATGTAACTGGTTTCTTCAATGCTGTCTCACCAGCTTTCTCTTTTTCCAACCTTCATAACTTAATGATTACGTATTTTTATTGTTTCTCTTGCTTGCTTTGTCTTTTGTCTACCAATAATAACTCAGCCATGACTGTGTTTCCGGTTTCTAAATGCTTGAGTGTTTGTCACCTTGAATCACCAATTCTCAACCTGGTTTCATCTAGAGGTTGCAATGGTTCCTTCAGCTGTGGTTGATTGGGTTTTATATTTTGTCTACCTTTTATGACCGAGCTATGACCATGTTCCCTGATTCTAAATCTGTAAGTGTTTGACAACTTGAATCACCAATTCTCAACCAGGTTTCCTCTAGAGGTTGCTATGGTTCCTTCAGCTGTGGTTGATTGGGTTTTATCCTTTTTCTACTTTTAATGATCGATCCATGACCATGTTTGTAAATGCTTGAGTGTTTGTCACCTTGAATCACCAACTCTTAAACTGGTTTCCACTAGAGGTTGCTATGGTTAATTGGGTTTTATCTTTTGTCTACTTTTTATGACCGAGCCATGACCACATCCTCTGTTTCTAAATGCATGAGAGTTTGTCACCTTGGATGACTAATTCTCAACCTAGTTTCCTCTAGAGGCTGCTATGGTTCCTTCAGCTATGGTTGATTGGGTTTTATTTTTTGTCTGCTTTTATGACTGAGCCATTAACATATTCCCTGTTTTTAAATGTGTGAGAATTTGTCGCCTTGAATCACCCATTCTCAACCGGGCTTCTGTGAAATCCCAGAGGATGTTTAAGGTTCATTGAGTTGTGGCCGATTGTTCCCCTATTTGAGGGTGCCGGCATAATTCCAAGACCAAGAACACTTGGAACTATAAATTGGTTCTAGCAGGGGTTCTCCAAGACCTAAACATTATTTTAAGGGTTCCTTTGAGGTATAAAGGTTGAAAGAAGCTGTTTTATTGAGAGCCAATGTTTGGCGTGGATTGTGCGCCATCTTTTGGTTATCCTTGTTTCTTTTCCAGATCCAACCTCCCATTCTGTCTATGAAAAGTCTCTTGAGTACAAGACCATGCTTTGTTGTGGTATAGACTTGAAAGACCCTACGGCTTTAGTAGTCTCCATCTAAAGTTAGATCATGCTTATTATTACTTTTCTGAGCCTTGGTATCATCTTACTTGACCTTCACCCTTAAACTTTTAAAACATGGCAGAGTGCTGGAGAACTTTTTGATTTCTTTTTAAAACGAATGGTCCCCTACCATTGTGCACCTTCCTTGTTGGTTTTAGTGATTGAGCATTTATCGGTTTATTATACCACATGAGGTCCATTCTTAAAGAAGTCCAGTGGATAGGTGTCTACATCCTCTGAATTCAGAAATCCAGAACCAGTATATTATATATGTATAAAATGCAAATTTTCATGGTGAGCAGGATTGAAGACTTAAAGTGAAAATAATTATTTTTTTTTTATTTCTAAAATAAGAAACATGTCATACTTACAGAAAAAAGTACCGTGTTAAGAGGCCCTTACCCCTAATTGTTATACAAAATAGAAGGACAGAAAAAAGTGGGGCTTTGCGGGCCAATGGGAGGAGAAGGTCACACCAAAACCAATATATAAAACAATTTACATTTTATTAAATTTACAAATAAAAAACATGGGCGGTCACGCACATGTTGGCAAAGACAAGACACATAGAAAGAATTATATATAAAACCAATTAATAAGAGTCATTAGGGTAGAAATACATCCCAAAAGGGGGAAACCAAAGCCTGTATAGGATGGAGGGTAGGTCTCAGATGGAGCGCGGTCAATGTAGGTTCCCAGCAAGCTGACGTGTTTCGCTCAAGGCTTCCTCAGGGCCAGAGAGACCTTGACAGACCGGTATTTCCTTTTTAATGACTCAGGAGGTGACAGATTACGGCAAAACGCAGGACAGCAACATTGGTGACTCAATACTCATATATAGCATCCGAAGTTCATATCTATTCTCGTGTCTGTATGTGGGTAAGTATCCAGCACCTTAATCAATGTCGGGGGGCCGCTTTGTATACTATACAGGGTAGTAGCCCATTATAGCCAGGTAGAGGGGAATTCACTGCTACATCCAAATATCCGGAGGATCCAATGATCAACACTCTAGTGGCAACACTTCATATGTCCAATTTCAGCTTCCTCCTCACTCAAGCAGATCGGATAGAATCGTTTTTTTGTGTATATGCAGAGAGGGGTATCCGATGATTGCAGCCTATCTGCAATATATAGATGGCTTCAGGCAGGTACAACACACCGTCACAACATCCTATTTTAGGGAGGCCTTGGGTACCAACATGTACCGAACCATCAATAGTCCTTCAGTGTAATTCACGCCGACGAGCCTGCCCATGTCATACTTACCTGCTCTGTGCAATGGTGAACAGAGTAGCCCTGATCCTCCTCTTCTGGGGTCCCCCGCTGGCACTCCTGGCTCTTCCAGCCCTTGAGTACCCCCCTTAACAAGGCGCTAAGCAGCAGCAAACAACTCCTAACAAAATAAAGAAAATCAAGCATTGTGAGCTTTTAGGTAGACGAGGCACAGGGGAGTTAGGAAGTGCTATACGTGGAGTCTTGGGGACTGACTGTCCTTTTATCCTCCGTATCAGGGCAAAAATGCCATTCCAAAAGCCACGAATCCTAGGGCATTCCCACCAAATATGGCACATTGTCCCCAACATCTGACAGCCTCAGTAACACAAAGGCAATACAGAGGGGTACATTTTAACCAGTTGAGTGTGATTGAACATTTATCGGTTTTGTTTAATATACCTCATATGTTACAGAAGTCCACCCTGTGTACAGAAGTCCAGTGAATGGGCATCTATATCTTCTGAACATAAATCTCACAATAAAGGATGTTCCTTACTGCACTGATGAACATAAAAGTTCCTTTTTAAGAAAGGATTTCTTTTATGCCGTTGTTCAGAACCTAAACATAATAATTTTTATCTGTGACCTTTATGGGAATACAGGATTTCAGGCTGGCACAATTCCCATCCACCCTCTTTGTCATGCCAAGGGAGATCTTATAACCAGATCTGGCAGAAAGATAGAAAGTAGAAGCTGAACTCCAGATATGAAAGACACACATTAATGCGGCTCTGTATTTATGAATACATTAACAAATTTATGTTATACTATATTATATAGTATATAATAGTATACCTGTATACTATGTGAAAAGCAAACAAAAGAGGGCACACCAGCCTAGTGCATTATCCCAAAGTATTTTATTATATTTAAAATTAACATAAATTGTACTCACAAACCTGTGAAACAAAATCGCTTATCAAGATACCCATCTGTAGCCCTATGGTCCCATAATCGGCATACTCCAAATAACTGGGGGACCTCACCGGGTCCTAAACTACTAGTGCATTTCAAAGGAAACCCCTTCTTCATCAAAACCCTATTTTTGGTAGTGGCTTCAGGACATCCCCAGTCCTAGAGGGCAGCAAGGCTTGTATGTATACTCTAGTGGTGTGGAATTAACTTCTACAGTATCTCACAAAAGTGTTGAACTTCCAGTGACCAGTATGAGAGAGTGAGAGCGATAACACCAAATGTAACACACCTGCTCCCCATTCACACCTGAGACCTTGTAACACTAACGAGTCACATGACATCGGGGAGGGAAAATGGCTAATTGGGCCCAATTTGGACATTTTCCTTTAGGGGTGTACTCACTTTTGTGGTCAGCCGTATAGACATTAATGGATGTGTTTTGAGTTATTTTGAGAAGACAGCAAATTTACACTGTTATACAAGCTGTACACTCACTACTTTACATTGTAGCAAAGTGTCATTTCTTCAGTGTTGTCACATGAAAAGATAGAATAAAATATTTACAAAAATGTGAGGGGTGTACTCACTTATGTGAGATACTGTATACCCTAGTGATGTGGAGTTATCTTCTACAGTATCTCACAAAAGTGAGTGCACCCCTCACAGTTTTGTAAATATTTTATTCTATCTTTTCATGTGACAACACTGAAGAAATGACACTTTGCTACAATGTAAAGTAGTGAGTGTACAGCTTGTATAACAGTGTAAATTTGCTGTCCCCTCAAGATAACTCAACACACAGCCATTAATGTTCTAAACCGCTGGCAACAAAAGTGAGTACACCCCTAAGTGGAAATGTCCAAATTGGGCCCAAAGTGTCAATACTTTGTGTGGCCACCACTATTTTCCAGCACTGCCTTAACCCTCTTGGAGTTCACCAGAGCTTCACAGGTTGCCACTGGAGTCCTCTTCCACTCCCCCATGACAACATCATGGAGCTGGTGGATGTTAGAGACCTTGCGTTCCTCCACCTTCCGTTTGAGGATGCCCCACAGATGCTCAATAGGGTTTAGGTCTGGAGACATGCTTGGCCAGTCCATCACCTTTACCCTCAGCTGTTACAGTAAATGTTGGCATTTATGGTTCCCTCAATGAACTGTAGCTCCCCAGTGCCGGCAGCATTCATACAGCCCCAGACCATGCTTGACTGTAGGCAAGACACACTTGTCTTTGTACTCCTCACCTGGTCTTGTCACACACACTTGACACCATCTGTACCAAATAAGTTTATCTTGGTCTCATCAGACCACAGGACATGGTTCCAGTAATCCATGTCCTTGGTCTGCTTGTCTTCAGCAAACTGTTTGCAGGCTTTCTTGTGCATCATCTTTAGAAGAGGCTTCCTTCTAGGATGACAGCCATGCAGACCAATTTGATGCAGTGTGCGGCGTATGGTCTGAGCACTGACAGGCTGACCCCCCACCCCTTCAACCTCTGCAGCAATGCTGGCAGCACTCATACGTCTATTTCCCAAAGACAACCTCTGGATATGACGCGGAGCACATGCACTCAACTTCTTTGGTCGACCATGGCAAGACCTGTTCTGTGTGGAACCTGTCCTGTTACACCTCTGTATGGGCTTGGCCACCGTGCTGCTGTTCAGTTTCAGGGTCTTGGCAATCTTCTGATAGCATAGGCCATCTTTATGTAGAGCAACAGTTTTTTTTTTCCAGATCCTCAGAGAGTTCTTTGCCACGAGGTGCCATGTTGAACTTCCAGTGAATATTATGAGAGAGTGAGAGCGATAAAACTAAATTTAACACAACTGCTCCCCATTCACACCTGAGACCTTGTAACACTAACGAGTCACATGACACCGGGAAGGGAAAATGGCTAATTGGGCCCGATTTGGACATTTTCACTTTTGGGTGTAACATTTTCACTTTTGGGTGTACTCGCTTTTGTTCCTAGCAGTTTAGACATTAATGGCTGTGTGTTGAGTTATTTTGAGGGGACAGCAAATTTACACTGTTATACAAGCTGTACACTCACTACTTTACATTGTAGCAAAGTGTCATTTCTTCAGTGTTGTCACATGAAAAGATAGAATAAAATATTTACATAAATGTGAGGGGTGTACTCACTTTTGTGAGCTACTGTACATCTTTACTAGGCTATCATACTTCTGCGCAGGAGTAGTTTTGTTCATACTGCCTATATACTGTATGACTTGGTATCAACCTATTGTAGTCCCTGTGCCAGGAGAGCTTAGACTGGTTGAGGGAGAAGCAGCACAAGGAGCCAACCAGCTGTGACCCAATGCTCATGTGCTAACCAGGAACATTCTGATAGGAAGAGTGACAGAGAGATGAGCTTATCATTCTGTTGCTTCTTCTTTCACTGTCCAGTCACAGACTGGGGAGGGTCAACACCTGTAAGGGCGCATTTAGACTTGTGGTTGGGGGACATTAAAACACATGGTTGAGATGTGTTTTCAGCACCCCCTCCCCAGAATCTTCCTCTTTTTAAACTGCAGCTAGATTAGAGGAGTTCTCATGCTGCTGTTGCAATTCATTGCTTCACACCCGCTGCAAAAATGATCACTCCTGTAGTGTTCAGTGGTGGTAATGCCGAATGGGGACGCAATACAACTGTGTGAAATCATGAGATTGTGTTTAGGCCTAGTGATCGTCCTCTAGACCCAGCTATCTGGGCCACCAGGGGCACCGGTTATGTCTGTTCCCCCTGGTGGCCAAGACAGCTGTTCTTAGAACTGACTGCAATGATCTCTGTGCAATGATTTTGCACAGAGCAGCTCCAATCCTCCTCTTCATGGGCCCCCCACCAGTGCTCCTGGCTCCTCCCCCCTGCTGACTGCCCTCAGAGCAAGCTATTGTTCTGAGGGCACTCATGCATTCTCGCTACTGATCTGCCTCTGTGTGTCCATAAGACATACAGATTGTGGCCCGGCCCCGTTCCCTCCTTACTGGCTTTGATTGTCAGCAGTATGAGCCAATGGCTCCCTCTGCTGTATCTCAGCCAATGAGAAGAGAGAGACCCAGGAGAACAGCTGCTCTTGTGCACATTGCTGGATCAGGGTTGGCTCAGGCTCAATTAAGCATTGAGGGGGCTGAAGGGGAAGCTGCACTCTGAAAACAGCTCTCCGGGGTCTCTCCCTCCTCATTGGCTCCTGCTGCCACCAATCAGAGCCAGTGAGGAGGGATGGGGTCGAGGCCAAGCCGCGCTCTGTGTGTCTTATGGACAAGCAGCTTGCTGTGGGGGCACTCAGAAGGGGGAGGAGCCAAGAGCGCCAGCCGGGGACCCAAGAAGAGGAGGATCGGGGCTGCTCTGTGCACAACCCCTACACAGAGCAAGTAAGTAAACCCTTGGGGTTTGTAATGTGGCCCTCAGTCCCCAGCAGTCAGTAGTGGGAGCATTGATTTGTAAAGGGGCCTTTATAAGAAGTGATCACTAGCAGTCTCATTTAACAAATCCCTGGTCTCCTATAGCATGACCCGGTCTCCAACAACTCTTGAGGCACAGTGTCCTCAGACAATGTCTTCTGTAGCATTCCATATAATACATTTTACATGTGGCTCTTTGGTGACATGAGGGGCCACATATAAGGTCCCCCTATACCTCATAAATTGACCAAAACTGCTGTAAGGGATTGTTAACCTGAGCATGGTCTGTATCTGCCCATGATTCTACACAATACAACTGGTGATGGTCTTTTATACTTTTCACATTTCTAATTTTTTCTTCAAATGGACTGATCTTTGAATGCACTTTTCTCTGATGGATGAAAATGGGAGGAGGCTTTTTCCTCAGAGCCGGTATAAATGCAAATGTTCATATTTGGCAAGATTGTAGACTTAATATAATAAACGACTATGTTGCCCTCCGAAACCCTAAACCGTGTCCAAAGTACATACAGATTTACGAAATGTCAAGTGGAATAATCAGAGATGTAACTGGCTTCTCAAATGCTTTCTCAAAAGCTTTCTCTCTTCTCGACCTTCATACCTTAATAATTACATGTTTTTATTGTTTCTCTTGAATGTTTTTTCTTTTGTCAACCTTGGCATGACCCAACCATTGACTGCGTCTTCTGTTTCTAAATGCTTGAGAGTTTGTAATCTTAAGTAATGTCATGAGTGTTTGTTTTCATGGGAGAGCCAAAGTTTGGGTCGGATGGTGGGTCATCTGTTGGTTCTCGTCATTCCCAGTCCACTTCTGACCACCCACCTTGTCTATAAATTGTCTGTTGAGGGCGGGATTTATGGATTTAGTAGTTTCCATTTAAAGGTAGATCATGCTTATCCCGACTTTTCTATCTCTTGGGATCATCTTGTTTCACCTTCATGGTGAGTATTGGAGCTAGATGGAGGGAGGGGGGAACCAGGCGAAATATAAGCAGATTAACCACTTTACCACCGGAGGATTTTGCTGTCTTACGTCCAGGCCACTTTTTGCGATTCGGCACTGTGCGACTTTAACTGACAATTGCGCAGTCATGCAATGCCATACCCAAACGAAATTTACGTCCCTTTTTTCCCACAAACAGAGCTTTCTTTTGGTGGTATTTGATCACCTGTGCGATTTTTACTTTTTGCGCTATAAACAAAAAAAAGCAAAAATTTTGAAAAAATAACAATATTTTTCACATTTTTTTATATGAAATTCCTAAAAAATGTAAAAAAATCAAAATTTTTTATCATTTTTGTCCAATTTGTTTTCTGCTACATATTTTTGGTAAAAAAAATCGCAATAAGCGTATTTTGATTGGTTTGCGCAAAAGTTATTGCGTTTACTAACTAAGGGAAAGATTTCTGTCATTTTTGGTGTTTTTTTTTTAACGAGTAATGGCGGTGATCTGCGATTTTTTTTTTTTTGCGGGACTGCGACATTGCGGCGGACAGATCGGACCCTTGACTGACATTTTTGACACTTTTGGGGGTACCAGTGACATTACTACAGTAATCAGTGCTATACATATGCACTGTTACTGTAAAAATGACACTGGCAGGGAAGGGGTTAATTTTATTGGACAGGGAGGGGTTAATGTATGCCTGGTGCTTACTGACGTGTGTGGGGGGAGGTGACTGTGTAACACAGGGACAGATCGCAGGTTCAGCTATACTGAATCCTGCAATCTGTCCCTGCCTGTCACTTAGGAGATCCGCCCGCTTTGTTTACACAAGCTGGTGGATCTCCACACTCGATTCCCCGACGGTCGGGGAAGAGCGGTGGTGATCACTGCCGCTCCTCCCCTGGCCCGACTCCCGCTGTGACTGAAAACAGCGGGAGCGAGTCTCCGGCGGCGCGCGCGCGCCGCTCACAGGGGGGCGGAGTCCAGCGACGTAGGTCTACGTCGCTGGACGATAACGAGCCACATTGCTGCAGTAGCACCAATGTGAGCAGTACTAAAGTGGTTAAACTTCAGCTTTGAGTCTGCATTATATTAGCCATTATTTCAATGGCAATGAGAAGACTAGGCTCTTATCTGTGTTTTTACATCAGATGTAACATACAGCAAAGGCACATTTGACAAGCAGAAGTTACCCAGTGAAAAGGAGGTCCTTCCTGGTAGGCCAGAGAAAATGAATGTCTCAGGTAGGTCACTAGTTATGCCATCTTATTTAAGTATAAATGTGATCATGTACTTTAATTTATTTTTTGAAAAATCTTAATTTATGCATATAAGAAAAGTATAACAGTGTATCAATAGGTACAGAAGACTCAAATAGACTGCCATTATCCAAAAATAGAACAATTATCAAAAAACTATTACCTCAACAGGGGCACATGTCTACGTGGAACTCAGGGATCATTATTATTATTATTCAGGATTTCTATAGCGCCAGCAATTTACGCAGCACTTTACAATAATAGAGGGAGACAATACATATACAATACAATAAAATACAAGAGGATTTAGAGGGCCCTGCTCAGAAGAGCTTACAATCTAATGGGGTGGGGCAGGTGTTACAAGAGGTAAGAGTAGGGAATGAGCTGATGGCAGATTAGTTGGCGGTGTGATAGGCTTCCCTGAAGAGATGAGTTTTCAGGGATCGCCTGAAAGCAGCTAGAGTAGGAGATAGCCGTACAGGTTGAGGTAGAGCGTTCCAGAGGATGGGAGAGGCCCTGGAGAAATCCTGAAGACGAGCATGAGAGGAGGAGACAAGGGAGCTTGAGAGTAGGAGGTCTTGAGAGGAGCGGAGAGGACGATTTGGGTGATATTTGGAGACAAGATTGGTGATGTAGCTCGGGGCAGAGTTGTGAATGGCTTTGTATGTTGTGGTTAGTATTTTGAATTTAACTCGCTGGGCAATCGGGAGCCAGTGTAGGGATTGGCAGAGAGGGGAGGCAGACGCTGAGCGGTTGGTAAGGTGGATAAGCCTGGCAGCAGCGTTCATACATTGCATTGCAAATATCACCATAACATCACCATAACACACATAAAACTGTAGGACATGCCAGTGACTATGATCAATAAAGCTCAGACTAAAGCCTCGTACACACGCAACGATTGTTGGGCGTGAATTTTCGGCCAACGTCCGATCGGCCGATTGTCGGCTTGTTAGTATGATGCTTCCGACAACCGACTGCGACTTTTCGGCCGAACAAAATCTGGTGTGCATGCTATAAAATTTTTGTTGGCCGTCACCAGAACGACCGATTTTCCGCAGGTCAGTACAGATTTCGGCAGTCAAAAATGTGATGAGCAAGACTGGGCATGCTCAGAGAAGAAGAAAAAAACGGAAAGTAAACCAGAACATGACATCACTTCTGAAGTTGGTTTTTGTTGGCCGAGAAAATTCGTGTGCAGTCTAGAGCACATTTCAACCAACACAACAACACTGGACAAAAGACGGCCGATCGGTCGGCCGATAATCGTTGCGTGTGTATGAGGCTTTAGGCCCAATACCAGGGCCTATCAGAGTCCGAGAAGCCAAGAAGAGCTAAAGAAAGAATCCAAAAAGTGGAGATTAGGAAAGGGTAGAAGGGAGGCAAGAAGGTGGGAGAAAGAAAAGAAAAAGGAAGGCAAAACCAGAAAAAAGGGGGAATAGAGTATGAAGAAAAACAATATTATCAATAGCATTAACACGTCTCACATACTGAAGAATATCACTGCATCAATTATTTAGGCAGGTCAGAGGTGGTAAAATCAATCCAAACTGTCCAAGTCCTACTGTACTCTGTTTTATAGATAAAGGTCTTGTCTTGAGCAGATGCCACAAACAAGATGCCCATCTTAACCTTTTGTAAGACAAAGGCTTGTTCGGTGTGCCTCTCTGATTTTGTTTCACAGGATTTTGTAATTTCATGACTTAATGGGTAAGCCCAAACAACTGCCCATCTACTGTCCACTAAGACTACATTACTGACCAGTATGGGGATTTTTCAACATCATGGCAGTTGGCAGGGGGCCTAATCATGACGGTACTCTTTATTAATAGAGCTTAACTAAACTAGTGTTTTCAGGCTAAGAAAGGTAGTATCCAGCATTATTCATTGTATTTGTTAAGCTGTAAATGGTTTATATATCTAAAAAACAAACATGACGTGCTTCACTTGCTCTGTGCGTCCTACCCAAAAGACCAAAATGTGGCTAATCATGTATTACTGTATCTCTGTAGAACTTATTCTTTCTGTATTTGGGTTTCTCCCTCTCTATAATGGCTATGGCAAATCTCTGTAGAACTTATTCTTTCTGTATCTGGGCTTCTCCCTCTCTATAATGGCTATGGCAAATCTCTGTAGAACTTATTCTTTCTGTATCTGGGCTTCTCCCTCTCTATAATGGCTATGGCAAATCTCTGTAGAACTTATTCTTTCTGTATCTGGGCTTCTCCCTCTCTATAATGGCTATGGCAAATCTCTGTAGAACTTATTCTTTCTGTATCTGGGCTTCTCCCTCTCTATAACGGCTATGGCAAATCTCTGTAGAACTTATTCTTTCTGTATCTGGGCTTCTCCCTCTCTATAATGGCTATGGCAAATCTCTGTAGAACTTATTCTTTCTGTATCTGGGTTTCTCCCTCTCTATAACGGCTATGGCAAATCTCTGTAGAACTTATTCTTTCTGTATCTGGGCTTCTCCCTCTCTATAATGACTATGGCAAATCTCTGTAGAACTTATTCTTTCTGTATCTGGGCTTCTCCCTCTCTATAACGGCTATGGCAAATTATCTTTCACCATCGCTCTGTTATGTACTTTCTTATGAAGTCATTCTTTTGTAATTTTTTATTACATCCCATTAGTCACCTTTATTTATTTTTTTTAAAGTATTTATTCCTCAAATAGTACACTAAGAAATAGCCCAGAGAATGTGGGGATAATCCTAAATCCTAAATGCACTTGAAATCATATTGAACGCTGCTCAAACCAACCTGCCATTAACTCAGTGTGTATGTAGGTGTGTGGCCTCAGCCAGCACCGCCCTGGCCATGCCCACTGATACATTTCGCTCCGGCCATCAGGGGCTCGGTCACTGGGATGAAACGCATCAGGGGGCATGGCCAGGGCGGCACTGGATGGGGCCACACGCATACATACACATTGAGGTAATGTTGAATTAGTCTAAGTGGCTTCTTTCCTTCAATATGCATGGGTGTCCCCATGAAAAGCAGCTTTCCATGGGGGCACTTACCAAAGTGGATGAGCCTGAAGCTCCAACAGGGGACCCCAGAAGAAAGAAATTAGGACTGCTCTGTGCAAAATCATTGCGCAGAGTAGGTACGTATACCATGTTTGTAAATTTTATTTTAAAAAATGAAGCTTTAATGTTGCTTTATGTCCACAATAATGTCCCAAAGTGATATTCCAACTGTAGGCTGAAAACCATGAAAGCCTCCACCAGCCTCAGTGTTTCAACCACCACCATTTGGGCACCTTTAGCAGAGCCTGCCATCCCATGAGAAGGGAGGACTAATATCACTTTAACTGTTGCCAGGAAGGAGATGCTTCAAAATCCTTCCCACTGGAATGAATGACTGGCTTCCACCAACTTATCACATCAACTCAAGAAAGCATCTTGCACAGAGAGGAAGGAGGAGGCGTGCCTGAGAGGTACTTGTAAGCATTGTTTTTTTTAAAACATCCAAATACTCACAATATCTAGATGAAAAAACAGCCAGGTACTAACAGAAAAGACCAATGCCGGCCACCCTTTGAAGACGTTCCTTGGGATGATATGTATCAGGGCAGAGGCAAGCAGTGACGTCATCACTCTGACCCAGGAGGGTGCAATTTTTCTTTTCTGCTTGTAACTGGCTGTTCTTTGATTTTTATCTTGTGAGTATATGGTTGTTTTACCTTCAATATGCTTACACTCCTGGATTAGTGAATGTACACCTGCTCCCATTCTCTGAAGACCAATAGGGAAATGTTTGATCTTCCAACTTTGAGCGGTGCTATTAACCGGTTGCCGACCGCCGCAAGTACATATACTGTGGCGGTCAGCCCCGGCCAGGCAAAGTGACGTACCGGTACGTCACTAGCCTGTCACTTGCTTGTGAGCCAATAGCGGGCGAGCGCGCGCCCACCCCGGCTCGTTCACTGGGAAGTCCGTGCGTGTGACCGGCGGACCCGATGTCCGCCGGTCACTCGCGATCATCCTCTGTGAAGGGAGAAAGGCAGGCGGCTAATGTAAACAAGCCGCCTGTCATTCTCCCCTGTGTAGGAATGGTGATCATACGGTTCTACTATGTAGGACCGTTGATCACTGTTCCTACACCAGTAGCCATGTCCAATCACAGTAAGAAGCACGCCCCTAGGGACACACTTAACCCCTCCTTCCCCAATAAAGTTAACCCCTTCCCTGCCAGTGTCATTTTGCAGTAACAGTGCATATGTATAGCACTGATTACTGCAGTAATGTCACTGGTAACCCCAAAAGTGTCAAAAATGTCAGAAAAGGGTCCGATCTGTCCGCCGCAATGTCGCAGTCCCGCAAAAAAAATTGCAGATCGCCGCCATTACGCGTTAAAAAAAAACCCACCAAAAATGACAGAAATCTTTCCCTTTGTTAGTAAATGCGATAACTTTTGCGCAAACCAATCAAAATACGCTTTTTGCGATTTTTTTTTTTACCAAACATATGTAGCAGAAAACAAATTGGCCAAAAATGTTAAAAAAATTTTGATTTTTACATTTTTTTTGGGGAATTTCATATAAAAAAAATGTGAAAAATATTGTTATTTTTGCAAAATTGTCGCTCTTTTTTTGTTTATAGCGCAAAAAGTAAAAATCGCACAGGTGATCAAATACCACCAAAAGAAAGCTCTGTTTGTGGAAAAAAAGGACGTCAAATTCGTTTGGGTACAGTGTCGCACGACCGCGCAATTGTCCGTTAAAGTCACGCAGTGCCGAATCGCATAAAATGCCCTGGTCAGGAAGGGGGTAAAATCTTCCGGGGCTTAAGTGGTTAATTTAACGTGATCAGTTACCCATTCGACATATGATATCTAGGTGGGAATCAGTGGGCCCTTTATTTGACAATTGTACTATAAAATATCAAAACCGATAGAAGGTCCTTTTTTATCCAGGTCATGGTATAGCTAGTAGTAGTTGGTCACATTCAACTGGACTTTTTCTGTAGTGCTGAAAACATGCTGTAGCTTATATAAGCCACTTCTTCATTTTCAATGAGTTTTAGGAAGATGCCCCAACATTTATAGAAACCATAAATGATTGGAGATATTTCGAACTATCTTTAAAACTCATTGGAACTAAAGAAGTGGTTTGGAGGAGCTATGAAACGTCTTCAGTGTTGATTGTGATCACTATTAGCTACTACTATTAGCTATCAATACATAATACATGGTCTCATCCAGGACCATGTGTTTTTTAGTTCCCTATTCAAAGTGATCATATAGCTAATAAAGTTTTATTCGGATGGACTTGTTCTGTAACGTTGAAGGCATTTTGATTCTTCTACAAGCCACTTCTTCATCGACACAGAAGTCTTAATCCAATAACCACGGAACATGTCATGGCAGATGTTAATTGTCCATGAAAGGGATGGGAGGCATGAAAGTTGTGTAACCACCGTTTTCTAGTTACATATCCCACCCTTGGTGTCAGAAAGGTGTTAATGAATGCTTCAACATAGGTGGGCAATTTTTGCCGGTCAGGGCTATTCTTTAAAAGACAGGGGGGTGCACATTCTAAACAGAGAGGACAGCTGGATTGTAAGAGACATGAAAGAAGCCATCTATGTCAAACTGGAACAATCATCATTGAACATGGGTGAGGGCATTCAACACCATCCATCCATGGGTGAGGGCATTCGACACCATCCATCCTCCACATAGAACGCTGTATTAACATTTCCACCCCAGTGATTCTAAGGATCAACACCTATGCAGAACTCCTGTCACCAACTATTCTTGGACAATCAGCATTTGCCTTGACAAATTCCTTGGTGTTTGGGTTAGGGTGTCTGTGCTACTTATGAAGATGAAGAAGTGACTTTAACCACTTAAGCCCCGGAAGATTTTACCCCCATTCCGACCAGGGGGTATTTTGCGATTCGGCACTGCGTGACTTTAACGGACAATTGCGCGGTCGTGCGACGCTGTACCTAAACGAATTTGGCGGCCTTTTTTTCCCACAAACAGAGCTTTTTTTGGTGGTATTTGATCACCTGTGCGATTTTTTGATCACGCGCTATAAACAAAAAAAGAGCGTCAATTTTGCAAAAATAACAATATTTTTCACATTTTTTTATATGAAATTCCCCCCCAAAAAAATGTAAAAATCAAAATTTTTTAACATTTTCGGCCAATTTGTTTTATGCTACCTATGTTTGGTAAAAAAAATCGCAAAAAGCGTATTTTGATTGGTTTGCGCAAAAGTTATCGCGTTTACTAACAAAGGGAAAGATTTTTGTCATTTTTGTTGTTTTTTTTTTTAACGCGTAATGGCGGCGATCTGCGATTTTTTTTTGCGGTACTGCGACATTGCGGCGGACAGATCGGACATTTTTGACACTTTTGGGGTTACCAGTGACATTTCTACAGTAATCAGTGCTATATATATGCACTGTTACTGTAAAAATACACTGGTAGTGAAGGGGTTAACTTTATTTGGGAGGGAGGGGCTGTGTGTGTCCCTAGGGGCGTGCTTTCTACTGTGATTGGCTGTGGCTTCAGCTGTACGGACACTGATCAACGGATCTACATAGTAGATCCATGTGATCAGTGTCTTTGCAGCGAGGAGAATGACAGGCAGCTTGTTTACACAAGCTGCCTGACATTCTCCCTCTCCCCCGCCGATCGCCGAGTGGCCGGCGGACATCGGGTCTGCTGGTCACACGCGCGGGGGGGTCCGTGACCACGCGGGAGCGGGAGCGCGCCTCCGGGGGCGCGCACTCGCTCCCTAGACCCTCACAAGCAAGCAACGTAGCCCTACGTTAGTTTGCCTGTGAGGGGCTGACCGCCGACGTAGATAGTCGTGCGGCGGTCGGCAAGTGGTTAAGAAACTATGAGATGTCTTCAGCATTACATGACAAGTCCAGTTAGATTTGACTACTACTATGTATAAAAACATATACCTAGCAAACATTATTTTATTGAAAACATCCATATACTCACAATATCATAATCAAAGAACAGCCAGGTACTAGCAGAAAAGGCAAATGCCAAAGACATTCCTTGGGACGATACGCATCAGGGCGGAGGCAAGTGGTGGCGTCATCTTGCCCGGGCGGGCAGCATATGTCTTTTCTGCTAGTACCTGGCAGTTCTATGATTTTGATCTTGTGAGTTTATGGATGTTTTAAATAAAACAATGTTTGCAAGTATGATACTATCGCCGCCATTACGCGTTAAAAAAAAAAAACAACAAAAATGACAAAAATCTTTCCCTTTGTTAGTAAACGCGATAACTTTTGCGCAAACCAATCAAAATACGCTTTTTGCAATTTTTTTGACCAAACATATGTAGCATAAAACAAATTGGCCGGAAATGTTAAAAAATTTAGATTTTTACATTTTTTTTGGGGGGGGGGGATTTCATTTAAAAAAATGTGAAAAATATTGTTATTTTTGCAAAATTGTCGCTCTTTTTTTGTTTATAGCGCATGATCAAAAAATCACACAGGTGATCAAATACCACCAAAAGAAAGCTCTGTTTGTGGGAAAAAAAGGACGTCAAATTCGTGTAGGTTCAGCGTCGCACGACCGCGCAATTGTCCGTTAAAATCACGCAGTGCCGAATCGCAAAATAGGCCCTGGTCAGGAAGGGGGTAAAATCTTCCGGGGCTTAAGTGGTTAAGAGTAGAGATGGAAGTCTCTTAAAAATTGCCATTCCTGACGGGCCCTCTATGAAGTTATTTTTCTTTTTTTTTCCTTGGCTTTGTTGGCCATTTTATTTGGTAGGATTTATTTTTCAGGACGGTTTTTGTTTGTCCATAACTCTGTGTGATTGAAGCATTGCACTCATTGAACAGTGGTGCTCAGAAATTGAATAGTTTTTCACTGACATGCTGCTTTGGTCTAATAGAACAACACTTGATAAATATTCCATTGTTTGCCGAGGATCGTATTGACAGTTTAAACATGATCCATCAGTCCAGTAGTACAAAGCTATATATAAAAGACCCCAGAAACCAACACAGCGGAAAGATTTGCTAACCCCTTCAGCTCTCCTACTTGTATAACCCTTTTGGACCAAAGCAATTTTTACCTTTTCCTATAGGGTTTGGCAGTAACTATGTCATTACTTTACAAAAAATAGAGCATGCATTGTTGGGCAAAAACTAGGCTTTCCTCTTGGCAAAAATTTTTTTTTTTTTTTTTTTTTTTTTTTTTCTATGGATTTTATAGACAAAACAAAAAGGAATTTTAATTTTATGAAAATTTCTTTTTTTTTTTTTTTTTTTTCTAAATGTACTCCTTGTGGAGGGATCTTGGGGTCTAAAAGACCCCAAACCCCTCCTCGGCACCGAAAAGCATTCAAAATGCCAAGTTTGGCTGTTTTGAATGCTGTCAGTTTTTTTAATTCGGCGCAGAGTACCCGGAAGTGATGTCATGACCTCACTTCCGAGTTTTTTACATGGAGACCCTGGTCTTCTCTTCGGCGGTGGAGGTAGGATGCCCGGGTCTCCCGGTGGGATGGGAGACACGGGTGAGCCGCGGAAGGCAGTGGTAGGAGGGGGGATGTCCCCTCCCGCTCCTTGTAATTACAGCCGAGCGGCTTTTCAGCTGCATCGTTTGTCATTACAAGTCAGCTGACCATCGGTTATGGACGCCGGTACCGGGGTGATGCTTTTAGCTGCAGGCATAACTCTGGTACAGCACTTTCCCGAAATATCGGTAATATAGGTAACCTCAGGGGGCGATTTCGATATATTGGGGAAAGTGCATATCGGCCCCCGATATATCGGTGTTGCCGATAATCGGTCGATCCCTAGTATTTAATCACCTCTGGATTTTTTTCTTTTACAAACAAACAAACAAAAAAAAAGACTGAAAATGTTGAAAAAATAAGTTTTTCTTAGTTTCTGTTTTAAAATTTTGTAAATAAGTGATTTTTCTCTTTCACTGATATGCGCTGATGAGGCTGCACTGACGGGCACTAATAGGGTGCACTGATGAGATACAGTGGATATAAAAAGTCTAAGTACACACCCCTGTTAAAATTTTAGGTTTCTGTGATGTAAAAAAATGAGACACAGATAAATAATTTCAGAACTTTTTCCACCTTTTAATGTGACCTATAAACTGTACAACTCAGTTGAACAACAAACTGAAGTCTTTTAGGTGGAGGGAAGTAAAAATAAAAAACTAAAATAATATGGTTGCATAAGTGTGCACACCCTTAAACTAATACTTTGTTGAAGCACCTTTTGATTTTATTACAGCGCTCAGTCTTTTTGGGTATGAGTCTATCAGCATGGCACATCTTGGCTTGGCAATATTTTCCCACTCTTCTTTAAAAAAACACTCCAAATCTGTCAGATTGCGAGGGATTCTCCTGTGCACAGCCCTCCTCAGATCACCCCACAGATTCACAATCAGATTCAGGTCTGGGCTCTGGCTGGACCATTCAAAAACGTTAATCTTCTTCTGGCTCGGCCATTCCCTTGTTGATTTGGATGTATGCTTTGGGTCGTTGTCATGCTTAAAGATGAAGTTCCTCTTCATGGTCAGCTCTCTAGCAGAAGCCTGAAGGTTTTGTGCCAATATTGACTGGTATTTGGAACTGTTCATAATTCCCTCTACCTTCACTAAGGCCTCACCTGAAGAAAAACAGCTCCAAAGCATGATGCCGCCACCACCATGCTTCACAGTGGGTATGGTGTTCTTTTGGTGATGTGCAGTGTTGTTTTTGCGCCAAAAAGTTCAACCCTGGTTTCATCAGACCATAACACATTTTCCCACATGCTTTTGGGAGACTTCAGATGTGTTTTTGCAAAATTTAGCAGAGCTTGGATGTTTTTCTTCCTAAGAAAAGGCTTCCGTCTTACCACTGTACCCCATAGCCCAGACATATGAAGAATACGGGAGAGTGTTGTACCACACAGCAAGTTCTTGCCAGATATTCCTGCAGCTCCTTTAATGTTGCTGTAGGCCTCTTGGCAGCTTCCCTGACAAGTTTTCTTCTTGCCTATTTATAAATATTTTGGAGGGACGTTCAGTTCTTGGTGATTTCACTGTTGTGCCATATTTTCTCCACTTGATGATGACTGTCTTCACTGTGTTCCATGGTGTGACGGGAGTCACTTTGATTGGGGGGGCCCATGGAACACAGCCTACCTTAGAGAGGTTGGGAAATCCCTGTCTCAGCCCCCTAGGCCCCTCTTATGTGTAAGTCACCCTGTGTCACCCTGTGTCTATTAGGAACACAGGGTGACCAAGAAGACCAGTCTGACCTGCCCAAACCAGACTTCCACAGACTGATCGGCTATCAGAGCTCCATGTGCCCTGCCGGGACAAACTTACATACTATGTGGAACTTTGTCAAGGAAGCTGCCATGATGGATTGACTCTTTGGGACTTGTTACCCGACTAACTCAGGCACAGACCGATTGGTCTGGTACCTGGTTAGACTACCTTTGGGGGGGGGGAGATATGTGATGGTACTCACCATCACTGGGAGTGAAAGACAGATACTTAATGGACATGGGGAATATGGTTTGGATTGCTTCAAATGGGGTCTGTGTTTACACTTATGATAATGTGTATTGTACTTCAATGTCAGAGACGGACAATCTGTCACTGGCGGTCGCTTCCTATTGTCTGTGTATTGAGGTGTGATGTGGATTCTAATTAATTCTATTTCTGTATACAATTTCATCTGCATATGATAATGTAATCAGGCAACCCCTGACCTGTGTGTGATAATCTGATCAGGAGGGGGATGTCCATGCTGTATATGAACTGTGTGCGTTGTTTAATAACGAGAATATTTCAGTACAAGCTAAGTTGTCGGCTAGCTTTGTATGGGGGGTGGCTGGAAAATATGATATCTCTGTTCACGACTGGGAGGAGGCCGTATACTGATGGAAGTCCACAAGCACAGTGTGGGTCGCGGTTCCGTTACACATGGTATATCTAATGCCTTGGAAATTCTTTTGTACCCTTCTCCTGACTTTGGAAACTCTCTGAGGACCATGGCTTTTGCTGTTGGATGCGACTAAGAAAATGTCAGGAAAGACCTACTAGAACAGCTGTACTTTAATTGGGGTCAATCAGAGGCACTTTAAATAATGGCTGGTGTGTACAGCACGAGCATGGGAGGATGTCATATGACGGCCTCCCGGCAAAGTGCGGCTGCGCTGTAGCCGTCATTCAGCTATAACGCAGCAGCAAAGGGGTTAAGCCTTCAGTTATTTAACCACTTCTGGACCGGAAAGGATTTACCCCCTTAATGACCAGGCCATTTTTTTGCAATTCGGCACTGCGTTATTTTAACTGACAATTGCGCGGTCGTGCGACGCTGTACCCAAATAAAATTGATGTCCTTTTTTTCCCACAAATAGAGCTTTTTTTGGTGGTATTTGATCACCTGTGTGATTTTCTTTTATTGCGTTAAAAACATAAAAAGTGCAACAATTCTGAAAAAAAAAAACAATATTTTTTACTTTCTGCTATATAACATTCCCAATAAAAAATTTTAAAAATCAAATGTTTTCATCATTTTAGTCCAATTTGTTTTCTGCTATATATTTTTGGTCAAAACAAATCCCAAAAAGCGTATTTTGTTCAGTTTGCGCAAAAGTTGTCGCGTCTACAAACTACGGGAAAGATTTATGTCATTTTTATTTATTTATTAATTTTTTTTACTAGTAATGGCGGCAATCAGCAATTTTTAGCGGGACTGTGACATTGCGGTGGACAGCTCGGACCCCTAACTGACATCTTTGACACTTTTGGGGGGACCAGTGACATTACTACAGTAATCAGTGCTAAAAATATGCACTGTTACTGTAATAATGACACTGGCAGGAAAGGGGTTAACCCAGGGGCAATCAAAGGGTTAAATGTGTCCCTAGGGGGTGTTTTCTAACTGTGGGGGGATGGGCTTGCTGCATGAACACAGAGATCTGTGTTCCTGAATAAGAGGATCACATGATCCCTGTGTTCATTACTGAGAAAAAAGCGGTCTGCTGTGTTTACAACACAGCAGTGTTTACAATATACAGTATCTCACAAAAGTACACCCCTCACATTTTTGTAAGTATTTTATTGTATCTTTTCATTTGACGACACTGAAGAAATGACACTTTGCTACAATGTAAAGTAGTGAGTGTACAGCTTGTATAACAGTGTAAATTTGTTGTCCCCTCAAAATAACTCAACACACAGCCATTAATGTCTAAACCGCTGGCAACAAAAGTGAGTACACCCTGAAAATTTTCAAACTGGGCCCAATTAGTCATGTTTCCTCCCTGGTGTCATGTGACTCATTAGTGTTACAAGTTCTCGGGTGTGAATGAGGAGCAGGTGTGTTAAATTTGGTGTTATCGCTCTCACTCTCTCATACTGGTCCCTGGAAATTCAACATGGCACCTCATGGAAAAGAACTCTCTGAGGATCTGAAAAAATAATTTTACATAAAGATGGCCTAGGCTATAAGAAGATTGCCAAGACCCTGAAACTGAGCTGCAACACCGTGGCCAAGGCCATACAGCGGTTTAACAGGACAGGTTCCACTCAGAACAGGCCTCGCCATGGTCGACCAAAGAAGTTGAGTTCACGTGCTCAGCGTCATATCCAGAGGTTGTCTTTGGGAAATAGAGGTATGAGTGCTGCCAGCATTGCTGCAAAGGATGAAGGGGTGGGGGGTCAGCCTGTCAGTGCTCAGACCATATGCCGCACACTGCATCAAATTGGTCTGCATGGCTGCCGTCCCAGAAGGAAGCCTCTTCTAAAGATGATGCACAAGAAAGCCCGCAAACAGTTTGCTGAAGACAAGCAGACTAAGGACATGGATTACTGGAACCATGTCCTGTGGTCTGATGAGACCAAGATAAACGTATTTGGTTCAGAAGATGGTGTCAAGCGTGTGTACACCTTGGTAACCAAGGTGCACATAGGAGGGTAGAGCTACTCCCGACGAGTTTCGCCTGGCCAGCTTCCTCAGGGGTATTGGATAAAGAGGGTTCACATAAGTGACTATGGGGAAAAAAGAGAAAACTAAAACATACTAATACAAAATTATATATTTTATATATAACATTGTTTCAAAATACTCTGTGTTCACATCTACATACTATAGTATGTATATGTAGATGTGAACACAGAGTATTTGATATAATTGTGTTATGTAAAACAATGTTATATATAAATAATATAATTTTGTATTAGTATTTTTTTCTTTTCTCTTTTTTCCCCATAGTCACCTATGTGAACCCTACTCCACCCATTCACCCTGAGGAAGCTGGACAGGCGAAACGCGTCTGGAGTAGCTCTACCCTCCTAGGTGCACCTTGGTTACACTGTATTTACAGTGAATCTGTGGGAGAGGTCGTGCTTCTTAAAACTGAGGGGGGGGGGGGGGGTGACATTTTATGGATTGAATTGTCCAATGAATGTGTACAATATTGTGTATTCATTCTATTTTGTCAGGATTGATACTAAGTAATGAATTTTATTTTTATTTAATAAGTTTAAAGAAATAATTTTTTAAGTTGTATGTATCTTTTTACTGAATGGGGTAGTCAACACCGTTAAAACCCTGCTTTATTTCCCTCTTTTTGATACCAAAACGAGATCTTGGATGGACTGGCATCTGTAATCTATTTTCTGCCGTAGTCAATCAATGGAAAAAAACGCTGCGCTTTTGGGACACGGTGTTTGTTCCTGTGCACTGAACTGCGTTGCTGAATATAATTATCACCTTCAGAAGGAATAATAAAATGAAAATCGGGAAATTGCTAGTGTGGTGCTGGATGTCAGTGATGGATGTGCAGTAACTAAAGCAACAAATGCGTAGCATATTACAGGCTCATTATGTCTGTAATCTGCGCACTCTGCCTGTTGTCGTTTGTTTAGAAAACTGTAAATTCAGTGCAGTAAGAAGAAAAAACTTGCAGTGTTCAGAGACGGAGCGAGATCTAATAAAAGTCTGCCATTTGGATTCTGAATTGGCAAAGTAGCTGTTCAGTAAACACATTTAAGTGCTTGGTGATTATTTGTTAAAAGGTAATCTGTCAAAAAATCCTGTGTGAGAGGCCTCCGATGCACGCTGACGTTCTTGGACTTTCGAGCAGCTATTGTAGTTAGGTGCAAGGAATCTGAACTGTTTCAGCCTCACTGCCCTGTAACTAGTATTCATCTCTGGAGTGGGAGATTGACGAATGACAGCTTCGTCCTGGGGCTTCTCTTACATGAATATAGTCAATGTCATACCCTCCTCCCCTTACCAGCACATACTGCCCACTGTCAGACCCTCCTCCCCTTACCAGCACATACTGCCCACTGTCAGACCCCCCTCCCCTTACCAGCCAATACTGCCCACTGTCATACCCTTCTCGCCTCACCAGTGCGTACTGCCCACTGTCATACCCTCCTCCCCTTACCAGCACATACTGCCCACTGTCAGACCCTCCTCCCCTTACCAGCACATACTGCCCACTGTCATACCCTCCTCCCCTTACCAGTACATACTGCCCACTTTCAGACCTTCCTCCCCTTACCAGCACATACTGCCCACTGTCATACCCTCCTCCCCTTACCAGCACATACTGCCAACTGTCATATCCTCCTCCCCTTACCAGCAAATACTGCCCACTGTCATACCCTCCTCGCCTCACCAACACATACTGCCCACTGTCATATCCTCCTTGCCTCACCAGCACATACTGCCCACTGTCATACCCTTCTCGCCTCACCAACACATACTGCCCACTGTCATATCCTCCTTGCCTCACCAGCACATACTGCCCACTGTCATACCCTTCTCGCCTCACCAGGGCATACTGCCCACTGTCATACCCTTCTCGCCTCACCAGGGCATACTGCCCACTGTCATACCCTCCTCGCCTCACCAGCACATACTACTCACTGTCATACCCTCCACACTCCTTTCCTGCGCATACTACCCACTGTCATACCCTCACACTCCTCTCCTGTACATACTGCCCACTGTCATACATTTCACACTCCTCTCCTATACATACTGCCCACTTTCATTCCCTCCACACTCCTCTCCTATACATTCTGCCCACTGTCATACCTTTCTCACCTCACTAGCACATACTGCCCACTGTTATAACCTTCACACCCAACCAGTACATACTGACCACTGTCATACCCTCCACACTCCTTTCCTGCGCATACTACCCACTGTCATACCCTCACACCTCTCCTGTACATACTGCCCACTGTCATACATTCCATACTCCTCTCCTATACATACTGCCCACTTTCATTCCCTCCACACTCCTCACCTGTACATTCTGCCCACTGTCATACCTTTCTCGCCTCACCCGCACATACTGCCCACTGTTATAACCTTCACACCCAACCAGTACATATTGCCCACTGTCATACCCTCACACTCCTCTCCTGTATATACTGCTCACTGTCATACCCTCCACACTCCTCTCCTGTACATACTGCCCTCTGTCATACCCCCTACACTCCTCTCCTGCACAGACTGCCTACTGTTATACCCTCGATACTCCTCTCCTGTACATACTGCCCACTGTCATACCCTCCACACTCCTCTCTTGTACATACTATCCATGGTCATACCCTCCACACCCCTCTCTTTTACTTACTACTCACTTTCATACCCTCCAAACTCCTCTCCAGTACATTCTGCCCACTGTCATACCTTCCACACTCATCTCCTGTACATACTGCCCACTGTTATACCCTGCACACTCCTCTCCTATGCATACCGCCCACTGTCATACCTTCTATACTTCTCTCCTGTTCATATTGCCCACTGTCATACCCTCCACACTCCTCTCCTGTACATACTGTCCTCTGTCATACCGTCCACTGTCATACCCTCCTCTCCTGTACATACTGCCCACTGTCATATCCTCCACACTCCTCTCCTGTACATACTGCCCACTGTTATACCCTCCACACTCCTCTCCTGTACATACTTCCCCCTGTTATACCCTCCACACTCCTCTCCTGTACATACTTCCCCCTGTCATACCCTCCACACTCCTCTCCTGTACATACTTCCCCCTGTCATACCCTCCACACTCCTCTCCTGTACATACTGCCCACTGTCATACCTCCACACTCCTCTCCTGTACATACTGCCCCCTATCATACCCTCCACACTCCTGTCCTGTACACACTGCCCACTGTCATACCCTCCACCCTTCTCTCCTATACATACTGCCCACTATCTTACCCTCCACACTGTCATACATTGTAACTTTGTAGAAAGTCATAAAGTGAGAGCCTGCAGCAGGGGCTGATCTGTGTCAACTACTTGTAAACACAGCCAAGAACTTTACAGACACTGGGTTTTACGTGATTGTGTCATCTCAATCCAGGAAGTAGATTGTGACCCTGGATGAGGCCCGAACAAGGATGGTGTTCTTCAGGAGAGTAAAGCAGACAAAGCATTGTCAGAGGGAGTACTGTCATCTCTGTGATGGGTAATAAATACCTGGAAACGTCACCCCGACATATTACCTGGATTGCTGCACTTAGCATGGAACAATGTATCATATGCTCGGTCCACTTTAAATCCATCCAATAATTTTCAATGCACGCGTCCTGGCTACTTTCCAATGTACTTGGATAGTTGCCTTCCATTTGTCAAAGTCTCCGTTTCTTTGTTAGTCTCATTACCGATTTATGGCTGTCACACTGCTGGGAAATGGCTGACGGCTAGTACAGCGGGAGTGCTCCTCTACCTCTCTCTGGTTATAGTTTATTAAAGTCACATTAGAGCTCACCGGGAGAGCCGGGGCTAGGTGGAAGACAATGCAACCGTTTGACTTGTTTTACAAATGCTTGAAGCATGAAATATATAATGTAGCTTGCAAATGCATGGAAGCCGAAACAATTCCAAACTGCTTTTCCAGCACTTCATAGAAGACAATCATGAGTTGTTCCAATGGTTTCCAAGTTAAAGCTGAAATTTAATCGGCTTATATTTTGCCCTTCCTGCGCCCCCTCCCACTCTTTATCAGTATGCAAATTAAATTTTCTAAAACAAATGTTTTCATTACATACTGTGTTTTGTGACATCACTACTGGGCCTCTGATCAGGGTTGGTGGTATTGGCTCTACATAGCTTGCTTTAAACAGTAGACCACCCTAAATACAGTATATTACCAAAAGTTTTGGATTTACATGCACATGAACTTTAATGGCATCCCAGTCTTAGTCCGTAGGGTTCAATATTGAGTTGGCTCACCCTTTGCAGCTATAACAGCTTCAACTCTTCTGGGAAGGCTGTCCACAAGGTTTAGGAGTGTGTCTATGGGAATGTTTGACCATTCTTCCAGAAGCGCATTTGTGAGGTCAGGCACTGATGTTGGACGACAAGGCCTAGCTTTCAGTCTCCGCGCTAATTCATCGCAAAGGTGTTCTATCGGATTGAGGTCAGGACTCTGCAGGCCAGTCAAGTTCCTCCACCCCAAACTCACTCATCCATGTCTTTATGGACCTTTCTTTGTGCACTGGTCCAAATCATTTGGTTGAAGGGGGGATTATGGTGTCCAGTTGTGTTTCAGGGGTTGGGCTTGGCCCCTTAGTTCCAGCAAAGGGAACTTTTAAAGCGTCTGCATATCAACACATTTTAAACAATTTCATGCTCTCAACCTTGTGGGAACAGTTCCTGTTCCAACATGACTGCGCACCTCCCTTTGCAAGTGCTTTGCATGATACATTTGCCTCCTTTTTGGGATCGGTGGTTCTCTCCTTCCCCTCAAAGCCAATGTGTGCTCTTGTCAAGGCTTTCTAAAACATGTGCCACATCCCTATTTGATAAACCAAAAAATGTGGTTTCCCCTGGGGTGGGACTTTTTAGGCACGACACAAAAAATTGTTGACAAAATTGTTATGAAAATACTGGAATTTTATTAACATACAAAACATGCAAGAAAAATATTAAAAGCATAAGCAAGCATAAAAATGTACAAAGTGTCAGACTCAACCACCCAATCCAAAGTCGATACCCGACGCGTTTCGAAGTCACTGCCTCTTCATCAGGGGTGACTTTGGATGGTTTTCTGTTGATATTAAAGAATGCATGTAATAACAACACTCAATATTCAATTTTCATATACTTGCAAAATACAGTAGTTATACAATGTATCAAAAATCAAGAAACATTTGACTTACATGGTTGACTGCACATGAGTAATGAATGCTTGCTTGGATAAAAACAGGGTGAGTTGGAGCCTGACCGGTGCTATGAAGCCATAAGATGAGACCCATACAGGTAGGTGTTGCCAAGGTAGTTAATAGGTAATACGTCTCCTAAATTCAGAGCAGCTGGAGTCCAAATGGCTGAACAGACCAGCCCAGACAGAACCATGCAATGCTGGAGTGAAGGAACAAAAAAGAAAAAAACTGTCCACAATGCCCAGAATAGGAACGGCATCATTATATGAGCAAATTGCATTATTTTAAAGCCTATGGGCCAAAAGATTCCTATTATCAGAATAAAAGCATGCCTCTAGTCTCTTTTTTGTTTTTTGTTCCTTCACTCCAGCATTGCATGGTTCTGTCTCGGCTGGTCTGTTCAGCCATTTGGACTCCAGCTGCTCCGAATTTAGGAGACGTATTACCTATTAACCACCTTGGCAACACCTACCTGTATGGGTCTCATCTTATGGCTTCATAGCACCGGTCAGGCTCCAACTCACCCTGTTTTTATCCAAGCAAGCATTCATTACTCATGTGCAGTCAACCATGTAAGTCAAATGTTTCTTGATTTTTGATACATTGTATAACTATTGCATTTTGCAAGTATATGAAAATTGAATATTGAGTGTTGTTATTACATGCATTCTTTAATATCAACAGAAAACCATCCAAAGTCACCGCTGATGAAGAGGCAGTGACTTCGAAACGCATCGGGTATCGACTTTGGATTGGGGGGTTGAGTCTGACTCTTTGTAAATTTTTATGCTTGCTTATGCTTTTAATATTTTTCTTGCATATTTTGTATGTTAATAAAATTCCAGTATTTTCATAACAATTTTTTGTGTCGTGCCTTAAAAGTCCCACCCCAGGGGAAACCACATTTTTTGGTTTCTCCTTCCCCTCAATGGCAATATTTGAGAGACACCTTAATCAATTGGATACTTTGTGAGTGCTATTCTTTTATTTCCTTTCTTTATACCAATACACCTACGGTATTACACTATGTGCTCTTTTCTTTTGTCCGATTTATATGGTCTTGTGAACATCTACCTCCTAGAGCTTTCTTCCCTTCATACCAAGGAGATAATCAGGAAGTGGATCTTATTATCACTGTATCAAAAAGCGAGTTAAGGTCTGTCCATTAATTTGGTGGACCAACTATATTTGGTAAGCAGCTTCTGTTATTCATTCTGTCTTCATGAAGTTCCTACAGAAGACAACACTCGCCTCTTCAAACACAGTGGGACTTTATTCGTTTTTGCGACTCAAAAATTGCAGGGACTAGTTTTTGTTGCAATACAATACTTTTTTTTTTTTTTTTCTGTTTGCTTTTTGTGAACCTATTCAGTTCATACAATCGTTTGGGTTACTATCACTATTTTAGCTGTTAATATCTTAGCGACTCAAAATCGCAGGGGTTTTTTATATATATATATATATATATATATATATATATATATATATATGTAGTGTATATATATATATATATTTGAATTTTTTATTTCGGCTTTTTCTTTGATTTTTTTGTGAACATATTCACTTTACACATATTTTGTTTGTTGCACATTATTAATTTTAATGTTATATATTTTAAATATTGAAGTTTTGGATTAGCGCTGCACATTTTTTGCATTATCATCTGGGATTCGCTTCTCTCCTATATCACATAGGGTATTCTTTTACGATTTATAGTCACTTTCATATATGGAATAGTAATTTTGTAGCGCAGAAAATCACCCCTGCTTTTCAAACATTCCCATAGACACTCCTAAACCTTGTGGACAGCCTTCCCAGGAGACTTGAAGCTGTTATAGCTGCAAAGGGTGGGCCAACTCAATATTGAACCCTACAGACTAAGTCTATGAGTCCATTAAAGTTCATGTGCGTGTAAAGGCAGGCATCCCAATACTTTTGGTAATATAGTGCAGCTTCCACATATGATGCTGAGCCTCCATGATAGAAAGAACTAAAATCCAATGAATGAAAGGGGCATGCCTGGGACAATCAGGCTAGGGGGGAAAGGAAATGAGGTGGATGATTGATAAGACTCTGGTCACTTTGATGTACATTGCACAATGAAGCTATTCAGGTTTCAGGCTTTTGAATGGATTTGGTTTGCTGTAAAGCTGCCTGGTTACTTCTGTATAATGGGAATGTTGTGCTTTCCCTCATGGGTAGCTGGGTTCACCTTGCCAAATTCACTTTTAGGATAAAGGCGGAGGGAAGATGAGAAACTTTTATTTCCCAATCTCCTTTGTGATGCATGAACCTGGATGCACTCAGCTCTGAGCGCTTCAGGGTTCAGTGCTTTCAGATCCCAGGCAATGGGGATAAACAGATGATTACATACTGTCTGTACTCAGTCAGCTTGAATAGAGTGCAAAGGAGGAATCTGAATCTAATAGATCTCTGTAAAGAGCACCTGTCACCAAAGATTTACTATCACATAAGGGACATGTCAGCCCCCTTGTTATAGTAATAAAGTTAAGTTAAAACACAAATTAGAAGTAGAAAAAAAAAACAATATAAAATTATGTTTCAAAGTTAAGGTAGTATAATAGATGAGGTTGTGTCAAGTAAATAGATGATGTATATGTCAAGTCTTAAAATTGCACGTGCCAGTGAAAACCGGAACAGACTTTAATACCCAATATTTTATCTAGGCTATGATTTAAGAGCCCTTGAACGTCATCGGTTTATATTTATACAATTTGGGGTACCAATGTTTTTCCCATTTTTTTGTTTAAATATAAAAGATGGGTTGCATCAAGTACATAGATGCTGAATACGTCAAGTCTTAAAATTGCACATGCCAGTAAAACAGGAACAGACTTTGGTACCCAACATTATCCATAGGTGATGCTCATACAGGTCATCAGTTTATTACTATACAATTTTGGGCAATAAAGTTTTTTAACATTTTTTGGGCGAAAATATAAAACATGAGGTTGCACTGAGAAAATAGATACCAAACATGTCAAGTCTTAAAATCGCACGTGCATGTCAAACTGGAACAGACTTTTTAACCCAACATTGTCCATAGGCATAGTTAGGTTGAAAAAAGATACAAGTTCATCTGGCTCAACTAATAAAAAACAAAAAACAGTAAAGAAAACTTAACCATACAATCCCATATACACAAATCTATACCTGCAGTTGATCCAGAGGAAGGCGAAAAACCCCAGCAAAGCTTGATCCAATTTGCTACAGCAGGGGAAAAAAATTCCTTCCTGATCCCCCCAGAGGCAATCGGATCAACTTTACCTATAAAATATTAGTGCCCAGTTATATTATTTACACCTACAAAGGAATTCAGGCTTTTTTAAAGCAATCTACTGAGCTGGCCAGAACCACCTCTGGAGGGAGTCTATTCCACATTTTCACAGCTCTTACGGTGAAGAAACCTTTCCATATTTGGAGACTAAATCTGTTTTCCTCTTGACGTAAAGAGTGCCCCCTTGTCCTCTGTAATGACCTTAAATTGAATAACTCAACACCAAGTTCACTATATGGACCCCTTATGTATTTATACACGCTGATCATATCCCCCCTTAATCTCCTCTTCTCAAGAGAGAATAAATTCAGTTCCTCTAATCTTTCCTCACAGCTAAACTCCTCCATGCCTCTTACCAGTTTGGTTGCCCTTCTCTGCACTTTCTCTAGTTCCCCGATATTCTTTTTGAGAACTGGTGCCCAAAACTGAACTGTATATTCCAGATTAGGTCTTACTAATGATTTGTACAGGGGCAAAATGATACCACAATGGATTTGAAATGAAACAAACAAGATGTGATTTAACTGCAGACTTTCAGCTTTAATTTGAGGGTATTTACTTCCAAATCAGGTGAAAGGTGTAGGAATTACAACACTTTGTATATGTGCCTGCCACTTTTTAAGGGACCAAAACTAATGGGACAATTGGCTGCTCAGCTGTTCCATGGCCAGGTGTGTGTTATTCCCTCATTATCCCATTTACAAGGAGCAGATAAAAGGTCCATTTCATTTCAAGTGTGCTATTTGCATTTGAAATCTGTTGCTATCAACTCTCAATATGAGATCCAAATAGCGGTCACTGTCAGTGAAGCAAGCCATCATTAGGCTGAAAAAACAAAACAAACCCATCAGAGAGTTTGCAAAAACATTAGGTGTGGCCAAATCAATGGTTTGGAACATCCTTAAAAAGAAAGAACGCACCGGTGAGCTCAGCAACACCAAAACACCCGGAGGACCACGGAAAACAACTGTGGTGGATGACCGAAGAATTCTTTCCCTGGTGAAGAAAACACCCTTCACAACAGTTGGCCAGATCAAGAACACTCTCTAGGAGGTAGGTGTATGTGTGTGTAACATAAATGTAAGAGTAGGGTAGCTTTGCCTTAGCGAGATATGAAGGGATCTGTAGAAATAGTATAATTGTAGATGTAGTGTCATTTTGGGTTATTAAGAATTGTAATATTCAGTACTCAGTCATACACATATGTCCTTTTATTAGCATTTGAAAAGGACAGAACTGGTCTTTGGGATGGAGGTGACACCTGGATGTCAATTAAAGTCTCCCATGCAAGTGAACAAAAGTTGTCACTTTCCTGAAGCCTCAAAGAGAGCTGCTGGTCATCTTGGCTGGGGGATCCGCAGGGGACGACCATAGGCTCCAAACAGTCTGCAAGCTTTGATCGGTATCATCAGATCAAAGGAATGTATTTTATCTCTCATAATAGGTAAAATATTAGTGGCAGAGAGATGAAAATAATTCCTTCTTATGGTTCACGTGTTGGGCTACATGTACATGTAAATCTGTGTCTGTAGCATGTGTAGAATCCTAGAGAAACGCACAAAAACGTTATATGGCACCTGATTGCGGCAGGCAAGCAGTGCTTGGTACTGTCGCAATCAGACCAATGTGCTGGTGTCAGAATTCCTATCCCTGACTCAGCGGTCAGCACCGTTCTGGGTCAATTAGACTCTGGTCAGTTCAGAACACGAAACCTCCTGTGGGCTGGGACGGGGACAACCCCCTGGGGTTGATTGGCCAAGGGCTAAAGTCCAGCCCACAGCCATATTCCAATAAATTTGGGAACCTGAGATAGGGACATGGTTCTTCCATGAAGCCAGTTCCAAACTGGGGAGTCTCCACACGGTTTCCAGTATGCTTCTACCGAGGGATAAGCTTCGGTAAAGTTTATTTCTGTTTTTATTCCTTTTTATTTTCATAGCAAATTGCCAATTGTGTGTCTTTTTATCTTTTTGTAACTCCTTTTGCTTTGTATATATTTCTTATGCACTGCCCACTTTTGGGATATTAAATTATAAAATGAATAAGTGACTTCTGTGTACTAAGATAGGACTCATATCTCTGAAGAGATTGTTGCATTTTAGTGCCTAATTGCTTGGTCGAAGCTACATGCCAATCTGTACGCAATTGCACTGTGTGTTGGCAAATTGCATGCAGATTGTAAACCAGATGGAGATCTGCATGTGTGTGGTAGCCCAGCAGACCAGTCTGCGGACAAACTGTTGGGTGGTGGCAGGCTATCGTTTGTGGTGTGTGGGTGTGTGGACAGTGGGAAGAGTGATTAACACCGGGGTTCTAGCTTGTAGGATAGCTGGAGGAATCCTAGTAGTGTGTGATAATTGCTAGACTGCTCCCCAACCCTTAGAGTGCACCAGATTGTATGTAAGATTTGTATCTGCCTGTGTGTGGTCAGCCAGCTGGATTGGATCCCTCTAGTGGTGACCAACGGCAGTGCGGGCTGTGAAAGTGTCACAGCCAGTCTTATTACTAAGTAGGAATTTCCCTTATTCCCTTATACTCCCCAGTCACGAAACCACGTCTCGGTTAGCTAGTCGCCGTGGCGTGGTCAATCGTGACAGTGTGTCAAAGTCAACAATCAAGAGAAGACTTCTCCAGAGTGAATACAGAGGGTTCACCACAAGATGTAAACCATTGGTGAGACTCAAAAACAGGAAGGCCAGATTAGAGTTTGCCAAACAACATCTAAAAAAGCCTTCACAGTTCTGGAACAACATCCTATGGACAGATGAGACCAAGATCAACTTGTACCAGAGTGATGGGAAGAGAAGAGTATGGAGAAGGAAAGGAACTGCTCATGATCCAAAGCATACCACCTCATCAGTGAAGCATGGTGGTGGTAGTGTCATGGCATGGGCATGTATGGCTGCCAATAGAACTGTTTCTCTTGTATTTATTGATGATGTGACTGCTGACAAAAGCAGCAGGATGAATTCTGAAGTGTTTCTGGCAATATTATCTGCTCATATTCAGCCAAATGCTTCAGAACTCTTTGGACGGAGCTTCACAGTGCAGATGGACAATGACCCGAGCATACTGCGAAAGCATCCAAAGAGTTTTTTAAGGGAAAGAAGTGGAATGGTATGCAATGGCCAAGTCAATCACCTGACCTGAATCCGATTGAGCATGCATTTCACTTGCTGAAGACAAAACTGAAGGGAAAATGCCCCAAGAACAAGCAGGAACTGAAGACAGTTGCAGTAGAGGCCTGGCAGAGCATCACCAGGGATGAAACCCAGCGTTCCAGACTTCAGGCTGTAATTGACTGCAAAGGATTTGCAACCAAGTATTAAAAAGTGAAAGTTTGATTTATGATTGTTAATCTGTCCCATTACTTTTGGTCCCTTAAAAAGTGGGAGGCACATATACAAACTGTTGTAATTCCTACACCATTCACCTGATTTGGATGTAAATACCCTCAAATTAAAGCTGAAAGTCTGCAGTTAGAACACATCTTGTTTGTTTCATTTTAAATCCATTGTGGTGGTGTAGAGAGCCAAAAAGATTAGAATTGTGTTGATGTCCCAATATTTATGGACCTGACTGTATCTAGCCCTGTAAAGAAAAAAAAAACGGTATACTTACCTTTTTTGAAGCCGATCCGACCCCGATCCCAGGCTGAGCTGTCTGTGAAGGTGGGTGCAGAGGACAAAGCCGACAACGAAAGCACCATAGTAAGTCTATGGGTGATGCCATATCTCATTCATTCATTTCACAGCTGTTGTCGGCCGTGTCCTCTGCCACTGGAGATCGGGTTGGATCAGCTTCAAAAGAGGTAAGTACACTGATTTCTTCTTTACAGGGCTAGGTTAGTGTTAAATCGTGGAGATCTATAGATGCAGAGATTTTAGTTTTACAGTGAACTTATCCTTTAAAGGTGAATGATGGCCCTATTTTGGTGTTCACGGAAATACCTTATATCAGGGCTGAAAATTTCAAGTCCTGAGCTACTAGCCAGGCCTTATGAGTTACTCGCCACCAGTTGCCCCACCCAACCCGTACCCTGCCCCACCTTAACTCCACCCCTAAACACGCTCTCATAAATTATCTTATGAAATGACACTCTTAAAGCGGAGTTCCACCTAAAACAAAAAAAATTACATAAAAATACCCCCGGGACAGTCGGGGCTAGTGCATTCCACAATGGCTAGCCTCTGAACTGTCCCAGGTTGCACTTACCTTTTAGAAGAAATACTTACCTTGAAAATGTCTTGTCGAGCGCTGCCATCTCAGGTGTGGGCAGCTGAAGCCAGCGCGATCCTCTTCTGCGTCCTCTTGCGTCCCCAATGCGCCTGCACCGGCCCCGCCGTCACTTCCGGGGCTGCAGCGTCATCCCTGCACAGCTTCTGGGCATGCCCAGAAGCTGTTTAGCAAGGTATGACGCGCCTGCACCGGAACTGACGTTGGGGCCGGTGCAGGCGCATTGATTCCTGGGAGCGATGATGTTCAGCTCCCAGGAATCATTGCAAGCCAGGAAGTGACGGCGGCGGCCGTGGCCGCAAAGGGAGGAAGAGGAAGTAAGGTAAGTATATTTTCTTCCAAAACAAGGTAAGTGAAAAAAAAAAAATTTGCGATTAGCCATTTGTTTTTCAGGTGACCCGGAGCAAGAAGATGGACCGAAGTTCAATTTTAGGGTGGAACTCCACTTTAAGGCTTCTTTTACACGGTGCAGACCGTATTGCGATCCGCTCCGGCATTTTTTATTTTTTTTTTTCACGGACACGGATGACACGTATGTCAGCATATCATCCCATCCATTTGCGGATGATATACGGACATAATGTAAGTCTATGGGCATTGCGGATGTCAGCGGATGACACTGCTGACATCCGATTTTGCATCCTTTCCGTTTTTTAAACGGAAGAAAAATAGGGCTCTATTCCGTTCCAAAAAACGGAACAGAACTGAAAGGACGCAAATCGGATGTCAGCGGATGGACATCCGCAATCCCATTGACATGCATTATGTTCGTATATCACCCGCAAACGGATGGGGTGATAAAACGCCCGTGTGAAAGGGGCCTAAATGTTTCATGCAGAATTAGGTTACAAAAATAAATATTAACAACAATTTTATAAGTGCAGCATCTCCATTCAGCTTATCAGTGCCTATTAATGCTGCCCATCAGTGCCCATTTATGCAGCCTATCAGTGCCTATTAATGCTGCCCATCAGTGCCCATTTATGCAACCTATCAGTGCCCATTAATGCAGCTTCATCAGTGTCCATCAATGCAACCCCATCAGTGCTGCCTAAACCGATGACCTGTCAGGGTATGTAAAGCATAGTTTGTGGACAATGTCAGTGCAATGGGCACTGATAAGCTGCAAATGTAAAGTGCCCGATAATGCTGCCCCATCAGTGGCCATCAATGCAGCTTCATCAGTGCCCATCAATGCAACCCCATCAGTGCTGCCTCTTCAGTGTTCATCAATGCAGCCTCACCAGTGCCCATCAATGCAGCCTCACCAGTGCCCATCAATGCAGCCTCACCAATGCCCATCAATGCAGCCTGGTGAGTGCCCATCAATGCAGCCTCCCCAGTGCCCATCAATGCAGCCTCACCATTGCCCATCAATGCAGCCTCACCAATGCCCATCAATGCAGCCTCACCAGTGCCCATCAATGCAGCCTCACCAGTGCCCATCAACGCAGCTTCACCAGTGCCCATTAATGCAGCCTTACCAGTGACTATCAATGCAGCCTGATCAGTGACCATCAATGCAGCCTCACCAGTATCCGTCAATGCAGCCTGATCAGTGCCCATCAATGCAGCCTCACCAGTGCCCATCAGTGCAGCCTGATCAGTGCCCATCAATGTAGCCTATCAGTGCCCATCAATGCAGCCCCAATGCAATGCAGGTGAATTGGAGGCATACAGTAGGTATGATAGATTGGGGGGGGGGGGTGTAATTGGAGGCATAAGTATAATTTAGACCTATGCCTTCAATTCTACCCTCGCCACAATCCATTACACCCATTCCTCCAAATAACTCCCCCCCCCCCCCCGAATCCAGCACACATATTGTTCTATTCCCTATTCAATGCCTCCAACAACCCCCTCAAGCACATGCACTGCTTCCAATCACACAGCACACTGTCATAGTTGCCATTCTACTGCAGCCATGGAGGTCGGGCATCAGTGCACACTGAGGGGGGGCACTGGCTATACATTTCTAGGACAGCACAGCACTGTCCATACTCGCACTCCTCATATTTCCACTTGCCAAATGCGAGCCAGGGAGTGGAAATTTTGAGGGCTGCCTTATATGCATGGCACTCTCTTCATCTTTGTATGTAAGCTCACCCAATGCGTGTGTGTCTTTACACGTATGTGCGTGTACATGAGGGCGAACCACATCTTTCATATTTTTTCCTATAATATTATACAACTATGATATACATGAGGGCGAACCTCATCTTTCATATTTGTTCCTATATTTTTATAATATTATGATATCTTATATTTATATACAGTACTTGAGGGCGAAGACATCTTTTTTATTTTATTTTTATATTAATATTAATCTAAAAATATTATATATTTCTATCTTATATTTATATACAGTACATGAGGGCAAACCTCACCTTTTTTTTTTATCCTCCTATTATTATAAAAATATTATATCTTTCTATACATTACATGGGGTCAAACCTCCTCTCTTAAATTTTAGCCTTATATTATTATAAAAATATTATACATTTATATCTTATATTTATATACAGTACCTGAGAGCGAACCCCATCTTTTTAACTGTATTCTTAAAATATTATATATTTATAGCTTTTATTTATATACAGTACATGAGGGCGAACCCCATCTTTTTTTTTTCTTATGTTATTAAAATATTATATATTTATAGCTTAAATTTATATACAGTACATGAGGACGAACCTCATCTTTTTTTTATTCATATATTATAAAAATCTTATATATGTATATCTTATGTTTATGTGCAGTACATGAGGGTAAACCTCATATTTTTTATTTTTATTCCTATATTATTTTAAAAATATTATGAATTTATATCTTATTTTTATGTACAGTACATGAGGGTTAATCACATCTCTTTATATTATTCCTATATTATTATAAATATTAATATAAAAAATTATAAATATAAAAAAATAATACTACAATTATAAATACATTTTATTATTATAACATATTATACGTTTATACCTTATATTTATACACAGTACATAAGGGCAAACCTCTTTTTTTTTTTATTTAATCCTTATATTATTTTAAAAAAAATTATAGATTTCTTTTTTTTTTCTTTTTTTTCCCCATAAATTATATATATCTATATATTACATGAGGTCAAACCTCATCTTTTATATTTTATTCTTATACTATTATTAAAAATGTATATATTTTTAGCTTATAAAATATATTACCATACAAATTGGGAAAAATATTGTGTTTTTCTTTTCTTAACTTTAGTGTATCTTTTACTGCAACTAGGAGTTTGGTATCATGCGAGAAAAAAAAAAAATGCATTTGCAGTTATTTAAATCTAGGGGTTTTTGGCTTTCACAAAAATATATGTTTTTTAGAGCATTTCCGTGAAATTAGTGTGCATTTTAACACGTGTTAAAAAAAAAAACGGCTCTGCCAGAGAAAGGGTTAAGGTGTGCACTAAAATTATAACGCCATATACGCTCGCTGATAACGTGCCCTGGTTTCCTTTTAAGGTGTATAAAATGTGCGCCATTACAAATGACTATTATTAGTGTAAATAGGCAGTCAAAAAATAATATAGCTTAATGTATCTAAATGTATCTAATAACGCACATGTCACAGCATGGGTATAAAAGGTGATAATGTGTAGCAGGTAATGGCAATATTGTATACGGGTCTGAAGGAAAATGCATGTAGCAATTGAAAAGTAACCATATTGTTACATAGTAACTCTTTTATTACATAGTAACTCTTTTATTACATAGTGCATATGAAAACAAAGGAAGTTTTTTCTTTCTTTTTTGCAACACTCCCAGAAAAATAAATAAATAGATCCAGAATGATTAATTTCCAGTGTAGTTCGGCTAGATTGAACATCAGGCTTCCTATTCTTGCTTCCCATTCTTGTCTTTCTTATGTGTTTCTGAAGCCTGAGGAGCACCGTGTTATGTGTGTATGCTCGGCTCACCGCTAATTTCACTCCCCAGAGGGCTCTCAGACCTTTTTTAAATTCGACTCACGCTCATATGTGTGTGTTGGCATGGAAGCAGCGGCAGACACAAGGATCCTTCTATCTGATGTCCGCAGGTCTGATAAGAGAGTGGTCTCTCCTTGGCCCCTCATCCCCTGGCAACAGATTATGGGTTGCTGGGTAACCGCATCCCATAAGGAGCACCAACTTTTTTTTCCTCTGATGGAATTTCTGAATTTAATACCATTACGTCTTTCCTGAACAGGGGTCTTCTGAATCCTTGAAGCGCGCTTGTTTTTATAGAAATGTTTCTATGGTGCTGGCAATGAGCCTTAATGACCCTTTCACACGAACGTTCTGTTGGTGCGTTTTTGACCCCTGATTAGATGGATCAAAATCGGACTGCAATGTATTATTAATATAATACAGGATTTATATAGCGCCTACATTTTGCACAATGCTTTACAATTTAAAGTGAGACAGTACATTTTATATACAAGAGAGTTAGGAGGGCCTTGATTGTGAGCACCTACAATCTGATAGGGTGGGGCAATTGGTACAAAAGGAAATAATTGTGGAAGAGTTGAGCTGATGGAAACTTAAAAATTCAGTTGTTAAGTGGAGGTGGGATAGGCTTCCCTGAAGAAATTTGTTTTCAGAGATTTCCAGACAGAGTAGGAGGCAGCAAGACATATTGGGGTAGGGAGTGCCAGAAGATGGGAGAGGCTCTAGAGAAGTTCTAGAGGTGAGCACAGGAGGAGGTGACAAGGGAGCTAGGGAGCAGGAGCTCTTCAGAGATGGTTTGGGTGATATTTGAAGACACTATTGGTGATGTAGCTTGGGGCAGAGATGTGGATGGCTTTGTAAGTTGTTAGCATTTTGAATTCTATATGCGGGGCAATTGGAAGCCAGTGGAGGGATTGGCAGAGTAGGGTGGAAGACACTGAGTTTAGGCCAGTGGAAGGATTGCCAAAGAGGGATGGAGGACACTTAGTGGAGACCAGTGGAGGGATTGGCAGAGAGGGGTGGAGAACATTGAGCGGAGACCAGTGGAGGGATTAGTAGAGAGGGGTGGAGGACACTGAGTGGAGTCCAGTGGAGGGATAGGCAGAGAGAGGTGGAGGACACTGAGTGGAGTCCACTGGAGGGATAGGCAGAGAGGGGTGGAGGACACTGAGTGGAGTCCACTGGAGGGATAGGCAGAGAGGGGTGGAGGACACTGCGTGGAGTCCAGTGGAGGGATAGGCAGAGAGGGGTGGAGAACATTAAGTGGAGTCCACTGGAGGGATTGGCAGAGAGGGTGGAGGACACTGAGCAAAGACCAGTGGAGGGATTAGTAGAGAGGGGTGGAGGACACTGAGTGGAGTCCAGTGGAGAGATAGGCAGAGAGGGGTGGAGGACACTGAGTAGAGACCAGTGGAGGGATTGGCAGAGAGGGTGGAGGACACTGAGTAAAGACCAGTGGAGGGATTAGTAGAGAGGGGTGGAGGACACTGAGTGAAGTCCAGTGGAGGGATTGCTAGAGAGGGGTGGAGGACACTGAGTGGAGTCCAGTGCAGGGATAAGCAGAGAGGGGTGGAAAACAATGAGTGGAGTCCAGTGGAGGGATAGGCAGAGAGGGGTGGGTGACACTGATTGGGGACCAGTGGAGGGATTAGCAGAGAGGGGTGGAGGACACTAAGTGGAGACCGGTGGAGGGATTAGCAGAGAGGGATGGAGGACACTAAGTGGAGACCAGTGGAGGGATTGGCAGAGAGGAGTGGAGGACACTGAGCAAAAACCAGTGGAGGGATTGATAGAGAGGCGTGGAGGACACTGAGCAGAGACCAGTGGAGGGATTGGCAGAGAGGGGTGGCGGACACTGAGTGGAGACCAGTTGAGGGATTGATAGAGAGGGGTGGAGGACACTGAGTGGAGACCAGTGGAGGGATTGGCAGAGAGGGGTGGAGGACACTGAGCAGAGACCAGTGGAGGGATTAGCAGAGAGGGGTGGAGGACACTGAGCAGAGACCAGTTGAGGGATTGATAGAGAGGGGTGGAGGACACTGAGTGGAGACCAGTGGAGGGACAGGAAGAGAGAGGTAGAGGACACAGAACGAATGATGAGGTGGATGAATCTCATCTCAAAGCATTCATAATAGACGGAAGGGAAGATAGCCTGTGTAGAGGTCGGCTTATGAGACTGGAGTTAAAATAGTCAAGAGAAAGATAATTAGGAAGTAAATGAGTAGCTTGGTAGTTTCATTGGTTAGGAAAGGGTGAATTTTGGAAATGTATCCCTATGGGCAGTATCGTATGTACATCCGCCCATATCTTCTAGTCTGTTCAGGTTCACCAGACCGAATACAATACGTTTTCATCCAAGTCGGATTTTATGGTCCTGACCAGGTGTGGGTAGACACAGTTTGATTTACATCCAATTGCCCAATACTGATTACATGGGTCATTTTTTTCCTCGCCTGTGTGAAAGGGGCCTACAGCTGAACTCCAGGATAGATTCTGGTTTTGCCCTTTACTTCAATTGATTTTCCTCATTAATATCACAATTTTATTTCAGCTTTTTGTAAAAAAAAAAAAAAGTACTGTTTTCAGTGGACCTTCACTCTCTCAAATGACTTTCTGTCACTTCACTCCTACCCCCTCCTCTCATGCAGTTGGAAATATATTTCTAGATATTTTTGGGAACACAGCCCTGCCCTTTTTGGATTCTTGACAGCTCCATGCTGATCCATTGCTCCACAGATCTTTGTCACGTCTGAATTTTCATGAAGCAAACAATTTAACCCAGGTGATTGTGCTACTTTAGAGTTTTCCAGTCCCTCCTTCAAACTCAAACCCTAAAGAAGAGGGAGCTCCCAAAATGCATTGATATTTTGTGTTGTCTTTTCGCGAACACATTTCAATAATAAAAGTGTTTGGACTCCCAGATCTTTGGCACTCTGATTGGACTTTGTGTTCCTAGGTACTTATGTCACACATTCTAGGAGGCCTAGGTAGCTGCAGTGCGTCATCAGGTGGTTGGCTGTCTCTTCCTGGTTCTTGCCTGGCTGCAAGAACTTGGAAGAGACAGCTAGCTCCTGATGACTTCATAGAAGAAGATCGTAGAACTAGACCAAGTGAGCAGCATTGGAGGAGGGGAATCCTGCCGAACACCACTGGATTTGCTGGGCATGTGAGTATTTTTTTTTTTTTTTATGGATAACCCAGCGAAAAAGTTAAGGAGTTAAACAAAAAAAAACAATTGGAAGAACAAAATAATTTTTTAATGTCCATGACATCATTGTTTTAGAAGGAAGAAAGCAGTTATGTCCAGACACTGTGAGAAGGGATTGATGAAATGCCAACATCACTTCCTTTTCCTGTTTGGCGTGGCTGTTTCCAATTATGAGGAGGTAATAATGAAAGAGCAATGTCACCTCCTTTTGCTATTTGGCGTGGCTGTATCAAATTATGAGCAGGGGGGTTATTAAAATGCCAATGTCACTTCCTTATCCTGTTTGGCGAGGCTGTATCAAATTATGAGGTGGGATTAATGAAACAGGAACATCATTTTATCTTCCTGTTTAGGGTTTCGGTATCTAACTATAAGGACTGATTGATGAAACTGCAATGTCACTTCCTTTCCTGTTTGGCGCCGTATCAAACTATTAGGAGGGATTAATGAAATGCCAACATCACTTCCTTTTCCTGTTCTATGTGGCTGTATCAAACTATGAGGAGGAACTGATGAAACGCCAACGTCACTTCCTATTCATGGTTTATGTGGCTGTATCAAACTATGAGGAGGAACTGATGAAACGCCAACGTCACTTCCTATTCATGGTTTATGTGGCTCTATCAAACTGTGTGGAGGAACTGATGAAACGCCAACGTCACTTCCTATTCACGTTTTATGTGGCTGTATCAAACTATGTGGAGGAACTGATGAAACGCCAACGTCACTTCCTATTCATGTTTTATGAGGCTGTATCAAACTATGAGGAGACAGATGAAACGCCAACGTCACTTCCTGTTCATGTTTTATGTGGCTATATCAAACTATGTGGAGGAACTAATGAAACGCCAATGTCACTTCCTATTCATGTTTTATGTGGCTCTATTGAACTATGAGGAGGAACTGAGGAAACGCCAACGTCACTTCCTATTCACGTTTTATGTGGCTGTATCAAACTATGAGGAGGAACTGATGAAACGCCAACGTCACTTCCTATTCACGTTTTATGTGGCTGTATCAAACTATGAGGAGGATCTTATGAAACACCAACGTCACTTCCCATTCATGTTTTATCTGGCTCTATCGAACTATGAGGAGGAATGATAAAACGCCAACGTCACTTCCTATTCATGTTTTATGTGGCTGTATCAAACTATGTGGAGGAACTGATGAAACGCCAACGTCACTTCCTATTCATGTTTTATGTGGCTGTATCAAACTATGAGGAGGATCTTATGAAACACCAACGTCACTTCCCATTCATGTTTTATCTGGCTCTATCGAACTATGAGGAGGAATGATAAAACGCCAACGTCACTTCCTATTCATGTTTTATGTGGCTGTATCAAACTGTGTGGAGGAACTGATGAAACGCCAACGTCACTTCCTATTCACGTTTTATGTGGCTGTATCAAACTATGAGGAGGAACTGATGAAACGCCAACGTCACTTCCTATTCATGTTTTATGAGGCTGTATCAAACTATGAGGAGACAGATGAAACGCCAACGTCACTTTCTGTTCATGTTTTATGTGGCTATATCAAACTATGTGGAGGAACTAATGAAACGCCAATGTCACTTCCTATTCATGTTTTATGTGGCTCTATTGAACTATGAGGAGGAACTGAGGAAACGCCAACGTCACTTCCTATTCACGTTTTATGTGGCTGTATCAAACTATGAGGAGGAACTGATGAAACGCCAACGTCACTTCCTATTCACGTTTTATGTGGCTGTATCAAACTATGAGGAGGAATGATAAAACGCCAACTTCACTTCCTATTCATGTTTTATGTGGCTCTATCAAACTATGAGGAGGAAATGATAAAACGCCAATGTCACCTCCTATTCATGTTTTATGTGGCTGTATCAAACTATGAGGAGACAGATGAAATGCCAACGTCACTTCCTATTCATGTTTTATGTGGCTCTATCAAACTATGAGAAGAGATTGATGAAACGCCAATGTCAATTTCTTTTTCCTGTTTGGCGTATCTGTAACAAACTATGAGGTGGGATTTATGAAACACCAGCATTTCTAGCTTTTCCTGTTTGGTACAGCTATATCAAACTACGAGTAGGGATTAATGAAATGCCAATGTCACTTCCTCTTCCTCTTTGGCGTGAATGTAACAAAGTGTGAGTTTGGATTGATGAAAGTTATCATCACTGCCTCTTCCTGTTATGCTTGACTATCAAATTGTAAGGTGGGATTAATGAAAACCATTGTCACGTCCTCTTCCTGTTTGACGTGACTGTATCAGACTATGGGGAGTGATTAATTAAATGCCAATGTCACTTCCTTTTCCTATATAGCATGGCTATATAAAACTGTGTGATTGTATCATGCAATGAAAACTATTTTCTTCATTGGATAATATTTTGACAGGCTTGAATAGGTCTGGCCTGTCAATCAAACTGAACAGCGAGAGTAGGTGGAGCAGATTGGGACTGGGACTCAGAGATGCCCAAGTCCTCCAAATAGAGCGAGTGTCAGGAATCAGCAGCAGGGATGGCCAGATGTGCGTAGCTACACTCAGGAAACTGAGACCAGACTATATATGACTTAAGCAAGATTTATTTACAGCGAAACAAAACACATCCAAACACCAGAAAACAGAAAACACAGCAAACATGAAGATACAAGTGAACCATAACACAAAGACAAAATACCTAACTAAGTAACAGAACTGCATAATGGTACAGTACTGTAAAATGGGGAACACGGAAAAACAGGGCAACACTGGAGGTGCAAGGAACAGTCAGGAAGGGGGAACCAAGACTAGGATCAGCAATAGGGGGTAGTAGGTACAAAGCAGCAATGTACAAGACAGATGCAAGATATAGGTGCAAGGCAGGACCAGGATCAGACAGGAATCATGCTCAGGAGTCAACAGCAAGCATGCATCTGGCTGGCAGGCAAAACACTGAAGCAAAATATACTAGAGGAAGGGTTAAACATCCTCCCAGCAGCCAGCATCAGTTGAAGACTGATTACTGGGATCTGCTGGCTGCTGGGAGACACCCGCTGGTGGACAACAATGTCAAAACAACAAGAGAGAGAGCGCACACCGACCTAGTGTATTATCATAACTACATTTGTTATTAAAAATGTAAAAAAACAGGTGGGTACTCACACATGTATTACACAAGCATATCCAAAAGATACAGACAAGACCACCTACAATCCACCGTACTCGGCTGATGGCATTGGGAAGACCTCTAAATGGCCGATGGATGTTTAGAAGTCTCACCATGCCATCAGCCTAGTATGGATTGAAGGTGGTCTCGTCTGCATTTTTTTGATATCCTCGTGTAAAACACGTGTTAGTGAGTACCTACTTGTTTTTTTACTTTTTTAATAACAATTGAGTTATGATAATGCACCAGGTCGGTGCGCCCCCTCTCTTGCTGTTTTGTAGTTTGTACAAGGATACCGTCAATCCTAAGAGGGCAGCAAGATGTTTTATGCTTTGTAGCTGCAAGATCAGCCAAGAGGAGAGTCCATCCTACCCCTAAGCACCATACCTGAGTACATGAGGTTGTGATGTTTTTAATTTACGCTAGGACAACAATGTCATAAAGGCTTGTAAAACATACAAAAACTGCCAATGCTCAAAGTCACTATAAGATGGGGGAGATCAGATAAAACACAGATGGAAGTCAGACTCCGGCAGCTCCTGGTAATCAGATCTGGTAGAGATCCCTTAAAAACATGGAAAAAAGAAGAACAGGTTATGAGCAAATAAAATCACCACTTTTAATGTGTAGCACATCTACATATAGGTACTTGTAAAATAGCTCCAGTGGCCAGGGCGGAAGATGCACATGAACAGCAGTCAAGGTGGACACTTGCAGACATAGAAGCAGACAGTGGTGTTGCTAGCCCTCACATTGGACATTCACTGGGATCCGTGACAGGTGAAAGGGGCGGGCGGCAACATGTTTCCGAGGCACCGCCTCCCTTTTCAAGCCATGGCGCCCTGCTGTTCTTTTCTGCTGGTGGACACTGGAATTACAACCCTCTGCCCAAGGAACCGCAGTGCCACCAGCAGGTCATCCAGATCCTGACAGCGAGCCATAAGGAAATTATGTTGGTGCTGTAAACGGGGAAGTTAGATGACCGGTGGCCTGGGGGGGGGGGTTACTAGGCACAGTGGCCACTGGTGTTTGAAATATTTTGAGAACTTTGCTACTGGTCTTGTCAGACTCTATTGATGTCCATGCCAGAAAGGTCTGCAGCAATGACCCAGAGCACAAAAAATGGAACAGATGTGGGTTTGGCATAAGGCATACAGCCCCATCGAGATAATAAAACAAAAAATAATATTTTTTACAAAGCCTTGAATAAAAGTTAATGTTCTTTGTAAGCTGTTAGGCCAAGGGATAGGTAAGTAGGAAGATGGTGGCTGCTCAAGCAATACCATGATATAAAGCAGAAGCCCTGTAAAATGTGTGCTCCAGTATATATTTCCAAATTAAATAAGCGTACAGTTCTGTAAATTCTAGGACCATATAATAATGTGTCTTTGTACTTTGATAGCTGGACTATTTTATAGCTCAAGGAAGATTGAGGTTTGTGCATAAACAATTGAACGCGTGTTGATGAGCCTGCCAAATTTATTGGCGCGCTTTCCAGAAATATCTAACCGTACCTGCTATGTGATAGTCCAATAAAAATTGGAATGTTTACACAAAACAGGTAGCACGTGTGAAAGATGGAGCGAGAACAGCTAGTAAAAATAAATTGTAAGGAAAGTACATCACGCCAAAATAGTGTGTTGGCAAACACCATCGATATTTCATCCTCTAGAGACTCCTTTGCCTGATTGAAATTCATGTATTCCAGACACATCTATATCTTGATTCTACAGAGGAGAGAAAGCCGGCGCAATCAGATAACTCTTCCTCCATACAGTTACCGTGACTGAGCTGCTGTGGCAGACAATGTGTAAGAGTCTCTTATAAAACAATATTCTCTTTCAAAGTCCATCATGTCATCTGTATGTATAGAAATATTTCCAGAGATGGGTTTTCAAATGGTCTCTGGTTGGAAGCAAAGAAACGATAAAAGGAAAGAATCAAAGTGGTTATCTTGTAACTAGCAACCCTCAGGGAATACAGCAACGCCAGTGGAACGGTTGGAAATAAATGCAAGACTCAATATAGTCCGGGAGGCTCATTAAATTCTCAAATAAGCAGCAGAACATTCTCAAATTGCTTTTTGAGCCCAAGCAATGTGCTGATCAGGATACTTTACAGCAGGCAAAATGTAGTTTTTAGTTTAGGTTCCAGTTTCAAGTTTGATAGAGAAAATTAAAATGTGGGTGTATTGTATGGTATTACTTTAGACTCAGGATTGTACACAGTTGCATTCATTAGACATGTGGGTTTGTGGTGCTAACTTCAGGAGAAAGATGGTAGATGCACTTAAAAAGGGGGGGGGTACCACCCAGCAGCTCCGCCTCTACTAGAAAGCTCTGTTGCTTACCTTAGTTTGAGGCATTTTCAATGGGATTTGGGGGGCTTAAGGACTTATGGACTTAGGACTTAAGCAGCCCATCGATGTTTCGATTTTAGTTTCCAGTCATTTTTATTGGTAATTTCCAGGTAGTGCATATCCAACAAATACATATGTCTAAGAACATTATTGGTGCCAGACTCCAAATGTCAATAGGCCAAGAGAGCTCTCGCCACATCCCTAATATATATAGAAACAAGAGAAGAAATTGGTGTTCCAAAACCACGGACCCTGAAATGGCCCCACAGGGATCCGTGTGTATGAGCAGGATACACCCAAAATGGGACTTTAAAGACGAAGTTCACTTGGCATAGATAGATAAATGATAAAGAACAATTGGATAAAAATAGCAAAAATTTTATTAATACATATATAACATAAAGTGATAACCAACAACGATGCATAAGCATCAGTACAAACATAGGAATTCGTGCAGTGTAAAAAGTTTAAGAACCGTATCCTAGAGTAACAGGGTCACACAGGTCCAACATGTTTCGCCGCCTTTATGGGCTTCTTCAGGGACCGAAAATGCTTGTGACCTCCGGATAGGTTCTAGATACAAATAACATATTATAAGTATCATATATATTATCTTATTCAACATTGAAGAAAAGAGATCAAGATTAGACATAAATTGGTTTAATAGAGGTGTCATGTCAAAAACTCACCACTATTATAAAATCCAGGGCACAATTAATTGGTCAACAACCAATGGCATGGTCTACAAGTCCCTCCGGGGAGTGCTCACACTCCTGGACAAAGTCCAGATGAATACGTCCTCATAATGTGGTGGAAACTGGACCGGGCAATGCCAAACAGCGGGGGTTTTATGCAACGGTCAGCAATAGAAGATGCAGTTCAATCGCTGCCTCCTTAAAATAAAGAAAACAGAGAAGAGATTGCCACCAAAAGTATATACGTATGGTCTGAGGTGGCATATATAATAAGCCACCACTTGCCAAATAAGACACCACTCGCCAAATGTTTGGCAAGTGGTGGCTTATTATATATGCCACCTCAAACCATACGTATATACTTTTGGTGGCAATCTCTTCTCTGTTTTCTTGATTTTAAGGAGGCAGCGATTGAACGTCATCTTCTATTGCTGACCGTTGGATAAAACCCCCGCTGTTTGGCATTGCCCGGTCCAGTTTCCACCACATTATAAGGACGTATTCATCTGGACTTTGTCCAGGAGTGTGAGCACTCGCCGGAGGGACTTGCAGACCATGCCATTGGTTGTTGACCTATTAATTGTGCCCTGGATTTTATAATAGTGGTGAGTTTTTGACATGACACCTCTATTAAACCAATTTATGTCTAATCTTGATGTCTTTTCTGCAATGTTGAATAAGATAATATATATGATACTTATAATATGTTATTTGTATCTAGAACCTATCCGGAGGTCACAAGCATTTTCGGTCCCTGAAGAAGCCCATAAAGGCGGCGAAACATGTTGGACCTGTGTGACCCTGTGACCGTGTTACTCTAGGATACGGTTCTTAAACTTTTTACACTGCACGAATTCCTATGTTTGTACTGATGCTTATGCATCGTTGTTGGTTATCACTTTATGTTATATATGTATTAATAAAATTATTGCTATTTTTATCCAATTGTTCTTTATCATTTATCTATCTATGCCAAGTGAACTTCGCCTTTAAAGTCCCATTTTGGGTGTATCCTGCCAGGGCTGGACTGGCCTACCGGGATACCGGGAAATTTCCCGGTGGGCCGCCGACCCTGGGGCCGCTTTGGGGCTGGCTGGCTACTTTGAGCATTGGGGTCGACGCCGCGGCCACTGTGATGATTGCCGTTGCAGCAGCCCGATATACTCTTTCTACGTCAGCCGCTGTGAGCGGCATGACGTCACATCCGGATCCGGCGGAGGCGGCTGCACGGAGTGCACGGCGTTGGATCGACTGGCTGAGCCTGAGACTGTCATGGTGCCAATCCCTCCCACTCCCACACAGACGCGCCAGGCCAGCCCAGCACAGTGACAGCAGCAGAGCAGCATGATCGTGGTGAGCCTTACAGGCAGTGTGTGGCATGTACAGGGTACATTTAAAGAGGTAAATGTCATGAGCTTCATGTTGGGAGTTTAAATAATGTGTAAGAACTGCCCAAGCTTAAAATATAGAGCAACCACTAGTAGAACATAAAGCGTGTTAACCCCCCCCCCCCCCCCGGGGGACATAGCACTTGTTTCCACATTAATTCATGCATGGGTTGCTGAGCTGTGGTGTAGAATAGCTAGTGCTAACCTCCCCCCCCTCCCCCTAATACAATGCTGGCCTGACTTCACTTGCCCCCCCCCTCCCCCTCATACAATGCTTATCTGCCATCCCCCCTGGGGCCCTCTCCCCCTAATACAATGCTGATCCCCCCCAAATTTAGGGGGGGGGAAGCATTGTATTAGGGGGAGGGGGCCAGGGGGTCATCATTTTATTAGGGGGAGGGGGGTTAGCATTGTATTAGGGGGAGAGGAACAGCATTGTATTAGGGGGAGGGGGATCAGGATTGTATTAGGGGGAGGGGGGGATCAGGATTGTATTAGGGGGAGTACAGCATTTTATTAGGGGGAGGGGGCCAGGGGGGGGGGGTTAGCAGTGTATTAGGAGGAGGGGGGATCAGCATTGTATTAGGGGGGGTCAGCAGTATATTAGGGGGGTGGGAGGGGGGTCAGCATTGTATTAGGGGGAGAGGGCCGGGGGGGTCAGCATTGTATTACGGGGGGAGGGGGGATCAGCATTGTATTAGGGCCCCTAATACAATGCTGTTCCCCCCGGCCCCCTCCCCCTAATACAATGCTGATCTCCCAAATGTAGGGGGAGGAGGGAAACAGCATTGTATTAAAGGGAGGGGGCTGGGGGGAAAAAGCATTGTATTAAAGGGAGGGGGCCGGGGGGGGGATGTGATTTAAAATGCATGATTTTACCTTTTTATGAACAAGAAATCAACGTTGTGCTGGTATGACGATGCAATGCTATGGGGCTGGTATGTAATTTTTTTCCAGGGCTGGTTTTCATACCCAGTCCGGCCCTGTATCCTGCTCATACACACGGGTCCCTGTGGGACCATTTCAGGGTCCGTTGTTTTGCAACACCAATTTCTTCTCTTGTTTAAATACATATGTCTAATCAAGATCAACCTATGATAACATTCCAAACAGGAAAAGGCCTGAGAATAGGCCTTAATGACTACCCCCCTTAAAAAGAAGGATTCACAGGCCCCAGATAACCAGTCTGGGGGTGCAGTCGAGGAAGAAGAAAAAGAAAGGAAAAAAGTAAAAGGTAATTAAGGTGTTTGATCCATACTTCAAGCTTGGACTCCAGATGTGCCTTCAGACTCTACTAGTGCCCACTCAGGTGGACTTAGGACTAAAGCAGCCCATCGATGTTTCGATTTTGGTTTCCAATAATTTTTATTGGTAGTTTCCAGGTTGTGCATATCAAACAAATAAAAAATGTCTAATCGAGATCAACCAATGATAACATTCCAAACAGGAAGAGGCCTGAGAATAGGCACTTATGACTACCCCCCTTATATAGAAGAACTCCCAGGCTCCAGATAACCAGTCTGGGGCTGCAGTCGAGGAAGAAGAAAAAGAAAGAAAAAAAGTAAAAGGTAATTAAGGTGTTTGGTGCGATAATCATACTTCAGGCTTGGACTCCAGATGCGCCTTCAGATTCTACTAGTGCCCAGTCAGGTAGTTAATCCATATCTTTTCGATCTGTGGAATTTTATCAATGAGGATGGTTGAGAGTTTTTAGTTGATCACTATCCAGGATAGCTTGGCCTTAATCAGTTTAAACTGTATCACGGGGGCCTCCACGACTTAGCTGTCACGATGCAGGCTGTCAAAAAGACAAACAAGGTCAATTTCCGCGCTTCCCAGCCTTCCCAGTTGGCAGAACACAATGATTACTGCTAGTAGCTATAGCCACTAACAGTAATCATATGTAAAAAATCCAACAAGGCTGGTTGTACCCAAGTTGATCAATGGATCGACTTGGGTACAATCAGACTGTCCATAGATGGGTCGAATCTTGGCTAGTCCCTGCTAAACTGGCCAAATTTCTATCCATGTATGGCTGGTTAAGACTTCTGGACTAGGTGTCATGTTGGCCTCTTTTGAGCACCTCTGATTTATGTGACATAATTGCAGAGCTCTTTTGATAGACATTCTGTGCAAATGGGACAGGTCCCTGTTGACAGGGAAATTCTTTTGAAATCCTGCACAGGCGAACCTGTCTTGGTGGCTTGAATCGCCAAAGACAACCTTTCGTTCTTCTACGATTGAGAGCCTATGCAGTTGGGGAGAGGTTTGGGACCCTTCTAGGTACATGGTTAGGGGACATGAGAGGAAGCCCAGTTTTCCACACATGTTCTGGAACCAGGGCCTCTGATAAGGGGGCCCAGAACATCAGCAGTGGGCGCAGTTACTGGGACCAATCCCCCTGTGACCCTCCCTGTGTTTACAATACTTCACTTTTGTGAATAAACAGGGAGCCTCTGTACAAAGTGCTTCCTGTTCCATAACTCTGGGGCTGAGGAATCTATGTCCTCAATCTTTCTCTGTCTGAAAAGTGAGACGCTGGGTGTCTGTTTAGATCACTGATATTTCACCAACCCTCACAGGGCTGTTAAAAAATGTAAAACTAAAATAAAAAAATTAAAATTAAAAATAATAAACTAAAAAAACAACAAATAGAAACAAAACATAAATAAGGGTTAATTTTCGCAGTTACTATGGTTGCATGAATAAGTGGTTTGTTCATGTGGCTGGAGCTGCCTTTGTTCACTGTTAGCTAGGTTGAACGAGGCCCCATTATTTCTAACAGCAGCCCTGTCTGGAACTTTTGGTGATTCGACTCTATCTTCTTCTCTGGATTGACCACCTTGCCTGGTAAAGGTACAATTTGACATGACCATGGCCCAATTATGACAATGGAAAAACATACAGCCGTGGCCCAAAAGTTTAAGAATGACACAAATATTAATTTTCACAAGGTCTGCTGTGCCTCAGTTTTTATGATGGAAATTTGCATATACTCCAGAATGTTATGAAGAGTGATCAGAGGAATTGCAATTAATTGCATAGGCCCTCTTTGCCATGAAAATTAACTTAATCCTATAAAAAAACATTTCCACTGCATTTGTGAAGAAGGCTTCAGGGCACACAAGAAAGTCCAGGAAACTCCAAGACCGTCTCCTACAGTTGGTTCAGCTGCGTGATCGGGGCACTGCCAGTGCAGAGCTTGCCTATCAATGGCAGCAGGCAGGTGTGAGGCATTTGCACAAACAGTGATTATGTAGGGTGTGGGTCCTCGGGCCCTACCTTGAGTCTTGGGAGGGGGTGGATATGGCCTTTTGGCTTGGTCTGCCCTCTCTCATGGGGTCTCCCTTCGGGGGAGCCCCACTTAGTACTCGGTGGGGGCTGTTTCGGCAGTCCCCCTGAAGAACGGGGTCAGTCTGGTTTCGGCCAGACAGACCATGAGTACCTTAAATCCCTGTCAGGAGTCTTGCGCCCCGGGGGATCGAGGTTCGGGTCCTACCTCTTCGGAGGGAAGACCATTTGTTTGCACACCCTGTGCACTTTTTGTGTTCCTCACGTTTGTGTGTGTGCACTTTTTTTTGCACCGGGTGAAGTCTTTTGAGTGTGTTTGACACGCTACGGGCTTAAAAAAAATAAAAAAGTGATTACGTGCAATGGAAAGACATAAACTAAGCGAGAAGAAGGAAGGCAACAGCAGGGGAGTGGTGGTGCAAGTTGATGCTGTGAGGATATAAAAGGTATTACATAGGACGATTCCTGAGCTGCAGAGGAAAGGTAAAGGGCTTTGTATACAGGGGCAGGGGGAGAATTTAAAGCGGAGTTCCACCCATTTTTTCTTCTTTTAATTTTTTTTAAACGCTTTTCCAAATGGCTAGTTTTAAATTTTTTTTTTTATGTAATAAAATACATTTTTTCTTTTGTCTGCTGCACTTCCTGGTGCCTCTGTCTAGGCGATTATGTCACAAGGCGATTTGCAAGGGCTCCTGGGATAGCGACGTCATGTATCCCAGGAGTCTTTGTGAATCGCCTAGTGACAAACTCTCACGTTATTTCCATACCGGAAATGACACGCACGGGAGGACTAGGATGTCATGATTTACATGTTGCTATAGCAAGGGGCGGGAACTTCTGCCGAGGCTGCCATTGCTATGGCAACGTGTCAGTAGGAAGGAGCGGCGCGCGGTGACATTACTGCGCAGGCGCGAGAACGGGAGGTGCATGCTGGGTAGCCAGCTGCACCTAATCCTGCAAATAGATACTAGAGGGCTTCAGATGCCCACAGTGGACATGGACAGCCAGCTTCTGAGATTAAGGTAGTTCCTTATTTAAATAAATTAAATAAATTATACACTATAGACACCGGCTAAATATGGCATATAAAGTTCATCAAATTAAAGCGGATGTTTAAAAAAAAATCTGATTTTGGGGGCTGGAACTCCGCTTTAAGGAGCAAAAATTCTTTGGCCCAAAGAGAGATTTTAGCAATAGCGGAGAAAGGATTTTGGCTCAGGAATTGAGTCAGACAATTTTTCTAATATTGAGAAATAGTCCTATACAATTATTTGAGGGCACACTGCTCAGGCATGACCAATGGTGAAAAGCATTTCAGACAGAGTGACTGATGTAAGTAAATAGCTAAGGTGGGGAATTTCTACAGTAGTTTGGATCAGGAGGACTAGGGATGGCCAACTTAAAGTGGAGTTCCATTTTTTTTTTCCCAACATCCATGTGATGTTCGCGCCAAATCATATACAAAGTGGTATGATTACTAAAAGTATGTGTTAGCATTCATTTTCTTTTTAAAAAAACCTACTCAGCTCTCCCCAGCTCCCATCTTCAGTGTGGCCATCTGAAGCCCACTCGTTTCTTTTTCCAGAACACGGCGCTGCATGCACCTCCCGATCAAACGCATGCGAATATTGTAAAACTCACGGCACATGAATTGTGTTGCAGGTGCTGCTATAATCGGGAAATCCCAAAGCTGCTCTTGCCACCGCTGCCGCCGCCAATCCCTTCTCCAAAGATGCTGGTGTAGCACTGCCCCCTAGAGGACTGCTGAAGTATGACCGTCTTGGATTCCCTTGGTTACCTGTAGCAACTGCTGGCAGAAATCTTAATACTTTAATTTCTTGGCTCAGTCAATGATCAGTTTAGGGGTTGTTGTTTTATTTATATTGAAATAGGAGAAGGGATGAGTGGGTACTCCAACTGTTGAACTATTCACAATTCAGAGGACTTCTAGCTTGAGAATGCAGCAAGGCCGCTACTTTATCCTGCCACTTAAATGAAGCTGAGATAAGTGTTCCTATTTGTATTTCTCTTCAGGGTACCCCCCCAGTACCCCCTTTCTATGCACTTCCCTCATTTCCCGTCCACTGACTATACTCCCGGAGTGGTCCCCTTCCTGGGCAGACCCTTGGGTAAGATCCTCTGTACTCACGATACTGTTTTTCCAGAGTCTTGCAGTGCCCCAACTCCTCCAATCAGCTTTCCTGGACCTCTGTGTTCAGCCTCACTCCACTGGCTCAACAGGCCGACTGCCTGTGACCATCACCAACTGCTGCAGAAAAGGAGGCAGCCGCCATTCTCCTTCTGGGACTCTGCTTCCCGCCAAAGACCTCTACCTCATGTGCCCGTGGCTTCTTATACCCTACCCCATAATGCACCGAGACCAATGTCTGTGACAATCCCTGGGGCAGTACCAAAAGCCTATGTGTCATTGGGCAGGTTTCCTCCAGTATCCAACGTGCCTCCCCATTGGATCAGCTGGGGACACTCCCTAAGACCAGATGAATCACACACTGGGCACACTGAGTAGACCTAACTACAGATCCTGCTCTCTGTTAAGCAGAGTGCAATATAGATTTTGCTTGCTGCTCCTCTGGTAGGCAGATAGAGACAAAACTATACTCACTGCCTAGCACCTGACTAGGAGGGTGCTACACTGGTAATAATGGCAACAACAGACTGTTTGCCTATCACGTACCTGGTGAAGACTGGAATGTTGTGGAGGCCTCTCTTGCTCCTCCCGCCTGACACTCCCAGACTGGTTGCCTATCACGTACCTGGTGAAGACTGGAATGTTGTGGGGGCCTCTCTTGCTCCTCCCGCCTGACACTCCTGAAGGTGGGAACAGAGAGTGTAAGGCAAGGAGTGGCACGAGTGCCGTAGCGGCTAGCTGGTGGTGTTCATTCCGTAGGTGGGTACAGCTGGTAGTTGCGGTCCTTGGAACAGGGTGCAGTGGCAGCTTGGCACCAAAGCATGGGAGCAGTAGCCAGCGGAAACCGGGCAGTGAGGTACAGAATCAGCAAGCAAACAAGTCTAGAAGATAAGTCAAGGTCGATAACAGCCGGGCAGCGCGGTACAGGGTAAGCAGGCAGATCAGATCCGTTTAAGCAAGCCAAGGTCAGGGTAGTAAGCAACAGAGCAGGAGCACGGGCAGAGGCAAAGTCCAAAGGCAGGCCAGGTCATACATACACAGGTGAGAAGTAACAACAGATCAGGTCTCAGAACCACGGGAACAAGCTGAAGACCATTCAGCAACTGCTCACAGTACTAGAGCAGTTTAAATAGGCCACTGGGAGCCAAATGCTAATTGGTGAGTGCAAGTGTGCAATGTGCATGGGTGTGAGCGAAAGTCCGTACTGGCCTTCTGGTGGAGGAAATCCGGTTTACCTTACATTGCCCTTTTAAAAAATGGCGTTTATCTCCACCTTGCATCAAGTCATTTTCTCTAAGGAAATGCCGCAATGCTACAAGCGGAGGATGCCCACTGACTCCTGGGATTGATGAAACGCATATCCCAGGAGCCAGTAATGCGCAGCTGGACATGACGTTCCTCGCCGCGGCAAGATACCGCAGAAGTGGGCATTCCCCTGTGCAAATAAGGTCAGGAATTGTATAGTGATCATGAACGGGGGGGGGGGGGGGGCTGTTTGGTGGGTACAAAATTTGAAGTTAGGGTGGAATAGAACTCCACTTTAACTCACAAACCTCAGTAACCTCTAAATGTAATATTAAACCTCAAGGTTACTCTTAACATTTTCTCTGGCTAGACTATTACAATAAGAATTGTAGTTTCACTGTGAAAATTATAGTATCAAACTAACATCAGCTTTTATAGTACTATTTTGTTAAAATGTCATGCAGAAAAATAAGTCTATACCATAAACCACCAACAGTGTAATTTGGTACTAACCATGCAATTCGTCCACAGTGTGATCAAGTGTATGCACATTGCTTTCGATAGACTTGTTTAGTTTTCTCTATATATTACTCCCCGTCTCCTTCCCTGCTTTGTTCTCTCAGCAGTTAGTTCTGTCTCTATTCTTTATTCCGTCTCTATCTCTCTGACACCTTACATGTATTTCTCGGTCTCTCAACCTGTGTCCTTTCCTTCAACTATTCTATTGTGTCTGGGTCTATTTATGTAGCCGTCTCTTTTATTTTCCATTATCAGTAGACGGGAAATGAGGGAAAATCTGCAACAGGGACCCAGACAGAAATTCCAGCTTTCTCCTACTCATCTTAAGAAAATCAATTATATTCTAAAGAGACGGAGAGAATAAGAGAATAAATAGGGTTTGAACTTCCATGTATTGCAGTAATACAACATAATACCTTTATTGCTATCAGTGTAAAAGCAAATCTACATCCAGACATCCCTATTGTACATAAAAGAAGAGTAAAGACAATAAGATGCGTACTAATACAACCAAAATGTTGTATGTGCCCCTTTTGTGCATTTACATACAAAGAGTTCTACAGAAATTGCAGGAAGAGGGGCTTACCCATATGTAGTGCTACCTCCGTAGGGGCTGCTGGTAATAGCTGGATCTTCCCTAACATTACAGAGGTCACCAAAGGATCAGTCTTTACACTGGCTCCAATAATTGAGTATAGGGGTTGTCTTTTGTTTATTACTTGAGGAACTTTAACAGGAGGGCATGGGATTCTCCAAAACGCTCAGAGATTAGAGGAGAGTCTTCTCCTAGAGTAGTAGTGGGTGTTGAACAGTCTAAGGCCCCACAGTTAAAAATTATGGGGTGAGTCTACTGGCGCTTTTCCACTGCATGGAACCGAACGGTTCGGCACGCTTTTGTGCTTTTCCACTGCTGGTACCGCATGGTATAGTGTCGGAACGGTTCGGTACGGTACGGCGGCGCTTTTCCACTGCATGGAACCGAACGGTTAGGTACGGTACGGCTCTGAAAAAACAGTACCTACTCGATTGTGGTTCCAACAGGTACCATAACTGGTACCATATCCCACAATCCTTTGCATGCAGTCACTTCTAGCCACTGATTGGTCAGAGAATCCCACCCACCCCGTTGTTATCCCACCCACTTAACTTTAGTACTACTTTAGTGGAAAAGCAAACCTATACCGTACCGTACCAAACCGTTCCAACACCGTACCATGCGGTACCAGCAGTGGAAAAGCAAGCAGGGCCGAGTAGAGCTGAGCCGGTACTTGCAGTGGAAAAGTGCCATATTTGGCATCTGGTTGCTTTGGACTGATGCACAACTGCCAATACCCAGTGCAGCTTTCAGAACACTACACGGTCACAGAGATCAGTCTAGACTTTACTCACAAGTCCCCAGGACAGTTATCACCTTCCAGCTTCCTCCAGGCACGGACCAGTGAGTGAGATGGCACCTCTCCAGACCAGGCCCCCTGTAATGAAGTTCTGCAATTAGCTGCAAGCAAAGTACATCCAGGTCCTCAGCCTGCTGAGGCCCCCTAGAGCAGCTGTATAGTCCATTGGCTGCATAAGTTTAGCAGCCCCTCTAGCTCTGGAACCCTACTGAGGAGAAGGAACCCTGCTCTCCAGTGTCCCCGACTGTTTATCACCATTCCAGACCCTTTCTAGACACTCCTCCCCAGGGATTGGCTGGAACCTGATATTCAGGCTAGATATTTTGACTCACCTGCCCTACGCTCTGGAAGCTTTTTCCAGAGGCAGGGGGAAGCATTCAAACTCCCAGCCTGTGAAACCCTGGAGCACACCAGGCCAAACAATTACTGCTCCCTTGATTATAGAAGGGGCCAAAGTAAGATTACCTTGCATCCTACACTAGGAGAGTGCTACACATACAGCCATGGCCAAAAGCTTTGAGAATGCAAATAATACTTTTCACAAAGTCTGCTGCTTCAGTGTTTTTCGACCATTCTGTCAGATGTTACTATGGTATACTGAAGTATAATTACAAGCATGTCATAAGTTTCAAAGGCTTTTATTGACAATTACAATAAGTTTATGCAAAGAGTCAACATTTGCAGTGTTGACCCTTCTTTTTCAAGACCTCTGCAATTCGTCCTGGCATGCTGTCAATCATCTTCTGTGCTACATCCTGGCTGATGGCAGCCATTTTTTGCATAATCAATGCTTGCAATTTGTCAAAATTGGTGGGTTTTTTTTTTTGTTCACCCACTGCTTGAGGATTGACCACGAGTTCTCCATGGCATTAAGGTCTGGGAAGTATCCTGGCCATGGACCCAAAATTTTGATGTTTTGTTCCCCCAAGCCACTTAGTTATCACTTTTGCCTTATGACAAGGTGCTCCATCATGCTGGAAAAAAGCATTGTTCTTCACCAAACTGTTCTTGGATGGTTGGGAGAAGTTGCTCTTGGAGGATGTTTTTGTAGCTGTCATATACCTGGAGATGGATACTGACATGGAGAGGAAGGTGATCTCTTACACCCCCGGCCTGGTACCCCTGATAAAGTAAACAGGAGGCACGGAAGCCTGGAGTGGCACGAGTGTCTAGAAGTTCAGATGGTGAAGGCTGCAGATGTGAGGTCTGTGCATACTTGGATGCAGGCTGGATCATGACGCAGGGCAGCAGGTACTTGGCAGGGCAGCAAATGCTTAGCAGGCTGGCAGGTCACAGGCAGCAGGCACTTGGCAACCTGGCAGGTACCAGAGAGCAGATATAGGGATGGCTGGACACACAGCAGGGTCAGGCAAACCGTGTCGGTAACTAGCAGGCACATCAGGAACAGAGCAGTAGGCAGCAGCGTAATCAGGTTCAGGCTGGAGTTGGCAACGGCAAACAGGCAGACAGAGGAATCAAACAGAGACGTGGTCGAAGAGCAAGCCAGGCTCGGTTCAGGCAGAGTACAAGCATGACAAGAAAACAACAAGAGAAGGGCGCACCGACCTTGTGCATTACCACTTAAAAGTTTATTAAAATCAAAGAAGGGTAGCGTACAATATACTCACAAACGTAGCATATGAACAAGCATAAAGGAAATGGGCACCGCTCGCTTCCAGGACACTTCTCTACTGCTGGATAGCGTGATGGCGTCCTCAAAACCTGATATTGCTTACGCGTTTCGAAAATTGCCACTGGAGTGGCGATTTTGGCTCTGAGGAAGAGGGTCCTCCCTTGAAACGCGTAAGCCACATCAGGTTTTGAGAAAGCCATCACGCTATCCAGCAGTAGAGAAGTGTCCTGGATGCGAGTAGTGCCCATTTCCTATATGCTTGTTCATATGCTACATTTGTGAGTATATTGTGCGCTACCCTTCTTTGATTTTAATAAACTTTTAAGTATTAATGCACAAGGTCGGTGCTCCCTTCTCTTGTTGTTTTCTTGTAGTGCCTTTTGGATACCCTTGGTCCTGAGGGGGGCAGTAAGACCACTTCATTTGTGTCATAAAACCGCCTAGAAGATTCACCTTCCCGCATACCACTTGAGCGCAGGAGAGATATTGTTGTTTTTTTAGAGTACAAGCATGGTCAGACGGATCAGGACGGCAACAGAGTTTAAACACCAGGAACAGGTATCAGGTAGCAGATTGCTTAGACCATAAGGCAAGGTCCTAGTGCAGCAGGGGTGTTTAAATAGCCCCCTTGGCACCACTTAGTGGCGGGCTTAAACTGCTGGTGCGCACACACGTTCGTGTATGCGCATTCCCGCACGCGCGTTCAGGAGTCATGTGAACGGGAATTCTCTGTTCATGGGTTGGGCTAATAGGTTTTCTCCGTCTGTGGATTTGGCTAACAGAAATTTTCTGTCTGCACATAACTATGTGCCTGGGCTTATTTCTTCTTCCCTGACAGTACCATTTTTTATTTATGGCTGTGTTCTTAGGCAAAATTGTGAGTGAACCCACTCCCTTGGCTGAGAAGCAACCCCACAAATGAATGGTCTCAGGATGCTTTACTGTTGGCATGACACAGAACTGATGGTAGCGCTCACCTTTTCTTCTCCAGCCAAGTTTTTTCCCGGATGCCCCAAACAATCGGAAAGGGGATTCACCAGAGAAGATTACTTTACCCCAGTCCTCAGCAGTCCAATGCCTGTACCTTTTGCAGAATTTCAGTCTGTCTCTGGTGTTTTTCCTGGAGAGAAGTGGCTCCTTTGCTGCCCTTCTTGACTCCAGACCATCCTCCAAAAGTCTTCTCCTCACTGTGCGTGCAATTGCCTCACACCTGCAGTGGAAATGTTTTTTTTATTAGATTAAGTTAATTTTCATGGCAAAGAAGGACTTTGCCATTAATTGCTATTCATCTGATCACTCTTCATAACATTCTGGAGTATATGCAAATTGCCACTATAAAAACTGAAGCAGCCGGCTTTGTGAAAATTAATATTTGTGTCATTCTCAAAACTTTTGGCTACGGCTGTACATATACCATTCCTTTTGTTTGCTGTTACAATGTAAAATATACCACATGGAAAAGTTATTTCTAAACCAAAAAAGTAGATAGATTCTCCCTCTCTGTGTACTAAGCTGGTGCCCCATTCCTCCCCCCTTTTGACTATACAGTACTGCTTTTCATTATATTTCTCCTCCTCTCTTCTCTTTCACATACCCCTTCCCAAATTTTTCCCTTCCCGTCTTTAGTTCACCCTCCTGGGTTAAACAACTCTTTTGCCTAATTACTGATTGTCACCTGGTACATTTTATATTATTGACCCCCCCCCAATTGGGGGGTGAGACTATCCATACACCCAACTTTTTCATCTATGCTTCCAGGGAATTTTGAATCTACAATTACAGTTCTTACTCTGAATTAGAGCTGCACGATTCTGGCCAAAATGAGAATCACGATTTTTTTGCTTGGAATAAAGATCACGATTCTCTCACGATTCTCTGTGTAACATCTTTTACATTATAAAAAAAATTGGGATAACTTTACGGTTTTGTTTTATTTTTTTTTATTTTTTTATTCATTAAAGTGTATTAATTGCGTTTGAAAGACTGCTGCGCAAATACAGTGTGACATAAAAATTTACAACAATCACCATTTTATTCTGCAGGGTCTCTGCTAAAAAAAAAAATATATAAATGTTTGGGGGTTCTAACTACTTTTCTAGGAAAAATAAACTGATTTAACTTGCAAGCAACATGTGTAGGAAAAAGGTTTAGTCTTTAAGAGGTTAAACTTCCTTCCTCTGGCAGAGGGAAAGAAAAGATACAATGTAATCATTTGTGTTTACAGTTCAGTGGGAGACTAATGCTGAAAGGCTTTTGCGGGAGGCTCTTTTTTTTTTTTTTTGACAGCTGCTCCCTCACAGCCATGTAAAGAATCGAGCAAGTGTCATGTTAAGATCGTCAGGGGGAGTGAATCGCGATCTCGATTCTGTTACGATTAATCGTGAAGCTCTACTCTGAATATGCTTAATTGTTACCATATATTTTACATCCATAGGTAGCCCCCTATAGGGCTCAGTGTTGTTTGTGTTTTGCTCCGCAAGTAAGTGTTCTAATTTTCAGATTCATATCCTCCGATATGTACTTAGAGACTACTCTATATTGTCTTTTGTTATTTCGAAATTAAATGTAATATATTTTGTAAAAAAAAAGAATGCATATAAAATGTATTGCATAAATCACCCCACAAGAGTAGCTTGCTTGGTGTTTAGGAAAGTGCTTCAACATGAAACACCCCCAGTAGTAATTGTAATCTGCCCTTTTGTACAGTGCTGCACAAATTGTTGGTGCTATATATAGGGATGCACTGATCCGACTTTTTTGGACCCGATACCGATATCTGGCGTTGTGAAATCGCCGATACTGGAACCGATCCGGAGCTACACACAAAGCAAGCGGCTGCAGTACAGAGCAAAGCCGCTGCTTTATATGTATGGCTCCTCCATTCACAGGCGGAGTGCATCTGATATCACTCCGCCTGTGAGCCGGGACTATACAGGAAGTAGCGGCTCCCATCCCATACTACTACTGCACCAAGTAAGGGATGGCTGAGCCGTTACAAAGCAAAAACCGGATCGGCCAGTGGATCAGTCAATGTTATCGATCCCCCGATCCATCTAAAATGGCCATATCGGCGCCGATATCCGATCCGAATATCGGATCAGTGCATCCTTAGCTATATACATTCTGAATAATAATAATAATAGTATTGTATAGATGAGTCCCTTAGAACATGCATGGTCACCCCCTAGACTTAATAAGCCCTCTCTGGACCCAACCAGCTTCCTTGCTCCTATTCACCTCCACGCAAATGCCTTGTCTACAACCATCTGTGCTGCTACCTCACTGATAAAAATGTTCTAATTAGCGTGTAAACTCAGCAATGACTTACTACCTGTTAAACCCAATGGCCGTCACTTTATACACATACTCTTAGACCTTTTTGCTGCCTTTTAATGTAGTTGAAAATAGCATATCTCTATATATTGTGGGTCTACCAGCAGGAGCAATGGGAGTCAAAAGAAGAATGTCTTATACTGGGGGTGTCACCCACCCAAGAAAAATACAATACTAGAAGTAAAGGGGGAGTTGTTGTCTCGACATGTTGGATGGTATCTGACAACATTGGTCTTGTGCAAAGGGAATGGATTAGTCGCCCTGGCCTGGTTAGGCGGGGCACACTATTGGAAATGGAGCAGCTGTTTTTCTAAACTTTGTTGCCTTGCTTGAACTTTAGATATGCGCCATTTATGCTTAGAGAGATGGTTATTAATCTTGGTATGAGGAATCCCTTTTCTTTTTGATTTTAGTTTGCTGAAAACGTATCTGTTCACCATTCCACTAGACGGAGTGGCCAATCCCATCCCCTATGGTTGGTTCCTTTTTTATGCCTCTCCGCAGCTTGTGATGATCCAATCTAAGCTCTCAACATGTGTTGTTTGTTTTTAATTAAGTGATTCCTAATTGAATATACTGTTACAAGTGAATACGCTAATCTGAAGAAGCGGTGTTAAACCGCGAAACACATTTTTGGAGCAGTACACTTGACAGTAATATTTTTATACAAGATGATTTTGTCTGTGAAGTTAAATATTTTTCACATGTTTTTAATGTTATACAAACTTTGTAAATAAAATATATATTTTTATATGCTGTTTGGTATGTTCTCAAAGTTATATGTAGATACCGGCAGGCCACCTTTTTAAGCCCTTTAAAAACACCCCCCTTTTCTTCTAGTATTGTTCTTTTCATATAGTTGGCTCTTTCTCAAAAAACGTAATTCCCTTGGCCTCCAAGACTCAACTTTTTCTTAATTTTCCTCATATCTATCTCATCTCACCATCAGTGCCACCTTGAATGCTATCTTCTCCTCTTCTCCATTTCATAGGGGTCACCCAAGACTCTGTCCTTGGGTCCCTTTTATTCTGTATCTACACCTCCTCCCTGGGTCAGTTGATAACCTCCCCATGGCTTCCAATACCATCTCTACACGGCCAACACAAAAAACTATTTCTCAACTCCTCACCTCATCCCTTCAGTCTCCTCAAATGTCAACAATTTACCAACTGACATTTCGGGAATGGATATTACACCACTTCCTCAAACTCAATGTTTTAAAAACGTGCTGTTATCTCTATATAAATCCTGTATAATAATAATTAAAATAGTAATATTCTATTTAAAATTCCCTTAGAAATCCTTTCAATGCTTCTAAAGTCTATCAGTCCAACTAGGCAATTCTCTTCATGTAAATATACACTGAACAAAATTATAGATGCAACACTTATGTTTTTACCCCCATTTTTCATGAGCTGAACTCAAAGATCTAAGACTTTTTCTATGTACACAACAAGCCTATTTCTCTCAAATATTGTTCACAAATCTGTCTAAATCTGTGTTAGTGAGCACTTCTCCTTTGCCGAGATAATCCATCCACCTCACAGGTGTGGCATATCAAGATGCTGATTAGACAGCATGATTATTGCATAGGTGTGCCTTAGGCTGGCCACAATAAAAGGCCACTCTAAAATGTGCAGTTTTATCACACAGCACAATGCTACAGATATTGCAAGTTTTGAGGGAGCGTGCAATTGGCATGCTGACTGCAGGAATGTCCACCAGAGCAGTTGCCCGTGAATTGAATGTTCATTTCTCTACTATAAACTGTCTCCAAAGGCGTTTCAGAGAATTTGGCAGTACATCCAACCGGCCTCATAACCACAGACCACGTGTAACCACACCAGCCCAGGACCTCCACATCCAACATCTTCACCTCCAAGATCGTCGTAGACCATCCACTCGGACAGCTGCTGCAACAATCGGTTTGCATAACCAAAGAATTTCTGAACAAACTGTCAGAAACCGTCTCAGGGAAGCTCATCTGCATGCTCGTCGTCCTCATCGGGGGCTCCACCTGACTGCACTTCGTCGTCGTAACTGACTTGAGTGGGCAAATGTTCACATTCAATGGCGTCTGGCACTTTAGAGAGGTGTCCTCTTCACGGATGAATCCCGGTTTTCTGAAATCTTTGAGTTCAGCTCATAAAAAATGGGGGCAAAAACAAGTGTTGCGTTTATAATTTTGTTCAGTATATAAGTGAACATGTGATCTGCTCCACAATCAGCGCTTTGTACCAATGTAGATAGGTACAGGTATTCAACCAAAAAGTTAAACAACAATCATAGGTGCCATATTTCACAGGAATGCTGTGAGTATGTATGCATAAGCAGTCCAAGTTGTAATCATCTGTACTAAGTGGAGCTATTCATCATGCAAATATAGGCGGTCAGTACTTTCTTCTGGAGCTTATGCCTCGTACACACGCAACGATTATCGGCCGACCGATCGTCTGTCTTTTGTCCAGAGTTGTGTTTTGTTGGTTGGAATGTGCCTAGACTGCACACAAATTTTCTCAGCCAACAAAAATCTACTTCAGAAGTGATGTCAGTTGCTGGTTTACTTTCTGTGTTTTTTCTTCTCTGAGCATGCCCAGTCTTGCTCATCAGATTTTTGTCTGCCGAAATCTGTACTGACTGACGGAAAATCGGCCGTTGTGTTGACGGCCAACAAAAATTTTATAGCCTGCACACCAAATTTTTTTCGGCCGAAAAGTCAGAGTCGGTTGTCGGAAGCATTATACTAACAAGCCGAAAATCGGCCGATCGGACGTTGGCCGAAAATTCACGGCCAATTATCGACGCGTGTGTACAGGGCTTTAGTCTGAGAACCAGGCAGAACTCCTGTCCAAAGATGACTTATAGCGTGTATAAAAATATCCACAATGCAACAATTGTTCACTACAGATTTCCATGAAGGCTAGAACGATATATGATGTTTGACAAGGGAAAGCACTTAGCTACAATGAAATGGTGTTAAATCAATAAGCAGCACATGGGAATAACGCCGAGTTTGCTGGAAAAAGTTCACACGGCAAAATTTGGCCGCCAACTCTTATGTGCTTGTGCATGAAAGTGGCATTAAATCCATTGAAGAGTATCCAATAAAACTGCTGTGTGTACAAACAGGGTGGATCTTACCAGGCAGATTCTTTAAAGTTGTACTAAATGCTCTAAACTTTTTAATTAGTGGACTCTTATTATTCAGGGGAATATTCCCTAATGCATTGGTTCCCAACCTAAGTCCTCAAGTACCCCCTACAGGTCATGATTTTAGGCTTGCCTTTACCTTGCACAGGTGCTTTAATACAATGTCAATGGCTTAGTACTTCTGACAGCTGTTTTATTGAAGGGAAATTGCCAAAATATGGCCTTTTGTGGGTACTTGAGGACAGGTCTGAAGCCCCTGCCCTAGTACATTGCTTACTTAATGAGTGTGCCAAGAACTAACTTGTTTAGCTCTTCACTCCAGAATGCTCTGTGCCACTTCCCCGAACTTCTGGGTAGGAGCGCACATACCGAGGACACAGTGAAGGTAGGGTAGTGTGAGCACAGGGAACTAAAAATAATTGGACAGCCCAGGCTCCTGCTGTTGTCAATCTACTTGTTAGGGGGAAGGAGGTGCAGGAGGATGTGGCTTACCACTGTAAGCTTCAGTAATATCTATTTCTATCCATGTTGGGGGGTGTTATTCTTTATGTCAGATTTTGATTTATTTTAGTCATAGTCTGTTGACTAAAATGCCATTTTAGTTTTAGTTGTATTTTAGTCATCTGAATTGTTTTAGATTTGGTCGTATTTTAGTTGACTAAAATCGAATAGGTTTAGTTAAAGTGTAATGCATTATTTAAGCATTTCTCAAGAATTTCCAAACTCATTATATAGGCCTGGTAAAATTTTTATATCATGTTATTATTTATTGAATTAAGGTTTGGAGGCCTGTAATGCACAATGAGTGCTTTGGACAGTCTGAGGAGGCCTATAATGTACAGTGCCCTGGACGGTCTGAGGAGGCCTGTAATGCACAGTGCTCTGGATGGTCTGAGGAGGCATGTAATGCACAGTGCTCTGGATAGTCTGAGGAGGCATGTAATGCACAGTGAGTGCTCTGGATGGTCTGAGGAGGCCTGTAATGTACAGTGCTCTGGACAGTCTGGGGAGGCCTGTAATGCACAGTGCTCTGGTTGGTCTGAGGAGACCTGTAATGCTTAGTGCTCTGAATGCTCTGAGGAGGCCTGTAATACGCAGTGAGTGCTCTGGACAGTCTGAGGAGGCCTGTAATGCGCAGTGAGTGCTCTGGACAGTCTGGGGAGGCCTGTAATGCACAGTGCTCTGGTTGGTCTGAGGAGACCTGTAATGCTTAGTGCTCTGAATGCTCTGAGGAGGCCTGTAATACGCAGTGAGTGCTCTGGACAGTCTGAGGAGGCCTGTAATGCGCAGTGAGTGCTCTGGACAGTCTGAGGCGGCCTGTAATGCACTGTGAATTCTCCGGATGTTCCGAGGAGACCTGTAATGCACAGTGAGTGCTCTGGACAGTCTGGGGAGGCCTGTAATGCACAGTGCTCTGGTTGGTCTGAGGAGACCTGTAAAGCTTAGTGCTCTGAATGCTCTGAGGAGGCCTGTAATGCGCAGTGAGTGCTCTGGACAGTCTGAGGCGGCCTGTAATGCACTGTGAATTCTCCGGATGTTCCGAGGAGACCTGTAATGCACAGTGAGTGCTCTGGACAGTCTGGGGAGGCCTGTAATGCACAGTGCTCTGGTTGGTCTGAGGAGACCTGTAAAGCTTAGTGCTCTGAATGCTCTGAGGAGGCCTGTAATGCACAGTGAGTGCTCTGGACAGTCTGAGACGGCCTGTAATGCACTGTGAGTTCTCTGGATGTTTCGAGGAGACCTGTAATGCTCAGTGAGTGCTCTGGACATCCGAGGAGGCCTGTAATGCACAGTGCTCTGAACGGTCTGAGGAGGCCTGTAATGCAGACAGTGAGTGTTCTGGATGGTCTGAAGAGGCCTGTAATGCACACAGTAAACATTTTGGATGGTTTGCAGAGGCCTGTAATGCGCAATGCTCTGGGCAGTCTGAGGAGGCCTATAATGCACAGGGCTCTGGACGGTCTGAAGTAGCCTGAAATGCACACAGTGCTCTGAATGGTCTGAGGAGGCCTGCAATGTACACAGTGCTCTAGAGGGGATAAGGAGGCCTGTAATACTGTACAGGGCTCTGGACAGTCATCTGAGAAGGCCTGTAATGCTCAGTGAGTGCTCTGGATGGTCTGCGAAGGCCTGTAATGCACAGTGCTTTGGGCAGTCTGAGAAGGCCTGTATTGCACAGTGCTCTGGACGTTCTGAGGAGGCCTGTAATGCACACAGTGAGTGTTCTGGATGGTCTGAAGAGGCCTGTAATGCACACAGTAAACATTTTGGATAGTCTGCAGAGGCCTGTAATGCGCAATGCTCTGGGCAGTCTGAGGAGGCTTGTAATGCACAGTGCTCTGGATGGTCTGAGCTCTGAGGAGGCCTATAATGCACAGGGCTCTGGACGGTCTGAAATAGCCTGAAATGCACACAGTGCTCTGAATGGTCTGAGGAGGCCTGCAGTGCACACAGTGCTCTAGAGGGGATAAGGAGGCCTGTAATACTGTACAGTGCTCTGGACAGTCATCTGAGAAGGCCTGTAATGCTCAGTGAGTGCTCTGGATGGTCTGCGAAGGCCTGTAATGCACAGTGCTCTGGGCAGTCTGAGGAGGCTTGTAAAGCACAGTGCTCTCGGCAGTCTGAGAAGGCCTGTATTGCACAGTGCTCTGGACAGTCATCTGAGGAAGACTGTAATGCACAGTGCTCTGGATGGTCATTTGAGGAGGCCTGTACTGAACACAGTGCTCTGGACAAAAACTTAGTTTTTATCACTAGAAACATGCCACTGACACAAATTATGACAAAAATATTTCATCAACGAAATTAACACTGATGTCGGGAGCATGCATGTGACGTTGGCTCCATGGGACTCCCTATAAGAATGGTGTCACCAAAAAACAGGAGCTTAAAAAGATAACATTTTAAGAGAGGATAAGCACAGCATCCACAGGCTTGAAACAAACACTACATGCAATCACGATAATAGCTAAGGTCTGTAGCACTATATGGTTTTACCTTTTGACGTGCTGTATATAATAGGGAAGATAGAGAGAATCCCTTTATCCCCTGCAGTGGGCTCTGATAAAGACCAACATTCACTTACCTCCGGAGAGCCTGTGTCATCAACTGCTAGGGGGCACCATAACATCCCAAATTATTTAAATTTCTGCGTGTGTTGCTGTTGGGGATTTTCCTTCGTGTTCTGACGGGTGAAACATTGTTGGTATGACAGGAAGTCAAGGGAAATGTTTCTAATGTAGCTCCAGATAGCTGTAAAGCCCAACAGGAGTTCTTACCTTCCCCCACCCTATCCAAACTGACCGCTTTATAGCAAGATGTAGCAAATGATGAAACAACAATTGGAACAAATGGTTTTCTTATAGAGGAATTTACACAACCCGCATCTAGTAGCATCTAGCGATCCAAAAAACAAGAATGGAGCACTGTGCCATTATGCGAGATTAATTGCTACCACATGCATTTTTTATATACTGTATAGGGAGCTGTTTGTTCCATTTCTTTGGCAATTATTTGGCAAGTGGTTCAATTTCTTAGTAGCAATAATATCTCACTAATAGCTTATCTGGGTGGGCAGGTTGTGGAGAGAGAGTCCTCCAGAAATAGAAAATGAAACCCTACTTCCATTCGTAATGTAACTTTAAGGTTTAAGGAGATGTGGTAGGTCGGGGCTCCACTGTCAAAGTCACAAATCATACTTGTCCTCCTCTGGTCCCAGACGCAACTCTTCTTCCTGTGAGCCCAAGGTATCCTGGACTCAGCCCTTGGAGAGACAGGCCACCAAGCCTCCTTGGGTTAACAGGAGAATGATGCTTAGAACAACACCAACGTCATTACCTGGGCCCCATTCTGTGCATCATAGAGAAATGCCTCTCACTGCCATAGTAAGAAGTAGACCAGACCAAAGACAGGTTCAAAAATATATTTTTCAAAAAGGGAGTTTTAAGGGAAAGGATGTAGTTTGCTCAACCTGCAATTGGGATCTTATCTCTTTAAAGCGGATTTCCGGCCACAAAAAAAAAATTTCAATGAAAATACCCCCGGGACAGTCAGGGCTAGTACATTCCACAATGGCTAGCCTCTGATCTGTCCCGTTTCGCACTTACCTGCAAGAAGAAATACTCACTTTTAAAATTTCTTCTCCAGCGTTGCCATCTCATGTGTGGGCAGCTGAAGCCAGCGCGATCCTCTTCTGTGTCCTCTTCCGCCCTCTTCTGTCCCACGATGCACTGCGCGGGGCCCGCCGTCACTTCCGGGGCTGCAGCGTCATCCCTGCACAGCTTCTGGGTATGCCCAGAAGCTGTTTAGCAAGGTATGACATCGCCTGAACCGGAACTGACGTCGGGGCCGGTGCAGGCGCATTGATTCCTGGGAGCGATGGCGTTCAGCTCCCAGGAATCATTGCAAAGCGGAAGTGATGGCGCAGGCCGCAGCCGCTGAGGGAGGAAGTGGAAGAAAGGTGAGTATATTTTTCTGCAAATTAAAAGGTAAGTTAAAAAAAAAAAAATCTTAATTATCCCTTTCTGTTTCAGGTGACCTATAGCAAGCGGATGGCCCAAAATCGACTATGTCGATTTTGGGGCCGGAACTCCGCTTTAATACCAACAGGTAGGTGGGCAGTCTCTTCAATTCGGTTGTGTGTCATTGTTGATAGACAATGACGAGATAGACAGACGAGAATTGTTTGCTTTGCAGGAACTTTCTGTACAACTGTCTCGCTATCTCTTTGTCATCGCTATTTACCTGCTCCCTAGCCCCTTTTTCTTTGCTTTTGACTATTCTTTTAGTTCTTGTTATACAGTATCTCACAAAAGTGAGTACACCCCTCACATGTTTGTAAATATTTTATTCTATCTTTTCACGTGACAACACTGAAGAAATGACACTTTGCTACAATGTAAAGAAGTGAGTGTACAGCTTGTATAACAGTGTAAACTTGCTATCCGCTCAAAATAACTCCGCACGCAGCCATTAATGTCTAAACTGCTGGCAACAAAAGTGAGTACACCCCTAAGTAAAAAATGCCCAAATTGGGCCAAAAGTGTCAATATTTTGTGTGGCCACCATTTTTTACAGCACTGCCTTAACCCTCTTGGGCATGGAGTTCACCAGAGCTTCACAGGTTGCCGCCGCTCCTCCCACAGCCTGCCTCCCACTGTGTCTCCCACGGCGTGCCAAAACCATGTGCACAAAGTCACGTAGCACTACTTGACTGAGCGCAGCAACTGGTATGGGGCATGGAGTTCACCAGAGCTTAAAAGGTTGCCACTGGAGTCCTCTTCCACTCCTCCATGATGACATCACAGAGCTGGTGGATGTTAGAGACCTTGCACTTCTCCACCTTCCATTTGAGGATGCCCCACAGACGCCGTTCCAGTAATCCATGTCCTTAGTGTGCTTGTCTTCAGCAAACTGCTTGCGGTTTTTCTTGTGAATCAACTTTAGAAGGGTTCCTTCTGGGATGACAGCCATGCAGACCAATTTGATGCAGTGTGCGGCGTACGGTCTGAGCGCTGACAGGCTGACTCCCCACCCCTTCAACCACTGCAGCAATGTTGGCAGCACTCATACGTCTATTTCCCAAAGACAACCTCTGGATATGACGCTGAGCACGTGCACTCAACTTTTTTGGCCTGTTCTGAGTGGAACCTGTCCTGATAAATCGCTGTATGGTCTTGGCCACTGTGCTTAAGCTCAGTTTCAGGGTCTTGCCATTCTTTTTATAGCCTAGGCCATGTTTATGTAGAGCAACAATTATTTTTTTCAGATCCTCAGAGTGTTCTTTGACATGAGGTTCCATGTTGAACTTCCAGTGACCAGTATGGGAGAGTGAGAGCGATAACACCAAATTTAACACACTTGCTCCCCATTCACACCTGAGACCTTGTAACACTAACGAGTCACATGACACCGGGGAGGGAAAAGGGCAAATTTGGCCCAATTTGGACATTTTCACTTAGGGGTGTACTCACTTTTTTTGCCAGCAGTTTAGACAATAATTGCTGTGTGTCGAGTTATTTTGAGGGGACAGCAAATTTACACTGTTATACAAGCTGTACACTCCTTTACATTGTAGCAAAGTGTCTTTTCTTCCGTGTTGTCACATGAAAAGATAGAATAAAACATTTTTAAAAATGTGAGGGATGTACTCACTTTTGTGAGATACTGTATTTTCCTCTATGCCTCGCTCTGTCTATCCCCCCTCCTCTTTCCTCCTCATAGTCATATATATATATATATTGGTAGGTTCATATCTTCAGCCGTAGCACCATAGGTTCAATTAATGCATTCTTTATATCCCTAATATACATAAGTTAATTCAGCACCATATGTGCCTTTGCACCCTGAGGCTCTCTGATTTCCTTTGCATTAATATATGAATATTAACAAGGGTAATTGCTCTTGTTGGCTACAGAGGTGAAGCGCTTCCTCACCATACGTTTTCTAGTGTTTTTCTCAGCTGTCAATTAAATTAAAACCTGTGTATGTTTCATTACTACATCCCCATGCAGCATAACAGAAGGAAAATAAGGAATTTAATGGGGTTAATTAGTCCAGATTTAGTTAGGAAAGGATCCAGGAAGTTGTTAGCAGCTGTGAAGCTTCCCCTTTCCCACAAAGCTTACTATCTAATGGTCGGTGCCTTGTTTTTTATTAGTGATCTAGTGATCATTCCGAGTATGTATAGAACATTTTCAAAAGACATCAGGTAGAGGATACAGCAGAGCGTACGTAAAATAAGACACCTGTTATGATTTTACATTTGCTTTTATTGATAACCTGTTAGGGGAATGTAGGATAGACTGACCATTCATAGAGACATGGTCAATAATTTCCTAATAATGGTAAATAATTGGATTATATGGGATTTCTCAACCTTTTCACCACAGAGGAACCCTTAACACAATTTTCAGGGTGCTTGGAAACCCTGCAAAAACCAGTTCATTAGTGCTCAGTGGAAAGAGCACCCTTACAATGGTAGTCGGTGGGAAAAATGTTCTTCTTTTAGTAATAAACAAAATGCCACCCTTACAGATAGCTAAACATATCATTGGTGTCATGCTGCTGGCTCTGCCAAGTAGTGTTTTTAACTGGAACTATGAAAGCACTATCAGATGAGGTGGGGTCAATAGGAACCCCTAGCAACCCCTGGAAGCACCCTTGGGTTCCATGGAATCCTGGTAGAGAGCTGTAGCCTATAGACTCCCTGCAGCTGATCTTTTCTTTATTACTAACCTTCATACCTTCCTCTGCTTTGTATTTGTGTGGGGAATGGCCATCTTGATAAAGGAGCAGGGTTTGCTTCTGCTTGTCAGAGATGCCCCTCTGATGACTGGTGGGGGAAGTTAGAAGAATAACAGGAGGTGTAGAGGAAGTACCGTATTTTCCGGCGTATAAGACAACTGGGCGTATAAGACGACCCCCCCTAATTTTCATCTACCGGTAATACTTATGCTTAGGTTACCTTGGAGATATTATACTCGGCGTATAGGACGACCCCCCATTTTTGGGGGATTTTTTTGAGGTTCAAAAGTAGTCTTATACGCCAGAAAATACAGTGTATATATATATATAGAGAGAGAGAGAAGAAGCAGGGAGATCTGTGCACTACACTGCACATCAGAGTCCTCTTCGGATTCCCCTCCTTTACATCAGGGTCTCCTGTAGAGTTCCCCTCACATCAGAGTCCCTATGAGTGTCCCACTAACATTTGAGTTCCTATCAGAGTCTCCTTTTTAACCACATTACCACCGGAGGATTTTGCTGTCTTACGTCTAGGCCACTTTTTGCGATTCGGCACTGTGCGACTTTAACTGACAATTGCGCGGTCATGCAACGCCGTACCCAAACGAAATTGACGTCCTTTTTTTCCCACAAACAGAGCTTTCTTTTGGTGGTATTTTATCACCTGTGCGATTTTTACTTTTTGCGCTATAAACAAAAAAAGAGTGACAATTTTGAAAAAATAACAATATTTTCAAATTTTTTTATATGAAATCCCCCCCCCCCCCCCAAAAAAAAATGTAAGAATCGAATTTTTTTTTTAAATTTTTGGCCAATTTGTTTTCTGCTACCTATGTTTGGTAAAAAAAATCACAATAAGCGTATTTTGATTGGTTTGCGCAAAAGTTATCGCATTTACTAACTAAGGGAAAGATTTTTGTCATTTTTGTTTTTTTTTTAACGAGTAATGGCGGCGATCTGCGATTTTTTTTTTGCGGGACTGCGACATTGCGGCGGACAGATCGGACCCTTGACTGACATTTTTGACACTTTTGGGTACCAGTGACATTACTACAGTAATCAGTGCTATACATATGCACTGTTACTGTAAAAATGACACTGGGAGTGAAGGGATTAACTTTATTGGAGAGGGAGGGGTTAAGGGTGTCCCTAGGGGCGTGTTTCTTACTGTCATTGGATGTGGCTGTGTGTGTAACAGCACAGATCAACGATCCTACATAGCAAGACAGAGTGATCTGTGCTTTTACACAGGGGAGAATGACAGGCGGCTTTGTTTACATTAGCCGCCTGCCTTTCTCCCTCTACCCGACGATCGCGAGTGACCGGCGGACGTCGGGTCCGCCGGTCACACGCGCCGGCTTCTTCGGGTACGAGCGGGGGCGGGAGCGTTCCTCCGGCGGCGCGCGCTCGCCCCCTATTCGCTCCCAGGCTAGTGACGTACCGATACGTCACTTTGCCTGGGAGGGGCTGACCGCCGCCGTATATAGCCGGGCGGCGGTCGGCAAGTGGTTAATGAGAGTTCCATCAAAGTCCCCCTTACTTTAGAGTCCATATGAGAGTCCACCCATACCTCACACTCTTACAGTGTAGCTGAGAGCCTGAAGAACCCCAGAGCATGGCAGTAGCAGGTGGAGGCAGAACAGGTCTTGATAGAAGAAGTGCCATCCTCCTGTGAATACTGGGGCAAGAGCATAATTGGATATTAGGTCTCCAGCGGTCCTAGCAACCAACAACCATACAATGACTGCACAGTTGGGGGAACCTGCGTTGGAGACCCAGGAGGTTGTGGATGTTGGGGAGAAATAGGGACCAAAGGCTGACCTAAAGATCTATGTGAGTTCTGATACCTCCCAAAATGTATACCCATGGACCCACATCACCCTTCTGAAAGGTAGGTAATATTTTTACATGCCCCAATGACATATTCATTTTAAAAGATAGAGGACAAGGTCACTTTTATTGCTGAATCTTTCTTAACCACAGGCAAACTAGGAGCTTTGCCTCTGCAGTGTAAAGACACAGCATACTATAGAAATACTTGACTTAATATTTTCCAGCAGAGAAAGCAAAATATTCTCTTTTTGTTTCCAAGAGCCCCATTGGAGCAATTTGCCCTTAACAGTTTGTTCGATTTAACTAAAAAAGAAAATTTGCCTCCAAGGCCCAACTCCCTAAAGAAGAGTGCAGAGCAGGGAAGTCAGGATCTGGCCTGCAGGAAAAAAACAGAAAAAGGAAGATATATCTGAGGACAAAGCAGGAGAAATTGTTTCCAACATTGATTTAGTGAATCTATTTTGGTAGATGAACTTTGCCGCAGAATCTCAAAGCTTCTTCATTTTTTTTTTTGTATAGATGCATCTTATATAAAATATCCATTATCTTAATAAATGTATAAAACTTTCTCCTCTCTAACACTGTTTACATAGCAGTAAATGTAGACAGCTTTTCAAAAGAATACTTTAAATCAGGGGGTCAAGAACCTTTTTGGCTGAGAGAGCCACGAACACCACATATTTTCAAATGTAATTCTGTGAGATCCATACACTATATTTCAGGGGTCGGGAACCTTTATTTAAGTAAGTAACGCAGTGACGAATTGCAAAAAATGGCCTGGTCATTAAGGGGGTAAAACCTTCCAGGGCTGAAGTGGTTAAAGGAGCAGAAATATTAAAGTTGACTTCCCCTGTTCACACTAGTGCGATTTGCAGGGCACGACAATGGAAAGGAGAAATAACCTTAGTGCAAACAGAAAGTGGATGTGTAGCCCATATGTGCCAAAATGTCAATATCTGGGGAAATGTTATTAAAAAATTCCACTGTATAAAGTTAAATGAAACAGAAAAAGTGTTAAAATTATTAAAATAATAAAATTCATTTTAAAAAACTCTTAACTATAAACAGCGATTAGATATCACTGTGAATGCCAAAGTGGAGCAACAATTCTAGAGCTATCATTTATTGCTAACTATTAACTAATGACCTCCTAAAACCTTTTCTATTAAACTGTAGCCTATGGACAGTTTTGGGTTCTGAAGCTTTCAGCATTTCATGAGTGTGCAGAGTTTTAAAGCTTGACATGTTTGGTACCTATTTACTGGACACAACCCCATCTTTTATAAATTGGGCTTATATATACAGTATCTCAGAAAAGTGAGTACACCCCTCATATTTTTGTAAATTATTTATTATATCTTTTCATGTGACGACACTGAAGAAATGACACTTTGCTACAAGAAGTGAGTGGACAGCTTGTATAACAGTGTCAATTTGCTGTCCCCTCAAAATAACTCAACACACAGCAATTGATGTCTAAACCACTTGCAACAAAAGTAAGTACACCCCTAAGTGAAAATGTCCAAATTGGGCCCAATTAGCCATTTTCCCTTCCCAATGTCATGTGACTCGTTAGTGTTACAAGGTCTCAGGTGTGAATGGGGAGCAGATGTGTTAAATTTGCTGTTATCGCTCTCACTCTCATACTGGTCCCTGGAAGTTCAACATGGCACCTCATGGCAAAGAACTCTCTGAGGATCTGGAAAAAAGATTTGTTGCTCTACATAAATATGGCCTAGGCTATAAGAAGATTGCGAAGACCCTGAAACTGAGCTGCAGCATGGTGGCCAAGACCATACAGCAGTTTAACAGGACAGGTTCCAGTCAGAACAGGCATTGCTATGGTTGACCAAAAGGGTTGATTGCACGTGCTCAGTGTCAAATCCAGAGGTTGTCTTTGGGAAACGGAAATATGAGTGCTGCCAGCTTTGCTGCAGAGTTTGAAGGGGTAGGGGGTCAGCCTGCCAGGGCTCAGACCATATGCCGCACACTGCATCAAATTGATCTGCATGGCTGTTATCCCAGAAGGAAGCCTCTTCTAAAGATGATGCACAAGAAAGCCTACAAACAGTTTGCTGAAGAAAAGCATGCTAAGGACATGGATTTCTGGTCTAATGAGACCAAGATAAATGTATTTTGATCAGATGGTGTCAAGCGTGTGTGGCGGCAACCAGGTGAGGAGTACAAAGACAAGGGTGAATTACTTGACTGTATCAAGCATGATGGTGGGAGTGTCATGGTTAGGGGCTTCATGAGTGCTGCCGGCACTGGGGAGCTACAGTTAATTGAGGGAACCATGAATGTCAACATGTACTGTGACAAACTGAAGCAGAGCATGATCCCCTCCCTTCAGAGACTGGACCGTAGGGCAGTATTCCAACATAATGATCCCAAACACACCTCCAAGACTACCAAGGCCTTGCTAATGAAGCTGAGGGTAAAGGCGATGGACTGGCCAAGCATGTCTCCAGACCTAAACTCTATTGAGCATCTGTGAGGCATCCCTAAATAGAAGGCGGAGGAGCGCAAGGTCTCTAACATCCACCAGCTCCATGATGTCATCATGGAGGAGTGGAAGAGGACTCCAGTGGCAACCTTTGAAGCTCTGGTGAACTCCATGCCCAAGAGGGCTAAGGCAGTCCTGGAAAATGATGATGGCCACACAAAATATTGACATTGTTTGTATGGAATTCGCTGATGATCGCAAGAAAAGCAGTAAAATAGATCCCCTGCAGCTAGTAACAGTAGACTGTCAATTAACTGTATCTCCCCAGTGCCGGCAGTACTCATGAAGCCCCAAACCATGACACTCCCACCATCATGCTGTGGTGGATCTGTTGTTGCTGGGGGAAGATTTTGTTGCAGTGAGTCTATTGTTGCTGGGGGGGGGGGCCCAGCAACAATAGACTCACTGCAACAAAATCTTTCCCCAGCAACAACAGATCCACCACAGCAACAATAGCAACGTTAGTTTGCTACAGCATGCAGCAACAATAGACCCCTCCCTCAACCGCATATCTCTTCCAGCAACATTTGTGCCCGAGAAACATAGAACACCCCCCAGGATAATACGTTCCCCACCAGCAACAATGGACCATCTCAGCAACAATACATCGCCTGCAACAATGGATCCTTCTGAACAGCAAAAGATCCCCCAGCAGCTAGCATCCATAGACCCTCCAGCACACCCCACCAGCACATACCACCCTTGCCATTACATACATTCAGGTACCGGAACTGCGTTGCCCACATTCCTGCTGAAAAAAAAGCCCTATTCATGGGTATATAGGGGAATCTTCATGCTGAACATTGTTGAGCTTTAAGGAATCCATGACAAATCTCTAAGCTGTAAATGGAAGCTAAAAACAAGCTCCCACTGACCTCTATAGTTGCAGGCACATGGAGTAAATCATCTAAAAAATTTGCAGTCAAAGCTCTCCATAGCACTGCATATCTCAGTGGTGATTCACTGTTGCAGCCTTCCAATGTCTTAGTGCTGTTTGACACGGGCGGACCGATCAGACCATCCATTGCTCTCTGGATGGCTGACACCCGATCCTATCCACTAAAAGCATACAGATGGGGATCCACTCCCCATGTGTCTGGCAGATTGGACCAAATAACAGTTGGATGTAAATGGACAGGCGGTCTGTTTACATTCGACCGCCAGTAGAGGAAAGTGGACTGTGTGTCATTTTGGCATAAGCACTGATCCCCGCTTAGCAGGCGGATCCGCTGGCGGTATCCGACAGCGTGAAAGAGCCCTAGAGCAAACAAATAAAAAGCTACTTTGGAAAAGCTGAAGGAGCAGAGTGCTGAGACATGATGTAATATGAATTTTTATTCTCTCTATTCTGAACCTTGACCATTTTCCATAGGAATGGCTTTCCATGACTCTCCTATACTCCCTAGTGGCTCTTTGCTCCTCTGCTGCCGAGGTTTGTGATGTCCCTTCCCCTGTCATGTGACAGTGCTCGGGCCTAGTGATTGGCTGCAAGGTTTGGTTACCAACACAGGGGAGCAGGTCACATGAATGGTACAACTTCCTTTCATCAATAATAATGTTAGCCTATAGTAGGAAACACCTGCTGGCATGGAGAGCTGGCAGGCAAATTGAAAAGCTGGTGACACCATTTATGAAATGGGGACACATCCAGGGACATTTTTTCTGGGGAAAGCCTCCAGAAATCAGGGACTGTCCCCAGAAATCCGGGACATCTGGTCAGCCTATCCTAACGTTCAGCTCTGATAGCTGGTCACTGTAAAAGGATCTTAGTCTTCTTTTTTTGTTGTCAGGGACAATGGTTCTATTAACCACTTGCCGACTGCCGCACAACTATTTACGTCGGCAGTCAGCCCCTCACAGGCAGAGTAACGTAGGGGTATGCCGCTAGCCTGTGAGGGTTTTGGGAGCGAGCGCACGCCACCGGAGGCACGCTCCTGCTCCTGCGCGCTCACGGACCCCCCCGCGCGTGTGCCCGGTGGACCCGATGTCCGCCGGGCACTCGCGATCGTCCCTGACAGCGGGAGAAAGTCAGTTCTCCCTGTGTAAGAATGGTGATCAAACGGTTCTACTATGTAGGACCGTTGATCACTGTTCTTACACATCAAGCCACAGTCAATCACAGTTAGAAGCACGCCCCTAGGACACACTTAACCCCTCCCTCTCCAATACAGTTAACTCCTTCACTGCCAGTGTCATTTTTACAGTAACAGTGCATATATATATATAGCACTGATTACTGAAGTAATGTCACTGGTAACCCCAAAAGTGTCAAAAATGTCAGTCAAGGGTCCGATCTGTCTGCCCCAATGTCGCAGTCCTGCAAAAAAAATTGCAGATCGCCGCCATTACGCGCTAAAAAAAAAAACAACAAAAATGACAAAAATCTTTCCCTTTGTTAGTAAACGCAATAACTTTTGCGCAAACCAATCAAAATACGCTTTTTGCGATTTTTTTTTTTTACCAAACATAAGGTAAAAAAAAAAATTGGCCTAAAATGTTAAAACATTTTGATTTTTACATTTTTTTTGGGGGAATTTCATATAAAAAAATGTGAAAAATATTGTTATTTTTGCAAAACTGACGCTCTTTTCTTGTTTATAGCGCGTGATCAAAAAATCGCACAGGTGATCAAATACCACTAAAAGAAAGCTCTGTTTGTGGGAAAAAAAGGACGCCAAATTTGTTTAGGTACAGCGTCGCACGACCGTGCAATTGTCCGTTAAAGTCACGCAGTGCCGAATCGCAAAATAGGCCCTGGTCAGGAAGGGGGTAAAATCTTCTGGGCTTAAGTGGTTAAAGAAATGCAAAGAATAGAGTAAAAAACACAGACTTCTCCTTTTAGAACCTTTGAAAATTCCAGCTCGCCAAAATGAAAACATACAAAATTCATTTTGTGAGGATGCAACTTCTTCCTAGCCCTTATTAGGAAAGATCTCACTTTATCCCCCAGTCGATCATCGCTCACAAAACTCATATATTACAATTACCACTCAACATATTATCTCCCCCTCCAAGCTGCTGAGGTGGCACATCCTGCCAACAATTGCATTTTTTCCCTGAAATCAATAAAGCTGTTTGACCGTAACGCCGCAAAATGTCAACTGTCGAAAACATATTTCATAAATCAAGTCCCTTCATACTGGAACTTTCAGAGTCTATTGTCAGCTTGATTAAGATCAAAATCAAATAAAGCTTTTTATGTTTTTTACCGACCTGCTAATTTGTTACAGTCCTCGAAAAATTACTACATTGAAAACTCATAAAAGCGTCTGGGATTTGTTTTTTTTTTCCACTTTCTTTTTTTTTTTTTTTTTTTAAATCTCTCATTCAGACCCGATCTGCCAATTTGCATTAATCAGGATCAGATAGATGCTGACCCTAAGGTATTATATTTCAATTAATTGATTTTCTGCCACTTTAATTGCATTTTGGTGAGGGTCTTTTATCTTTTTGTGACACTGGGGGCAATGCATCAAGGCGTATGGATCTGTACCGCAAAGACAAGTTGTTTCTGATTTTTGTAGGTTAGTGTTAAAGTGACATCCAGCTTTGTTGTAAGAAGCAATTTCTACAACTTACATTGCATTTATTAGCAAAGTTTATTGCCGATCCTTATCTGCTTCTTGTCTGAAGACCATGCAAGCGCCCTTCTTTTTTTTCGGCTGCTGAATTTTTAAAAATAAGAGACAAATTGAAGATTCAAGAGGGAACAAATGCCCACATAGCTTTCCTATCACAAAGGGTGGAGGTCCTATGGGGTCTTTTGGCCGGTTCACTGATCCATCTTCTTGTTTGTATCTTCTTTAGCTGCTTCCTGATTGTTCTGCTCTGGTGATTGTTATTTGGGCAGTGAGGGCTATGCTCTACTAGGGGCTTGATGTTTGCTGCAGTCCTAGCTTTGTACGCACAGTATTGCCGGATCATAGTACTTTTTTTGTATGGTCAGGTAGGATCTACAGCTGCACAGAGAAGAGAGAAGGGTTGGAGAGATGGGGTGGCAGCAGGAGGGTTTTGCGTAACCTCTCTTACTGCCTGTTCAGGGGTGGTTTTTGTATGTAGGAACAAATGGTCATCAACAGTCTAGAACAGGGATCCTCAAACTACGGCCCTCCAGCTGTTGCGGAACTACACGTCCCATGAGGTATTGTAAAACTCTGACATTCACAGACATGACTAGTTATGATGGAAATTGTAGTTCCTGAACAACTGGAGGGCCGTAGTTTAAAGACCCCTGGTCTAGAAAGTCAGTGTTTGTACATAGAAGTACAGTTCCCACTATCCTATACATAACAAAGAATTTACAATCCTCATTACATCTAATATATGTTGATGTTCTGTAAAAGATAAGGGATCCATAAAGTTGGTGTAGGACCAAGCTAAGCTGGGCTATAGTCAGCTTGAGCTCTAATTATAATTGTTTCTATATATTGGGTTGCGTTCTTCTAAGTTCAGACTATTGTCTGCCCTTGCGACTTTACCTCATGTATCTGTGGGAGGAGCCTGACATGATGAGGAAGGCCTCTCCTAAACCTCTGGTTTAAGGCCCCTGATGGAGTGGACTGGTTGTACAAGAGTACAGAGTGGAAGAAGTGCCTGTTGATCTTACGAGCAACAGGGCTGAGTAGGGTGGTCAAGCCGGAGAAGAAGGAAGCCAGCGATGGACCACAGCAGAATGGGCTGGCTGGATGATAGTAGGTAAGTAGCAGGCTGGAACAGGTTGGTACTGGCTGGTAGCAGTCAGGTGATGAGCAGCCAGTGGCTGGTAGTGGGCAGGTGAGGAACAGGTCTTGGCTGGTCAGCGAGCAGGTGAAGAGCAGGTACTAGCTGGTAGCAGGTAGGTGCTTGGAGCAAATTGCTAGGCAGTGGGTGGGGCAACAGCAAAGCCAGATGTGACAGGCTAGAGAATGGTAATCAGATAAGGTCCAAGTACATTATTTTATCACATTATGACAGTTTACATTTTTTAATTTGTATTCAATATGTATTTGATATGTGCAAAGAGAGATCACATTTAATTAAGTAATAACAGATACAGATAACAAATGTCACAATATTAGAAAATATAACAAGAATACTACAAGAACTAAAGATGCTGTTTAACCACGGAGTCCCGCCCACTTTTGCGGCGTGGCCAGATGATTGGACCCAGGCACATGCTCGCCCTGGTAGAGACTCAATATTCCAAGTTATAACTGTAGTATATGGGACTTATATATAAGGATGGCCAACTCCACTTGCAAGCAAACTGACCTTTTAAGGTCCCAGTAAGTTTGTAATGACATTCCTTTGGTATGAAGCCAGCTAAGGTAACCAGGATATTAGAGAGTTTCTTAGATATTATGAGACAACTAGACAACTTTAATAGGGAAATAGGGAATATGCAATTTCCCCATCATACATAGACCAGAGCATGGTCAGAGTGCAGGCCAAAGTCGGTAATGGATCAGCAGTACAGTGGCAACAGGAGAAGGCAGAAGCAGAGGTCAGGAAGCAAGCCAAAGCCAGTGCTAGCAGAGCTCAAGGAGTGGTCAGGACAAGAGTTGTCCATAACTGGTATCAGATGCAGGTAACGGGTCACAGATCACGCTGGAAATACTGTAGACCTGACAGTACTGAACCTGAGTATTGGCTCAGCTTAAGTAGCCCACCTTGCACAAACATTAGTGACAGATGCACGTGTACGAGCACGCGTGCATGAGTACATGCGTTTTTACTAAGTGGATGTGTAAGACTATGCTGGCCTGCGACTGTGCACATAAATTTGCCTAGAGGAGCCATCTTGCCTGCTGGCATGCCCTTCTTTGTGTAGGGGGAAGGGGATTGGGAAATGCCGCTCAGGTGTGTGTCCAATCTGGTGCTGGCTAGATCCGCCGTCCGGAAAGATACATGTAGAAATGTGAAGCCGCACACAGATGAATGAAATCAAAAGCGGGATCTTTATTCTTCAAAATCATCCAGGATGACAAAATTGTCCTGGATGATTTTGAAGAATAAAGATACCGCTTTTGATTTCATTCATCTGTGTGCGGCATGCCCTTCTTGACAGACAAAATGTACCTGGCAGATAGAGCAGGAAGAAAAACTATTTTTGATGTACGAATACTTACTCCTTTCTGGCAAATCATGGATGTTTGTTGCCAGTAATTCATGCTGCTGAGGAATGGCATACATATTTGGGGTGACCTTGGAAAAAAGTTCTTTATCCTTCCAGGCTTTGCCTGCATTAAAGTTGTGCTGGAGGTCTTTTGTCTCCCAGGCCTATTGCCTGTGGGAGGGTCTTTGTTGAAAAAAGGGCTGATCCTTGGCCTAGGGAATGTATGTTGCCTTTCTAGAGGGTACAACAAGAAGGAGTCATGGCGTTGTATTTTGTTGAGAGACCATCTCCCAGGTGGATGAATGCCGGCGTCCACGCCGGTGTCCTCATATGGCATATCACGCTGTGTGCGGGCAACTGTCTGCAATCAAACCACCTGTGACATGACATAGGGGGCGGGACCCACGGTGCTTCGCAAGACATTTAAGGTGAATTAATCGGTTAGTGCTTCGAAAATAGATGAGCCTGCGTCATCCGCCAGGGGTGACCTGCTGGTATAAGTATCCTGCTGGTCGGTGGGAGCCTCTCTACTGCTGTAGCTACTGATCTCTGAACGTGGCCCCCGACCATGACACACAGGCAGCAATGAAAACCTGATGGATTTTGCAACGTTTCCCCACTTTGCCTAAAAAAATGAAAGGCTTGGAGGGAGTTCCACTTTTACTAAAGCTTTGTTGCTTAGTACCCTAGTCTGTAATTCCCTTTTAAATATGGAAATCAAGCCCATATTGTGTTTCTGTTAAAAAAAAAAGAGACGCTGCTGAGTCCTAGCTGTGGAGGCGCAATGCAAAATCAACTGCTCGTCGTTCCTTTGACTGCTCGCGCTTCACTAGATGTCAGTTGTGGCCTCGTGGGAAATCTCATCAAGGGCATCATTTGCATCTAGATTACATCAGCCTCATTATTCTCCTCCAGATGTGTAAAGAGAGCCACACGATGAGCTGATGAGCTCTGTATGCTCTGCAGCCTGCAAGCAGAACACCTTTGTGCTTTTCAGAATCGTAGCGTGAGGTTTGCTTTCACCCTGAATTATTACGTACCAGTAATTATTATTATTATTTTTTTGGAGAGAATATGGTATGGATTTGACAGACGCAAATTATTACACATTAAAGCGGAGTTCCACCCAAAAGTGGAACTTCCGCTTTAGGGAGTCCTGACCCCCCGACATGCCACATTTGGCATGTCATTTTTTGGGGGGGGGGAGCGGGTACCTAGTTTTGACAGGTACCCGCTCCCACTTCCGCTCGGAGCGCCGCGGCACCCTGAGCGGAAGTTCTCCTCTCCCCCTCCCTCCCTGCAATCTTCTGGGACACGTCAGAGGTCCCAGAAGATTGCCGGCCAATCACGGCGCGCAGCGCGACTCGCGCATGCGCAGTGGGTACCCGGCTGTGAAGCCGCAAACTGTAACAGCCGGGTGCCCACAGCAGTGATGCCGGCGCCGAGGGAGAGGATCGAGGCTTCCGGCGGCCGCATCGCTGGACCGTTGGACAGGTGAGTAAATGGCTGGAACTCCGCTTTAATAAACACAGCCAGGAATACATTATGCCTGCAGCAAGTGTACATAGGTGAGCTGCAGTGTGCACAGCTTCACCTGGGACTAATGCCTCGTACACACGTGCAGATCGTCGGCCGAAAGATCGGCCGTCTATTGTCCCCGGGCTGTCGTGTCTGTTGAAAACTGCAAAAGACTGCACAAGAATTTTGTCCGCCGACTACAGCCGACTGCAGAAGTGATGTCATGTGATGGTTAACTTTCCCTGTGTTTTTTCTTTTCTGAGCATGCCCAGTCTTGCAAATCTGCTGTCTGTCGGCCGAATTCTGTATTGACTGGCGAACAATCGGCCGCTCTGGTGTCGGCATACAAAAATTTTAATACTTGCACGACAGATTCTTTTCGGCCGAAAGTGCGCTGTCGGAAGCATCATACTAACAAGCCGAAAATCGGCCGATCGGTCGTCGGCCGAATCTTTTCGGCCGACAATCTGCACGTGTGTACGGGGCATTAGTCACTGCAGCTGAGCAGATACTGTGGAGTAGATGGTCTGGAAGAGGTACTTGAGGGGTAACTTCTCTTTCTTTTAAAAAAAAAAAAAAAAAAATACAGAATATACAGAGGGGAAAATATTTATTTGATCCCCTGCAGATTTTGTACGTTTGCCCACTTACAAAGAAATGAAGGGTCTATAATTGTTATCACAGGTGTATTATAAATGATAGAGACAGAATATAAACCAAAATTCCAGAAAGAAAACACGATACTAAAGCTATAAATTGAATTGCAGTTCAGTGAGTAAAATAAGTATTTGATCCCTTACCAACCAACAATAATTCTGGCTTCCACAGACTGGCTACAGTATGTTCTCATGTGGTACACAGATTAGTCCTGTCAATTTAAGAAGGTGCTCCTTACAACAACATGTTATGTGTATAAAAGTCTCCTGTCCACAGAATCTCTTTCTTCGTTTCAAACCTCACCATCATGGGAAGAGCAAAGAGCTGTCAAAGGATGTCAGGGACAAGATTGTAGACCTGCACAAGGCTGGAATGGGCTACAAAACCATCAGCAAGAAGCTTGGTGAGAAGGAGACAACTGTTGGAGCGATTATTCTCAAATGAAGAAATACAAAATAACCATCAATCACCCTCGGTCTGGAGCTCCATGAAAGATTTTGCCTCATGGGGTAAGGATGATCATGAGAAAAGTGAAAGATCAGCTCAGAACTATACGGGAGGAGCTCGTGAATGACCTCAAGGCAGTTGGGACCACAATCACCAAATAAACCATTGGTAACACAATACGCCGCCATGGAATGAAATCACCCTGCCCCCCCCCCCCCCCCCCAAGAAGGAACATGTACAGGCCCGTCTGAAGTTTGCCAATGAACATCTAAATGATTCAGAGAAGGATTGGGAGAAAGTGCTGTGGTCAGATGAGACCAAAATTGAGCTCTTTGGCAATAACTCAACTCGCTGTGTTTGGAGGATGAACAATGCTGACTATGACCCTAAGAACCCTTCCCTACAGTCAAGCAAGGAGGTGGAAACATAATGCTTTGGGGCTGTTTCTCTGTTAAAGGTACAGGCTGACTTTGCCGCATTGAGGGAGCAACGGATGGGGCCACTCTTGGATGGGAACCTTCTTCTCTCAGCCAGAACACTGAAGATGGGTCTTCCAGCATGAAAATGACCCAAAACATACCACCAAGGCAACAAAGGAACATCTTAAAAAGAAGCACATTAAGGTCATAGAGTGGCCAAGCCAGTCTCCAGACCCTAATCCAATAGAAAAGTTATGAAGGGAGCTGAAACTTCGAGTTGCCAAGCGACAGCCAAGAAACCTTAAGGATTTAGAGAAGATCTGTAAAGAGTTGATCAAAATCCATTCTGAGATGTGTACAAACCTAATAACCAACTACAAGAAACGTCTGACCTCTGTGCTTGACAACAAGGGTTTCTCCACCAAGTACTAAGTCATTTTTTCCTTGGGGATAAAATTATTTTTTTACTCACTGAACTGCAACTTAATTTATAACATTTGTATCATGTGTTTTTTTCTGGGTTTTTGGTTGATATTCTGTCTCTATCATTTAAAATACACCTATAATAAAAGTCATAGACCCTTCTTTCCTTTGTAAATGGGCAAACATACAAAATCTGCAGGGTAACAAATAATTATCTTCCCCACTGTACAATTGCTACAAAGCCATGTTGTAGTTTTTGTTTTAAGTTGCGTTTATTAAACGTGTTCAGCAGCATCCTCTGCAATAGGAAGTTCAGTTCTGGTGAGGTACTCCTCAAGGGTTAAACACTTCTAAAGAGATGCTGAGCCTGCAGCTTTTGGCATCAGAAAACTGAGAGTGCACCAGGTGGTTACAATAAACCGGACCCTCCCATTCAGAATAGGCCCGCAGGAGACATGGTCTTCAAAGCTCGTTAAAAACCCTGCATTGTACAAGTAGTGGTGGAAGAATTTTACAAAATAGTTAACTGTGAAATGTTTTTTGTGCTCAATAGGTTAAAATGCTGAGAGATTAATATTATTACTTTATTGCTTTATTAAGGAATAATTAACTAAGGGTTAATAAAGGGTTGGATAGAAAAATATGTTATTAAAAAAAAAACTTTGAAGGTTTTTTAATGATTTTAAATGCCATACCTTTGCTCTACATATGAATGTAATTGTAAATACAATGAAACAAATACATTTTTACATTGTATTTACTGCATGACACTTACAGACTATTTGCAAGTGTAATTTTTCACAGGAATGATTGCTTTTTAACAGTCACTGCTTCTGTATACTAAAAAAAATTCCTAGATGTAATTTTACCAGCCAGTATTTGCCAGTATTAGCAGTAAAAAAAGAACCCCAATTCCCAAAAAGTTGAGATGCTGTGTAAAATCTACATAAAAACAGAATGCAAAAGATTTGCAAATCTCCTAAACCCATATTTTATTCAAAATAGAAAATAGAGAACATATCAAATGTTTAACCTCTTTGGCCCTGGAAGGTTTCACCACCTCCATGAATGGACCATTTTTTTGTTATTCAGCACTGTGCTACTTTACCACTTGCCGACCTCGCTTAAGCCGAATGATGGCTACAGCGCGGCCGTCTAGTTCTGGGATGCCGTCATGTTCTGGGGCGCAGTAGGTGCGCTCTGTAATCGCAGTGTCAGGAGGACAATCAGCCAACGATCAGTGGCTCTTTACCATGTGATCAGCTTTGTTCAATCACAGCTGATCAACAGAAGCCGATTATCAGCACTCTTTTCCTCATGCTGACAGCATGAGGAGAGGAGAAGAGAGCCGATAACCAGCTTTTTCAAAAGGGACGTCTACACTGATAACCAAGGCACTGATTATCAGTGTCCTGATTATCAGTGCAGTCCCAACAGTGCTGCCAATCTGTGCCCACCAGTGCTGCCAATCAGTGCCTCCTCATCAATGTCACCTGTCAGTGCCGTCTACCAGTGTCCATGAGTGCCAACTATCAGTGCCCATTAGTGCCGTTTATCAGTGCAGTCTCATCAGCGCACATCAGTGAAGTAGAAAAATGAACTGTTTGCAACATTTTATAACAAACTATGAATACTTTTTTTTTTTTTTTTGCACAATTTTCGGGCTTTATTTGCTTATTTAGCTAAAAATAAAAAATCCCAGTGGTGACTAAATGCCACCAAAAGCTCTATTTGTGTAGATAGAAAAAAATGATACATTTTTTGTTTGGGTTCAGTGTGACTGCACAATTGTCATTCAAAATGTGACAGTACTGAAAGCTGGAAATTGGCCTGGGCAAGAAAGGGGATAAAAGTGCCCAGTAGGCAAGTGGTTAACTGGAAATTGCGTGGTCATGGAATACTGTAACCAAATCAAACTTATATCATATTTTTCACACAAATAAAGCCTCTTTTGGTGGTATTTGATTACCCCTGGGTTTTTTAGTTTGTGTTATATAAACAAAAAAAGACTGAAAATTAAAAAATAAAAACTAATGCCCAAATTTTTTTTACTTTCTGCTATAAAACATATCCAATAAAAAAATTAAAAAAATCGAATTTCTTCATAAATTGTATTCTGCTACATGTCTTTGGTAAAGGTAAAAAGAAATCCCAATAAGCGTATATTGATTGGTTTGCGTGAAAGGTATAACATCTACAAATTGATATGTACAGTGAGGAAAATAATTATTTGATCCCCTGCAGATTTGCCCACTTACAAAGAAATAAAGGGTCTATCATTTTTATCATAGGTGTATTTTAAATGATAGAGACAGAATATCAACCAAAAAATCCAGAAAAAACACATAAAACAGATGCTATAAATTAAAGTGGTAGTAAACTGCTGGAAAAAAAAAAGAAAAAAAAACCTGGAAGACAATTGCATAATGTGCTAGTGTGCATTGCATAGTATCACATTATGAAATACTTACCTTAGAACGAGGCCCCCGCAGCAGCGCCCGGTCATCGCTGTGGGGGCTGACATGTTCCTTCGGCGATTCTTCTTGGTTTGCGGGCTCCCGCGCTGTGAGTGGCTGGAGCCGCGATTACATCACTCTTGTGCATGCGCGTGGGAGCCCTCGGTTCCGGCAAGGAGCTCCGAAGTTCCGGCACGATACGCTGGACCTTCAGAGCGCATGCACCGCTGATGTCAGCGGCTGTGTGCACGGTGAATATCTCCTAAATGGTGCAGGTTTAGGAGATATTCATTTTACCTACAGGTAAGCCTTAACCGCTTGCCGACCGCCGCACGACTATATACTGCGGCGGTCAGCCCCTCACAGGCAGAGTGACGTAGGGGTACGTCACTAGCCTGTGAGGCTCTAGGGAGCGAGCGCGCGCCGCCGGCGGCGTGCTCCCACTCCCGCGCGGTCACGGACCCCCCGCGCGTGTGACCGGCGGACCCGATGTCCGCCGCTCACTCAGCGATCGTCGGGGGAGAGGGAGAAAGTCAGGCGGTTAGTGTAAACAAGCCGCCTGTCATTCTCCCCTGTGTAGGAACACTGATCATACCGTTCTACTATGTAGGACCGTTGATCAGTGCTCCTACAGCTCAAGCCACAGCCAATCACAGTAGAAAGCACGCCCCTAGGGACACACACAGCCCCTCCCTCTCCAATAAAGTTAACCCCTTCAATGCCAGTGTAATTTTACAGTAACAGTGCATATGTATAGCACTGATTACTGTAGAAATGTCACTGGTAACCCCAAAAGTGTCAAAAATGTCAGTCAAGGGTCCGATCTGTCCGCCCCAATGTTGCAGTACCGCAAAAAAAAACGCAGATTGCCGCCATTACGCGTTAAAAAAAAAAAACAACAAAAATGACAAAAATCTTTCCCTTTGTTAGTAAACGCGATAACTTTTGCGCAAACCAATCAAAATACGCTTTTTGCTATTTTTTTTACCAAACATATGTAGCATAAAACAAATTGGCCGAAAATGTTAAAAAATTTTGATTTTTACATTTTTTTTTTGGGTAATTTCATATAAAAAAATGAGAAAAATATTGTTATTTTTGCAAAATTGACGCTGTTTTTTTGTTTATAGCGCATGATCAAAAAATCGCACAGGTGATCAAATACCACCAAAAGAAAGCTCTGTTTGTGGGAAGAAAAGGACATCAAATTTGTTTAGGTACAGCGTCGCACGACCGCGCAATTGTCCGTTAAAGTCACGCAGTGCCGAATCGCAAAATACCCCCTGGTCTTTTAGCAGCCAAATCCTCCGGGGCTTAAGTGGTTATTATAGGCTTACCTGTAGGTAGAAATCACCAAGGGGTTGCAGTATGTGATCCCCAAGCAAAACATGACTTTGTACTTGATAGAGAAACCCTTGTTGGCAAGTACAGAGGTACAAGATGTTTCTTGTAGTTGGTGACCAGATTTGCACACATCTCTGTGGGGATTTTGGTTTGGCTGGGACCTGCAAACCGACTTGCAGGAAATGCAAAATTGTGAAACAGAAACTAAGAAAAATGTGGGTTTTTTTTTTTCTAATTTTCTGCCTTTGCATTTATTTAGCAAACAATAAAAAAACCCAGTGGTGATTAAATACCACCAAAAGAAAGCTCTAGCTATGTAAACAAAATAGTAAAATGTCATATGGGTACAGTGTTGCATGACCGCTCGATTGTCATTCAAAGTGTGACTGCGCTGAAAGCTGAAAATTGGCCTGGGCAGGGAGAGGGTGAAGGTGCCCGGTATTGAAGTGGGCTTATTTAAACTTTTTAAAATTACAGTATATCTGTTCAACCAGTGTGTGTCAGCACATTGTGATACATACTGTGATAAACTGTATATCGCTGTATAAAATGTATATTTTAACATAACACACCAATGCAGGGAACATACGGCACTGAGAATAGGACATTACCACAATGCAAAGGTGTGAAGCCAAGCTCCAGGTTTTTAGCATTGGTTGCTAATTAACAGTTTTGTGTACCATCAGTTTTTAATATTTCTCAAAAAGGTGCAATTAAAAATTTACTGGGTGTTATTATCTATTAACCCTATGCAGTTTTTTATTATATTTTTTGTGCGTTAATTATGATTTTAGTGTATTTTTATTAAGAATATTTTGATTTGCACAACTGTCGTGGGACTTACAAGTTCAGTGGTACTTTTTCTATTTTACCGTTGCTGAGCTTTCATAAAATGTATGGTTTCAGCATCTTATATAAACTCTGAAAGTTGAAAGTGGAAAATTATAAAAATACAAAAAAAAATCTAAATATCGTACCACACGTGTTGGATGTGTTGTAATGTCAAAGGTATTCTGGGTGAGAGTCCATGCCCTGAGTTATTCGGTCACTATGATACTCATTGTCAAGAATCCCAACCTTTCCTGCCTTAATGAACCAATTGGGATCAAGTTACTCCTAGACAGTGGCGGCTGGTGAAGTTTTAAGATGGTGGGGCGCAAGACCCCGCCCTTCCATTTTGACCCCTCCCATTTCTCAGAAGCCCCACCCCTTATATACTCCACCCATTTTGTCCCCTGTATTTTGCTTGCGTAAACAAATTCTCCCAATATATCACATATTAAGGGGTCCATCAGTACTAGTATATCCCATAATAGGGAGCAGGGGCCCTATTATGGGATATACTGTGAGAGACACCCTATTATGGGATACACTGACTGAGAGTGGCACAAACCCCACAATACAGACCCCCTAGCACAAACCCCACAGTACAGACCCCCTAGCACAAACCCCACAGTACAGACCCCCTAGCACAAACCCCACAGTACAGGCCCCCTAGCACTAATCCCAGAGTACAGACCCACTAGCACTAATCCCACAGTACAGGCCCCCTAGCACAAACCCCACAGTACAGGCCCCCTAGCACAAACCCCACAGTGCAGGCCCCCTAGCACAAACCCCACAGTACAGACCCCCTAACACAAACCCCACAGTACAGACCCCCTAGCACTAATCCCACAGTACAGACCCCCTAGCACAAACCCCCCCCCCCAGTACAGGCCCCCTTTCAATGCAGTGACCAGCGTACATGCCCCCTTTCAATGCAGTGACCAGCATACATGCCCCCTTTCAATGCAGTGACCAGCATACATGCTTTCAATGTAGTGACCAGTATACATGCCCCCTTTCAATGTAGTGACCAGTATACATGCCCCCTTTCAATGTAGTGACCAGTATACATGCCCCCTTTCAATGTAGTGACCAGTATAAATGCCCCCTTTCAATGTAGTGACCAGTATACATGCCCCTTTCAATGTAGTGACCAGTTTACATGCCCCTTTCAATGTAGTGACCAGCATACATGCCCCTTTCAATGTAGTGACCAGTACACATGCCCCCAATGCAGAGTTTAGCGTGCGTGCCCCCATCAATGGAATGAACAGTACACATGCCCCCAATGCAGAGTTTAGCTTGCGTGCCCCCATCAATGGAATGAACAGTACACATGTCCCCAATGCAGAGTTCAGTGTGCGTGCCTCCAATCAATGGAATGAACAGTACACATGCCCTCAATGCAGAGTTTAGCGTGCGTGCCCCCATCAATGGAATGAACAGTACACATGTCCCCAATGCAGAGTTCAGCATGCGTGCCCCCATCAATGGAATGAACAGTACACATGTCCCCAATGCAGAGTTTAGCGTGCGTGCCCCCATCAATGGAATGAACAGTACACATGCCCCCAATGCAGAGATCAGCGTGCGTGCCCCCATCAATGGAATGAACAGTACACATGTCCCCAATGCAGAGTTCAACGTGCGTGCCCCCTTCAAGGGAATGAACAGTACACATGTCCCCAATGCAGAGTTTAGCGTGCGTGCCCCCATCAATGGAATGAACAGTACACATGTCCCCAATGCAGAGTTCAGCGTGCGTGCCCCCATCAATGGAATGAACAGTACACATGTCCCCAATGCAGAGATCAGCGTGCGTGCCCCCATCATTGGAATGAACAGTACACATGTCCCCAATGCAGAGATCAGCGTGCGTGCCTCCATCAATGGAATGAACAGTACACATGTCCCCAATGCAGAGTTTAGCGTGCGTCCCCCCATCAATGGCATGAACAGTACACATGTCCCCAATGCAGAGTTCAGCGTGCGTGCCTCCAATCAATGGAATGAACAGTACACATTCCCCACAATGCAGAGTTTAGCGTGCGTGCCCCCATCAATGGAATGAACAGTACACATGTCCCCAATGCAGAGTTCAGCGTGCGTGCCCCCATCAATGGAATAAACAGTACATATGTCCCCAATGCAGAGTTCAGCGTGCTTGCCCCCATCAATGGAATGAACAGTACACATGTCCCCAATGCAGAGTTCAGCGTGCGTGCCCCCATCAATGGAATGAACAGTACACATGTCCCCAATGCAGAGTTCAGCGTGCGTGCCCCCTTCAATGGAATGAACAGTACACATGTCCCCAATGCAGGGTTCAGCGTGCGTGCCCCCATCAATGGAATGAACAGTACACATGTCCCCAATGCAGAGTTCAGCGTGCGTACCCCCATCAATGGAATGAACAGTACACATGTCCCCAATGCAGAGTTCAGCGTGCGTGCCCCCATCAATGGAATGAACAGTACACATGTCCCCAATGCAGAGTTCAGCGTGCGTGCCCCCATCAATGGAATGAACAGTACACATGCCCCCAATGCAGAGTTTAGCGTGCGTGCCCCCATCAATGGAATGAACAGTACACATGTCCCCAATGCAGAGTTCAGCATGCGTCCCCTACTGAGAGCAGTGCTGCAGTGCACTTACCTGGAGGCCGGTCCGGCGGAAAGGAGGCGGCGGACTGTCTGTGTCCAAGTTGTCTGGCTGGCGCTGGCTGCGGAGTCGGACTGGAAGTGCAGAGTTCAGCGGCGGCTTCTCCAGCGTCCTCCTCAGTCCTCCCGACTTCGTCCTCTTCGGCGGTGATTGGCGAGTCGACTCCTCGGTCCTCCCGCCTCCCAGCTTCGTCCGGCGGCGGCTCTCCTTTCCTGTGTCCTCTCCGGGTGCGGGTCTCCCCTGTCTGCGCGGGCAGGAAGGACAGTCACATGACGCCGGGGGTGTACACCACCCCCACGCGTCACGTGACCACAGGACGTCCCGGGCATGTCCTCCTGTGATTGGTCCAGACTGGAGTCTGGACCAATCACAGCCAGGAGCCCAGGAAAGTGGGGCGTGTCGGGGGGCATTGCTTTGCGCCCCGATGACGCCCCAGAAGGCCGCCAATCGGCGCCTCTGTCTGCCTCACGTGGGAGGCAAACCCCCCCCCCCATACCCACCAATAGGCCGGCGCCCCTAGTGGGCTAAAAATTTACTTTTTCTATTTTTAATCTTTTTTTTTCCTTCCTTTTCGGGGGGGGGGGCGGCGCCCCTGCGCCCCCTATCGGCCGGCCGCCACTGCTCCTAGACACACTCAAACCTTGATATACTTTGGGGTTGATTTACTAAAACTGGATAGTGCAAAATCTGATGCAGCTGTACATGATAGGCAATCTGCTTCTAACTTCAGCTTGCCTGATCAGTTAATCTTCGACAAAAAAAACGGAAGCTTGTTGGTTTCTATGCACAGCTCCACCAGATTTTGCATTCTCCAGTTTTAGTAAATTAACCCCCATATGTTCTTGGCGGCTAAAATTGCAATTGCAACCACCTGTAAAAGTCCACTTGTGGACCTGGCTGTGATGAAAAGGAAATTAATGTGGATAATGACCAATGAAAAGATGGTCAGTATTAGGGATGCACCGATCCGATATTAGGATCGGATATCGGCCTCGATACTGGCAAAATAGCTGGATCTAGGATTGGTAAAATTAACAGATCCACGGGCCGATCCGGTTTGTCACTGAGAATTTCTCAGGTTCAACTGCTATTGCTGCTATGTTCAGTTGTATGTTGCATTTTAAATTCCTGTTTGCATGATTTTGATCTTTGTATTTTTTACAGGTTTACTGTTTCATTACTATTGTATGTTCAAGCAATAAACTGTTTTTTTTTCTTGTGGCTACCTTTTATTCTTTTTAATTATTATTATTTTTTTTTTTTTTTATAAATTTCTGTTTATTGATTTTAAACAAGAAAAAAACACAATACAACATAGACGCCGCGCAAGGCAAACACAAGAACAGCTGACAACAAGTCAGCGAAAACCCCCACCCCCATTTAGATATGTAGCCTTATAGAGCAAAGTCACCTTATTCACCCGACCCTTCCAAAAGAGGATGGTTGGAGCTAACGGTCTCTTTCAGTGTAGGAGCAGGACCTTACGAGCATTAAAGAGCAGCAAGCTCAATAACGTGCAGAGGGCCCTAGTGGGTATTCTTTTTAATTTTGAGTTTGACTTTGATTACATAATATTTTAGATTTTGAATGCACAATTGCTATAACAAAACAATAGTACTGGATCGGTATCGTCAGATACGCAAAGCCAGACATCAGTATCGGTATCGGGACTAGAAAAGTCAGATTGGTGCACCCCTAGTCAGTATACTGAAAGACACATCCTCAAGGTATGAGAGTGTTTGGAATTCATGGATACACTATCTCTAAACCCCATCCTAATAGCCCAGACAGTGGAGACAGAGACAGTTCATGTTAAGAGTGGGTTGGCACACCAGGAGTCTTTCCTGTTGGCACATTAAGAAATATATCTTGCAGCTATGATAAGGGGGGTTGTCCCTCTTGACCAGTGATGGCGAACCTTGGCACCCTAGATGTTTTGGAACTACTTTTCTTATGATGCTCATGCACCCTGCGGTGTAGTTGAGTATCATGTAAAATGTAGTTCCAAAACATCTGGGGTGCCAGGGTTCGCCATCACTGCTCTAGACCATCGAATGTACAAAGGTTGTACTCACAGGGTGATGTACTGGAGTTACATTATTGAGCCCCAATAAAACCTGATGTCTTTTGATTGGGTGTGCATGTTTTCTTTTGTCCATGGGCAAGATGACGCATATCACCATTTAACCCTTGGGACTGTTGGACACCTGTGGTTTACTGGGAAATGATGCTGTAGTTCTTATGCATCCCATCCATTCATTGGATTGCTGTCTAGGTGATGCTGGACGATCTGTGGCTGTCTGTGTGTCAGGCTCGGATTTTTTTAGGGGCCTTTGGCAATCCCCTCTTGACTGATGGGCTCCTGTCTCCACCCTCAGGACTTGTATCATTCAATCCCTACAATTATCTTGACCAGCACCCACCCAACTGGTCCTGAGGAAGTGAAAAACCTTTGCGAAATGCATTGACTTTCCAGAATGGAGTTATCGTGGACATTCTACCTGATATTGATGTTTATAATATCAGCAAAACAATGTTCCATGCATTATTCAGCACTACTTCATGTTGACTGCAAATCTCCATTTCAGGGTTAGGTATTGCTCTGGCATTGATTACTTTATGTACAGAGGGTGTTGTAATCTGTTTTACCATTTAAACTTTAATTGTTGAAATAAAATATTACATTTTAAATGAGAAAGCTCATATTTAGAGCTGGGATTTTTAAGGTGCCAATAAATTAATTTTACACATAATTATAAAAATTAATGAAGTTTATTCCATTCAATTAAAATAAACAATACAAAGAAGCCAATGAAACACATTGGAAGGAGGGTTGTAATTCCAGTGTTTAACAGCTTGTGTATCCCAGGAGCCAGCAGACCCCAGTAATCAGTTTCCACCTAATGCTGGCTACTGGGAGGGTATTTAGGTCCTCCCCTACTAAGAGCCACTCGTGCCAGTGTTTTGAGTCTAACCATACAGGTCTGACCATCCCTGATGCTGATTCCTGACATATAATTTATAGAATGATATGAGCTGTATTGTATGAGAATGTCTACACAAATCTTATTGGCTTGCTTTAAGCTGTACAGATGCCTTGAAGTAGCTCAAAATATTTCAATTGCAGGCCGCTTAGAATGCCCAAATTTTCATCTCAACACCAAACTACCTTATCTGATTTGACCCATAGATGTGTATGGTGCCTATGGCCAATACCTTAACTGTGTGCCTTCTTGTATTATTTTTCTTGCCTGTACTGTGGGACTATCATCTGTTTTTTCCTTAAAATAATTACTACTATCTCTGTTCTATTATTTTAATAAAAAACATTAAAACAGAAAAAAAGTGAAAAATCTCAGAAATGATCTGGCCAACTGAGGCCAAAAGTGTAGCAGAGGGCCTAGCAGTGACAGGGTGGAACATTTCGTATTTTGGGGAATTGGTAAACGATGGCCATGAAGCTTTGTTCTTGATTATGTGTTGATGTTTTCTTCCATCTCTGATGTACCAAACAAGGTACTTCTTTCTTTTTTCTTTGGCCTCCTGATTTACAGATGAAAATATTCTCTTCTACTAGATTACCTTCATTCTGTTGTGGCTATTCTTTTTCTCTGACTTTTGCATGTCAAGGTAAAGCGCAGTCAACAAAAGTTACATATCAATTGAAATAAAATGTTTTTTTGCATACATTACTGTCAGGAACGTTTTGCAAATGATAAATTTGTGAACTGATTCTGTGAAGGTTTCAACGGTGACATATGGGCTACTTGTTCTTCTTTTTCACTTTTTTTCGTTGTATTGGCTTGCTCCCTTCATGATGATTTACTTTGCTGCGTCATCCTGGTTTGCTTTAGGGCCAGCCTTCTAGTTCCTGCCCCCTTTCCTCCCAGACCAATTGTCTTGAGCCACTTCAATCCTACTCCAGTCAACGGGCAAGCCTTTGTATTACAGTACTTTAACAAAATAACTGTTCTAGCAAGGTACGCCAGGAAGAATGGAGGGAGGCTGAGATAAGTTGCAAACTCCACTTAATTAGATTTTGGTGGATGCTGGAGAGAAAAGCCACCTGTTTCTTATATCTCACCCAAAACACCAAATCAGACAGGAACAAACTAAATAACTATAGTAAGGGGAGCTCAGTTCTACAGTACCCAAGAGATATAAGAAGCCTGCAGATGACTTGATCCATCCTCAATCATCAGACTCCAGATGAAACTGCCTGTTAGACTCCACATTACCCAGACCATCAAGACAGAACATCAGACTTCCCATGACATAGCCCGACAAACTCCCAACAACCCAGCCCATCAGACTCCTCATGACACAGCCCATAAGACTGCTTGTGATTCAGCCCATAAGACTGCTTGTGATACAGCCCATAAGACTGCTTGTGATACAGCCCATAAGGCTGCTTGTAATACAGCCCATAAGGCTGCTCGTGATACAGCCCAAATGACGGCTCGTGATACAGCCCATAAGACTGCTTATGATACAGCCCATAAGACTGCTCGTGATACAGCCCATAAGACTGCTTGTGATACAGCCCATAAGGCTGCTCGTGATACAGCCCAAATGACGGCTCGTGATACAGCCCATAAGACTGCTTGTGATACAGCCCATAAGGCTGCTCGTGATACAGCCCAAATGACCGCTCGTGATATAGCCCATAAGACTGCTTATGATGCAGCCCATAAGACTGCTCATGATACAGCCCATAAGACTGCTTGTGATACAGCCCATAAGGCTGCTTGTGATACAGCCCATAAGGCTGCTCATGATACAGCCCATAAGACTGCTTGTGATACAGCCCATAAGGCTGCTCGTGATACAGCCCAAATGACGGCTCGTGATACAGCCCATAAGACTGCTTGTGATATAGCCCATAAGGCTGCTCATGATACAGCCCAAATGACCGCTCGTGATATAGCCCATAAGACTGCTTATGATGCAGCCCATAAGACTGCTCGTGATACAGCCCATAAGACTGCTTGTGATACAGCCCATAAGACTGCTTGTGATACAGCCCATAAGGCTGCTTGTGATACAGCCCATAAGGCTGCTCGTGATACAGCCCATAAGACTGCTCATGGTATAGCCCATAAAACCGCTCATTATACAGCCCATAAGACTGCTCATTATACAGCCCATAAGACTGCTCATGATACAAGCCTATAAGACTGCTCATGATACAACCCATAAGACTGCTCATTATACAGCCTATAAGACTGCTCATGATAAAGCCTGCCGGTGCCACGGTCAGGGGTTAGGCTCAGAGACCAGCAGCCATAACAGTAGAGAGGCTCCCACTGATCACCAGGATAAGTACACAAACTGGTCACCTTGGCGGATAACACAGGCTCATGAGGTGGAGGAACTTGACTGGCTTGCACAGAGTCCTGACCTCGACCTACTAGAATACATTTGGGATGAATAAGAAAGGAGACTGCGAGCCAGGCCTTCAAGTCCACATCAGTGCCTGACCTCACAAATGCGCTTCAGGAAGAATGGTCAAACATTCCCATAGACACTCCTAAACCTTGTGGACAGCCTTCCCAGAAGAGTTGAAGCTGTTGTAGCTGAAAAAGGTGGGTCAACTCAATATTGAACCCTACAGGCCAAGACTGGGATGCCATTAGGGTTCATGTGGGTGTAAAAGCAGGCATCCCAATACTTTCGGTAATATAGTGTTTTTTGAAGCACTTGTATCCTTGTTTCAGATCAGCGGAAAGGAGCTGCTAGCATTTATAGGAGCAGGTCAGCTGTGGCAGCTCCATAATTCTCACATAACAAGTTTATTTCAATAGAAGGTAACAGTCAATATCTATATATTACATTTCTGTTTCTGAGAAAAAAATAACAAAGAGCCCTTACGAATGGCGTTATTTGGTGTGAACAAGAATTAAGACATTCTTTGTGCATTCGGATAAATAAGTAATATTGATTGCCACTCTGTAGGGCCAAGAAGTTTCCATAGAAGCAGAGGCCCCTGTTTCAATGAGAAGAATTTATATTTTCATTATCCTTGAACTGTCAAAATAAAGTAGAATTCAGAAGTCAGTCCAGTCTAGACAAGAGGAAGTTTTAAAGGATAAGTGCACTTCTTTAGGATCAATGACATATGTACTGGATTTCCATTGACAAGAGAAGAAAAAGGTTCGAGACACCCTATTCTAAAATGTAAAAGCTATTCTAATAGCTTCATATAACGCAGCAACATCTACAAGTCCAAGTAGGACACCCAAAGTTAGAGGTGATTTATTCTTCCAAAGCAAATACACCTATACAAACTGGTGTTGACTAGTATTCCAATGTTTCGCTTCTCCCTCAGTCTTTCTCCATCACCCATCTAATGTGACCCCCAGTGCTGATGGAGAGGGGCAGGGGAGGGTCAAAAAAGGATGCTATGCAGGCGACTGACATCCTCCTTATCAACTGATGATGTCATTGGTCATTAGGACGCAAGCAGCTAGAAGATTCTAATGATGCCCAATGAAAACCTGTGGCTTTGTGTTACTAAAAAGGCAGCCTTCATCCACACACCAGCTTGTATACAATTTTTGGGCAATTTAGGCATTTTGCCAAGGCACCTCTGAAGAAACAAAACAAAAATTCTCCTGCGCTCGGGTGGTGTGTAATGAAGGATAAATGCTTTTACATATGGTCTTGCTTCGAGGGAGGACCCCCTTCCTGGCAGTAGCACGTTTTTGGCTCTGAGGAATAGAGACCTCCCTCGAAAAGCGTCAGCCCAGCCATACAGTTGCTGACACCGTCACGTCATCCAGTACAGGGGTACCCTGGATACTTTGGAGACGACCAGTTCCATTGTGGTTTTATGTGTCATATCATCACTCGTTTGTGAGAATAATATGTGTTGTCTTTGGATCTTAATAAACCTTTTTTAAGTGGTAATGCACAAGGTGGGTGCGCCCTTCTTTTGTTGTTGACCTCTGAAGAAACCTCAAGGCACCCTTTTTGAAAAAGGCTGATCTAAAGGTAAAGGAAGGTGGTACAAAAGGTAAAAGCTGCAGGGCATGATCTGACGGAGGTGGCGGTGAAGGTGGAAGTGGGGTAGGCTTCCCTGAATAAATTAGTTTTCAATGATAACCTAAGTATACACGTATTAAATCAGCAGTAGTAAACACTGGTTGATGACTTGTACCTACAGGTAAGCTTATAAAAAAGCTTACCTGTAGGTACAAGGAATTACTCCTAAATGTGCATCATTTAGGAGATCTTCTCTATTTCTGCAACCGGAGACGTCACCGGCACATGGGCACTGGGCTCTGAAGGGAAGGCATACTGAGTATGCCGTCCCTTCAGAAAGTCGTTTCGCATCTGTGACTTACCTTAAACGAAAACCCTCCAGGGGCATGCTGTCACTGCTGGCAGGGCTTCCATCTTCACCTGGTCTTCCTTATGGGTTCGCTGGCTCCAGTTGTTTGAATGGCCGAGCCACGATGATGTCATATAGTTATCTATTTGAGGAACCAAATGAAAACTGAAACTGAAAAACTACTCTTAGAACACCTGAACTGTGGAACGCAGAAAACAAAAGGCTCATATTGCCTGTGGTCACCCTGCAGTGAATCTTTTCCCTTATGCCTTGTTCTGCACCTTGTCTCCATCTCTGCTATAGATCAGCCTCGCAACAAAGCCATTTAAGTGCTGTCTTTATTTTTACTAAAAAATTATTTGCCTATATACTGTATATTATATTGGTCACATGTTGGATGAGAAGGCCTGGCTCGCAGTCTTCACTCTAATTCATCCCAAAGGTGTTCTATTGGGTTTGAGGTCAGCATTCTCTGCAGGCCAGTCAAGTTCCACCCCAAACTCGCTCATCCATGTCTTTATGGACCTTGCTTTGTGTACTGGTACACAGTCGTGTTAGAACAGGAAGGGGCCATCCCCAAACTGTTCCCACAAATTAGGAGCATGAAATGTTTCAAAATGTCTTGGTATGCTCACGCTTTAAGAGTTCCCTTCCTTGGAACTAAGGGGCCAGGCCTGTCCCTGAAAAACAACCCCACACCAACCAATATTTTGGACCAGTGCACAAAACAAGGTCCATAAAGACATGGATGAGTGAGTTTGGGGTGGAGGAACTTGACTGACCTGCACAGAGTCCTGACCTTAACCCAATAGAACACCTTTGGGATAAATTAGAGTGGAGACTACAAGTCAGCCCTTCTCGCCCTACATCAGTGCCTGACCTCACAAATGAACTTCTGGAAGAATGGTCAAACATTCCCATAGACACACTCCTAAACCTTGTGGACAGCCTTCCCAGAAGAGATGTCGCTGTTATAGCTGCAAATAATGGGTCAACTCAATAGTAAACCCAATGGACTAAGACTGGGATGAAATTAAAGTTCATGTGCGTGTGAAGGCAGGTGTTTCCCGATACTTTCGACAATATAGTGTAGCTTAGATAGGTGTGGTCCTCAGTAGACGTAATGCGGTCCACCATGTCCTTTGAGTTTGATATTCCTGCTCTCCCCTTTGCCATTGCACACTTTTCTTGTCCTTGTATGAAATATTGTCTACTTCCCTTACCCTTCTCCTTTGTATTACTTTATTACTAATGTATAGAAGGACTTAAATAATAAGACAACATAATAAACTATATGTAGAATATAGGAAAGCATAGACGTATAAACCATAGGAAGATAAAGTACTTTATCTACATTACTGTTATCAATCCTTCTCAGTTTCTGATCCCAGTGAAAGTCTTAGGGTAGCTGAATGAATGGGTTGGCTCTGACCAAGGCTCTTCATCAAATCTGGGGTTTGGTAGACCATGACCAATTCCACCTCTTTGACCATTGCAACTGGGCATGTGTAGAATAGTACCCATGGGAGTCTCTCAGAACATAGATGTTTGGCCCACTTTTATTATTTGTTAAAAAAATATTGCAACAAGCATTTGCAGCTTGGTAATTATCAATACATAATTAGTGATATTACATGTTCAGGGTTTTTTTATTTCTTTTTTTAAATAACAAACATATCATACTTCCCTCCTCTGTGCAATGGTTTTACACAGAGCAGCACCAATCCTCTTCTTCTCAGGTCCCCCTCTGCGCTCCTGGCTCCTCCCCCTTCACCCGTGCCCCCAATAGCAAGCCTTTTGCTATGGGGGCACTGGTGCGTGCTTTCTCCCAAGCCCCACTCGATGCGTCCATGAGACACTTGGCCCCGCCTCCAGCTCTCTTCTCATTGGCTCACTCACTGTGATTGGCTCCCGATGCTTTCTCAGCCAATGAGGACAGAGAGGGACAGAGGACATATGAGGCTCCCGTGCACATCGCTGGATTGAGTGGGGGCTCACGTGGGTAATTGGGGGGGGGGGGTTGTGGGGGAGCAGCACACGGGAAGTTTTTTTTTTTTTCCTTCATGCATGAAGGTTAAAAACCTTCAGCCTTTACAACCACTTTAAATCTATTTTTGTTTAAATGTAAGCTTGTGTAACTACACAAACTTTGACTTAGTATCAGCTTCTTGCAGTCCCTGTACAACAGAACTCAGCTTAAAATGGAAAGAAGCAGCACAAGCAGCCAATCCTTTCACGCGTTGACAAGGAGCATGCTGATAGCAGGAGGATTCAGAGTGACAGGGAGATGAACTCTTCGCTCTTCTGCTTCTCCTTTACTGCCCAGTCACAAGCTGGGGTGGGACAAGGATGACCTGAGCTCAGAGGAAGAGGGTTGCATACTAATGACCAGCAACTATGGACATCTAGTGGTGGGAAAGAAGTACTGCAGTGGTGAGCATTGCAGCAAAAGCTGATTTTTGTTTTTTCCTTCAAGTTTTTAGCTGGGGTTCCTCTTTAACCACTTCCGGACCGCCCATCGTGTATTCACGTCGGTACTTTGACGTTAAATACTGGGGTTATGGCAGCTGCCATTAGCTCTGTATTTTTTTTTTTATACAGCTGTCGATCTGGAATCTAATAAAAGTAGTCCCAGCAGTGGATTCGCCACTGGATCACTTTTATAGGCGGCTGGAGAGGTGACCAACGTTGCGGAAACGTTCCGATCCCGTGGAGTGATGGACAGGAAGTGGAGTGAGGGCACGATGGCCCCCTCTTGACTCTATGCCCTTGGAGGACCGGAGCGATGTCAGACGTCACTTCTGCCTTATGGCCATAAAGGGCCTTTTTTTTTTTTTTTTTTCTTTTCAGGCAAATGTAAAATTAATTTTTTTTTTTTTTTTGCGTTTAAGTGTAAATGTGAGATCTGAGGTCTTTTTGATCCAAGATCTCGCAATTAAGAGGACCTGTCATGCTTATTTCTATTATAAGAGATGGTTACATTGATTAATTTACTTTGATTGATTAAAGTGATAAAAAAAAAAGAAAAAAAAATTAAAGTGGCCGTGTAAAAATAAAAAGTAAAATAAATAAGAAAACATATTTTTTTTAAAGCTTCCTGTGATGGTACTCACCGTCACTGGGAGTGAAAGATAGATACTTAATGGACACTGAGAATATGATAATGTGTATTGTATTTCAGGAGCTCGAGGACAGCCTTCTGCTAGTTAATTGGCTCAGTTTGATTGAATCATTGTCCTCTGTTAGTTGCTGAGGGGAAATAGTATACTGTTTGTGTTGGTTGTTCTTTAGATATGTTAATTATATTTCTGTATACTATTTCATCTGCATATGAGAATGTAATCAGGCAACCCCTGACCTGATGGGATAATTTGATCAGGAAGGGGATGTACTCATGTGTGTATAAATTGAGTGTAAAACTGTTCAATAAAGGAGAAGATTCCAATACAAGCTAAGTTGTCGGCTAGCTTTGTATGGTAGCGGCTGGGAAAATCTGATATCTATATTCACGACTGGGAGGAAGCCGTATACTGAGGGAAGTCCACAAGTACAGTGTGGGTCGCGGTTCCGTTACACTCCCTGTCCCTCTATGTTTGCAAACAGAAGCAAAGTCATGCCCACATATGTAAATGGTGCTCAAACCACACATGTGAGGTATCGCCGCGATCGTTAGAGCAAGAGTAATAATTCTAGCCTTGGACCTCCGCTGTAACACCTAAACTGGTAACCTGTAAGAAATTTTAAATTGTCGCCTATGGAGATTTTTAATATACATACATTTTAAAAACACAAAATATTGCATAAAAAACTAAAAAATACCCAGTTCTGGACCGGAAGATTTTGCCCCCTTAATGACCAGGCGATTTCTTGCGATACGGCCAGTTCTGTATTTTGGCCTAGGCCAACAAGGCCCAGGCCTAGGGCGGCACTTTGCAGGGGGGCAGCATAAAATCCGCCCCCCTCCACCTGAGACTCTATTGGCCACTGGTTGCTAGAGCTGCCTCTTTTATTCCCCCCTCTCTCTCGCTCTCATACCCCCACTCTCTCACACCCCCTTCCTCTCTCTCTCTTTCATCCTCCACTCTCTCACCCCCCCTCTCTCTGGCCACTGGTTGCTAGAGCTGCCTCTCTCATTCCCTTCTTTCTCTCACCCCCCTCTCTCACACCCTCCCCTCTCTCTCATTTCCCCTCTCTCTCTCTCTCTCTCATTCCCCCGCTCTCTCACTCATCCCCCTCTCGCTCTCCCATCCCCCCTCTCGCTCTCCCAACCCCCCTCTCGCTCTCTTATCCCCCCTCTCGCTCTCTCATCCCCCTCTCGCTCTCTCATCTCCCCTCTCGCTCTCTCATCTCCCCTCTCGCTTTCTCATCTCCCCTCTCGCTCTCTCATCCCCCCCTCGCTCTCTCATCTCCCCTCTCGCTCTCTCATCCCCCCCTCGCTCTCTCATCCCCCCTCTCTCTCTCACCCCCCTCTCTCTCTCATCCCCCCCTCTCTCCCCTCTCGTGAGATCTCAGGGGTTAATGCTGGGACTTGTAGTCCTTCAATTTTGAAGGGAGCCACATCCATTAAAAAAGGAGTGGGGCAAATTTACATAGGAGGGGGAGGGGGGCGCCCAATTTTAGTCTTGCCTAGGGCAGCACAAAACCAAAATACACCACTGGATACGGCACTGCGTTACTTTAACGGATAATTGCACGGTTATACCCAAATAAAATTGATGTCCTTTTTTTTCCACAAATAGAGCTTTCTTTTGGTGGTATTTGATTCGATATTTATTTTTTGTGCTATAAATAAAAAAAGAGCGACAATTCTGAAAAAAAACCAATATTTTTCACATTCTGCTAACATTCCCAAAAAAAAATAAAAATTTAAAAATCAAATTTTTTCATCATTTTAGGCCAATTTGTATTCTGCTACTTATTTTTGGTAAAAAAAAAAATCGCAATAAGCGTATTTTGATTGGTTTTTGCAAAAGCTATCGTGTCTAAAAACTAGGGGAAAGATTTATGGGTTTTTTTTATTATTTTTTATTTTAGCGGGACTCCAACATTGCGGCTGACAGATCGGACCCCTAACTGACATATTTGGGGGGACCAGTGACCTTACTACAGTAATCAGTGCTAAAAATATGCACTGTCACTGTACTAATGTAGTACAGTAGTAACCAACACGGGTTTACAAATGGGCGTTCTTGTCAAACCAATCTCTTAGCATTCTACGAGGAAGTGAGCTGTGAGCTAGATAGGGGCAGACCAGTGGATGTGGTGTACTTGGATTTCGCTAAGGCGTTTGATACAGTTTCCCACAAGCGCTTAATTTATAAAATAAGGTCGGCAGGTATCGACAGCAGGGTTTGCTCTTGGATACAGAACTGGCTAAAAGGCCGTGTCCAAAGGGTGGTAATAAACAGCGCATACTCAGACTGGTCTGAGGTAGTAAGCGGGGTGCCCCAGGGCTCAGTCCTGGGACCAACCTTGTTCAATTTATTCATAAACAGCATTGAGGACGGGATCAGTAGTTCGTTATCAATTTTTGCAGATGACACAAAATTGGCCAGGACAATAACTGCACAGCATGAAGCAGATATCCTACAGAATGACCTGGACAAAATTACGGAGTGGGCAACGACATGGCAAATGAGGTTTAATGTGGAGAAGTGTAAGGTTTTGCACTTGGGGACCAAAAACATAAAAACACAATACATGTTAGGAGGGGAACCCTTGGGGGACTCAAAAATGGAGAAAGATCTGGGAGTCTTGGTTGATGATAGATTAGGCAACAGCATGCAATGCCAAGCGGCAGCTTCCAAAGCCAACAGAATATTAGCATGCATAAAGAAAGGGATGTATTCCAGAGATAAGACTATAATCCTTCCACTTTATAAAACTCTGGTCCGACCGCATCTGGAGTATTCTGTCCAGTTCTGGTCGCCAGTCCTCAGGAGGGATGTGTTGGAGCTGGAGAGAGTCCAGAGAAGGGCAACTAAACTAATTAGGGGATTGGAGGACCTTACCTATGAAGAGCGGCTGCAATCGCTCGATTTATTTTCCCTGGAGAAGAGACGTCTGAGAGGGGACATGATAGCAATTTATAAATATCTTAATGGGGATCTCAGCTTAGAAAAAAAGCTGTTCATTCGAAGGAATTGCATGAGGACTCGAGGACATACAATGCGATTAGAGGAGAAGCGTTTTAACCTCAGGCAACGTGGGGGGTTCTTTACTGTTAGGGCTACAAGATTGTGGAATTGTCTACCACAAGAGGTGGTTTCTGCGGGTAGTATGGTGACTTTCAAAAGACTCTTAGACTTACATCTCAAGGATCAGGAGATAAAGGGCTATGTTAGATGATTACAGTCACACACACCTACACAGGTTGAACTGGATGGACTATTGTCTTTATTCAACCTCACCTACTATGTAACTATGTAACTATGTAATGACACTGGCAGGGAAGGGTTTAACCCAGGGGCGCGGTCGTGCGACGCTGTACCCAAAGCCTATGGAGATTTTTAAGTACCAAAATTTGTTTCCATTCCACAAGCGTGCACAATTCTAAAGCATGACATGTTAGGTATCAATTTACTCGGCGTAACAACATCTTTCACATTACACAAAAAAATTGGGCTAACTGTTTATTTTTCAATTCAAAAAAGTATATCTTTTCTAAAAACAATTGCATTTGTAAGACCGCTGCGCAAGTACAGTACGACATAAAGCATTGCAACGATCTCCATTTTATTCTCTAGGGTCTCTGCTAAAAAAAAACAAATATATATATATATATATATATATATATATATATATATATAATATTTTGGGGGTTCAAAGTGATTTTTAAGCAAAAAATTCTGATTTTAAATTGTAAGCAACAAATATTGGAAATAGACCAGGTTCTTAAGTGGCTGAACACAAACCGCAGCAGCTCTCCTTTTACTTTTCCATATGCCAGCATATCTTTTATGTTCTATTGAACTACACTAGGAAGCCATATCAAATAATAATTCTCTAATTTTGCTGGTGTCACAATCACCATAGAAGCAGAAGAGCATATTTATTTTTGTGTTACAATACTGCTAGTTCTACATAACGTATGTCAAGGTCATTTAAAGGAAATGTTTTATTCGCCGCTGTTTAACGTAAAAATAAACCGTTGCCTTGTGCTTCTTCTCTTGAATGGAACAGATCCTTATACCAGTCCATGTATATAGAAATAATGGCTGTTTGCTTTTATCACATAACCTATTACTACTTCTTGTGTTAACAAAAGTCTAACTCCAGGCAAACAGCGAAATACAACTTTGTATCCTTCAGTGCTTTCAGGGGAACCGAGATATTGTTTGCTATGAGTGCAAAGGTGTATTGTTACAATGTAATCACCATACAATGTACTCTGTTACACCTTTAACAATCACTACATCACAGCATGCATTAAAAAAAAAAAAAAAATAGCATGTGATATATTCACTACCAGACTGTTTTTTATAGAAAAATAAATAAAAACGCATACTGTAAATTATTATTTTTTTATGCGCATTATATTGTTATAAAACATACTGAAAAAAATTCCCAAAATCACTCCCCTTCTACTAATATATATTATATATATATATATATATAAACAGTATCTCACAAAAGTGAGTACACCTCTCAAATGTTTGTAAATATTTTATTCTATCTTTTCATGTGACAACACTGAAGAAATTACGCTTTGCTACAATGTAAAGTAGTGAGTGTACAGCTTGTATAACAGTGTAAATTTGCTGTCCCCTTAAAATAACTCAACACACAGCCATTGATGTCTACTCTAAACCAATTGGAAGATAAAACAAATTTAAAGAGTCCATAATGTTCTATAGAGGTTGTGTAGAAAGTCCAACATCTAGGGCTGCCGCCACATGAACATAAGCCAAGCTTCCAAAGAGCTAGAGATAAACAAAAAAGAGGCGCCTCTAAGTGTAGACTTTAGTAGTTTTAATAGAGTATAATAAAAACTCACATCAGTAAGGTTACAAGCAAAAGAACTCAAACGGGGTTTGGAGAGCAACAATCGGAAATGAGGCTTGGGAAGCGTGAAACTCCGGCGTCGTAACTGGATGGCATCACAAGAACTGCGACGCGTTTCTGAGCGTGCCTGCTGCCGATGGATAGGCAGCCGCTTTCCTTCTTCATGGCATCCAACCCGAGCCTCGTTTCCGATTGTTGCTCTCCAAGCCTCGTTTGAGTTTCATCCACCGTAACTGTCGGCTTTACAGTTAAGAGAAGAGATCGGCTCCAACGGCAGCATCTGCACGAGACGACGGCCACACCTTTCTTGGAGCATCCAGGATCGGTCCCCATCCTTTTGCTTTTAACCTTACTTATGTAAGTTTTAATTATACTCTATAAAAACTGCTAAAGTCTACACTTAGAGGTGCCTCTTTTTTGTTTATTATTGTCTAAACCGCTGGCAACAAAAGTGAGTACACCCCTAAGTCAAAATGTCCAAATTGGGCCCACTTAGCCATTTTCCCTTCCCGGTGTCATGTGGCTCATTAGTGTTGCAATGTCTCCGGTGTGATTGGGGAACAGGTGTGTTAAATTTGGTGTTATCGCTCTCACTCTCTCATACTGGTCACTGGAAGTTTAACATGGCATCTCATGGCAAAGAACTCTCTGAGGATCTGAAAAAAAGAATTGTTGCTCTACATAAAGATGGCCTAGGCCAGTGATGGCAAACATTGGCACCCCAGATGTTTTGGAACTACATTTCCCATGATGCTCACCTACACTACAGAGTGCATGAGCATCATGGGAAATGTAGTTTCAAAACATCTGGGGTGCCAAGGTTTGCCATCACTGGCCTAGGCTATAAGAAGATTGCCCAAGACCCTGAAACTGAGCTGCAGCACGGTGGCCAAAACCATACAGTGGTTTAACAGGACAGGTTAGCAAAGCAGTTGAGTGCACATGCTCAGCTTCATATCCAGAGGTTGTCTTTGGGAAATAGACGTATGAGTGCTGGCAGGATTGCTGTAAAGGTTCAAGGGGTGGGGGGTCAGCCGGTCAGTGCTCAGACCATACGCCGCACACTGCATCAAATTGGTCTGCATGGCTGTCGTCCCAGAAGGAAGCCTCTTCTAAAGATGATGCACAAGAAAGCCGGCAAACAGTTTGCTGAAGACAAGCAGACTAAGGACATGGATTACTGGAACCATGTCCTGTGGTCTAATGAGACCAAGATAAACTTATTTGGTTCAGATGGTGTCAAGCGTGTGTGGGGGCAACCAGGTGAGGAGTAGAAAGACAAGCGTGTCTTGCCTACTGTCAAGCACGGTAGTGAGAGTGTCATGGTCTGGGGCTTCATGAGCGCTGCCGACACTGGGGAGCTACAGTTCACTGAGTGATCTTGAATGCCAACATTTACTGTGACTTACTAAAGCAGAGCATGATCCCCTCCTTTCAGAGACTGGGCGGCAAGGCAGTATTCCAACTTGATAGACCTTCAGTTTAGTTGCTCATCTCTGGACTCATTCTATCTCATCAATATCATTTTGTGAGCGAGGTTTCCCGAACACCATATTCTACAACTAAAGATCTAAATCAATGGCACTTGAGAAGAACCGAAAGAACCGGAACCGGAAGTGAGGGTTCGTGCGGTTCGTGCGGCAAAGGGAGAGAGGAGGAAGGAAGGAAGAGGAGCTGCGGGGACACGTGCGGGGGAAGCCGCACAAGGGGTGCGGGTGCACCGTGCAGGGACCAGCAACTGAGCGGAGGTGGAGGACGGGAGCCGAGGCAGAGAGCGGCGGCGGCGGCGGCGGAGGTCAGAACCCGCCTTCCTTAGTGCCTGGAAGAAGAGGAGGAGGACCGTCCGTGCCCAGTGAGGAGGAGGAGACATCCGTCCCAGTGTGTGTGTGTGTGTATGTGTCAGCAGCTGTGAGTAGAGCAGCAGCTGCAAACAGGGGGAAAGCTGTGTGACTGTACTCTGTAAGAAATCAATAGCTGTTTGTCTGTACTGCGACTGACTGCTGTGTGACTGTCTCTGCAACTGAGTACCTGGGAAGTCTGGTAAGTATCCTTGCGACTGGTGAGTATCCTTGCGTCTGGTGAGTATCTTTGCGACTGGTGAGTATCTTGTGACTGGTGAGTATCTTTGCGACTGGTGAGTATCTTTGCGACTGGTGAGTATCCTTGCGACAGGTGAGTATCCTTGCGACTGGTGAGTATCTTTGCGACTGGTGAGTGTCCTTGCGACTGGTGAGTATCCTTGCGTCTGGTGAGTATCTTTGCGACTGGTGAGTATCTTGTGACTGGTGAGTATCTTTGCGACTGGTGAGTATCTTTGCGACTGGTGAGTATCCTTGCGACAGGTGAGTATCCTTGCGACTGGTGAGTATCTTTGCGACTGGTGAGTGTCCTTGCGACTGGTGAGTATCTTTGCGACTGGTGAGTGTCCTTGCGACTGGTGAGTATACTTGCGACAGGTGAGTATCCTTGCGACTGGTGAGTATCTTTTGCGACTGGTGAGTATCTTTGCAACTGGTGAGTGTCCTTGCGACTGGTGAGTATCCTTGCGACAGGTGAGTATCCTTGCGACTGGTGAGTATCTTTGCGACTGGTGAGTGTCCTTGCGACTGGTGAGTATCCTTGCGACTGGTGAGTATCCTTGCGACTGGTGAGTATCTTTGCGACTGGTGAGTATCCTTGCGACTGGTGAGTATCTTTGCGACTGGTGAGTATCTTTGCGACTGGTGAGTGTCCTTGCGACTGGTGAGTATCTTTGCGACTGGTGAGTGTCCTTGCGACTGGTGAGTATCCTTGCGACAGGTGAGTATCCTTGCGACTGGTGAGTATCTTTGCGACTGGTGAGTATCTTTGCGACTGGTGAGTATCTTTGCGACTGGTGAGTATCTTTGCGACCGGTGAGTATCTTTGCGACCGGTGAGTGTCCTTGCGACCGGTGAGTATCTTTGCGACTGGTGAGTATCTTTGCGACTGGTGAGTATCTTTGCGACTGGTGAGTATCCTTGCGACTGGTGAGTATCTTTGCGACTGGTGAGTATCTTTGCGACTGGTGAGTATCCTTGCGACTGGTGAGTACCTTGTGACGGGTGAGTATCCTTGCAACTGGTGAGTATCCTTGCAACTGGTGAATATCCTTGCACTGGTGAGTATCCTTGCGACTGGTGAAGTAGCTTGCGACTGGTGAGTATCCTTGCGACTGGAAGTATCTTTGCGACTGGTGAGTGTCCTTGTGACTGGTGAGTATCTTTGCGACTGGTGAGTATCCTTGCGACTGGTGAGTATCCTTGCGACTGGTGAGTATCCTTGCGACTGGTGAGTATCCTTGCGACTGGTGAAGTATCCTTGCGACTGGTGAGTATCCTTGCGACTGGTGAGTATCCTTGCGACTGGTGAAGTTGCTTGCGACTGGTGAGTATCTTTGCGACTGGTGAGTATCTTGCGACTGGTGAGTATCTTGCGACTGGTGAGGATCCTTGCGACTGGTGAGGATCCTTGCGACTGGTGAGTATCTAGTGACTGGTGAGGGTATTAGCGACTGGTGGGTACCCCAGGTTTTGTACCAGGGAAGTTAGAGGTAGTGTAGGTAAGGAAGAGCAGGTCGTTAACATTATCCCCATAGAGTAGAGGGTAATAATGTCCGACAGGATTGGGGATGCCACTCAGTGCACTTCTTGCGGCATGTATGCGTTCCTTGATGAAACAATCGAGGACGAATACTGCTGTGCAAGATGTGAGCGACTTGTTGCTCTGGAAGCCCACATCGTGGATCTAGAGAACACAGTGACAAGACTGCGTGGCATCTACAACCTGGAAAGGAGCTTGGACTTTACCCATCAGGCGCTGGCAGGGGTCAGCATAGAGGAGGAAGGAATAGAGGAGACGCAAGCAGCAGAGGTACGCAGCTGGGTGACTGTTAGGAATGTTAGGGGGAGGAGAGTCAGGGAGGCCAGTCCTGAGTTGGTACACCCTAACATGTTTGCCGAGTTGCAGGTTGAGGGGGATATCAACTCAGGGGTGGCAGAGCTGGAGCATGCGCCCTCCCCCAGCTGCCAGGGGAGGGACGGCTCCAGGAAGAAGGGGGGCCGTAACTCAGGAAAGGTTAGAAAGGTTGTGGTAGTTGGGGACTCAATTATCAAGAGGACAGAGAGGGAAATCTGTAAAAAAGATCTCGTGAACCGAACAGTTTGTTGTTTACCGGGCGCCCGAGTTCGGCACATCGCAGATCTGGCAGACAGATTGTTGGGCGGGGCTGGGGATGACCCAGCGGTCATGGTGCACGTGGGCACTAATGACAAAGTTAAAGGTAGGTGGAGGATCCTTAAGAACGATTTCAGGGACTTAGGTAATAGATTGAGGAAAAGGACCTCCAAGGTGGTTTTCTCTGAAATACTGCCTGTACCTCGAGCCACACAGGAGAGGCAGAAGGAGCTTAGGGAAGTTAACAAGTGGCTGAGGAATTGGTGTAGGAAGGAGGGGTTTGGGTTCCTGGAGAACTGGGCTGACTTCTCAGTCGGCTACCGGCTCTTTAGTAAGGATGGGCTGCACCTTAATGGGGACGGTACAGCTCTTTTGGGGAGAAAGATGGCCACCGAGTTGGAGGGGCTTTTAAACTAGGAGACGGGGGGGAGGGCTCAGAAATAGAATCAGTCAGGAGGGAGCAGAGGACTGAAGGCAGTTGTAGGGTCAATAGCGACAGTAGGTCAACAACATCAATTGGCGGGTCTGTGCGGGAGAACAGCAGACCAAACAGAAATAAACAAAACCGCCAATCACGTTTAACTTCCGTAAAACTAAGAGGGGTATATGCTAATGCCAGGAGCCTAGCTAATAAGATGGATGAGTTGGACATGTTAGTACATGAGGAGGACATAGACCTTGTGGGAATAACGGAGACTTGGTTCGACCCCTCACATGACTGGCTGGCCAATATCCAAGGGTATTCGGTGTACCGGAAGGACAGGGTTGGTAAAAGAGGGGGAGGGGTATGTCTCTATGTCAAGAACAATATAAAGGTGCTAGAAAGGAGTGACATTACGGATGGGATGAGCATGGATTTAGAATCTGTGTGGGTTGAACTCGATAGGGAAGAAGATAAGGGAAAAGTAGTTGTGGGGGTTTGCTATAGGCCACCTAACCAAGGGGAGGAGGTAGAGCTGGAATTTTTAGCACTAATAGGTAAAGCGGCAAAACTAGGATCAGTCATCATATTGGGGGACTTCAATTATCCCGACATTGACTGGGAAGAGGGGACTGCACACTCGCATAAGGCCCGGCTATTCACGGAAACCTTACAGGATAACTACATGTCGCAGTTGGTGGATTCCCCTACTAGAGAGAATGCTATCCTGGATCTATTGATCACTAATGACCCAGACATAATCTCGGAGGTAGGAGTCCAGGACAACCTGGGCTCTAGCGATCACAGGATGATCACATTTAGTATAAATAACAATATAAAAAGGCAAGTGGGGAACATAAGAACCCTAAACTTCAGAAGGGCAGACTTTCCAAAATTGTACTCATTGATGGAAAGGGTAAACTGGGACCAAACCCTGGGATCACTGACCACAGAGGAAAAATGGGAATGCTTTAGAACAATATTAAGCAAAGGCATCTTGCAGTGCATTCCTATGGGGAATAAATTTAGAAGAGACAAAGCCAAACCTGGCTGGCTAAACCGTAGCGTTAAAAAACTTATTAGGGGAAAAAAATTGGCCTTCAAGAAATATAAATCAGAGGGCACTGTATCGGCCTTCCAGCAATACAAGGAGGAAAATAAGAAGTGTAAACACGAAATCAAGATGGCTAAAATCAACTTTGAGAGACAAATAGCGGAGGATAGTAAAAAAAACCCAAAGAAATTCTTTAAATATATCAACAGCAAAAAAACTAGGGCAGAGCATATTGCACACATAATTAGCGATGATGGGAGGATGGTTACAGAGGACACTGAAAAAGCAACCGTGCTGAATTCTTTTTTCTCGTCAGTCTTTACGCAGGAAAAGGAAGGGTACACTGACCATGACTGTATGGTTAGTAGTAATACACAGGACTTGCCACTATGGCTAACAGAGGGGGAAATCAGGGAAAGACTGGATAAACTTAACACAAACAAATCACCAGGCCCGGATGGCGTACATCCGAGAGTGCTCAAGGAACTCAGTATGGTTATATCTAGACCACTGTTCCTGATCTTTGCTGACAGTATTAGGACAGGAGATGTACCAGGGGATTGGAGGAAGGCTAACGTGATTCCGATATTCAAAAAGGGCCAGAGACATATCCCGGGAAATTATAGGCCTGTCAGTCTGACATCAATAATATGTAAACTTTTGGAGGGGATGATAAGGGACTATATCGTAGAGTATGCTAAAGATAACAACATCATCAGTAGTAACCAGCACGGGTTTACAAATGGGCGATCTTGTCAAACCAATCTCTTAGCATTCTACGAGGAAGTGAGCTGTGAGCTAGATAGGGGGAGACCAGTGGATGTGGTGTACTTGGATTTCGCTAAGGCGTTTGATACAGTTCCCCACAAGCGCTTAATTTATAAAATAAGGTCTGCAGGTATCGACAGCAGGGTTTGCTCTTGGATATGGAATTGGCTAAAAGGCCGTGTCCAAAGGGTAGTAATAAACAGCGCATACTCAGACTGGTCTGAGGTAGTAAGCGGGGTGCCCCAGGGCTCAGTCCTGGGACCAACCTTGTTCAATTTATTCATAAACAGCATTGAGGACGGGATCAGTAGTTCGTTATCAGTTTTTGCAGATGACACAAAATTGGCCAGGGCAATAACTGCACAGCATGAAGCAGATATCCTACAGAATGACCTGGACAAAATTACGGAGTGGGCAACGACATGGCAAATGAGGTTTAATGTGGAGAAGTGTAAGGTTTTGCACTTGGGGACCAAAAACATAAAAACACAATACACGTTAGGAGGGGAACCCTTGGGGGAATCAAAAATGGAGAAGGATCTGGGAGTCTTAGTTGATGATAGATTAGGCAACAGCATGCAATGCCAAGCGGCAGCTTCCAAAGCCAACAGAATATTAGCATGCATAAAGAAAGGGATGTATTCCAGAGATAAGACTATAATCCTTCCACTTTATAAAACTCTGGTCCGACCGCATCTGGAGTATTCTGTCCAGTTCTGGTCGCCAGTCCTCAGGAGGGATGTGTTGGAGCTGGAGAAAGTCCAGAGAAGGGCAACTAAACTGATTAGGGGGTTGGAGGACCTTACCTATGAAGAGCGGCTGCAATCGCTCGATTTATTTTCCCTGGAGAAAAGACGTCTGAGAGGGGACATGATAGCAATTTATAAATATCTTAATGGGGATCTCAGCTTAGAAGAAAAGCTGTTCATTCGAAGGAATTGCATGAGGACTCGAGGACATACAATGCGATTAGAGGAGAAGCGTTTTAACCTCAGGCAACGTGGGGGGTTCTTTACTGTTAGGGCTACAAGATTGTGGAATTGTCTACCACAAGAGGTGGTTTCTGCGGGTAGTATGGTGACTTTCAAAAGACTCTTAGACTTACATCTCAAGGATCAGGAGATTGAGGGCTATGTTAGATGATTACAGTCACACACACCTACACAGGTTGAACTGGATGGACTATTGTCTTTATTCAACCTCACCTACTATGTAACTATGTAACTATAACGACCCCAAACACACTTCCAAGATGACCACTGCCTTGCTAAAAAAAGGTGATGGACTGGCTAAGCATGTCTCCGGACCTAAACCCTATTGAGCATCTGTGGGGCATCCTCAAACGGAAGGTGGAGGAGCGCAAGGTCTCTAAAATCCACCAGCTCCGTGATGTCATCATGGAGGAGTGGAAGAAGACTCCAGTGGCAACCTGTGAAGCTCTGGTGAACTCCATGCCCAAGAGGGTTAAGGCAGTGCTGGAAAATAATGGTGGCCACACAAAATTTTGGCACTTTGGGCTCAATTTCAACATTTTCACTTAGGGGTGTACTCACTTTTGTTGCCAGCAGTTGAGACATTAATGGCTGTGTGTTGAGTTATTTTGAGGGGACAGTAAATTTACACTGTTATACAAGCTGTACACTCACTACTTTACATTGTAGCAAAGTGTCATTCCTTCAGTGTTGTCACAAGAAAAGATATAATAACATATTTACAAAACTGTGAGGGGTGTACTCACTTTTGTGAGCTACTGTGTGTGTGTGTATATATATATATATATATATGTACATTAGTAGTAGAGTGGATTTGAGAATGTTTTCTGTATATTTTATAATTATTATTTTCTTATATTCTTTAAAAAGTAGTTTTTACAGTATGCTTCAAAAGTGCAAAAGTTTTAGGTAGGTATGAGAAAAATGCTGTAAATAAAGAATGCTGTCAGAAATGGAAGTGTTAAGTTTTATTTTATTAATGAACAAAATGGAAAGTAGGGCCCAGGTTCTCACTATTGCGAATTGGATGCGGAATTCTCCGCATTCAATTCCGCATTCAATTCGCATGACAGAAGACTTTTCCTGGCTCTCAATGGACCGGTTCACACAGCTCCATGTCAGCTGCAGAATGGCTTGCAGAAAAGTCCTGTGCATCTTCTGCTCCATTTCAGGTCCGAATTCAGTCAAAAATTCGAACCTAATTCAGATCTGAAAGGGTGCATGTGGACACACCGATCCGACTGCTGCGAGTCATTCCGAATTCAGTGTGAACCCAGCCTAAATGAACTGAAGCGCAATCTAAATCAAATCATTATTTGGTGTGACCACCCTTTGTGTTCAAGCCAGCATTAATTCTTCTAGGTAGACTTGTACGCATTGTTTTGAAGGAACTCGGCGGGTAGGTTGTTCCAAACGTTTTGGAGAACTACCACAGATCTTCTGTGGATGTCGGCTGCCTCAAATTCCTTTTGTCTCTTCATGTCATCCCAGACAGACTCCATGATGATGAGATCAGGGCTCTGTGGGGGCCAAACCTTCAGGTCAAGGACTCCTTGTTCTTCTTTACACTGAAGATGGTTCCTAATGGGATGGACTATATGTTTGGGGTGGTTGTCCTGCTGCAGAAGAAATTTGGGTCCACTCACACACCTCCTTGATAGTATGGCATGATGGATAAGTATCTGCCTGTATTTCTCAGCATTGAGGGCACCATTGATTCTGAATAAATTTCCAACTCCATGTGTAGAAATGCAGCCCCAAACTTGCAAGGAACCTCCACCAAGGTTCACTGTTGTCTGCAGACATTCATTATTGTACCGCTTTCCATCCCTTCCCCCAACAAACTTCCTCTTGCTACAACCAAATATTTCATATTTTGACTCATCAGTCCAGAGCACCTGCTGCCATTTTTCTGCCCCCCAGGTTCCTATGTTCTAATGCATAGTTGAGTCACTTAGCCTTTTTTTCATGTCTCAGGTATGACTTTTTGGCTTCAGTTCTTCCATGAAGACCATTTCTGGCCAGAATTCTCCAGACTGTAGATGGGTGTACCTGGGTCCCACTGGTTTCCGCCAGTTCTGTGCCGATGGCACTGCTGGATATCTTCCGATTTCGAAGGGAAGTAAGCATGATGTTTCATCTATTGCATTAGGTTTCCTTGGCCGACCACTGCGTTTACAGTCCTCAACTTTGTTTTGTGCTTCTTAAAAAGAGCTTGAAGAGCTCATCTTTAATCCTCAGTCTGCTTTGAAATATTTGCCTGGGGTAGACCTTACTAATGCAGCATAACTACCTTGTGTCTTGTTGCTGTGCTCAGTCTTTGGCATGGTGTATGACCTATGACATGATACTGTGCTTCGTCACCTCAGTAGCAGAGTTTGGCTGTTCCTCACCCAGTTTTAAGCCTCCTATACAGCTGTTTCCGTTAATGACTGTGTTTTAACCTACATATGAAACTGATGATCATTAGCATCTGCCTGGTATAATTGGTTAATCATACCCCTGACTCTTATGCCCCGTACACACGTACCGATCGTCAGTCGAACGATCGGCCGTCTTTTGTCCAGGGCTGTCGTGTCTGTTGAAAACTGCAAAAGATTGCACACGAATTTTGTCGGCCAACAACAGCCGACTGCAGAAGTGATGTCATGTGATGGTTAACTTTCCTTGTCTTTTTTCTTTTCTGAGCATGCCCAGTCTTGCAAATCTGTTGTCTGTCGGCCGAATTCTGTACTGACTGGCGAACAATCGGCCGTTCTGGTGTCGGCATACAAAAATTTTAATGCTTGCATGACAGATTCTGTTCGGCCGAAAGTGCGCTGTCGGCTGTCGGAAGCATCATACTAACAAGCCGAAAATCGGCCGATCGGTCGTCGGCCGAATCTTTTTGGCCGACAATCTGCACGTGTGTACGAGGCATAATTGTACAAAATCCCTGACTTTGTGCAAGTGTATAAAGTGTGCAAGTGTAAGAATTGATGCCGGTTTAAAGCCATAGGGTGGTCAGTCACAGCAAAATATTGATTTGATTTAGGTTTTTCTTCTGTTTGCTTACTTTGCATTTTGTAAATTGATAAAAATAAATCATTAAAATATATATTATTGAAAGCATTCTTTCTTTACGGCATTTCTTCACAGCTGCCCAAAAAATTGTGCACGGTATTGTATATATGCCCAATATTCAAACTCAAAAAAATACTTTATAGCTATAGGTACACTTTACAATGCTCGTTGTCATTCGACCCACTTCTGCTTTCCCTTTTTTAATGCTCTGCTACCCTATAGGAAAAAAAGGCCTGGGACACTGCTTCTACCAAGGTAGCATTGTGTATAATGTTGGGTGCGTATCCTAAGGAACACCTCAAAGGGTTGAGGCATGCAGAACAAAAAAAAAAGGATTCATTCATTGTAGAGACATCATTAGTTCAGTATTTGTGAAATTTGTGACACATCCTTAAAGTGACTCTGTTATGAGAAAAGTATGGGGACTGCCATTACTAGTCACCTGACCATGTCAAGCTTCAATATGTTCTGTGCCACTGAGCACATGCGTGCTGCAAATGAATGTCAGAATTTGTTTTCTCTGTACATGTTCCAGGTCTGAGACAAAAAATAGCCAATGAACAAACATTTTCAATGGAGAGTTCAGCAATGGCATCCACTGTACGTTTACTCATTACCATTTTTTTTTTTCTTTAAATGTAAAGGTAAGCATCATGCACTAAATATCTCTTGAGCTATTGGGCTTCTTACCCTTTTACAGAGACATTGGCCAAGGATTCTATAGAAAAGCCTATACCTATATATCCCAAAGTTTGGCTCTCTTTGCAACATCTGCATTTGTGTCCATGTAGGGAAGTCAATACATTGATAACTGCAGGAGCTAGATGGTACAGTTTGGATTTCCAAGTCACTGCTGCCTGAGGAAAGGGTCCTCAGTAGCCAAAAAGTGTTGCACTTTGTGACAAATGTTTGATTATGTACTTTGATCATTTTCAGTTTGTACTTGTTTGATGGCACCAAACGTTAGTATAGTACCATACCATACCATCTAGGTCAGTAATGCCTGAGTAAGGGGTCCTCAAAGAACCCCAAAATGTTGCACTTTGTGAAAAAGATCCCATTTTGTACTTTGATTGTTTGCTCTTTAGACTTGTTTAATGGCATCAACCATAAGTATAGCACCATACTATACCAACTATGTCAATAATGCCTGAGTAAGGGGTCCTCAAAGAACCCAAAATTTTGCACCTTGTGAAAAAGATCCCATTTAGTACTTTGATGGTTTGCTGTTTAGACTTGTTTAATGGCATCAACCATTAGTATAGCACCATACTATACCAACTATGTCAATAATGCCTGAGTAAGGGTCTTTGTACTCCTCACATGGTTGCCGCCACACACGCTTCACACCATCTGAACTAAATACGTTTATCTTGGTCTCATCAGACCACAGGACATGGTTTCAGTAATCCATGTCCTTAGTCTGCTTGTCTTTAGCAAACTGTGGGCTTTGTGGGCTTTCTTTCATGAGGCCTGTTCTGAGTGGAACCTGTCCTGTTAAACCTTTGTATGGTCTTGGCCACCGTGCTGCAGCTCAGTTTCGGGGTTATGGCAAACTTCTTATAGCCTAGGCCAGTGATGGCGAACCTTGGCACCCCAGATGTTTTGGAACTACATTTCCCATGATGCTCAACTACACTGCAGAGTGCATGAGCATCATGGGAAATGTAGTTTCAAAACATCTGGGGTGCCAAGGTTCGCCATCACTGGCCTAGGCCATCTTTATGTAGAGCCACAATTATTTTTTTTCAGATCCTCAGAGAGTTCTTTGCCATGAGGTGCCATGTTGAACTTCAGTGACCAGTATGAGAGAGTGAGTGCGATAAAACCAAATTGCATTGACACCTGAGACCTTGTAACACTAACGAGTCACATGACACTGGGGAGGGAAAATGGCTAATTGGGCCCAATGTGGACATGTTCACTTAGGGGTGTACTCACTTTTGTTGCCAGCAGTTTAGACATTAATGTCTGTGTGTTGAGTTATTTTGAGGGGACAGTAAATTTACACTGTTATACAAGCTGTACACTCACTACTTTACATTGTAGCAAAGTGTCATTTCTTCAGTGTTGTCACATGAAAAGTTATAATAAAATATTTACAAAAATGTGAGAGGTGTACGCGCTTTTGTGAGATACTGTGAATGACATGTTTAATATCACATCAATAATAATGCCACTGTCCCCACGCAAACTAACATTGTGCCCGCCGACACCATTTAGTCATGGATTGCTGTTTAGACGTGTTTATTGGCATCAACCATTAGTATAGTACTATACCATACCAACTATGTAAAAAATTACTAAATAAGGGGTCCTCAGAGGACCCAAAATGTTGCACTTTGTGACAAATATCCTGTTTCGTACTTTGATGGTTTGCTGTTTTGCACTTCAGTATACCACCTTACCATACCAACCATTGCACCAGCCATTGTCTAGTTTTATGGCTGTAGGGAGTGTACTGGATTCTATGGATTTGCAGTAAGGATTCCAATTCATCTCTGATAGACATGTAGGGATTTGCTGTTTGGAAAGGTAAATGTATAAATCCCGTATTATAATAATAATAATAATAATAATGTACCAAAGCTGTCACTGAAATCCTTATTTGAGTCATTGATTTGGAACAGGTATCCAAATTAGACATGGCATCATCTCTCTAGCTACATACCATGTTCCAAGGATCAGAATTAGCATATGGCATATACATGATATAAAATTGAATCCTGGGTAGATGTAGTTGGCACCTCCAGGGGACATCAAAAAAGCGCTATGATATGGAAGCCATGGTCTCCTGTGCTTGGCTATTGGTTAATGAGGCTGCCCATCATAGTAATGGGCCAATCGTAAAGAGTGGAATGCAGAAAGGGTGGGCCAGAGCCAGCTACCACATGGACTGTTTGCCATTTCCTCATCAGAGCACTCCACTATTTTCTTGGGTCTTGCAAAAAGCTGAAAGTGCAAACAGCAACCTATGGGTGCCAACTTGAGATGGCACCATTAGAGAAGTTGAGATGATGAACCATAGCCAGTAGATATTTTTAAGAATCCAGGAATTACGCTTCCACTAAGAATGATAGAAAAAGCTCCAAAAAGTTGTTTAGCTGCCTGTCTTGGCCCGCCCCGTCCTGTACTTGGCTATTGGTTAGTGAGGCTGCCTATCATAGTGATGGGCCAATCATAAAGCATGGAATGCAGAAAGGGTGGGCCAGAGCCAGCAACAACATGGACCGACTGCCATTTCCTCATCAGAGCACCCTACTATTTTCTTGGTTCTTGCAAAAAGCTGAAAGTGTGAGCAGCAACCTATGACTGCCAACTTGAGATAGCACCATAAGAGAAGTTTAGATGATGAGCCATAGCCAGTAGCGATTTTTAAGGAACCAGGAACCATGTTTCCACTGAGGATAAAAGGAAAATCTCCAAAAAAGTTGTTTAGCTGCCTGTCCTAGCCCACTCTCTCCTATGCTTAGCTATTTGTTAGTGAGGCTGCCTATCATAGTGATGGGCCAATCATAAAGCATGGAATGCAGAAAGGGTGGGCCAGAGCCAGCAACAATATGGACCGACTGCCATTTCCTCATCAGAGCACCCTACTATTTTCTTGGTTCTTGCAAAAAGCTGAAAGTGCAAGCAGGAGAACCTATGGATGCCAACTTGAAAGTGCAAGCAGGAACCTATGGATATAAACAAAAACATAACACCACGCTAACCGATCATAATCAGCAATAGCTGCTAGCACTACAATCGACAAGAAAAATAGTGTACAAATAGGATATAATAATGGGTGCAGCCCTAAGAATCTGTATATAAATATTAAACATATGTATATTCTGGTGAAAAAATAATAAGTTCATGAAACAGTTCACAATGTTGAGGTGAAAAGATCCAAAAGTAAATCCATATTTCCAAAATGTGCTTAAGGAGGAAATACTGGAAACCAAATAAGAAGCCAGAAGTGTTCAGGCGTCAGTGGTCACCAATGTGACAAGACCCACCACCGATATTGGAGGTATATGCGCTTACCAGAAATAGTGGACCCAGGTAATGGGTCATACAGGCAGGAATAATCACCAAAGATATAAGGACCCCGATGGTTCAGCAGTCTTCAATCAGGATGTATCGCCACACTTTGGGAAGGGTTGGATTTCTCCTTTGATGGGCTTTGTCTCAAGGTTTGAGCCAGTATGCAAAACAAGCCAAATGGTCGCACATTTTGTAAAACCGCTTAAAACATATTTATTAAAAAAGTATAGAACACTTACAAGAATCTGCAGGTAACCAGCGTATAGGACATGGGATGATTAAAGGCAGGACAGATTACTCTTGGGCTATGAGGATGTCATGTATGACGAAACGCGTCAGCATACTCTGTCCTGCCTGTAATCATTACATGTCATATACGCAGGTTACCTGCAGATTCTTGTAAGCGTTTTTTACTTTTTTTAAAAATAAATATGTTTTAAGCGGTTTTACAGTATGTGCGACCATTTGGCTTGTTTTGCATGCTGGCTCAAACCGTGAGACATAGCCCATCAAAGGGGAAATCCAACCCTTCCAGAAGTGTGGCGATACATCTTGATTGGAGACTCTTGAACCATCTTTGGTGATTATTCCTGCCTGTACGACTTATTTGCTGTATAGTACCTGGGTCCACTATTTCTGGTGGGTGCATATAGCTCAATATTGGTTGTGGGTCTTGTCACATTGGTGACCACTGACACCTGAACACTTCTGGCTTTTTATTTGGTCTCCAGTATTTCCTCCATAGGCACGTTTTTGAAAAATGGACTTTACTTTTGGATCTTTTCACTTCAACCTAGTGGACTGTTTCAGGAACCTATGGGTGCCAACTTGAGATGGCACCATAAGAAAAGTTGAGATGAGCAGATATAACCAGTAGAGATTTTTAAGAAACCAGGAACTATGCTTCCACTAAGTACAATAGAAAAGCTCCAAAAAGTTGTTTAGCTGCCTGTCCTGGCCCGCCCCCTCCTGTACTTGGCTATTGGTTAGTGACTCTGCTCATCATAGTGATGGACCAATTGTAAAGCATGAAATGCGGAAGGGGTGGGCCAGAGCCAGCAACCACTTGGAATGATTGCCATTTCCTCATCAAAGCACCCCTCTATTTTCTTACAGTAGGTCCTGCAAAAAGCTGAAAGTGCAAACAGGAACCTATGGATGCCAACTTGAGATGGCACCGTAATCGAAGTTGAGATGATGAGCCATAGTCCGCAGAGATTTTTAAGTAACCAGGAACTATGCTTCCACTAAGGATAAAAGAAAAAGCTCCAAAAAGTTGTTTAGCTGCCTGTCCTGGCCCGCCCCCTCCTTTATTTGGCTATTAGTTAGTGAATCTGCCCATCATAGCAATGGGCCAATTGTAAAGCATGAAATGCGGAAAGGGTGGGCCAGAGCCAGCAACCACTTGGAATGATTGCAATTTCCTCATCAAAGCACCCCTCTATTTTCTTACAGTAGGTCCTGCAAAAAGCTGAAAGTGCAAGCAGGAACCTATGGGTGCCAACTTGAGATGGCACCATAATCAAAGTTGAGATGATGAGCCGTAGTCCTTAGAGATTTTTAAGGAACCAGGAACTACACTTCCACTAAGAAAAATAGAAAAAGCTCCAAAAAGTTGTTTAGCTGCCTGTCCTGGCCTGCCCCCTCCTTTACTTGGCTATTAGTTAGTGAATCTGCCCATCATAGTGATGGACCAATTGTAAAGCATGAAAGGCAGAAAGGGTGGGCCAGAGCCAGCAACCACTTGGAATGATTGCAATTTCCTCATCAAAGCACCCCACTATTTTCTTACAGTAGGTCCTGCAAAAAGCTGAAAGTGTGAGCAGGAACCTATGGGTGCCAACTTGAGATGGCACCATAATTGAAGTTGAGATGATGAGCCATAGTCCGTAGAGGTTTTTAAGGAACCAGGAACTATGCTTCCACTAAGGATAAAAGAAAAAACTCCAAAAAGTTGTTTAGCTGCCTGTCCTGGCCTGCCCCCTCCTTTACTTGGCTATTAGTTAGTGAATCTGCCCATCATAGTGATGGGCCAATTGTAAAGCATGAAATGCAGAAAGGGTGGGCCAGAGTCAGCCACCACTTGGAATGATTGCAATTTCCTCATCAGAGCACCCCTCTATTTTCTTAGGTTTGGCAAAAAGCTGAAAGTACGAGCAGGAACCTATGGATGCCAACTTGAGATGGCACCATAATTGAAGTTGAGATGATGAGCCATAGTCCGTAGAGGTTTTTAAGGAACCAGGAACTACGCTTCCACTAAGAAAAATAGAAAAAGCTCCAAAGGTTTTTTGGTTGTTGTACTTTTTAAGGCTTGACAATGTGAACTCCAGAGGTTTGTCCAGCTCTGAAATGTATTCTGGCCCATTTCTACGGTCTAGGTAATTAAAGCGGAGTTCCGGGCACAAAATCGATCTTTTTTTTTTGTGCCCGTCCACTAGTTCTCCATCACCTGAAAAGGAATTGGATAGTTAGGTTCTTTTTTTTTTTTTTTTTTACTCACCTTGTAATTGAAGATCGAAAATACTCACCTCAGGGTACTTCCTCCCTCAGCTCCGCCGTCACTTCCTGTCTCGCGATGATTCCTGGGAGCTGAACGTCATCGCTCCCAGGAATCAATGCGACGGCACCGGCCCCGCTCGTCACTTCCGGGGCGACGCTGCATTCCCCTGCTAAACAGCTTCTGGGCATGCCCAGAAGCTGTGGAGGAATGCGGCCCCGCACCGGAAGTGACGAGAGGGGCCGGTGCAGGCGCATTCTGGGAGAAGAGGACGCAGAAGAGGACCGCGCCGGCTTCAGCTGCCCACAAGAGAGATGGCAACACTGTGGAAGAAATTTTATAAGTGAGTATTTCATCTTGCAGGTAAGTGCGAACCGGGACAGATCAGAGGCTAGCGATTGTGGAATGTACTAGCCCTGACTGTCCCGGGGGTATGTTCACTGAAAAATGTTTTCTGTGCCCGGAACTCCGCTTTAATCTGTTTGTCCAGAACACCATAATCCTTCGCCCGGCATAGGGGTACTGATAATGAACGTTCCAGTTGTGCTCCTGTATTGTCTTCGTATGGCAAAAAAAAAACCCCGCCAGACATCTGTACGAAAACAGCAACCCGGTACTCCTCGCTAATTAAAACTCAAAGACCCCCTCCAAATATTAAAACGCCCCCCATGATTCTCAGCAGCTCATCCATGAAAGATTTTTTCGAAGTATATGGCATTTGTTAAAGTTAAACACACTCACGCACACCCCTCTCTGTCTCTCCTCCTCCTCCCCCAAAAGATTTTTTGGCTTACAGCAGGTTGTGTCGCATGCGGACATTTGCAGACACAGAACAGATTTCTTATCACTGAATAACAAATGGCTCCAAACACGACATCCTGGCTTATTGAAAAAAATACATATATATTTGGCCTCCGCGACACATCCGCGCCCCCCTCGACGAGAATCAGGTGTTATTTTGGCTGACGAGAGGTTTGTCAATACCAGATTTGGTTAACTGATTCTCATTTTTCATTCGTCCTTCATTTTTTTTTTTTTTTTGTTAACTTGTTTCTTTTTTATCCTTTGTGTTTGTGTTTTTTTTTTTTTTTCGCTTCTTTTTTTTTTTTTTTTTTCTCCTTTCTTTTAATATATGAACTGATCCGCAAAGGGCATCTTTTTTGGAGACAAGGACTTGAAGCAGCCTGGCACATCCTGGAGCCTCGCCAAGCCTGCTTGGGATTTGGGAAGATTGCCATGCTGGGAGAGGAGAAGGAGAGTGTTCAGAGAAGAGGGGGGAAAAAGGCAAGACTTGGCAGTGCTCAGTCAAATCAGTTTCTTTTGTCTGCCTTCTCGGCTTGAGCTTCAGGAAACAAAATCGTTCTGGGATAAAAAAGAAAAAAAAAAAAATCGGAACTTTTTTTGTTGTTGTTTCGCAAACTTAGAAGCTTTTATTGTTGCCCATTCTTATACCTTCCGGGCTTTTTATAAATCGATACATAATATTCCCTATTCACCATAGTTCGTAAAAAAAAAATAGTTTGTAAGTAATGCTTGCAAGCAGCATTTTGTCTGGAAGGACAGTTTTTTTTTTTTTTTTTACTCTGAACAGCTTTATTTAAAAAAAAAAAAAAATCCGTCGTCGCTGGACATACTTTTATTTTAAAAGAAGAGATTTTTTTTTTTTTTTATTTAACAAAAAAAAAAGAATGTTTGATCTGGCTTGAGGGACGCTCGCGGATCGCAAAGGCCTTCTGTAATTTCTTTTCTTTTCTTTTTACGGTAAACTCGTTCTAATGAAGTGTCTCAGTTGAGTTTGATCCTCAAAAAATGTGCCTGGAAAGTAAAGTTATCTCTCTTTTTTTTTTTTAAACTCTGGAAGCAACAGTTTCCTCTTGGAGCTGCTGTCTGTATTATTGCTTTCCATCCTGCAATAAGTGACAAGAGCAAAGGCAGCAGACTGGGAGAATGAAAGACATTCTTACAGCACCTGAAGGGCAATCGTGAACAGTGAGCATTGGCACTTTGTGTTTTTTTTTAATTTATTTTTTTATTATTATTATTTTAATGTTTTTTTTGTTCTTCCTGTACATGTTGAATTATTTTGCACTGGTCTCATTAGAAAGTGCTGAATATGTGCTCTAGGTTTATTTTTTTTTTGTGTGTTTTTATTTTGTTTGACTCATTTCAATGCTTTGGTTTCTTGTTCAAAATTGACAATGTTGCCTTTTTTTTTGTTTTTCCTGATGCATAGAATGGACCTTTGGGCCTTTTCTAATTAGGAAGTGATGTTGTTTTTTGTTGGTGACTTTTGGGAATGGCGCCATTGGTGTGGAGGGGACTTTTATGTCATGTAGTTTGGTGAGAGTAAAATTAGGCATTTTTCAAGGGATAGTCGTGAATTTGGACATTACTCTTGTTCAAAAATTACAATGTTGCCTTTTTTCTGTTTGTTTTTTTTCCCTGATGCATAGAAAGGACCTTTGGGCCTTCTCTAATTAGGAAGTGATGTTGTTTGTTGTTGGTGACTTTTGGGAATGGCGCCCATTGGTGTGGAGGTGACTTTTCCTTTATGTCTGGGATAGGCATTATGTTTGGGATAGGCATAAGGCTATCCTTCATATAAGATAGGGCCAGGGACTATTCATAGGATTCAGATATATTGGGCAGACTAGATGGGCCAAATGGTTCTTATCTGCCGACACATTTTATGTTTCTATGTCATGCAGTTTGGTGAGAGTAAAATTAGGCATTTTTTCAAGGGATAGTCGTGAATTTGGACATTTACTCGTGTTCAAAAATTACAATGTTGCCTTTTTTTTTGTTTTTTCCTGATGCATAGAATGGACCTTTGGGCCTTTTCTAATTAGGAAGTGATGTTGTTTGTTGGTGACTTGGGAATGGCGCCATTGGTGTGGAGGGGACTTTTATGTCATGTAGTTTGGTGAGAGTAAAATTAGGCATTTTTTCAAGGGATAGTCGTGAATTTGGACATTACTCTTGTTCAAAAATTACAATGTTGCCTTTTCTTTTGTTTTTCCTGATGCATAGAATGGGCCTTTGGGCTTTTTCAAATTAGGAAGTGATGTTGTTTGTTGTTGGTGACTTTTGGGAATGGCGCCCATTGGTGTGGAGGTGACTTTTATGTCATGTAGTTTGGTGAGGGTAATATGAGGCATCGTTCAAGGGATAGTTGTAAATTTGGACATTTACTCTTGTTCAAAAATTACAATGTTGCCTTTTTTTGGGGGGTTTTTTCTGATGCATAGAATGGACCTTTGGGCCTTTGGGTTTTTTCTAATTAGGAAGTGATGTTGTTTGTTGTTGGTGACTTTTGGGAACGACGCCATTTGTGAGGAGGTGACTTTTATGTCATGTAGTTTGGTGAGGGTAAAATGAGGCATCTTTCAAGGGATAGTTGTGAATTTGGACATTTACCCTTGTTCAAAAATTACAATGTTGCCTTTTTTTTTGTTTTGTTTTTTCTGATGCATAGAATGGACCTTTGGGCTTTTTCTAATTAGGAAGTGATGTTTGTTGTTGGTGATTTGGGAATGGCGCCATTGGTGTGGAGGGGACTTTTATGTTATGTAGTTTGGTGAGGGTAAAATGAGGCATCTTTCAAGGGATAGTCGTGAATTTGGACATTTACTCTTGTTCAAAAATTACAATGTTGCCTTTTTTTTTGTTTTGTTTTTTCTGATGCATAGAAAGGACCTTTGGGCCTTTTCTAATTAGGAAGTGATGTTGTTTGTTGTTGACTTGGGAATGGCGCCATTGGTGTGGAGGGGACTTTTATGTCATGTAGTTTGGTGAGGGTAAAATGAGGCATTTTTCAAGGACTAGTTAATTTGGACATTTAGTGTCGGTTCACACTATGTCGATCCGACTTCGGGGGCGACCTGTGAAGTCGCGTTCACCGCGACTTCGGCGCGACTTGTACGGACTTCACATAATGGAAGTCAATGCAAGTCATTCCGATGTCGCCCCGAAGTAGTACAGGAACTATTTTCTAAGTCGGAGCGACTTGAGTTAGAACGGTTCCCGTAGCACTGCATGGACCGTGACTTGTCAGGCTGACAAGTCGCCTGACAAGTCACGGTAGTGTGAACCGCGACTTACTCTTGGTCAAAAGTTACAATGTTTCCTTTTTTTTTGTTTTTTTCTGATGCATTGCCTTTTTTTTTTTGATGATTTCTTCCTAATTAGAAAAGGCATTTGGGCCTTTTCTAATTAGGAAGTGATGTTGTTTGTTGTTGGTGACTTTTGGGAATGGCGCAATTGGTGTGGAGGTGACTTTTCCTTTATGTCATGTATTTTGGTGGGAGTAAAATGAGGCATCTTTCAAGGGATAGTCGTGAATTTGGACATTTACCCTTGGTCAAAAATTACAATGTTACCTTTTTTTTTTCTTTTTTTCTGATGCATAGAAAGGACCTTTGGGCCTTTTCTAATTAGGAAGTGATGTTGTTTGTTGTTGGTGACTTTTGGGAACGACGCCATTTGTGAGGAGGTGACTTTTATGTCATGTAGTTTGGTGAGGGTAAAATGAGGCATTTTTCAAGGGCTAGTTGTTAATTTGGTCATTTAGTGTCGGTTCACACTATGGCGATCCGACTTCGGGGGCGACCCGTGAAGTCGCGTGCACCGCGACTTCGGCGCGACTTGCACGGACTTCACATAATGGAAGTTAATGCAAGTCGCTCCGATGTCGCCCCAAAGTAGTACAGGAACTATTTTCTAAGTCGGAGCGACTTGAGTCGCTCCTATTAGAACGGTTCCCGTAGCACTGCATGGACCGCGACTTGTCAAGCTGACAAGTCGCCTGACAAGCCGCGGTAGTGTGAACCGGGACTTACTCTTGGTCAAAAGTTACAATGTTGCCTTTTTTTTTGTTTTTTCTAATGCATTGCGGTTTTTTTTGATGATTTCTTCCTAATTAGAAAAGGCATTTGGGCCTTTTCTAATTAGGAAGTGATGTTGTTTGTTGTTCGTGACTTTTGGGAATGGCGCCATTGGTGTGGAGGTGACTTTTCCTTTATGTCATGTATTTTGGTGGGAGTAAAATGAGGCATCTTTCAAGGGATAGTCGTGAATTTGGACATTTAAGTTTTATTTTATTTTATTTTTCTATTTTAAATATAAGGAAGAACACTGTAGGTGGTAAGCTGGCAGAAACTACACAAGTTAAAAAAGTATTGCCATTAATCATACTAACCAAACACGTGTTGGACTGTCTTCTATAAACTGGTAAAAACCAATATCTTATTACTGAACTTTGTTGCCCTTTGCATTTTAATGTTGTGTATTGACTAGGTGTTAATACTTCTGTAATATCTTCACTTTACTGTTCATAGACTGGATTGTGTATGTGTGTGACCTCAAGTGTCCTTGACTTTTGTCCAGCTCTAGGACTAAGGCACACCTTTTTATATATTTTGGGGTGTTAGAAGTATGTTTTGAGATTTGTTCTTGGTACAAAGATTGTAGAAGGCTTTTTCTGTACCCTCTAAATATACCTGGTATATTGACCTAAAAAATATCTGGACCATTTTTACATTTTGGAAAGGTCGACAGGTTTTTATTACCATCCTCAGGAATATATTTTCCTCACTTACTGTTTGTGAGTGTCACCACTTTGTTCCTGAGTGTCACCAACAGGGGCCTGAGATGGCAATAAAAGCCTATGTGTCATACTGCTCTACTGTGTCCACATTGGAGACATTTCCTCGCACTTCCCGGCTCATTGACCACCATTTCTGGGATAGGAAGAGAGAGAAATTATATTAGAGATGACAATAAATGAGTCTTGACCAAAGGTCAGCCACCTTTTCCACATTAGGTGTGACTTTACAGTTATTGGACAACCACCATGCTAGTGAACAGTAGAGCACTTTAGACCTCAGATCGCCCCCAGTTCCTGCAGCATCAGACCTCCGATCTCCCAATTCCAGTACTTTCACACTTCAGATCACCCCAATTCATGCACCTTCACACCTCAGATCACCCCAATTCCTGCAACTTCAGACCTCAGATCAGCCCCAATTCCTACATCTTCACACCTTAGATCAGTCTTAATTTCTGCACCATCAGACCTCAGTTCAGTCCCAGTTCCTGCAGTATCACACCTCAGAAGGGCCCCAATTTCTCCACCTTCAGACCTCAAATCACCTAATTCCTGTACTTTCACACCTCAGATTACCCCAATTCCTGCACCTTCACACCTCAGATCACCCCAATTCCTGCACCTTCACATCTCAGATCAGCCCAATTCCTGCACCTTCACATCTCAGATCAGCCCCGATTCCTGCACCTTCACACCTTTGCTCAGTCCTAATTTCTGCACCATCAGACCTCAGATCATTCCCAGTTCCTGAACCTTCACACCTGAGATTAGTCCATTTCTTGTACCTTTACACCTCAAATCACTCTGATTCCTATACCTTCAAACCTCAGATCACCCCAGTTTCTGCACCCTCACGCCTCAGATGAAACCCAAATCCCATACCTTCACACCTCAAATCACTCAAATGTCTATACTATCACACCTCATATCACCACAATTCCTACACCTTCACACCTCAGATCACTGCAATTTCTGCACCTTCACAAATCAGATCAGACCCAATTCCTGTATCTTCACACCTTAGATCAGTCCTAATTTCTGCACCATCAGACCTAAGTTCAGTCCCAGTTCCTGCAGCATCACACCTCAGATCAGTCCCAATTCCTGCACCTTCACACCTCAGATCACCCCAATTCCTGCACCTTCACACCTCAGATCAACTCCAATTACTGCACCTTCAGAAATCAGATCGGCCCCAGTTCCTGCACCTTCACACCCCAGATTACCTTAATTTCTACACCTTTCTACACCTTCATACCTTAGATTAGCCCGATTTTTGTACCTGCACACGTCATACCACCCTTATTCCTGCACCTTCACACCTCCTCTCACCCCAATTCCTGTACCTTTACACGTCATATCACCCTTGTTCCTGCACCATCACACCTCAGATCAGTCCCAATTCCTGCACCTTAACACCACAGATCAGAGCCAGTTCTTGCACCATCACACCTCAGATTACCCCTATTCCTGCACACCACAGATCAGAGCCAGTTCCTGCATTTTCAAACTTCAGATCAGTCCCAATTCCTGCAGTTTCACACCTCAGATTAGCCCCAATTCTTGCACCATCTCACCTCAGATCAACCCCAAATCTTATTCCTTCAGAAATCAGATCAGCCCCAATTTCTACATCTTTAGAACTTCGATCAACTCCAATTCCTGCACCTTCACATCTCAGCTCAAACCCGATTCCTGCACCTTCACACCTTAGATCAGTTCTAATTTCAGCACCATCAGACCTCAGATCAGTCCCAGTTTCTGAACCTTCACACCTAAAATCATTCCAATTCTTGCACCTTCACACCTCAAATCACCCTGATTCCTATACCTTCAAACCTCAGGTCACCCCAATTTCTGCACGCTCACGCCTCAGATGAGCCCCAAATCCCACACACTCACACCTCAAATGAGCTCCAAATCCCACACATTCACACCTCAGATCGCCCCAATTCCTGTACCTTCACACCTCAGATCTCCCCTGTTCCTGCACCATCACACCTCAGATCAGTCCGAATTCCTGAACCTTCACACCTCAGATCAGTCCCATTTCCTGCACCTTCACACCTCAGATCATCCTGATTCCTGCAACTTCACCTCTCAGATTATTCCAATAACTGCACCTTCACATCTCAGATCAGTCCCATTTCCTGCACCTTCACACCTCAGATCACCCCAATTCCTGCACCTTCACACCTCAGATCACCCCAATTCCTGCACCTTCACACCTCAGATCACCCCAATTCCTGCACCTTCACACCTCAGATCAGCCCTAATTCCTGCACCTTCACATCTCAGATCAGTCCCATTTCCTGCACCTTCACACCTCAGATCACCCCAATTCCTGCACCTTCACACCTCAGATCAGCCCCAATTCCTGCACCTTCACACCTCAGACCACACCAATTCCTGCAGTTTTTGAACCTCAGATCAACTCCAATTACTGCACCTTCAGAAATCAGATCAACCCCAGTTCCTGCACCTTCATATCTAAGATCAGCCCAATTCTTGCACTTTCACACCTCAGATTACCCTAATTCCTACACCTTCACACCTCAGATCATTCCCATTTCCTGCACATTCACACCTCAGATCATTCCCATTTCCTGCACCCTCACACATCAGATCACCCCAATTCCTGCACCCTCACACATCAGATCAGCCCAATTCCTGCACCTTCACACCTCAGATCAGTCCCATTTCCTGCACCTTCACACCTCAGATCACCCCAATTCCTGCACCTTCACACCTCAGATCACCCCAATTCCTGCACCTTCACACCTCAGATCACCCCAATTCCTGCACCTTCACACCTCAGATCAGCCCTAATTCCTGCACCTTCATACCTCAGATCACCCCAATTCCTGCACCTTCACACCTCAGATCACCCCAATTCCTGCACCTTCTCACCTCAGATCAGCCCCAATTCCTGCACCTTCACACCTCAGATCACCCCAATTCCTGCACCTTCACACCTCAGATCACCCCAATTCCTGCACCTTCACACCTCAGATCAGTCCCATTTCCTGCACCTTCACACCTCAGATCAGCCCTAATTCCTGCACCTTCACACCTCAGAGCAGCCCAATTCCTGCACCTTCACACCTCAGATCACCCCAATTCCTGCACTATCACACCTCAGATCAGCCCCAATTCCTGCACCTTCACACCTCAGATCACCCCATTTCCTGCACCTTCACACCTCAGATCACCCCAATTCCTGCACCTTCACACCTCAGATCACCCCAATTCCTGCACTATCACACCTCAGATCAGCCCCAATTCCTGCACCTTCACACCTCAGATCACCCCAATTCCTGCACCTTCACACCTCAGATCAGCCCCAATTCCTGCACCTTCACACCTCAGATCACCCCAATTCCTGCACCTTCACACCTCAGATCACCCCAATTCCTGCACCTTCACACCTCAGATCACCCCAATTCCTGCACCTTCACACCTCAGATCATTCCCATTTCCTGCACCTTCACACCTCAGATCACCCCAATTCCTGCACCTTCACACCTCAGATCACCCCAATTCCTGCACCTTCACACCTCAGATCACCCCAATTCCTGCACATTCACACTTCAGATCACCCCAATTCCTGCACCTTCACACCTCAGATCATCCCCAATTCCTGCACCTTCACACCTCAGATCACCCCAATTCCTGCACCTTCACACCTCAGATCACCCCAATTCCTGCACCTTCACACCTCAGATCAGCCCTAATTCCTGCACCTTCATACCTCAGATCACCCCAATTCCTGCACCTTCACACCTCAGATCACCCCAATTCCTGCACCTTCTCACCTCAGATCAGCCCCAATTCCTGCACCTTCACACCTCAGATCACCCCAATTCCTGCACCTTCACACCTCAGATCACCCCAATTCCTGCACCTTCACACCTCAGATCAGTCCCATTTCCTGCACCTTCACACCTCAGATCACCCCAATTCCTGCACCTTCACACCTCAGAGCAGCCCAATTCCTGCACCTTCACACCTCAGATCACCCCAATTCCTGCACTATCACACCTCAGATCAGCCCCAATTCCTGCACCTTCACACCTCAGATCACCCCATTTCCTGCACCTTCACACCTCAGATCACCCCAATTCCTGCACCTTCACACCTCAGATCACCCCAATTCCTGCACTATCACACCTCAGATCAGCCCCAATTCCTGCACCTTCACACCTCAGATCACCCCAATTCCTGCACCTTCACACCTCAGATCACCCCAATTCCTGCACCTTCACACCTCAGATCAGCCCCAATTCCTGCACCTTCTCACCTCAGATCAGCCCCAATTCCTGCACCTTCACACCTCAGATCACCCCAATTCCTGCACCTTCACACCTCAGATCACCCCAATTCCTGCACCTTCACACCTCAGATCACCCCAATTCCTGCACCTTCACACCTCAGATCAGTCCCATTTCCTGCACCTTCACACCTCAGATCATCCCATTTCCTGCACCTTCACACCTCAGATCACCCCAATTCCTGCACCTTCACACCTCAGATCACCCCAATTCCTGCACCTTCACACCTCAGATCAGCCCCAATTCCTGCACCTTCACACCTCAGATCACCCCAATTCCTGCACCTTCACACCTCAGATCAGCCCCAATTCCTGCACCTTCACACCTCAGATCACCCCAATTCCTGCACCTTCACACCTCAGATCAGCCCCAATTCCTGCACCCTCACACCTCAGATCACCCCAATTCCTGCACCTTCACACCTCAGATCAGCCCCAATTCCTGCACCTTCACACCTCAGATCACCCCAATTCCTGCACCTTCACACCTCAGATCAGCCCCAATTCCTGCACCTTCACACCTCAGATCACCCCAATTCCTGCACCTTCACACCTCAGACCACCCCAATTCCTGCACCTGCACACCTCAGATCAGCCCTAATTCCTGCACCTTCACACCTCAGATCACCCCAATTCCTGCACCTTCACACCTCAGATCACCCCAATTCCTGCACCTTCACACCTCAGATCAGCCCCAATTCCTGCACCTTCACACCTCAGATCACCCCAATTCCTGCACCTTCACACCTCAGATCAGCCCCAATTCCTGCACCTTCACACCTCAGATCACCCCAATTCCTGCACCTTCACACCTCAGATCAGCCCCAATTCCTGCACCCTCACACCTCAGATCACCCCAATTCCTGCACCTTCACACCTCAGATCAACTCCAATTACTGCACCTTCAGAAATCAGATCAACCCCAGTTCCTGCACCTTCATATCTAAGATCAGCCCAATTCTTGCACTTTCACACCTCAGATTACCCTAATTCCTACACCTTCACACCTCAGATCACCCCAGTTCGTGCACCTTCACACCTCAGATCAGAGCCAGTTTTTGCACTTTCACACCTCAGATTAGCCCCAATTCTTGCACCTCCACACCTCAGATCAACTCCAATCCCTGTCCCTTTAGATATCAGATCAGCTCCATTTCCTGCACCTTCACACCTGAGATCAGCCCAAATCTTGCATCTTAACACCTCAAATGACCCCAATGCCTGCACCTTCATGCACCAAAAGTATTGGGACGCCTCCCTTTACACACATGAACTTTAATGGCATCCCAGTCTTAGTCTGTAGGGTTCAATATTGAGTTGGTCCACCCTTTGCAGCTATAACAGCTTCAACTCTTCTGGGAAGGCTGTCCACAAGGTTTAGGCACAGATCAGCAAAAGAGGCAAGGAAACCGCTCAGGTGAGAAAATAATCCCGACCATCAAGGCAAGGTGCAGCTAGGATCCGCAGTCCAGACAGCTATATTATGTAGAGAGAAAGACAGCCACACTCGAACTTGAAGGTGCAAAATATAAAATCCGTTTATTTGAATCCAAAAGTTAAAATCAATCCAAGATACAGTCCATGATACAGTCAGAGACAAGGGATGAAAGCATAGCAGTTGACGCGTTTCACGAATAAACGTCCGCTTAGTTGATTGATTTTAACTTTTGGATTCAAATATATTTTATATAATTTTATATTTTGCACCTTCAAGTTCGAGTGCGGCTGCCTTTCTCTCTACATCACAAGGTTTAGGAGTGTCTATGGGAATGTTTGACCATTCTTCCAGAAGCCCATTTGTGAGGTCAGGCACTGATTTTGGACAAGAAGGCCTGGCTCAAAGTCTCCGCTCCAATTCATCCCAAAACTGTTCTATTGGTTTAAGGCAGAGTTGTATAAAGTACTCAAAACCCATACTTGAGTAAAAGTACAAGTGCTCGATCAAAAAGTGACTTGAGTAGAAGTGGAAGTGCTCGATCAAAAAGTGACTTGAGTAGAAGTACTAAAGTATTCAACATTTTTTGTACTTAAGTATTGCAAGTAGTTTTTTTTAAAAAAAATTTGCTACTCAAGTACTGAAAGTAAAAGTACCAGTAGTTTTGAAAAAAAAATTGCTACTCAAGTACTGAAAGTAAAAGTACAAGTACTGTGTTATGTAGTTATTAAAGAAAGAAGTCCAAAGTTTGAACATCATATTGTTTTTTATTATTTCAAATGCAGCTTTTATTTATACATACAGTAGCTTTTATTTTCGTATGCGCTGATAATACACATGTTTTGAGCTTCATGAAACCTGCCATCTACTGTTCTGGCAGTGGTAATTTTTATAATTGTAACGAGTAACTATGCAACACAAAAAAAAATATCGGAGTAGAAGTATTGAAATCATTGAAAAAATGTAGTGAAGTAAAAGTGGAAGTAGGAGAAAAAATTCTACTCCAGGAAAGTACAGATACCGCCTTTCGGTACTTAAGTACAGTAGTGAAGTAGTTCTACTTAGTTACTATACATCTCTGGTTTGAGGTCAGGACCCCAAACTCGCTCATCCTTGTCTTTATGGACCTTGCTTTGTGAACTGGGCCGAATCTTTTAGTGGAGGGGGGATTATGGTGTGGGGTTGTTTTTCAGGGGTTGATGTTGGCCCCTTAGTTCCAGTGAAGGGAACTCTTAAGGCGTCAGGATACCAAGACATTATGGACAATTTCATGCTCACAAAGCAAGATCCATAAAGATATGGATGAGCGAGTTTGGGGTGGAGGAACTTGACTGTCCTGACCTCAACCCGCCAGAACACTTTTTGGATGAATTATAACGGAGACTGCGAGCCAGGCCTTCTCGTCCAACATTAGTGCCTGACCTCACAAATACACTTCTCGAAGAATGGTCAAACATTCCCATAGACACACTCCTAAACTTTGTGGATAGGCTTCCGAGAAAAGTTGAAGCTGTTATAGCTGCAAAGGGTGGGCCAACTCAATATTGAACCCTACGGACTAAGACTGGGATGCCATTAAAGTTCATGTGTGTGTAAAGGCAGGCGTCCCAATACTTTTGGTAATATAGTGTATCTTCGATCACCCCAATTCCTACACCTTCACACCTCAGATCCTGCACCATTATGAGCGCAGGAGTTCTACTTGCATACTTGCTGAAGCTGGCGAGCAGTAAGAAGGGAGGTAGGCAGGCTTCTACATACGATGATGTATGCAGCTGCAGGCAGGCCTACACTGATACTGGGCCTAGACGGGCAGGCCAGGCGTGTTAATTTTGGCAGCAAATTTTGATTTAGTTTTAGTCATAGTCTTTTGACTTAAAGGCCATTTTAGTTTTAGTTGTATTTAAGTCATCTGAATTGTTTTAGTTTTAGTCGTATTTTAGTCGATGACATAAAATCTCATACATTTTAGTCAACTACAAATCTAATGGGCTTAGGTAAATTGTAATGCATTATTTAACCACTTGCCGACCGCCGCACGCCGATCTACGTCGGCGGTCAGCCCCTCACAGGCAAAGTGACGTAGGGCTACGTCACTAGCTTGTGAGGGTCTAGGGAGCGAGCGCGCGCCGCCGGAGGTGCGCTCCCGCTCCCGCGTGGTCACGGACCCCCCCGCGCGTGTGACCAGCGGACCCGATGTCCGCCGGCCACTCTGTGATCGGCGGGGGAGAGGGAGAAAGTCAGGCAGCTTGTGCTCGCGTTAAAAAAAAAAACAACAAAAATGACAAAAATCTTTCCCTTAGTCAGTAAACGCAATAACTTTTGCGCAAACCAATCAAAATACGTTTTTTGCAATTTTTTTTACCAAACATAGGTAGCATAAAACAAATTGGCCGAAAATGTTAAAAAATTTTGATTTTTACATTTTTTTGGGGGGGAATTTCATATAAAAAAAAGGGAAAAATATTGCTATTTTTGCAAAATTGTCGCTCTTTTTTTGTTTATAGCGCGTGATCAAAAAATCGCACATGTGATCAAATACCGCCAAAAGAAAGCTCTGTTTGTGGGAAAACAAAGACGCCAAATTCGTTTAGGTACAGCGTCGCACGACCGCGCAATTGTCCGTTAAAGTCACGCAGTGCCGAATCGCAAAATACCCCCTGGTCGTTTAGCAGCCAAATCCTCAGGGGCTTAAGTGGTTAAAGATTTCTCTAGGATTTCCAAACTAATTATATACTCTTGGAGTAAAAATCTAATAACATGTTATTATTTCTGGTATTAAGGTTTGAACACGCACTACAGACGCAGATTTAGCCATTGTGATATAGAACGTCTTCATAAACAAAAAAAAATATTGCTTTTTGACAAACCGAAGTGCAACTTCAACCACTTGCCAACCAGCCGCCGCAGTTATACAGCGGCAGGGTCCCGAAAATCGCCGTACCTGTACATCAGTCCGCAAGAGCAATCCTAGGGGCACACGCGCTGCTGGGGACGTGCGCGCACGCCCACGCGCCAGCAGGGAAGCCGATCTATGGGGCCGGCAGCTGCGATTGCCGCCGGGCACCCACGATCACTCCCCGTGGAAAGAGAGCGGCGGTCTGCTGTTGTAAACACAACAGACCGTTGTTCTCTCTGGTATCAATGCAGAGCACCTGTGTTCCTCCTATTTTAGGTCTCTGTATTGATTCCACAAACCCATCCCCCCCACAGTTAGAAAACACCCCTTAGGCATACATTTAACCCTTTGATCGCCCCTAAGTTAGCCCCTTCCCTGCCAGTGTCATTAGTACAGTAACAGTGCATATAAGCACTGATCACTGTAGTTATGTCACTGGTCCCCCCCAAAAGTGTCAAAAATGTCAGTTAGGGGTCCGATCTGTCCGCCGCAATGTTGCAGTCCCGCTAAAAATCACAGATCGCCACCATTACTAGTAAAAAAATAAATAAAAATGACATAAATCTTTCCCCTACTTTGTAGACGCGATAACTTATGCGCAAACCAATCAAAATACACTTTTACCAAAAATATATATAGCAGAATACAAACTGGCCTAAAATGATGAAAAAACTTTGTTTTTCAATTTTTTTTTTTTTATTGGGAATGTTATATTTTTTTTTTGTTTATACCGCAAAAAATAAAAATCGCACAGTTGATCAAATTCCACCAAAAGAAATCTCTATTTGTGGGAAAAGAAGGACATTCATTTTATTTGGGTACAGCGTCGCACCACCGCGCAATTGTCCGTTAGTTGAATTGCAAAAAATGGCTTGGTCGGAAGGGGGAAAATCATAGTCTTATGACTGAAATGCCATTTTAGTTTTAGTCGTATTTTAGTCATCTGAAATGTTTTAGTTGTCTTTTAGTCGACTAAAATAGTGTTAATTTAGTCAGCGAAAATATTTTAGTTAACAAAATTAACACTGCTGGTGAGCTGTCAGTCACAGCCTATGACAGCGCCACTGAATTTGTAGGTGAAAGATCCTTTTGGTTGCCAAAAAATGACATTGCATGCCTGTCCAGGTAGGCATGTCTTTGTTTGCCTATCACTTTTCTAGACCATTACCACCATATTTAAATGAAAATTGTCTGAGGCTTCCAGTTTCTGTAGGGATCTGTGAAATTCATTAGACACAAGGATCATTTTGGAAATTAGGTGATCAGGGGGTTGGCAGAGTTTCAAAGCTGGAGTACTCAAGGCTTCCTTGGTCCTGAACGTGGAGAAGATTGGGTAAATACAAAAAGAGCAACATTGGTCAGGGGGAATTTGAATGAAGCAAGAAAGGAGCGAGCGGCGCCAGCTTAGTATAGTACAAGTTTATTTAACACTGTTAAAATTGGTGACTCACTGTCCGAGGTTGGGTGAGACCGGTACACAAAGACTGTTAGCGTCATCCATCTTCCTCTTCCAGGATAGTGGTCATAGGAGAAGGTGGTGAGGTTCCAGAGGTATAGCCGAGCCGCTGTGGGGCTGCTAGTTGTCACTGGCCGCGGCGGAGCATGCACAACAGGGCTCCGGCTGCCGACTTCTGATCCCTGATGACATCACTTCCTGGCAGGAGAAAAATAGGGGTTGCACGCGTTCGGAGCATCCGTGCTCCTTCGTCAGGAATTTGAATGAAGCTCATCACACAAATAATCAATGAGTAAAAATAATAAAATATAATATAGAAATGTATTGCATATTACTGATATGGATAACAATATTAGACATAATCAGGTGGGTTAAAAAACACTTAATTGAGCTGTAATATAGTCAATAGTCAACATGATAATCACAAAATAGTATATATATATATATATATACATGCAGAGCCGTCTTTAATATTGATTGGACCCTGGGCAAATATTTTCTTGGGCCCTCTAAAATCCACTTATTACCTTTTTGCAGGCAGTGCGGGCTCAAGGGGCTGATGCTTTGGGCCCCACAACGACTGGGCCTGGGGCAGCTGCCCCTTTTGCCCTGTGTTAAAGACGGCCCTGTATACATGTATGAGTAAATAGCTTGGCAAAATAAAAGGGGTAACAGAGAAATATTCCAAACATATCTAGGCATCCTATAACTCTACGCGTTTCGTGGATTGGTCTCCACTTCTTCATGAGTAGATGCAGAAAATGAAGTCTGGAATAATGAAAGGAAAAAGACCAAAATAATATAGTATATGTAATAAATCCCTGGAGGGAAATAGTACAAGGACTGGAGCCCTGGTACTTACATGACAGCCCAATTTGAAAGGGAAAAAGAGGAGTCTGGCAGCCCTGTGGGTGGGGGGACGAGTCAGGGGGCAGTCACCCCAGGGGACTGAAGCGGTGGGACTCGACCAAAAACCCACAGGAGTGAAGTTCCGCTTTAACCTTCCTAGCGGTATTCCTGAGTGTGACTCGGGGTTCGATTTTAGTGCCAAAAGCGGTAACCCCGAGTCACACTCGGGGTAGCGCTAAGAAGATCGCTGGATGCTGGAGGAGGTTTTACTTACCTTTTCTCCGGGATCCAGCGAAGACTGCGAGCGGTGTGCGGCGGCGGAGCTCTCTCCCGATCGTCTGCGAGCCCCGGCTTCCGTCTCCGGCGACGTGACGTCCGCCGGGGGGTGGAACCGGCGGCAAATTCGAATGTAAAATGCACCAAACACACTGATATCGTTCAAAATAAAATAAAATCACATTACATTACCCCCCAGTGCCCTTTCCTGCAGTTTTACTGTACTTTTTATGTAAATATATGTATATATATATATATACATATATATATACAGTATATATATATATATATATACGTATATATATACACATATACATATATATATACACACACACACACATATTATATATATATATATATATATATATATATAGTATATATATATATATATATATATATATATATATATATATATGTATATATATATATATATATATATATGTATATGTATATATATATATATATATATATATGTATATATATATATATATATATATATATATACACACGTATATATATATATATATACATGTAATTCTTGTGAATGAGCAGACCAAACCAACTGTATACATTATATATATATATATATATATATATATATATATATATACGTATATATATATATATATATATATATATATATAATATATGTATACATACATATATATATATATATATAATATGTATAATAAATGTATACAGTTGGTTTGGGCTGCTCATTCACAAGAATTACATGCTTTCAGCACCTAAAATCCAAAAGAATCATACCGCCAGGGAGGTTAAAGAAGAAGTAAAAAAAAAATGGATTTTCAGCAAGTATAGAACATTTCTGTTGATCCTGCCAGAAATGTCTTGTCCATGTGACTTATTGCAAGCTGAAAAGACAGAACAAAGAATCTTAATTTTAATGTGTAAACTCCTGATCCAATAAATCTGCAGACTCTAGAACAAAATTATAAGGATTCTTTAAAAATTGACATTGTTTGACCTTAGCGTTATCCTAAAAAAAGTCCATGGCAGAACTTATACAAACTCCGCTGAACATTCATGGAGTTCAAACTGGGGAGGAAACACATACTATAGGCCTATATGCAGATATAGCTCTATCCTAGCCATAGTTACATAGTTAGTGAGGTTGAAAAAAGACATCAATCCATCCAGTTCAACCTATGATGTGTGTGTGTGTTTGCTGTTAACCGTACATTGTATACCCCTGTATGTTGTGGTCTTTAAGGTGCCCATCTAATAGTTTTTTGAAACTATCAATGCTTCCTGCTGATACGACTGTTTGCGGAAGAGAATTCCACATCCCCACTACTCTTACAGTGAAGAACCCCTTACGTATTTTAAGGTTAAACCGCCTTTCCTCTAGTTTTAGTGAGTGGCCACGTGTCTTATTGTATTCCCTTTCTCTGAATAGTTTGTTCCTTATGCTTGGGTCACCAGTACAGTATTTGTACATTGATATCATATCCCCCCTCAATCCTCTCTTCTCCAGAGAGAATAAGTTCAGTGCTTGTAGTCTTTCCTCATAGCTGATGTCCTCCATTCCCCTAATTATTTTTGTTGTCCTTCTCTGGACTCTTTCCAGTTCCAGCACATCCTTCCTGAGGACCGGTGCCCAGAACTGGACAGCATACTCCAGATGTGGCCGGACCAGAGTCTTGTAGAGTGGGAGAATAATCTCTTTATTTCTGGAGTCAATCCCCTTTTTTATACATCCCAGTATTCTGCTGGCTTTGCTTGCAGCGGCTTGGCATTGCATGCCACTGCCAAGCTTGTTGTCTACCAGTACCCCCAGGTCCTTTTCCATCCTAGACTCACCCAGAGGTCCCCCCCCCCCTCAGTGAGTAGCTTGCTTTCTGGTTTCTGGCCCCCAAGTGCATTACTTTACATTTATCAACATTAAACCTCATCTGCCATGTAGTTGCCCACCCCGTTATTTTGTTCAGGTCCGCTTGTAAGGTTTCCACATCCTGCATAGAAGATATTGGCATGCTTAATTAAGTATCATCCGCAAATACTGAGATTGTACTAGATATCCCCTCCTCTAGATCATTTATTAATAAATTAAACAGGATTGGCCCCAGGACAGAACCCTGGGGGACCCCGCTTTCCACACCCGCCCAATCCGAGTACTCCCCATTAATCACCACCCTCTGGACTCTCCCCTGGAGCCAGTTCTCTATCCAGGTACTCACCTCATGGTCAATACCTACCTTCCTTAGTTTGTACAGTAAGCGTTTGTGGGGAACGGTGTCAAAGGCCTTTGCAAAGTCCAGATACACCACATCCACAGGCTTACCTTTATCTAAGTGGCAGCTCACTTCATCGTAGAAGGTTAATAGATTGGTTTGGCAAGAATGATTTTTCATGAATCCATGCTGTTTACTAATAATAATACAGTTTTCATTACTAAAGTCTTGTATGTGGTCCCTTAACATCCCCTCCAAAATCTTGCAGAATCAATATCCTTTCAATATCCTTTCCAGAAGTTCTGAATAGGTTGTCAGAATTGAGTAAAGTTTCATATTACAAAGTCAACAGAAGATAATCACTTATTCTTGACTTGGGTATTCCTACCCCTACCAAACATTGATTTCTAACAAAATTTCCCTATTGATGAGTTGACAAAAGTATCTCTTATTTAGGAATACAAATAACCCACCCTAGTTAATGTACTTTCACTTGAAACTACTCATCCCTCTTAACACAAGCTCAACAGTGGTGTAGGGAATATTGAACCTACAACTTCTGCAGTGTCTGGCTCTAGCTCTTCTCGCTGTACCACCTGAGACAGGGGACAGCACCCTGTCTGATTCATTGGAAAATTTTGCCTTGTACTATGTTTCTGATTGCTCCTTCCATGAACTTCCTGATTTAAGCAATGTCTCTGCACTTCCTGTTTGCCAAATATTGTGCTCTTCTCCAGCCGATATCTTGCTCCTTTCATTTCTGTTCCCGTCCGTATCTACCATTTTTTACCAACGTTTGGCTTGTTCCTCAACTATGTTTCCACTTGATTCCAACCTGCATTCATTTGTTACCGACCTTTGGCTTGTTTACTTACTGTTTTTGCTTGATGCCTACCTGCTACTACTGTTACTGGACTCCAGCTTGCTTACCTCCTGGTGAGGCGATCTTAAGGCCCGTGATCTGGCACCAGCATGAAGCAAAACCCGTCTCCACTATCAAGAGTTCTGGTAAAAAACAGTTAGTGCTTAGACCCAGCATTATCTGCCAGTGTGACCTGCTCGTGTACTTATCCTGCTGGTCAGTGGAAGCCTTTCCACTGCTATAGCTACTGGTCTCCAAGCCTGTTATAATCACCCAGTTGTCTCCTGGATCGGTAGAATAAGAGTAATTAAAATTATATTATGTATGATCCTGTACATCAGCTTTTCTCAAATAGGGTTTCTACTAGAGATCGCCCGATTATCGGCAATGCCGATATATCGAGGGCCGATATGCACTTTCCCCGATAAATCGGAATCGGCAACCAAGGTGACCGATATTGCTGATATTTCGGGAAAGTGCATGTACCGGAGTGATGCCTGCAGCTAGAGGCATCACTCCGGTACCGGCGTCCATAGCCGACGGTTGGCTGTCTTGTAATGACAACCGATGCGGCTGAGAAGTCGCTCGACTGTCATTACAAGGAGCAGGAGGGGACGTCCCCCCCCCGATCGGGTCTCCATGCAAAAACCCGGAAGTGATGTCATGAGTGACATCACTTCCGGGTACTGTCTGGTGCCAGATTTTAAAAAAATGACAGCATTCAAAACAGCCAAACTTGGCGTTTTGAATGCTTTTAAGTGCAGAGGAGGGGTTTGGGGTCTTTTAGATCCCCAGATCCCTCCACAAGAGTACCTGTAAAGTAAAAAAAAAAAAAATGTTTCAATGTACAGAAATATCGGCCCATATTGGCCGATACCGATATGCATTGACCAAAATATCGGCATCGGCAACGGAAAACCGATATCGGTCCATCACTAGTTTCTACAGAGGTTGGGTTGCTTGAGCTGTGGCTAATTGGCCCCCCATCTGATGGTGCCTGCATAGATCCAGGTCCTTCACTGCTTGGCAGAGCCAGTACCATGACACCAATGATTTTTAAGCTGTTTGTAAAGGTGGCTTTCTAACCAACACTGCAAGAGGGAAATTCATTCCACTGATCACCAATGTAAGGGGCGTATTTCTAATGACCACCAATAGACTAATCTTAGCATGGGTTCCCTGAGATGTGAAAATGATTCATCTGGAGTAGAAAGGTTTGGAAAGATGGCTGTGTTTTCTCCACACTGTAATCATACTGCTGTCTACCATGTTTCAAAATTGGCTACAAAATATTCTTCAAAACTTTATTTGGCAAGGAAAAAGAGCGAATAAGCTTAATTTCCGACACCAGAGTAGTGGAGGCAAGGGTGCTGCTAAAATCCCAAACTATTTTAAGGCCACTATCCCAGAATAACCAAAACACTGGTAGAACCCAGGGCATACAAAGAAATTGGTCAACATTAAAAGTATTATGATAAGATGTTACCTCACTCCTGATTTGGTAACATCCATAATATTACCTACATTCACAGACCATAGTCCTCTGATGTTGATTAGAACTTCCTTGAAGACATGGCAGTCACTAGACAGGAGCACACGTCTTTGAAACATACCAACATAAAATATAGTATCAGATTCATAAAAGTCCCAGTATTATATTTCCTTCAATCATATTGAATCTTTCAAGGAGGATTATAAGGTGGGAAGACTTAACAACGTGGCTCTATACATTTCTTGGGCGAACAGTCTACTTCTTCAAGAGAAAGCAGTAGGTACCTACAATCATAATGCTAGACCTTGTTATTACACACATATAGATACTCTCCATGTGTTAAAATATATAGATCGATATAACTTATATTGTACATCAAATATAATTATAAACCCAATCCAATAAAAACACTATTGTCCTGTGTGCATACACATCCCGTATGCTTGGGAGGGCTGTAGGGGATCTCAAGGGTCAATAATCCAGTTGGGAACAATTTATCTGAATTATCGATGAAAATCAATGCAAATATCATTAAAGAGGAGCTCCAGGAATGAGATTCGTTTAAACACTTACTTGGGGCCAGCTTGGCTCAAATGCATTATTCAGCTACCACCTCCAAGTGGCTGATGGAGAAGCTGTAAGCGGCATCCTCTTCCAGCGTGTGCTCGGGTGACTTCCCTCCTGTGCAGCAAACATAGAGTAGCATTCTGGTTGGCCGAGGCAGAGATCATGATGTCATCTACCCCACCTTTTTACCTCAACAAATCACAGCACACCTTGTATTCATTTAAAAAATGCAAGGTTTCTTCTGAATGGAGGAAGTGTGGGAGTGAGTGATACTCTATGTTTGGCGCACAGGGGGAAGGTTACCCGAGCACGTGTCGAAAGTGGACACCATTTACTGTACACAGCATAGGCTTCAACAGTAAATTACAGCTTCACTGTTGGTCATATGGACCTGGCATCTGGAAAATTTCTTCGAGCCAAGCTGACCCAAATTTTAGACTTCAACAGTGAATTATAGCTTCACCGTTGGTCACATGGCGGTGACATCTGGATAATTTGTTCAAGCCAAGCTGGTCCAAAGCAGGGGCTGACTGGCTACTTTCGGCCCAGGGAGCAAGTGCAAACCAGAGGCCCATGGTGGAGCAACTCGGCCCTCCTCCCACTCTCCCTTTTCCCAGCCTCCTACTGACCCTCATTCCAGGCTGAAGCTCCACACCAGATACTCTATACACACCATTCGAATCCGGGTTCCTGACCTGGCCAGCAGGGGGCAGTTGGGGGGAGCTGGGACAGCTCAGTTGGGGCTGTCTGGGGGAGGTGAGTCTCCAGTGGTGCATGGAACCGGTCTCTACTCAAACACAGTTTACACCATCCATGCTGATCAGGGGGGTTGGCCTGCACTCTGTCTTTGTCTTCAACCCAAACCCAGTAGGTCAGCGGCAGGGACTTTTACTTCTCTTCACTGGGAAACCTTTAGGCATGTCTTAGGCAGAAGCAGTGCAGCATTTTTATGGGGCATCAGAGCAGCCCAGGGGGCAATTGCCCCCCTGCCCCCCAGCCCAGTCCTCCCCTGGTCCAAAGTAAGTTCTTAAACTAATCTCATTCCTGGAATTCTTCTTTAAGGAAGTCCCATCAATCTACAGTGTAATGGAGTTGAAAAAAGGTGGACATGAATAAAGTCCAACCCAGGTGACAGCCATGGTGCCCTCCATAGATACCTTGGAGAAATGAGCATAGACACCAGTTGGGAAAATAAAGATAAAAAGCCTGAAAGAAGAAAACACCCACATTGAAGGACTGGTAGGCTGCAATATTTTAAATTTTTTGTTGGTGGTTTGAGTTACACTTTAGGTCAAAAAGGTTAAAGAACCCTAAAACGTGAGACCGTTTGCCACCCTCTAACAGGAAGGGCAGGATCACAAGGAATTATTTTAACAAAAGCTGCAGATTTAAAACAAAAATATTAAAAATTACTTTTGGAGTTTAATTAATGTTAAAGCTTTTGTGAGATTTTAGTGATTTGGTTCACTTGCAGAAACAAAACAAATCCCAACTCCAGCTTACAATTTTCAAGCAGCTAGAACATTGTTCTTTTTTCCAAGTTTTAAACCATTTCAATAAAAGCCGATGGTTGTGAGAACCCCCCCACCCCCCCCCCCCCCCCAGCAGTGTTATATGGATTGTCTCAACCTCAGTAACTGCTGGACAGCTTGGGACATCTGTAAATGTGGAAAACAATGTAAAACAAATACTATGATTACAAGTATTAACCCAGTTACCATAATACATTTTCGGTGATTGTCATTGAAGTGTTAGCTGTTAGATCCTCAAGAGGCCATAGTGGCTTTGACAGTTGAAGGGCAGGGGGCTGGGCTGAAATTTGACATGGAAGGTTGAAGCTCTATGAGCAATCTGGACCTGGTATCCTATGGGGGTCCACAGGGACTTGAGATGATGATTAACAAAGGCACTTGCAGTCACCAGAAGGGCCCTGCACTGTCGCTTTAGACTGGGTCTTGTTCACTTTATTTGCAGGCCTTTGAATGACTGGTAACACACAGCAGTTATCATGCCTGTTTGTTTCTTTTCAGTATTTGATATACAATAGAAATTCTCAGAAAGCGAAAATAAATATGTATATGTCAATACACTGCAATGAGTAAAAATCTGCATACAGCTGCATCCATAAACTGCAATTAAAAGGATTCTAAAGGTATACTTTTTTTTAATGTTATGCATACCTACTCTGTGCAATGCTATTGCACAGAGTGGCCTCTCACCTTCTTTTCTGGGGTCTCCCACCAGGGCTCCCTGCTCTGCCTCTTCTTAGTGCCCCCATAGCAAGCTGCTTGCTGTGGGGGCACTCAAGCAGCATGCTCCCGAGCAGAGTTGTGTGCGTCAATAGACATGCACAGCGAGACTTGGACCTCAACCCTACTGAAACACCTTTGGACCTCAACCCTACTGAAACACCTTTGGACCTCAACCCTACTGAAACACCTTTGGACCTCAACCCTACTGAAACACCTTTGGACCTCAACCCTACTGAAACATCTTTGGACCTCAACCCTACTGAAACACCTTTGGACCTCAACTCTACTGAAACACCTTTGGACCTCAACCCTACTGAAACACCTTAGGACCTCAACCCTACTGAAACACCTTTGGACCCAACCCTACTGAAACACCTTTGGACCTCAACCCTACTGAAACACCTTTGGACCTCAACCCTACTGAAACACCTTTGGACCTCAACCCTACTGAAACACCTTTGGACCTCAACCCTACTGAAACACCTTTGGACCCAACCCTACTGAAACACCTTTGGACCCAACCCTACTGAAACACCTTTGGACCTCAACCCTACTGAGACACCTTTGGACCTCAACCCTACTGAACACCTTTGGACCTCAACCCTACTGAAACACCTTTGGACCCAACCCTACTGAAACACCTTTGGACCTCAACCCCACTGAACATCTCTGGACCTCAACCCAACTGAACAGCTTTGTGATGAACTGGAACTGTAATTTTGAGCCAAGTCTTCTCATACAACATCTGTGCCATATCTCAATCCTACTGAACTTCTTTGGGATGAATTGGAATGTCAACTGTGAGCCAGGTCTTCTCAAGCCAACATCAATACCTGATCTCACAAATGGGCACAGATGCCCACAGACATCCTCCAAGATCTTGTGGAAAGCATTCCCTAAAGAGTGGAGAATGTTATAGATGTTGGAATAAGGGAAGACGGGGGGAAGATTCTGCAAGGTAAACACAGTATCCAATTAGATGCCGTGGCACTATCCCCCAAAATTTAAACCAAAGGAAAGAAAACCCCCAACCTGTCCCCAAAAGGAGAATAAGGGTAGGAGAAAAAGGGGGATTCTTTAGTGCCTAGCATAAACACACACATATAAATATATATATATATATATATATTTATTTTTATATTTGTGTGTTTAGGCTAGGCACTAAAAAATCCCCCCTTTTCTCCTTCTCTTATTCTCCTTTTGGGGACAGGGTGGGGGGTTTCTTTCCTTTGGTTATAGATGTTGGGTTATAGAGATTGGCAAGAAGAGGGGGCAACTCCATATTATAGGTCATAGGTGTGGAATAGGATGTTTAAGAAGATTGTATATTTATGATGGTCAGTTGTTTTTTTTTTCTATAAGGAGAAAATATGGCTGCTGTTATGTTTATATACAGTATCTCACAAAAGTGAGTACACCCCTCACATTTTTGTAAATATTTTATTATATCTTTTCATGTGACAACACTGAAGAAATGACACTTTGCTACAATGTAAAGTAGTGAGCGTACAGCTCTTATAACAGTGTGAATTTGCTGTCTTCTTAAAATAACTCAACACGCAGCCATTAATGTCTAAAACACTGACAACAAAAGTGAGTACACCCCTAAGTGGAAATGTCCAAATTGGGCCCAAAGTGTCAATATTTTGTGTGGCCACCATTATTTTCCAGCACTGACTTAACCCTCTTGGGCATGGAGTTCACCAGAGCTTCACAGGTTGCCACTGGAGTCCTCTTTCACTCCTCCATGAGGACGTCACGGAGCTGGTGGATATTAGAGACCTTGCGCTTCTCCACCTTCCGTTTCAGGATGCCCCACAGATGCTCAGTAGGGTTTAGGTCTGGAGACATGCTTGGCCAGTTCATCACCTTTACCCTCTGCTTCTCTAGCAAAGCAGTGGTTGTCTTGGAGGTGTGTTTGGGGTCGTTATCATGTGGAACTACTGCCCTGCGGCCCAGTCTCCGAAGGGAGGGGATCATGCTCTACTGTATGTCACAGTACATGTTGGCATTCATAGTTCCCTCAATGAACTGTCAATCAGCCTCAGACCGTGACACTCCCTCCACCATGCTTGACTGTAGGCAAGATACACTTGTCTTTGTACTCCTCACCTGGTTGCCGCCACACATGCTTGACACCATCTGAACCAAATAAGTTTATCTTGGTCTCATCAGACCACAGGACATGGTACCAGTAAACCATGTCCTTAGTCTGCTTGTCTTCAGCAAACTGTTTGCGGGCTTTTTGTGCATCATCTTTAGAAGAGGCTTCCTTCTGGGACGACAGCCATGCAGACCAATTTGATGCAGTGTGTGGCGTATGGTCTGAGCACTGACAGGCTGAACCCCACCCCTTCAACCTCTGCAGCAATGCTGGCAGCACTCATACATCTATTTCCCAAAGACAACTTCTGGATATGACGCTGAGCACGTGCACTCAACGTCTTTGGTCGACCATAACGAAGACTATTCTGAGTGGAACCTAGCCTGTTAAGCCGCTGTATGGTCTTGGCCACTGTGCTGCAGCTCAGATTCATGGTCATGGCAATATTCTTATAGCCTAGGCCATCTTTATGTAGCACAACAATTCTTTTTTTCAGATCCTCAGAGGGTTCTTTGCCATGAGGTGCCATGTTGAACTTCCAGTGACCAGTATGTGAGAGTGAGAGCGATAACACCAAATTGAACACACCTGCTCCCTATTCACACCTGAGACCTTGTAACACTAACGAGTCACATGACACCGGGGGTGGGGGGGAATAGCTAATTGGGCCCAATTTGGACATTTCCACTTAGAGTTGTATTCACTTTTGTTGCCAGCGGTTTAGACATTAATGGCTGTGTGTTGAGTTATTTTGGGGGGTACAGCAAATTTACACTGTTATACAAGCTGTACACTCACTACTTTACATTGTAGCAAAGTGTCATTTCTTCAGTGTTGTCACATGAAAGGATATAATAAAATATTTATATAAATGTAAGGGGTGTACTCACTTTTGTGAGATACTGTATACAGAACTTCCATAACATTTCAGACGCATCCTGTGCTACAGAAAAACCTTGCATCAGAAAGAAACCTAAAAAAAAAGAATGCATTATCCCTAAAAGGTACAATTATGGTAAACTTAACCATTTCAGAACAAGAGCAGGAAGTGAAAATACCTGTAAGGGTAGGGGGGTGGTTGTTGTTTTTCATGTCCTCCATGTTTCCCTCCTCATTGGGCGCAAAGCAAGGGTCACATGAGAGGCTTACCCCAGGGTGGGTTCTTCTGGGCTACGTCAGGCACTTGGTTACAGGGTTACTTTACACACACGCAAGGGGAACCTTACCCTTTCGCCATTACATCAGCTCCTCTGATCCTTCTCGATTTCTTGTTTTCTCGATACTTTGCGACATCGTTGGGACTGCCATGGGGGAATACTCAAACTTAAGGCAGGCATCTACTCTTAGTGATGGATGTACCCAGGTCTTTTTTTCTCAGAGAATAGGTGTAGGAACTCCCCATCTTTTGAGTCACCCCTTGTCTCTGCCACCCACCCACCTCCAAGCACTGTCCCATGGTTTCACCCCCTACCCACCTCCCAGAACCACCCCTTTTAGAGAATACAGAACCACGTATCATTTTTGTGGTGCAACCAGCATCAACAGACCCTCCAGCAGTCAGCAACAATAGACCCCCTCTTAACAGTCGATCCCTCACAGCAGCAATTGAGTGCCCATCAGAAAAAGACCCTCACCCCAGCAACAATGGGCCTCAATTCAAAAATGGATTCCCATCAGTGACAATAGATCCCCCAGCAGCCATCATCAATGGACCCTCCAGCGCCCCTTGCCATTACATACATTCAGTGCTGGAGGTGCCGGAACTGCGTTCCCCCGCGTTCCCACTGAAAAAATTCCCTGGATGTACCCTATGTACACTGCACTGCAACTGTTCTCCAGGAAGGTATAGAACCTCTGTCTGGGTTTTTTTGTTTTATTACCTATTGTTATATTACCTGTTGATCCTGCCCGTAGATCCGTTATTTTAAACTTCTGCAACAGACCAGGCTGTCCAGGAGAAATGGGAGTTACAGGTGTTGGGAAAATCCATATAACATGGCCAGGGGAGTTTACAACCCAGAAAAGGTGTGGAAAAGGCACTGGATCTTCCAGTAATAACCTCTAATGGTGGTGGATGGATAGTCCAATTCACAAAGCTTGCTATCTCTAATGAGGCTTCTTTTACCACTTTTGTGACCACAATTTGACTCAATCAGTCCACATTTAAAATGTTCCCTGTTGTGAGAACATCAATTAACCTTGCAACAGAGAATAAGTAATGTGCTACTCTGTGTGTTCCTAGTTCTCAGATCTGCTTTTAATGAGAAATATTAGTTATAGAGTAATCGTCAAGTTACCTGACGCATGCCAGGGCTACTAAACCTAATCTGGGCATCTAAGCTTCAAAATCTCTGGTAAAAAGATCTAATAAATGTGCAGAGCAATAGTCAGCATTTAAATAAGCCTTAATGAATTTATATTGGGATGATGTTAAAATCCAATGTATGAGGTTCTGTCCCTCCCCTTCATCAGGACCAGTGTGGGAACATGAAATGAGAGATTCTGGTGTTGGAAAGAGTTTTTTTGGGCTGATACTTCTTAGATGCAATATCTTCATGTCTATTGAGGCAGCATAGGGCTTATGGTCATGGGGGGGCTGACCACCAGGGATTTTTTCAGCTGGAATGGCAAGGGGTGCTGGGGGGTCTATTGATGCTGGGGATCTACTGTTGCGAGTGGAGGATCTATTGTTTCTGGGGCAGGCTTATATTGCTAGGGATTCAATTGTTTCTTGAATGGATCTACTGTAGAGGGAGGGGTCTATTGTTGCTGGCTGCTGGAGAGTGTATTGATGCTGGCTGCTAAGAGATGTGTTGTTGCTGCTTGGGGTGTATTATTGCTGGGGTGGTATATGGTTGTGGGAGTATATTGTTGCTGGGGGGGGGGGGGGTCTGTTTTACTGCTTGTTACTAACATATTCAATACAAATTACTTAGCACCACAGAATGCTAATTGGCTCTATATTCTCTAGAACAGTGATGGCGAACCTTGGCACCCCAGATGTTTTGAAACTACATTTCCCATGATGCTCATGCACTCTGCAGTGTAGTTGAGCATCATGGGAAATGTAGTTCCAAAACATCTGGGGTGCCAACGTTCACCATCACTGCTCTAGAAGGAATGCTAATGGAGAGTGGGTAGGGGGTGAAGACTAGAAGTGACTCAGAAAGGGCAAGTTTCTGCACCTATTTTCTGAGAAAAAAAAAGCTCTACTGCCAACAGTCTTTTTATATTCAAAATACAACTGATGGCCCCTATGGCCCCCAAGGCACTAACACTACCTTCTTTCTAAATTAGTTTAAAAATCATTCTATAAATACTTTTATTTTAGTTATGTGTGGTCACATGACTGCAAATCCTCTGTTCTGTGTCCCTTTCTTAGGTTGTGGCAAAAGGGAACAATGGGACAGGCTGACATAAAGTGAGGGAGGAGAGAATGCTCTGTAGGGCTGGCCCATGTTCTGTGCCCCTTCCTTTGCATGCGGTGGAAGTGAACTAATCAGAGGGGCTGATGTAGTAGAAGATAGAAGAGAATGCTCTATAGGGGCCGGTGTATGTTCTGTGCCCCTTCTTTTCCATGCGGTGGAAGTGAAGGATCAGAGGAGCAGATGTAATGGCAGATGGGAGAAAAGGCTCCTTAGGGGCTGGTCTCTGTTCTGTGCCCCTTCCTTTGCATGCAGAGAAAGTGAACTAATCAGAGGGCCTTATGTAGTGGAAGATGGAAGAGAAGGCTCCTTAGGGGTTGGTCTATGTTCTATGCCCTTTCCTTTGCACACGGTGGAAGTGAATGATCAGAGGAGCTGATGTTATGGCAGATGGGAGAAAAGGCTCCTTATGGGCTGGTCTCTGTTCTCTGCCCCTTTCTTTGAATTTAGTGGGCAGAAACAATTGCAGGGGCTAATGTAAAGTAAAGAAGGAGAGAAGGCTCTGCAGGGGCTGGTCCATGTTCTGTGCCTCTTCCTTTGCATGCCGTGGAAGTGAATTAATTAGAGGGGCTGATGTAGTAGAAAATGGAAGAGAATGCTCTATAGGGGCCGGTCTATGTTCTGTGCCCCTTCTTTTGCACGCGGTGGAAGTGAAGGATCAGAGGAGCTGATGTAATGGCAGATGGGAGAAAAGGCTCCTTAGGGTCTGGTTTATGTTCTGCGCCCCTTCCTTTGCATGCAGAGAAAGTGAACTAATGAGAGGGCCTGATGTAGTGAAAGATGGGAGAGAAGGCTCCTTAGGGGTTGGTCTATGTTCTGTGCCCCTTCCTTTGCACGCGGTGCAAGTGAAAGATCAGAGTAGCTGATGTAATGGCAGATGGGAGAAAAGACTCCTTAGGGGCGTGTCTATGTTCTGTGCCTTTTCCTTTGAATATGGTGGAAGTGAATGATCAGAAGAGCTGATGTTATGGCAGATGTTAGAGAAGGCTCCTTTGGGGTCGGTCTGTGTTCTCTGCCCCTTCCTTTGCATGTAGTGGGCAGAAACAATTAGAGGGGCTAATGTAAATTCAAGAAGGAGAGAAGGCTCTGCAGGGGCTGGTCCATGTTCTGTGTCTCTTTCCATGCATGCAGTGGGCAGGAACAATCTGAGGGTCTGGTGTAAAGGGAAGAAGGATCTGTAGGGGTGGTCTATGTTTTTTGCCCCTTCCTTTTCATCGGTGGACAAGAACAGTTTGAGGGGCTGACATAGAAGCAAGGAGGAGAGAAGGTTCTGCAGGGGCTGGTTCATGTTCCATGGCTCTTTCCATGCATGCAGTGGGCAGGAACAATCTGAGGGTCTGATGTAAAGGAATGAAGGCTATGTAGGGGTCGGTCTATGTTTTTTGCCCCTTCCTTTGCATTGGTGGATAAAAACAATTGGAGGGGCTATGAGGAGAGAAGGCTCTGCAGGGGCTGGTCCATGTTCCTGTCCTAGTCCTTTGGAGGGGCTGACATAAGGGCACGGGGAGGGGGAGGGGGCTTTGCAGAGGCTGGTCTATTATCTGTGTCTCTTCCTTTGCATGTAGTAGGCAGGAGCAATTGGAGGGTCTGATGTAAAGGAAAGAAAGCTCTGTAGGGGCTGGTCCTTATTCTCTGCCCCTTCCTTTGCATTGGTGGACAAAAACAATTGGAGGGGCTATCGGGAGAGAAGGCTCTGCAGGGGCTGGTCCATGTTCCTGTTCTAGCCTTTTGGAGGGACTGACATAAGGGCACAGAGGGTGAGAAGGGTTTGCAGAGTCTGGTCCATTATCTGTGTCTCCTCCTTTGCATGTAGTAGACAGGAGCAATTGGAGGGTCTGATGTAAAGGAAAGAAAGCTCTATAGGGGCTGGTCCTTGTTCTCTGGCCCTTTCTTTGCTTTGGTGGACAAAAACAATTGGAGGGGCTATGGGGAGAGAAGGCTTTGCAGGGGCTGGTCCATGTTCCTGTCCTATTCCTTTTCATGTAGTGAGCAGGAATGATCAGAGGGGCTGAGGTAAAGGCAGGGAGGAGGTAAGGCTCTGTGCACACACCATAATAAAGAAACTGACGGTGCTGACAGGGGGTGGAGTTAAAGAAAAGATGACTGAAGTTTTTATTTAAGTAACGCTTATAGGTGTTGTCCTTCACCAAGGCTGTGACTGAACAGTGAAAGAAGAAGCGGCACAATGATGAGCTTATCTCTCTGTCACTCTGCTCTCTCTGTAACGCTCCTGCGTTTTCTGAAACAAGATGGATTTGCAGCTGCAGAAAAACTCCACTCAGTAGTCATGTAGAGATACGTTGAAATACCAATTCCAACTCCCAAGACTCATCACTGTGGTCTGTCTGATTCAGCATACAAATATACACACTCAATAAGATGTTCCTGGAGTGATAGATGTATATAGCAGTATAGTGGTGATGAGTTGAAGAGACAGGTATGAACAGTGACAAATAGGTGAACAGCACTTGAGAGAAATGTTCATGAGAGTATAGATGGTAACAGGTAGGATGCAGATAGGTTAGCAATCATGTATGGTAGTAGGTGGTAGGACAGCAGATGACATACAGGAGAGACTAACCCAGTGCAAGGATAGATGTTAGTAGGCTCAAGAGCTAGCAATCTAAAACAACAGTGCAGATGATAGTTACAGTCCTTAATATGCAGAGCTAGATAGTGTAAGCTTAGTAGGAAGGTTATGGAGGATTCCCCTGCGGGGTACTTATCACTAATAGCAAGCAGTAGTAGAGAGGTTCGGTATGAGCGAGTGATCCGGTAGCGGGATACAGGGATCAGCAGCGAGGTTCCGACAGCGAGGTACGCTTGTGAGCATATGAGCTTCAAGGCAGGTTGAAGAGTGAAGGGTGAAAGCAGCATGCCGGGAGTGATCGGGTGGCGAGACACAGGATCAGATATGGAACAAGTTCAGGTAGCGAGATACAGGAGCGAGAAACATCTGGCATGCCGACTTCAGAGAGGGACGATCCAACCATGACGGTTGAACGAACCTGTGAGTGAAAACGCCGGCGGTTGAAATAGCCGCTCTGCGGCGCTCAGTGATGACAGCATCGGTCTTAAAGGTGTATGCGCACCTACCAGAAGAGAATGGTGGGACGCATACACTGAATAGGAAAGTGGAATAAGGGTACCAGAGGTACCAGAACATTACACTCTCCTACTATCAACATGCCATTTTCATTGCAGCACAACTGATTGGCTCATCGCACTTCTTCTCACTAGCCCAGTATAAACTTTGCTGTACAGAGGCCAACTCATATTCATGTACTTCCATTACAACCTACATTTAGTGATGCAATAATGAATACAGTCCTTAATAATGTGTTGATGTTTGTCTTTATATCTGCCTCTGGTGTTTAGCTGTTAAAAAGTAAAAAAACAAAAAAAAGTGGTAAAATTGAATAGACTATTTTATTAATTAGCCCTTGTGGCGGTGTGGTTGGCCATCTCCCAGGCCTGTTGCAGGTTCCAGTTTGCTGTCACTGAAGACAGTCAGTGATGAAGCGTAGACGATGAGAGAGTAGCCCCGCCACACTCTTCCCTCTCTGATTTCTGTGGTTGAAAAGCTCTCCGCTTATCTTCTGCACCAATTTAATGAAGTAGAATGTTTTTCTGACTCAGCTGTTTTGGACTGGCTTGCAGAGTTTGGATCGATTGCTTTTCATCAAGTATTCCAGGTCCAGCCCTCAGAAGTTCAGAACGGTGGTTATCTGAATTTAAAACCCTAAAGTTTGATGTTGTAGGTAGAAGAAAGGATAAACCAAAGAAGATGGGTGTGCTGACCTCTGGTTGGGGTATAGAAGTCTTCCACTTTAGTCCTATACCCTGCTGTGCATTATATAGAAGACTATGAAACAACAAAAGTATCCTTTTCTACATAAAATACCAAATTACGAGACTCCACAGTATATAAAAAAACTATCCTTTGAAAATGTGTTCATATACTCCGTCCGCCCCTGAAGCTGCAGCTTTGGTTTTTTAGTATTTCCGACTGTTCATAACAGTCGGCAGGAATGGGAAAAGGGGTGTGGTGCATCAGCTTCTTACTGATTGCAAAAGTGAAAGGACACATTTCTGGGCACCCTTTAGACGTGCATGTGCCAGTGAGGGGGCTGGCCAGGGGATGGTGTAGACCAGAGGTCTCCAAACTATAGCCCATGGGCCACATCCAGCCCAATTCAAGATTTTATCTGACTTTTAGCAACTGTCTGTGAAAATTCCCTGAATGGCTGGCAGTGGATGCAACAGTCTGTGTATCGTAATACAGAAACTGGCACATCCACTGCCAGCCAGCCAGCCAGCTGTGACCCTCCCCTGGTCCCTAGTGTAGATTATCCCACCATGAATGGTTGTTATGATTGATCCACCCCAGCATAGGACTGAATGCCCTCTGTCCAAACATGCTCCGTCTTACAGCTTCTGCCCTTCTGCTTAGCACCCTGAAAGGTAAATGGGGAATCTGATGGCTATGCCTGGATGTAAAAGCAGTCTCTGTGTGCAGTGCACTCATGGATGTAAGAGGGAACACTGATGGGCATGCATGGATGTAAAGGCAGGTTCTGATAGGCACACTTGGTTGCAAAGTGGGCTCTAATGGGCACTCCTGGATGTAAGGGAAGACTCAGATGGGCACACCTGGATGTAAGGGGGACTCAAATAGGTGCTACTGGATGTATGGATGCCCTCTTATGAGCAATCCTGGATGTAAGAGGTGACTCTGATGGGCACGCAAGGATGTAAAGGGGGGACTGTGATGGGCACTCCTGGATGTAATGGGGGGGGGGGGGGGACTCTGATAGACAAATTTGGGACATTTTATAAAACAAAATTTCAGCCTGAGAATATTTGAAGTTATACAATGTGGCCCTCATACTGAAAATGTTGTAAGCCTCATGGTTTAGACTTTAGCTATACATCCTGCCCATCACTTGCTTGATTATATTCTGGGACCTGCTTCTGGAACAGTAATCAAACCGCTGAACAGCACAGCTAAAATCTGCACCATCCACTGAGCAGGAGGGAGGCACATGCTCATCTTAAGGGATGCCAGGGATGTGTTCTTTCATTTAATCTTATCGTCAGTGCATCTGAATAGAAGACTACAAAGGGAGATTCTGAGGGAGCAGAATGAGTTGTAGATACTGGCATAAAAAAAATGAATCTGGGATGATTCCAAGATATTTATGGGGATATTTAAAGAAACAGGATGAGAATTGAGACTTCAATTATGCAATTTTTGTTATTTTACTTCAGTTACACTTTAATGGGTAAAAGTGGCAGAAATCCCAATACACGCCCAACTTGTAGTAATGGATAAGTCCCGGTTCACACTGAGGCGACCTGCAGAGTTGCATAGTGCATTTTTTTAGCATTGCGTTCAATTTTATTACAATACATATGCATTTTGCATGCCTTTTTATCGCTGGTCACTGCTTGTTAGGAGCCAGCACCCGCCAGCGTCCTAACAACCAGTGACTCATCCCTGCTGTCAATCTGGAATTCCCGACTGACAACAGAATGTAAAAAATAAGAGCCGTCAATAAGAATTCAATTGCCCCCCCTGAAAATCCATACCTTTTGTCTGGCTCCTTACATATAGTTACATAGTAGGTGAGGTTGAATAAAGACAATAGTCCATCCAGTTCAACCTGTGTAGGTGTGTGTGGCTGTAATCATCTCTCATACCCCTGAATGTTCTGATCCTTGAGATGTAAGTCTAAGAGTCTTTTGAAAGTCACCATACTTCCCGCAGAAACCACCTCTTGTGGTAGAGAATTCCACAATCTTGTAGCCCTAACAGTAAAGAACCCTCCTCGTTGCCTCAGGTTAAAACGCTTCTCCTCTAATCGCATTGTATGTCCTCGAGTCCTCATGCAATTCCTTCGAATGAACAGCTTTTTTACTAAGCTGAGATCCCCATTAAGATATTTATAAATTGCTATCATGTCCCCCCTCAGACGTCTCTTCTCCAGGGAAAATAAATCGAGCGATTGCAGCCGCTCTTCATAGTTAAGGTCCTCCAACCCCCTAATCAGTTTAGTTGCCCTTCTCTGGACCCTCTCCAGCTCCAACACATCCCTCCTGAGGACTGGCGACCAGAACTGGACAGAATACTCCAGATGCGGTCAGACCAGAGTTTTAATAACCAATGAATATTTTTGCTGCTGACAGCAGAGATAAATCAGTGGTTGCCTCAAAAAATTGTGAGATTGCGCATTGTGAAAGGGGCCTAAAGGTCTACAGTGCTTTCCTACAGTATCTCACAGAAGTGAGTACACCCCTCACATTTTCCTAAATATTTTATTCTATCTTTTCATGTGACAACACTGAAGAAATGACACTTTGCTACAATGTAAAGTAGTGAGTGTACAGCTTGTATAACAGTGTAAATTTGCTGTCCCTTCAAAATACACAGCAATTAACGTCTACACCGCTGGCAAGAAAAGTGAGTACACCCCTAAGTGAAAATGTCCAAATTAGGCACAAAGTGTCAATATTTTGTGTGGCCATCATTATTTTCCAGCACTGCCTTAACCCTCTTGGGCATGGAGTTCACCAGAGCTTCACAGGTTGCCACTGGAGTTCTCTTCCACTCCTCCATGACGACATCACGGAGCTGGTGGATGTTAGAGACCTTGCGCTCCTCCGCCTTCTGTTTGAGGATGCCCCACAGATGCTCAATAGGGTTCAGGTCTGGAGACATGCTTGGCCAGTCCATCACCTTTACCCTCAGCTTCTTTAGCAAGGCAGTGGTCATCTTGGAAGTGTGTTTGGGGTTGTTATGTTGGAATACTGCCTGTGGCCCAGTCTCCGAAGGGAGGGGATCATGCTCTGCTTCAGTATGTCACAGTACATGTTGGCATTCATGGTTCCCTCAATGAACTGTAGCTCCCCAGTGCCGGCAGCACTCATGCAGCCCCAGACCATGACACCCCCACCACCATGCTTGACTGTAGGCAAGACACACTTGTCTTTGTACTCCTCACCTGGTTGCCGCCACACACGCTTGACATCATCTGAACCAAATAAGTTTATCTTGGTCTCATCAGACCACAGGACATGATTCCAGCAATCCATTTTCTTAGTCTGCTTGTCTTCAGCAAACTGTTTGCGGGCTTTCTTGTGCATCATCTTTAGAAGAGGCTTCCTTCTGGGATGACAGCCATGCAGACCAATTTGATGCAGTGTGCGGCGTATGGTCTGAGCACTGACAGGCCCCCCCACCCCTTCAACCTCTGCAGCAATGCTGGCAGCACTCATACATCTATTTCCCAAAGACAACATCTGGATATGACGCTGAGCACGTGTACTCAACTTCTTTGGGCGACCATGGTGAGGCCTATTCTGAGTGGAACCTGTCCTGTTAAACCGCTGTATGGTCTTGGCCACCGTGCTGCACCTCAGTTTCAGGGTCTTGGCAATCTTCTTATAGCCTACGCCATCTTTATGTAAAGCAACAATTCTTTTTTCAGATCCTCAGAGAGTTCTTTGCCATGAGGTGCCATTTAGAACTTCCAGTGACCAGTAAGAGAGTGAGAGCGATAACACCAAATGTAACACACCTGCTCCCCATTCACACCTGAGACCTTGTAACACTAATGAGTCACATGACACTGGGGAGGGAAAATGGCTAATTGGACCCAATTTGGACATTTTCACTTAGGGGTGTACTCACTTTTGTTGGCAGCAGTTTAGACATTAATGGCTGTGTGTTGAGTTATTTTGAGGGAATAGGAAATTTACACTGTTATACAAGCTGTACACTCACTACTTTACATTGTAGCAATGTGTAATTTCTTCAGTGTTGTCACATGAAAAGTTATAAAATATTTACAAAAATGTGAGGAGTGTACTAACTTTTGTGAGATGCTGTATATCTTCCCCTTTCCCAAAATCCTCTTGCTTTCTTGCAATCTCCCACAGTGCTAAAACTACACCAGTTATAACCCCTGTTAATAGGGATTCTCACTGTGTGCATGATTAACCACTTGCCCTCCCAGGCCAATTCCAACACTTCTCTCCTACATGTAAAAACAATCATTTGTTTGTTAGAAAATGACTCAGAGGCCCCAAACATTATATATGTTTTTTTTTTGCAGAGACCCTAGGGAATAAAATGGTGGCCGTTTCAACTTTTTATTTTTTACGGTATTTACTGTATGCAGCAATTTTTCAAACGTGTTTTTTTTTTTTTTGGAAAAAAAAAAACAGTTTATTGAATTAAAAAAAAAACAAACACTAAAGTTAGCCCAAATTATTTTGCATAATGTGAAAGATGATGTTACGTAGAGTAAATACATATCTAACATTTCACGCTGTAAAATTGTGCACACTTCTGGAATTGCGCCAAACTTGGATACTTAAAAATCTTCATAGGCGACCCTTTTAAAATGTTTACAGGTTACCGATCTAGAGTTACAGAGGAGGTCTTGGGCTCTCGCTCTAACATTCGCAGGGATACCTCACATGTGTAGTTGAGCGCTGTTTACATATGCAGGCTTGACGTAAATATGCGTTCACTTCTGCGTGTAATTTTTTTTTATTGTTCATTTTACTTTTATATATATATATATATATATATATATATATATATATATATATATATATTATTAATAATAATAATATAATAATTAATTAATTTATATATTTATATATATTTATTTATATTTTTACACTTTATCTTTTATTTTTTATTTTTTTTTTTATTTATCACTTTTATTCCTATTACAAGGAATGTAAACATCCCTTGTAATAGGAATAGGGTATGACAGGTCCTCTTTATGGAGAGATTTGGAGTCTGCTTCAGCTCTATGGTAAACAGCTGCCCCTGGCCGATTCATTCTCTGGCCCGCCGATCGCACGGGCGAGTCAGTAGAAAAATCAGAGGGCGGCTGGAGGGGGGATGTCCCCTCCTGCCGCCCGTAAAAACAATCAAGTGGCTGAACAGCCGGTATGATTGCTTTTACAGTGCAGGGAATCGCCGGAAGAAAAATAATATATCTGAATTATGTCTGTAGCTGCACCCATCATCCAGATATCCCCACTCAAAGTCCACAATGTGATTTGGCGTAGTTGGGCAGGAAGTAGTTAAGCTCTCCCTCTCCGACGCGTTTCGTCATAGAAAACACCTTTTACTTTTTTCAAGCTTGACCAAAATGCTTCATTAGGGGGAGCTTAAGCACAGATGTCAAGTTATCCTCTTCTAGTAGAGGAGGAAGTGAGTGGATTACTTAATGCCACTTTGGGGGGGGGGGGTAAAATCTTTTTAGCAACTGGGGTGTTTTTTTTTTTTTAATTTAAGGTAATTAAACTTCACCTTTAACCACCCACAGTACATTTACTGCAGGCGGGCGGCATGTACAGGCAAAATGACATTCCCGTGTGTCATTATGCCCCACCCCCCGCCACCGCTGTGTCCACCGGATTCCGATACTCAGGGCCCGGTGATCATGTGATCACAATGTCAACAAAGCTTTTATGAATCAATATGATTCATAGCAGCATTGCTTCCTTTGCTAGTGAGCTGTGATTGGCACACAACTATCACATTATACCTGGGCTAATCACAGCACCCTGTACCATGTGATTAGCTGTAACCAATCACAGATCACTAGTATTCACAGCTGTCATTCCTTGACAGTTGAAAGCATTGCAAAAAATCACTGATCAATCCCCAGAATAGTACAATTTTACTATGGTAACGTCAAACTACTCTAATGAAAGCATTAAAAAAAATATTAAAAAAATAAAAATGAATGTTAAAAAAAATTAAAACAAAAATATTTAAAATATTTAACAAAAAATGATTTAATTGTATTTATTTTTTTGTATTATGCTGTCGTCAGTCAGTTTCCTTGATAACCTCCATGCCACATGCCAGTCATATCATGACGCTTTACTGCACTGGTGACGGAATGTAAAAAAAAATAATAATTTTTATTTAATTTTCTCATTTTCCAAAAAGTTGTGACAAAAAAATTACAATGTCTCTCACTAAATACCTCAGGCTGTTTACTTTCCAAAAGGGGGTCATTTGGGGGATATTTGTATTTTCCTGACATTTAAGGGCCTCAAGGAATGATTTATCAATTCTCAAATATATATATATATATATATATATATATATATATATATACCATATTTTGTGGACGCTATAACTTTCACCCAGACTAAATAATATACACATATTGGGATTTTTTTTTTTTTTTTTCTATCAAAGACATGTAGCAGAATATATTTTGGCCTAAATTTATGACAAAATTTGATTTTATTGGATGTGTTTTATGACAGAAAGTAGAACATATTGTTTTTTTGTTTGTTTTTTTGATAATTTTTAGTCTTTTATTATTTAAATGGCAAAAAATAAAAAAATCAATTACCACCAAAAGAAAGTGCTATTTATGTGAAAAAAATAAATAAAAATGGAATTTGCGTACGGTGTGGCATGACCGCATAATTGCCAATTAAAGTAGCGCAGAGCTGAATAGCAAAAATGTCCTGGTCATGAAGGGGGTAAAAGTTTCCGGAGCTGAAGGGGTTAAATCTGATTGCCCCCTTCAGCTGAGATCATGTGTTCTGTCAACATTTGGCTATGTGACTTTCCACCATGGGATTTGGGGCTGTCGTATCTCTTGAAATAAGTAAACATTTAAAAAAAAATGTCTTTTCTGTTTTAAGTCTATTATCTGTATACACTATATTACCAAAAGTATTGGGACGCCTGCCTTTACACGCACATGAACTGTAATGGCATCCCAGTCTTAGTCTGTAGGGTCCAATATTGAGTTGGCCCACCCTTTGCAGCTATAACAGCCACAACTCTTCTGGGAAGGCTGTCCACAAGGTTTAGGAGTGCATCTTTGGGAATGTTTGACCATTCTTCCAGAAGTGCGTTTGTGGGGTCAGACACTGATGTTGGACGAGAAGGCCTGGCTCACAGTCTCCACTCTAATTCCTTCTGTTGGGTTGAGGTCAGGACTCTGTGCAAGCCAGTCATGTTCCTCCACCCCAAACTCGCTCATCCATGTCTTTATGGACCTTGCTTTGTACTCTGGTCCAAATCATTTGGTGGAGGGGGGATTATGGTGTGGGGTTGTTTTTCAGGAGTTGGGCTTGGCCCCTTAGTTCCAGTGAAGGGAACTCTTTAGGCTTCAGCATACCAAGACATTTTGGAAAAATGTCATGCTCCCAACTTTGTGGGAACAGTTTGGGGATGGCCCCTTCCTGTTCCAACATGACTGCGCACCAGTGCACAAAGCAAGGTCCATGAGCGAGTTTGGGGTGGAGGAACTTGACTGGCCTGCACAAAGTCCTGACCTCAACCAGATAGAACACCTTTGGGATGAATTAGAGTGGAGACTGTGAGCCAGGCCTTCTTTTCCATCATCAGTGCCTGACCTTACAAAGGCGCTTCTGGAAGAATGGTCAAACATTCCTATAGACCTTGGGGTCTCTAAATTAAGGCCCTCCAGTTGTTCAGGAACTACAATTCCCATCATGCCTAGTCTTGTCTGTGAATGTCAGAGTTTCACAATGCCTCATGGGATGTGTAGTTCCGCAACAGCGGGAGGGCCATAGTTTGAAGATCCCTGCTATAAACACACTTCTAAACCTTGTGGACAGCCTTCCCAGAAGATTTGAAGCTGTTATAGCTGCAAAGTGTGAGCCAACTCAGTATTGAACCCTACAGAAAAAGACTGGGATGCCATTATAGTTCATGTGCGTGTAAAGGCAGGCGTCCCAATACTTTTGACAATATAGTGAAGCTAATCTATCAAGAGGGAAGGTATCTAGTACAGTACAGGTTCACTTATGCCTCGTTTCCACTGAGTGGTACGGTACGGTTCGGTTCGGTACGGTTCGGAACGGTACACCTTGCGTTTCCACTGCCAATAGTACCCTTTCATGATAGGCGTGGTGTAGCAGGAAAGCTGTGATAGACGATTCCCTGTCAACCAATCAAAGTTCTGCCGAGTGTAGCTCCACCCTGCTGGTACGGTACTAATGTGCTTGGTACCCCAACGAAAGGGTACCAAAAAAGTGGTACGGTACGGTTCGGAATTAGGGTACCATTTACAATGGAAACGGCATAAATAGCGTAATGTACCGAACCGAACCAGAAAGCTCAGTGGAAACGGGGCATTAAATCGAGCAATTTCTTGGGTTTAGCATTTAAAGAATAGAAAAAATGAGTTCTCCTGAACATGGAAATATGGAGATAAATAGATTACCTTTATGAGTCCATGACTTCCAGCAAAAATCCATCCTAAAAGAATTAATTTTGTTCTGGGTGGACCGGCAACCTGATAATGAGAAGAAGCAATGAAGTCCACCTCCGTCTCTTGGAGACAGATTGTGGAAATTGCCGGGATTTGTGCTACCTGTGTTCCCCGGAGCTAGAAAATGTCAGACAATGCTCAGTCATTTATATAGATTTGAGGACGGTGATGACATTAATGGCCATATCTGTCTGAAATGACTTTTCAACAAGTCATTATATGCTGACCTCCAGACTCTTCCACTCTGTAAAGTCTTAACCAAGAGAAGCCCATATATTAAAACAATACATATGTGTCAAGGTGAAGTTTATTGTCATTTGCCCATAGGCAGCTCTGTAATGAGACATGCCGAGGTGATGGTTGCAGGCAGTGAGTTGTCAGAAAAAAAAGCCTTTGTTCCTGTTGTATAGATTAGCATTGTTTTCTTGAAAGTAGATGTGTGGTGGGGTGACAGGTCCCCTTCCGTGCAGACTTGGATTAAACAGGTATGGAAGAATTTCCTTGATGGCACAGGTGCGCTTCTATATTTATATGTATATATACCAGGGAAGGGGTGTCACCATCAGATTTGAACTTCTCCCATCAGATGGTCCTCACTCGGCTCAGGTTTATACTGTGCACTCCTGACCTCCTTAGTGGACTTTAAAGGGAGGCCAGAACTTCATGCCTTAACTTACATTGCTTTAGCATCTATCATGTTTGTGGTCAACATAGAGATTCTACCGAAGGGGTGTAACTATCAGGCTTGAACTTTCATCATCGCATGGTCTTTACTCAGTATTAAAGCTAAGGTTTATGCTGTGCACACCTGACCTCATTAGTGGACTTTAAAGCGAGGCCAGAACTTCATGCCTTGACTTACATTGCTTTAGCATCTATCATGTTTGTGGTCAACATAGAGATTCTACCGAAGGGGTGTAACTATCAGGCTTGAACTTTTATCATTGCGTGGTCTTTACTCAGTATTAAAGCTAAGGTTTATGCTGTGCACACCTGACCTCATTAGTGGACTTTAAAGCGAGGCCAGAACTTCATGCCTTGACTTACATTGCTTTAGCATCTATCATGTTTGTGGTCAACATATGGCACTTTTCCACTGCAAGTACCGGCTAGTACCGGCTCGGCTCTACTCGGCCCTGCTTGGCCCGGTTTGCTTTTCCACTGCGGTACCGCATGGTATAGTGTCGGAACGGTTCGGTACGGTACGGTATAGGTTTGCTTTTCCACTAAAGTAGTACTAAAGTTAAGTGGGTGGGATAACAACGGGGTGGGTGTGATTCTCTGACCAATCAGTGGCTAGTAGTGACTGCATGCAAAGGATTGTGGGATATGGTACCAGTTTGGTACCTGTTGGAACCACAATCGAGTAGGTACTGTTTTTTCAGGGCCGTACCGTACCGTTCGGTTCCATGCAGTGGAAAAGCAAACCTATACCGTACCGTACCGAACCGTTCCGACCCTATACCATGCGGTACCGCAGTGGAAAAGCACAAAAGCGTGCCGAGCCGGTACGGTTCTATGCAGTGGAAAAGCGCCAATAGAGATTCTACCAAAGGGGTGTAACTATCAGGCTTGAACTTTCATCATCGCATGGTCTTTACTCAGTATTAAAGCTAAGGTTTATGCTGTGCACACCTGACCTCATTAGTGGACGTTAAAGGGAGATCAGAACTTCATGCCTGGACTTACCCTGTATTAGCATCTTTCCTGTTTTTGGTCAACATAAATCCCTCATCTTGTCTCTAGAACAATGTAAGTCCGGACATCGAGTTCTGGCCTCCCTCTAACGCCCACTAATGAGGTCGGGTGTGCACAGACAGTATAAACCTCAGATTCAATGCTGAGTAAAGACCATCCAATGGTGAAAGTTCAAGCCTGATGGTTACACCCCTTTGGTAGAATCTCTATGTTGACCACAAACAAACAGGCCCGTACACACGAGTGGAAATTCGGCCGGGAATTTTCATCCGACGAATTTTCGGCTTGTTAGTATGATGCTTCCGACAACCGACTCCGACTTTTCGGCCGAAAAAATCCTGGTGTGCAGGCTATAAAATTTTTGTCGACCATCAAAACACGTCCGATTTTCGTCTCATTAGTACAGATTTTGATGGGGAAAAACCTTATCTGCAAGTCTAGGCATGCTCAGAGATGAAAGAACACAAAGAAAGCAATCCAACACATGACATCACTTCTGAAGTAGAATTCTGTCGTGCGGGAAAATTCGTGTGCAGTCTAGAGCACATTCCAACCAACAGACACTACTCTGGACAAAAGACGGATGACCGGTCGGCGGAAATTTGTTGCGTGTGTACGAGGCTTAAGTCCAGGCATGAAGTTCTGGCCTCCCTTTAACTTCTACTAATGAGGTCAGGTGTGCACAGTATAAACCTGAGATTCAATGCTGAGTAAAGACCATCCAATGGTGAAAGTTCAAGCCTGATGGTTACACCCCTTTGGTTGAATCTCTATGTTGACCACAAACAGGACAGATGCTAAAGCAATGTAAGTCCAGGCATGAAGTTCTGGCCTCCCTTTAACTTCCACTAATTAGGTCAAGTGTGCACAGTCTCTACCAAAGGGGTGTAATCATCAGGCTTGAACTTTCAGGTTTGCGTTGTCTTTACTCAGCATTGAAGCTCAGGTTTATACTGTGCACACCTGACCTCATTAGTGAATGTTAAAGGTAGGCCAGAAGTTCATGCCTGGACTTACTTTGATTTAGCATCTGTCCTGCTGTCAACATAGATTCTACCAAAGGGGTGTAACTATCAGGCTTGAGCTTTCACCATCTCATGGTCTTTACTTAGCATTGAAGCTCAGGTTTATACTGTGCACACCTGCCCTTATTAGTTGACATTAAAGGGAGGCCAGAACTTAATTCCTAGAATTACATTGCTTTAACATCTGTCCTGATTGTGGTTAACATAGAGATTCTACCAAAGGAGTGTAACCACCAGGTTTATACTTTCAGCATTAGATGTTCTTTACTTAGCATTGGAGTTCAGGTTCATACTGTACACACCTGACCTCTTTAGTGGACTTTAAAGGGAGGCCAGAACTCCTTGCCTGGACTTACATTGCTTTAGCATCTGTCCTCCTGTAAACATAGATATTCTACCAAAGGTGTGTAACCATCAGGCAGTGATTTGGCAGCTCATCTCTTCTCTAATGTCATGGTGTGTCACCTGTGGCCTGGGGGCCACATGTGGCCCTTTGCCACTTGTTGTGTGGCCCTTGGGTCCCCTGCAGACGCTATTATGTGTTTTCTTATTGCCCTGTTATAGTGGTGATCTCCAGTTCATGACAATTTCTTGGAGCATTTTCCCTGCCTCCAACAATTCCTATATCATGTTCACAGCCTCTGACAGTCTACTGCTGCATGGCTACAGTCTCTGGCCATCTCTTGTACCATGCCTATATTCTCTGAACATCTCTTGTATCATGTCATACATCATGTCTTCAATCTCTAACTATCTTTTGTATCATATCCACTTTGGAGCCCATAGTCTTCGACTATTGTTGTGTGTCTGCTGTCTATGAGACTGATGTGTGGCCCTTTGGTGATGTCGGAGGGCCATCTTAAGAAAGTTCACAACCGATGATCCAATGTAATCAGAAAGCAGGTGAAGCTAAGCTGAGAGATACTGACTTGAAAAGCTGCAGTGTTTCTGCTGTAAACTCTGAGGACAAATTACTCCACTGTGCCTACAGCTACAGAGGTTGGTGAGGGCCTATTTTGAAGCTCATTTATTTCTTATTAGGTAAATACTATGCAAATACTTGAATGCCCATAGCTTCCCAACAAATTTACTTCACGTCCTGAACACTACTTATCCTGTTCAGGTCTTTTTCTTCCTCTACGAATAAGCCCCAGTAGGAGGTGAAATGCCTCAGGCAGAACCAACAGATAAAGTGTCCTCACTACTTGTTTCAATAATGTTACCTTGGGGATCTAATCAGCGGTATGCAGCCCATTACTTTATTTTAAGTGGAAGCATTCACACTTCCCATCTCTTTTAGAATAGACATGCTAAACTAATGAGAACCTACCCGGATCAGCTTTCAGAGCCTCTGCTTCTCCTAAATGGTGGATGTATCTGGTACGGCAAAAAACCTGAATTTTTTTGAAGCTTGTCTACTTCTCCTGGTCTGTCAAGAGCTTCCGTTGGGTTGTTAAAGTCACTTTAAACTAGTCTCTTTCACATGTACATGAAAATCTTAGAAACAATTATGGTTTTACTGTACACAGTAATGGCCTAGGATGCACATGGTATGTCCTAGGTCATTCCTTTTTATAATTACATGTGGATGTACTGTACACGGTATGTCCTAGGTCATTACTGTTTATAATTACATGTGGATATAGTGTACATGGTATGTCCTAGGTCAGGGATGGCGAACCTTGGCACCCCAGATGTTTTGGAACTACAATTCCCATGATGCTCATGCACTCTGCAGTGTAGTTTAGCTTTATGTGAAATGTAGTTCCAAAACATCTGGGGTGCCAAGGTTCGCCATCACTGTCCTAGGTCATTACTGTTTATAATACATGTGGACGTACGTGGTATGTCCTAGGTCATTCCTTTTTATAATTACATGTGGACATACTGTACATGGTATGTCTGAGGTCATTACTGTTTATAATACATGTTACATGTGGACGTACATGGTATATCCTAGGTCATTCCTTTTTACAATTACAAGTGGACGTACTGTACATGGTATGTCCTAGATCATTACTGTTTATAATTATATGTGGACATACTGTACATGGTATGTCCTAGGTCATTACTGTTTATAATACATGTTACATGTGGATGTACATGGTATGTCCTAGGTCATTCCTTTTTGTAATTACATGTGGTTGTACTGTACATAGTATGTCCTAGGTAACCCCTGAAAATTTCCACTTGACTGCTCACATTTGGCGAGTGGAATTAAGCTGTTGGTGAGTGTGGAGCAGGGGTGGACTGGGCCGACAGTTTCCTGGCTGATCGCTTGTGGCAGAAGCTGTGCAGCCTATTTACTGGGCATCAGAGCTTCTGCACTTATGGGCACTGATAGGCTTCATTGATGGGCACTGATGAGGCTGCACTGATAGGCACTGATGAGGCTGCACTGATGGCCACTGATAAGATTTCACTAATGGGCACTGATAGGGCTGCACTGATGGGCACTATAGGCTGCATTGATGGGCACTGGTAAGGCTGCCCTGATGAACACTGGTGAGGCTGCAGTGATGGCCACTGATGAGGCGGTACTCTTGGGCACTGATGAGGCTGCACTGGTAAAGCAGCACTGCTATACTGCACTGATGGGGCTGCACCGATGGGCACTGATAGGCGGCACTGATGAGGCTGCACTGACTGGTATTGATATGTTTTATGTTAATATTTTTAGAGTTGTTGTTAATATTTATTTTTTTAAACTTTATTGTGCATAAAACATTTAACTGTCATTTCAAGAGATAATTCACAAAGGCGTGTTTAGGGGCGTAATTAGGGGTGGGGCAGGGTAGGGGTTTGGTGGGGAAACTGGTGAAGAGTAACTTGTAGGGTACTTTCACACGGGCTTTCAGCCCGGCGGACTCCGTTTTGCTCAGCGGGGATCGATCCGCCGATCCCCGCTGAGCAGGCGGATGACAGCTTCGTCTCCGCTTACTTTGGAGAGACAGAGCTGTTGAGCCCCACTCTCCTCTATGGGAGATCGGATGAAAACAGACCACCTGTCCGTTTTCATCCGATCCTATCCAATCTGATCTTCCAGATGGATGGAGAATAGGGTTTCCATCTGTCCGGATTTCACGGACAGGATCAGATTGGAGAGCAGTGGGTGTCAGCAGAGATGTCTCCGCTGACATCCGCTGCCCCATAGAGATGCATGGAGCATCCGATCCGGTCTGCCTGAAAAACTGACAGAGACTTGATCGGAAAGTCCGTGTGAAAGGGGCCTTAAGGCCTGCTAGTAGCTCAGGACTTGTAATTTTGAGCCCTGTCCTAGGTCATTACTGTTTATAATACATGTTACATGTGGACGTACATGGTATGTCCTAGGTCAGTGGTGACGAACCTTGGCACTCCAGAAAATTTTGGAACTACATTTCCTTTGATGCTCATGCATTCTGCAGTGTATTGGAGCATCATGGGAAATGTAGTTCCAAAACATCTGTGGTGCCAAGGTTCGCCATCACTGTCCTAAGTCATTACTGTTTCTAGTTCTATATGGACGTACATGGTATGTCCTACAGTTCTTCTATGCCAAATGCAGCCAGGAAGGTGTAAATTCCTGGAATTGCTGTTAACTGGTCAGTCAAGGCCATCAAACTGTGTAACAGAGCCACTGTTCAATCTTGCTCTTGTTATGGTAGCAGTGGCGGCCCGTCCATTGGGGGCACAGGGGCGCCACCCCCATCCATGCGTCTGGCCCCCTAATCTGCATGCAGGGCGCCGAACGCATGGATTCCAATGTTTTTTTTTTTTTTTAAGTAAGTGATTAGAGTCAGAGGCTCTAATAGGCTTCAAAAAAGGGTGGGCTCAGGGCGCAGAGCACTGCGCCCTGAGCCCACCCAGTTCTCTGGCGCAGAGCACTGCGCCCTTTGCCCACCCAGTTCTCTGGCGCAGAGCACTGCGCCCTGAGCCCACCCAGTTCTCGGGCGCAGAGCACTGCTCCCTGAGCCCACCCAGTTCTCGGGCGCAGAGCACTGCTCCCTGAGCCCACCCAGTTCTCTGGCGCAGAGCACTGCTCCCTGAGCCCACCCAGTTCTCTGGCGCAGAGCACTGCTCCCTGAGCCCACCCAGTTCTCGGGCGCAGAGCACTGCGCCCTGAGCCCACCCAGTTGTGTGACAATAGCAAATGAATATTCGCTTTTGCCACACTGATTCTCCTCCTGGTCAATCAGGAAGCGGGTCCTGAGACCCGTTTCCTGATTGGCCGAAAGGAGAAGCCATGCTTCCAAGGTTGGTTGGGCCAAGGAGGAGGAGGGAGGAGATACAGGGGAAGCCCATGGAGGAGACTGAGAGGGAAGCCGCCGCCTGCCCAGGGTGAGTGAGCCGGCGACCGGGGGGGGGGGGGGGGGTTAGGTGTGCGGGCTGGAGCTGGGGGTGGTATGGTGTGGTCCATCTTCTGACCCCCCCCCCCCCCGGCCCAAGGAGCACCAGCCGCCACTGTATGGTAGCATGTCGCAGCATCCATCATGCATGTTGGGCTAGTTCACACATGCAGCCAGGAGGCAGTAAAAATAGGTGGTTGAGCAGCGCTTTTACAGCCTCCACTTAACCAGACACAACAGATGGAGGGGGTTGTACACGTGGCTTGGACAAATTATACCCCATATTGCATTCAGTGGGCTGTTGCATGGCCGATCATGACCCATTCATGTGAATGGGGCTGTGACCCAACTGCCCTGCAAAGCAAAATCCCTGTGGTATGGCATTTTGGGGGTTAAAACAGACAGAGAGGAGGAGACATATCACCTCCCAGCAGCCTGTCCACCACGGATCGCTTTTCAGAGGCTGCCACAGGTGTGAACGAGCCCTTTGCAGTTTTCATAAATGGGCCATAGACTCAGAAGCCAGCCAGATGTATTCTACCTTCAGCTGCTTCCCAGTTGCTTTGATTTGTCATTAACTTACTAATGGGTTTGCTTGAGTTGCTTTCGTGTTCACATTGATTTTTTACGTGGAACAAAAGCAACTTAGACACAAACAAAGCAATGGGTCATTAAAATGTATACAAAAATGTTATATTGTTCGTGGCAGCTGTCAGGTACGACTAATTACAATGTATCTATTTCTATTACTAAGGAGCGGCTGAAAGCTGATCTCTATGCAGATACAAAAGACACAAATGAATGCAGATCTATAATCATTATTATATCAATAAATTATTATTATTATTATTTTTTTGTAGTGCAAGCAGCGCATTAGTACTTGAATTTCACTTGGTATCAGCCTCTCGCAGTCCCTGTACAACAGAGCTCAGACTGGGGTTAGGAGAAGGGGCCAGTCTGTTGTGTTGCAGGGCAAGGAATGTGCTTATAGGAAAAGAAAGCTTGGTGACAGCGAGCATGCCGATAGGAAGAGAAAGCAGCGTGAAAGCAAGCATGCCGATAGGAGGAGAAAGCAGAGTGACAGCGAGCATGCCGATAGGAGGAGGAAGCATGGTGACAGAGAGCATGCCGATAGGAGGAGGAAGCAGGGTGACAGCGAGCATGCCGATAGGAGGAGGAAGCAGAGTGACAGCGAGCATGCCGATAGGGGGAGAAAGCAGAGTGACAGCGAGCATGCCGATAGGAGGAGTAAGCAGAGTGACAGCGAGCATGCCGATAGGGGGAGAAAGCAGAGTGACAGCGAGCATGCCGATAGGAGGAGAAAGCAGAGTGACAGCGAGCATGACGATAAGGGGAGAAAGCCTGGTGACAGCGAGCATGCCGATAAGGGGAGAAAGCCTGGTGACAGCGAGCATGCCGATAGGGGGAGAAAGCAGGGTGACAGCGAGCATGCTGATAGGAGGAGGAAGCAGAGTGACAGCGAGCATGCCGATAGGAGGAGGAAGCAGGGTGACAGCAAGCATGCCGATAGGGGGAGAAAGCAGAGTGACAGCGAGCATGCCGATAGGAGGAGAAAGCAGAGTGACAGCGAGCATGACGATAAGGGGAGAAAGCCTGGTGACAGCGAGCATGCCGATAGGAGGAGAAAGCAGAGTGACAGCGAGCATGACGATAAGGGGAGAAAGCCTGGTGACAGCGAGCATGCCAATAGGAGGAGAAAGCAGAGTGACAACGAGCATGCCGATAGGAGGAGGAAGCAGGGTGACAGTAAGCATGCCGATAGGAGGAGAAAGCAGAGTGACAGTAAGCATGCCGATAGGAGGAGAAAGCAGAGTGACAGCGAGCATGCCGATAGGAGGAGGAAGCAGAGTGACAGCGAGCATGTCGATAGGAAGAGAAAGCAGAGTGACAGTAAGCATGCCGATAGGAGGAGAAAGCAGAGTGACAGTAAGCATGCCAATAGGAGGAGAAAGCAGGGTGACAGCGAGCATGCCGATAGGGGGAGAAAGCAGAGTGACAGTAAGCATGCCGATAAGGGGAGAAAGCAAAGTGACAGCGAGCATGTTGATAGGAGGAGAAAGCAGAGTGATGAGTTTCTCACTGTGCTGTTTTTTTCTTCACTGTCCAGTCACAAGCTGAGGGTAGGTCCAGGTTGACCTGTGCAAGGGGAAGGTTAAATGTCATAAAAACTAGAAAAAACAAAAAAGATTTGGGCTGCACAGACTTTAATGGAAATAAAAAAAATATATTTTTTCTTTGATTATCTTGAACTCTTCTGCCGCCAGAGCTATTTTTTGTGTTTTTTTTTTTTTTCTTTGCATGTTAAAATGCACATTTTTGGGCTTGAAGTTTAGTTAAAACCTCCAAACATTATATTTCCTTAAAGTAGAGACCCCTAAGAATAAAAAACAGTGGTAGTTCCAATTTTTTGTGTCACATGATATTAGTGCAGCTGTTTATCAAACCCATGTATTAGTAAAAATACGCTAAAGTTCATTTTAATGCACACTAACACAATATATTACCTAGATGTTTGGTAAAATACAAAAGACGAGGTTGCACTGACTAAATAAATACCAAACATGCTAAGCCACCCAATTCCCGGATGACTAATGGACTCGTGGACATCGCTGGACAGAGATGGGCTCAGGTAAGTATTGGGGTGGGGGGGGGGCTGCTAAACAGAAGGCTTTTTATCTTAATGCACAGAATGCATTAGGATAAAAAATCTTATGCCTTTGCAACTCCTTTAAGCCCCTCCCCATTTTTGGTAAGGGATAACAGATGAGGTTGCACCGAGTAAATAGATGCAGAACATGTTAAGCCCCCCCAATTTTTGGTAAGAGATGAAAGATGATATTGCACCAAGTAAATAGATAACAAACATGCTAAGCCCCCCCCCCCCCCCCCCCGAATTCCTAGTGAGATATGAGAGATGAGGTTGCACCGAGTAAATAGATACTGGACATGTTAAGCCCCCCCTTCTCCAATTATTAGTAAGATTTAAACAATAAGACTGCACCAAGAAAATAGATAACAAAGATATTAAGCCCCCCCCCCCCAATTTTTGGTAAGAGATGAAAGATGAGGTTGCACCGAGTAAATACTGTAGATGCAGAACGTGTTAAGCCCCCCAATCTTTGGTAAGAGATAAAAGATGATATTGCACCAAGTAAATAGATAACAAACATGCTAAGCACCCCCCCCCCCCCCCAATTCCTAGTGAGATATGAGAGATGAGGTTGCACCGAGTAAATAGATACTGGACATGTTAAGCCCCCCAATTATTAATAAGATATAAACAATAAGGTTGCACCAAGTAAATAGATAACAAAGATATTAAGCCCCCCCAATTTTTGGTAAGAGATGAAAGATGAGGTTGCACAGAGTAAATACTGTAGATGCAGAACATGTTAAGCCCCCCAATCTTTGGTAAGAGATAAAAGATGATATTGCACCGAGTAAATAGATAACAAACATGCTAAGCCCCCCCCCCCCCCCAAAATTCCTAGTGAGATATGAGAGATGAGGTTGCACCGAGTAAATAGATACTGGACATGTTAAGCCCCCCAATTATTAATAAGATATAAACAATAAGGTTGCACCAAGTAAATAGATAACAAACAAATTAACCCCCCCCCCCCTCAATTTTTGGTAAAAGATGAAAGATGAGGTTGCACCGAGTATATAGATACCAAACATTTTAAGCCCCCATTTTTTTGATAGGATATAAAAAATAGATTGCACTCAGTAAATAGGTACCGCACATGTTTACCCCCCCCCCCCCCAATTATTAGTACGATATTAACAATAAGGCTGCACCAAGTAAATAGTTAACAAACATATTAAGCCCCCCCCCCTTTTTTTTGGTACGAGATGAAAGAGGAGGTTGCACCGAGTAAATAGATACAAAACATTTTAAGCCGCCCAATTTTTTGTTAGGATATAAAAAATAGGTTGCACCGAGTGAATAGATACCAAACATGTTAAGCCCCCCCCCCCCCAATTCTTAGTAAGCTATAAATGATAAGTTTGCACCGAGTAAATAGATGCCAAACATTTTAGACCCCCCCAATTTTTTGGGAAGATATAACAAAAATAGGTTGCGATGAGTAAATAGATGCCAAATATGTTAAGCCCCCTCAATATGTTTAGTAAGAAATAAAAGATGTGCTAAACATTTTAGGCCCCTCATTTTGGGAAGCTCTTGTACTTTTTTGGAGCGTATTGCGTCCCGCGATTTTGTTTGCGCGATGTTGCCGCGATTCGGCGGGCGTAAATCACGGCAACATCGCTCGGCGTTTGGGGGGCTATTGCAAATCAACGGGCAACGCTAGGCGTCCCGCGATTTGCAATAAATCTCCGAATCGCGGGCGGAACCGCGGTGGTTCTGCCCGCGATTATAAGCTGACATGTGAATGCAGCCTTAAAGGAGTAGTCTAAAGCAAAGTGTTTCTGGGGGAAATAGAGCATCACACAAAGTTATAACACATTCAAATATACTCACGTTTTCCTTATGGTCTTCTTCCCGGTCTTCTCGTTTTTCTCTCCGGCCGGAAGCTGGGTCTTTTGATGACACTCGACTTCTTTCTTCTTCATCCGCCGCCATCTTCGCCCGGTGACTCATCGATTCCCAGGAGTCACTGCGGGCTGCGCCGGCCTCCACGCCTGGAGTCGAATACTCCCCCTGACCTAATTTATGCATATATGCGCTGAGCTGAGCTGTCATTGGCTCAGCTCAGCAAACGCTGATTGGAGCGCTGTCCTCCAATCAGCGGTTACGTACCGCGCATGCGCACGTCCGACCGTAGAAAAATCTACGGATAGTAAATTTCTACAGAAGTCCATTGTACGCTAGAAGAGGACGTATTTGACAAAGCGGGGATAGGGAAATAGGTGCGAGAGGAGGGGGCGTGTAATATTATAATTTAGGGAGGGGGCCGAGCGGAGGAGTCACAGGGGGAGGGCAGGAGATTACCGGAAGAGATGAGTGGGCATGCTGGGAGAGGTAGTTTTATCATGGCGGCCATAGAAGAAAACCCGGAAGTGCTGAAAACTTCGGGAGGGAATAAAAGAATAACCGCTGGGCCGATTTTCTTGAAAGTGGCGACATTGAAAAGGTATTTCAATTGGCTAAATTCTGGCATTTTGTGGAATGGGGCTTCAGACTACTCCTTTAACTCTATTGCTATCACATATGAAGCTGAGAAGCCAGGGGTCATCATGGAAAAAGGTTTCGGGAGTGGGGAATAAGGGAAGGCATTTCACCATATTCCTCACCCCTTAAGGGTGCTGGGAGGGGGGGCCACTGTATGAGTAAATTTTACAGCAGTGGAGCTTTAATCATTGGAATCTGGTGTGTTCTTTTAAACAGGCACCTGGACTTATGGGCTACTGGTGGCTTGTAGCACTGGGACCACTGGATATCATTGACAGCTGGATTCGAAGGAACTGAAACCTTCAACTGGGCTTTGGCTCCATCTACAGATCTCTCAATAGGAGCATGCTGTATAAGAGAATGTGCTCACAATGTTCCTGCATAGTATTTACACTGGAAGTGTAGCAGGCCTGGATCCAGGGGGTGCCGGGGTAGCCTGTGCCCCCCTAGATTTTAGTTGTGCTACTCCCCAGATCTCTGAGAGTGCCTCCACTAATCCATGAGACTTGATGAGGTCAATTGATGTAAGGGGTGCTTTCATGGAGGCATTTGATGTAAGGGGGCACTCTGATGGGGACATTTAATGTAGGGGGGCACTCTGATGGGGACATTTAATGTAAGGGTCACTCGATGTAGGGTGCACTCTGATGGGGATGTTTGATGTTGGGGGCACTGTGATGGGGACATTGGATGTATGAGGGCACTGTGACCTCCGCACTCCATCGAGGGCCCCCTGCACGCTATGTAGGGGGCACTCTAATGGGGACATTTAATGTGGGGGGGGCACTCTGATGGAGACATTTAATGTAAGGGGGCACTCTGATGGGGACATTTAATATAACGGGGCACTCGATGTAGGGGGCACTCTGATGGGAACATTTGATGTAGGGGGACACTCTGATGGGGATATTTGATGTAAGGGGGCACACGATGTAGGGTGCACTCTGATGGGGACATTTGATGTTGGGGGCACTGTGATAGGGACATTTGATGTATGAGGGCACTGTGACCCCCGCACTCCATCGAGTGCCCCCTGCTCGCTATATAGGGGGCACTCTAATGGGGACATTTATTGTATGAGGCATTCTGATGGGGACATTTATTGTAGGAGGCACTTTGAATGGGACATTTGATGTAAGGGGGCACTCTGAGGGGGGAAGATGATGTAGGGGCATGCATTCTGATGGGGACATTTGATGTAAGGGGCACACTGATGGGGACATTTGATGTAGGGGGCACTCTGATGGAGACATTTGATGTAGGGGGAACTCTGAAGGAGACATTTGATATAGAGGGGCACTGTGATAGGAACGGTTAATGTAAAGAGGGCACTCTGATGGTTTTATTTGATGTAAGGGGGCACTCTAATGGGGGCATGTGATGTAGGGGGCACTCTGATGGAGACATTTGATGTAAGGGGGCATTCTGAAGGGTGCAGGTGATGTAGGGGGCACTCTGATGGTGACATTTGATGTAAGGGGGCACTCTGAGGGGGGCAGGTGATGTAGGGGAAACATTTGATGTAGGAGGCACTCTAATGGAGACATTTATTGTAGGAAGCACTCTGATGGGGTAATTTTGATGTAGGGGGCACTCTGATGGGGTAATTGATGTAGGGGGAATTCTGATGGGGATGATTGATGTAGGGTGCACTCTGATAAGGGCTTTTGATGTAGGGGGGCACTCTAATGGGGACATTTGATGTAGGGGGGCACTGATGGGGTAATTGATGTTAAGGACATTGGATGTAGGGGGGCACTCTGACAGGGACATTTAATGTAGGGGCACTCTAATGGGGACATTTGATGTAGGGGTCACTGATGGGGTAATTGATGTAAAGGACACTCTGATAAGGACATTTGATGTAGGGGGCACTCTGATGGCGTAATTGGTTTAAGGTACACTCTGATAAGTACATTTGATGTAGGGGGCACTCTGATGGGGACATTTGATTTAAGGGTGCACTCTGATTGGACATTTAATATAAAGAGGACACTCTGATGGACACAGTTATTGTAAAGAGGGCACTCTGATGGGGACAGTTGATTTAAAAGGGACATTCTTAGGGGTGCAGTTGATATAAGGGAGCCTTCTAATGTGGACATTTTATTGAAGGGGCTTGCTAATGAGGACAGTTGGTTGTAAAGGAGCACTCTGATGTTGTTTGATGATTGCTACCAAATTAAAGTCCTAAACGACATATAATATGTTAGGGTAGACCACCAAGACTAAAACATATATCACGCAGAGCCAAAAAAATCGATAAAACTGAAAAAAAAAAAAACCCTATGGGACACAAGGGGAAAAGTTGCAGGGACTCAAGTGGTGAGGTAATAACAATGTTGTTGCCAGATTACGAGACCCACCGGTGATGTGTGAAAATGGCTTTGGAGCAATCACTGCACTACATTACTGGGAGGGAACACATATAGAGCAAAGTTTGTGAACAGCAGTTTTCAGTTCTTTCCACAGATTCTCGATTGGATTCAGGTCTGGACTTTGACTTGGCCATTCTAACACCTGGATATGTTTATTTGTGAACCATTCCATTGTAGATTTTGCTTTATGTTTTGGATCATTGTCTTGTTGGAAGACAAATCTCCGTCCCAGTCTTAGGTCTTTTGCAGACTCCATCAGGTTTTCTTCCAGAATGGTCCTGTATTTGGCTTCATCCATCTTCCCATCAATTTTAACCATCTTCCCTGTCCCTGCTGAAGAAAAGCAGGCCCAAACCATGATGCTGCCACCACCATGTTTGACAGTGGGGATGGTGTGTTCAGGGTGATGAGCTGTGTTGCTTTTACGTCAAACATAACGTTTTGCATTGTTGTCAAAAAGTTTGATTTTGGTTTCATCTGACCAGAGCACCTTCTTCCACATGTTTGGTGTCTCCCAGGTGGCTTGTGGCAAACTTTAAACGACACTTTTTATGGATATCTTTAAGAAATGGCTTTCTTCTTGCCACTCTTCCATAAAGGGCAGATTTGTGCAGTATACGACTGATTGTTGTCCTATGGACAGAGTCTCCCACCTCAGCTGTAGATCTCTGCAGTTCATCCAGAGTGATCATGGGCCTCTTGGCTGCATCTCTGATCAGTCTTCTCCTTGTATGAGCTGAAAGTTTAGAGGGACGGCCAGGTCTTTGTAGATTTGCAGTGGTCTGATACTCCTTCCATTTCAATATTATCGCTTGCACAGTGCTCCTTGGGATGTTTAAAGCTTGGGAAATCTTTTTGTATCCAAATCCGGCTTTAAACTTCTCCACAACAGTATCTCGGACCTGCCTGGTGTGTTCCTTGTTCTTCATGATGCTCTCTGCGCTTTAAAGGACCTCTGAGACTATCACAGTGCAGGTGCATTGATACGGAGACTTGATTACACACAGGTGGATTCTATTTATCATCATTAGTCATTTAGGTCAACATTGGATCATTCAGAGATCCTCACTGAACTTCTGCAGAGAGTTTGCTGCACTGAAAGTAAAGGGGCTGAATAATTTTGCACGTATCCAATAAATTTCGTTCCACTTCATGATTGTGTCCCACTTGTTGTTGATTCTTCACAAAAAAATTACAGTTTTATATCTTTATGTTTGAAGCCTGAAATGTGGCAAAAGGTCGCAAAGTTCAAGGGGGCCGAATACTTTTGCAAGGCACTGTATAACCATAGACTGCTTGTAGTTACTCTTCCTCTCTGGTGTAGACCTTTACAGACAAATTTCTGATAAATATTCATAATTGTCTATTTCCATCAATTGAACCTTTGGAGACCCCTTGAGGGGAGACGACAGCGCTTTGGGGATTCTCCATTATAAAGGTAGATGACCTTCGATTATGACATCACCAGATCGCCGGCTCCATTACATGCTCCGTTCCATCCTAATGAAGAGAAATGACTCTTTTGCACATGTAAATGTAGGCACATACATCTAAATCAGCTCTGTCCCACAATTTGTGTCACACGTATGGATGGGCTGAGGCAAACCCCCGTCCCCTTAATCCATAATTATTAAGTGCGGCGTCTCTCGACAGTTTGTGTGATTTGTTCCACTTTACTTGGTTGTGTTCCCCAGAGCCCAAATCTTTATTTTGTTGTTGTCATGGTAATTGGGAGTTTGTGGATGTACATTTGCGGAGGGGAGTCTGATGAAATGTAACACGTGACGTCGCTTTGCGTGTGGCAGATGAACGCACTTCTGCTGCATCTCAATTCTTTCATTTTGATATTTATTACAGATAATAGTATAGCCTGCCTGAAAGTCACCACTGCTATGGAGTATCAGTGTGTAATTGTTACATACACTATATTGTCAGTATTGGGACGCCTGTCTTTATATGCACATGAACTTTAACCACATAAGCCCTGGAAGATTTTGCCCCCTTCCTGACCAGGCCCTATTTTGCGATTCGGCACTGCGTGACTTTAACGGGCAATTGCGTGGTCGTGCGACGCTGTAGTTAAACAAATTTGACGTCCTTTTTTTTCCCACAAACAGAGCTTTCTTTTGGTGGTATTTGATCACCTGTGCGATTTTTTTGATCATGCGCTATAAACAAAAAAAGAGCGACAATTTTGCAAAAATAACAATATTTTTCACATTTTTTCCCCCCAAAAAATTTAAAAATCAAAATTTTTTAACATTTTTGGCCAATTTGTTTTCTGCTACATATGTTTGGTAAAAAAAGTCACAATAAGCGTATTTTGATTGCTTATTATTGTGTTTACTAAATAAGGGAAAGATTTCTGTAATTTTTGTTGTTTTTTTTTTTTAACGAGTAATGATGGCGATCTGCGATTTTTTTTTTGCGGGACTGCGACATTGCGGCAGACAGATCGGACCCTTGACTGACATTTTTTACACTTTTGGCATTACCAGTGACATTACTACACTAATCAGTGCTATACATATGCACTGTTACTGTAAAAATGACACTAGCAGGGAAGGGGTTAACTATATTGGGGAAGGAGGGGTTAAGTGTGTCCCTAGGGGCGTGCTTCTAACTGTGCAGGGATGTGGCTGTGTGTGTAACAGCACAGATCAATGATCCTACATAGCAGGACCTTATGATCTGTGCTGTTACACAGGGAAGAATGACAGGCGGATTTGTTTACATTAGCCGCCTGCCTTTCTCCCTTCACAGCGGACGATTGCGAGTGACCGGCGGACATCGGGTCTGCCGGTCACATGCATGGAGGTGTCCGTAAACGAGCCGGGGCGGGAGCGCGCGCTCGCCACCTATTGGCTTACAGGCTAGTGACGTACCCATACGTCACTTTGCCTGGCCGGGGCTGACCGCCACAGTATATGTACTTGCGGCGGTCGGCAACCGGTTAATGGCATCCTAGTCTTAGTCCGTAGGGTTCAATAGTGAGTTGGCCCACCCTTTGCAGCTATCCACAGAAGGCTGTCCACAAGGTTTAGGAATGTGTCTATGGGAATGTTTGAGCATTCTTCCAGAAGCCCATTTGTGAGGTCAGGCTCTGATGTTGGACGACAAGGCCTGGCTCGCAGTCTCTGCTCTAATTCATCCCAAAGGTGTTCTATCGGGTTGAGACCAGTCAAATTCCTCTACCCCACACTCGCTCATCCATGTCTTTATGGACCTTGATTTTTTCACTGGTGTGCAGTCATGTTGGAACAAAAAGAAGCCATCCCCAAACTGTTTAGGGGTGTGTCTATGGGAATGTTTGACCATTTTTCGTAAAGTGCATTTGTGAGGTCAGGCACTAATGTGGACAAGAAGGCCTAGCTTTCAAATCTCTCTCGAAAGCTAGGGAGACTAGCAGATCCATATAAGGGAGAAAAAGAAGCAGGGAGATACTTGCAATGCAGGTCCTCAGGTACAACTTCCCCTCCAGCAAGGAGAACCGTGGACAGCACAGTAGTGCCATCACCAAATCTCACTTGAAAGCTAGTGAGACTAGCAGATCCATAGAAGGGAGAAACAGAAGCAGGGAGATCCTTGCACTGCAGGTCCTCAGGTACAGCTTGCCCTCCAGTAAGAAGAACAGTGTACAGCACAGTAGTGCCATCACCAAATCTCACTCGAAAGCTAGTGAGACTAGCAGATCCATAGAATGGAGAAACAGAAGCAGGGAGATCCTTGCACTGCAGGTCCTCAGGTGCAGCTTCCCCTCCAGTAAGGAGAACCGTGTACAGCACAGTAGTGCCATCACCAAATCTCACTCGAAAGCTAGTGAGACTAGCAGATCCATAGAATGGAGAAACAGAAGCAGGGAGATCCTTGCACTGCAGGTCCTCAGGTACAACTTCCCCTCCAGCAAGGAGAACAGTGATCAGCACAGTAGTGCCATCACCAAATCTCACTCCAATGCTAGTGAGACTAGCAGATCCATATAAGGGAGAAAAAGAAGCAGGGAGATCCTTGCACTGCAGGTCCTCATGTACAACTTCCCCTCCAGCAAGGAGAACAGTGTACAGCACAGTAGTACCATCACCAAATCTCACTTGAAAGCTAGTGAGACTAGCAGATCCATAGAAGGGAGAAACAGAAGCAGGGAGATCCTTGCACTGCAGGTCCTCAGGTACAACTTCCCCTCCAGCAAGGAGAACAGTGATCAGCACAGTAGTGCCATCACCAAATCTCACTCCAATGCTAGTGAGACTAGCAGATCCATATAAGGGAGAAAAAGAAGCAGGGAGATCCTTGCACTGCAGGTCCTCAGGTACAACTTCCCCTCCAGCAAGGAGAACAGTGATCAGCACAGTAGTATCATCACCAAATCTCACTCGAAAGCTAGTGAGAGTAGCAGATCCATAGAATGGAGAAACAGAAGCAGGGAGATCCTTGCACTGCAGGTCCTCAGGTACAACTTCCCCTCCAGCAAGGAGAACAGTGTACAGCACAGTAGTATCATCACCAAATCTCACTCAAAAGCTAGTGAGACTAACAGATCCATAGAAGGGAGAAACAGAAGCAGGGAGATCCTTGCACTGCAGGTCCTCAGGTACAGCTTTCCCTCCAGCAAGGAGAACAGTGATCAGCACAGTAGTACCATCACCAAATCTCACTTCCACTCTGGTGAGACTAGCAGTCAGAGGCAGCAGTGATGATCTCACACTGCAAATATACAGCTCTGATGCTACAGAATAGAGGTGCCTAGGCACTCCTGTTGTTTTAGGAGGAACACAAGATAAAAGGTGAACAATGGAAGGTACTGCTTAGGCACAGTTAACATTTCTAGATGTTCCTTTTTAAATTCTAGTCAACTTTAAATGGCATTAAAAAGGACGTTGGTTATTTATAAAGTTGTCGGTGAAGAACGTGTAAACCTTGCATATTATGTGTTTAACATCACAAATAACCCCCCTCTCTGTATAGTGTCAGCCTGACCATTTCCTGCTGGGTTTTGTGATAAATGTCAGTATTGACTTACTCCTTTTAAGCACTAGAGCCCATTAAATATTCACTCATTAGGTTCTTCTATGTGTAAATTCCTGAGCAAATAGCGTGAAGGGCAGAATTTAATGATTTCATCCATTATTGATGGCATGAAGCAAGAGGGGCTCAGCTTAGGGCTCTGTGGACTTAGTAGAACCAGAAATACCACCATGGTTGGCGTGGACATTTGCAATGGCAAGACTACAACTACTGATACACATAAGATAGTGTTTGCGAGATACAAAGGTGATTCTTTAATCTAACTGTGCTTTGCACAAAATAATTGCTTGGTAAATGACAAGGATTTTCTCTATTGAAAATTATTGTATGTAACAAAATGCATAACATTTTTCCAGATAATATCAAAAAACAGCTGATGCATTTCACTGGTAGTGAGCTTATTTATATTCTGCCTTGGATCAAATTGAATATTAAGTCTAAAAGCAGAACCCAAAAGGGATTTAGTTCCATTTTAACATCAAGCAGAATTGCTGTTATTTTATTTATTTATTTGGTGCCACCCCACCACCATTATGGCCTAGGCCAGAATGGGGTGTCCTGTAGACTCCTGGAATACTTACATCTCATTTCCCAAGAGGCTGCAGACTGGGGCACTCAAAGTGACTGGGGATTGAGCTGGAGGTCGAACCCAGAGAGTCATCGGTGTAGCAGGCTGCCTGCACCTAGAAGATGTGGCCAGCTGAAGAGGATCAAGCTGGCCGCACTGGACCTGGGGTATGTCACCTAGACAGTGGATTGCAGCGGGACAATGCTGGATTTGCTGTGCGGGTGTATGTGTTTTTAGGAGAAACCAAAAATACAGGTAATAGGGAAAGAAAAATATTGGAGGGGGGGGGGGGGGGTGCTTGAGTACTGCTTTAATGGCAGCTACTTTCCTTCCTTTTGCAAGAGGAACCTCACTCCCCCTTTATATATTTATTTTTTTATTCCCATCTTACCTTGTTGGTTTGGTTGTCTTTAAAAAATATACTGACACGATGAGTGAATGTAGCGCCATCAACTGTAATCCATTGCTCCACCCCTGCTTACCGGTTCCCGTGCCGCCATCTTTTTTATTACATCATCAGGGGGCTGGCTGTCCCTTCATGTCAGCCACTGGATAACACACCATGGCACAAGTTTGTTAGATGATTCTCAGGCCCATGTGCAGTGTTGGGTTTATTGCCTGAAGCCTCCTGGATGCATGATGTGGGTGTCCAAGGAATTTGTGGACAGCTGGAGCTAGGTGAGAAAGGCAGAAACCTTAGCTTTTAAAAAAACAAGCAAAAGATAAAAAAATATATATATATTTGCAAGTAGGGTATAGGAGGAGGGAATGAGCAATGTTGCATTAGGTTGTAGAGAAAAGTGAAGGTCCACATTAAGACTTAAGTCAAGGATGGGCTTCTCGTCCTCTTCTTCTTCATGCAGTGGAGGTCCTTTATGAATAGAACAGAGAGAGGCACTTCTAAGTGCAATAAAATCAAGACTTTTAATAGCCAAAATGGTTAAAACGAGGTCAGACTGTGATGGCTGTATATCAGCACTGTAACAACCCAGATGTAACAACAGCCTTGCTGCAGAGGAATACAGGGAGTGCAGAATTATTAGGCAAATGAGTATTTTTGAGGATTCATTTTATTATTGAACAACAACCATGTTCTCAATGAACCCAAAAAAACTCATTAATATCAAAGCTGACTATTTTTGGAAGTAGTTTTTAGTTTGTTTTTAGTTTTAGCTATTTTAGGGGGATATCTGTGTGTGCAGGTGACTATTACTGTGCATAATTATTAGGCAACTTAACAAAAATCAAATATACAGTATACCCATTTCAATTATTTATTTTTACCAGTGAAACCAATATAACATCTCAACATTCACAAATATACATTTCTGACATTCAAAAACAAAACAAAAACAAATCAGTGACCAATATAGCCACCTTTCTTTGCAAGGACACTCAAAAGCCTGCCATCCATGGATTCTGTCAGTGTTTTGATCTGTTCACCATCAACATTGCGTGCAGCAGCAACCACAGCCTCCCAGACACTGTTCAGAGAGGTGTACTGTTTTCCCTCCTTGTAAATCTCACATTTGATGATGGACCACAGGTTCTCAATGGGGTTCAGATCAGGTGAACAAGGAGGCCATGTCATTAGCTTTTCTTCTTTTATACCCTTTCTTGCCAGCCACGCTGTGGAGTACTTGGACGCGTGTGATGGAGCATTGTCCTGCATGAAAATCATGTTTCTCTTGAAGGATGCTGACTTCTTCCTGTACCACTGCTTGAAGAAGGTGTCTTCCAGAAACTGGCAGTAGGACTGGGAGTTGAGCTTGACTCCATCCTCAACCCGAAAAGGCCCCACAAGCTCATCTTTGATGATACCAGCCCAAACCAGTACTCCACCTCCACCTTGCTGGCGTCTGAGTCGGACTGGAGCTCTCTGCCCTTTACCAATCCAGCCACGGGCCCATCCATCTGGCCCATCAAGACTCACTCTCATTTCATCAGTCCATAAAACCTTTGAAAAATCAGTCTTGAGATATTTCTTGGCCCAGTCTTGACGTTTCAGCTTGTGTGTCTTGTTCAGTGGTGGTCGTCTTTCAGCCTTTCTTACCTTGGCCATGTCTCGGAGTATTGCACACCTTGTGCTTTTGGGCACTCCAGTGATGTTGCAGCTCTGAAATATGGCCAAACTGGTGGCAAGTGGCATCTTGGCAGCTGCACGCTTGACTTTTCTCAGTTCATGGGCTGTTATTTTGCGCCTTGGTTTTTCCACACGCTTCTTGCGACCCTGTTGACTATTTTGAATGAAATGCTTGATTGTTCGATGATCACGCTTCAGAAGCTTTGCAATTTTAAGAGTGCTGCATCTCTCTGCAAGATATCTCACTATATTTGACTTTTCTGAGCCTGTCAAGTCCTTCTTTTGACCCATTTTGCCCAAGGAAAGGAAGTTGCCTAATAATTATGCACACCTGATATAGGGTGTTGATGTCATTAGACCACACCCCTTCTCATTACAGAGATGCACATCACCTAATATGCTTAATTGGTAGTAGGCTTTCGAGCCTATACAGCTTGGAGTAAGACAACATGCATAAAGAGGATGATGTGGTCAAAATACTAATTTGCCTAATAATTCTGCACTCCCTGTAGATAGCAGGTCCCCTTCTCTTTTTCCCCCCATTTTGCAATATGCATCTGAGTATTGTTGATATGCAATCTTCACATTCCCATCTGTGCCCCTGCCCATAGTCCCGCCCTAACATTCGTATAAGTCCTTCATCTGTCTTACATCCTCAGTCATGAAGAAGGAGCCAGTGCGCATGTTGCGAAACGCGTCACCGCCCCCTCCTGATGTGTCACATCCGGGTACTGTGTTCCACGCTGGTTCCGGCAGCAAGAGGTATCCTCAAGGGTGTCTGCAACGCACCTCCATACCGCTGGCACTCAATGGGAAATGCCGATTTGACAATCGAAGGAGAGCCTCCCGCTGGGGTTTCATACATGTGATGGGCCTGTTTATACATTCTCTCTTGAAAGTGTCTTTAACCGTTCTGGCTAAAAAAAGTATTGATTTTATTGCACTTAAAAGTGCCTCTCTCTGTTCTATTTCCTACCAGAGCTTATTCTCTTATGGAGTGATGCTGATTTGCACCACAGGACACCTGCCTGACGTCCCACTTGCTACCACCACGTTATAGACTCTGAAGTTTAGATTCCTCATAGGTCTCTGCCTAGAGTGCCCTGCACCTTATCTGTTTTCCTGAGGTCTTTAGTAATGCAAAGAACAACACAAATGTAGTAGCATTGCACTGTACTCTTAATCATTCTCTGGTGAGTCAAGGGTGGCTTAGTGATGCTCCCCCAGGGGGCTTTTTCCTTGACGTCATTCTCCCTGGAAAAAGAACAGTGTCAAACCTGAGGATGCAAAGTAGTAAAGTATTTAAAATTGAAGTTCTGCTTCTCGCACTTTGGGATCTGATTGTACAATATCTGTACCATTTCCTTTAGATTTATCAAAACTATGGAATATGAGGACCCACTTATCCACCCATTTATTTTGTGTCCAATGAGGCAGGCCCTTGCACTACATCAGAAGTTTCCGACCCGTGGCCTGCATGAGGCCTGGGCCCATCTGCAGGGACAACATTGGATGCCGTGCAAACATAGCAGCCGTGGCAGTCATTGTCTTATGTTACATTGACAACACAGGCAAATGCACTCCTGGAGGAATGCCGGAGATGTCATTCAAATGTAGTTGATGGGTTCAGGGGGTGTGTGCTAATGAGGTCAGCTGGTGAACTCCTTCCTGTGTCTTAACAGTTGTCACGTCCCAAATCTATAAAACTTTTCTATGGAACACACAAGGGCTGAGGTAAGGCCTTGTTCTAAAAATCATAGAAAGCTTTCAGTTTTCTGCAACTGAGGTACAGTTATGGTATATTGGTACATAGGGGAACTGAAATTTAGAAAAAAAAAAAAAGTGATCTTATGCCTCGTACACACGCAACGATTGTTGGCCGTGAATTTTCGGCCAACGTCCGATCGGCCGATATTCGGCTTGTTAGTATGATGCTTCCGACAACCGACTCCGCCTTTTCGGCCGAACAAAATCTGGTGTGCATGCTATAAAATTTTTGTTGGTCGTCAACAGAACGGCCCATTTTCCGTCAGTCAGTACAGATTTCGGCAGACAAAAATCCGATGAGCAAGACTGGGCATGCTCAGAGAAGAATAAACACACGGAAAGTTAACCAGCACATGACATCACTTCTGAAGTTGGTTGTTGTTGGCCGAGAAAATTTGTGTGCAGTCTAGAGCACATTTCAACCAACACAACAACACTGGACAAAAGTCGACCGATCGGTCGGCCGATAATCGTTGCATGTGTACGAGGCATTAGCCTTTAAGCCTTACTGCAAAGTTCCAGACTATTGTTTCTGTGCAGAGAAGACTAGGGTTTCAGTTTTCCCTGAGTCTTGTAATCCCAGATCAAGGCCTAGAGGTTCCAAAGTGTCTTGGGTTGGGTGAAACCTTCAATTTCGTGTCAGGCCTTATTGGAGACCTTCGGGTTGTGTGAGCTTGCAGGTGTGCATGCTCGTTAAAAGTCAAATGTGATCGTAGTTTAGGGCTCCCATTTGCAGACAGGGGATTTGTGTGAAGACAGGTGCTGGAGACTGAGGTGCTCTATCCAAGAGACTGCACTCCAAGTTGGAGGGTTTCTATGTCCATGGGACTGAAGTAGTTGAGGCAGCTATGCAAGTCTGGGAGGCCAAGAGAGGAACAGGGAGACTGAGAAGGCTGGGGCAACTAGGCGAGTCCATAGAACTGAGAGCCAGGAGTGGGCCCGTGCATCAAGGTGGTGCTATATTTAAGGCTGAGTGGTCTGAGAGACCAAAAAGAGCAAAGGTGCTGCTGACGATAGCCAGGTGGCTTGGCGTTTTCGTTGACTGTTTGCTTTGTGAGGCTAAAACCCCTGCGAGGGAATTTTTGTGTTTTGGGTTTTGTTTTCCTTTTAATAAAAGTGGGCTGCCGTGCCCTAAAATACAGTTTGGAGTGGCACAACCCATTGAAAAACACATCTACCTCATGAGCTAAGCCAGCCTTTTTTAACCAGGGCGCCTTGAGAATTTTTCAGGGGTGCCTTGGCGAAATGCCTAAAATGTATTAATTTTGTATACAAGCTAGTAGGTGGATCAAGCTTGCTTTTTATTTACACAAAGCCACGGGTTTTCATTACGCACCATTACGACTTTCTAGAACAGGGATCCTCAAAATACGGCCCTCCAGCTGTTGCGAGACTACACATCCCATGAGGCATTGTAAAACTCTGACATTCACAGACATGACTAGGTATGATGGGAATCGTAGTTTCTAAAAAACTGGAGGGCCGTAGTTTGAAGACCCTTGTTCTAGACACTGGCATCCTAACAACCATCAACATCATCAGTTAAAGGAGGATGTCTGTTGCCGCCACAGCATCCTTGCTTAACTCTCCTCTTCCTTTCTCTCTCAGCACTGGGGTGACATTAGCTGACTGATAGAGAGAAATTGAGGGAGAAGAGAAACATTGGAAAACTAGTCAGTACCAGTGTGCAAAAGTGTATTTGCTTTGGAAGGATAAATAATCTCTAACGTTGGGTGTCCTACGTGGGGATGTTGCTGTATTGTGTAAAGCTATTAGAATAGTTTCTTACATTTTAGAATAGGGTTCCTTGAGACTGCCCATAGTTTTAAAGGGTGCCTTGAGGTTGTCTATTATATTAACCACTTTACCACCGGAGGATTTTGCTGTCTTACGTCCAGGCCACTTTTTGCGATTCGGCACTGTGCGACTTTAACTGACAATTGCGTGGTCATGCAACGCCGTACCCAAACTAAATTTATGTCCTTTTTTTCCCATAAACAGAGCTTTCTTTTGGTGGTATTTGATCACCTGTGCGATTTTTACTTTTTGCGCTATAAATAAAAAAATAGCTTAAATTTTGAAAAAAATAACAATATTTTTCACATTTTTTTATATGAAATTCCCCCCCCCAAAAAAATGTAAAAATCAAAATTTTTTTACATTTTTGGCCAATTTGTTTTCTGCTACCTATGTTTGGTAAAAAAAAAATCACAATAAGCGGATTTTGATTGGTTTGCGCAAAAGTTATTGCGTTTACTAACTAAGGGAAAGATTTCTGTCATTTTTGGTGGGTTTTTTTTAACGAGTAATGGCGGCGATCTGCAATTTTTTTTGTGGGACTCGACATTGCGGCGGACAGATCGGACCCTTGACTGACATTTTTGACACTTTTGGGGGTACCAGTGACATTACTACAGTAATCAGTGCTATACATATGCACTGTTACTGTAAAAATGACACTGGCAGGGAAGGGGTTAATTTTATTGGAGAGGGAGGGGTTAATGTATGCCTGGTGCTTACTGACGTGTGTGGGGGGAGGTGACTGAGTGACACAGGGACAGATCGCATGTTCAGCTATGCTGAACCCTGCAATCTGACCCTGCCTGTCACTTAGGAGATCCGCCCGCTCTGTTTACACAAGCGGGCGGATCTACAGACTCGATTCCCCCGATGATCGGGGAAGAGCGGCGGCGATCGCCGCCGCTCCTCCCCTGGCCCGACTCCCGCTGTGACTGAATACCGTGGGAGCAAGCCTCCGGCGGCGCACGCGCCGCCAAGAAAGGGGAGTGTCTGGCGACGTAGGTCTACGTCACCAGACGATAACGAGCCACTTTGCCGCAGTAGAGCTCTAGTGAGCAGTGGCAAAGTGGTTAAAGGGTGCCTCGACTGAAAGAGGGTTGAGAAACACTGAGCCAAGCAACCCTCAGATCACACTGGATATATAAAAAGGCTGTTAAAAAAACCACAATACTTTTTTTTTTGTTTGTTTTTACTACTATCAAACTTATTTTCACAGTTTTTGTTTTACCTTCTTTGTTAGCCAAGGACAGGCAGGAATAACAGAGAAAAATAGAAGAGGGAACAGGCTTTTACGTCGTCTAGTCATTCCAATGTTTAGTATTATTGAGGACACAATACGTACAGTACAAGATTCCTTTCCAAGAATTCGGCATTCAAGGCAATGTCAAATCACTCAGTAAAGAACTGTCAGTACTGAAGTGGGGAAGGTGTACCATTATGTTGTGTTCACAAAGGAAAACATGTGGGGGATAAAAAAAAATGTAAACTTTATAATTTGAAAACGTGCTGCTTCTGCGTCAGCCTAGTATGTTTCTGTGGATTGGTTTGTTTTACTAATTTAACCACTTTACCACTGGAGCATTTTGCTGTCTTACGTCTGGGCCACTTTTTGCGATTCGGCGCTGTGCAAATTTAACTGACAATTGCGCGGTCGTGCGACGCCATACCCAAACGAAATTGACGTCCTTTTTTTCCCACAAACAGAGCTTTCTTTTGGTGGTATTTGATCACCTGTGCGATTTTTACTTTTTGCGCTATAAACAAAAAAAGAGCGTTTATTTTGAGAAAATAACAATATTTTTCACATTTTTTTATATGAAATTCCCCCCAAAAAAGATGTAAAAAACAATTTTTTTTAAAATTTTTGGCCAATTTGTTTTCTGCTACCTATGTTTGGTAAAAAAAATCGCAATAAGCGTATTTTGATTGGTTTGCGCAAAAGTTATTGCGTTTACTAACTAAGGGAAAGATTTTTGTCATTTTTGGTGTTTTTTTTTTAACGCGTAATGGCGGCAATCTGTGATTTTTTTTTGCGGGACTGCGACATTGCGGCGGACAGATCGGACCCTTGACTGACATTTTTGACACTTTTGGGGGTACCAGTGACATTACTACAGTAATCAGTGCTATAAATATGCACTGTTACTGTAAAAATGACACTGGCAGGGAAGGGGTTAATTTTATTGGAGAGGGAGGGGTTAATGTATGCCTGGTGCTTACTGACGTGTAGGGGGGGAGGTGACTTTGTGAGACAGGGACAGATCGGATGTCCAGCTATGCTGAACAGTCCGATCTGTCACTCCCTGTCACTGAGGAGATCCGCCCGCTTGTGTTTACACAGGCGGGCGGATCTCCACACTAGATCCCCGACGATCGGGGCAGAGCAGCGGCGATCGCCGCTGCTCCTCCCCTGGCCCGACTCCCGCTGTGAATGAAAACAGCGGGATCGCGCCTCCGGCGGCGCGCGAGCGCCGCCTACAGGGGAGGAGTCTGACGACGTAGGTCTACGTCATCAGACGGGAACGAGCCACTTTGCCGCAGTACTATTACAGTACTTAGCGGTAAAGTGGTTAAAAGTGCACATACAGTCAACACTCCATGACTGTTTTATTAGGTACACCTGTAGTAAATGCAAGCAGAAAAATCCTTGGATCATGTGGTTGCAGTTCAAAACATAATGTACGAAGATATGAACAAAAAGTTTAGTTGCTGTTGAGCCAAACAATGCATTAGTAAACAAAGACGCTTCAACCTTCGATTGTTGGTGGCAGATATAATATATGTAAAACTTTGACTTTGGAAGGATTGTTGGTGACAGATATGAGCTAAGCAGACTTGTATAAAGTACTCGAAACCCATACTTGAGTAAAAGTACAAGTGCTCGATCAAAAAGTGACTTGAGTAGAAGTGGAAGTGCTCGATCAAAAAGTGACTTGAGTAGAAGTACTAAAGTATTCAACATTTTTTGTACTCAAGTATTTTTTTTAAAAAATTTTGCTACTCAAGTACTGAAAGTAAAAGTACCAGTAGTTTTGAAAGAAAAATTGCTACTCAAGTACTGAAAGTAAAAGTACAAGTACTGTGTTATGTAGTTATTAACCACTTGCCGACCGGTCACGCTGACCGTACTGCGGCAAAGTGGTTCGTTATCGTCCAGCGACGTAGCACTACGTCGCTGGACTCCTCCCCCTGTAGGCGGCGCTCGCGCGCCGCCGGAGGCGCGCTCCTGCTGTTTTCATTCACAGCGGGAGTCGGGCCAGGGGAGGAGCAGTGGCGATCGGCGCTGCTCTTCTCCGTTTGTCAGGGAATCTAGTTTGGAGATCCGCCCGCCTGTGTAAACAGAGCGGGCGGATCTCCTAAGTGACAGGCAGGGTCAGATTGCAGGGTTCAGCATAGCTGAACCTGCAATCTGTCCCTGGCTCACTCAGTCACCTCCCCCCACACACGTTAGTAAGCACCAGGCATACATTAACCCCTCCCTCTCCAATAAAATTAACCACTTCCCTGCCAGTGTCATTTTTACAGTAACAGTGCATATATATAGCACTGATTACTGTAGTAATGTCACTGGTAACCCCAAAAGTGTCAAAAATGTCAGTCAAGGGTCCGATCTGTCCGCCGCAATGTCGTAGTCCCGCAAAAAAAATCGCAGATCGCCGCCATTACTCGTTAAAAAAAAAACACCAAAAATGACAGAAATCTTTCCCTTAGTTAGTAAACGCAATAACTTTTGCGCAAACCAATCAAAATACGCTGATTTTTTTTTACCAAAAATATGTAGCAGAATACAAATTGGCCAAAAATGATAAAAAACTTTTGATTTTTACATTTTTTTGGGGGGAATTTCATATAAACAAATGTGAAAAATATTGTTATTTTTTCAATATTTTCGCTCTTTTTTTGTTTATAGCGCAAAAAGTAAAAATCGCACAGGTGATCAAATACCACCAAAAGAAAGCTCTGTTTGTGGGAAAAAAAAGGACGTAAATTTTGTTTGGGTATGGCTTTGCATGACCGCGCAATTGTCAGTTAAAGTCACACAGTGCCGAATCACAAAAGTGGCCTGGACGTAAGACAGCAAAATCCTCCGGTGGTAAAGTGGTTAAAAGTGCACATACGGTCAACACTCTGTGACTGTGTTATTAGGTACACCTCTAGTAAATGCAAGAAGAAAAATCCTTGGATCATGTGGTTACAGTTGAAAACATAATGTACGAAGATATGAACAAAAAGTTTAGTTGCTGTTGAGGCAAACAATGCATTAGTAAACAAAGAAGCAACCTTCGATTGTTGGTGGCAGATATAATATATGTAAAACTTTCATTGTGGAAGGATTGTTGGTGACAGATATGATCTAAGTGAGGCTTTGACTATGGAATGATTGTTGGTGGCCGGTATGGAAGGTCATACATTTACCAATTTTCTTTCCTTCAACCACAGGCTGAAGGAAAAAAAATTGATTCCCACATCAACACAGTCAGAAGCTTCAACCTTCCATTGTTGGTGGCAGATATAATATAACTAAAAGTTTGATTGCGGAATGATTGTTGGTGACAGATATGATCTAAGTGAGGCTTTGACTATGGTATGATTGTTGGTGGATGGTATGGAAGGCCATGCATTAACCAATTTTCTCCACCTCAAGCACAGGCTGAAGGAAAGAAAATTGATTCCCACATCAACACAGTCAGAAGCTTCAACCTTCCATTGTTGGTGGCGGATATAATATAATTAAAAGTTTGAATGCGGAATGATTGTTGGTGACAGATTTGATCTAAGTGAGGCTTTGACCATGGAATGATTGTTGGTGGCTCGTATGGCTAGCCATACATTAACCAATTTTCTTCCCCTCAACCACAGGATGAAGGAAAGAATATTGTTCAATTCTCCCCTCAAGACGTTAGACCAGCAGTCTCCAAACTGTGGTCTGGGAGCCAGGTACAGCCCTCCCTTTACTTTAATCCAGCCCTTGGGCACTGCTTCATCTGCTGAAACCAACAATTGATCACTTTTCCTCCCACAGACACAAATGAAGGGGCAAATTTCCTCCCAATTACACTAACAATGGGGCCCAATGACACCAACAATGGGGCACAATTCCTTCCAATCATACAAAAGATGGGGCATTGTTTTTTTTCCCACTGATGTCAGGACATTTTTTTGCTCCTAATGGGCACAGTCCATCCCCCTATAGTCTGAAGGACCGTAAACTGGCCCTGTACTAAGAAAGTTTGAAGGCCCCTGCGTTAGGCATTGATGGGGGGAATCCCTTCCATGGAGCTTTTGTATACTGACAGCAGTTCTTCCCGCTATTAAAATACAATAATTGTTGCTTTTGGCTATAGCTGCCGGCAGTGATCGAGCGAAAAAAAAACAAAACAAAAAAAAACACATCCCGATTGTACTGTCAGGGCTTACCTTGTTGGAGTCCGTAACGCAGAGATGTACGCTCACCCTTGCAGATATTCACAGTCCAAGGTGACCAGGTAAGAAAGCCACCTGGGTTGTGAATCTGTGCACGGGGGCTTGGCAGGGAAGGTGCTCCAATAAGCAGGACCGGCAGGAATACAATGGGAAGGGAAGTCACTGGATGACACGAGTCCGGATACATTTCAGGAGATGAGAGGAAGATAAGGTCGCAGGAACAACATGGAGCGAAGGTAAGGATGGAAGCCGGGGTCAGTCAGGAACACATGCTCAGGAAATAGGAACACAGGAACAAAGTCTGTCAAACAGGAACAATCTGGAACAAAGATCAATGAACTGACACTGCTCTAAGCGAGAGGCAGTGTTTTATAGCTTGCTTAAATGAGCAATTAGCTTCAGGTGGACAATGAGAGAAAGGAGCATACTCAGGTGAAGTCCAGCCCCCTAGTGCTACAGGCAATACCAGATTAACAAGACTGGATCCATATGAGCTGAAGTGTGGCTCAGAGGCAGGATAACAGAACATCAAAGTATACAGGTTCAAATCCCATGTTAGGTACTTAACAGTTGCCACGCCTTGCTGTCTGTAAGGCATGGCGAGAGCCGTGACATACTGAAGTCGATTATTAGATCAACTTCAGTACAACCAGCCTGCCCATACATGCATTGGATAGAAATTCAGCTGATTCCTGCTAAACCACCCAATTTTCGATCCGTCTATGGCTGGCTTAAGTGAGGCCTTGACAACACAATGATTATTGGTGGCTGATATGATCTAAGTGAGACTTTGACCACCTTGTGACTGTTGAAGGCAGATATGATGTAAGGGAAGCTTTCATTGTGGAATGGTTGATGGCAGATAAGATCTAAGTGAGGCTTTGAGCATGGAATGATTGTTGGTGGCTGCTATGATCTAAGTGAGCCTTTGATACCAGAATGATTGTTTAGGCAGATATAATCTAACTGAAGCTTTCACCATGGAATGGTTGTTGGAGGAAGAAATTATCTAAGTGTGGCTTTGAGCATGGAATGATTGTTGGTGGAAGATATAAGCTAAGTGAGGCTTTGACCACAGAATAATCGTTGGTGGCAGGTAGAATCTAGGTGAGGCTTTGACTATGGAATGATTGTTGGTGGCAGATATTGTATGATCTAAATGGGGTTTTAATCACAAGATTGGTGTAAAAATTCATTTGTTAAGGACCATGAAATGATTGTTGGTGGCTAGTAAGATCTAAGTGAAGCTTTGACCACTGTATGATTGTTGGTGGCACATAATCTAAAGCCTCGTACACACGCGTCGAAAATCGGCAGGGAATTTTCGTCCGACGACCGACCTGCCGATTTTCGGCTTGTTAGTATGATGCTTCCGACAACCGACTCCGACTTTTCGGCCGAAAAAAATCTGGTGTGCAGGCTATAACATTTTTGTCCGCCGTCAAAACATGGCCGATTGTCGTGCAGTCAGTACAGATTTCGACAGGGAAAAATTTTATGAGCAAGACTGGGTATGCTCAGAGAAGAAAGAACATAAAGAAAGCAAACCAACACATGATATCACTTCTGAAGTAGAATTTTGTCGGGCGAGAAAATTCGTGTGCAGTCTAGGCACATTCCAACCAACAAAACACCACTCTGGACAAAAGACGGACGATCGGTCGGCCAATAATCATTGCGTGTGTACGGGGCTTAAGTGGGGTTTTTACCATGGAATGGTTGTTGGAAGCATATATGATGGAGGCAGATATGGTATAAGTGGGGCTTTATTGATGACATATGGTATGAGTGTTTGACCGTGGAATAATATTTGGTCACAGATATGATCTAAGCGAGGCTTTTTTCTATGGCATGATTGTTAGTGACAGATATGATCCAAGATAGGTTTTGACCAAGAAATGATTGCTGTTCACAGATATTATCTTAATGAGTCAAAAGGTAAGTAGAGTGTGGTTTGAGAGTGAGATGTCATTTTATATCATGTTCTCATTGGCATTATCCCGGTGTTCATTAAAAAGGGGAGGAGTACAGACCAAAAGAGTGGAACTTTACATATGCCTTTGAGAACATATCACATGATAATTACAGTATAACGTAAAAAAGTATTTATTAGAGTATACACATATAATAAAAGATGCCTAATTGCATACAAACATGTGATTGATACCATACAGTATAGAGTACATATCATAAGGCACAAAAATATATGGTCAACATTTGCTTGATCTGGTCAATGCATTTCACGAAACTCCAGCTTCTTCAGGACCATATAAGCATATATACTGTATGACTCATAACTTCAATAGACGTATACAGCTCGTATAGGCATCATCAAAATGAAAGATGAGGCTGACACAGATCTCCATTTGAGGGTAACACCTACCGGCCCTTGGGAGTAGCCCGCCACACCGAGGTCTCATGTAGATAATATACAGTATGTTCAAGAAAAAAGAGAGGATACCGATTCAAAGATCTTATGTGTACAGAACATGGTAAGTATGGAAGTTAGTTTGTATATACAGCCAAAGATTCCAACGTCCTCAGCACAGTTAAAACATTATGTCCACATCCCTCCCATGCATCACTCCATTACCAACTAGAGTTCATGTCAAACAAATGTGAAATGACATGTCATGGGTCTTCATCATGTACAGTTACAGTCCTGTTCAGAACTGCTGCAAGGTGCCCACATGAGCCTGTGCTCCAGGTTCCACATGTGCTTAGCAAAAGCTCGCCTGGGGAACTACTGCTTCCACTAGCAACCAGGAACACCTCCCTCTACTTCCCATAATCCACTGGGAGTGCCATAGTGGGTCCCTCATTGGATTTTGGTATGGAGTGGTGGGCGTAACTTGCATCAACATGACAATAAAAGTATTTGTACTTGGAGTTTCTTAGAAATAGTCCAATAAAGGTAAGGGAGAGAGAGAGAGAGGGGGGGGGGGGGAATAGTGACCTAGGGTGTTCTGTGGTCACATGGACGGTATGCCTAAAAGTAGTGATGGGCCAAACACCCCCCTGTTAGGTTCACACCAGAACATCTCGAACAGGGAAAAAGTTCTAACGAACATGTGAACTCTATTAAAGCGGAGTTCCACCCTGGGAATTTTATTTTGAATAAAAATACCCCCGGGACAGTCAGGGCTAGTACATTCCACAATGGCTAGCCTCTGATCTGTCCCGGGTTGCACTTACCTTTTAGAAGAAATACTTACCTTGAAAATGTATTGTCCAGCGCTGCCATCTCAGGTGTGGGCAGCTTGAAGCCAGCGCGATCCTCTTCTGCGTCCTCTTCCGTCTTCTTCGGTCCCACGATGCACTGCACCTGCCCGCCGTCACTTCCGGTGCCGCAGCGTCATCCTTGCACAGCTTCTGGGCATGCCCAGAAGCTGTTTAGCAAGGTATGACGGCGCCTGCACCGGAACTGACGTCGGGGCCGTGCAGGCGCATTGATTCCTGGGAGCGATGACGTTCAGCTCCCAGGAATCATTGCAAGCCAGGAAGTGATGAATCGCCGTGGCCGCCGAGGGGAAGAAGAGGAAGTAAGGTAAGTATATTTTCTTCTAAACCAGGTAAGTAAAAAAAAAAAAAAATTGCGATTATCCATTTGTTTTTTAGGTGACCCGGAGCGAGAAGATGGAGGTAAGTATAATTTTAGGGTGGAACTCCGCTTTAAAGTCTATGGGACACAAACATGAAAAATTAAAGGCTTATATGCAAGTTATTGCCATAAAAAGTGTATGGGGACCTGGGTACTGCCCTGGGGGACATGTATCAATGCAAAACATTTTTTTTTTTTTTTAAAACAATCGTTTTTATAAAAGCAGTGATGTTAATGATGATTAAAGTGAAACAATAAAAATTCCTTTAAATATCGTGCCTGGGGGGTCCCTCTAATGTGCCTGTAAAGTAGCACATCTGTATGATGTATGTAGCCTGTTGCAGCAATACTAACATTTCTAAAGGAAAAATTTTAATTTAAACTTGCTCACGGCTGTAATGTATTGTCGGCTCCTAGCAGTAAAGAAAAAAAAAAAAACACGTCTGCCTTGCAGACATCTAGGTGCAACCGGAAATGGTTGGGGTATCTGAATAACTGTTTAATCAGGAGAATACGGGACTTAGTACCGGTACATGTAAATTCGCCATGGTCTTAAGAAATATATGGCTGCCTTGAAGACCAGGCTAGGTAGTAGCCTGAAGGCTACTCTTCTAAATACCCTTAAATATGACCCTAATGGGCCAAAAAAACAGAGGGCCTATCGGGGTGCAGTAAGGATGCAAAGTGCTGAATGTCTGCCAAATATGTCTTAATGGTGTTGTGATAAAGTTTAAACTGGGATTGGCAGTAGGCTACGAAAGCCAGCAGGTATTGAATATCCTAGTAATTTAGACTGGGATACTGAGACTGGAACGACTGGAAAGTATTCCAAGCCATATTGTACGCCTTTCTTGTGTTCTTGCGGATAAGTGCAACCGCACAGGCCAAGTGAGTATCTAATCTATTGTTAACAGTGAGTAGTGCGGGGCTGGAGTGGCTACTGCATCTGCATCTGGAACCTGCTGGAAAAACAGTGGATATTTAAATTGTGATAAAGCATCCGCAGCTGTATTACCTACGCCGTTGATGAATTTGCAGTGAAAATGGAATTTGTATTGGAGAGACAGCCAAATGAACCTGCATACGAAAGACATGATAATTAATGAACTGGACCTACCTTTGTAAACGATTTAAGGCGTGGCCTAATTGCCTGTGGAGAAAACTACAGTGTTTCCTGTCCATTGGTAACTCCACACCTGTGCTGCGGAAACTATAGGGAAAATTTCAAAAAGTAATGAAGTTTGTGCAAACCTGGGAATTGCCAGACTTTCGGCCACGGTCCTGCTAACCAGTGAGTGCCAAAAATTGCTGCATAGCCTTTGGTGGCTGCAGCATCGGTAGTAACTCGGGGAGATTACACTGACACTGCAGGAATGACATGGCAATGCCATTCCAACGCTAAAGGAACTCATTCCACATGTGTAAATCGGATAAGACCACGGGATCTAGTTTGATCCGAGAATTAGAGTCGGGGGCCCTGGGTAACAATGTCAGCAACCTAGAAATGAAGGACCTACCTTGCGGAATAATTCTCATAGCAAAATTTAGCATACCCAGCAGTGATTGCAGTTCCTTCCTGGTACAGGCTTGGGAGATCATAAACTCATGGATATGGTCTCTAATTCTGGCTAATTAGACTAGCCTGCATGGACTGGGTGCCTAAGATAATCCCGAGAAAGGGGAGTGCAGTAGCCGGGCAGAAAAAAGTGCCACGAACTTCTGTAGATCAGTAGGGACTTTCAATAATAAGGTAATAGTCTAGATCAGGGGTCTGCAACCTTTAAGACAAAAAGAGCCACTTGGACCCGTTTCCGAAGGAAATAAAAAACTGGGAGCCGCAAAACCATTGCAACATTTAAAACAAATATAACACTGCATATATGCCCCCTTTCAATGCAGAGACTAGCGTACATGCCCCTTTCAATGTAGTGACCAGCATACATGCCCCTTTCAAAGCAGTGACCAGCGTACATGCCCCCTTCAATGTAGTGACCAGCATACATGCCCCTTTCAATGCAGTGACCAGCGTACATGCCCCCTTTCAATGTAGTGACCAGCGTACATGCCCCTTTCAATGCATTGACCAGCATACATGCCCCTTTCAATGCAGTGACCAGCATACATGCCCCCTTTCAATGTAGTGACCAGCGTACATGCCCCCTTTCAATGTAGTGACCAGCGTACATGCCCCTTTCAATGCAGTGACCAGCATACATGCCCCTTTCAATGCAGTGACCAGCATACATGCCCCTTTCAATGAAGTGACCAGCATACATGCCCCTTTCAATGAAGTGACCAGCGTACATGCCCCTTTTAATGCAGTGACCAGCGTACATGTCCCCTTTTAATGAAGTGACCAGCGTACATGTCCCCTTTTGATGAAGTGACCAGCATACATGCCCCTTTCAATGCAGTGATCAGCATACATGCCCCTTTCAACGCAGTGACCAGCGTACATGCCCCTTTCAATGTAGTGACCAGCGTACATCCCCTTTTAATGCAGTGACCAGCGTACATGCCCCTTTCAATGTAGTGACCAGCGTACATGCCCCTTTCAAAGCAGTGACCAGCATACATGCCCCCTTTCAATGCAGAGACCAGCGTGCGTGCGTGCCCCCTTCAAAGCATCACTTCACTTACCTGCCATCACCGTGCCTGGCGTGCTGCTGACGGGAGTCGGGTCTCGGACGGACATCTTCTTCTTCTTCCTCGACCTGCATTCGCGCCGCTGTCCTCCTCTCTGACGGCGGGCGGGAAGGTGACTTCGGGGCGGTGCGTGACTAACGCACGCACCGCCCCCCCCCCCACGCGACGTCACCCGGGATGTCCTCTATGATTGGTCCAGCCTGGACCAATCGCAGCCAGGACAGCACCACAGTGGGGGAGTGTCAGGGCGCATTGCTATGTGCCTGGAGACACCCAGAAGGCCGCCAATCGGCGGCTCTGCGTGACGCACAGTGCGCCTCCTCCCCTCATCCACCCCGGAGGCAAAGGTTTAAAATAGCTGCATGCGGCTCCGGAGCCGCGGGTTGCCGACCTATGGTCTAGATCAGGGGTGGGGAACCTACGTCCCGGGGGCCGTATGCGGCCCTCAAAGTCATTTGGTCCGGCCCCCCCGTGCAGCTGAGTCTGTGTCTCTCAGCTGATCTGTCAGAACAGAGCCGATGCTTCCTGTATAGTTCCGGCTCCGTTCTGACAGTCTGAGTGAGTCACAGGCGGAGTGATATCAAATGCACTCCGCCTGTGACCAATACAGGAAACATTGCCTCTTCCTCCAGCGTGGCGCCGCTGCTAGCCAGCATTTCCCGCCAACAGCACACACAGCAGTACCAGCCAGAACCAACAGTACCAGCCAGAGCCAGCAGTACTCACAGCAGTACCAGCCAGAGCAAGCAGTACTCACAGCAGTATAAGCCAGAGCCAGCAGTACCCACAGCAGAACCAGCAGTACCCACAGCAGTACCAGCCAGAGCCAGTAGTACCCACAACAGTACCAGCCAGCAGTACCTACAGCACAGTACTAGCCAGCAGTACCCACAGCAATACCAGCCAGCAGTACCCACAGCAGTAACAGTCTGAGCCAGCAGTACCAGCCAGCAGTACTAGCCAGCAGTACCAGCCAGCAGTACCCACAGCACAGTACCAGCCAGCAGTACCCAAGGCAGTACCTATAGCACAGTACCAGCCTGAATCAGCAATACCCACAGCAGTACCAGCCTGAGCCAGCAGTACCAGCCAGCAGTACCCACAGCACAGTACCAGCCAGCAGTATCAGCCTGAGCCAGCAGTACCCACAGCAGTACCAGCCAGCTGTACCCACCAGCAGTACCAGCCAGCTATACCCACCAGCATTACCCACCAACAGTTCTTTTCAAAACTTGCCACCACAAAGTCGACTGCGCTCCAGACTGACCGACGCAAACATGGAAAACCAGTTGCGAGTAGCAACATCATCAATACAAGCTAACATCACACACCTCACCAAAGAGAAGCAGTTGCATCCATCACATTAGGGGTGAGTTAATTAAATTTTTGACCAAATATAACAGGCACATTTTTAAGTTGATAATTTTGTACGGCCCCGAATGATTTTATAAATACCCAAATGGCCCTTGGCAGAAAAAAGGTTCCCCACCCCTGGTCTAGATGGTGAATAACCCTCTGACAGTGTGCTTCATGCATGAGAATCCAATTTAGTGCCTTCGCAAAGGTATCAAATAGCTAGGGGCTACTTTTGGATCAAAAAGTAAGTTTGGTAGCTAAATAATACAGACCTCTCCACTTGATACCATGCCACTGCCAGAGGGAAGGCAATATGGGGAGAAGCTTGAAGGCATCAGAAATGTCGGCTTTAGACTGCCATGCGTACCTACCCATACTGATAATGTACTGGATAGCCTGATCAACTGATGTATATTTGAATGAACATTCCTCAGATGGGATCAAGGAGATAAGACTAGGCACGTGAGAAGAATGAGGCGCTCACAAATGGTAATTTATTGGAGAATTTACCCCTAACCAGACCAACCGGGTTAACTCTCCAGTTGTGGAATAGCGGTGTCATGAAATGCCCTATGATAAAACCCTTCTTTAGTTCGGCTTGGAGTAAACAATCCTCTGCTTCCATATCCGTGGCTGTCAACAGTAGATCATTACACTCAATTGTGGATTGTGGAAACGAACCCCTGTGTGAAACCATCCACCAAAAACTGAAGTGGGGGAAGGGTGAGCAGCCAAACAGGCCTGCAAGTATGGAATGTTGATGCAGGTTAGTCATGTGGTCTTGGCTTGTCTCAGCGTGCAGGCAGACCTGGGGTGAGCCCTATAACAAATAGTACAGACATGCAGGAGACGACACTGACTATAATTGCACGTGGCTTGATTGAAATTGTTGCAAATCTCTGCTTTACCTAAGAACTGAATTGGGCGCCCTATCTAGTTGTACTGAATGAGCTGGGGTCTGGAGTAAACCTGTGGATGCTCTGGATGTGCCTGGTAGGATGAAGGTTCCGCATTGGGGTACCTGCTAACCACTCGGGCTGGGTGAGGTGCGCAACGGCCGGGCTATCTGTTTCTATTTCTACAGCGTGCTTTGAGTCTGCACGAAACTTTCCCCAGCCTGCACCCTCACTAGTCGGCAGCATCCAATTCATCGGACCTTGTTAATCCTAAGTAGGGGCCACTAAGCATTTATCATGGGTCACAATGGTCTGGATAGTCGTTATACCAATTCTCCGCTACATTCTAAACCCTGTTGTATAGGAAGGTATTCTGCATAGGCTACAGAATAGTAGTAGGTTATTTGGTCAGCTAAGGATGAAGCAGGGTGCATATAGTAATGTGATCATAGATTTTTATTCATATAAAATTCAGAGTGTATCGATAAACAACCGTGCAAGTTACAAATGTATCAACCGGTAGAGACAACATGAAACAAGACAAACGAGACATATAGACAAGTAATAACAAAAACCGGCCGGTGCACAATAGTAGCGGTATCAAGAATACATATTCATAATTATCCCATCAATAATAACATTTAAATAATAATGATGTGGTATGTTCTTGATGTACTCCTGGGGCGGTGTGGATCCGGGCGAAATGGCACGTGGAGTGGATGCACAAACGTATTGTGGGGTCAATCCAAAAAGGTAATGGGTGGTGTGCTCAGTCATTCACAAGAGTGGGACGGGAGAGCAAGGGGCTGCAGCTGTATATGAGGTTAAAGTTAGGGAGAGGTTACTGCAGTGTGTGGCTGCGGGGTGGTCGTATGGACCGATCAAGTAAAGTGCATCAACAGGATGTGGGGATATAAGGCAGAGAATTTTGGCATGTATGCCTGTTTCTCTGGCGGCGTGGATGCCGTTTCTTCTATCCTCCTGTGTCTTAAGTAATTTTGCTGCAGATATGTCTCTCCTGCTGCAGTGGGATGGATGGAAGGATGACTGTTTGTGAGGTATCCTGCTGGTGTAGGGGACTTGTGCAGAGCCTAGGGAAGTAGGTGTAGCAGCTGTTAGGCTGTTGGGTAATGGTGGCTGCTAGGCTGAGTGTATGTCTCTATGGCTCTGATGGTCGCGTGACCATTTCTTCACCCCAGTATAAGCACAGTACCTTTTACCTGTGGAATCTCTTGGATATCCTCCGGTTCAGAGTGACATCCTGGTAGCGGATAGTGGAGGTTTTCTGGTCATCCGTCCATCCGTGGAAGCGCTGAGTGCGGCTTGTGTTCTCCGGGGGATCCGCCGCCTGGGAGGAGGTGTGAGGAGTGCGCCGCCGGGCTGGTGACGTCGACGCGTTTCGCTTAAGGTAGCGTAGCTTCGTCTGGACGTCTGGTTTCCTAGACTATTCTCTAAATAAAACACAGATATAGACAGCAGCTCAGATTGCGTTGTTGTCCATGCTCCCAAGTTTCAATAAAAGCGTGAAAGAAAACACTTTGGGATGATGTCCATCTGCCACCTGAAAGACTATCTCTGGATACTAGAAATAGAAACTAGTTAATCTTTTACCTGGGTGACCATTTTGAATAAGATAATGAACATGAAGAGCTTGACTAATTTTTGTGTGTATGTTTGGGATCTACGTTGTTCTGTTCCTCCACTACAATCTAATCCTTGTTCTTCGATTCTAGAAGACAACATGGGTTTCCTTCTCAAACGCTCATCACCCTAGTGGATCCTTTGGTGCCCTACACCAGGGTCTCCAAACTTCCTAAGGAAAAGGCCAGTTTATTGTTCTTCAGACTTTAGGGTGCCAGACTGTGGCCAGTGGGAGTAAACCATGTCCCATCATTTATTTCAATGGGAGAAATAGTGCTCCATCATTAGTTTTATTGGAAGGAATAGTTCTCCATCCTTGGTTTTAATGGTAAGAATAGACCCATTAATAGTGTCAGTAGAGTAAAAGGGTGCTTGCTTCATCATTGGTGTCAGCTGGAGGAATAGTGCCCCACCATTGGTGTCAGCTGGAGGAATGGTGCCCCATCATTGGTGTCAGCTGGAGTAATTGTGCCCCATTGTTGTTATCGATGGGAGGAATAGTGTCCCATCAATAGTGTTAGTGGGAGGAATGGTGCCCCTTCATTGGTGTCAGCTGGACTAATTGTGCCCCATTGTTGCCATCAATGGGAGGTATAGTGTCCCATCAATGGTGTTAGTGGGAGGAATGGTGCCCCTTCATTGGTGTCAGCTGGAGTAATTGTGCCCCATTGTTATTATCGATGGGAGGAATAGTGTCCCATCAATAATGTTAGTGGGAGGAATGGTGCCCCATCATTGGTGTCAGCTGGAGTAATTGTGCCCCATTGTTGCTATCGATGGGAGGTATAGTGTCCCATCAATGGTGTTAGTGGGAGGAATGGTGCCCCTTCATTGGTGTCAGCTGGAGTAATTGTGCCACATTGTTGCTATCGATGGGAGGAATAGTGTCCCATCAATGGTGTTAGTGGGAGGAATGGTGCCCCATCATTGGTGCCAGCTGGAGGAATAGTGGCCCATTGTTGAAATCGATGGGAGGAATCGCTGTCCCATCAATTATATTAATGGGAGGAATGGTGCCCTATCATTGGTGTCATTTAGAGCAATAGTGCCCCAAAGGCTGGATACAGGCAAGCACAGGGCCACATCTGGCTCCTAAAACCCACTGCCCTACACCATTAAAAAGGGGCAAAGACAGCTCTTAAAACCGTCTTTACTTCTGTTTGATAACGTAAATCACAAGAGGAACCTTGTTAAGTATGAAGGCACCGTGTATTTATAAGGCCTGTGTCCTAAAAGTACATTCCTTCTTAGCACCACATAACATATGTGACCAAATCAGGGCAATTTTATGACAGGGAAAATGTATTTTTGCATCAGGTTTTTTTCAGCATTAATAAAGATGTCTGGAGAACGACTTGTGCTGGAAGCCGAGGATTTGAATGCTAATTTCTGTTGCGAGGCGATAGACCAGCCTTTTTCTTTTTCTTTTTTTTTTTTTTTGAGCAAAGGCGGGGGGGGGGGGTGTCAGGAGTATACGCCATATACAAGCACAGAACTGCATAGCTGTGGACTGGTTGCTATGGCAATCCTTACTGCAGTATGATGGCTGCCTCCTCCAGTGCGTGCGTCTGACCTCCAATACCTTGCTGTTTCTCATATATTCTGTCTGGTCTCACCCCGCGTCACTTCGAGCCTCATATAAATGACACTGAGACACGAACTGTCTGTATTGCCACCCCAGATCAGACTTGAGCATGCAACCCCCAGCTGTGAGTGTGGTTGGGGCAACTCGGATAGATGCTTTGAGAAATGAGGATTGTGGTTTTATTACTTAACATAAACCTCTACTGGCAAAAAGCAGGTTACTGGTGCCATTCAGAGAAAACTGGCAGGTCCTCTTTAAACTGATGCCCAGTTTGCATCCACCCCCACCTCCCCATCCTCCGGCTGCTCTGTTCAGACTTGTTTACAATTGCAATGCCCTCTAAAGTGCGATCCATGATATATTGTTCATTAAAGCAGCCTTTTTCAACCAGGGTGCCTTGAGGTTTCTTCAGGGGTGCCTTGGCAAAATGCCTAAAAATTGCCCAAAAATTGTATAAAAGCCAGCATGTGGATGAAGCCTGCCTTTTAGTTACAAAAAGCCACAGGTTTTTATTGTGCACCAATACAACTGTCACGATCAGGGGTCAGGCTCAAAGACCAGTAGCTATAGCAGTGGAAGCTCACACAGGAACCAGCAGGATAGGAACCCAGGCAGGTCACTCTGGCAGAAGACGCAGGCTCACCTGAGGTGCGGAATCTAAGTACTAACCAGTGTTCACCGGCACTCCTGATGGTGGAGATGGATTTTGCTGCGTGCTAGTACCAGGTTCGAGGTCCTCAGGATCGCCCCACCAGGAGGTGAGCAAGCCAGGGTACGGTAGCAGATAAAGCAGGGTGGAATCAAGCAGAAGCATAGTCAAGGAGTAGGCAAAGGCTGGTAGTGAGTAGTTGCAGGTTGGGATTAAGCAGAAGCGTAGTTGAGGAACAAGCCAAATGTTGATAATGAATGGTAGCGAAAATATGGATGGCAGCAGGAGAGACAATCGAGATATTGGCCAGTAAAGGCACAATATTCTGGCAAACAGGAAGTGCAGAGACTTGGCTTAAATCAGGAAGTTCATGGCAGGAGCAAAGGGCTCAAGGTTCAAGGCACTTAAGATTCACAGCAGGACCATTCAAGGATTTGTCCAAGGAACTGTCCAAGGAACTGTGCAGCATTCCAGGTGGCTCAGCACGCAGAGTCACTGCCAGACACAGTGGAGGTCCCAGGTTCAAGTCCGGGTTCTCACAACAACCTTCTAGCTGCTGTCGTCCTAATGACCAATGTCATCATCAGTTGATATGAAGATGTCAGTCGCCTGCACAGCATCCTTGTACCCCCTCTCCGTCCCCTCTTCCGCCCCTCTCCATCAGCGTTGGGGTCACATTAGATGAATAATGGAGAAAAACTGAGTAAGAGGAGAAACATTGAAGTACTAGAGAGGACCAGTTTGCAAAAGTGTACTTGCTTTTGAAGAATAAATCTACTCTAACCTTGGGAGTTCTACGTGTTTGGATGTTGCTGCATTATGTAAAACTATTAGAATAGTTTTTACATTTTAGAATGGGGTGCATCGAGACTGTCCATGATTTTTAAAGAGAGCCTTGAGATTTCTGTGATTTTTAAAGGGTGCCTTGACTGAAAAAAGGTTGAGAAACACTGCATTAGAGGCTGTTTGACAGGTGGAGAGGAGGCTTTGTGTAACGGTTTTTGGTCGGTTGCAGTGCATCCCCTTTCAGGTGGATGGGTTGTGTTCTTAAGGGCTCCTTTACACTTCCAGTGCCCTCTTAAGTGCGATCCCTCATGGATAAAAAAAATAATATCTGCGCTTGGTATTAGGACTAGATATAGGCAGCCAGCACCAATAGGTAAGATTGTAAACCCACAGCAATATAGTAACAACCAGTGGCGACCCGTCCATTGGGGGTGCAGTGGCACTGCCCCCCATCCATGCATCTGGCCCCCTAATCTACATGCAGGGCACCGGATGCATGGATTCCAATAGGGGTTTTTTTTAAGCACCTGATTAGAGCCAGAGGCTCTAATAAGCTTCAAAAAGGGTGGGCTCGGGGCGCAGAGTACTGCGCCCTGAGCCCACCCAGTTGTATGACCATAGCGAATGATTATTCGCTATTATCAACTGATTCTCCTCCAAGCCAATCAGGAAGCGGGTCGTGAGACCCCTTTCCTGATTGGCTGAAAAGAAAAGCGATTTTACTGGCCATTGGCCAGGAAGAGGGAGGAGACGCACGACCAGAGGAGTTAAGAATGATGGCTGTCGGGCCGTCTGTCCATTCCACTGGGGTGGGGGGGGTGTTGTATTTGTCCGTCCCGCTGGGGGGAGTGCATTCACCTGCCGGCTGATCGGCCTTCCGTCCCGCTGGGGGGGTGGTGTATTTGCCTGCCGGCCGTCCGGCTTTCCGTCCCGCTTGGGGTGGGTGGTGGATTTGCCGCCCCCCCCAAATTATCATGCACCAGCCACCATTGGAACAACATGGTGCAGCGCCGGTACTAATAATGTTGAATCCAATAAAGGAATGTCCATATGCAATAGAATTGTAACAGGAAAGACAATCCCCACACCAAATGCCGTGAATCCTGAAAGAACATGTCACCACTGTGTCGATAGAGGAGATCCTGCTTACCAGAGAGTAATGACCCTCAGATTACTGTATAGAGTGGTCAAAACAGGTATGTAGAAAGCCAGTAAGCTCGATCTGTAACTGGACCGGATATCCACTGTATCATCTGAATGAAAACAATTGGTTCACCTCTTCTCCAAAACCATACTACTCCCCCAACCAGAAGGCAAACTAACCCTCCTCAGGAATCAGGAGATACTCACACAGTGTAGCAGTTCTTAAAAAAATGTATTTGGATAAAACAACAAGATGCACTCACATGTGAATAAAAAATGAAAGACGTGCAGAACAATAATCAAAGATGGCAATGGCGTAGCATGCTTGCGTCATGTCGTTCGTGACTTACACGTTTCGTCATCAATAGATGTCATCAGAGGCATGTCGACCTATTGCAAGCACGCACTAAATAGCATAGAACACTGAGAGTGCACCAGGTGATTATAATGAACCACACCCTCCTATTTAGAATCAGCCTGCACAAAACATGGTGAAAGAAAGAGCTTTTTTTTTCAGAGCAACAAAAGTAAGTAGTCTGCTACAGAGTTAGGTCAAATCCCTGCAATGTACCTTGATCACCCAGAGGGAATTGTTTAAAAAAAAAATCCAAACATCATAGGCATGCGAACAGGGTGTGCCAGCTGTGGCGCAGATTCCCCCTGTGTGAATCACCCTGTGTGGCGCAGATTCCTCCTCTTAAAATCCCTGATATTTCACCAAAGCCCCCTAACAGGGCCCCTAAAAAATTTGTTAAAAAAAAAAAACTTGTAAAGAATTATAAAAAAAAAAATAATAATACCAATAAAAACTACTAACACCATCCACTGGCCTGCTGACACCAATCTCTGCTCTACTGACACTGTCCACTGCACTACTGACACCATCAGTATATATACACATGCACACACATATACACTATATTGTCAAAAGTATAAGAACACATGCATTTACATGCACATGAACTTTAATGGCATCCCTGTCTTAGTCCGTAGGCCCATCCTTTGCAGCTATAACAGCTTCAACTCTTCTGAGAAGGCTGTCCACAAGCTTTAGGAGATTGTCAATGGCAATGTTTGACCATTCTTCCAGAAGCGCATTTGTGAGGTCAGGCACTGATGTTGAATGACAAGGCCTGGTAGGCAGTCTCAGCTCTAATTCATCCCAAAGGTGTTCTATCGGGTTGAGGTCAGGACTCTGTGCAGGCCAGTCAAGTTCCTCCACCCCAAACTCGCTCATTCATGTCTTTATGGACCTTGCTTTGTCTACTGGTGCGCAGTCATGTTGGAACAGGAAGGGGCCATCCCCAAACTGTTCCAACAAAGTTGGGAGCATGAAATTGTCCAAAATGTCTTGGTATGCTGACCCCTTAAGAGTTCCCTTCACTGGAACTAAGGGGCCAAGCTCAACCCCTGAAAAACAACACCATAATCCTCTCACCATCAAATGATTTGGACCAGTGCACAAAGAAAGGTCCATAAAGACATGGATGAGTGAGTGGGGTGGAGTAACTTGACTGGCTGGCACAGAGTCCTGACCTCAACCCGATAGAACACCTTTGGCATGAAATAGAGCACACACTGCGAGCCAGGCCTTCTAGTCCAACATCAGTGCCTGACCTCACAAATGTGCTTCTGGAAGAATGGTCAAACATTCCCATAGACACACTCCTAAACCTTGTGGACAGCCTTCCCAGAATAATTGAAGCTGTTATAGCTGCAAAGGGTGGGCCAACTCAATATTGAACCCTACGGACTAAACTGGGATGCCATTAAAGTTCATGTGCATGTAAAGGCAGGTGTCCCAATACTTTTTGTAATATAGTGTATGTGTTAGAGCTTTAGGGTGCACACCTTAATGCAATTAATGCAAGTGTATAAAAATAACAGTTACACCACACGTTATTGGTATTGCTGAACACTGTAGCTGCCTGTTTGGGTGAGTCAGAGTGCCACAAACTGGGAGCCGTCAGCAGCAAAACTCATCACCCCTTGCAGAGTGCTCTGGTGAATACCAGGTGGCGCCTTAGATCCTTTGCCTTGGCCTCTCTAAAGGCTCTCACCTGTGTCCCTGTGCACTCCAGCCTCCATCCAGTGTTCCTGTGTAACCCTGTGCACTGCAGCCAGCTTCCAATGTTCTTGTGTGACCCCTAAAAACCCAGTGTTGGTAAAGGCTCTTTTCTCAGTGCAAGAGACTCTCGCCAGTGGTTCCAGAGACCCCATGACTGCATCCAATGTCCCTAGCAACTCTGTGCACTCCAGCCTGCATCTGTTGTCCCCAACGACCCCATGCACTTCAGCTAGCATCCAGTGTCCCCAATAATCCCATGCACTTCAGCTTGCATCCAGTGTCCCAATGATCCCATGCACTCTAGCCTCCATCCAGTGTACCCAAAGACTTCATGCACCCCATCGCCTATCCAGTGTCCCCAATGCCCCTATGAACTCTATCCCCCATCCAGTGTTCCCAAAGCCCTTATGCACTCCCATTGACTCTGTGCAGTCAAGCCTCCATCCAGTGTCCCCAATGATCCCATGCACTCCAGCCTTCATCCAATGTGCCCAATGACCTAATGCTTTCCAGCCTCCATCCAGTGTTTCCAATGACCCCATGCACTGCAGCCTCCATCCAGTATTCCCAGTGACCCTATGCGCTCCAGCCTCTATCCAGTGTCCCCAGTGACCCTATGCACTCCAGGCTCTATCCAATGTCTCTGTGTTACCCTATGTACTCCATTCTCTATCCAGTGTTTGTGTGACCCCATGAACTCCAGCCTCCATCCAGTGTCCCCAATGATCCCATGCACTCCAGCCTTCATCCAATGTGCCCAATGACCTAATGCTTTCCAGCCTCCATCCAGTGTCTCCAATGACCCCATGCACTGCAGCCTCCATCCAGTATTCCCAGTGACCCTATGCACTCCAGCCTCTATCCAGTGTCCCCAGTGACCCTATGCACTCCAGGCTCTATCCAATGTATCTGTATTACCCTATGTACTCCAGTCTCTATCCAGTGTTTGTGTGACCCCATGAACTCCAGCCTCCACCCAGTGTCCCCAGTGACCCTATGTACTCCAGTCTCTATCCAGTGTTTGTGTGACCCCATGAACTCCAGCCTCTATCCAGTGTCCCCAGTGACCCTATGTACTCCAGGCTCTATCCAATGTCTCTGTGTTACCCTATGTACTCCAGTCTCTATCCAGTGTTTGTGTGACCCCATGAACTCCAGCCTCCATCCAGTGTCCCCAGTGACCCTATGTACTCCAGGCTCTATCCAATGTCTCTGTGTTACCCTATGTACTCCAGTCTCTATCCAGTGTTTGTGTGACTCCATGAACTCCAGCCTCCATCCAGTGTCCCCAGTGACCCTATGTACTCCAGGCTATATCCAATGTCTCCGTGTTACCCTATGTACTCCAGTATCTATCCAGTGTTTGTGTGACCATATGAACTCCAGCCTCCATCCAGTTTCCCCAGTGACCCTATGCACTCCATCCTTTATTAAGTGTTTCTATGTGACCCTGTGCACTGCAGCCAGCATCTGGTGTTTCTATGTGACACCTGAGCAACCCAGTGCTGCTAAAGACTCTTGTCCCTGTGGTTTGGTGTCCCTAGCACCCTGTACTGCAAGAGACTCTCCTGTGTATCTGTGCCCCCTTCCCATGTAGCTGCATGTTTGGGTCAGAGGGCCACAACCTAGGAGCTGTTAGCAACAAAGCCCACCATCCCTTGCAGGGTGCTCTGGTGAATATCAGGTGTCTCCTTAGACCTTGCACCTTGGTCCTTTCAAGGGCTCTCACCACCTTTGAAGAGAGTGTGCACCCTGAGTCCTCTTCTTTCTGTGTTCCCGGGCATCCTGTCTCTAAGAGCACACTACGATTCAGAGAAGAATACACACGGCTCTTGTATCCAGACGATATTTGCTTACTCCAGAGTTTCGCTTTAAATTTCCAATCAGAAATGTTTGTCAAAATTGTTTGCTGTCAGCATAACTGGGAAAATTTAATAGCCATCCCCGTCCGAGCTATCATCACTATTCAGACTCAATATCTCTATATTACTTTCTTGGTCATTGCCGCTGAAAATCGGCCCTCGTTTTAGTTTTTATAGTCCAGAAATGTTCCCAGCCGACTATTGAATTTTCTGCTGCCTTTTATGAATTGGCATTGGCGGTTTATACCGCAATACACATCTGTCTTTAGAGTGATTGTAATCTGTGCCGTATTTTACCCCAGAGATTTATACTCCAGCTCCGGCAGCCTGCTGAGCCTATCAATAGTGCCCAGACGCCGATCGATTCTAATCTGTACTGACCCGGCCATTGTGTATTTCTGCTCTAGTGTTATTCGGAGCGCGCTGCCCCTTTCTCTAGAGTATTGGCTCAGGGAGAAGTATGAAAAGTTTTCATCTAGGTACAATAGGCCCAAAGGAACTGTTTTTCTTTCTTTTGCTTTCTTAAAGTGTACCTCTGCCAAAAAATAAACTCCACTATGGCTGAACTCATACAATACAAGGATTAGCAGGTTTATCTTCTCTTCTGTTTGAAATGTGACCTCCAGCTTTTCCGTCAGCTTTGCCAGGCTCCTCTCCTTTACTGATTTTGCTTACTCAGATTTCCCTGCAATCTGTGAGCTTCTCACAATGTGCATTAGAAGCTGAAGAACGGCAGATAATTGGTATCTGGTCTGGGTTTAAAAGTACCATTTCAGGCTTTGCAGATGACACCAAGCTATGCAGTGGAATAACGTCTTAAAGGATGTCTCCAATGGCACTTTTCCACTGCAAGTACCGGCTCGGCTCTACTCGGCCCTGCTTGGCCCGGTTTGCTTTTCCACTGCTGGTACCGCATGGTACGGTGTTGGAACGGTTCGGTACGGTACGGCATGGTTTGCTTTTCCACTAAAGTAGTACTAAAGTTAAGTGGGTGGGATAACAACGGGGTGGGTGGGATTCTCTGACCAATCAGTGGCTAGTAGTGACTGCATGCAAAGGATTGTGGGATATGGTACCAGGTATGGTAATTCTTGGAACCACAATCGAGGTGGTACTGTTTTTTAGAGCCGCACCGTTCGGTTCCATGCAGTGGAAAAGCGCCGCCGTACTGTACCGAACCATTCCTACTCCATACTATGCGATACCAGCAGTGGAAAAGCACAAAAGCGAGCCGAACCCTTCGGTTCCATGCAGTGGAAAAGCACCATTATTTACCAGCCGACCTCAAGGCATTGTTTCATTGAGCAACTATGTGGCAAATGAGGTTTAATGTTGATGAATGTAAAGTTATGCACTTGGGGGAAAGAATATGCATGCGTCATACATACTAGGGGGAGAACAGCTGGGGGAATCAATGGTGGAATAGGATCTGGGTGTTCTGGTAGATCCAAAGCCTAATAATAGCATGCAATGCCAAGCTGAGGTTTCCAAAGCAAGCAAAGTCCTTTCTTGTATTAGGAGATGTATGGACTCCAGAGAGAGAGAGATATCATTTTGCCCCTGTACAAATCATTAGTAAGACCTCATCTGGAATATGCAGTTCAGTTTTGGGGACCAGTTCTCAAAAAGGATATCGGGGAACTGGAGAAAGTGCAGAGAAGAGCAACCAAACTGATAAGAGGCATGGAGGAGCTCAGCTATGAGAAAAGATTAGAGGAACTGAATTTATTCTCTCTTAACCACTTTTGGATCTGAAGGATTTCCCCCATTAATGACCAGGCCATTTTTTGCAATTCGGCACTGCGTTACATTAACGGAAAATTGCGCGGTCCTGCAACGCTGTATCTAAATAAAATTGATGTCCTTTTTTTTCCCATAAATAAGGCTTTCTTTTGGTGGTATTTGATCACCTCTGCAATTTTTATTTATTGCGCTGTAAACAAAAAAAGAGCAACAATTCTGAAAAAAAAAAAACAATATTTTTCACTTTCTGCTATATAACATTCCCAAAAAAAATTAATTAAACAAATTTTTTCATCATTTGAGGCCAATTTGTATTTTGCTACATATTTTTGGTTAAAAAATCCCAATAAGCGTATTTTGATTTGGCAATGATTTGCGCAAAAGTTATCGTGTCTACAAACTAGGGGAAAGATTTATGTCATTTTTATTTATTTTTACTAGTAATAACGGCAATCTGTGTTTTTTAGCGGGACTGCGACATTGCGGAGGACAGATCGGACCCCTAACTGACATTTTTGACACTTTTGGGGAGACCAGTGACATTACCACAGTAATCAGTGCTACAAATATGCACTGTTACTGTAATAATGACACTGGCAGGGAAGGGTTTAACCCAGGGGTGATCAAAGGGTTAAGTGCAAGCCTAGGGGGTGTTTTCTAACTGTGGGGGGAGGGACTTGTGAAATGAACACAGAGACCTGTGATCCTAAATAGGAGGATCACAGGCGCTCTGTGGTCATTCCAGAGAAAACAACGGTCTGCTGTGTTTACAACAGCAGACCGTCCTTCTCTCTCAGCGGGGGGCGATCGCGGGTGCCTGGCAGCAATCGTGGACACCAGCCCCGTGATTTGCTTTTCCGTTTCCTAATGGGGGTGGGCACGGGCCCCCAGGAGCACTCCCACGAACTGCCGTACAGGTACATCGGTTTGCACAGCCGAGCCAGCCTGCCGCAGTATATTTTTTGCTAGAAAACTACTTAGAACCCCCAAACATTATATATATTTTTTTACCAAAGACTCTGGAGAATAAAATGGCGGTCATTGCAATATTTTTTGTCACGCGGTATTTGCGCAGAGGTCTTTCAAACGCCATTTATTGGGGAAAATTACATTTTACTGCATTTAAAAAAAAACTAAACAGTAAAGTTAGCCCTTTTTTTTTAGTATATTGTGAAAGATTATGTCATGCCGAGTAAATAGATACCCAAAATGTTACGATTTAAAATTGCGCACACCCGTGGAATGGCAACAAACTATGGTCAATAAAGATCTCCATAGGCGAAGATTTAAATTTTTTTAGTGGATACCAGTTTAGAGTTAGAGTATCTCTTTTTTTTTAATTATTGCTCTCGCTCTGGCGAACGAGGCAATACCTCACATGTGTGGTTTGAACAGCGATTTAATTTGCGGACGCGACTTCCGTATACGTTTTCTGTCATGTAGAGCTCACCGGGACGGGGGCGGCTAAAATTATTATTTTTTTCCTATTTATTTTATTTATTTATTATTTAAACATCCCTTGTGACAGTAATAGGCAGTGACAGGTACTCTTTATGGAGGGATCGGGGGTCTAAAAGAAACCCCTCCTCTGCACTTTAATGTATTCAAAATGCCGAAAACTGCATTTTTGAATACACTCACTTTTTTAAATTCGGCGTCTTTAGCAGCCGAGTAACCTGGACGTGACTTCATGGACGCCGCCTCCGGGTCACGTCATCGGAGACCCGATCGAAAACCGAATCCGGCTTTGATCGGGACTCCAAACAGCCGGCGGACGCGCTGGCTGGTTGCTCGGGTCTCTCGGTGGGACGGGAGACCCAGACAGAACCGATGCCAACCGCCGGCTCTAAAGAATGGTACAGGGATGAAGCCTCTAGCTGCAGGCATCACCCCGGTACAGCCACTTATTGCAGCCGACGTAGGGCTACGTTGATTTGCAGTAAGTGGTTGAAAAAAGGACTGGATTCTTTCCTAGGTGTACATAATATAACTGGATACTAACATTTATAGATTGATAGATAAATTGGATCATGCTTTGCTGACATTTTCTGTTTTCCTCTGAATCAACTGTGGGTAAACACGTAGCCTCCTGTAGATGAACAGGTGCCAATAATTCCTAATGAGGGTACGTTCACGCAATACCATGCGGTTTGGAGTGGCACGATTTAAAAAATCGTGCCTGCCGAACTTTTTGCGTTTTCCTGTGCATTGGAATTTTTGGGCTGCTGGGAACACGTGGGGCCACACAAAAAGTGTCTGCACTTGGATGCAACTCTATGGTGTGAACGAACCCTTGGAGAGCATTTGACAGGCAGGAAGGAGGCTTTAACATCTTGATCGCCGCACCAACACGCCACAGCTGCATGCATTGCACGTGGTTGTGGGGCGCTTGTAGAGCAACCCCTTTCTCTTGAAACCAGAAGGGGGTAAAATTCCTACTGTGGCCACGAAGCAAAGCTAAACCACCTCTGCAGGTAAGGGGGTGGCAGGTGGCAGTAAAAGAATGGCTAAACCATAGGGTTTTACATTCTCCCCCCAACTTCATGAGTGAACAAGTGGGAGGAATAGTGCCCCATCGATGTTGTCTAGGGGGAGGGTTAGTGCCCCATCCATGGTGTCAGTGGGAGAAATAGTACTCCATCATTGGTGTCAATGGGAGGAATTGTGCCCCATCATTGGTATCAGTGGAAGGAATAGTGGCCCATTGATGGTGGTAGTGGGAGGAATAGTGCCCCATCCATGGTATCATTTGGAGGAATAGTGCCCTATCCATGGTGTCAGTGGGAGGAATACTGTCTTATCATTGGTATCAATGGGAGGAATAGTGCCCCATCATTGATATCAGTGGGAAGAATAGTGCCCCATTGATAGTGTCAGGGGGAGGAACAGTGCTTCATTATTGGTATCAGTAGGAGAAATAGTGCCCCATCGATGGTGTCAGTTGGATGAATGGTGCCCCATCCATTGTGTCAGTTGGAGAGATAGTGCCTCATCATTGGTATCAGTAGAATAAATAGTGCCCCATTGATGGTGGTAGGGGGAGGAATTGTGCCCCATCATTGGTTTTAGTAGGTGGAATAGTGCCCCCATCCATGTTGTCAGTGTGAGGCATAGTGCCCCATCCACGGTGTCAGTGGGAAGAATAGTGTCTTATCATTGGTATCAGTGGGAAGAATCGTGTCTTATCATTGGTATCAGTAGGAGAAATCATGCCCCATTGATGGTGTCAGTTGGAGGAATAGTGCCCCATCCATGGTGTCAGTGGGAGAAATAGTGCCCCATCCATGGTGTCAGTGGGAGGAATAGTGCCCTATCATTGGTATCAGTGGGAGGTATAATGCCCCATTGATGGTGTCGGTGGGAGGAATAGTGCCCTATCATTGGTGTCAGTGGGATGAATAGCGCCCCATCATTGGTGTCAGTGGGAGGAATAGTGTCCCATCATTGGTGTGAGTGGGATGAATAGCGCCCCATCATTGGTGTCGGTGGGAGGAATAGCGCCCCATCATTGGTGTCAGTGGGAGGAATAGTGTCCCATCATTGGTGTCAGTGGGAGGAATAGTGCCCCATCATTGGTATCAGTGGGAGGAATAGTGCCCCATCATTGGTATCAGTGGGAGGAATAGTGCCCCATCATTGGTATCAGTGGGAGGAATAACGCCCCATCATTGGTGTCAGTGGGATGAATAGCGCCCCATCATAGGTGTCAGTGGGATGAATAGTGCCCCATCATTGGTGTCAGTGGGAGGAATAGTGCCCCATTATTATTATCAGTGGGAGGAATAGCGCCCCATCATTGGTGTCAGTGGGAGGAATAGCGCCCCATCATTATTGTCAGTGGGAGGAATAGCGCCCCATCATTGGTGGCAGTGGGAGGAATAGTGTCCCATCCCTGGTGTGAGTGGGAGAAATAGTGCCCCATCATTAATATCAGTGGGAGTAATGGTCCCCCATCACTGGTGTCAGTGGGAGGAATAGTGCTCCATCATTATTGTCAGTGGGAGTAATGGTCCCCCATCATTGGTGGCAGTGGGAGGAATAGTGTCCCATCCCTGGTGTGAGTGGGAGAAATAGTGCCCCATCATTAATGACAGTGGGAGTAATGGTCCCCCATCACTGGTGTCAGTGGGAGGAATAGTATTGGGGTGGGAATGGAACTTTGACTTTACAATGTAACGTTTCCAGTGACCATCTAAGTGCAAGTTACAGTATTTTCCTGCCTTCTTCTAGGCTTTGCGGTTTCCTATATAAGGAATTACCGTACGTCCTGATTCTTTGTAGTTCTTTGTGATCCCCCCCGCTGCGCTCTATGTCAGCTGTCCTGTCAATCAATTGAATGTATTAAAAGGGGTGGACAAAGAGACATTTTTTTTTGGGTTGGGGGGGGGGGGGGGTGCACTATATAAAAATAAATGGTTACAATGTAACGATTCCTTCATTTCCCTTCTTTCATTTCCGCACAATCTCCTGCGTGCCTCTGAGCTCTTTAATCATGTAAGTGAATTTGGAGCGGAGAAGATGAGCCTTTGTTGGAGACGATCCGGGATCGGGGCATGCTGGGGAATATTAATGGTTTGCGTTAATGCCTTTCGGCTCTTTTACGAGCCCCTCGGTTTTGTTGTTTGCATAATTCATGGCGTGCCTTCTGATTTTTTTGTAGCGTGTACATCCCCCTGATAATGAATACTTATTAGCGAGCAGCCTGTTTTCAGGGCAAGCACCCTTGTTTATGATTACGGCGGCAGCGAAGGTGTTGTATTTTTTCATTACACGCTAATATTGCCTTTATGGCTGATTTGATCAACACGAAAAGCGCAATAGCGTCGGATGAAGGGAAGAATTCCCCCTCCGCTGGGAGCCATTCTATGGGTGCGTTATACGCTCTGCTACATTCCATATAGATGTATTGCTTCAGTTCTAATATATCCATTCAAGGTTTAGAGTGGTTGTAAACCTCAGACATGAAATATGAACAAAGCATATTTCTCTATACTGTGTTCTTGTCTCTATCCAGAGCACTAAGTGTCATTTCTGCCTGCTGCCTCCTTCCTCTACTATCTGACAAGTTTTCCTTACACCAAGAGTAAAAATGTGACACAGCACACAGCCTTTGGTTGACAGCCTCAGCTCTTTTCCTGTGTGCTGTGGAAGGGAGCGGGGGGGGGGGGGGGGGAGTCTTCCATCCAATCAGCTCTCACTGAGCATTGCAGAGTGTAACTTCAGCTCCCCACCCCCTGCTTTCTGAGAGTATGTATGAATTCTGTACTTTGGACGTGGGACTGCAGATAAACAGATACAACGTATGTAGGAGGATTTGTTTCATCCCCGTGTATCACCTGAGGCCAGTCACTTCGCTGGGTTTACAACCACTTTAAGGGAAATTTAAAGCCTTAAAAATGTTCTGCACCCACACTGCAAGGGTTAATTGCCAGCTGAAGTTTAGGGGGTGTAGAAAAGAAGGTGTTTTTACCCAACCTTCTGTGCTTCTAGACCGTTACCACAGCGTCTTCTCCCCCAAGTTTCAGCAGTCTAAGGTACTCACACCATAGGACATGGATTGGATATGATCAGGATAAGATGATGCAATGATGACATATTGGACATGAAGACGCCATGATGACATAATGACACATTTGACTTGAACATATCATGATGGCCTTATGACACATTGTACATGAAGTCACCATGATGACATAATGACGCATTGTACTTAAAGTCGCTATGATGACATAATGACACATTGGACACGAAGACACTATGATGACATAATGGCGCATTGGACTTGATGACACCATGATGACATGACGATGCCATGATGACATAAGGACACATTGGACATGAAGTCACCATAATGACATAATGACACCTTTGACATTAAGACGCCATGGTGACCTAATGACGCATTGGACATGGATACGCCATGATGACCTAATGACGTCTTGGACATGAAGACACCGTGATGATCTAATAACGCCTTGGGCATGAAGACACCATAATGACACATTGTACATAAAGTCGCCATGATGACATAATGGCGCATTGGACAAGATAACACCATGATAACATAATGACACATTGTAAATGAAGATGCCATGATGACATAATGACACATTTTCACGTGAAGACGCCATGATGACATAATGACACATTGTACAGGATGACGTCATGATGACATAATAACACATTATACATGAAGACGACATGAAGATGACATAATGACACATTGTACAGGATGACATCATGACACATTGTACAGGATGACATAATGACACATTGTACAGGATGACGTCATGATGACATAATAACACATTATACATGAAGACGCCATGACGACATGAAGATGACATCATGACACATTGTACATGAAGACGACATGAAGACACCATGATGGCATAATGACGCATTGGACATGAAGACGCCATGATGACATGAAGACGCAATGATGACATAATGGCGCATTGGACATGAAAACGTCATGATGATATGAAGACGCCGTGATGACATAATGACACATTGGACATGATAACATAATGACACATTGGACATGATAACATAATGACACATTGGACATGAAGACGCCATGATGACATAATGACACATTGGCCATGATGACATAATGACACATTGGACATGATGACATAATGGCACATTGTAAATGAAGATGCCATGATGACATAATGACACATTAGACATGAACACGCCATAATGATATGAAGGAGAGGAATGAAAAATATGTTTTTTTTTTTTCTTTTAAAAACATTTTTATTTTCAGTAATAATTGTCCAGTCATTTTGGATGAAATGTATGTATATGGGGGATATTTCAGCCCTTATTTTCGCGGTGGCACCGGTCTCGGGAACTGGATTGTTAATATAGTCACGGACATGCCTGTAAATTCTCTGGCCAATATTATAGAGGAAATATCTGAACCCCCTGAAGTGTCCTCGCCTCTCTTGTCAAGATAACGGAATGCACGCCAAGGATGAGATCTTGAATTGAGTTTACAGCTAATGATGTTGGATAAAGCTTAGATCTGTCATCCTTCCCCGAGCACATGTCAAGCCAAGATCCATCTGACCCCTTAACTGGGATTTTATTGGTATGTAGGACACCTCAGGGTCTCGGAAAATCTTTTTTAACATTCATGCTGGAGGCCACATGCATTGTGGAATGTTGAATTAGCAGCTCATTACGGTGCCATGCCTTGTAGCCTGCTGTGTATAGAGAGCGGGCCCCAGCGCCCTGCCACCGCTCTTATCCTATGGCTTATGCAGAAACCTACATTATATATCTGGCCCAATCAGCTCGGTGTCCTTAGGCTGTCTTTTTAAGTGATAGTAAAGCGGCTCCTTATAACTCCAAAGTCCCTCTGCTTCCTTCTCTTCCATGCCCGCCACTCCTCTGGATCCTGTATATAGATCAGTGTGAATATACACTAGATTACCAAAAGTATTGGGACGCCTGCCTTTACACACACATGAACTTTAATGGCATCCCAGTCTTAGTCCGTAGGGTTCAATATTGAATTGGCCCACCCTTTGCAGCTATGACAGCTTCAACTCATCTGCGAAGGCTGTCCACAAGATTTAGGAGAGTTTCTATGGGAATGTTTGACCATTCTTCCAGAAGCACATTTGTGAGGTCAGGCACTGATGCTGGAGAAGAAGGCCTGGCTTGCAGTCTGCACTCTAATTCATCCCTAAGGTGTTCTATCGGGTTGAGGTCAGGCCAGTCAGGTTCCTCCACCCAAAATCCATGTCTTTATGGGCCTTGCTTTGTGCACTGGTACGCAGTCATGTTGGAACAGGAAGGGGCCATCCCCAAACTGTTCCCAGAAGGTTGGGAGCATGAAATTGTCCAAAATGTCTTGGTATTCTGAAGCCTAAAGAGTTCCCTTCACTGGAAGGGACCAAGCCCAACCCCTGAAAAACAACTCTACGCCATAATCCCCCCTCCACCAAATTATTTTGACCAGTGCACAAGTTTGGGGGGGAGGAACTTAACTGGCCTGCACAGAGTCAGAGACTTGACCTCAACCCGACACAACACCTTTGGGATGAATTAAAAGCGGAGACTGAGACCAAGGCCTTCTCCACCAAAATCAGTGCCTGACCTCACAAATGTGCTTCTGGAAGAATGGTCCAACATTCACATAGACACACTCCTAAACCTTGTGGACAGCCTTCCCAGAAGAGTTGAAGGTGTTATAGCTGCAAAGGGTGGGCCAACTCAATATTGAACCCTATGGACTAAGACTAGGATGCCATTAAACTTCATGTGTGTGTAAAGGCAGGCGTCCCAATACTTCTGACAATATAGTGTACCATTCAAAGTTGACATGTACTCAAAACCTATTTGAATTTTTCAGTTTCAGTCAGCTAAAATTATTCCAAATGCATTACAGTTGGTTTTCTTTGGCAAGCAGCCACAGCCTGAGTAGAAAAGTCTGTCCTCTGCCAACATGCTGCAGAGAAGGACCCTTGTCCTCTATGGAAAAGCAGTGGTCTCTCCACAGAGGTCAATATATAGGAAAAATCTCTAAAGTGCCTGCTTGCGCTGCCCATTTCAGGTTAACAGACTAATCCGCAGAGTGTCACTCGCACTAATGAGACAGCTGTGGGTGTTTTACCTCCTCCTTGTGCTTTTACACTGATGATTGCCTGGCATGCAGTATTATGATAGTGGGGTGCCCTGGAGGAGTCGCTGTCAATAAAGGCACAAGACCTGTCCCACAGGCATTGCTGCCTGTGATTGTGGGCAGCTAAGCCCCATAATAAGCCGTTCATAGGCTTGGCTTACATGGGAGAAGACTGGGAGCATGCACATTGCAGTGGCAATGCTGCAGATCATTGCTACTAAGAAGTAGGAAGTGTGAGTGACTGGCAGGATTGACAGGTAATTTCTCTATGAGTGGAAATGATTAAAGACACAGATTAGAACAGAGGTCTCCAAACTAAGGTTTGAGGATCACATCCGGCCCACTACAAGATGTTCGGTCATGTGTTTCTATGGTGCTGGCAGGTCAGCTGTCAGCATCATAACAACCAATGATGCTGGGAGGCCAGCGCACACAGCATCATTCATGGCTATGGTGCTGGAATCTGCACCTTGTAAACACATGATACTGATCCAGGGTGGCGGCAGCCAGGGCCACCCCAGCATTCAGAAGAGGGCCAACTCCACCTTTCACTCTCCGCCTCCCTCCCTGTGCCATGCTCCTGGATTTAGAAGGGGATCTGATGTGAAAGATGTGATTCTGATGAGAAAGGGGGAGCTTTGATATCCAGGGGTGCTTTGATATGCAAATGGGGCCTCTGATGTCTAGGGGGGCCTTGATGTGCAAAGGGGGACTCTGATGTCTGGGAATGGGGGACTTTGATGTGCAGAGGAGGGCAGGGCTCTGATGTCTGGGGGGGGGGGGACTCTGATGTGCAGTAGGGGCCTTTAAAGTCCAGGGGGGCTCTGGTGGGCAGAGGGGGCCTGACTCTGATATCCAGGAGAGAGCTCCAAAGTGCAGATTGGAGGCTTTGATGTGCAGCGGGGGATCTACTGTCCATGGGTGCACTGATGTGCAAAGGGGGACTCTGATGTCTGGGAATGGGGGACTTTGATGTGCAGAGGAGGACAGGGCTCTGATGTCTGGGGGGGGGGGGGGGAGCTCTGATGTGCAGTAGGGGCCTCTAAAGTCCAGGGGGGCTCTGGTGGGCAGAGAGGGCCTGATTTTGATATCCAGGAGAGAGCTCTAAAGTGCAGATTAGAGGCTTTGATGTGCAGAGGGGGATCTACTGTCCATGGGGTGCACTGATGTGCAAAGGGGGTCTCTGATGTTGGGGGGGGGGGCTGATGTGTAAAGGGGGTCTCTGATGTTTAGGGGAGGCCCTGATGTGTATAAAGGGGGTCTCTGATGTGTAGGGGAGGCCCTGATGTGCAGAGGGGCCTCTGATGTCTAGGGGTGGGCCTGATGTGCAGAGGAGGATTCTGATATCTGGGGAGGAGGGGGCTATGATGTGCAGAGAGGGACACTGATGTCCAGGGCAGGGATTTGATGTCTGGGAGAAGCTCTCATATGCAGAAGAGGCCTGTGATTTCTAGAAGCGGACCCAGAGGTGCAGACTGCAGAGGTGGCCTCAGATGTCCACGGGGGCTCTGGTTTTCAGAGTGGGCCTGCTTCTGATGTCCAGGAGAGGACTTTGATGGAAAGAGGGGGCCTCTGATGTCCAGGAGAGGGCGATGATATGCAGAGGGGCTCTGGTGTTCAGAGGGGGCTCATGGAGACAGAGATAACATTTTTAGACATTAGGTGACTGCACTTGTGAAGCTGTTCATCCTCAGTGTTATCCTGGGAAGCACAATATACCCATCATATATCACCAAGGCCAGCAAGATTTTGTTTCCAGAAGCCTTTTTGTTTCTATGAGTGAGTCTCTTCATTGGAACAGAGCAAGGAGCCAGTTCTAAAGAAACAAGATAGGACCTTCCTTTTTCGGAAGCCTTCATGGTCTATGGTTTATTATTAAGGTTGGCCACACATTACTGTACAATTATACAACCACCTTTAGACCTACCAACAACTACCCTTAACAAACCATTTATTTTATATTTAGTCAGGTAGTTCCTTGTATGACTTGGACCATATGGACAAAATGATGAGGTGTTTCCAATGAAGGGTACTGTCAGTATTACAGCGTAAAGACATTTTGGCCAATTACATGCTTCCAACCTTGTGGTTAAGATTTTGTGAAGGCCCTTTTCTGTTCCAGCATGACTGCGCCCTTAGATCTATAAAGACATGGTTTGACCAGTTTGGTGTGAAGGAACTTGAATGTCCTGCACAGAGCCTTGAGCTCAACCCTACTGAACACCTTTGGACCTCAACCCTACTGTACACATGTGGACCTCAACTACATGGAACACCTTTGGACCTCAACCCTACAGAACACCTTTGGACCTCAAACCTACTGAACACCTTTGAACCTCAACCCTACTGTACACATGTGGACCTCAACTACATGGAACACCTTTGGACCTCAACCCTACAGAACACCTTTGGTCCTCAACCTTACTAAATACCTTTGCACCTCAACCCTACTGAACACCTTTGGTCCTCAACCCTACTAAACACCTTTGGACCCCAAATCTACTGAACACTTTTGGACTTCGACCCTGCTTAACACCTCTGGACTTTAACCCTGCTGAATGCCTGTTGACCTCAAACCTACTGAACATCTTTGGACCCCAACCCTACTGAACACTTTTGGACCTCGACCCTGCTGAACACCTTTGGACTTTAGCCCTGCTGAACACCTTTGGACCTCAAACCTACTGAACACCTTTGGACCCCAACCTTACTGAACACTTTTGGGCTTCCACCCTACTGAATGAACACCTTTGGACTTTAACCCTACTGAACACCTTTGGACTTCAAACCCATCACACGCCTGATCAATGTTACTTTGTACCTCCATTATTTCCCATCTGATCAATGTTTATAAACAATGTTACTTTGTATCTCTTTATCTCCCGTCTGATCAATGTTTATAAACAATGTTACTTTGTATCTCTCTATCTCCCATCTGATCAATGTTTATAAACAATGTTACTTTGTATCTCTTTATCTCCCGTCTGATCAATGTTTATAAACAATGTTACTTTGTATCTCTCTATCTCCTGTCTGATCAATGTTTATAAACAATGTTACCTTGTATCTCTCTATCTCCCATCTGATCAATGTTTATAAACAATGTTACTGATGTTGAATGAGAAGACCTGGCTCCCATAAAGTTATTCAGTAGGGCTGAGGTCAGGAATCTGTGCAGGCCACCCGAGTTCCTCCACCCCAAACTGTTACACAAGGATGGAAGCATGCAATGGTCTTTGTATGTAGCAGAATTATTGGTACCATATTGTACAAACCAACAAGGATTTAGAAACAAGAATACACACATTTCAGATCATCTACAATAACCTGACATCTCCATCCCAAAAAAAAATATTTGTGGAAAAGGCCGCGGTTTCCCTTTGAGAGGGTATCGATTTATTTTGAGCTGTGCTCTCTTTCCAGAAATCATTTTTAATTTAGTGGAGGTCAGCGCTTTCAACTAAAAATACATATTAGCAGAGAGCGTGCCGAGGGATGGGGGTGAGCTAGGGTCTTCCATTCTGAGGCAAATTACCATCTGTGGTCGCCATGGAAACGGAAGACGGGTCTCATAAAAAAAAAAACCCTTTTTAATAGAGATTTACAAAAAAAAAAAAAAAGCTTAACGTAGTGAAGTCTAACAACCTCAATTAAGGGGAAAACCAGCTCAGAGACATCCTCATCCGATGGGCGCAGGCGTTCAGCGCCGTCCCTGTTTGTGCAGCTCAGGGACGGGCGTTCTTGTCGCAGTGTGGTGCTCATTACTGAGTCTGGTGGTGTCACACGCAGGACGGTTATACATTGTCAGGGAGGTGTATTTATAGCTGTATCATGTCTAGGATGATATTTGACTTTAATGGAGACTATTGGCAGGGGTGACGCTGATGCCCGAGTGTTGCTAACCCATCTAATGAAGAATATATTGTATTTTATCTGGGCCTCCCACGTGACCCGCTCCATAATGTCTAGAATATTCCGCTCCTGGGTTTCTGATTGCTCTCTGATTTAAAGGAACAGCGTCACAAAAATGATTTTTTTCTGATAACTGTATAAAGCTAATACGTGTAATGATGATATTCAGTATATTAACCACTTGAGCCCCAGGCCTATTCTGACTCCTCTCAAATATGTGTAAAAATCTGCTTTTCTTGCTAAAAAAATTACTTAGAACCTCCAAACATTATATTATTAATCATTTTTTTTTTTAAGCAGAGGTCCTAGAGAATAAAATGGTGGGTGTTGCAATTTTCTATGTTACATGGTTGTTGTGCAGCGGTTTTTCAAATGCGTTTTTTTTTTTTTTTTTAGTGAATTATACACTTAATAACCTAAAAACATATACACTTAATAAATATACACTTAATAAATATACACTTAATAACCGAATAATTTATACACTTTATAAATATACACTTAATAGCCTAATGATTTATACACGTAATAAATATACACTTAATAACCTTATATTTTATACACTTAATAACCTAATAATTTATACACTTAATAATTATACACTTTTAACCTAAAAACGTATACACTTAATAAATATACAATTAATAACTTAATAATTTATACACTTAATAACCGAATAATTTATACACGTAATAAATATACTCTTAATAACATAATAATTTATACACTTAATAAATATACACTTAATAAATTAATAATTTATACACTTAATAACCGAATAATTTATACACGTAATAAATATACTCTTAATAACATAATAATTTATACACTTAATAAATATACACTTAATAACTTAATAATTTATACACTTAATAACCGAATAATTTATACACGTAATAAATATACTCTTAATAACATAATAATTTATACACTTAATAAATATACACTTAATAAATTAATAATTTATACACTTAATAACCGAATAATTTATACACGTAATAAATATACTCTTAATAACATAATAATTTATACACTTAATAAATATACACTTAATAACTTAATAATTTATACACTTAATAACCGAATAATTTATACACGTAATAAATATACTCTTAATAACATAATAATTTATACACTTAATAAATATACACTTAATAACTTAATAATTTATACACTTAATAACCTAATAATTTATACACTTAATAACCTAATAATTTTTTTTTTCCAAAAATAACCTAATAATTTATACACTTAATAAATATACACTTAATAGCCTAATGATTTATACACGTAATAAATATACACTTAATAACCTAATATTTTATACACTTAATAAATATACACTTAATAACCTAATAATTTATACACTTAATAATTATACACTTAATAACCTAAAAACTTATACACTTAATAAATACACACTTAATAACTTAATAATTTATACACTTAATAACCTAATAATTTATACACGTAATAAATATACTCTAAATAACATAATAATTTATACACTTAATAAATATACAATTAATAACTTAATAATTTATACACTTAATAACCGAATCATGTATACACGTAATAAATATACTCTTAATAACATAATAATTTATACACTTAATAACCTAATAATTTTTTTTTCCCAAAAATAACCTAATAATTTATACACCAAATAAATATACACTTAATAGCCTAATGATTTATACACGTTATAAATATACACTTAATAACCTAATATTTTATACACTTAATAAATATACACTTAATAACCTAATAATTTATACACTTAATAATTATACACTTAATAACCTAATATTTTATACACTTAATAAATATACACTTAATAACCTAATATTTTATACACTTAATAACCTAATAATTTATACACTTAATAAATATACACTTAATAACCTAATATTTTATATACTTCATAATTTTACACTTAACCCCACTTTGAAATATCTCCATAGGCAACGCTTTATAAGCTCTTTAAAGGTACCAGTTTAGAGTTACGCGGGAGGTCTGGTGCTAGAATTATTGCTCTCACTGTGACCGTCGCGGCGATATCTCACATGTGTGCTGCAAACCCTGCTTACATATGATTGCGTTATTTATGCGTTTTGCTTTTGCGCTTTATTTATTTATCTTTTTATGTTTTTATTTTTTTTAAATCAACTTTATTGCTATCACAAGGGATGTCCAACATGCATGGGCAGGTGACAGGTGCTCTTTACTGAGACATGTAGGGTCCATTAGACCCCAGATCTCTCCTCTTGCCCCCCATCAGTCCGATCGGCTTCTCTGGCCGCTGGTGGCCAGATATAAAAAGGGGCGGAGCTGGAAGTGACCAATACTCGTCGCTCCCGGTTCCTCTCTCTGTCCCAGGCAGCCATCGCCTCCGAGATCGGACCGGAGAGCCCTGGAGAGGCAGTGGGAGGGTGGGTAGGTCCCCCTTGCTACCCACAGAAGCCTAATTGGCCACTTCAGCCTTTTACAGAATCGCCGGCTGAAAATACCGGTACCGGGATGATGCCTGTAGGTGCCGACCCTATCCCGGCTTAAGCACTGAAACCCAAGGACATACGGGTACATTCTTGGGTGGGTGGCAGTGGGAGGCGGGTGGGACCCCCTTCCACCACCCACAGAAGCCTAATTAGCCTCTCAGATCACTTCTGCCTTCTACAGAATCGCCGGCTGAAAATACCGGTAACGGATGATGCCTGTAGGTGCCGACACTATCCCAGTTTTACCAATAAAACCCAAGGATGTATGCGTACATCCTTAGGTGGGCGGCGGCGGTGGGAGGGGGGTGGCACCCCATTCCATCACCCACAGAAGCCTAATTAGCCACATCACTTCTGCCTTCTACAGAATTGCCGGTTGAAAATCACGGTACCGGGATGATGCCTGTAGGTGCCGCCACTTTCCCTGTTTAACCACTGAAACCCAAGGATGTACGGGTACATCCTTGGGTGGGCGGCGGCGGGTGGGGGATGGGTCCCCCTTCCGCCACCCACAGAAGCCTAATTAGCCACTCACATCACTTCTGCCTTCTACAGAATCGTCGGTTGAAAATCACGGTACCAGGATGATGCCTCTAGGTGCCGCCACTTCCCCTGTTTAACCACTGAAACCCAAGGACGTACGGGTACATCCTTGGGTGGGCGGCGGCGGGTGGGGGATGGGTCCCCCTTCCGCCACCCACAGAAGCCTAATTAGCAACTCAGATCACTTCTGCCTTCTACAGAATCTCCGGCTGAAAATCACGGTACCGGGATGGGTGGGCGGCGGCGGGTGGGGGATGGGTCCCCCTTCCACCACCCACAGAAGCCTAATTAGCAACTCAGATCACTTCTGCCTTCTACAGAATCGCCGGCTGAAAATCACGGTACCGGGATGTTGCCGGTAGGTGTCGGCACTTTCCCGGTTTAACCACTGAAACCCAAGGACGTACGGGTACATCCTTGGGTGGGCGGCGGCGGGTGGGGGATGGGTCCCCCTTCCGCCACCCACAGAAGCCTAATTAGCCACTCACATCACTTCTGCCTTCTGCAGAATCGCCGGTTGAAAATCACGGTACCAGGATGATGCCTGTAGGTGCCGCCACTTCCCCTGTTTAACCACTGAAACCCAAGGACGTACGGGTACATCCTTGGGTGGGCGGCGGCAGGTGGGGGATGGGTCCCCCTTCCGCCACCCACAGAAGCCTAATTAGCCACTCACATCACTTCTGCCTTCTACAGAATCGCCGGCTGAAAATCACGGTACCGGGATGTTGCCGGTAGGTGTCGGCACTTTCCCGGTTTAACCACTGAAACCCAAGGACGTACGGGTACATCCTTGGGTGGGAAGTGGTAAGAGAAGGCCATCACCCCCTCCAGACCATCTACCTGCTGCCATTCTCACCTAGGCAAGAATGACGTGTCCCTGCTGCCTCAGCTATTGGCCCCAGATCTATGCAGGCATCCCAAAATGTGAAGTCAATCAGCCACAGCTCAAAGAAAGATTTTGCAACCTCTGGAGGAACCCTATTGGTACTGCAGATCCCTGGTAGAGAATGGCTGCTCTAGAATGAAATCCAGGTGGATATAAAAGACACAAATCAATGCAGCTCTGTATGTATTTTATCAAATCTAAACAATGCTATGAGTAAGGCTACGGCCGAAACGCGTTAGTAAACAATGCCATGAGTAAGGCTACGGCCGAAACGTGTTAGGTTTTACCATGTTGTACACTGCTGTCAAGCTGGAATAAATCGCATCATAAGGAAGCATTCTGGTGCCGGCTTTTCTTGTTACTTGGAAGCTAAACAATGTAAGCGCCAGGATTGGTCTCTTGTGGTCCCTGTACAACAGAGCTCGACAGGGAGAGGAAAAAGCAACAGCTGTATTGCACGGATCATGCTGATGGAAGGAGAGAACAGAGTGGCAAACAGATGAGATCATCATTCCGCTGCTTCTCTTTTCACTGTCCATTCACAGACCGGGGGAGGGACAAGACCTGTAAGTGTCACTGATTAAAATTAGGTTTCCTACACTGTAAGATAGCCAATCAGTTTTGCTGCAATGAAAGGAGCATGCTGATAGGAGGAGAGAGCAGAGAAACAGATAGATGAGCTCATCAGTCTGCTGCTTCTCCTTTCACTGTCCAGTCACAGATTGAGGGAGGGACAAGACCTGTAAGTGTTACTCCTACACTCCAAGGCAGCCAATCAGTTTTGCTGCAATGAAAGGAGCATGCTGATAGGAGGAGAGAGCGAAGTAACATATAGATTAGACCATCCGTCTGCTGCTTCTTCTTTCACTGTCCAATCACAGATTGAGGGAGGGACAAGACCTGTAAGTGTCCCTAATTACAATTAGGTCTCGTAAACTGCAAGACAGCAATCAGTTGTGCTACAATGAAAGGAGCATGCTGATAGGAGGAGAACTCAGAGTAACAGATGAGCTCATCAGTCTGCTACTTCCCCTTTCACTGTCCAATCACAGATTGAGGGAGGGGCAAGATCTGTAACTGTTACTGATCAAAATGTAGGTCTCCTACACTACAAGGCAGCCAATCAGTTTTGCTGCAATCAAAGGTGCATGCTGATAGGAGAGGAGAGCAGAGTAACATATAGATTAGCACATTAGTCTGCTGCTTCCCCTTTTTACTGTCCAATCACAGATTGAGGGAGGGACAAGACCTGTAAGTGTTACTGATTAAAATCAGGTCTACACTGCAAGACAGCCAATCAGTTGTGCTACAATGAAAGGAGCATGGCAGCTTGGTTGCTCAATGGAACAATGCCTGCTACACTGACTCCGGGTTCCCAAACTGGCCAGCAGGGGGTGTAGGGGAGGGAGCCAGAGCAGCTCAGTTGCTCAACAGAACAACGCCTGCTGCACCGACTCCGGGTTCCCAAATTGGCTGGCTGCGAGGGGGCAGGGCAACTTGGATGCATAATGGAACAACGCTTGCTGCACCGACCCTGGGTTCCCGAACTGGCCGGCAGTGAGCAGATGAGGGCTGTAGGGAAGGGAGCGGGAGCAACTCCGTTGCTTAACAGAACAATGCCTGCTGCACCGACTCCGGGTTCCCAAACTGGCCAGCACTGGGCGGATGGGGGTCATAAGGGGCGTAGCCAAGGCAACTCAGTTACTTACCGAACAGTGTCTGCTGCACCTACTCCGGGTTCCCAAACTGGCCAGCAGTGGGCTGATGGGGGTCATAAGGGGCGTAGCCATGGCAACTCAGTAACTTAACCGAACAGTGTCTGCTGCACCGACTCCGGGTTCCCAAACTGGTCAGTAGGGGCAGATGGGGGCTGTAGGGGGGGGGGGGCAGGGCAGCTTGGTTGCTTAATGGAACAAGAGCTACTGCACCGACCCTGGAATCCCAAACTGGCCGGCAGTGGGCGGATGGGGGCTGTAGGGGAGGGAGCAAGAGCAAATCAGTTGCTCAACGGAACAGTGCCTGCTGCACCGACTCCGAGTTCCCGAACTGGCTAGCAGGGGGCGGATGGGGGTTGTAGAGGGGGGAGCCAGGGCAGCTTGCTTACTCAGCAGAACAGCGCCTGCTGCACCGACTCTGGGTTCCCAAACTGGCCGGCAGTGGGCGGATGGGAGGTGTAAGGGGCATAGCCAGGGTAGCTCGGTTGCTCAACGGAACAGTGTCTGCTGCACCGACTCCAGGGTCCCAAACTGGCTGTCAGGGGGCAGATGGGGGCTGTAGAATGGAGAGCCAGGGTAGCTCAATTTCTCAACGGAACAGCGCCTGCTGCACCGACTCTGGGTTCCCAAACTGGCCGGCAGTGGGCGGATGGGAGGTGTAAGGGGCATAGCCAGGGTAGCTCGGTTGCTCAACGGAACAGTGTCTGCTGCACCGACTCCGGGGTCCCAAACTGGCCGTCAGGGGGCAGATGGGGGCTGTAGGGGAGGGAGCGAGATCAACTCCGTTGCTTAACAGAACAATGCCTGCTGCACCGACTCCGGGTTCCCAAACTGGCCAGCACTGGGCGGATGGGGGGTCATAAGGGGCGTAGCCAAGCCAACTCAGTTACTTAACCGAACAGTGTCTGCTGCACCGACTCCGGGTTCCCAAACTGGCCAGCAGTGGGCTGATGGGGGTCATAAGGGGCGTAGCCAAGGCAACTCAGTAACTTAACCGAACAATGTCTGCTGCACCGACTCCGGGTTCCCAAACTGGTCAGTAGGGGCAGATTGGGGCTGTAGGGGGGGGGGGGCAGGGCAGCTTGGTTGCTTAATGGAACAACAGCTACTGCACCGACCCTGGAATCCCAAACTGGCCGGCAGTGGGCGGATGGGGGCTGTAGGGGAGGGAGCAAAAGCAAATCAGTTGCTCAACGGAACAGTGCCTGCTGCACCGACTCCAAGTTCCCGAACTGGCCAGCAGGGGGCAGATGGGGGTTGTAGAGGGGGGAGCCAGGGCAGCTTGCTTACTCAGCAAAATAGCGCCTGCTGCACCGACTCTGGGTTCCCAAACTGGCCGGCAGTGGGCGGATGGGAGGTGTAAGGGGCATAGCCAGGGTAGCTCGGTTGCTCAACGGAACAGTGTCTGCTGCACCGACTCCAGGGTCCCAAACTGGCCATCAGGGGGCAGATGGGAGCTGTAGAATGGGGAGCCAGGGTAGCTCAATTTCTCTAAACGCAACAGCGCCTGCTGCACTGACTCCGGGTTCTCGAACTGGCCTATAGGGGGTGGCCAAGGGCTGCAGGAGGAAGCTGAGGTGTCTCGGACAGGGCTGGCCGGGGGAGGAGAGCCTCCAGTGGGCACAGAACCGGCCTTTGATCGGACACAGTGTACACCTTCCATTCCCGGGACTCTTTCCTCATCCCAGTAGGACACCAGGTGCGGCCTTTTTATGGGGCATCAGAACGGTCCAGGGGGGCGGTTGCCCCCATACTCCCCGGCCCAGTTCACTCTCGCCTGGGAGCGTTAGACAGCGGAGGGTGGGGAGCACAGAATTAGGTAAGTATATGATGTCATTCATCACCCCCTAAGAACAACCAACAGTTAACCCCTTGCAGTGGGGGAGGGGTAAAGGTTTCCTTCCCTGGAGTTGAGCTTTAATGGCACTTCTTGTAATAGTTGGGAGAGTACATCTGAAGCTCACGTCTTTCTAATAGGTTTTTGAACATCAGTAGACATTTCTATAACAAAGAGGATCAGTTAAATAAATCGGGGTCAGGGGTGCAGGCTTGTACATGTCCGAAATATCACACGGCTTGATTGAATGCCTGAACAGATGTGAAAAAAAAACAAAAAAAAGATTGCAAGCTTTTCTTTTTTTTTTCTTTTATTCATTGAGACTCCGATCATTTCATCTGTAGAATTTTAATCAGCTTGATCTCCAGCGTGCAGTAATTAACGGTAATGAGCGGAATTAAAATGGTTTGGACCACGTTACATTAAAAAGTATTTGCGGGAGGAAAGTAACTGCTGATTATCCAAGGAAATCTTTTTATGTGAATAAAAAAGATACTTTTTATTTCTTGATTATTCTTTATAATGATTGGTTCACCTACAGGTGTGACTGAGCGCGCACGCGTTTCCAGTGTGTTCCCAACCATCATGTGTAGGCAGGCCTGGGGGGGGGGGGGGGCACCAGTCCTCCTGTAGGGGTCCCGGGCACACAGGGAATCGGTGCGGTCGGGCGGAGGGGTAGTTACAGAAGGAAGCCCTGTGCGGCTCTCTGCAGCAGCTGAAAGCCATTTTCTCCCATTCCTGCCAGCTTTCAGCTGCTGCAGGGAGAGACACAGACCCTGTTCCTGTAATTGCTTCTCCGACACCGATCCCCCTCCCTGTTGTGCCTGCTTCTGACCCCCTCCTTTCCCCGTGTGCCCCCCTTTCACTGTGCCCCCCACCTCTGCAGCGCTGGAAGGCTGCTTTCCTGTCCTGTCAAGAAATAACAAATCGGGAGACACAGACCCTGTTCCTGTTATTGCTTCTCCGACACTAATCCCCCTCCCTGTTCTGCTTGCTTCTGATCCCCCCTTTTCCTGTGTGCCCCCCATTCACTGTGCCACCCCCTCCCTTGCAACCCTGCAGGCTGCTTTCCTGTCCTGTAAAAAACAACAAATTGTAAAAAGTAAAAATTAAACATTATAATAAATTAATTTAAAAAAAATTGTAAAACAAAATAATTGTAAATATTTTTAACATTTTTAAAATAAATTATGTTTTTTTTTAATGTAAAAAACAATTAAAAAGGGGTACCGTATATACTCGAGTATAAGCTGACTTTTTCAGCACATTTTATTATGCTGAAAAAGCCCCCCTCAGCTTATACTCGAGTCAGGGTCCCCATGTACCTTTCTCCAGTGCAGTGCACATGCGCCGCCACCACTCGGGAAAGTCCGTACACGTTCAGCTATTCCCCGGCAGACGGGGCATGCATGGTGACGTGTTGGCACCGGGCGGCGCCATTTTTAAATGTAAGGCATCTCACCGAAAGGTAAGTGAGACTCCTTCGCAGCCCCTGCATCTACAGGAGATTCTCCTGTACTATGCTCGCAGCACTGCATCTCCTGTACTATGCCTGCAGCCCTGCATCTCCTGTACCATCTCCTGTACCATCTCCTTTACCATGCCTGTACCATCTCCTGTACCATGCCTGTACCATGCCTGTATCATCTCCTGTACCATCTCCTGTACCATCTCCTTTACCATGCCTGTACCATCTCCTGTACCATGCCTGTATCATCTCCTGTACCATCTCCTTTACCGTGCCTGTACCATCTCCTGTACCATGCCTGTACCATCTCCTGTACCATGCCTGTATCATCTCCTGTACCATCTCCTGTACCATCTCCTTTACCATGCCTGTACCATCTCCTGTACCATGCCTGTATCATCTCCTGTACCATCTCCTTTACCATGCCTGTACCATCTCCTGTACCATGCCTGTATCATCTCCTGTACCATCTCCTTTACCGTGCCTGTACCATCTCCTGTACCATCTCCTATGCCATGCCTGTACCATCTATGTAACATCTCCTCTACCATCTATGTAACATCTCCTGTACCATCTCCTATACCATGCCTGTACCATCTCCTGTACCATGCCTGTACCATCTCCTGTACCATGCCTGTATCATCTCCTGTACCATCTCCTTTACCGTGCCTGTACCATCTCCTGTACCATGCCTGTATCATCTCCTGTACCATCTCCTATGCCATGCCTGTACCATCTATGTAACATCTCCTCTACCATCTATGTAACATCTCCTGTACCATCTCCTATACCATGCCTGTACCATCTCCTGTACCATGCCTGTACCATCTCCTGTACCATCTCCTGTACCTCGCCTGTACCATCTCCTATATCATGCCCACAGCCCTGCATCTCCTGTACCATGTCCGCAGCCCCTGCACCATGCCCGCAGCCCCTGTTTTGGGTCTTGTGGTGGTCCATTTGGGTCCAGTAGCTGCTGCATTTCCCACCCTAAGCTTATACTCGAGTCAATACGTTTTCAGAGTTTTTTTTGGTAAAATTAGGTGCTTCGGCTTTTATTCCGGTCGGCTTATACTCGAGTATATACGGTAATTCACACAAGTTCGCTGTTATGTTTGTGTCCGCTAATAATGATTTTAGTGTATTTTTTATTAAAAATATTGTCTTGATATATTCGGGGGGGGGGGGGGGCTGTACAGGGCCCCGTGATTTCTAACAGCAGCCCTGTGTGTAGGGTGGACCATTCATTTTAATGCAGCAGTATAGTTGAGGCGGGAACTCAGTATAATCCATAGATAAAGAACTTTTATTGGCTGCATGGTAAAAACAGCAGCAGACCGGCTAATGCGTTTCGGCTATAAGGCTGCATTTACACCCGGGCGTTTTCAAATGTGGAGCAGAATCGCCACGATTCTGCCCCCAATTTCCAAATACTCTGCCAAAATGACAAACTGCACAATACGGATTTCAGATGCCATTTAATTTATTTATGCCACCTAAAAGCGCGGTGCAGTTCCCGAGCGATAAATCACGCTGCAATCATGGCAAACCGCATTGCGCAAATCTTGTTGCCCCCCAAAAAAAGCTCCTGAACCTCTTTTGGGGTGACAAGCTTCACACGATGTGGTTTGCCGCTATTTATAATTAAATTAACTTCTCGTTCACATTCATCTGAAATCACACAATTTCAAAGCCGCATGCCAGGTGCGACTTGGAAGAGATCTGTGTGGCTTCATGCGCAGATGTTTCCGCAAGTCACACCTGAAATCGCCAAAAGTAGTGCAGGCCCTACTTTTTCAAATCGAAGCGGCGCCGCACTGATTTGGACAGTGCTATTACCGAAAATAGGATGCGTCTTGTCATGCGATTTGATTCACTAGAAGAGAAAAACACCTTTTATTTTGTTTTTGGAGTGGATACAGATTACAGCATCTGTCTGTGTCCCCATTGGGGAATTTCCCTTTCACTTGGTCCTCTGGGGACAACCTGTGTATAAGTATACGACAAGGTGTCATTGACACAAAGTAAAGGGAAATCTCCCAAGCAGGGACACAAAAATATAAAACGTCTGGCTAGACGTGGGTTCTGATTTTGGTTGTCATCAAAATTTTTACTTGTCACAGGATAATGAGGTGACAGGAAATCTTCCACTGAGGACACCTGCTCTGATGACAACTAAGTGGGTATTTCCTTTAGCTTTGCAGAGAGTTCCTCTTCCTTCCTTTTCCCAGTTACTGAAACGGAAAGCAAAAAATCACTTCTAACCATAAAAACACCTTTTCTGATCCATCGTACTCCAACTGGTCTACCGCAGCCAAGCAGGTTTTTACCAAAGAGTGATGTTCCTCCAATCCTATGTTAGCACTAGTAAAGTGCAAAGAGTGGTGGCCCTCCAATCCTATGTTAGCACTAGTAAAGTGCAAAGAGTGGTGGCCCTCCAATCCTACGTTAGCACTAGTAAAGTGCAAAGAGTGGTGACCCTCCAATTCTACGTTAGCACTAGTAAAGTGCAAAGAATGGTCGCCCTCCAATCCTACGTTAGCACTAGTAAAGTGCAAAGAGTGGTGGCCCTCCAATCCTACGTTAGCACTAGTAAAGTGCAAAGAGTGGTGGCCCTCCAATCCTACGTTAGCACTAGTAAAGTGCAAAGAGTGGTGGCCCTCCAATCCTACGTTAGCACTAGTAAAGTGCAAAGAGTGGTGGCCCTCCAATCCTACGTTAGCACTAGTAAAGTGCAAAGAGTGGTGGCCCTCCAATCCTATGTTAGCACTAGTAAAGTGCAAAGAGTGGTGGCCCTCCAATCCTATGTTAGCACTAGTAAAGTGCAAAGAGTGATGGTCCTCCAATCCTACGTTAGCACTAGTAAAGTGCAAAGAGTGGTGGTCCTCAAATCCTACGTTAGCACTAGTAAAGTGCAAAGAGTGGTGGCCCTCCAATCCTTTGTTAGCACTAGTAACGTGCAAAGAGTGGTGGCCCTCCAATTCTACGTTAGCACTAGTAAAGTGCAAAGAATGGTCGCCCTCCAATCCTACGTTAGCACTAGTAAAGTGCAAAGAGTGGTGGCCCTCCAATCCTACGTTAGCACTAGTAAAGTGCAAAGAGTGGTGGCCCTCCAATCCTACGTTAGCACTAGTAAAGTGCAAAGAGTGGTGGCCCTCCAATCCTACGTTAGCACTAGTAAAGTGCAAACAGTGGTGGCCCTTCAATCCTACGTTAGCACTAGTAAAGTGCAAAGAGTGGTGGCCCTCCAATCCTACGTTAGCACTAGTAAAGTGCAAAGAGCGGTGGCCCTCCAATCCTACGTTAGCACTAGTAAAGTGCAAAGAGTGATGGCCCTCCAATCCTACGTTAGCACTAGTAAAGTGCAAAGAGTGGTGGCCCTCCAATCCTACGTTAGCACTAGTAAAGTGCAAAGAGTGGTGGCCCTCCAATCCTACGTTAGCACTAGTAAAGTGCAAAGAGTGGTGGTCCTCAAATCCTACGTTAGCACTAGTAAAGTGCAAAGAGTGGTGGCCCTCCAATCCTTTGTTAGCACTAGTAACGTGCAAAGAGTGGTGGCCCTCCAATCCTACGTTAGCACAATAAAGTGCAAAGAGTGGTGGCCCTCCAATCCTACGTTAGCACCAGTAAAGTGCGATGAGAACAATCTTGGTAAAATGCTGCAAGAAAAGTGTGAGAACTTTAAAAATTAGTAAAAATAAGTAAATTTCCCATTCCATATTGCAACAAAATATTCCTTTTTCTACATGATACCATGAACCTCTTTTGCTGGTCCAACATTTTCCAGCTGGTCTACTGCAGCCAAGCAGGTTCTTACCAGAGTGATGGTTCTCGAATCTTATGTTAGCACAAGTGCGATGAAAACAATCTTGGATAATGTCTTTCGGGAAAAGTGTGAGAACTTTAAAATTGAGTAAAAATAAGTAAATTTCCTATTCCACATTGCACCTAAATATTTCTTGTTCTGTGGTAATGCCGTGGAACTTTTTGCCGGTCCGAGGTTTTTCATCTAGCCTACCGCAGCCAAGCAGGTTCTCACCAAAGAGTGGTGGTCCTCCAATTCTACCTTAGCACAAGTAATGTGTGATGAGAACAATCTTAGTAAAGTTCTGCAAGAATAGTGTGAGAACTTTGGAAAGGAGTAAAATATGTAAGTGTCCCATTCCACATTGTACCTACTGTAAATATTTCTTGTTCAAGGCAAATACTGTGGACCTTTTTACCAGTCCAAAGTTTTTCAACTGGTCTACCGCAGCCAAGTAGGTTCTCCCCAAAGAATAGTGGCCCTCCAATCCTATGTTAGCAGAAGTAAAGTGCAATGAGAACAATCTTGGGTAAAATGCTACAAGGAAAATGTGAGGTCTTTAGAAATGAGTAGAATTTATGTAATTTCCCATTCCACATTGTACCTAAATATTTCTTGTTCTATCGGAATACAGTGGACCTATTTGCTGGTCCAACATCTTCCAAATGGTCTACTGCAGCCAAACAGATCCTCACCAAAGAGTGCTGGTCCTACAATCCTACGTTAGCACAGGTGAAGCGCAAAGAGTGGTGGTCCCCCAATCCTACATTTGCACAAGTTAGGTACAAATAGTGGTTGTCCTCCAATCCTACCTTAGCACAAGTAATGTGTGATGAGAACAATCTTAGTAAAGTTCTTCAAGAAAAGTGTGAGAACTTTGGAAATGAGTAAAGATAAGTAAATGTCCCATTCCACATACCTACTGTAAATAGTTTTCGTTTTAGGCAAATATTGTGGACCTTTTTACCAATCTAAAGTTTTTCAACTGGTCTACCGTAGCCAAGTAGGTTCTCGCCAAAGAATAGTGGCCCCCCAATCCTATGTTATTAGAAGTAAAGAATAATATGAGGTCCTTAGAAATGAGTAGAATTTAGTTAATTTCCCATTCCACATTATACCTAAATATTTCTTGTTCTATGGGAATACGGTGGACCTATTTGCTGGTCCAACGTCTTCCAACTGGTGTACTGCAGCCAAACAGATCCTCACCAAAGAGTGCCGGTCCTCCAATCCAACTTTAGCACAGATGAAGTGCAAAGAGTGGTGGTCCTCCAATCCTACGTTCGCACAATTAAAGTACAAAAAAGTGGTGGTCCTCCAATCCTACATTAACACAAGTAAAGTGCAAAAGAGTTATGGTCCCGAGTCCTACATTAGCACAAGCAAAGTGTGATGAGAACATTTAACATGGGTACAAGGTGCTTTAGGGTGGGGGTGGCCCACCCATGTTGATGGCATGTGGCCTGGTATGGATCAGAATGCGCTCGCTTGCCCCCCCCCCTCCCCTTTCCTGGCCTGCCGGGCTGCATGCTAGGACAAGGGTCTGGCCCACACCAATTATTTTTTTTTTCATTTGTGGCGTGGGGTTCCCCTTACAATTAATACCAGACCTGAAGGGCCTGGTATGGATGTGGGGGGGGACCCTACACAGTTTTCTGAATTTTTTTATTGCCAGTATTCTTACATTTCAGCTCTCATTGGATGTTAAGGATGTGGCAGCTGGCTTCCGGCCCTCTCTTTAACAACCAGCTTTTCATCACACAGAATTCAAATAGGTTGATCATTTTTGGACCAAGCCGAATTCAAATCATTTACGAAAATTGGAATTCGTTAGAAAACTAATATATGAAACGAAACTAAATGAATTTCAACAAAATTCATTACTATTTAATTAGGCGATTCAGATGTAACCAAAAATTTGTCAGAATATAAATTTGGACCAAAACAAATTGCACATGTCTACTTGGAGGGTCTAATCCCTAATTCAGATAATTTAGAAGACAAAAATATGTATATTGAAACTTTATTTGCCCTTCCAATGGACAAATATACACTCAAAACTCTTTAAAAATTTCAAACATATCTTTATTATATCAATTTAAAACCCATAATTTAAAAACACATCATTTGACAGAAGACATAAAGTCTACCACAAATCTCCCATCTAAGGAGGCAGAGGATTTGTAGCATGGAGATTCTTCCAGATCAAAAAGTGTAGGTCGACGAGTTTCACAGACAAATCTGCTTCATCAGGACCTCAAATCTCTCATGCAAATATGATTAAACACTACAATGACATCAGAGAAAAGTGCATATAGGTTTACATACGATATAATATACAAAATATATAACAATAATCACATACAGGTGCATCCCATAAAAGTAGAATACTGTATCATCAAAAAGTATTTTTTTTTTCAATATTTCAATTCAAAAAGTGAAATTCATATATTATATATAGATGCGTTACACACAGAATTATATATTTCAAGCATTTCTTTCTTTAAATTTTGATGATTATGGCTTACAGCTACTAAAAACACCCAAAATTTAGTATCTCAGAAAATTAGAATATTACATAAGACCAATAAAAAAAATAATAAAATAGGATTTTTAATCCAGAAATGTTGGCTTACTGAAAAGTATGTCCATGTACAGGATAGTATGCACTCAATACTTGGCCGGGGCTCCTTTTGCATGAATTACTGCATCAATGTGGCGTGGCACTGAGGCGATCAGCCTGTGGCACTGCTGAGGTGTTATGGAAGTCCAGGTTGCTTTGATAACGGCCTTCAGTTCACCTGCATTGTTGGGTCTGGTGTCTCTCATCTTCCTCTTGACAATACTCCACAGATTCCCTATGGGGTTTAGGTCAGGCGAGTTTGCTTGCCAATCAGGCACAGTGACACCATGATCATTAAACCCCACCATGATCATTAAACCAGGTATTGGTAGTTTTAGCAGTGTGGGCAGTGCCAAGTCCTGCTGGAAAATGAAATCAGCATCTCCATAAAGCTGGTCAGCAGAGGGAAGCATGAAGTGCTCTAGAATTTCCTGGTAGAGGGCTGCGCTGACTTTGGACTTGATAAAACACAGTGGACCAACACCAGCAGATGACATGGCTCCTCAAATCATCACTGACTGTGGAAACTTCACATTGGGCCTCATGCAACTTGAATTCTGTGCCTCTCCTCTTCCTCCAGACTCTGGGACCTTGATCTCCAAATTAAATGAAAGGCAACATTTTCCACAGTCCGTGATGCGGGGAGGGGAACCAGGAGAAGGAAAGTGGTGCAGAAAAAAGTGTGATTAAAAATGAGTAAATTTCTCATTCCTGATTGCATCTAAATAACTCTTGCTCTATGAGAATACTGTGGACCGTTTTACCTGTCCAAGATTTTCCAACTGGTCTACCAAAGCCAAGTAGGTTCTCACCAAACAGAGATGACCCTCCAATCTTATGTTAGCACAAATAAAGTGAAATGAGAACAATCTTGGGTAAAGTCTTGCAGGAAAAGTGTGAGAACTTTAGAGTTGAGTAAAAATTTGTGAATCTACCATTCCACGTTCACCTAATCAATTCTTGTCCTACAGGAATACAGCGAAAGGCGGATGCTTTATTAACGCCACCGTGCGCCATTATCATTTTTGTTTAACCAATTTCTGTTGAAAAGTTTCTGTCTGTACAGAATTATCTGTTTTCCTAAATCTGCAAGGAGATCTAAAACAAAAACGACAAACTTTCACATTTTGTAAAAGCGAGAAACAATGCAAATTAGCCCGCTTTGTTTCCCCGCCAGGCACTCGCCGCGCGTTTTAAACGGGAATGTCACTCTTCTTAAAAAGCACGCTTCGCAATTATTTCCCCTCACAGAGTGCGTGTTCTGACAACGAGTGGAAGGGAACAAATATCTTTAGAGAGATCATGTTGGGGGCCAGTCACTCCCAATTACACCCATTCATTACTCTCCCAGGCGCGTACCCCTTCTTGTCAGCTAAATGGCACCTCTCACAATAGCGCCGGGAAGGAATAATTGATCGCTCTGTAATTACACATGATTGCAATGACCCTAATAAACGGCAACGGGCGAATGAATGCAATTATAATTTTGTTTGCGTGTTATTAGTTTTAGCTGGATTTTTATCAGCCGTGGCTATCTTATCATATTTCTGAGACAGTAACAAAGCCGATGATAAATTCTGGTCTTTGTTGTCAGCTCCGCGCACTGAAAAACGGAAATTTTTGGCTTTGACGTCAAGGCTTGACCTGAGTTAGCTAAACTTCCGCCATTTTGTATTGAGGTGTGGTCTTAATATGTTGGATGGTTGCTTTGGTAAATGACCTGGGTTGGCAGCTGTGAACCGGAGCAGAGCTTCTGTCCATGGCAGGGGTCTCCAAACTTGGCAGTATGAAGGTCACATTCTATATTGTATTTGACAAATATTCTCAACCAAAATCAGTGTTATAAACGAAGGAATGAAATTCAAATGAATGAACGCCTTTTTTCTGGAGTTTTTTTTTAATTTTATTTAAAAGATGTGCTTTAAGATCACATTAAAAAAAAAAAAAACATCATAACAAAGCAAAAAAGGTGATCCCATTAGGACCCCTTAGGCCCCCTTTTACACTTGTGCGTCTTCTCCTGCTACTTGGGACTGCAAAGTCGCATGACAAGACGTACCCCATGATTTCCAATGAGTTCCATTCATATCTGTGCAACTTCACAGTTGTCGCACTACTTTGGTCCAACTTTGATGCGACTTGAGGTCCATAGACTTTAAGATTACACAGGCATTGCTTCAAGTTGCATGAAAGTCACAAGACTTTCGGGTCATATAAGTGTGAAAGGGGCCTTTCACTGTATCAGAATCCCTCCTTACATTAGAGTCTCCTTACATCACAGTACCCATTAAAATCCCACTTTTATCAGGGTCTCCATCAGAGTCCCCCCTTACATCAGAGGGCCAGATAAATAGAATGCTCCTTACATTGGTGATCAGTGGGAAGAATGCTCCTTACATTGGTGATCAGTAGGAAGAATGCCCCTTACGTTGGTGGTCAGCGGAAGAATGCCCCTTACGTTGGTGGTCAGCGGAAGAATGCTCCCTACATTGGTGGTCAGTGGGAAAAATGTCCCTTACATTGGTGATCAGTGGAAGAATGTTCCTTACATTAGTGATCAATGGGAAGAATGTCCCTTACATCGGTGATCAATTGGAAGAATGCCCCTTACATTGGTGATCAGTGGGAAGAATGCTCCTTACATTGGTGGTCAGTGGGAAGATTGTCCCTTACATTGGTGATCAGTGGGAAGAATTCTCCTTACATTGGTGGTCAGTGAGAAGAATGTTCCTTACATTAGTGATCAGTAGGAAGAATGTTCCTTACATTTGTGATCATTTGGAAGAATGCTCCCTACATTGGTGATCAGTAGGAAGAATGTCCCTTACATTGGCGATCAGTGGGAAGAATGTCCCTTACATTGGTGGTTAGTGAGAAGAATGCTCCTTACATTGGTGGTCAGTGGGAAGAATGCTCCTTACATTGGTGATCAGTGGGAAGAATGTTCCTTACATTGGTAGTCAGTGGGAAGAATTCTCCTTACATTGGTGGTCAGTGGGAAGAATGTTCCTTACATTGGTGATCAGTGGGAAGAATGTCCCTTACATTGGTGGTCAGTGGGAAGAATGTCCCTTACATTGGTGATCAGTGGGAAGAATGTCCCTTACATTGGTGATCAGTGGGAAGAATGTCCCTTACATTGGTGATCAGTGAGATGACTGTCCCCTACATTGGTGGTCAGTGGGAAGAACGCTTATTACATTTGTGGTCACTTGGAAGAATGTTCCTTACATTGGTGGTCATTTGGAAGAATGTTCCTTACATTGGGGGGTCAGTACGAAGAATGCTCCTTACATCGGTGATCAGTGGTAACTTATACAGAAGTCAGAAATTGCTCATTGCTCAAGGAACCCCTAGCATCTCCTGGAGGAACCCTAGGACTCCACAAAATTCTGGTTGAGAATGGCTGCATTATTCTCTCCAGATTTAAAATCAGGGTGTACATTGGATGTGGGCCAATAAAGACAGACTCAAGCAGGTGTCTAGTTTAGGCCTCGGACTGTTTGTATTAAAAGAAGAGAAGAGAAAGTGAGGGGAGATCATTATTTAGTGTAAATCAGGCTGAGAACGGTGTAATAATGTGTATTCTGTTTGCTGGAAGGCGATGAATTACAGAGGAGTACATCTCTGTTTGCATAACAAGATCCAACAGCGCGAGCGATGCATTGTAGAGTGCGTGCACTATAACCTCCGGGCCTTCATTTCCCTGCTTCCTATTTATCAAATCAACGAGCAAAGCAAAGTCATGATTAAAGATGCCAGCACTGGCAGGCAGTAGCATACCTAGACTATCTGACACGCAGGGGAAATCATTTATTTTAACACTCCTACCCCCAAACATGAGATAACTGATTCGTATTGTGAAACACACACATAGGCAGAGATTTTCTAAAACTGGAGAGTGCAAAATCTGGCGCTAGCCAATCAGCTTCTAACTTCAGCTTGGTCAATTAAAGCATAAGTAAAGCCAAAGCTTGTTTCGCTGTACTTCTCCTGTGGAACGCAGGAGTGCAGTCCGTTCTGCACTCCTGTGACCAGTTTTCAGCAGACCGCAGTGTGAAGCCCGCTGTCAGCTAACATCACAGAGCTGGTCCAGGCTGGGGCAGGATCACGACGAAGAAGTCGGGATCTGCCAAAATGCCTGGACCGGCAACCAGCTCAACATCTCAGCGACCTGCTGAGGGCCTGAGCCAGCTGCTCCCTCCCCCTCCTCAACCCAGTGCTTCAGTGAGCAAGAGTAGGGGGGGGGGTTCTTCATTCACTATGGACTATCTGTGATTGTCACATTTGCTTTACAGTTTTTCTCACTTAGTTATTACTATGTTTCATGTTTATTATCATGTGTTTCTAAATTTTAATTTCAATTTTTATAGCGCTGCACTTTTTAGGTGTGTATATTGTTACAGGATGTCTTCTGTTGTGCTTGCTGCTTATATCCATCAAAATTTCCGCTAGACCAATAACCGCAGTATTTTTAGAATTTTCCCTTTAGTGCTAAAATATGCACTGTCACTGTACTAATGACACTGGCTTGGGGTTAACATCAGGGGCGATCAAAGGGTTAAACGTGTGCCTGAAAAGTGCTTTACTACCGTGGAAGAGGTGCTTGTACTAGGGGAAGGCATGGATCCATTTTCCTGCTTAGCAGAGACGCAAGATCTATGCCTTCTGTACCAACAGAACAGCGATCTGCCTTGTTAACATAGGCAGACCGCCATTCTGGCCATGTACCGAAACATCAACGGGTGCCGGCGCTATACATGGAGTCCGCCATACCCACCGATCAGCTCCTGCTGTATCTAATCACAGCAGACCGTGGACGGAGCGCGCCCCAGACTCGGAAGTGCAGCATCACGTACTAGGTATGTGATTCTGTGCAGAAGACCCGCCTTGCCGCCGTATATATACAGTATATATAGAGCCGCCTTGCCTCCGTATATATACAGTATGCAGCATCACGTACTAGGTACGTGATTATGTGCAGCAGACCGCCGGCGGCACGCACCCCAGACCCGGAAGTGCACCATCACGTACTAGGTTCGTGATTCTGTGCAGCAGAGCCGCCTTGCCACCGTATATTTACAGTATACGTTCGGCAAGACGTTCAATAAAACCTTTTGTTTTTTATACCTATATACCTTATCCTATACCCAGGGATGTCATTGCCTGGTCTCTGTGCTTGTCCATGCAATGCAGGCAGATCATGGCTGGTGAGAGGGGGTCAGCAGGGTGCTATATAAAGCATCCTAAAAACATCACAGCACCCTGTCCCAGTACTCCTGTCAAGAGCCATCAGCTAAGATGCAAGTAGTGGGCTGGCTCTTGGGAGGAGTTATGCAAATATCAAAATGCCCTGATGGGGGGATGTCAGTTTCGAAGAGTGGGTGTTCCTAGGCAGGCTGTATTTGCATAGGGACCTCCCTAGGTAACAACCACATGTGATGCTGATTCTGAATGGGAGGGTCCGGTTTATTAAAATCATCTGGTGCGCATTAAAATCATATATGTGACTGCTTTATGTATGCCTCTATGGTGGCTCATGATCTACAGTATATGCTAGAGAGTTTGGTATGCATGAATCCTGTGAAAGAAGGTAGGTGGAGATAGTATTTAAGACTTTAGGGAGAATTTGTATATATGGTTGCTGGGGGACATGGCATAAAAGGCTATAAGGGTATAATATGTCAGTGGAAACATAGTATATAAGGCTATAAGGGCCCTGATATACAGTATATGGCTACAGAATAGGACATGATATATATGTTGGAGTGCATGGTATAGATTGATGCTGTTAAAGGTAGATGGGGGGCATGGTATATACAGAATGTTTGGGGACAATTAGCCTTGGAGCTGAGATATTGAGATCGGTCCTCATTGAGATGGTGATCACTCATACTGGAGAAAGCCCTTAATGATTTAGTGAGCAGGGAAATGCCCCCTTACATTGGTGCTGGTAAGTGGGTGAATACCCTCTTACATTAGTGATTAGTGGAGAAATGCACCCTTATATTGGTGATTAGTGGAGAAATGCACCCTTATATTGGTGATTAGTGGAGAAATGCACCCTTATATTGGTGATTAGGGGAGAAATTCACCCTTATATTGGTAATAGGTGCAGAAATGCACCCATGCATTGGTGATTAGTGGAGAAATGCACCCTTATATTGGTGATAGGTGCAGAAATGCGCCCATACATTGGTGATTAGTGGAGAAATTCACCCTTATATTGGTGATTAGTGGAGAAATGCACCCATACATTGGTGATTAATGGACAAATGCCCCCTTACATTGGTGATTAGTGGACAAATACCCCCTTACATTGGTGATTAGTGGAGAAATGCACCCATACATTGGTGATTAGTGGAGAAATGCACCCATACATTGGTGACTAGTGGAGAAATGCACCCATGCATTGGTGATTGGTGGAGAAATGCACCCATACATTGGTGATTAGTGGAGAAATGCACCCATACATTGGTGATTAGTGGAGACATGCACCCACACATTGGTGAATAGTGGACAAATGCCCCCTTACATTGGTGATTAGTGGACAAATACCCCCTTACATTGGTGATTAGTGGAAAAATGTACCCATACATTGGTGATTAGTGGAGAAATGCACCCATACATTGGTGATTAGTGGAGAAATGCACCCATACATTGCTAATTAGTGGAGAAAAGCATCCAAACATTGGTGATTAGTGGAGATATGTACCCATCTATTGGTAATTAGTGGAGATATGCACCCATACATTGGTGATTAATGGACAAATGCCCCCTTACATTGGTGATTAGTGGACAAATACCCCCTTACATTGGTGATTAGTGGAGAAATGCACCCATACATTGGTGATTAGTGGAGAAATGCACCCATACATTGGTGACTAGTGGAGAAATGCACCCATGCATTGGTGATTGGTGGAGAAATGCACCCATACATTGGTGATTAGTGGAGAAATGCACCCATACATTGGTGATTAGTGGAGACATGCACCCACACATTGGTGAATAGTGGACAAATGCCCCCTTACATTGGTGATTAGTGGACAAATACCCCCTTACATTGGTGATTAGTGGAAAAATGTACCCATACATTGGTGATTAGTGGAGAAATGCACCCATACATTGGTGATTAGTGGAGAAATGCACCCATACATTGCTAATTAGTGGAGAAAAGCATCCAAACATTGGTGATTAGTGGAGATATGTACCCATCTATTGGTAATTAGTGGAGATATGCACCTTTACATTGGTGGCGAGTGGGCAGATGCCCTCTTACATTGGTGGTGGGTGGACAAATATCCTCTTACATTAGTGATTAGTGGAGAAATCCATTCATACATTAATAGTAAATAGAGAAATACCCCCTTACAATGGTGATCAGGTGGGAAACACCCCTTTACATTGGTGATTAGTGGAGAAACGCCCCCTTTCATTGGTAGTAGATAGAGAAATGCCCCCTAAATTGATGATGAGTGGAGAAATGCATACTTGCATTAGTGGTAGGTGGACAAATGCCACTTTACATTGGTGATTAGTGGAGAAATTCCCATATACATTAGTAGTAAGTTGAGAAATACCCCTTTACATTGGTGGTGGTTGGCCAAATATCCCCTTACAGTTGTGATGGGTGGAGAAATGCCCCCTTATATTGGTGGTGATTGGAGAAATGTCTCCTTACTTTGGTGCCAATGGAAGAATGTAGACAGCTAAAAATATTTTTAGATACAGTGAGAAGAGAGCGGATGTCCTTCTTCTCCCTTGAGTGAAGTTGGTGGTAAAATGATATAGGTGCCATCAGACAAGAGATAAATTCAACACTATTCACTGATCAGGAAAGCTCTACCAACCTCTAAAGGAACTCTAGTGGTCATCGGGACCCTGGCTGAGCAAGGCTACTTTAGAAAAAAGTTCTGTTTACTTCCTGGGCAAGCAGATGAGGACTTCTGCATTCGCTTTGGTAAATACTTTTTCATACTGCCTTGGGTTTCACTTAATTGAGCCCTATGTAGTGCACCACATTATTTTATTGTGCTTTACAGCAGTAAGATCGGCTGAACAGGACTGGCAAGTCATTAATTCGAATCTCTGAATTTCTAGTACAGAACACAATATCTTCAGCCTTGTGAGGGCAGCAAAAGCTTACATTCACACAGCCATTTCCACAAATGACTTGGCTTTATTGATAGATAGCTGAATGTTGTGAGCAAGTGAATTACCACAAATGGAAAGGAATTTATGAAATAACAAAGATTTGTCCTAGGCAGTGGCAGTGCTGAAAAGTTTGACGTCTCCTCCGTGATTGTGTTTGCAGACCGTAATGACAGGGATCACTGTATTTATACAGTATATTCAGACACTTCAGTACTCCGATACATCGCTTACCGGAGAGATAATAATACGAAATCTTACAAATAACACCACAAATGATGCCACAATTTTGTGATTAGGTGATCACATCAATAGCACAATACAATCATGTTTGTCCCAGAGAAATTGTACTCAGAAGCACAATGTGAATAGCACTGAATGCTTATTTTATTAGGCATAGAACTACAAATTGGCTGATAGCAACTTTTGCAAAAAAAAAAAACAGGTAAAAGTTTCAATAGATTATTAAAGGTAAAGGAGGCCCTATGTTATGGAGTACTGAAAACGGCAAATGGTAAATAGTTGCTGTATTTACCATAGGCAGGTCCCTGGCTGTCCCATGTAATTGTTGCTCCACTACGGGGGCCTATACAAGTACAGGACCATCCAAGGGTCTACAAAAGAACAGGGTTGTCTACTGACCTACAAAAGTAAAGGACTGTCTGGGGGCCTACAAAAGTACTTACAGGACTTTCTAGTGGCTTACAGAAGTACAAGGATGTTCAGTGGCCTATAGACATACTGGGCTTCTTAGGGGGCCTATAGAAGTACAGGGCTGTTCAATGGTCTACAGAAGTATGGGGCTATTCCATGGCCTATAGACATACAGGGCTGTCTAGGGGCCTAGAGAAGTACAGGGCTGTCTAAGTGCCTACCGTAGTACAGGACTGTTCAGTGGCCTACAGAAGTACAGGACTGTCCAGTGGCCTACAGAAATACAGGGCTGTCTAGGGGCCTACAGAAGTACAGGATTGTCTTGGAGCCTACAGAAGTGAAGGGCTGTCTTGAAGGGGCCTATAGAAGTACAGGACTGTCCAGTGACCTACAGATGTACAGGGCTGGCTAGGGGTCTACAGAAGTGCAGGGCTGCCTTGAGGCCTACAGAAGTACAGGGCTGCCTTGGGGCCTACAGAAGTACAGGGCTGCCTTGGGGCCTACAGAAGTACAGGGCTGCCTTGAGGCCTACAGAAGTACAGGGCTGCCTTGGGGCCTACAGAAGTACAGGGCTGCCTTGGGGCCTACAGAAGTACAGGGCTGCCTAGGGACCTACAGAAGCACATGACTGTCTAGGGTCCCACAGAAGTACAAGGTTGTCTTGGGGCCTACTGAAGAACAGGTCTATCTAGCAGGCTACAGAAGAACAGGTCTGTCTAGGAGCCTAAAGAAGAACAGGTCTGTCTAGGGGCCTACAGAAGTACAGGTCTGTCTAATGACCTACAGAAGTACAAGGCTGTCTTGGGGCCTACAGAAGTACAGATCTGTCTAGCAGCCTACAAAAGTACAGGTCTGTCTAGGGGCCTAGAGGAGTACTGGTCTGTCCACGGGCCTAAGGAAGTATAGGGCTGTCCAATGGTCTACTTCCTAAATTTCCACTCACCCCACAGACATCACAGACCTGTGAGTTGTCTGTTAAACACGTGTAGAGGTTGTGGGCTAGGAACACTCTGCTACACTATCCCCCTTGTCCATGGCAGCACCAACCCATTAAGTGGTTTGGAGTATTTGCATTGTAGGGCTTGCAGTTCTTTGTAGTTCCAGGTTAAGGCTTCAACAGTCTAGCTGAACACGAGGGTCCATGTAACATGAAAGCCCAGGTCACCTAAAGCCCTTGTTGCCTTTAGATCATTGCTGGATGTCTTGTAATTTAAGGCTCGTAGCTATGGAAGCCCACTTGGGGAAACCAAACACGATTCCACAGAATTCTCAGCTACATTCTTCCTTTACAAGTTACACCGTTCTCCACCCTCCTGGGCTCTACCCACCCTACATATATCTGGAACCAGAAGGGCCCTACATATATCTGGAACCAGAAGGGCAGGACCAACAGGTCATGTCTTTTAAGGGAGGGGCCCATAACTAGGGAAGCCCACATGGGGGAACTGAACAGGGTTCCACTAAATTCTCAGCTTCATCCTTCCTCTTCAAGAGACCCAATTCTCCACCATCCAAGGCAATGAACGGTCCCTTGGTTTTATTATATACAATGAGGGGCTATTACCTTGCATTGTATGTGGAGGAGGCAGGTGTGAGCTGCCTCTTGCACCTTATAGTGGAGGCTACAGGGGACCGATTGCACAGCTAAAGCAAGGAAAAGGGTAAGTTCTACACCTTATTTCTCTACTTCTAGGCAAAAACAAGCATTTTAACCTTTGCAGTGTGGGGGAGCCCCAGTGCAAGGATAGTTTTTTCTTGTGCCTGGATTTGGGCTTTAAAAGGTGGCGGGAAAGATTTTAGAGCTACTTTAGGGCAGCTAAGAGAGAAAATGTATTAATGAAAATGCATAGTTAAAATAAATCTGTCTCAGAATCTGTCGCCTTGCTCCTGATTAGCATTGCCTTGCTGTACATCAGACACTCCTGCCAGACTCAACTGCCAGACCCTTAATACAACAGGCTTGCTGGCGTGAACTACACAAAGGACTTGTTTGGTCCGGGACATATTGTCCTCCCTGCCTCTTTGAAGTAGGATGATGTGACATTGTCCTTTCCTGCCTGAAGCCACTCATGTACTGCAAATAGGTTGTAATGATTGCACATCTCTATCTGTATATATATATACACCAAATAATCACCCCATCGGGTCCGTCTAAGGGAGGAGGAAACCATAGGTGGATTTATGAAATGCACCTACTAGTGTGCTAACCACCGTACTCCTAGAATATTTGGATATATCAGAGAATTCTGGCTATCAAGCTAGAACAAGTTGCCTTTATAGCATAAAAAGCGTTGCTCTTGCGGTGACTGAGAGGCTGGACACTTAATCTTAGATAAACGTGTGAATATATGTACATTTCGGATGCTATATATAAATACTGAGGGATTGATATCTATTCTATGTGTCGCCACAATCTGCCACCTCCTGAGTCATTAAAAAGGAAATACCGGTCTGTTATGGTCTCTGGCCCTGAGGAAGCCTTGAGCGAAACGCGTCGGCTTGCTGGGGACCTACATTGACCGCATTCCACCTGAGACCTATCTTCCATCCTACACAGGCTTTTGGTTTTTCCCTTATGGGATGTATTTCTATGTTCAATGACTCTTACCAATTGATTTTATAGGAATTCTTTCTATGTGTTTTGTCCTTGTGAACATGTGCATTATCGCCCATGTTTTTTACTCTGAAATTCAATAAAATGTAACTTGTTTTTTATAGAAGTTGGTTTTGTGCGTGATCCTTCTACTCCCACTGGCCCACAAAGCCCTATCTTTCTCTATCCCTTTTCTTGTCAAAATCTCTAATCAAGACACACCAAAATCCTGCTGATTGGACAGGGACGGAGCAGAAGTTAACTGATGAGATCTTTGGTCTACTCGCATCACTCTCTTCTCCTGTAAACACACTTCCAAGTCCATGCATCAGATCCCTACAGACAATTACAGGCCTAACATTGGGCATAGCAGAGGGCAGCAAAAAGCCGCTATACGTATATGCAAGGACCCCTTTCTTTTTAAAGCGAGGGCTGAAACCCCAAGAATATCATCCCAAGACATGAAAAATTGCACAAAATTTTATTTTCTCGCAAGGAGTTCCTCTGTTATCATTTTGTAGATAGATTGTACTGACCCGGAGGAGAAATGCAGGAAATTAAGCCTGGGGATTGCAGGAGATACAAAAAGCTGCATGTCAGTGTTTTTGGACGCAGGACCTTGATAGCTGATCTTGGGTGTGATCTCCCAATGAACCGTAGTGGGCTGAGTGTATGACATGGTCCTTGTGCTGTTCCTGTATCAGCACTACATCTCCTGACTCATCAGCGCTGGAGTAATGGAGTGGAACAGGCAGAGGTGAATGGTAATTACTTATCGAGTTGCTGGGCTCCAGATGTAAGTTAAACGCAGATAAGAAATAAAAGAAAAGTGAAGCTGTGGAAATTGTGAGAGGTTTGGAGCTATCGATCATTGTTTGTTACAAGTAGAACTTTTCTGTGGAATCCGGACCCTGTACTTTCTTAAAGTTGAAGCTTAATCTGCTTATATTTCGCCTTCCTTGATTCCTCCCTCCCCCCTCATCGACACGCTAATGAAAATTTTCATTAGAATCATGTCACTACGCCTAAGACAAGAGCGGTGGCTCATCTTAGGACTAGAGACGTGTTGCTCGAATGCCAAGCTATGTATTGCCTTGCCATTTAGGCCAGCAGTGATCCTACCTGTGGCTTCTGCAGTGAACTTACCTGTGTCCTCTGTGCCTGCCTCCAGTCCTCAGTGTCCCCCTTGCCTCTTTGACTGCCCGTGTTCATTGTACCACTGCCCCTCTTGTTCCCCAGTGTTCCTGTGCCAGTGAGTGCCAAGAGCTCCACTGTGCCTCTCAAATATGCTCCACTGTTCACTGTGTTTCCAGTGGGTTCCTGTGTCTCCAAGTGTACTCCTATGCCCCTAGGTGCGCCCCGTATCTCTAGTAAACCCCTGTGTCCCAAGGTGTGTTCCTATGTCTTCAAGTGTACCCTGTGCACCCCTGTGTCTCTAGTGCTGCTATGCCTCCATGTGCACTCCTGTGCACTCCTGTGTCTCCAGGTTTTCTCCTATGCTTCCAAGTGCCCCCTGTGTGCCCCTATGTCTAAATGTGTACCTCAAGTTGCTAAGTGAACCCAGTGTCTCCAGGGCACCTCTCCACCTCCAGGACACTCCAGAATGCCCTGTGTCTCCAGGTATGTCCTGTGTGTCATTGTGTTTCCAGTGCACCCCTATGTGCTCTTGTGTCTCCATGTGTGTCCCAGTGCACTCAATGTTGTCAAGTATGTCCTGCGTACCCAAGTGATTCTAGTGAGCCCCTTTGCGCCATGTGATTTCAAGAGTGCTCCAGTGTTTCCAAGTGTGCTCCTATGCCTCCAGGCATGTCCTGTACACCCCTCTGTCCCCAGTGAGCCCCTGTGCCTCAAACTGCACCCCAAGTGCCAATGTTTCTCCAGTGCACCTGTGTGCTCCTGTGCCTCTAATTGTGTCCCCGTGTGCCCGAGTGGACCCTGTGAATTCCAGTGTCTCCAGTGAGCACATTTGCGCCCTGTGATTTCAAGCATGTCCCTGTGTCTCCAAATGGGCTCCTATACTTCAATGTGCACCCTGTTCTCCATTGAGCCCCCTTGTCTCAAAATGTGTCATGGGTTGCGGTGCACCCTGTGTCTCTAAGTATGCCTTGTGTGCCACTGTGTCTCCAATGCATCCCTGGGTGCATCTATGTCTCCAAGTGTGTCCCAGTGTCCCTGATGTTGCCAAGTATATCCTGTGCACCGCATTGTCTCTAGTAAGTCCATTTGCATCCTATGTTTTCAAGTGTGCCCGGTCTCTCCAAGTGTGCTGCTATGCCTTCAGGAGTTCCCTTAGTGCCTATGTGTCTCCATTGAGCTCCTGTGTTTTAAAGTGTGCTTGGTGTTACCAAGTGTGTCCTATGTGTCTAGTTTCTCCTGCGCACTCCTGTGCCTCCGGGTGTGTGCTGTGTGCCCCTGTTTCTCAAAGTGTGCCTCATGTTGCCTAGTGCACTCAGGGTGTGCTCTGTGTTTTCAAGTATGCCCTGTGTGCCACAGTGTCCCCAGTACACATATGTGTACTCCTGTGTCTCCAAGTGTGTCCAGTATGCCTGATGTTGCCAAGTATACCCTGTGCACACCAGTGCCTCCAGTGAGCTCCTTTACACTCTGTGTTTTTCAAGTGTGCCTCTGTGTCTCCAAGTGTGCTCCTATGCTTCCAGATGCACTCTCTCGCCCCTGTATCTCCAAGTGCACCCTGTGTTGCCCTATGTTTCCAAGTATGCCCTGTGTTCCACTCTGTCTCCAGTACACCCCTGTGTGCTTCTTTGTCTCCAAGTGTGTCTCACTGTGCCAAATGTTGCTAAGTATGTCCTGTGCACCTCATTATCTCCAGTAAACCCCTTTGAGTCCTGTGTTTTCAAGCATACACTGTCTCTCTCATTGTGCTCCTATTTCTTCAGGTGTGCCTTTAGTGCCTTTGTGTCTTCAGTGAGCCCCTTTGTCTCAAAGTGTGCCAAATGAGTCCTATGCGCCGAGTGTTTCCTGTGTGCCACTTTGCCTCCAAGTGCACCCAGTATGACCTGTGTCTCCAAGTATGCCTTTGTGCCCCTGTGTCTTCAGGGGTGTCCATATTCCTCCAGATGCACTCTCTGCACCCCTGTATCTCAAAGTGAACCCCGTGTTACCCTGTACTTCCAAATATGCCCTGTGTTCCACTCTGTCTCCAGTACACCCCTGTGTGCTCCTGTGTCTCCAGGTGTGTCTCAGTGTGCCTGATCTTGCCAAGTATACCGTGTGCACTCGATGTCTCCAGTGAACCCCTTTGTGCTCTGTGTTTTCGTGTGTGCCCCCATGCCCCAAAGTTTGCCCTGTGTAACTCTAGGACACCCATGTCTCCATGCAGCCTCTGGTAGGCTCCTGCAGTCATTTGTACCATCCATCTCTCAGTGAATACAGGCCCCCAGTCCATGAAAAATACCATGGATATTACATTCCTGTATTGTTTTGTGCATTTTGTAATGATTTAGTTGTCACGCATTTACCTGGGGAGGTGGGAAAATAAATATCCAGCAGCAAATCCTGGCGCCTGTGAATCCATTGTTGTCTCCTTTTTTACGTGTGTGTTCATAAATGACTCCGATTATTCTGCTTTGAAAATGCGATGAGCTTTCATTTCAAATTGTTTCTTCATTCTTCTCCTGCTCCGTCCTATTAGCAAACTTTGTTTTTATCTCCTCTTCCTGTGTTCGGCTGTTCAAGGGCAGCTAAGCAAGGACGCAGCCCTGTCTCACTGGCTGTCATCTCAACAGTTTTACAGATGTAAGAACAAAGAATCAATTAAAATCAGTTTAATGGGCTGTGAAAACGTTGAGGGTTGATTTTTGAGAGGAGGGTGCCGCACATGCTAATGATGTGGAAAGGTAGGTGGCTGCATTTAAGTCTACCTGTAGAGGCAGACAATGGCGCCCTGACTCGCAGTGGAGCAGCGTGATGCCGCAAACATCCAGCGGCGTGATTGTACGGATGCCTAAGCACAAAGAAAACACTTATTACGATGACATTGAAGAGCCATCCATTCACACCGGCTTAAGTGAAATATTTACAGAGGAAAGAAACAAACAAAAGCTTCTGTACCGTTGCTAATAGTGGCACCGTTTCCATTCCTAAATACAATGTATTTGTCTTGGTTTCTGAAGATGGAGGTGCTAATTGTGTTAGTGAATTGACCTCTGAAATCAGGTACTTAGAATCATTTGATGTCTGTGCATCCCCCCCAGACTACCCCCTCCTTCCCCTGCTGCTCCTTTATATAGACCAGTGTTCCTCAACAACCAGACTTTGGTCCACTGCCAGGCTGCCGCCTCCCGCCTCCTAGGCCTCTCTCTACCTGCAGAAGACCTAACCTCTCACAGTGCCCCCCAGTTCCCGTAGTGCCACCTAACTTCCTATAGTGGCCAACCATTTCTCTAAATCTCCCACAGTGCCCTCAGGCCCCTTAAAAGCCCTCAGCCCCTACCTTGCCCCCCAGCCCCTTGCAGAACCTCCAGCTCCCCATAGTACCTTCAACAGTGCAATCAGACCCCTTGAGAGCCCTCAGGCCCTACAGTGCCCCCAGCCCCCTTCAGAGCCTCAAGTCCCATAGTGCCCCCAACTCCAACAGAGTCCTAGTCCCTCATAGTGCCCCCAACCTCCAAAAGGGTCCTAAAGTGCCCCTAAGGTCCTACAGTGTACTCCATTCTACCACAGGGCCTCTGGAAAGCGCCCAGCCTCCTGGAGAGACCAACAGCTTCTTCCAGAGACCCCACTCCCCACAGTTGTTCCTAGCTCCCTCTAGAATTCCCTACAAAGCCACCAAGTCTGCTACAGAATCCCTAAACACCCTTCAGAATTTCCATCACCCCACAGTGACACCCAGCCACATCCAGAGCCTATTTTGTAGCCTCATATTTTAAGGCCTCATTGGCACAGGTATAGCGCATGGGGATGTACACGTTTCATGAGGACCCTGTTTGCCCACACTGAGATGCACAGGTGTTCCATACATCCCTATGCAGACAGTCCTATTCACATTAATTGGGATGCAGCAGCTGCACAGACAAAGCCACTGCTCCCAGTTTGACAACTGTGTACAGCCTGAATGCAGACAGTGCACCCACAGCCAGGGCAGCCATCAGACATTTTGGGGCCCCTTACATAGCTTTAGGCCTGGGCCCCTCCGGACCTGACCACCAACATTCTGCAGCTGTAGCTGTCCTACCAAATCCGCCCACTGGCCATCCCACCGAGTCCTTCAGTGCACCCACTTCTATTTTAACACTCTTACAACTTAATAAATGAAAATGAATCCAATCCATCAAAGAGACATGCCCGTAAATCCAGCAAAGAGACAGCCTCATATTTTCAGCAAAGAGACAGCGCAATCCAGCAAAGAGGCATTCCTTCAGCTTCATCTGCTTACTCTGCAGCCACCATGCTTAAACAATTGCTAGTTACTACAGCAACAACAACTCGGTCTCTTTGGTTGGGGCCTGGGCGGCCGGGCCCCTTAAATTGCCTGGGCCCCCTACATGTGTATGGGCTGTCCCCCCCTGATGGCTGCCCTGCCCACAGCCGCTGCTTCCCAATTAACCTGAATGGGAATGCCTTCATGGGGATGCACGGAACACCTGTGCATCCCTGTGTGGGCAAATACTGCCCTCCTGGAACACCCGTGCATCCTCGTTCTGGAAAACATGGCCCTCATTGAACATCTGTGCAGTGAACTCCTGTGTCTCAAAGTGTGCTACCTGTTACCAAGTAAGTCCTATGTGCCCTGTGTTTCCTGTGCGCTTCTCTGCCTCCAGGTATACTCTAGTGCGCCTGTGTGTCCAAGTATTCCCTTTGTGCCATGTCTCTAAGTGTGCTCATATGCTTCCAGATGTACCCCATTCACCCCTGTATCTCAAAGTGCACCCCGTGTTGCCCTGTGTCTCCAAGTACCTGTATTTTACCCTGTCTCCAGTACACCCCTGTGTGCTCCTATGTCTCCAAGTGTGTCCCAGTGGGCCTGATATTGCCAAGAACACCCTGCACACACACCACATTCACACGGGTGTACTATAGGGTACATATGTGCGAGGTCTTTGTTTGCCCACATAGAGATGCACAGGTGTTCCATGCATCCCAATGCAGGAAGTCCCATTGATGTCAATTGGAAGGCAGCGGTTGCACGAACACTGATTGGATGTGTAAAAAGTCAGCAAAGCATCACCTCATTCACTAAAATAAGGGATAATTCTCTTACAAAGAGCAAACTCCATTGCAAAGTTACCAGCCTATTTACTTATAAGTCAACCTTTTAGTGCTTAGAGTCTTGCATGAATCCAGTTCTGACAGGGTCTCTTTAACGTGGATTAGCACTGCACAAATAATGCTCAGCATGCTGACCACAAACTTTACTTGCATATGCTTCCCCTAAAGACTGGACAACTCGGTTTGCTGCCAAGGCAGTGCTGCTCCGGTGCAAACAAGAGCATTGCACACAGAAAGGGAGGAAAGGGAAGGCAGCAGATTGCAGTGAACGGAGTATAGACTTTCCTGCAAGAGCTTCCTATAGTGGCTGTCTGCAGGCCCAGTCTCTGTGCCAGAACCCAATAAGTGATTATGATTATCAGTGGCTCTACGCCAGTAACCTTGTTAAACCTTTCTGCAGAAAATGTTTAATTAATACGAGGTTTGCATATTTTGGGTATTCCCGGTGACAACCATCTTGCTTTATGATCGGAATTCCTCTGGAGTCATTAGGAGAAAATGAGGATATTAAGTGAAGCCGTGTGTTCTCTTGGCAGCCAAGAGATCTTTTTACTTTGTGAATATGTATTACCTCCCTGTAATGAACCATTATAAAGGGAATTTTACAGGAAGTAGAACACCTGTGTAAAAAGGCTGTGTTGGAAGCAGCTACTGTTCAGCACAGAGACTGCATACTAGGGTTGCGTTACGGCTTACATGCGTTCTGGGTTGTATGTCCTCTACATGTATAGCCAAGTGGTTGGGGATCACCTGTACTCTTTAACCCATTCCTTCCTTGCATAGGTTGGCTCCCTTAGACCTGCTAAAGTTCTGTGAGTACTAGAACCTTCCCTGAGTCCCAATATAGAAGCACCCATGGCCTGGCTTTACCGGCACCACCAAGTAGCCTGTTCCAAACCTTCCTAGCTGGCATAGGTTGGCTCCCTTAGACCTGCTAAAGTTCTGCGGGTACTAGAACCTTCCCTGAGTGCCAATATAGAAGCCCCCATGGCCTGGCTTTACCAGCACCACCAAGTAGCCTGTTCCAAACCTCCCTAGCTGGCATAGGTTTGCTCCCTTAGACCCACTAAGGTTATTTGGGTACTGAAACCTTCTCTGAGTGCCAGTATAGAAGCGCCTATAGCCTGGCTTAACCAGCACCTCCCAGTAGCCCGTTCCATACCTTCCTACCTGGCATAGGTTGGCTTCTTTAGTCCCAGTAAGGTTCTTTGTGTATTGGAACCTGCCTCACTAAGTAGCCTATTCCATACCTTCCCACCTAGCAAAGGTTGGCCCTCTTAGACTTACTAATGTTCTGTGGGTACTGGAACCTTCCTTGAGTGCAAACCTAGAAGCACCCATGACCTGGCTTTACCAGCACCACCAAGTAGCCCATTACATACCTTCATCAGACCATATAGCAATGGACTCCAAAAGAGACTCACCCAGCACAAGTTTCAGTTCAAGAAGACCTTACCATCTTGAGGTTAGGAGAAGAGAATCTAGACAGCAAAAACTCTCTTAACTTTTCACCGAAATATGGTTGATTTATATATATATACAGTATCTCACAAAAGTGAGTACACCGTTCACATTTTTGTAATTTTTTTTATTATATCTTTTCATGTGACAACACTGAAGAAATGACACTTTGCTCCAATGTAAAGTAGTGAGTGTACAGCTTGTATAACAGTGTAAATTTGCTGTCCCCTCAAAATAACTCAACACCCAGCCATTAATGTCTAAACCACTGGCAACAAAAGTGAATACACCCCTAAGTGAAAAAATCCAAATTGAGCCCAAAGTGTTAAAATTCTGTGTGGCCACCATTATTTTCCAGCACTGCCTTAACCCTCTTGGGCATGGAGTTCACCAGAGCTTCACAGGTTGCTACTGGAGTCCTCTTCCACTCCTCCATGACGACATCACCGAGATGTTGGATGTTAGAGACCTTGCGCTCCTCCACTTTCCGTTCGAGGATGCCCCACAGATGCTCAATAGGGTTTAGGTCTGGAGACATGTTTGGCCAGTCCATCACCTTTACCCTCAGCTTCTTTAGCAAGGCAGTGGTCGTCTCGGAGGTGTATTTGGGGTCGTTATCATGTTGGAATACTACCCTGCGGCCCAGTCTCTGAAGGGAGGGGATCATGCTCTGCTTCAGTATGTCACAGTACATGTTGACATTCATGGTTCCCTCAATGAACTGTAGCTCCCCAGTGCCGGCAGCACTCATGCAGCCACAGACTATGACACTCCCACCACCATGCTTGACTGTAAGCAAGACACACTTGTCTTTGTACTCCTCACCTGGTTGCCGCCACACACGCTTGACACCATCTGAACCAAATAAGTTTATCTTGGTCTCATCAGACCACAGGACATGGTTCCAATAATCCATGTCCTTAGTCTGCTTGTCTTCAGCAAACTGTTTGTGGGCTTTCTTGTGCATCATCTTTAGAAGAGGCTTCCTTCTGGGACGGCAGCAATGCAGACCACTTTGATGTAATGCAGCGCTCATACTTCTATTTCCCAAAGACAACCTCTGGATATGACACTGAGCACGTGTACTCAACTTCTTTGGTCGACCATGGCGAGGCCTGTACAAAGTGGAACCTGTCCTGGTAAACCGCTGTATGGTCTTGGCCACCATGCTGCAACTCAGTTTCAGGGTCTTGACAATCTTCTTATAGCCTAGGCCATCTTTATGTAGAGCAACAATTATTTTTTTCAGATCCTCAGAGAGTTCTTTGCCATGAGGTGCCATTTTGCACTTCCAGTGACCAGTATGAGAGAGTGAGAGCGATAACACCAAATTTAACACACCTGCTCCCCATTCCCACCTGAGACCTTGTAACACTAACAAGTGACATGACACCAGGGAGGGAAAATGGCTAATTGGGCCCAATTTGGACATTTTACTTAGGGGTGTACTCACTTTTGTTGCCAGTGGTTTAGACGTTAATGGCTGTGTGTTGAGTTATTTTGAGGGGACAGCAAAATTACACTGTTATACAAGCTGTACACTCACTACTTTACATTGGAGCAAAGTGTCATTTCTTCAGTGTTGTCACATGAAAAGATAGAATAAAATATTTACAAAAATGTGAGGGGTGTACTCACTTTTGTGAGATACTGTATATAGCAGTCTTGTGACTTGTATCAGTTCCTAGTAAAGCTTGTAGGAGGAGTTTTCATTATCCCCTGATCCTCTGTCTGGACTGTGCTGATCACTAGCAATACACACCAAACTGAGCATGTGCAGCCTGACTCCTAATGCTCTGTTCAATAACGAAATAGGTTACATAGTTATATAGTAGTTGAGGTTGAATAAAGACAATAGTCCATCCAGTTCAACCTGTTGGAGTTAGTAAAAGAAGGGTAGGTTGGATTTAGTAAAAGAAGGGGAGGATCAGAGAAGACAGGATCACACAGCCTTTATACACAATGCAGAGGATTAACCCCTTAGGTTCCACATTGAGTATTACAAGCATGCTTTACTGCATATACACACTGATTTTACTGTTGTGGGTTTACACAAGGTTTTAAGGTCACCACAGAGGACAAGGGGGCACTCTACGTATGGAGGAAAAGAGATTTAATCTCCAAATACAGAAAGGTTCCTTTACAGTAAGAGCTGTGAAAATGTGGAATGGACTCCCTCAAGAGCTGGTTCTGGCCAGCTCAGTAGATTTTATTTTCCCTTTTATTGGTTGAACTGGATGGACTTGTGTCTTTTTTCAACCAGACTATGTAACTATGTAGGAAAAGTACAAATGTATTTTATTATTTTTTGTATTTTTTGAACATGTTGTAAAAAGTATAATTCAAGGCAATAAGTTTTAGTGGAGACCTAAATTATATTTGATGTTATATTTTCCAGTTAAACACCATGTTAATGGTAATTCAACGGTGGAACCTTTTCCAGAAGGGACACAAATGGCGATATTCGGTGAGTCTTTTTTTATTATTTATAGAGCATTGTAGCAATACAATCAATTCTTAGAGAATAAATGCAACTTTGTGATAGAAATAAATAGTAACTCTAATGTTGTCTCTTCAACATGCTTAATCCAATCACAGCAATAAAATAATAGTTTTATATAATTATAGTGCACTGATATAATATAATAATTATATCAGTACAATGTATATTTACCAATGGCTATGTAGCACTACCCATGTAGGGGTCACTGGTAATAGTTGGTTCTTCCTAAATAGTACAGAGGCTGCTTGTACCTACAAGCACCAGTCCATACACAACAGTTCCAATAACGCTAAGGCAGCCTTTCTCAGCTAGGGTTCTTACAAAGGTTGCTAGGGGTTCCTTGAGCAATTAGTAATTTCTGCCCTTCAGATTAGCCACTGACATCAATGATCATTTTATCTATCTGTAAGGGGGAAATCTTACCAATGACCACAAATGTAAGAAGCATTTTCCCCAGTGACAAACACACTAATGTACAGTGATCTGTAGATATATTAAATCTTAGCAGAGGACCAGAAAGTTTATTTCAAGGGTTCCTCCGCCATAGAAAAGTTGAGAAAGGCTTGAGGACACTTTTCTCTAAGCTCCCAGTCCAGGATACTGCTGAGGACAGGGGAATGGCCAGTACTCTGAGACCCTATTAGAGCCGTCTCAGTCCAAGCACACAGTCACTAGGAATCAACTCAAGATCATTACTCACAAAACCCCAGGACAGCTGCAAACCTTTCAGCTTCCTTCTGAAATGGTCTGGTGAAAGATAGTTCTTCACCAGATTAGATTCCCTTATTGTGAATTCCTACAGCCAGCTCCTCAGAAAATCACTTCAGGTCTCCAGCTCTGCCACAGCTAAGGCCTCAAAGAACAGCAACCCAGTCCACAGGCTGCTTTCTAGGGCAAAAGCGCTAGAGGCTTGAAACCCTCTCTGCAGAGGAAAGAACAATTTCTCCAGGGTCCAGATTATTTATCACCTCCCCAGCCACCCTCTAGACATTCCTCACCAGGGATTGGCTACGGTTCCTCCAGAGATTTCTAGGGGTTCCGTGAGCAATGAGCAATTTCTGCCTCTCAGGTAAGTTCTCACTGACAACAAAGATCGTTTTAGCTATTTGTAAGGGGGTAATTCTTCCCAATGACCACAAGTGTAAGGAGCATTATTCTCACTGACCATCACTCTAATGTATCACATTGTAGATGCAGTCAGGTAAGTTCTCACTGACCACAATGATCTTTTTAGCTATATGTAAGGGGGTAATTCTTCCCAATGAACATAAGGTTAAGGAGCATTCTTTTTGCTGACCATCACACTAATGTATTACGTTGTAGATGTCGACATTTTTAGCAGGGGTTCCCTGGGGACTGGAAAGTTATTTAAAGGGTTCCTTTGTGTTGAAAAGGTTGATCGAATGCATAAGAGGTTCTAGATCTCCCATTATTATTATCCAATGTTGTGAATGGCTATCTCATTGATCAAGCTGACTCACTTTATTAAGGCTGTGCAAATGTAATAGAGTTCCTCCCGCCCCCCCCTCCCAAAGAATGGGGTCCTGAAAGGTCCAAAAATGTAATAAGCAGTAGGAGTACCAAATCAATGGTCAATCCAACAACTCAGTTGAGTCCAGCCATATTTTGAGGTTACATAATTCATAAGCTGTGATGAAGGGGGAGTGTCTGAAATCCCGAAATATGCTGGCTCTATTATCTCACTGAATATCTAATGCATAAGAGACTCTGCAGCACACGCTGCAAGCCTTCCACCTGGGCAGGGGTGGACTGACAACTCATGGGGCCCCCGGGCAATCAGAGATCATGGGGCCCCCTGTGTCCACACTCAAGCCACACAAAGCCCCACCTACAAATTGCAGCTCAGCCACATAGAGTGGGCATTTAAATATCTACCACAGCATAGCCTGCATGGAAGTTCCTGGCTTCTTTCTGTAGTGTGTAGCCTCTCATTGGGCCCCCTACTGACCCTGGGCCCTCGGGCAGTGCCCTAATCCCCGAATGGTCAGTCCATCCCTGCACCTGGGGCAACCTCTCTAACTGCTCTCATACATAATCCCTAATGAAAGGAGAGTGTCTTAAACTCCAGAACGCATTGGCTATCTTAGCAAATTAAATATCTATTAAAACATTTTTGGGACTCTTTGGCCATAGGGTGGAGGTTTTCTGGCATTTTACACATTTAGACTTATTGCCTTCAGTGTTCTTGTTAAGCACTTTTGTTTTTTCTCCCTGACGTGTCACCAGGAAAAGATGTGAGAAGAAATGTGTCCATTAGGGACATAGCGGTAAAGATTTGACAGTCAGTGACAACTGGGATTGAAAGCCTGTAGCTGCGCAAAGTGACAGCCAGGATTGAAAGCCAGAAGCCGTACAAAGTGTTGGCTTCTGGCAGATGGATTTTTATTAGAGTATCCCCGACACAAGGCCACATTGACTCATTGGCTCAAAAAAACATTTTGGACTCTGACCATTGGGTAGGCGTTCCTTCTGCTTTCTACATCTTGAGGCTTACGTATATTCCCTTCAGTGTTCTAGTTGAGGATCTTTCCTTTTATTCCCTGACGCCTCATCAAGATAAGACATGCAAAGAAATGTTTCCATTATAGACACAGCAGTTAAGACTTGACAGTCAGTGACAGCCAGAATTGAAAGCCAGTAGCCGAGGCAAAGTGTAGGCTGCTGAGTCTCAAAGAAGAGGATGTTTCTCAGAGAATTTCGGGCACTGGGCCACATTGGTTCATTGGCTCAAAATAACATTTTGGACTCTTTGACCGATGGGTTGGCGCTTCTTCTGCTTTCTACATTTTGAGGCTTATGTATATTTCTCTCTGTGTTCTTGTTGGGGACCTTTCCTTTCACTGTCTGACTTATCACCAGGACAGGGTGTGAGAAGAAATGTTTCCAGTAGGAACACAGCAAAAAAGGTTTGAGTCATTGACAGCTGGAGTTGAAAGCCAATAGCCAGGCAAAGTATTGGCTGCTGAGTCTCAAAAAGGAGGATGTTTCTTAGAGAATCCCGGGCACTGGGCTACATTGCTTCATTGGCTCAAAATAAAATTTTGGACTCTTTGACCATTGGGGTGGCGCTTCTTCTGCTTCCTACATTTGGAGGCTTATGTATATTTCGCTCTGTGTTCTTGTTGGGGACCTTTCCTTTCACTGCCTGACTTATCACCAGGACAGGGTGTGAGAAGAAATGTTTCCAGTAGGAACACAGCAAAAAAGGTTTGAGTCATTGACCGCTGGAATTGAAAGCCAATAGCCACGCAAAATGTTGGTTGCTGGCTGTCAAAGAGGTTGTTTCTTAGAATATCCCGGGCACAGGGCCACACTGGCTCATTAGCTCAAAAAAAAAACAAAAAACATTTTGGACTCTGACCATTGGATTGGCGCTTCCTACATATTGAGGCTTACGTATATTCACTTCAGTGTTCTAGTTGAGGATCTTTCCTTTTATTCCCTGATGCATCACCAGGATAAGACATGCAAAGAAATGTTTCCATTCGGGACCCAGCAGTTAAGACTTGACAGTCAGTGACAGCCAGAATTGAAAGCCAGTAGCCGGGCAAAGTGTTGGCTGCTGAGTCTCAAATACGAGGATGTTTCTTAGAGAATCCTGGGCACTGGGCCACATTGGTTTATTGGCTCAAAATAACATTTTGGACTCTTTGACCATTGGGTGGCGCTTATTCTGCTTCCTACATTTGGAGGCTTATGTATATTTCGCTCTGTGTTCTTGTTGGGGACCTTTCCTTTCACTGCCTGACTTATCACCAGGACAGGATGTGAGCAGAAATGTTTCCAGTAGGAACACCGCAAAAAAGGTTTGAGTCATTGACAGCTGGAATTGAAAGCCTATAGCCATGCAAAATGTCGGTTGCTGGCCGTCAAAGAGGATGTTTCGTAGAATATCCCTGGCACAGGGCCACACTGGCTCATGAGCTCAAAAAATATATATATATTTTGGACTCTGACCATTGGATTGGCGCTTTCTACATATTCAGGCTTACGTATATTCACTTCAGTGTTCTAGTTGAGGAACTTTCCTTTAATTCCCTGATGCATCATCAGGATAAGACGTGCAAAGAAATGATTCCATTAGGGACAAGTAAAGAATTGACAGTGACAGCCGGGATTGAAAGCCAGTAGCCGCACAATGTGTTGGCTCTCAAAGAAGAGGATGTTTCTAAAGCCCCGTACACACGTACCTATTGTCGGCCGGCCGTTCAGCTGTCTTTTGTCCGGTGTTGTTTTGTTGGTTGAAAAGTGCTCAAGACTGCACACGAATTTTGTCGGCCAACAACAACCAACTTCAGAAGTGATGTCATGTTCTGGTTTACTTTTCGTGTGTTTTTTCTTCTCTGAGCATGCCCAGTCTTGATCATCACATTTTTGTCGGCCGAAATCTGTACTGACTGACGAACAATCGGACGTTCTTTGTTGGCCAACAAAAATTTTATAGCCTGCACACCAGATTTTGTTCGGCCGAAAAGTCGCAGTCGGTTGTCTGAAGCATCATACTAACAAGCTGATAATCGGCCGATCGGACGTTGGCCGACTATTTACGGCCAACAATCGGTGCGTGTGTACGGGCCTTTAGAGCATCACCTGCACAGGTTCCCATTGGCTCAAAAAAATATTTTGAACTCCTTGACAATGGAAGTGGCGCTCCTTCTGCCAGCTACATAATGAGGCTTACATATATTTCCTTCAATATTCTTGTTGACCTTTCCTTTCACTGCCTGACGTATCACTAGGACAGGCCATGAGCAGAAATGTCTCTGTTAGGGACACAGTAGTAAAGATTTGACAGTTGTGATTGAAAGCCAGTAGTTGCGCAAAGTGTTGGCTGCTGGCTCTCAATGAAGATGTTTCTTAGAGTATCCCAGACACAGGGCCACATTGGCTCAAAAAAACATTTTGGACTCTTTGACCATGAGGGGCCTTTCCTGTTATTCCCTGTTAGTCCCAGGATTACTAGGACAGGACCTGAGAAGAAATGTTTCCAGTAAGGACACCGCAGAACATTTCTTTATTCAAATTCTTTTTTTTTTTTTTTGGAGCTCCACTTTAGTTTTCAGGCATTGAATTAAGGCAGAGTTCAGGCAGCGGGGGCCAGAAGGCTGGGTGGTTACAAAAAAAAAAATTTCAAGTGCAGGAAATATTGTCATAGCCCTCAGCAGTCTACCTTTTTATTTTTCTAAAGCTGCGCGGATTTATGTGACAAATGCGGTCGGCTCTGAAATCAAGTTCTGTCCCCGGCACTGAAAAGAAGTTTAAAATATGTTAAAATAAATGTCATTTGTTTCCATTGTCCTGTTAAATCTCTCCCCAGAGGAGAGTGGCGGGGAGGCGTTTATACCGGCGAAATAAACGCACAGACGTTTGGCAACCTGAAATTACTCTCGCCGCTCACAGCGCCAGTTGTTATGTCGCCGTAAATCTCAATCTTTCTCCACTTAGCGTAATATTTGTGCGTTCTAACAAAATACAGCCAGCCATTTATAATCCCGAGCTCCAAGGAGGCACACGTATATAATATATACAGTATGTGTGTATGGAATGGATATAATAGCAGCGTGCGGGTAAACCTTTAGCTTGAGGTCATTGATGCCCTATTGAATTCCCAGGCCGGTTTATTTAACCAGTTGCTGCCCGAGCCGATTCTGACACTTCTCTCCTGCATGTAAAAATCTGCATTTTTTTTGTTAGGAAAATGCTTAGAACCCACAAACATTATGTACTTTTCTAAGCAGAGGCCCCAGAGAATAAAATGATGGGTTTCTCAATTTTTTTTTTTTTTTATGTCACGCAATATTTGCGCAGCGGTTTTTCGAAAGCAATTTTTTGTTGGAAAAGATATACTGTAATTCAATTTTAGTGCACACAAACAATATAATACCCAATTGTTTGGTAAACTATAAGTGTCGGTTCACACTATGGCAATCCGACTTCGGGGGCGACCTGTGTAGTCGCGTGCACCGCGACTTCGACGCGACTTGCACGGACTTCACATAATGGAAATCAATGCAAGTCGCTCCAATGTCGCCCGAAGTAGTACAGGACCTATTTTCTAAGTCGGAGCGACTTGAGACGCTCCTATTAGAACGGTTCCTGTAGCACAGAATGGACCGCGATTGTCAGGCTGACCAGTCGCGGTAGTGTGAACCGGGACTAAGGGCTCTTTCACACACGTCAGACGGCCTCCGTTTTTTTCTCAGCGGGGGATCGATCCGCCGATCCCCCGCTAAGCAGGAGGATGACAGCTGTTCCCCGCGCTGTGTGCAGAGACAGAGCTTTCAGGTCCCTGCTGTTCTCTATAGGGGAATCGGATGGGAATGGAGCGTCTGTCCGTTCTCATCCGATCCGCTGGACGGGTGGAAAATAGGGTTTCTGTCCGTCCCGATTTGACGGATCGGATGTCAGCGGACATGTCTCCGCTGACATCCAATGCCCCATAGAGATGCATGGGGTGACCGTTCAGATCCGCCAACAAAAACTGACAGGCGGATATGAACGGTCTGCCTGTGTGAAGGGGGCCTAAAAGATGATATTACACCGAGTAAATAGATACCTAATATGTCATGCTTTAACCACTTCTGGACCAGGTTTTACCCCCTTAATGACCAGGCCATATTTTGTGATTTGGCACTGTGCTATGTTAACGGACAATTGCGTGGTCGTGCGACGCTGTACCACAATAAAATTGATGTCCTTTTTTCCCCACAAATAGATCGTTCTTTTGGTGGTATTTGATCACCTGTGCGATTTTTATTTTTTGCGCTATAAACAAAAAAAAGGAACAATTCTGAAAAAAAAAATATATATTTTTTACTTTCTGCTATATAACATTCCCCCCCCCCCCCCCCAAAAAAAAATGTAAAAATCTAATTTTTTCATCATTTTAGGCCGATTTGTATTCTGCTACATATTTTTGGTAAAAAAAAATCCCAATAAGCGTATTTTGATCGGATTGAAAAGTTATCACGTCTGCAAACTAGGGAAAAGATTTATGTCATTTTTATTTATTTATTTTACTGGTAATGGCGGCGATCAGCGATTTTTAGCGGGACTGCGACATTGCGGCAGACAGATTGGACCCCTAACTGACACTTTTGGGGGGACCAGTGACATTACTACAGTAATCAGTGCTAAAAATATGCACTGTTATTGTAATAATGACACTGGCAGGGAAGGGGTTAACCCAGGGGTGATCAAAGGGTTAAGTGTGAGCCTAGGGGGGTGTTTTCTAACTGTGTGGGGGATGGGCTTGTAAAATCAATACAGAGACATGTGATCCTAACTAGGAGGATCACGGGAGCTCTGCATTGATTGCTGAGAGAACAATGGTCTGCTGTGTTTACAACAGCAGACCGCCATTCTCTCTCCATGGGGAGCAATCGCGGGTGCCCGGCAGCAGTCGCGGCCACCAGCCCCGTGGATCGGCCTCCCCACTGGCGAGTGGGCGCACGCCCCTGGGATTGCTCCCCAGGACCACCGTACAGGTACGGCGATTTGCGGGAACCTGCCGACCTGTCGCCCTATATAGGCAGCGGCTGGTCGGCAAGTGGATAAGGACTAATTGATGATCATTAGCATCTGCTTGGTATTATTGGCTATTCATACACCTGACTCAAATCCTACAAATTCCCTGACTTTCTGCAAGTGGAAGAATTGAAGCCAAGGATAGTCACAAACAAGTATTGGTTTGATTTGGATTTTTCTCCCGTATTCTTCTTTCTGTCCTTTGTAAATGAATAAAAATGACCAATTAACCGCTTACGGACCCCCCACTATGTATTTACGCCGGTACTTTGACGTTAAATACCGGGGTTATGGCAACAAATAGCTGCTATAATTTGGTATTCTTGTAAACGGCGGGCTTTAACATAAGGGTGGTCCCAGTGGCAGATTCGCCGCAGGATCACCTTTTTGAGCGGCGGGAGAAGTGCCCCCCTCCCGACACTTACCGGTCGTTTTCCCTACTTACCGGAGCCGTCGGTAGCAGGGAAAACGATCCCGTCCTCTGTCCTCTCAGGCAGGAAGTCAAGTGAGGGCAAGATGGCCACCACTACACTCTATTGCCTTGGAGCCCATTTTTTTTTTTTGCTTTCTGGTGTAGATGTGAGATGTGAGGTCTTTTTGACCCCAGATCTCACATTAGAGAGGTCCTGTCATGCTTATTTCTATTACAAGGGATGTTTACTTTCCTTGTAATAGAAATAAAAGTAATCAGAAACATTTTTTTTAAAAGGACAGTGTAAAAAAAAAAAAAAGATAAAATAAACAGGAAAAAAAAAAAAATTAAAGTGCCCCATCCCCGTTAGCTCGTGCGCAGAAGTAAACACATACGCAAGTTGCGCCCACATATGTAAACGGTGTTCAAACCACACATCTACACATGTGAGGTATCGCCGCAATCGTTAGAACAAGAACAATAATTCTATCCCTGGATCTCCTCTGTAATTCTAAACTGGTAACCTGCAGACATTTTTAAAATGTCGCCTATTGGGACTTTTAGGTACCAATGTTTGTCGCCATTCCACAGGCGTGCGCAATATTGAAGCATGACATGTTGGGTCGCTATTTACTCGGCGTAACATCATCTTTCACATTACAGAATAAAATTGGGCTAACTTTACTATTTTCTTATTTTTTTTAACCGGTTGCCGACCACCGCACGACAATATACGTCGGCAGTCAGCCCCGGCCAGGCAAAGTGACGTATATATAAGTCACTAGCCTGTCACTTGCTTGGGAGCCAATAGCGGGCGAGCGCGCGCCCACGGAGGCGCGCTCCTGCCCCGGCTCGTTCAAGCCGCCTGTCATTCTCCCCTGTGTAGAAACAGTGATCATACGGTTCTACTATGTAGGACCGTTGATCACTGTTCCTACACTTCAAGCCACGGCCAATCACAGTTCGAATCACGCCCCTAGGGACACACATAACCCCTCCCTCTCAAATAAAGTTAACCCCTTCACTACCAGTGTCATTTTGCAGTAACAGTGCATATGTATAGCACTGATTACTGCAGCAATGTCACTGGTAACCCCAAAAGTGTCAAAAATGTCAGTCTAGGGTCCGATCTGTCTGCCGCAATGTCGCAGTCCCGCAAAAGAAATCGCAGATCGCCGCCATTACTCGTTAAAAAAAAAAAAACACCAAAAATGACAGAAATCTGTCCCTTCGTTAGTAAACGCAATAACTTTTGCGCAAACCAATCAAAATACGCTTTTTGCGATTTTTTTATTACCAAACATATGTAGCAGAAAACAAATTGGCCAAAAATGTTAAAAAATTTAGATTTTTACATTTTTTTGGGGGGGAATTTCATATAAAAAAATGTGAAAAATATTGTTGTTTTTGCAAAATTTAGGCTCTTTTTTTGTTTATAGCGCAAAAAGTAAAAATCGCACAGGTGATCAAATACCACCAAAAGAAAGCTCTGTTTGTGGGAAAAAAAAGGACGCCAAATTAGTTTAGATACAGCGTCGCACGACCGCGCAATTGTCCGTTAAAGTCACGCAGTAAAAAATCGCAAAAAAAACCCTGGTCAGGAAGGGGGTAAAATCTTCTGGGGCTTAAGTGGTTAATTTAAAAAAATGTATTTTTTCCAAAAAAGCTGCGTTTGTAAGACCGCTGCGCAAACACGGTGTGATAAAAAATATTGCAACGATCTCCATTTTATTCTCTAGGGTCTCTGCTAAAAAAAAATAAAAAAATAAAAAAAAATATATATATATATAAAATGTTTGGGGATTCTAAGTAATTTTCTAGCAAAAAAATAAATGATTTTAACTTGTAAACAACAAATGTCAGAAATTGGCCCAGTCCTTAAGTGGATAAATTGTTATTTATGTATATATTACATGGTATGTTTTTCATTTGTATGTTTTATATCAGCTTTAATCTACCTTATAAGTGGTAATGATAAAGAAATAACTTTTTTTTTTTTTGGAAAATCTGAAATCTGCTGCACCTTTATGTTGGTGCCTCTAGTTTACATGGCGCCTATGGAGCACCGATTCCTAAAGCTGGAACGTATAATTCCAGCAGATAGTATCCGAGAAAAATAAAAAAATTCAGAATGCTAAAAACCTGAGCCGGCCAAGGTGAAAAACGGCCAACAAAATGAGGATGGGCTCCTGCGCTTCACTAACGTTATTAAAGCGCCCCCCCGAGTAGATTTGGACGGAGCTTCTGCTTAATTCCAGGTGATGGCTGTTGTGTAATTATCCACTCTATGATCACCTTCTCGTTCATCGTTACGATAAACCTACAGACTGTCCCCCTCCATCCTTCCCCGGGAGCCTTTACCAGTCAAACCAAAGTCCTCCTGTCACTAATAACTCCTTCCACACTATATAAACAGGTTCTCTGATTGAACTGGACATGTAGAATACAACAAGAATCCACATAGGCAGCAAACCTTATTTAGGACTGAACTGGACAAATACATAAAGGGATCTTTCTATATATATATATATATATATATATATATATATATATATATATTAAAAAAAAAAAAAAAATGCCTCTGCATTTGTACAGCCATTGTGAATAATGATCTGTCTAATATGTGCATTTTCATTGATCATCGGCTCCATCTAGTGGTCATAATGCAGTATTTCGCCTCGGATTTAATTATTTTAGGAAAATATTCCATTATGGCCTCTAGATGGAGATAACGATCACAGGAAATACACATATCAGACACATTATGGGGATTATTCGCGATGGCCATGCAAATACTGTGGCATTCGCAGAGCACATTTTTATTTATAGATTGAATTGAGTGTTCTAACACAGTGTTCTGCAGGTGGGATCTATCACATCATTGTGACACCATCATTTGACCTTGTGAAGGCAGCAACCAAAAAAAAGCTAAAACATATCTTTTCAAGTGGAGTTGATTTTTAAAGGATCAAACCTTATATTTCAGTGTTTCTTAGATGCTGGAGACCACCTGACAGTCTATTTCTTTCTCTGGGGAGTTCCCGGGTCTGTACAACTGCTGCGCCCATTATGGTGGTTTTCCACTATCCCTGTACTTAGTTCCTGGGTCTGTACACCTGTTGTGCCTATTATGAGGGTTCCCACCACCCTGTGCTGAGTTCCTGGGTCCCTACACCTGTTGTGCCCATTATGAGGGGTTCCCACCTCCCTGTACTGAGTTCCCAGGACTGTATACCTGCTTTGCCCATTATGAGGGGTTCCCACCACCCTGTGCTGAGTTCCCAGGTCTGTACACCTGCTATGCCCATTATGAGGGGCTCCCACCATCCCTGTGATGGGTTTCCAAGCTGTACATCTACTGTGCCCATTATGAGGAGTTCACACCATCCCTGTGCTGAGTTCCTGGGTCTGTACACCTTCTGTGTCCATTATGAGGGATTCCCACCATCCCTGTAATGGGTTCTTGGCTCTGTACACCTGCTGTGCCCATTATGAGGGGCTCCCACCATCCCTGTCCTGAGTTCCCCGGGACTGTACACCTGCTGTGCCCATTATGAGGGGTTCCCACCATCCCTGTGCTGAGTTCCCAGGTCTGTACACCTGCTGTGCCCATTATGAGGGGTTCCCACTATCCCTGTGCTGAGTTCTGGGTCTGTACACCTTCTGTGTCCATTATGAGGGATTCCCACCATCCCTGTAATGGTTTCTTGGCTCTGTACACCTGCTGTGCCCATTATGAGGGGTTCCCACCACCCTGTGCTGAGTTCCTGCGTCTGTACACCTGTTGTGCCTATTATGAGGGTTCCCACCACCCTGTGCTGAGTTCCCAGGTCTGTACACCTGCTATGCCCATTATGAGGGGCTCCCACCATCCCTGTGATGGGTTTCCAAGCTGTACATCTACTGTGCCCATTATGAGGAGTTCACACCATCCCTGTGCTGAGTTCCTGGGTCTGTACACCTTCTGTGTCCATTATGAGGGATTCCCACCATCCCTGTAATGGGTTCTTGGCTCTGTACACCTGCTGTGCCCATTATGAGGGGCTCCCACCATCCCTGTCCTGAGTTCCCCGGGACTGTACACCTGCTGTGCCCATTATGAGGGGTTCCCACCATCCCTGTGCTGAGTTCCCAGGTCTGTACACCTGCTGTGCCCATTATGAGGGGTTCCCACTATCCCTGTGCTGAGTTCTGGGTCTGTACACCTTCTGTGTCCATTATGAGGGATTCCCACCATCCCTGTAATGGTTTCTTGGCTCTGTACACCTGCTGTGCCCATTATGAGGGGTTCCCACCATCTCTGTGCTAAGTTTCCAGGTCTGTACACCTGCTGTGCTCATTATGAGGGGTTCTCACCAACCTTGTGCTGGGTTTCCAGGTCTGTACACCTGCTGTGCTTATTATGAGGGGTTGCGACCATCCCTGTGCTAGGTTCCATGGTTCTTTACACCTGCTGTGCTCATTACGAGGGGTTCCCACCAGTGGCATTCCTAGAGCATTTGACATCCGGGGCGGATCCTATATGTAAAAAAACCCACAGCAAAATTTGTAATGTTTTAAAGAATATTTATTGCACAAATTTCACAGCCTTCCATCACAGTGCCCCTTGCAGTCTGCACCCCCCCCACCCCTCTTTCTCTCTAATCACAGTGTCCCCTTTTACACTCTCTGCCTCCCCTGCTCAGTCCTACCTTCAGCATAAAAAAAAAAACCTAATACAATTAGCAATGTGTTTAAGTTTGAGTAAGACATTGGAGACATGCTACAGGAGATAGAGACTGCAGACATGAAACAAAAGATGGTCAGAGACTGCAGACATGATACAAGAGATGGGCAGAGACTGCTGACATAACACAGGAGATGGTCAGAGACTGCAGACCTGATAAAGGAGATAGTCAGAGAATGCAGACTTGATACAGGACATGGTCAAAAACTGGGGACATGATAAAAGATATGGTCAAAGACTGCGGACGTGATACAAGAGATGGTCAGAGACTCCTGATATGATACGAGAGATGGTCAGAGACTGCAGTGATGATAGAAGATAGAAGAGCACTAGGGGGGCCGGAGAGCACAGGGGGAGCAGAGAGCACTGGAGGAGTTGAAGGGCACGGGGGAAGGAACTGGAGAGCATGGGGGGGTGTCTGAAAAGCATTGCAGGGGGGTTGGAGAGCACGGAGGGTGGGGAGCACCGGGGGGGGGGGGGGCAGGGAGACGGAGAGCACAGGGGGAGGGGGGTGGAAAGCACTGTGGGAGCCAAAGATCACTGGGGAGCCAGAGAGCACTGGGGAAGGGGGGGACTGGAGAGCACTGGGGGGGAACTGGAGGTCGAGAACAGGAGCCAGGGAACACAGGGGGGTGGAGAGCACTGGAGGAGCCATAGAACATGGGGGGAGCTGGAGAGCACTGGGGAGGGGGGCACTATTCTTCCCACCAATGATGGGCACTATTCCTCCCACTGATACCAATGATGGGGAACTATTCCTTCCACTGATACCAATAATGGGGCACTATTCCTCCTATTGACACCAACAATGGGGCACTATTCCTCTCACTGACACCATTAATGGGGCACTATTCCACCAGCTGACACCAATGATGGGGCACTATTACTCCCACTGACACCACTGATGGAGCACTATTCCTCCTATTGACACCAATAATGGGGCACTATTCCTTCCGCTGACACCAATGATGGGACACTATTCCTCCGACTGACACCAATGATGGGGAACTATTCTTTACACTGACACCAACGATGGGGCACTATTACTTCCACTGACACCAATGATGGGGCACTATTTCTCCCACTGACACCAATGATGGGGCACAATTTATTTTACTGCTACTAATGATGGAGCACAATTCCTCCCACTGACACCAATAATGGTTCACTATTCCTCCCACTGACACCAATAATGGGTCACTATTCCTCCCAACGACACCAATGATGGGGTACCATTCCTTACACTGATACTAATGATGGGGCACTATTCCTCCCACTGACACCAATGATGGGGCACTATTCCTCCTATTGAGAACAATGATGGGGCACTATTCCTCCCACTGACACCAATGATGGGGCACTATTCCTCCTATTGATAACAATGATGGGGCACTATTACTCCCACTGACACCGATGATGGGGCACTCTTCCTCTTATTGACACCAATGATGGGGCACTATTTCTTTCACTGACACCAATGATGAAGCTCTATTCTTCCCACTGATACAAATAATGGGGCTCTATTCTTCCCAATTCTACAAATAATGGGGCACTACTCCCACTGACACCAATGATGGGGCATTATTCCTCTTCCTAATACCAAAGATGAAGCATTGTATACTCCCACTGGCACCAGGACATTTTCTACTCTTGCTTGCCACTACCCCGCCCCCCTAAAATTTAAAGGGTAGTAAACTGCCCTTGGGTTTGGAAAGTTTTGAGTTCCCTGCTATAGAAGATCAGAGGGTTCAGCCATCTCTGGGTCTGTTCCGGACATCGAAGGTCAGGGAAGGTAAAAGTAGTAGGCAGGGAGAACAGCATTTCCTTGATTAAGGCTTCCAGCTGCTTTCTCTGAAGAAGGCAAAGAGCAAGGCTGGCTGATTATGTAAATCTCAAATAATACAGAGTGCTACACAGTCAAATAGTTATTCCGGATGAAAAAAAGACACAAATGCATCGAGCACAACCAATAGAATAAATAAACAGAAAACCTCCATATACTGAGCCCTATACTGATAATTGATCCAGAGAAAGAGAAAAAGGCCCCTATGAAGCAGTCTTTCTTAACTTTTTATACCCCAATAGAACCCTTTGTAATTATTTTCCAGGAAGTGTCCAGGAACCTCTGCTAGAATTAGTCCTTCAGGTTTAATATGGAAAATGTCCCTTACATTGGTGGTCAGTGAAAGGAATGACTCATTACAGTGGTGGTTAGAATGCCACCCTTATAGTCAGACGGAAAAAGATCATTGGAGTCATGCTAGTGGCTCTGCCAAGTGGCAATGGACCTGGAACTATGAAGGCACCAACAGGTATATGATCGACTAGTCACAGCTCAGGGAACCTCTAGGGCTCCACAGAAACCTGGTTGAAATCGCTATAGAGAATGGTTCAATTTGTTCCAACATGGGTACCAATCCTTTCTGATCTCCTAAGGCAATCCGATATTCCCTAGATCAACCATCTCTGGTGGCTCTGCCAAGTAGAAATGGATCTGGAACTATGAAGGCACCATCAGATAGAAAGTTAACTAGCCACATCTCAAAAAATCCCTAGCAACCTCTGGAGGAACCCTAGGGAACCGTGGAACCCTGGTTGAGAATGCCTACTATGAAGAATGGTCCAGTTTGATCCAACATGGGGAACAGTCCTTCCTGATCTCCTAAGGCAATAAGATATTTCCCGGATCAAGCATCTCTGGTGGCTTTGCCAAGTGGCAATAGACCTGGAACTATAAGTGCACCATCAGATAGAAAGTTAACTAGTCTCAGCTCAAGAAACCCTTAGCAACCTCTGGAGGAACCTTGATTGAGAATGCCTGCTATAAAGAATGTTCCAGTTTGATCCAACATGGGGAACAGTTCTTTCTGATCTCCTAAGACAATCAGATATGCCCCGGATCAAGCATCTCTGGTGACTTTGCCAAGTGGCAATGGACCTGGAACTATGAATGCACCATAAGATAGAAAGTCAACTAGCCACAATTCAGGAAATGTCTAGCAACCTCTGGAGGAACCAAAGAGTTCCTTGGAGCCCTGTTGAGAATAGCTGCTATAAAGAATTGTCCAATTTGTTCTAACATGGAGAACAATCCTTCTCAACCTCCTAAGGCAAACAAATGTTCCCCAGATCAACCATTTCTGGTGGTGTGCTTATAAATTCCAATTTGCAGTTCTATTCTACATTTTCTCTTAGGCCTATTATACATGGGTTGCAGGAGGGTGGTAAAAACAGGCGGTTGAACTAGCCATTCACCAAAAGCCTAACATGACAACCGGAGGGGTTGTTATACATGCTACAATACTACTGACCTCTGCACTCTCTGTTAATTACTACTGACCCCTGAACTCTTAAAACCTTCCTTACTTTTTAATTATGGCCTTGCTAGGTTATCTCTGTAAAAGAAAAAAAAAGTGCTTTGCCCCCTGCTTGTCTTTTATCACTTCCATGTTGTTCAGGCAGACCTCCAGGGTTGCCTACCCCTGGCTTATAGAATCCATCTGTGTGTTTACATTGGAGTGCTGTAAGGCTGCCAAGCTTCTGCTCTCACAGAAGAAACTGAGATTTCAGTGTAAACTCCACAATGCCTATAGCTACAGAGATGAATGTGGGTTGGTTTAAAGTGCTTTTACTGCCTGTTAAGAATAGGTAAATCTTTTAGTGTGCATGATCTAGGTACAGATTCACATTAAATTCACTTTAAATGGTAATGCAAGCAGTAGACGTAGCAACCTCTTGCAATCCTTTATACAGCAGAGCTCAGAATGGAAAATGGGGAAAATGTAGCTTTGGAAGCCAGTCTAGTGTGCTGCATGAGCTGATGGAAAAATATGATAGGAGGAGAGGGCAGAGGAATAGCTCATCCAGGGCTGGGACAAGGGGTGGGGGCAGAAGAGGCTCCCACCCAGGCCAAACTGTTGTCATGTGGAGGGGGGAGGGGGTTCTGAAAGCTTGTCAGTGCCCTGTTCTTTAACTGTCCTAACGGCTGGAGTGACTATGCTATAACTCCTGTCATTACTAGGGTAGCTGGAGAATGAAGCACAGGTAATTTTTCCTTCCAGTGAAACTACTGATGCACGGATATGGCAATCCCACCAGGAGGCTGCTATCTGTACTGTGCCAATCACAAGTAGGGATGAGCTCAGGAGTGTTTGGACTCAATGTAACAAAGGAAAACACCGGAGACCTCAAGAATGAGGAAGACCCTCCAAAAAAAAGCAGTTGTAAAGGAGGACCAACAGCAGTTTAAATAATACAAAATACTAATCTATATTAAAAAAGTTAATAGTACACATAATACAAGGATGCAACCCAAACCAAAAACCATTAAAAATACTCGAGCAGCATGTACACAGTGTTGGAATTCCCATGGGCCCCATTCACTCCAGCTTGCATACCACTGGTATCTTCCTAGGAGATAAACAGATAAAGAATCAATGGGAATGTTGTGTATGAAAAAAAACTCAAATCAAAAATTATCATGAAAAATCTATCAATATGATCCCAAAAGAAAAAGAGTCCATAATCTCCAGATAGCCCAAATAAAAATGAAGGGAGGTGGGTGGAGAGCACAATGGAGGAGTTTACATGTGTCCAAGGATGATATGGTGTAAGAACGGCAGCTGTAAGAATCTTGTATCTCACCAGGCTCATCAAGGGAAGCAATGACGGAAAAATGGCTGCTAATGAAAGGAGTGGTTGGTAGCGGAAAGTCAGATACTTAACAAGGTTTTTCTCCGCCTTTAACAAGTAAACGGGCAACCTGCTTCATACCCAATGTTCTCCCGCATGATACCCACATGCACTGACAAAACTGATTGCACCAACTTGTATTGAGTCTTCAACATATGAGTTTCAATGTAATGCTGGTCAGGGTCACACGAACATGAAAAGGAATTGAAGAAATGTCCAACGTCCGCTCACCACACTTGTATTTCCGAACACCCTTCATGATAGAGTCCATATACTTCCCTGGTTGAAGACAAATCCAGACTCTGGCCAAATGTCAGCAGCGCGCAGAACCCTGCATTCCAACTTGCGTTCCACCGGTTATTGGAGCCACTTCTGGTTTGTGCGTACCTTTGCACGCCAGACTTAAAAGAATAGTTGATACACGGGATTCAGAGATCTGGGGATTTTGTCCAAGGTTACACTGCATTACTGTATGGCTAGGACATTTGGCCAGAGTCTGAATTTGTCTTCAACCAGGGAAGTACATAGACTCTATCATGAAGCGAGTAGGGTGTCCGGACATACAAGTGTGGCGAGAGGCCGTTGGGCACTTCTTCAATTCCTTTTCATGTTCGTGTGACCCTGACCAGCATTACATTTAGACCAGGGGTGGGGAACCTACGCCCCAGGGGCCTCATGCGGCCCTCAAAGTCATTTGGTCCGGCCCCCCATGCAGCTGAGTCTTTGTCTCTCAGCTGATTTGTCAGAATGGAGCCAATGCTTCCTGTATAGTTCCGGCTCCGTTCTGACAGTCTGAGTGAGTCACAGGCGCAGTGATATCAAATGCACTCCACCTGTGACCAATACAGGAAACATTGCCTCTTCCTCCAGCGTGGCACTGCTGCTAGCCAGCATTTCCCGCCAGCAGCACACACAGCAGTACCAGCCAGAGCCAGCAGTACCAGCCAGAGCCAGCAGTACACACAGCAGTATAAGCCAGAGCAAGCAGTACTCACAGCAGTATGAGCCAGAGCCAGCAGTACCCACAGCAGTATAAGCCAGAGCCAGCAGTACCCACAGCAGTACCAGCCAGAGCCAGCAGTACCCTCAGCAGAACCAGCAGTACCCACAGCAGTACCAGCCAGAGCCAATAGTACGCACAAAAGTACCAGCCAGAGTCAGCAGTACCCACAACAGTACCAGCCAGCAGTACCTACAGCACAGTACCAGCCAGCAGTACCCTCAGCAATACCAGCCAGCAGTACCCACAGCAGTACCAGCCTGAGCCAGCAGTACAAGCTAGCAGTACCAGCCTGAGCCAGCAGTACCCAAGGCAGTACTTACAGCACAGTACCAACCTGAATCAGCAATACCCACAGCAGTACCAGCCTGAGCCAGCAGTACCAGCCAGCAGTACCCACAACACAGTACAAGCCAGCAGTACCAGCTTGACCCAGCAGTACCCACAGCAGTACCAGCCAGCTGTACCCACCAGCAGTACCAGCCAGCTATACCCACCAGCATTACCCGCAAGCAGTTATTTTCAAAACTTACCACCACAAAGTCGACTGCGCTCCAGACTGACCAATGCAAACCTGGAAAACCAGTTGCTAGTAGCAACATCATCAATACCAGCTAACATCACACACTTCACCAAAGAGAAGCAGTTGCAGCCATCACATTAGGGGTGAGTTAATTAAAATTTTGACCAAATATAACAGGCACATTTTTAAGTTGATAATTTTGTACGGCCCCCGAATGATTTTATAAATACCCAAAATGGCCCTTGGCAGAAAAAAGGTTCCCCACCCCTGATTTAGACTGATATGTTGAAGACTCAATACAAGTTGGTGCAATCAGTTTTGTCAGTGCATGTGGGTATCATGCGGGAGAACATTGCGTATGAAGCAGGTTGCCCGTTTACTTGTTAAAGGCGGAGAAAAACTTTAAGTACCTGAGTTTCCGCTACCAACCACTCCTTTCATTAGCAGCCATTTTTCCGTCATTGCTTCCCTTGATGAGCCTGGTGAGATACAAGTTTCCTTCTTACACCATCATCCTTGGATACATGTAAACTCCTCTATTGTGCTCTTCACCCACCTCCCTTTTTTTTTTGGGCTATCTGGAGATTATGGACTCTTTTTCTTTCCGGATCATATTGATAGATTTTTCATGATAATTTTTGATTTGAGTTTTTTTCATACACAACATTCCCATTGATTCTTTATCTGTTTATCTCCTAGGAAGATACCAGTGGTATGCAAGCTGGAGTGAATGGGGCCCATGGGAAGTCCAACACTGTGTACATGCTGCTTGAGTGTTTTTAATGGTGTTTGGTTTGTGTTGCATCCTTGTATTATGTGTACTATTAACTTTTTCAATAAAAATTTGTTTTTTGTATTATTTAAACTGCTGTTGGTCCTCCTTTACTACTGCTTTTTTTCTGAGGTTCTTCCTCATTCTTGAGGTCTCCCGTGTTTTTCTTTGTTACATTGAATTTCATAAGTTGTGGAGGTATCAATCCTTATATGGATAAAGCAGTGTTTATACTAAAATCATTTTTCCACTTTTTTTTTTTTTGAGTGGTTTCAGGCTCGGGTATCTTATGCTGCCTATGGGTGTTTGGACTCAAGCCAGAACCAGTCAGTAAGCCATCAAAACCAACAGCCCATCTTAGGCCACGAAGGCATTCCCTGCCATGCAACCATACGTACTGACACGCCCCTTGCAAATGTTCAGCCATGCGGTTGGGAATTCCACTGCCACCAACAACTGGCTGTTGGCCTTGACAGCTTCCTGATAGGATAGCTCAGGCAGGGTCAGCACACCTGACCTCATTCCTACTTGTGATTGGCACAGTACAGATACCAGCTTCCTGGTGGGATCATTTGGATAGGATCGGACTAGGATCCAAACACTCGTGAGCTCCTCTTTACCCCAACCAGCTGATTGGACAGTTCAACAGTAGCCTTAGAGACTGATTGTACCATGCCCCTGCTCACTCTGCTCTGTCCTCTTTATGTTTTTTGTCAGCACATTTGCTCCCCGTGCTGCCCCTTTCCCTCCCAGTCTTAAAGGAGTAGTCTGAAGCAAAGTGTTTCTGGGGGAAATAGAGCATCACACAAAGTTATAACACATTCAAATATACTCACGTTTTCCTTATGGTCTTCTTCCCGGTCTTCTCCTCGTTTTTCTCTCCGGCCGGAAGCTGGGTCTTTTGATGACGCTCGACTTCTTTCTTCTTCATCCGCCGCCATCTTCGCCCGGTGACTCATCGATCCCAGGAGTCACTGCGGGCTGCGCCAGCCTCCACACCCGGAGTCGAATACTCCCCCTGACCTAATTTATGCATATATGCGCTGAGCTGAGCTGTCATTGGCTCAGCTCAGCAAACGCCGATTGGAGCGCTGTCCTCCAATCAGCGGTTACGTACCGCGCATGCGCACGTCCGACCGTAGAAAAATCTACGGATAGTAAATTTCTACAGAAGTCCATTGTACGCTTATTCACAGCACGTCTCTTTACGTGCTTACATCGCTAGATGACGCGTGTGTGCGCACGCACGCAGCGGCGGCGGCCGAAAGCTCATTGGAGCTCGGCAAGCCAATAGAAGAGGACGTATTTTACGAGGCGGGGATAGGGAAATAGGTGCGAGAGGAGGGGGCGTGTAATATTATAATTTAGGGAGGGGGCCGAGCGGAGGAGTCACAGGGGGAGGGCAGGAGATTACCGGAAGAGATGAGCGGGCATGCTGGGAGAGGTAGTTTTATCATGGCGGCCATAGAAGAAAACCCGCTGGAGGGAATAAAAGAATAACCGCTGGGCCGATTTTCTTGAAAGTGGCGACATTGAAAAGGTATTTCAATTGGCTAAATTCTGGCATTTTGTGGAATGGGGCTTCAGACTACTCCTTTAAGCCCCGTACACACGTACCGAATGTCGGCCGAACGATCGACCGTCTTTTGTCCGGTGCTGTCCTGTTGGCTGAAAAGTGCAAAAGACTGCGCACGAATTTTGTCGGCCAACAACAGCCGACTGCAGAAGTGATGTCATGTGATGGTTAACTTTCCTTGTCTTTTTTTCTTCTGAGCATGCCCAGCCTTGCAAATCTGTTGTCTGTCGGCCGAATTCTGTACTGACTGGCGAACAATCGGCCGTTCTGGTGCCGGCATACAAAAATTTTAATGCTTGCACGACAGATTCTGTTCGGCCGAAAGTGCGCTGTCGGCTGTCGGAAGCATCATACTAACAAGCCGAAAATCGGCCGATCGGTCGTCGGCCGAATCTTTTCGGCCGACAATCTGCACGTGTGTACGTGCCTTAAGTTCTGCTGCATAAGACATTGCAAAACTATGATACCAAGTTGTGTTTGACTAAAACTCATTATATTCAACCCCATGGAACGTAAATGGACGACACTTTTGAAAGCCAGTCTTCTTCCCCAATTCACAAAGTTCATCCACTAGACATAGCGGCTTTGTGACATAAGTGTTTTTACAGTAGAACTTTACCTCCCGTTCTTTGTGTCTGCCGAGATGTGCTGTCTGTCTCTTTCCTATTAGCACCATTGTCACACAATGGACACTTTCCAGACAGCTGGGGATGGTGTATGGGTAAATGCGGTCGCTCCGCATTGTGCTTCACAGGAACAAGTGACACTGAAGTGTTTAGATTATTCTCCCATTGGCCCCTTGTTAATCCCTTGCGCACCTTCATTCTTCACACAAAGGGTTCATTTATCTTACACCCCCACAAACTCTGTATTTGAAGACCTAAAAACTTTTCTGTTGACCTCTTAAATTAAAGCAAGAGAATAATTCGAGCTGATCTATCAATGCATTCTGCATTCACTTATTTTATAGCCTGGTTGCATATTTAGTTACGTATAAGTTGAAATGAAACTTTTAATGGAAAACGTAGAGCGTTTTAAGCATTTTGGAAGTATAATGGTAACCGAAGGCCTCATTTTCAAGCTAAACCATCCGTAGTGCCGAAACCTGCTCCCGGATCCTATATGTTCTGACCAGTGGCCACTCAGACTTCAAATGTGCGATCCTGGATGCAAACAGATTGTGGTCTCTAACTTCAGGTGACCACTGGATATGCAGGTTGATGCTTACAGCTGTGGACAACTCTGGCTCCTTTCAGCCTGGTATTGAATTGTACAGCGCTTGAGTGACAACCATCTATCAGAGCACCAGGGATCCCTCAGAATACTTGCTGCACCAAGGTTGATTTAGGACATGTGAATTAGGCCTAAGAGTGAATTTGAAGTTTTTTTATTTAGGGTAAGCACCCAGTTCTTCTCATCTAACATCAGTACTTTACCTCAACCCTACTGAACATCTTTGGCATAAATTGGAATTCCAATGCTTCCCACCTCTTCTCATCCAACATCAGCAGCGGCGGCTGGTGCTCAAAATTTTTTGGGGGGCGCAAACAGAAAAATGTAATAGGCTTTGCTTTGCGTCAAAAAACGCAGTAAAAAATTGCGTGACTTTGAGGTCACAAAAGTGTGAAAGGGACCTTCAGTAATTAAGGTATAGTGTGCCCCCTTTCAATGCAGAGAGACCAGCGTGCCCCCTTCAATGCAGAGATCATCGTGCCCCCTTTCAATGCAGAGAGACCAGCGTGCCCCCTTCAATGCAGAGATTATCGTGCCCCCTTTCAATGCAGAGATGCCAGCGTGCCCCCTTTCAATGCACAAAGACCAGCGTGCCCCCTTTCAATGCACAGAGATCAGCGTGCCCCCTTTCAATGCACAGAGACAAGCGTGCCCCCTTTCAATGCACAGAGACCAGCGTGCCCCCTTTCAATGCACAGAGACCAGCGTGCCTCTTTTAATGGACAGAGACCAGCGTGCCCCCTTTCAATGCACAGAGATCAGCGTGCCCCCTTTCAATACACAGAGATCAGCGTGCCCCCTTTCAATGCACAGAGATCAGCGTGCCCCCTTTCAATGCACAGAGATAAGCGTGCCCCCTTCAATGCACAGAGATAAGCGTGCCCCCTTTCAATGCACAGAGATAAGCGTGCCCCCTTCAATGCACAGAGATCAGCGTGCCTCCTTTCAATGCACAGAGACCAGCGTGCCCCCTTTCAATGCAGAGATCATTGCGCCCCCTTTCAATGCAGAGATGCAAGCGTGCCCCCTTTTAATGCAGACATCATCATCCCCCATCATCAGTGCCCCCCCCCACACAGACATCATCATCCCCCATCATCAGTTCCCCCCCCACAAAGACATCATCATCCCCCATCATCAGTGCCCCCCCCCCACACAGACATCATTATCCCCCATCATCAGTGTCCCCCCCCCACACAGACATCATCATCCCCCATCATCAGTGTCTCCCCCACACACACACAGACATCATTCCCCATCATCATTGTCTCCCCCCCCCCCCACACACACACACACAGACATCATCATCCCTCATCATCACTGCCCCCCCCCCCCTCTTCCCCGATGTCACACTGTGCCCCCTGGAATGTGCACTCACCCCCCATACACAGGAGAAGTCAGTGGACAGATCATGGCTCGGTGGGTCGCTATCCGGGCTGTACACTGCAGCCGCTGGGTGACTCCTTGCCAGGCAGATGTCCGGTCGACAGCGGCGGCTCACGGCTTCAGTTCCCCGGCATGGCGGCATCTCCTGAGTCCTCACTCACTCCTCCTGGCTCCAGCCTCCTCCCCAGCCAATGGCAAGGGGTTTGCCTTTCGGTCAATCAGGAAGCGCGTATCGGACACGCTTCCTGATTGGCCAGGAGGAGGAGCTATGTGACAATAGCGAATTTTCATTCGCTATTGTCACACAACTGGGTGGGCTCGGGGCGCACTGCTCTGTGCCCCGGGCCCACCCTTTTTCTTAGCCTGTGAGGGCCTCTGGCTCTAATGACATGGCTAAAAAAAAAAAAAACCCCATTGAACTCCATGCGTCCGGCGACCCACATGTAGATTAGGGGGCCGGACGCATGGATAGGGGTGTGCCCCCAACACACCGGCCGCCACTGAACATCAGTACCAGACCTCAACCCTACTGAACACGTTTGGGATGAATGGCGCCCAGGTCTTCTCATTCAACATCAGTACTTCACCTCAACCCTACTAACCATCTTTTCTTTTTTCTGTTTTCGACATTCTGTCTCTCCCCCCATCCTCTATTTATGCTTGGGAAAGAATAACATTCTGCACTCCTTGAATATACGCATCACACACACTTCAGGAGGCTTCAGCTTTCATTCATTGAGGGAAGTGGGGGACGGGCCTGGTCTCTTATCATCAGGAGCTGGCTGCCTGAACCCTGCACACACCGCCACCTCCTGATGATGTCACAGGGGGAGATGGCAGCAGTGGAGGAGCAGATTGCAGTAGGACAACGCTGGATCGGCAGGGTGGATAAGAATCTGAATTGAGGACAACCCAGAATCAGGTAACCAGGGAGTTAAAAAAAGCATAAATAGGGATGGGTGGACCTCTTTACATAGCTAATATGGCTTTCTGTGTGTACACATACAGTAAACAGCCAAACGTATGTGAACCCCCTCTCCAAATGATGGAGGTTAGGCATCTCCAGTAAAGGGTACTGATAATGCTACAACATGAAAAGACACTGTGACAGTTGCATTCTTCCAACTTGTGGTAACTGTTTGGAGAAGACCCTTTTTTGTTCCAGCATGACTGTGCTCCATTGTAAAAAGCCAGCTCCATAAAATACAATTTGACCAATTTTGTAGTGTGGAACTCAGGTGTCCTTCACAAAGCACTGACATCAGGCCTACAGAACACCTTTGGGATGAATTTCAATTCCGCTGTCACCCAGGTCTTCTCATCCTACATCAGCACTTCACCTGAACCCTACTGTACACCTTTAGGATGAATTGGAATGGTGATTGTGAGCCAGATCTTCTCATCCAACATCAGTACGTAACCTCACAAATAGGCACAAATTCCCATAAACACCAACCCAAATCTTGTGGAAAGTCTTCCCAGAAGAGCAGAGGCTGTTATAGCCCCGAAGCCAAGCAATGATAAAGTCCATGGTTTTGGAATTGAATGTCCAACTAGCTCATGTGATGGTCAAGTGCCCCAAAGGGTTTGGCTATATAGTATAACGAAACAAAATATATATGAACATTGAAAACATTTTAGATGAACTCCAGGTAAGTATAAAAACATTTAATCCAATCATGAATATTGATAAGGAACAACCTTTGCTCTCAGTGAAAGTTTTGAAAGTTGATTGAGAAAAGTTACAAAAAGTAGAAGTAAAAGTTAGGAAGGTAGAGGTAAATACTCCATGTGGAAACCCCAAAATTGGCATTGTCCAAGGTCCATCTGGCGAAAAAGAGAAGCTTTTCAACCCCATTCACACTGCCGCGACTTGTCAGGCGACTTGTCAGCCTGACAAGTCGCGGCCCATTGACTGCTACAGGACCCGTTCTAATAGGAGCGACACAAGTCGCTCCGACTTAGAAAAAGGGTCCTGTACTACTTCGGGGTGACCTCGGAGTGACTTGCATAGACTTCCATTATGTGAAGTCCCTGCAAGTCGCTCCAAAGTCGTGGTGCACGGGACTTCACAAGTCGCCCCAGAAGTAGTAAGGAGTCGTGTCGCCTCAGTGTGAACCGGCTCTTAGGCTCCGGGTCTGGATGGATACATGTAGAACACTCCCAACGTAAACATTATACAAATGAAGCCATGCCCTATCTTTAAGAACTTGGGAAGATGTCTGAATTCACAACCACTTGTAGATGTCTTCTGGATCCAGCATCACTCCTGGCTTCTTTTACAGTCTAACCATAAGAGACAGTTCACACTGAGGCGATCCAACTTCGAGGGGCGACCTGTGAAGTTCGGCGCGACTTGCAGGGACTTCACATAATGGAAGTCAATGCAAGTCACTCCCAGGTCGCCCCAAAGTAGTACAGGACCCTTTTTCTAAGTCGGAGCGACTTGTGTCGCTCCTATTAGAACAGGTCCTGTCCTAATCAATGGTGAGCGACCGATCGCGACTTGTCAGGCTGACAAGTCGCCTGACAAGTCGCGCTAGTCTGAATGGGGTCTTAATGATGTTTGGGCTTTAGGAACAAGGTCCAGTTTGGCATGATAATAATATTAAACTTTATTTTATATGGTGCCTTTTAAAAGTAGCTTCTCAAAGCACTTTACAAAGAAAACACAAGAAATTCACAGGATAAAACAAACAGAAAAGAGACAATTACGTGAAATCTTGTATAAAGAAAAATGTTTTTAGATTTGAATGAGTTTAGAAAAATTGGCTCTCTGATGTTCTTTGGAAATTTTTTGGGGCCTAGCAGGAGAAGACTCGCTATCCCATCGATTGTGGGTGAGTAGGGGGGACTCACAGAAGACCAGAATTTGAGTAGCGGTGATTACGAAAGGGGGGGAAGTATATTGATAAAAGTTCAGAAAGATAATGGGGTGCCAAGCCACGCATAGCCTTATAGGTGAACAAGAGGGTCTTAAAGTCCATTCCAAACCTGACGAGTAGCCAGTGCAAGGACTCCAGGATAGGGGTAATATGATCACTTGTACCAGACCTTGTCAGGATTTTGGCTGTAGAACTTTGTACATATTGTAGTCGATTAATAGTAGATTTAGGTGCACCAGCAAGTAGAGCATTGCAGTAGTCAAGTCAGGAGAACACAAATGTATGGATCAGCTTTTCAGCTTAAGTGTGTGATAGCATAGGGTGCAGCCGAGCAATGTTTCTCAAGTGGCAAAAATTTTGTGCATGTGGATCAAAGGTTAAACCAGCATCAAATATCACCCCTAGATTTTTTTAATTAAGTGACGGTTCACACTGTTCCGACTTGTCAGGCGACTTGGTCGCCTAACAAGTAGCGCACCGTGCTGTGCAATTGGAACCGTTCTAATAGGAGCAACTCATGTCGCTCCGACTTAGAAAAAGGTTCCTGCACTACTTCGGGGCGACATCGGAGCGACTTGCATTGACTTCCATTATGTGAAGTCATTGCAAGCCGCGCCGAAGTCACGGTGCACGGGCGACGGCATAACTCGCCCGAAGTCGTGCCGCCCTAGTGTGAACCGACACTTAGACTGAAGCTCAAGTACAGTGCCATCTATAGATAGGCTACTAGGACTGATCCTACATAATTGATGGGGGGTGCCAATAAGCATGACTTCAGTCTTGTCACAGTTTGATTGAAGGAAATTGTGGGCCATCCAAGTTTTTATATCACAAATACAGTAATATAGGGGAGAAACAGCCAAAGTAGAACCCGGTTTAGTGTGGATGTATCAGCATAGAAGAGTGTCTTCAGCATAGGAGAGATAATTGAACTCTTGTGATCTAAGCAGTTGGCCAAGTGGAAACATGTAAATACTAAAAAGTAAGGGACTCAAGGTTGAGCCCCGAGGAACACTGGACCAACTTCAGACTGGAATCCAGTAAGGGAAACAAAGTGTCAGCAATCAGTAAGATATGACTTAAAGTGGAGTTCCACCCTAATTTTATACTTACCTCCATCTTCTCACTCCGGGTCACCTGAAAAAGAAATGGATAATCGCATTTTTTTTTTTACTTACCTCGTAGCGAAGAAAATATACTTACCTTACTTCCTCCTTCCTCGGCCGCGGCCCGTCGTCACTTCCTGGCTCTGCAATGATTCCTGGGAGCTGAACGTCATCGCTCCCAGGAATCATTGCGCCTGCACCGGCCCCGACGTCAGTTCCAGGGGCGCGCGCGTCATCCCCTTCTAAACAGCTTCTGGGCATGCCCAGAAGCTGTGGAGGGATGACGCGCGCGACCCGGAAGTGACGGCGGGGCCGGCGCAGGGCATCGTGGGACCGAAGAAGGTGGAAGAGGACGCGGAAGAGGATCTCGCTGGCTTCAAGCTGCCCACATCTTAGATGGCAGCGCTGGACAAGACGTTTTCAAGGTAAGTATTTGTCCTAACAGGTAAGTGCAACCCGGGACAGATCAGAGGCTAGCCATTGTGGAATGCACTAGCCCTGACTGTCCCGGGGGTATTTAAAAAAAAAAAAAAAAAATTCCAGGGTGGAACTCCGCTTTAAAGTGGTTTTAAACTCTGTTACACTACTTGTACCTACAGGTAAGCCTCTAATAACCTGTAGGTACTGTGAATATCTCCTAAACCTGCACAGTTTAGGAGATTTTCAGAGTGTGTGCACCCGATGACATCGTCGGCGCATGCGCTCTGAAGGTCCGGCACACAGTGCTGGACCTTCAGAGCCCGTGCCGGAAACGGCGGCTCCCGCGCGCATTTTAGGGAGTGATGTCATCGTACCTCCGGCCACTCACAGCGCCGGAGTCCGTGAACCTGAAAGAAACACCACGGGAAGACGTCAGTCGGAACAGCGGTGAGCAGGCGCCGCTGGAAGGGCTTCATTCTAAGGTAAGTATTTCATAATGTGCTAGTATGCGACGCAACTAGCAGTTTACAACCGCTTTAAACCATTTCAGAGCCAATTCTGAGACTCCAAAAATGGTTTCAAGGTGAGAGAGTAAAAGATTGTATGGTGTTATAATAAGGCTGTTTGATACTATAACATCATGCCAAGCTCGACCTTGTTCCTAACCATAAATTATGTTTGGGCTTTAGGAACAAGGTCCACAGTTTGCCATGATGTTATAGTCAGTAATAAAAACTGGATTCAGAGGAAAGAGAAGCTGTTGCTTGCATTGGCTAATCCAGGGATAGCTTTCAATCGAAGGGAGCAAACTGACTGGCCAAACAGACCAACTTTTGCTCAGTTTTCATAAATCATTCCCCCGCAACTGCAGATAATTCTGATGACTTTGCAATGTTTAGCCAACATTAAGTCGGCACTCCCTGTAGAGCAAATATATTTCGTAGCTGGCAGTGGAGGATGCAGTTTTAACGTCTGTGTATAATTATCATTAAACCTCTCAGATTTAATACTAGAACACAACATCAGCATTTTGAGATACATTACCAACTCCCAACGTGCAATGCAATGCAAATATCACCAACACTAATTAACGAGAGAGGGACTAGCACTTAAAGCCCAACTTCGACCAAAATGTTTTTTGTTTCTTTTTTTAGATTTAACTTAACTTTACTGCTGTCACAAGGGGGCTAACACATCCTTTGTGTGATAACATAGTGCAGGTGACAGGTTCTCTTTAAGGAGAAATCAGGGGTCTTTTAGATCCCTAATCTCATGTCTGCACCAGTGGCGGCTGGTGCTTAAAATTTTTGGGAGGGCGCAAACAGAAAAATCGAATAAGCATTGCTTTGCGGCCAAAAACGCTGTAAAAAATTGCGTGACTTTGAGGTCACAAAAGTGTGAAAGGGGCCTTCAGTAATCAAGGTATAGTGTGCCCCCTTCAATGCAGACTGACCACAGCGTGCCCCCTTTCAATGCAGAGAGACCAGCGTGCCCCCTTTCAATGCACAGTGACCAGCTTGCCCCCCTTTCAATGCACAGTGACCAGCGTGCCCCCCTTCCAATGCACAGTGACCAACGTGCCCCCTTTCAATGCACAGTGACCAGCGTGCCCCCTTTCAATGCACAGTGACCAGCGTGCCCCCTTTCAATGCACAGTGACCAGCGTGCCCCCTTTCAATGCACAGTGACCAGTGTGCCCCCCTTTCCATGCACAGTGACCAGCGTGCCCCCTTTCAATGCACAGTGGCCAGCGTTTCAGTTCCCAGTGGAGGGGGGAGTGGTTTGCATTTAATGTTTACAATAATGATGCTGTGTACCTTGCTATTATTTAACTAATGGATTGTCAGCTCTTGGGTCCATCTTGGAGTACCTGTAACTTTTTCATTATCCAGTGGGGGGGTGCATTTAATGTTTATGATAATGATGCAGACTGTGTACCTTGCTATCATTTACCCAATGGATTTTCAGCTCTTGGGTCCATCTTAGAGCACCTATCTCCCGGCCTCCTATGTAGACCGCAGGCACCATTCCTATAGCATGGCCCCTGCAGGTGTTGCTCATACCGCTCACTATGGATTCGGTACATTTCCAGCGGAGGAGCTCTCCTTCAGCGCCGCATGTGCACCAGATTCAGGGAGCGTCACACAATACACCCTGCACGCCGCGCGCGCATCACAGCCGGAGCCTGGGAAAGGATGGAGTGTGTGTCTCCCATGGCGCCGGATATTGAATGCACACCGTCCCTAAGATAGGCTCAGGCTGCACGCTGACCGTGTCTTGCAAAGGATGCCCCCCCCCCCCCCGAGACGCTTACCTGTAGCGGTGGCTTCATTCCAGTCCCCGCGTCTCCTCGAGTCCTGTCTTCCCGCATCCTCCTCGGCCAATGGCATGAGGTTTGCCTTTCGGCCAATCAGGAAGCGGGCTTCTTGATTGGCCGAAAGGCAAACCTCATGCCATTGGCCAGGAGGAGGATCCGTGTGACAATAGCGAATTTTCATTCGCTATTGTCACACAATGGGTGGGCTCGGGGCGCACTGCTCTGTGCCCCGGATCCACCCCTTGCTGAAGCCTATTAGAGCCTCTGGCTCTAATCAGGTGATGTTAAAAAAAAAAGCCCCATTGAACTCCATGCGTCCGGCGCCCCGCATGTAGATTAGGGGGCCGGACGCATGGATAGGGGACCCCCAACGCACTGGCCGCCACTGGTCTGCACTCTGATGAAGCTGATTGAGTACAGACCTTTATCATTGGTTTGGTAGCCATAGAGGAGGTGCAGCTTGCTGATCATTTCTCCAGAAACATTTTTGAGAGATAGTACAGCGATGGCCAAAAGTTTTGAGAATGACACAAATAATAATTTTTACAAAGTCTGTTGCCTCAGTTTTTATGATGGTAATTTGTGTAGCACCTTCCTTGATAGGTGCTAAGAAGGAGAATAGTTTGCTCTGCCTGCTTAACAGGGGAGCAGCAGGCAAATCATAGTCTGCTCCATCTGCTTATCAGTGGAGCCTGATCAGTAGTTATGCCTGTTGCATGTGTCCATGTGTGATTCATCTGGGCTGAGGGAGTGTCCCCACTGTATCCAATAGGGGAGCCTGTTGGACAGTGGAGGAAACCCAGCCAGTGACACGCAGGCTTTGTAACTGTCCCAGTGGGTTGGCACAAACAGTGGTGCATCCTGGGATATGTTATAAAGCCAAGGGCACATGTGACATGGTGTCTTTGGGCGGGAAGCCAGGTCCCAGGAGGAGGGTGAATGTTGTCTCTCCTCCTGGCTGTATGGAAGGTGGTCACAGGCAGTCGGCCTAGTGAATCAGAAGTGTGGTGCTGAGCCAGGAGGTCCAGTGGATGCTGAAGGCAGAGCAACCTTGGGAAAAACAGTGTCCGTGAGTACTGGGAAGGTTGCCAGGGGTCTCCATTGGAGAGTCAGTGGACAGGAGCTTGCACGCACAGCAAGTGAGAAAGGGGGTCCCAAGTTAGGACCCTGAAGAGAAATTATAACAGGATCATATTCTTTATCTTCACTTCAGAGACAAGGTGAAGCAGCGGCCTTGCTGCGCACTACAGCTAGTTGTCCCCAGATTTGTGCATAGTTCATAGTTGGGGTATCCCACTCATCCCTTCTCCCATCCCAGTTCTAAATAAAACTCAAAAACCAAATCCCCTGGACTGTTCATTGTCTGAGCTAAGCATCTAAAGTGATAAGTTTCCACAGACTGTTGGTACGGGTAACCCAGGGGAATCCAGAATGTGCAATTCTCAGCAGTCCTCTAGGGGGCAGTGCTACATTTGCATATACTCCAGAATGTTATGAAGAGTGATCAGAGGATTTGCAATAAATTTCAAAGTCCCTCTTTGGTCTTCTGTGCTCAACACATCTAGGTGTGCTTTCTGCTCGCCTCAATGATACTAACAATGCGCCTTTGGATTTATTATGCTGTGCCTTGCTTCTATATCCTCTCCTCTCTCAGGCTCAGAGTGTGGTATACACTTTCCCGGGATATACTTCAGGTTTAACGCTCCGATCCCTCCTCGGATCTTCTTCTATGAGGCTGTAGCCCAGCCCACAGAAGACCACTATATTGCACCAGGTGTAGAGGTGGAAGGAATTATCCTTTGTTGCACTGAAAAAGAATTATTGGTACACTTGATCACTTTAAATGGACTTTATATTAATTTAGTCTGTTCCATTTTCAATATATACCTGATTTAATTCAAATGAAGAAATGCTGGGATAAACTATAGGTTGGCACAAAGAACTTTGTAATATCACCAACAGCACTGGAATATAGATCTATAATTTTTATATATACACCATAAGCACCGTGTCATTTATTTTTTGTTCACATCAGCTAGATTTATGAAGCTATTATCACCTGATTATTTTTAGATTTATTGCAGTATTATTTATTGCATATTGATTTATCGATCAGCAATTGCACTCTATATTTATTTTAATATAATTTTTTCTAGAGAATTAATTTGATACACAAATTTGTCACATAATCACTCTATGCACTTTATATACCATATTGTATACAATATATATATAGTTTTTATTATTTAATTATTGTGATTAACAAATAAGACCATTATTATTATTATATTTGTTTCATCGATATTTATTAGCCAATTTTAATCACAATTTATTTATTCACACATTTCCTATATCAATACCATACATAAAATTCCCCTGAAGCGCGGTACTCCCCCCCCCCCCCCCCCTTTACTTACTTACTATAACTGTATGGTCAACAGTAACAGTACAGGCAGCATCAAGGGTAGACATATATTACTTCACAACACCTCTCAAGACAGCGCATGAATCACCCCCCTATAAATAGTGTGAGAGACAGATAATGGTAGTTAGAGGCAGTCCCAGATAGGTTTAGGGAACCCGCCAAACATTCCCTATTAAAGATTGAATCCCCTGATCACCCCCAGTTAACACCTTCATTTCCCTATCAGTGTCACTATTATAGTGTACAGATCTTTTTTCTGATCACTGTAGTAGTGTCACAGGTGACATCAGTTAGCGTTAACGTTAGTTATCATCAATCCAGGACAGCATCAGATTGCCCGCTACATATTTAGTAATACATTTTAACAGTTTGATTGCCAGTGACACACACACACATTCAACACCTCCATTACTAGTATAGTGTCTGAACCGATCAATATATTTGATCTGATCAGAACTATACTAGCGTCCCAAATAGTTTAGTATAGTGTTCCCAAAACAAAGCGTTGGTAGGATCTGCCCCGACACCTGCCAGCACCTGCATTTAGCCCCTCTGCGCATCTCCCAAGAAGTGCAGTATCAGCAGATTACTGTCCCTTCCAATACACAACACACTAAACCGCAGCGTTATCAGAGTCAGGCCTTATCTCTGCTAGCACTAGCAGTTACATTTTTTGGCAGCGGTTCAAACAGTCTTTGACAACCAGGTGGTTTCTGTCACACTGGGTACCTATAAATTTATTTGCCAAAATGTCCAAACAGAGGTACACAAGTGAAGAGGCCTACACGATGCCGAGCATGACAGATGAGAGCGATGGGGAAGCCCCACTCTCAGAATCAGGCTCAGTATTCAAACCTGTAGAGAGCAGCGGCACCCTGAAAGATAGCTCTGACAATGGAGTAGTGGTCCCTGCTAAGTTCAGGCATACCAGACCCCTTTCTTCTGTTGCTGAGGTGCAACAATCGCAGGGTTCTCATATGCAGCAGAGTGGCGATACTAGTGCCGCTCAACCTTCTGGTGCACTGGCAAATACCAGCGGCCTAGTACATCCTGGTCATAGTGAAACCAGCACTGGAGTAACACTTGGTGACGTGGCGAGTCCCATAAGTGCAGTTCAAGCTGGTGCAGTGGCTAGCACAAGTAGTGTCCCGCAACCACCAAGAATTCAAAGACAGGCCAGAAGAACCTATAGTGTCTTCCTGATGCGCTTGCAAATCCTGATTGGGAGCCCACCACTTCTGCAGCACCTGTACTTCCCCCATTCACTTGCCAACCCGCAATTCAGGTGGAAACAGCCAATTTTACTCCCCTTGAGTTTTATGAGCTGTTTTTCACGGTAGATCTGTACAGACCTATTGTGGACCACAGCACTTTATATGCTGATCAATTCATCACTGCAAATCCAAATTTGACCCTTGCCAGAGAATTTGCATGGAAACATATCACTGTTTTCGAATTTAGAACCTTTCTGGGCCTATCCCTCCTCATGGGAATTACTAAAAAGAGTGAGTTGCAGTCATATTGGTCCACTGACCCAATTCACCATATGCCCGTGTTCTCTGCTGCCATGGCCAGGACGAGATATGAGCAAATCCTGTGGTTCATGCACTTCAGTGACAATGAACTCTGTCAACCTCGGGGTGACCCTGGATATGACCGGCTCCACAAAATTCAGCCCATCGTAAATCACTTCAACCAGAAGTTTGCAGCCTTGTATACACCCCAACAAGCTGTCTGCGTGGATGAGTCCCTAAATACATTTCTGGCCGCCTTGCTTTTAAACAATTTCTCCCCAGCAAGCGTGCCAGATATGGGGTCAACATGTATAAGCTCTGTGACAGGGCAACAGGCTATACATGTAGCTTCCATGTTTACTAGGGCAAAGATAGCAATGTGGAGCTCTCCAACTGCCCAGACTACATGGGGAGCAGTGGCAAGGTTGTTTGGGACTTGGTGTCATTCCTAATCGTAAAGGGGTAACATTTATACGTGGACAACTTCTATACAAGCGTAAAAAAGAAAATTGCAGCACTGAAAATTAATAAATAATACACCAATTAAAGTGCAACCAATGTATACATTATCCCAGTGAGGGAATAAACCGTATCTTATAATAAATGTTCATTCAAAAGATGTAACAAAGTTCATGAGTACATCGCGGTGCAAATGATGAAAAAAAGATACTGTATCCACCACCATATGAGTGAAGTTCAAACTCACCAGAGCCAAATGCTGTCTATATTATAGGACAGCAATAGGGTATTATACGATAAGCTTCATGATCTTAGGATGTCTGGATAATCCACAACCTTATCGACTCAGCACATTGTATGAGAGTTTAAAAATTCAAAAGGAAGAGGCTCATGGTGTAGTATGAAGTGATATAAATTTAATAAAAAAAATATATATTTTGTAACACTGACAACCAATACAGTGTACATATATTAAAAATGAACCATGAAATAAAACAGTAAAAAGGACTCTCATCAAAAGCCACCACTGCAAACCGGAGTGGTGGCTGGACCTTAGGTGATTGAGATAAAAGCTCTACGGCAGTTTCGCATCCAACGGGTCATCAGGAGATTTGCGTGCCACTTTTTTGTGACCTTTTTGATTCTGGAATTATAGCATGTGGCACCATGCAACCTAATCCCTGGAGCTTCCCCCAACGGCTTGTAGATTCCCGACTTAGACGGGGGAGAGAGAAGGCTTGAAGTGTAATAAATTGCTTGCAGTGAAGTGGAGGGACACACGGAATATTTTCGTTCTGTCCTCCATTCATGCAGATACGACAGTCCAAACAGGGCCGTCTTTCGAAATGGGTACGGCCGGCGGTTGCCCGGGGGCCCCACTTGCCAAAGGGCCCCATGCAGAGTGGCAATTTACCCCGATCTGTCCCCCCCAGTTTAATTTACCTGGTGGTCTAGCCCCCCCTCTAGGATCCTCCTCGTCCTCCCCGTGCCTAGAATGGCTCCACCCAACCTCCTCCATTCATGTTCTGTGTGCGGCCGCTGCGGGAAGGTAATGAGACTGCTGCTTTTTTTTTTTTATTCTCTCTCTCTATCGTTTGTTAAATGAAATGTTTAAAATACACTCACTTGTTAAAGTGCAGATTTGACCTTGCACCTAGTGTGTACAGCATATGTTTGTATGTTTAGGATGGCGGCCTTCCTCTTTCTGTGCTTAGAAGTGTGGCTCGGGTCCCCCTGGTAGTGAGGTATTTCGGCAGTCGTATAGGACAGTTGCAGCTGTAGTGGCAGCTCCTTCAATCCGCGCTGCTCACGGGGGCGACGGCCGGCGGGAAGAAGATGAGCTGCCTCGTGTGTGTGACAAGATAGGCGAGGGGATGAAACAGCTGCATATAGAGGAATTCATCTTTTTCGGTATTTCTCCTGCTGCCACTGAATGGCTGATTCTCCTCTCCCTCCTGCAGTCATTCAGTGGCTGCAGGAGGAATATGGAAAGATCAATTCATCTATATGTGGCTGTCCCATTCCCCTCCTATACAACTTGCTGGCCCCCTAGTGCTTTCCAGCCCCCCCAGTGCTCTTAACACCCCCCACCCCCAGTGCTCTTAACACCCCCCGCTCTTAACACCCCCCCAGTGCTCTTAACACCCCCCTGTTTTTAACACCCCCCAGTGCTCTTAACACCCCCTCCCCGTGCTCTAAACACCCCCCTGTTCTTAACCCCCCAGTGCTCTTGGCCCCCCCAGTGCTCCTTAGCCCCCTCATGCTCTTTAGCCCCCCCCGGTGCTCTTTACCCCCCCCGGTGCTATTTAGCCCCCCGGTGCTCTTCAGCTCCCCCCCTATGCTCTCTGGCTTCCCAGTGCTCTCCACCCCCCTGTGCTCCCTGGCTCCCCCCTCAGGGATTTCCAGTCCCCCCCCTTCCCCCAGTGCTCTCCACCCTCCTGGTTTACCCTGTCCCCCCCAGTGCTCTCCACCCCAATCGGAGCCGCCTTACCCGCGCATCGGCTTCCCTGCTGCCAAGTGGGGGCAGGAGCGCGCCGGCAGCAGCGCACACTTGCCCCCTAGCTTTCTGCGTGCGACCGACGTACATCTACCAATAGATATCGCCTTATCGATAATTTGCGTTTTTATTCTCATGGGTGATTGTGTAGGCAGGGCCCCAGTGCATTGCATTGCCTGGGGGCCTATAATGCTCTTAAGATGGCACTGAGTCCAAATTACAACTGCGACTGGTGTTGTTGAGAAGCCCCTCTGTGTCCACGAATACAACCTTAACATGGGAGGGTTGGACTTCAACGACCAGATGATGGAGCTGTACATAATTGCCAGTATGGCGAGACGCTGGTACAAAAAAGTGTCTGTATACTTATTTCTGCTCTGGCTCTGCTGAACGCCTATGTGCTATACAAAGCGTCAGGAAGAAGTGAATCCTTCCTAAAATTCCAGGAAGAGATCATCAGAGCTCTTCTGTATCCAGGAGGTGCTGTGGCCCAAATGCACAATCCAGATGCAGTGAGCCGGCTGAATGGGAGGCATTTTCCAGATGTCCTCCCTAGTACCCCTACCCAAAGAGCACCCCAAAGAAGATGTCATGTCTGCAAAAAACACGAATATAGGCGTAACACCTACTTTTTATTGTCCCTCCTGTCCTGGCCAACCTGGTCTCTGCATCGGGGACTGTTTCCGCCACTACCACACACGAGTATTAGCATATAAGTAAATCAATGATTGCAGCGCTGTAGGCAATGATTTTACCACCGCAGTTCAAAAAAGAGCATATATGGCAAAGCATAGGGGATGGGGTGGACGCAGAGGGTGGATCTCCCCTATGCTTCGCCATATAATTTTTGACAGTTTTCTTAGCAGAGATTTATTTTCCACATCGATCAATGCGAATGGAGAAATCTGCTATGTTCTTTTCTGAACAAAAAAAAAAGAACATTGCATGTATGCCCATCATTAGAAGTGAATGGATGCTGGGAGGTCTAATGGTGGACATACCACCCACTTTCTGGCAGAGATTTCCTTATCCACATCAATCGATGTGAATGGAGGAATCTGTTAGGTTCTCTTTTTTTTTTTGTTCAGCCCATAGGCTGCATGAAAAAAAAAATAACCTTACAATATATGCCCAACAAGAACTAGCAACGTACTGGTACATCGCTGAACTTTGAGCGGTCATACCAGGATGATTCCTGCAGATTCAGGCATCATCTTGGTATCGTTTTTTTACAGCCAGCGCCTTCCACGTTTTATCAGGCTTTCCTGTCCCACCGGGTAACTCGAGACTGCAGCTGGTGGTTCCCTCAGCAGACCATAGAGCTAATTGGACATCAAAATGGCTCCAATCATCTCTATGGCCTAAGATACCGGAAGCTACGAGCATTTCATGAGTATGGTTTTGCCAGATATAATTGGGAAAGCATCTTATCACACCAATCTCGGTGTGGTCAGATGCTTTAAGGACACAGGAGAGATCTAGAGTCTAATAGACCCCAATTTTTTTTAAAAAAGAGTACCTGTCACTACTTATTGCTGTCATAGGGGATATTTAAATTCCCTATGATAACAATAAACATGATAAAAAAAATGAAAGGGAAGGTGTCAAAATAAAATAAAAACACAAAATAAATAATAATAAAAAAAAAAAAATTCAAGCACCCCTGTCCCCCCCCCCCATGTTTGCGCTCAAAGGCAAACGCAAGCATCGGACTGGTGTCAAATGTAAACAGCAATTGCAGCATGCATGTGAGGTATCGCCGTAAATGTTAGATCGAGGGCAGTACTTCTTGCAGTAGACCTCCTCTGTAAATATAAAGTGGTAACCTGTAAAGGCTTTTAAAAATGTACGTAGTTTGTCGCCGCTGCACGGGCGTGAGCAATTTTAAAGCATATCATGTTTGGTATCTATGTACTCAGCATAAGATCATCTTTTATATTTTACCATACAATTGGACAATATATAGTGTATTTGTGCATTAAAGTTCTATTTTTTCCCCAAAAATTGCGTTTGGAAAATCTTTGCGCAAATACCGTGTGACAAAAAAAAAATTGCAAAACCCACCATTTTGTTCTTTAGGGCATCTGCTTTAAAAAAATATATAATATTTGGGGGTTCAAAGTAATTTTCTAGTAAAAAAAATATATTTTTTTTTTTCATGTAAACAAAAAGTGTCAGAAAAGGCTTAGTCTTCAAGTGGTTAGAAGAATGGATGATGTGTGGCATACGCTTCTAATATTGGGCATAAAATGCTAGGAAGGTTCAAACACCCCTCAAATGACTTCTTTTTGGAAAGTAGACACCCCAAGATTTTTTTCTGAGAGGCATGTTGAGTCCATGGAATATTTTATATTTTGCCACAGGTTTCGGGAAAATTACAATTTTTATTTTTATTTTTTACACAATGTTGTCACTAAAGGATATATTGCTCACACATGCCATGGGTATATGTGAAATGACACCCCAAAATACATTCTGCTGCATCTCCGGAGTACAGGGATACCAAATGTGTGAGACTTTTTGGGAGACTAGCTGTGTACGGGACCCCAAAAACCAATCACCGCCTTCAGGTTTTCCATGGGCATAAATTGCTTATTTTACTTCCTCACTACCTATCACAGTTTTGGAGGCCCTGAAATGTCAAGATAGCGCAACCCCCCCCCCCCCCCAAATAACCCTATTTTGGAAAGTAGACACTCCAAGCTATTTGCTGAGAGGCATGCTAAGTCCATGGAATATTTTATATTTTGCCACAAGTATCGGGAAAATTACAAAATAGTTTTTTTTTTTTGCTTTTGATTTTTGTTTTTTTCGTTTTTTACACAAAGTTGTCACTTAAATGTTGGGGAGGAAGCTGCGTATATTCCAGCATATACACCATAGTTTGTAGACGCTATAACTTTTGCGCAAACCAATAAATATACGCTTATTGAGATTTTTTTTATCAAAGACATGTAGCTAAATACATTTTGGCCTAAATGTATGACAAAAATTGAGTTTATTGGATATTTTTTTATAAGAAAAAGTAGAAAATGTTATTTATTCTCAAAATTTTTGGTCTTTTTTCGTTTATATCGCAAAAAATAAAAACCGCAGAGGTGATCAAATACCACTAAAAGAAAGCTCTATTTGTGGGAAAAAAGTACATACATTTTTTTATGGGTACAGTATTGCATGACTGCGCAATTACCAGTTAAATTCCTGCAGTGCCAAATTGCAAAAAAATGGCCTGGTCGTTAAGGGGGTAAAACCTTCCGGACCAGAAATGGTTAATAAAGGAATTTTCAAAAACTGTCTCTGGGTTTTTCTTACTTTTTGTTTCTTTTTTGGTGAATGGGTAAGGGTCCAATGTACCCCATACTCATTCACATGGGGGGGGGATCTGGGGGCTTTCAGATTCCAAAAAGACCCCCGCCCGCAGACCCCCACAGAGGCCCTTGTCCCCATCAACATTTGGAGCCCCCCATATTGAAGGCATGTGGCCTGGTATGGTTCGGGGGGGGGGGGGGTCCTTGCTCACCCCCTCTCTTTCTGACCTTCCGGGCTGCATGCTTGGATAAGGGTCTGGTATGGATTTTTGGGGGGACCCCACACAGTTTTTTTTTAATTTTGACGCTGTTTTTTTCTCATTCTTTTTAATTGTCTGCTTTTTTTTTTTTCAGAACAATCTGTTGTTAAGGACGCGGCGGACATCTTCCTGGCCCACTGCTTAGCAACCAGCTATTTGTCATAAAACAGCCTGGGGGTCCTCGGACCTCCAGGCTGTTTTTTGACAAATACCGCATATGATACCTCCAGCTAAACCCTGGTGTTAATTTTCGTATGCTTTTTAACGCTCTGGTCTGTTTGTGAATTAGACTTAATATCTAATTGGACTTGGAGTTCTGCTTTAAAGATAAAGTTGGTTCCTTCCTCCCTCCTCCCCACCAACTTGTTAATGAAACTTTGAGATTAAACCTTTGCATTTATATTACATACCTTATTTTAGACCCAGTAATGTCATGATCTGCCATGCAGGCAGATCATGGCTGGTTAGAGGGGCCAGCAAGGTGCTGTACATAGCCTCCTGAAAACATCACAGCACCCTACCACAGTGCTCCTCTCAAGAGTCCCAAGCCCTGATAGTCTTACATGGACTATTTTCTTGGTTATGTTGGTTGTGTGAAAATGAACTCCTATTACTTGTTTATACAATATTCCAGCTGAGTGATGCACATCTCAATGTATTCCTGTATTCCTTCTCTCAGGTATGGGCTGTTTCTGGGGTGCGGAGAGGAAGTTCTGGAAACAGAATGGTGTCTACTCGACTCAAGTTGGCTTCGCTGGTGGTCACACCCCTAACCCCAGCTATCAGGAAGTTTGCTCAGGTATCTGCCTTCACCATTTTGTCACATATGTAAGAGAAAAATAGTTTTAAATGGCAAGATACAAATGGGTCTTGTTCTCCCCTTCAGTCCAATAGTTGGTCGACCCAAAGCTGGAACAATAAGGTTTAGATCTAAATTTTGGAGACATCTCTCTATTAACTGGGGAGGGGGGTGTCTCAGGGGGTCCCTGGAGTAGACCTAAAAGTGTGGAGAGAATGAGAGCGCCACTGGTATAGCGCAAGTCCAGTAAATCTGTCTAGGCTACCTGGTGTCGGGGAAAAGATCTGTGACCCTCAGGTCTTTTCCCTTTCTCCCGCCAGGGATCTTTCTTCGTTAGAGTCCTTACCAAATACTTGGAGGACCAGATTTAACAGGTCCCTAAGGAGCAGAGCCCACCTGATCTGTAGGTCTCCTGATGTCAGAGAAGGGACCTGTGACCCTCGGTTCTTTTTCCTTTCCCCAACTTGGGATTTCTCTTCAGGAGAGTCCTTACCAAGAACTTGGAGGACCAGGCCCAACAGGCCCCTAAAGAGCAGGGTCCATCTAATGTCTAGGTCACCTGATGTCGGAGAAAGGATCTGTGACCCTCTGGTCTTTTTCCTTTCACCAACTGGGGGTTTCTCTTCGGGAGAACCCTTACCAAGAACTTGGAGGATCAGCTTCAACAGGTCCCTAGGGAGCAGGGTCCATCTGATATGTAGGCCACCTGATGTTGAGGAAAGGATCTGTTACCCTTGGGTCTTTTCTTTCCTCCAGCCGGGGGTCTTTCTTCGGGAGTACCCTAACCAAGAATTTGGAGAACCAGCTTCAACAGTTCCCTAAGGGACAGGGTCCACTTGGCTTTGGCCTAGGTAGACCAAATGTATCGGTAGACCAAAATCGGAGTCTTGCAATGCCTTTACAATGCAATGGATCAGAGTGCCGAGGTTGCCTACCCTTCACTGAAGAATCCTGGTATAATTTCTTCATTTTGATTGGTGTTTTCTGGTTAGAATCGCAGCTGAAGGGTTAATGATTAGAGTGAACTGTATACAGACTGCAGCCTTTCCAAGTGTTTGAGTGCACAATTAAAAGCAACATGTTACTCTGCATTTCCATGGCAACTTTACACCGAAAGTGCCGCAAGAAGAAGGTGTTCCAACATTAATGATAATAGTTTAGAGCAGCGTTTCTCAACCTTTGTTCAGTGGTGGCACCCTTTAAAATTATAAACGATCTCAGAGCAACCAGTTTAAAATGTAAAACGCATAAAGCAATATGCACTTGATTAAATTACCTTTACATCAGAAGTCCCCATCGTATCAGAGGCCCACTTTCAAATCAGAGTCCCTCTTCAAGTCAAAGCCCCCCTATCATTTTAGAGGCCCTTCCATCATATTAGAGATCCCACCATCACACCGGATTCCCCCTTCACATCAGAATCTCCCTTCATGTCAGAGTTTCCCCGTCATGTCAGAGGCCCCCATCATATTAGAGGCCCCCATCACATCAGGTGCCTCTCATCACATCAGAGGTTCCTCCATCACAGCAGAGGCCCCCCATCACATCAAAGTCCCCCTTCACGTCAGAAGCCTCTATTATATTGAAGTTCCTCATCACATCAGTGGCCCCCATGAATGTCAGAGGTCCCCCATCACATCAGAGGTCCCACATCACCTCAGAGTCCCCTTATCACATCAGAGGCTCCCCTCACATCAGAGGCCCCCGTCACATCAGAGCCCTCCCCCCCCCAATCATATCAGAGGTCCCCCATCACACCAGAGTTTTCCTACCATGCCAAAGTCCCCCTTCATGTAGGAGGCCCCCATCACATCAAAATTCCTCATCACATCAGAGGCACCCCTATCACATCAGTCTCCTTCCATGTCAGAGGTCCCCCATCACATCAGAGGCCCTCTATGACAGAGTCCCCCCATCACTGAGTCCTATCATCATATCAGAGTCCCCCTAACACATGTCCTCCAAATTACACAGTCCTCTCTTCACATAAGAGGCCTAACTTATGGCTCCAACAGAGCAATAGAAAGCAGAAGGTGGAGCAGCCTTCTATCCTCTCTTGAATGCTGGGGGCAGCTCTGCATGCCACCTGCCCTGGATCAACGTCATGTGTTGCCACAATGCAGGTGGGCCAGCCACCAACACTATCATAGCAAAAAATGTATACTTATCCTGTAATCATGGGAATGCCACATTCAATTCAAAATCAAAGCATTTCATTTTACATACAACAAAAATGCATTATAAGCTGATGACATAAGCCAAACATAAATGTAGAAGGTACCAGCAGAGATGTTCTTCCAGAAGATCCTCCAATAAAGAGCTGCTTAGCGAGCCCCAATTCAGTTTTTGCCTTTGGTCATGTGGCACCACAGATGACATGAAAAGTCAAGTCATGTGTTACTCATCACCTTATTATCATCATCAGCAGATTTCAAGTATAGCTTTTCATTGGAAGCACCTTTCTGCAGGCATTTCTGCAAAACTGTAATCTGCTGTAATAAGGATGGGCAATAAATCGGATCATGTGACCAAAGCAATGGCATGGGTCAGTTGGTGACTGCTAATGTGGAGAATTTTGGAGTGCAAGCAGACGAACATATGGCCAATTCCTGGGCAAAAGTCATAAACATTTATGTTGGATCAGTAACTGAGAATATTAAAGCAGGAGGGTCATCGTGACATCTGGGCCACTAGTAGGTTTTAGAAGGTCAACAAAGTCAGTGCCACAATTCTCCAATATCTGGTTTGCTTTTATTTGAGGTCTGGATTCAGGTTAAGCAGTTATTTTAAGGTTAGGGTTTACATTTAGGAGTTATGTTGAGGTTGAGGTTTACATTTACGGGTTATGTTGAGGACAGGGTTTACATTTAGGGGTTATGTTGAGGGTAGGGTTTACATTTAGGGGTTATGTTGAGGGTAGGGTTTACATTTAGGGGTTATGTTGAGGGTAGGGTTTACATTTAGGGGTTATGTTGAGGGTAGGGTTTACATTTAGGGGTTATGTTGAGGGTAGGGTTTACATTTAGGGGTTATGTTGAGGGTAGGGTTTTCATTTAGGGGTTATGTTGAGGGTAGGGTTTACATTTAGGGGTTATGTTGAGGGTAGGGTTTTCATTTAGGGGTCATGTTGAGGGTAGGGTTTACATTTATGGGTTATGTTGAGGGTAGGGTTTACATTTAGGGGTTATGTTGAGGGTAGGGTTTTCATTTAGGGGTTATGTCGAGGGTAGGGTTTACATTTAGGGGTTATGTTGAGGTTAGGGTTTACATTTAGTGGTTATGTTGAGGGTAGGGTTTACATTTAGGGGTTATGTTGAGGGTAGGGTTTTCATTTAGGGGTTATGTTGAGGGTAGGGTTTACATTTAGGGGTTATGTTGAGGGTAGGGTTTACATTTAGGGGTTATGCTGAGGTTAGGGTTTTTATATAGGTGTTATGATGAAGTTAGAATTTTCATTTAGGGGTTATATTGAGGTTGAGGTTTACATTTGGGGGTTATGTTGAGGTTACGGTTTACATTTTCGGGTTATGTTGAGGTAAGGGTTTTCATTTAGGGGTTATGATGAAGTTAGAATTTTCATTTAGGGGCTATGTTGAGTTTGAGGTTTACATTTGGGGGTTATGTTGAGGTTACAGTTTACATTTATGGGTTATGTTGAGGTAAGAGTTTTCATTTAGGGGTTATGTTGAGGGTAGGATTTACATTTAGGGGTTATGTTGAGGGTAGGGTTTACATTTAGGGGTTATGCTGAGGTTAGGGTTTTTATATAGGTGTTATGATGAAGTTAGAATTTTCATTTAGGGGTTATATTGAGGTTGAGGTTTACATTTGGGGGTTAAGTTGAGGTTACGGTTTACATTTTCGGGTTATGTTGAGGTAAGGGTTTTCATTTAGGGGTTATGATGAAGTTAGAATTTTCATTTAGGGGCTATGTTGAGGGTAGGGTTTACATTTAGGGGTTATGTTGAGGGTAGGGTTTACATTTAGGGGTTATGTTGAGGGTAGGGTTTATATTTAGGGGTTATGTTGAGGGTAGGGTTTTCATTTAGGGGTTATGTTGAGAGTAGGGTTTACATTTAGGGGTTATGTTGAGGGTAGGGTTTACATTTAGGGGTTATGTTGAGGGTAGGGTTTACATTTAGGGGTTATGTTGAGGTTAGGGTTTACATTTAGGGGTTGTGTTGAGGGTAGGGTTTTCATTTAGGGGTTATGTTGAGGGTAGGGTTTACATTTAGGGGTTATGCTGATGTTAGGGTTTTTATATAGGTGTTATGATGAAGTTAGAATTTTCATTTAGGGGTTATGTTGAGGTTGAGGTTTACATTTGGGGGTTATGTTGAGGTTACGGTTTACATTTTCGGGTTATGTTGAGGTAAGGGTTTTCATTTAGGGGTTATGATGAAGTTAGAATTTTCATTTAGGGGCTATGTTGAGTTTGAGGTTTACATTTGGGGGTTATGTTGAGGTTACAGTTTACATTTAGGGGTTATGTTGAGGTAAGGGTTTTCATTTAGGGGTTATGTGGAGGTTAGGGTTTACATTTAGGGTTTATGTCGCTTCAGTCGCCCTCACTCTTCAAAAGGTTGGGCAGCCCTGGTCTATAGTGTGTTCTAAAACCTCGCAAGCAAATGCCTTCATCTTAACCACTTCCCGCGAATCGATGTACCTGTACGTCAGCTCGGAGAAGTGGTTGTAGAGGGATGATCGGCAGCTGCAGGCATCACCCCGGTACCGTTCTTTAGAGCCGGCTGTCGGCTTTCTGATGCGGCTCAGGAGCCGCTCGGCCATTATCCCAGCAAGCAGGAGGGGACGTTTCACCCTCCCCCAACCCACCGCCTTCCGCGGCTCTGCCTGGGTATCCTGTCCCACCGGGAGACCCAAGCAACCAGCCAGCAAGTCCGCCGGCTGGTTGGAGTCCCAAACAAAGCCGGATTCCTCATGACGCCACTTCCAGTTTATTTGGCGGCTAACGCCGCCAAATTAAATAAATATTGTCAGTATTCAAAAATGCTAATTTCGGCATTTTGAATACTTTGAAGTGCAGAGGAGGGGTTTGGGGTCTTTTAGACCCCCGATCCCTCTATAAAGAGTACCTGTCACTGCCTATTACTGTCACAAGGGATGCTTACATTCCTTGTGGAAGCAAAAAAGTGATAAGATTTTATAAAAAAAAAAGTGCTAAAAAGAAAAAATTAAATAAAATAAATAGGAAAAAATATTTTTTTTAAAGCGACCCCCCTTCCCGTCGCCGTGATCTCGCGCATGACCGAAAACGAATATATAAGTCACGCCCACAAATGAAACCGTTGTAAAAACCACACATGTGAGGTATCGCCGCAATCGCCAGAGCAAGAGCAATAATTCTAGCACTAGACCCCCTCTGTAATTCTAATTTGTTAACCGTTACAATTTTTTAAATCATTGCCTATGGAGATTTTTAAGTACTGTAGTTTGTCGCCATTCCACGAGTGTGCGCAATGTTAAACCGTTAGGTATCTATTTACTTGGCGTGACATCATCTTTCACAAAATACAAACATTTTTTAAAGCACCCTCCTCGCCGTGCGCTTGCGCACAACAGAAAACGCATATGTAACTCGCGCCCGCAAATGATCACCGCGATCGAAAGCAACAATTCTAAAAAAAGACCTCCTTTGTAACTATAAACTGGTAACTGTTAACATTTTTAAAAGCGTCGCCTTTGGAGATTTTTTAAGTACTGTAGTTTTTCGCCATTCCACGAGCGCAATTTTAAAGCGTAACATGTTTGGTAGCTATTTACTCATTGTAACATTACCTTTCACAGTATACAAAAATGTTTTAAAGCACCCCCCTCGCCATGCGCTCGCGCACGAAAGAAAGCCCATACGTAAGTCTCGCCCCGCAAATTAAAACGGTGTTTAAACCACACATGAGATATCACCGCAATTGCCAGAGTGAGAGCAATAATTCTAAAAAAAGAACTCCTCTGTAACTCTAAGCTGGTAACTATTAAAACATGTTAAAAGCGTTGCCTAGGGAGATTTTTAAGTACCGTGGTTTGTCGCCATTGCATGAGTGTGCGCAATTTTAAACCATAACATGTTAGGTATCTATTTATTCAGTGTGACATCATCGTTCACATTATACAAAAAAATTGGGGTAAATTTACTGTTTAGTTTTTTTTTTAATGCAGTGAAATGTATTTTTTCCCCAAAAAATTGCGTTTTAAAAACCGCTACGCAAATACCGCGTGAAAAAAAATATTGCTACGACCACCATTTTATACTCCAGAGTCTTTGGTAAACATATATATAATGTTTGGGGGTTCTAAGTAATTTTCAACAACAAGTATCAGAAATAGGCCCGTCCTTAAGGGGTTAACACCTTCCCGGCCGCTGCACATTTACTGCGGCAGGCTGGCTCTCCTGCACGAACTGACGTAGCCCTACGTCGGTTGCGCGTGTGGTGCTTGGGAGGGCCATTAGGCAGCGTGGATGCCGATCCACGGGGGCCAGCGGCCGCGATTTCCGCCGTTGACCGTTCTTCTCTCTGAAATGATCACAGAGCGCCTGTGATCCTTCTATATAGGATCACATGTCTCTATGGTCATTTCACAAGCCCATCCCACTCATAGTTAGAAAACACCCCCTAGGCTCGCACTTAACCCTTTGATCCCCCTGGGTTAACCCCCTCCCTGCCAGTGTCATTATTACAGTAACAGTGCATATTTATAGCACTGATTACTGTAGTGATGTCACTGGTCCCCCCACAAGTGTCAAAAATGGCAGTTAGGGGTCCGATCTGTCCGCCGCAATCTCGCAGTCCCGCTGAAAATTGCTGATCGCCGCCATTACTAGTAAAAATAAATAAAAACAACATAACTCTTTCCCCTAGTTTGTAGACGTGATAACTTTTGCGCAAACCAATCAAAATACGCTTATTGGGATTTTTTTTCACCAAAAATATGTAGCAGAAAACAAATTGGCCTAAAATTATGAAAACATTTAGATTTTTACATTTTTGCTTTTTTTTGGGAATGTTATATAGCAGAATGTGAAAAATATTGTTTTTTTTTTTAGAATTGTCACTCTTTTTTTTGTTTGTAGCAATTGCAGAGGTGATCAAATACCATCAAAAGAAAGCGCTATTTGTGGGGAAAAAAGGACATCAATTTTATTTGCGTACAGCGTCGCACGACCGCGCAATTGTCCGTTAAAGTAGCGCAGTGCCGAATCCCAAAAAATGGCCTGGTCATTAAGGGGGGAAATCCTTCCAGTCCAGAAGTGGATAATTAGAGCATTTAGGACTGGGTTGATAAGCTGTTGTGTGTTCATACTGTTCATCCTCGGCATTCCTACTGAATTTTGCTGGGAATATGAATAAATAGGCATAACCCAAAAAACGACAATTAACAAGATGCGATCTCTTGCGGGTTTGGTGAACGATGCAGCGAATACTCAGTAACATAAAAACATATGTTTATGGCGGCATTGAAAATTCTCCCTGTAATTGTGTTTTATCTCTATGTTCAGCAAAAGTACGGAATTTGTCTCCATTGCGCTTCACGCTTTAACGCCATGTAACCGAATCCCCCAGAGCCAGGAGCTATAAATTATCGCGTCTGCTGTGTTAATATTCAGCAGCTGTGCTTTTTATTAGCAGCTTTTTCAAATATTCATAAGCATTGTTTGATACTTATGCGGCACGTGCAAAAGTCCCCAGATTTGCCATGGTTTGAGGAAACGTTTATTATGAATGATGAGTTGGATTTGTTAGCTGCAAGTGGGGATTGAAAATCCTCTTGAACCAGTAAATAGCCTAGTAAAGGAAATCTCCTTTTTTAACCCCATAACCCTCCTTTCACTCATTCCAAAATCATGGTATTGTAAGACGTTCATTTGTTAAGGTCCTCCTCCTTTTTTTTAGCATAAGATGCAGGAGCGCTTAAGGTGAACCTTTGGCTAGACAATCATTGACTTGGCTGCAGGCACTGTGGCGAAATGTATCCTCAAAGTTCATAACAAATGTCATGACTCGTATATCTGGGGTTGCGTTGAGATGCAGATGTCACAAAGGTGCTAAGGTAACACAGAAATAAGGAGGACACAGAATGGTTTGGAGTTACTGGGTGACAAAGGAGTGCAGGGGTCCCTGGGGACACAAGAGTACCTGGACACCCCAAAGTGCAGGGGTCACTAGAGACAGGAGTACCTGGAGACCACAAATTGCAGAGGTCACTGGAGACACAATAGTTTCTGGATATCCCACAGTGCAGGGATCACTGGAGACAGGAATACCTGGAGACCCCAAAACACAGAGGTCACTGGAGACACAAGAGTACCTGGAGACCCCAAAGTGCAGGGGTCACTGGAGACAGGAGTACCTGGAGACCCCAAAGTGCAGGGGTCACTGGAGACAGGAGTACCTGGAGACCCCAAAGAGCAGGGGTCACTGGAGACATACGAGCACCTGGACACCCCAAAGTGCAGGGATCACTGGAGACAGCAATACCTGGAGACCCCAAAACGCAGAGGTCACTGGAGACACAAGAGTACCTGGAAACTTCAAAGTGCAGGGGTCACTGGAGACACAAGAGTACCTGGAGACCCGAAAGTGCAGGGTTCACTGGAGACACAAGAATGTCTGGACACCCCAAAGTGCAGGGATCACTGGAGACACAAGAGTACCTGGAGACCCTAAAGAGCAGAGGTACTGTACGTTAGTAAAGTAGCCTCTGGTGGCAGAGGAGCGATGGGGTCTCTGGAGGCGCAGGAGTGCAGTGATCTCTAGAGGCACAGGAGTGCTGGGGTCTCTAGAGGCACAGGAGTGCAGGGGTCTCTAGAGGCACAGGAGTGCAGGGGTCTCTAGAGGCACAGGAGTGCTGGGGTCTCTAGAGGCACAGGAGTGCTGGGGTCTCTATTGGCACAGGAGTGCTGGGGTCTCTAGAGGCACAGGAGTGGAGGGGTCTCTAGAGGCACAGGAGTGCAGGGGTCTCAGTAAGCACAGGAATGCAGGGGTATCTGGAGGCACATGGGTCACTGGAGACACTTAGGATCATGGGAATTAATAGGGATCACAGAGTCTCTGAAGATACAGGAGTGCAGGGGTCACTGGAGACACATAAGATCACGGGAATTCACAGGGGTCACAAAGTCTTTAGAGGGATGTTAGTTAAACGATCCTTGGAGGCACAGGTGTCCTGGGGGTCACTGGAGACACTTCAGATCATATAAGTTCACAGGAGTCACAGAGTCTCTGGAGGTACAGGAGTACAAGGGTTTTCTGGAGGTAAGTTGATGTAGAAGTCTCTGGAGGCACAGGAATGCATAGGCCACTGGTGGCATAGGAGTTTAGGGGTCACTGGAGACACCTAAGATCACAGGAGTTCACAGGATTCACAGAGTCTCTGGACTGCAGGGATCTCTTGAGGCACAGGAGTGCAGGGGTCACTGGAGACACTAAGGAATATTGAAATCCATTAGGATCACAGAGTCTCTGAAGCTACAGGATTGCAGGAGTCTCTGGAGACAAAGGAGCACAGGGGCCGTTGGAGACGCTTAAGATCACTAGATTTCACAGGGGTCACAAAGTCTCTGGAGGTACATTAGTAAAGGGGTCTCTGGATGCATAGGAGTGCAGTGATCTCTGGAGGCACAGGGATTCAGGGGTCACTGTAGGCAATTAATATCATGGAAATTCACAGGGGTCACAGAGTCCCTGGAGTTACTGGTGGTATGTTAGTGTTGCGTTCTCTGGAAGCACAGGAGTGCAGAGATCTCTGGAAGCACAGGAGTGCAGGGGTCTCTGGAAGCACAGGAGTGCAGGGGTCTCTGGAAGCACAGGAGTGCAGGGGTCTCTGGAAGCACAGGAGTGCAGGGGTCTCTGGAAGCACAGGAGTGCAGAGATCTCTGGAAGCACAGGAGTGCAGGGGTCTCTGGAAGCACAGGAGTGCAGGGGTCTCTGGAAGCACAGGAGTGCAGGGGTCTCTGGAAGCACAGGAGTGCAGGGGTCTCTGGAGGTACATGAGTGCAGGGGTCTCTGGAGGCACATGAGTGCAGGGGTCTCTGGAGGCACAGGAATGCAGGGGTCTCTGGAAGCACAGAGGTGCAGGGGGTCATTGGAGACACTTAAGATCAGGGGAGTTCACAGGGGTCACAAAGGCTGTGGAGGTGCAGGAGTAAGGGAGTCTCTTGAGGTATGTTAGGAAAGTGGTATCTCAAGGCACAGGAGTGCAGGGGTCTCTGGAGACACAGGCAGAGACGGGAGGCACAGAAGGGGCTTGGTTTAGGCTTAGCATTTTGTTGCTCAAATGTAATGCCAAGTAGTGTGTTGCCTAAACCTTTGAAATCACCTCTGCAATCTGATTGGTTGTGTTGCTGGCAATCTAGGAGAAACCTGAAAGTGCCAGCAGATCCCGGTGTCTTGCCTTCTCTGGCAGCTTGCCAGCCTTCTGATGCAAACAAACAGCAGGTTTTGCCCATCACTAAGGGGTCTTTTTTAAAACCTTTGTCTTTACGATTGACAAAAATATTCACGCATGCATTTTGGTTGTAACTTCCCTAATAGAGTAATCCTAATGATCCTCAGCGCCATCTAGTGGCCAAAATGCGGTATATCTTTCTGAAATACCGCAATGAACAAAATATATTTCTCTTACGTCCTCCGACAGTCGCAGCCCCTCATACAGCCGTCTCAACAAAAAGGTGGGAAGGTTCGTGGCAAGAACCCGCGATCCTTTGGCGGATGCCACGGACGCGTTGGTGGTGCCTTGCCACCGGTATCGGCGGATTTATGCGTTCCCTCCGATTCAGCTGTTAACCAGGTTCCTCCGCAGGTTGGCGTTGGAATGGATGCAAGTCATTCTGGTAGCCCCAGACTGGCCGCGTCAGTCTTGGTACGCAGACATCGTGCAGATGGTCGTCGAGCCTCCCTGGCAGCTTCCGCTAAGAGCTGATCTTCTGTCTCAATGGCCGATTTTCCATCCTGCTTTACAGGCGTCCCTTGGCGACTAATTCCTTGATTCGCACCTTTATTCAAGGGGTGCGGCATCTGGCTCCACCGAGGAAGGCTCCTTAGCCTCCCTGGGACCTGAATTTGGTGTTATCCGTTTTACAACGGCCTCCCCTTGAGAACATCAGAGCCATACCTCTGCCTCTGTTGTCAGAAGGTTGCCTTTCTGGTAGCTATCACATCTGCTCGCAGGGTGTTTGAGTTGGCGGCTCTGTCTTGCCGTTCGCCTTATCTGGTAGCTCATAGGGATAAAGTGGTCCGGCGACCCGATCAGTCTTTTCTCCCCAAGGTGCTGTCGACTTTCCACCTCAATGAAGATATTGTGTTGCCTTCGCTTTGTGCAAAGCCCAAGCATCCCAAGGAATTTGCCTTGCATTCTTTGGATGTGGTCCGGGCAGTCAGGGTTTACCTGTCTGCCACTGAGTTTTTTAGAAAGTCTGGTTCCCTGTTTGTCCTTCCTGAGGGACCTCGGAAGGGTTCGGCTGCATCCGCGGCAACCTTTTCTAAGTGGATCAGACAGACGATTGTTCAGGCCGATTCAATCAAGGGTCAGATTCCTCCTTTCCCTGTAAAGGCACATTCTACTAGAGCCGTCAGTGCCTCTTGGGCATTCACCATCAGGCTTCTGTGGCTCAGGTCTGCAAAGCAGCGACCTGGTTGTCTGTGCACACTTTCACAAGATTTTACAAACTTGATGTGATGGCATCCTCGGATGCTTCCTTTGGCCGCAAGGTTTTGAGTGCGGTGGTTGTTTGAAGAGACGTGTTTTTTTCTGACTCTTCCTGGGGTGTTTTTTTCTTATTCTGGGTTAGCTCCTGTTTGAGCTTTGTTGCCCTGTTGGCTCAGTTGTTTTTTTCTGGCCTGGTTGATACGTTGCCTTTTTCGGTAGGTTGCGTCTTCCCACCCCTCACACCTGCACTTCTTTGGGACGTCCCACTCGTGAAGGCTGTATGAGGGGCTGCGACTGTCGGAGGACGTAAGAGAAAATAGAGTTTTTGTAAGAACTTACTGTAAAACTCTTTTCTCTGAGTCCTCCGACAGTCACAGCCCCCACCCCTCTGGTTTATTGGATCTTGGGGTTATTGCCTTCCGGTACTGCTTGCTACAAAACTGAAGGACAGTGGTAACTTGATCAGGATAATTGGCTGAGGGACGGCCCCCTGGAGGTGTGCTTAAGTGTAGAAAGTTTTTATTAACTTTTAAAACTGCCTAGCTTGCTTCTGCAGAGGGCTCCATTACCCACTCATGAAGGCTGTATGAGGGATTGCGACTGTCGAAAAACTCAGAGAAAAGAGTTTTACAATAATTTCTTACAAAAACTCTATTTTTGGTTACTGCTATAAATGTGGGGTGGTTTTGTACCTCGCCTATTTATTATGAACATGCATTCTCTTGTCTATTCCTATAATAGTCTATCAAAGCTCTGATAAGGTTAGTGGAGGGTACAATAACAATGCTAGCTATAAAAATAAACACACTGCTTAAATAAGCAAGGATCAAATTTATTATAAATAAAGTAGAAATGCTAACATAAAAAAGCACTAAAAGGATACTAAAGAGCATATTAGACAAAACAATTACAGATAATACTTTACATATGGGCGTCCTCGGGGTTCGATATCTTTCAGGCTGGGCTCAAGCGCACAAGGGTGGCAAAAAAGCCAAGAGCCAAGAGAGACCCGAGAGCCAAGAGCTAAGAGAGCCAAGAGAGCCAAAAGCCATGAGAGCCAAGAGCCATGAGAGCCAAGAGCCATGAGAGCCAAGAGCTAAGAGAGCCATGAGAGCCAAGAGAGCCAAGAGCCATGAGCCATGAGAGCCAAGAGCCATGGATGCCAAGAGCCAAGAGCTAAGAGAGCCAAGAGAACCAAGAGAGCCAACAGCCATGAGAGCCAAGAGAGCCAAGAGCCACGAAAGCCAACAGCTAAGAAAGCCAAGAGAGCCAAGATTGCTTTTAAAGTCCACTCAGACACCACCCACATAAACACACACTGTCTGCTTGACCAATGACAATTCATAAGATGCCACCCTTCCTAATCAACAGGAAGTATCTCATCTTTTCAGGAAGCATGTTATATTCTCCCACTAGGGGTGCAATCCATCCACGAATCACTGTTCTTGACCCGGGTCATCTTCCAGTAACAGCTGGCCTTTGATGTTGGTATAACCTCCCCAGGAGGTCTTATCTGAGGCTCCTCTACCCCCATACCTCACAACTGGAGGCCTATGCGAGAACATCCTGTGAGGATATGAATTCCCATTTATGACTCCTTGTCAGGAATACCCTGCTGGGTAACCTTGCACTGCTGGCATTCCAGGCCAGGTGTACTCAGGTTTTTAACCATTCAGAAACATCTGATATTAGAACATGTAAAACCACATGCTGCCCCCAACAGTTACCAATTATCATTGGAGACTTCGGCTTTCAGTGATAGCCAGGATTAAGAGCCAGTCTACATATGACCATTATGTCAGAGATGACATAGTGTTTATATGATTGGGAAACCACTCTGATTGGTTACCAAGCACCAACAGGCAACAGGGAACATTGAGAGCCAGCGGCTACGCAAAGTATCAGCTGCTTGCTCTCAATGGGGACATTTATTAACATTTCCTCAGCACAGGGCATCATACTGGGGAACATTAATAAGCAGATTGTTAAGAGGTTCCTGAATGTGGCCGTTATGTCAGTGGTTATGTGATCAAGAGCCACTCTGATTGGTTAGCGATCAGCAACGGGAATCATGGCTTTATATGACAGCCAAGATAAATAAAAACAGGGGGGAGTTGGGACTTAAACTGAAACACGCAGCTGCAATCTGGTAAAAATGATAGATATATAAACTCACATTTAATAATTTATATTTGTACACATATTTAATCATGAGATAGTACAAATATATAGTATCACATTTATTCATTCATCTATGTACACGTTTCATCATGACCTATTACAATAATAAAAGTTATTGCTGATTGGTAGCACATTATTGATACAATTATGTCCACATGTTCCATCATAAAATAATACAATTGTACATAATGATGTTGATTATGACCTAAATACCTCTCTAATCCAACATCACACATAACAAGGTAGAGATGGATAATAATTGCAAGACATTCATAAGAGTGATCTGATGATTAGCACGATTGTAATAAAATAGCATCCAACAGAGCTCTACGCATTTCGTCGATTTTTCCACTCATCAGGAGCAGATGTGAAGTGCATATATACAAATCTGCAATAAGATATATAAATACAATTAAATGTCCCCTGTCTTTACCTACAGATCAACTGTAAGTAAAAACTGTGGTAGGTTCAAAATGTGGAAATGAGAGCTGAAGGTGCATTGGGGGCATCATCTCCGGGAGCTGTGGCAGTATTGTATCTGCAGTGAGAAAAATAATTGTCAATGTGGTTTAATAGTTGGCCAGGGAAAGGAGGGGGGGAAGGAAAACTAAGGGGGAGGTAAAATTAAATTTCCCCTGTTTTTACTTATAGATCAGCTGTGGTAGGTATAAAATGTGGAAATGAGAGCTGAAGGTGCATTGGGGGCATCATCTCCGGGAGCTTTGGCAGTATGGTCCACAGCAACAAATCAATAAAAGCAACATTGAACAAGCATCTATAAGAGTGTAGTCCTCAATTAGTGATGAAAGGTAATATAGTACATGTCTCCAAGGGACTTCTGTGGAAGATAGTTAAGTACTGTATGTGTAAATATATATAGTAACATGTCTGATTCTAAAATAGGAGCTGTGACCCATAAGAATGATACCAGTGATACTGACCCCAGGTGAAGGAAGAAAATAGGATAGTGTACTGAAGAGTTAAAGAATGTATCTCTAACCAAGGGAGATTGAGTGATTAAAAAAAAACAAAAAAATTAATATCAAAAAGGGACCAGTGACAATGTAGTAAAGTGCCACCTTTACTACATTGGCATGGCAGAGGCCATGATCCAAGTTAGTGCACGTTAGCCCAATGTAGCAGAAGCCAAAGGAAGCGACCCTCCAAAGTCACGCTGGCGTAAACCATGAGGGGGCGACGCCAGCACCTGAGCGGCCATTATCGCCCGGCAATTGGCGCCAGATAACTCCCTTACTGAACCGCTGGTGGAGAGGCAATGTGGCAGCACGTGGCATCACATATGAAAGCCAGTATTGAGAGCCAGCAGTTACACAAAGTGCCACCTGCTTGCTCTCAATGGGGACATTTATTACCATTCCCTCACCTCAGGGCATCATACTGGGGAACATTAATAAGCAGATTTCAGGAGTTAGGGGTTCCTGTATGTGACCATTATGTCAGTAGTCATACCATCAAGAACCACTCTTATTGGTTAACGATCATCAATGGAGACCATGACTTTCAGTGACAGCCGGATTTGAGAGCCTGACTTTATATGACCATTATGTCAGAGATGGCATAGTGTTCACATGATTAGGAAACCACTCTGGTTACCAGTCATCAATGGGAATCATGGCTTTAAATGACAGCCAGTATGGAAAGCCAGCCTTCATATGACCACTATGTCAGGGCTGACATAGTGGTCGCATGATTGATAAACCACTCTGATTGGGTACCGATCATCAACGGGAACCATGGCTTTATATGACAGGCGGTATTGAGAGCCAGCGGCTACGCAAAGTGCCACCTGCTTGCTCTTAATTTGGGACATTTATTAAAATTCCCTCAGCACATGGTATTATATTGGAGAACATTAATAAGTAGATTGCAGGCGTTAAGGGGCTTCTGTATGTGACCCTTATGTCAGTGGTCATGTGATCAAGAGCCACACTGATTGGTTAACGATTATCAATGGAGACCCTGACTTTCAGTGACAGCCGGAATTGAGAGCCAGCCTGCATATGACCGCTATGACAGAGCTGACATAGTGTCACATGATTGATAAACCACTCTAATTGGGTACCAATCATCAACAGGAACCACAACTGGTATTGAGAGCCATCAGCTACGCAAAGTGCCACCTGCTTGCTCTCAATTTGGGACATTTATTCACATTCCCTCAGCACAGGGTATCATACCGGGGAACATTGATAAGCAGATTGCAGGAGTTATAGGGGTTCCTGTATGTGACCATTATGTCAGTGGTCATATGATCAAGAACCACTCTGATTGGGTAATGATCATCAACGAGAACCATGGCTTTAAATGACAGCCAATGTTGAGAGCCATCAGCTACGTAAAGAGCTACCTGCTTGCTCTCAATGGGGACATTTATTCACATTCCCTCAGCACAGGGCATCATACCGGGGAACTTTGATAAGCAGATTGCAGGAGTTAATGGGTTCCTGTATGTGACCCTTATGTCAGTGGTCACATGATCAAGAACCACTCTGATTGGTTAACGATTATCAATGGAGACCCTGACTTTCAGTGACAGCCGGAATTGAGAGCCAGACTGTATATGACCGTTATGTCAGAGCTGACATAGTGTCACATGATTGATAAACCACTACCGATCATCAACGGGAACCACAACTGGTATTGAGAGCCATCAGCTATGCAAAGTGCCACCTGCTTGCTCTCAATTTGGGACATTTATTCAAATTTCCCTCAGCACAGGGCATCATACCGGGGAACATTGATAAGCAGATTGCAGGCGTTAAGAGGCTTCTGTATGGGACCGTTATGTCAGTGGTCACAGATCAACTCTGATTGGTTAACGATCATTATTGGAGACCCGTCTTTTAGTGACAGCCGGGATTAAGAGCCAGTGGCTGCTCAAAGTATCAACTGCTTGCTCCCAAAGGCGATGACATTTATTAACGTACCCTCAGTGCAGGGCACAATGCCGGGGACCATTACGAAACAGATTGCAGGTGTTAAGGGGTGTCATTGGTCACATGATTAGGAGCCACTCTGATTGGTTACCGGTTATCAATGGAGAGCTGGGCTTTCAGTGACAGCCGGGATTGATAGCCATGACCTGCGCAAAGTGTCAGCTGCTTGCTCTCAATGGGTGTGACATTTATTAACGTACCCTCAGTGCATCATACGGGGGAACATTAATAAACAGATTGCAGGCCTTAGGGGTAATGGACAAACTGTTTCTGGGCTACCCAAGAAATTTGAAGTTTTGGAGACAACATTGCAACTTTAGACATGGTGGCCACATTTTTTTTCTTTTTCTTTAAGATAATTTTATTATCACCTGTGTGACCCTGCGAGAAGCACACATCCTGTCCCTTTTATGTCTACACTTATTTCTCCACTGTATCTATGGAGGGCACCACAGTGGTCACCTAGATTTTTGGGGTTTTTTTTGTGCACTTGAAGCTGGTACTCTTTAAGAGCAAGGCACTTCGTCAGCCTCCAACTGCTACAAGCCAGATAAACAGAAGTTTTCTTACCGTCGGAAAGGGCCGGCGATGATTACAGGGGCGGGGCCATGTGATTTCCCTCTTTATAAATTTCATGACATTTTCCCCCCTTCGGCTTCGGCGCACGCATAATGAGTGTCCTGAAATAATAGTGCTGTTAACATGCCGCATATGCCAAGTGCAGCTGTTCCAAGTTCAATGAGAAGATGCACACAGTGGTACTTAAGCACCACGCGGGGTCTACTTATCGCTTCCTGAAGAACAAGTTAATAACATGCAATTCAACGGCAACTGGAAAAAAAAAAGAAAGAAAAAGAAACGCCGTTTTGCCGGGCTTCAGCATGCTTTTAATTGTCTCCCATTTATCAGTATCGGGAGCAGGAATCTGCTCCTTTCTCTTCCCCTTCCTCAGCCCTGACGGATTTATCTACGGCTTGGAATGGGCCAGATGCCGGCTCAATAGAGCCTCCTGTCCATCTTCAGCGTATTAAGCCCCCAAATCGTTTAGAGAAAAAAATAGAGAAAGTCTTGTGTGCCGCCTCTATTCGTGTGATTAGATGCCGCGTGAATTCAGAGCCTGGCGTGAACAATGGGAAGGGGGGGGGGGGGGCTGCTGCTGTGGGGTCTAAGATACTATAGGCCAATGAGGCATTAGACGAGCCCGGGGTACGCGTGGCCGACAATATATCCTAATTAAAGGGGGTTGTACCGTCTCTTTAATGATGTGTTAAATACAGATGGATGGTTAATTTTGTGCTGTGGCTTTAAAATATTGCTTTTGTATATAATTTGTAATCAAATATGTATACGCGACATCCGTATATATTCATTACCTGGGCAGGTTCTGCTTTACCAGCGATGGTTATGCTTTACTGCTCCTTCTCTCAGTGCACGTTTAGGAGTCAGCCGACTTATTAAAAACAATACACTCCCCATGTGGCTTGTATTCTTTAGGGCAGAAATGTTTTCTGCCTTTATTATTTATATATAATATATTTATTTATTTATTTATTTATATTTTACATGTACTTATATAGCACCGTCCATTTACTTATCTTGTATATTATTAAATTATTCTAAAAAAATACATAATATAATATGTATAATAAATAAATACATATATATATTTTGTTATACTGTATATATATATATATATATATATATATATATATATATATATATATATATATATATATATATATATATATATATATATATATATTATACTGTATTAACATATATATATGTATATGTATGTATATATATATATATATATATATATATATATATATATATATATATATATATAAAATAGAAATAATTAAAGCAGAATATATTCCGAAATATAATATATAGATATATATATTGATATTATACTGTATTAACATACACACACACATATATATATATATATATTATTCTGTATGTATGTATATATATAAAATAGAAATAATTAAAGCAGAATATATTTCTAAATACAATATATATATAATAGAATAGAAATATACATAAAAATTATATTTATCTATCTGTACTGTATATCTCTCTCTCGCGATAGATAGATAGATAGATAGATAGATAGATAGATAGATAGATAGATAGATAGATAGATAGATAGATAGATAGATAGATAGATAGATAGATAGATAGATAGATAGATAGATAGATAGATAGATAGATAGATAGATAGATAGATAGATAGATAGATAGATAGATAGATAGATAGATAGATAGATAGATAGATAGATAGATAGATAGATAGATAGATAGATAGATAGATAGATAGATAGATAGATAGATAGATAGATAGATAGATAGATAGATAGATAGATAGATAGATAGATAGATAGATAGATAGATAGATAGATAGATAGATAGATAGATAGATAGATAGATAGATAGATAGATAGATAGATAGATAGATAGATAGATAGATAGATAGATAGATAGATAGATAGATAGATAGATAGATAGATAGATAGATAGATAGATAGATAGATAGATAGATAGATAGATAGATAGATAGATAGATAGATAGATAGATAGATAGATAGATAGATAGATAGATAGATAGATAGATAGATAGATAGATAGATAGATAGATAGATAGATAGATAGATAGATAGATACTTTTAAGAACAAAAAAAACCCTTATCATATTCTATTATTTATTTTAAATATATATATATTCATATTCAATTATAAAATATACATATGTGCAATATAATAATATATAATTGTAATATAAATATATATGTGTGTATGTCTAAATAAACATAGAAATATATATGTATATAAAATATAAATATATGTTCAAATTCTATAAATAGGAGTAATAAAGACAGATTAAACTTCTGAATAAAGTATATATAGTACAATATAAATATACATAAAAATTATATAATATATATATATATATATACAGTTTATATATATATATATATATATATATATATATATATATATTTCTGTATATAAATATATATAATATAAAATAAAGGAAGAATACACTTCTAAGAACTCTCTCTAACTTTTTCTCTCTATATATATATTTATATTTATATATATATTTTTATATTACATAAAAAAATAAAGAAATATTATGATCAATATTATTATTGTGCCTCTCATGGTTCCTTCCCCTCCTCCCCTTCATCGACATACAAATTCAATATATAAATAAAATCTTTCCTATTTCATCACATATCTTGTTTTAGTCCAAATTATGTCATCACTGGGTCTCTGTGATTCTCTATACAGTGCATGCAGATCATGGCAGGTGGGAGGGACCAGAAGGTTAAATGACAACATGCTGCCTAAGTGCTCTGGTACTTATGCAAATATTAAAATGCCTTGATGGGAAGTCAGTTGGGGGAGTGGGTGTTACTAGGCAGGCTGTATTTTCATGTGACGCTGAGCCTCCATGATTGAAACAATTGCAATCCCATAAATGAAAGGGGCAGGCCAGGGCACATTTAGGCAGGGAAGGAAAGGGCTAGATGATGTTGGACATCTTCCAGCCAGGAAATGAGACGGGCTCTATTTAACTTGGAATGCATATTGTATTATGTGGGGATGTTTGGTGGTATCAGGGGGTCACCCATGCAGCCCCCCAATATCTAATAGGTTGGCCTCCACTGGTCTAACCCTTCCCTACTCTATTTAATGACAAAATCTTCAGCCTTTCCATAGACTTCAGACTACTATAATTGTGTAGCAGTGACCCCGGTTGTGTCATTCAGAACAATTCCAGGGATGTACACTGGGGGTCGTCTCTTTATCCTGGACATGAGTGGCCAGGGACAGACAGCAATCTTCTCTGACACTTCATCAGCAGGAGGCGATCATGAGCAATTTTACGGAGGATTCATGATGTGACTGTAATGGGGACAACCTTCCGATTCCTCCAGACTGACAATTACCTGGAATCACTCATACTGCACTCAGTTTTCACTGGTAGTGGGGCTACACGACCCACATAATAACTGCCATCTCCTCTATAACCTACCAGCACTCACATACTTCACTCTTCATTGTCTACACATTTTACCTTCTCTTATTCCTCCCTCTACCCTCATCAACACGCTAATGGCATTTTTGGGTAAAATCTTTCCATTTTCATCACATATCTTAATTTGGCCCCTAAGGCAGTGGCTTAGAGCCCCTAAGGCAGTGGTTCTAAACTCTGGTCCTCAGAACCCACTAACAGGCCAGATTTTAAGTATCACCTTGGGGAGAGGCACACTAGAATACCGCAATCACTGAGCAGCAAAATATATCACCTGTGATGTATTTCAGTTATCTTGCAAACCTGGCCTGTTAGTGGGTCCCGAGGCCCGGAGTTGAGAACCACTGCCCTAAGGCCTGATGCAAGCAGTGGGCTGGCTCTTGGGAGGAGTTATGCAAATATCAAAATGTCCTGGGTGGATGTGGCCCGAGATCAGATTATAAGGGCTGACGACAACTCTTTATGTGTATAAAAGTCACCTGTCCACAGATTCTCTTTCTTCCATTCAAACCTCACCATCATGGGCAAGACCAAAGAGCTGTCAAAGGACATCGGGGACACAAATGTAGACCTGCACAATGCTGGAATGGGCTACAAGACCATCAGCAAAAAGCTTGGTGAGGAGGAGACAACTGTTGGCCATCTCCTGTATCGTGTCTGCAGTCTCTGACCATATCCTGAAGTATGTCTGCAGTCTCTGACCATCTCCTGTACCATGTCTGCAGTCTATGACCATCTCCTGTATCATGTCTGCAGTCTCTGACCATCTCCTGTATCACGTCTGCAGTCTCTGACCATCTCCTGAAGTATGTCTGCAGTCTCTGACCATCTCCTGTATCATGTCTGCAGTCTCTGACCATCTCCTGTACCATGTCTGCAGTCTCTGACCATCTCCTGTATTATGTCTGCAGTCTCTGACCATCTCCTGTACCATGTCTGCAGTCTCTGACCATCTCCTGTATTATGTCTGCAGTCTCTGACCATCTCCTGTATCATGTCTGCAGTCTCTGACCATATCCTGAAGTATGTCTGCAGTCTCTGACCATCTCCTGTACCATGTCTGCAGTCTCTGACCATCTCCTGTATCATGTCTGCAGTCTCTGACCATCTCCTGTATTATGTCTGCAGTCTCTGACCATCTCCTGTATCGTGTCTGCAGTCTCTGACCATATCCTGAAGTATGTCTGCAGTCTCTGACCATCTCCTGTACCATGTCTGCAGTCTCTGACCATCTCCTGTATCATGTCTGCAGTCTCTGACCATCTCCTGTATCACGTCTGCAGTCTCTGTCCATCTCCTGAAGTATGTCTGCAGTCTCTGACCATCTCCTGTATCATGTCTGCAGTCTCTGACCATCTCCTGTACCATGTCTGCAGTCTCTGACCATCTCCTGTATTATGTCTTCAGTCTCTGACCATCTCCTGTATCGTGTCTGCAGTCTCTGACCATATCCTGTACCATGTCTGCAGTCTCTGACCATCTACTGTACCATGTCTGCAGTCTCTGACCATCTCCTGTATCATGTCTGCAGTCTCTGACCATCTCCTGTATCACGTCTGCAGTCTCTGACCATCTCCTGAAGTATGTCTGCAGTCTCTGACCATCTCCTGTATCATGTCTGCAGTCTCTGACCATCTCCTGTACCATGTCTGCAGTCTCTGACCATCTCCTGTATTATGTCTGCAGTCTCTGACCATCTCCTGTACCATGTCTGCAGTCTCTGACCATCTCCTGTATTATGTCTGCAGTCTCTGACCATCTCCTGTATCATGTCTGCAGTCTCTGACCATCTCCTGTACCATGTCTGCAGTGAGTAAAATAAGTATTTGATCCCCAACCAACAATAATTCTGGCTCCCACAGACTGGCTAAAGTATGTGCTCATATGGTACACAGATTAGTCCTGTCAATGTAAGAAGGTGCTCCTAAGGACAACTCATTATGTGTATAAAAGTCTCCTGTCCACAGAATATCTTTCTTCCATTTACACCTCACCATCATTGGCAGGACCAAAGAGCTGTGAAAGGACATCAGGGACAAGATTGTAGACCTGCACAAGGCTGGAATGAGCTACAAGACCATCAGCAAGAAGCTTGGTGAGAAGGAGACAACTGTTGGGGCAATTATTCGCAAATGGAAGAAATACAAAATAACCATTAATGGCCATCGGTCTGGAGCTCCATTCAAGATTTCGCCTCATGGGGTGAGGATGATCATTAGAAAAGTGAGGGATCAGCCCAGAACTACATGGGAGGAGCTTGTGAACGATCTCAAGGCAGTTGGGACCACAGTCACCAAACAAACCATTGGTAACACAATACACCACCATGGATTGCAATCCTGCAGCACCCACAAGGTCCCCCTCCTCAAGGAAGGCACATGTACGGGAATGTCTGAAGTTTGCCAATGAACATCTAAATGATTCAGAGAAGAATTGGGAGAAAGTGCTGTGGTCAGATGAGACCGAAATTATGCTCTTTGTTTGGAGGAAGAAAATGCTGACTATGACCCCAAGAACCCCATCCCTACAGTCAAGCACGGAGGTGGAAACATTGGTGCTATGACTCTGTTTCTTTGCTAAAGGTACAGGCCGACTTTGCCGCATTGAGGGGCCCACGGACAGGGTCATGTATTGTAAAATCTTGGATGAGAACTTTCTTCCCTCAGCCAGAACACTTAAGACCTCTTTCACACCAGTTTTCCGATCAGGTCCGCCTGTCAGTTTTTTCAGGCGGATCTGATGGGATGCTCTATGCACCCCTATGGAGCAGCGGATGTCAGTGGTGACATCTCCGCTGACACCCGCTGCTATCCAATCCGATCCTGTCCGTGAAATCCAGACGGAAGGAAACCCTCTTTTCCATCCGTCTGGAGGATCGGATCGGAAAGAATCGGATGAAAACAGACAGGCAGTCCGTTTTCATCTGATCTTCCCATAGAGGAGAGCGGGGATCTGACAGCTCTGTCTCTGTAAAGTAAGCGGAGACGGACCTGTCATCCGCCTGCTCAGTGGTGATCGGCGGATCGATCCCCGCTGAGCAAAACGGAGTCGGCTGGGCGGAAAGTGAGTGTGAAAGGACACATAAGATGGGTCATGGATGGGTCTTCCAGCATGACAATGACCCAAAACATACCGCCAAGGCAACAAAGGAGTGGCTCAAGAAGAAGCACATTAAGGTAATGGAGTGGCCTAGTCAGTCTCCAGACCTTAATCCTATAATAAATTTATGGAGGGAGCTTAAACTTCGAGTTGCCAAGTGACAGCCAAGAAACCTTAAGGATTTAGAGAAGATCTGTAAAGAAGAGTGGACCAAAATCCCTCCTGAGATGTGTGCAAACCTGGTAACCAACTACAAGAAACGTCTTACCTCTGTGCTTGCCAACAAGAGTTTCTCCACCAAGTACTAAGTCATGTTTTGCTTGGGATCAAATACTTATTTTACTCACTGAACTGCAACTCAAAATTATAACATTTGTTTTTTGTGGATTTTTGGTTCATATTCTGTCTCTGTCATTTAAAATACACCTATGATAAACATTATAGACTCTTCATTTCTTTGTAAGTGGACAAATTTACAAAATCTGCAGGGGATCAAATAATTATTTTCCCCACTGAATACGCCAACAGTGGGATCTCCCTACTGTAATTCCCATAATAATGGGCAAAGCAGGTGTACAGACCCAGGAACTCAGCACACAGATGGTGGGAACCTCTCATAATAGGCTCAGCAGGTTTACAGGCCCAGGACCTCAGTACAGGGATGGTGAGAACCCCTCATAATGGGCACAGAAGGTTTACAGGCCCAGGACCTCAGTACAGGGATGGGGAGAACCTCTCATAATGGACACAGAAGGTGTAGAGACCCAGGACCTCAGCACAGGGATGGTGGGAACCCCTCATAATGGGCACAGAAGGTGTACAGACATGGGAGCTCAGCACAGGGATGATGGGAACCCCTCATAATGGGCACAGAAGGTGTACAGACCCAGGACCTCAACACAGGGATGGTGGAAACCCCTTACAAATGGGCACAGCAGGTGTAAAGACCCAGAAACCCAGCACAGGAATGGTTGGAACCTCTCATAATTGGCACATCCGGTCTACAGACCCAGGAACGCAGCATAGCGATGGTGGGAATCACTCATAATGGGTACAACAGGTGAACAGAACTGGGAACTCAGTACAGGGATGGTGGGAACCCCTCATAATGAGCACAGCAGGTGTACAGACCCAGGAACTCAGCACAGGGATGGTGGAAACCCCTCATAATGAGCACAACAGGTGTACAGACACAGGGATTTAGCGCAGGGATGGTTGTTAACCTTAAATAAAGACGCCAGTTCGTCCACTTCAACCTGAGAGTGTGTGTCTACTGTTTTCTCTATCTCTGTATATTGTGTTATACTAAAGTTTTTTTTTTTTTTCATTTATCTATGTTCCATGCTGACACCACCAAGTTTGGAAGGCAGTGCCACATCCATACTGCTGTAACAAAAAAGAAACCCCTTGAGCAGTTTATTGTTGAACCACCCAGTGCCGGGACAAGGTCATCCAGAGTCGAGGGCAAAGATGCCTGCACACACTACTTTTTTTTTCAGTGCAGTGCAAGGCAATTTACTGCTTCGCATCGTGCTGCGGCCAATTAAACTTTATAAAATGTCACTGTGTGACATTACAATAAAGTTTCTTTAAAAAAAAGTAAATGGCGTGATGTGCCGCAACCAGCGCATTGGCACTGATGTCATCTCACTGCAAAGGGTTTGCTTACCTGCCCTCTACCCAGGCTGTATTCTCCCTCCCCCTCCCCCTTCTTGCCGTGCAGCGCTCCTGTTTTCCGGTGAACACCACTGCCGGCATGTTATTATAGCTCTGCAATAGCAGGAAAGAGGAAGGGGTGAAAAAGCATAGCCCGCACCTCCTCCTGGCTCTCTCCTCCACCCCTCACCGCTCCCAGCACTGGGCTGACAGGAGTAGTAATGCCAATGTCACTACTCCTGTCAGCCTTGTAACAGATGGAACTCGGCACTGGGTACCCCTATCCCAACCATTGTGACCGGGGCAGTCGTCCCTCCTTCCCTCCCTTTTGTCCCAGCCCTGGAACCGTCTCTCATCCAAATTCATTGTGTGGCCGTGTGTTGTCTTTTGAGATCTAAGAGTAAAAGGTTTCCTCCCAATGCTGGATTCAAGGATTTGTATATCACTACCATATCTTCTCTTAAGCGTCTCTTCTACAGGTAGAATAAGTTCTATGTTTGCAGTCCTCATAACTGAGGTCCTCCAGCCCCTATGTTGGTTTTGTTGTCCTCCGGACTAACTCCAGTTCTAGCACATCCTTCCTGAGGACTGGTGACCAGAACTGGATGGCACACTCCAGATGTGGCTGATCCAGAGTTTTGTAAAGTGGAAAAATTATTGTTTTATCTCTTGAGTAAATTCTCTTTTCTCTTACGTCCTCCGACAGTCGCCGCCTCTTCATATTCGTCACATATGGGGTATTAGACTTTGCTCCGAAGGAGTAGCTAGGCAACAGAATATGTTAACAATAAAGCTTTTAACATATCCCACCCTCAAGGGGTGGTCCCCTCAGTCAATACCCTCCTACTTCCTGCAACCATATCTCAGTTTTAATGTCTAGCTTGTCAGGAGTGGCTGGCTTTTTCTGTGCTGGGGCTTTCTGCCCCAGACTCTTTCTTCTTTTTAAAATTTTGTTTGAGTTTTCTCTCTACCTTTACTTAGCTGTTATTTTTGTCAGCATTAGTTAGTTCTTCGGACGAAGAGGATCATGCAGACTGGGTCTCGGGCTGATCCCCCTGATCGCAGGTCGTGGGTCAGTGGCTTCCCAGTCTGCCTTCGAGCGTTCAGCCAGGTAACGCTCCTGGCACAGTGAACGACCCATCCCTGTTCGGTGCAGGGATGATTGGTGAGGTGGCTACCTCACTGGACGCTGTGCGGTTTCTTAACCCCCATTTTGTGCGTCTTGAATGCGACTCTCCCTGCCTCATGTGCAGCGGCTTGTTCGCCTGTGCGGGTTCCCCACGCCATGTGAGGTAAGTGTATTTATGTGGGGACCTGTCTGTCTGGGGGGGTGTCAGTCTGGGACTGTGTAACCTGCCTCTATTCACACTGCTTGTCTCCCTATCTCTCGGCTGCATGCTGTGGGCTGCAAGGGGGGGGGGGGGGGGAGATGTGTGACACTGTCTGTGTCAGGCTGATCAGTGTGTGAAGCTGTGTGCTGTGGGGCATGTTTTTTGGCATGTTTGGGCACTGTACAGCGATCGCTGCGGCGATCTGACATGTATTCTGATACTGGAATGTAATGTGTGTTTTTTACTGCACTGTGGAGCGGCGGTTTCGGCGCCAAACGGCGCCATTTTGCCTGCTCCCGCTCCGGCCACATGTTTTACATGCATGGCGGCCATTTTCTTGTAGCCTCCATAGGCTTACATAGAGCGCCCTGGCAGCATCACTTCCTCTTTCCTGGAACACCGATCGAGGCAGCAGCAGCGGCGAGGGTCTCCTCAGGTTTTACCCTTCTGTTCTTGCTATCCATTGCCTGTGTTCAGTTTGCATATTCCCTGTGGGGGTCTTATTGTGCTGAGTGTGGTGCGGTGGGCTGCGCTTGCCGCGCTTGCTTAAAAGGGGCAGTTAACCCTTTGTTGTCTGGCATTACAGGGGCAATGGACTCTCAGGAGGGAACATTTCCTACAGCCTTGGTGGAAAGCCAGGGGACCGCTGTCTCCCCCCCAGGGGGGGATTTGGCCACTATTGTGGCTGGCCTTGCTGCTCAGGTGCAGATGCTGGTGGCTGCTCAATCTACTAAAAGGCCCAGAGTTGCTCTTTCCTCTGATTCTGAGGGTGAGGGTGATAGGGCTGTTATGGCAGGGGCCTCCTTATCGGGGTCCCGCTCCTCTCTTGATCTAATAGGGTCTGAGGTGGAGGCTGATGTTGAGGGGGTTGATAATTCTCCCCCTGGCTTGCCTGAAGAGCTTGCAATCATGGATGAGTTGCTTGCTTCCATAAAGCAAACGCTGCGTTTGCAGGATGAGGTGTGTCCCCCCGCCGCCTTGGCGGCTTATGGGACGCAGAGAAAACGCAGGACGCCGCAGGTTTTTCCCTGCAATGATGATTTTCAGCGCGCTGTTAAGGAACAATGGCGCAATCTACGCAAACCTTTTGCTGTACCAAGTAAATTCAAGCTGCGTTATCCTTTTTCACCTTCCACTGATGAAAGGTGGTGTGTGCCACCCCCAGTGGATCACGCAATTGCGGTTTTAAACAAAGCCACTGCGATTCCTGCAGAGGATTCCCCGGTGTTCCGTGACGCCACGGATAGGAGACTGGAGTCTCTTACCCGTCATACTTATTCTGTTACGGGTTCTATGCTTAAGGCTCTGTTTGCTTCTCTCATGGCGGCCCAGGCGATCGCAAGTTGGACGCAGATGCTTAGGCGCGTCCTAGTGGCCGATTCGGCCTCACCGGCGACCCTGGATATGGTGGATCAAATCCACCAGGGTGTCATGTATCTGTGTGATGCGGACCTGGACCTGGTTCCGTTGGCTGCACGTGTGCACAGTGTGGCGGTGTTGTCTCGCTGCCTGATTTGGTTGAAATGTTGGTCGGTGGACCAGTCTTCACGTAAGACCTTAGCCAATCTACCTTATGATGGGTCTCGCCTTTTTGGGGAGTCCCTGGATGTGTTGATTAAGGGGATCACCGGGGGTAAGAGCACTCTCTTGCCCCATTTCCCCAAAGCTAAGGGGGCTTCTGGGAAGAAGCATGCTAATTTTCGGCCCCCTCAGGGGTCCTTTCGTGCCTTTCGGCCGCACTACAAGGGCAAGCCGTTCAAAGGTCAAGGCTCTCAGAAGAAGCCCTGGTCTGGTAAACAGAAGTCCGGCCAATCCGGATCTGCAGCCCATAACAGTGCGGCCTGAAGGGGCGCCCTCACCCAGTTTTGGGGTGGGGGGACGCTTGCTCGGTTTTCTTCAGCCCTGGTTGGCCCGTGTGCGGGACAGATGGGTTCAGGAAATCGTTCGATCTGGTTACAAGATCGAGTTTCTCTCTCGGCCGGAGAGCAGATTTTTTCCCTCAAATCTTCAACTGTCTCCAGAGCGTTTGCGGGACCTGCACCTGGCGGTGCGGGACCTGAGGGCTCAGGGAGTGGTGGTTCCGGTGCCTCATCGGGACAGATTTCGGGGGTTTTATTCCAATCTGTTCACCGTGCCCAGGAAGGAGGGCAAGGTTCGTCCAATTCTGGACTTGAAGGCTCTGAACCGCTCTGTGCGGGTTCGCAAGTTCCGCATGGAATCCCTGCGGTCGGTGGTGGCTGCCCTGGTTCCGGGGGAATTCATGGCCTCCATCGATTTGAAGGATGCGTACCTTCACATCCCCATTTTCGAAGGTCACCAGAGGTACCTTCGATTCGCCATTGCGGAGGATCACTACCAGTTCGTGGCGTTACCTTTTGGTCTCGCCTCGGCTCCGCGGGTCTTCACCAAGGTGCTTGCACCGGTTCTGGCATTGTTGAGGGCCCAGGGCATTTCTGTCCTGGGGTATCTAGACGACATCCTGGTTCGGTCTGCGACCAGCCAGGGTCTGGAGGAGGACCTGTCTGTCACGATGCAAACTCTACAGGAGTTTGGTTGGACGATAAATTTTCCAAAGTCGACGCTGAGTCCGTCGGTTCGTCTTCCCTACCTGGGAATGATTCTGGACTCGGTACAAGCGAAGGTCTTCCTGCCGGAAGACAAACTCAGAACTCTTCAGGAGGAAGTCAGGTCCCTCAGGGACGTTCCGCACTCGTCTTTAAGGACGTGCATGAGATGTCTGGGATTGATGGTCTCGGCCTTCGAGGCGATTCCCTTTGCCCAGTTCCACACGCGGGGTCTCCAAGCGGAGATCCTGTCCAAGTGGGATGGGCGACCTCAATCTCTGGATCTTCAGATCTCGTTGAGTCATCGCACCAGAAGAAACCTTCTGTGGTGGCTCCAGTCCCCGATGGTGTCCGGGGGCAAGTCGTTTCGTCCTATCTCGTGGACGGTGATCAACACGGATGCCAGCCTGTCGGGCTGGGGTGGTGTTCTGGGCGTTCTGTCTGCCCAGGGAACTTGGTCGGAGGGAGAGTCTTCCCTTCCGATCAACATTCTGGAATTACGTGCGATAAATCTCTGTCTTCATCGCTGGACGGACCGGCTGCAGGGCTGCCCGGTTCGGGTGCAGACGGACAATGCCACGGCGGTGGCCTACATCAACCACCAAGGGGGCACCAGGAGTGCCCGGGCGGCTCGAGAAGTGGCCGACATTCTGTCTTGGGCCGAGACTCATGTCCCGGCGATAACGGCAGTTCACATTCCGGGGGTGGAGAACTGGCAGGCGGACTATCTGAGTCGCCAGACCCTGGATCAGGGGGAATGGTCTCTTCACCCGGCTGTCTTCCAGATGTTGTGCGCGAAGTGGGGTCTTCCAGATGTGGACCTGTTCGCGTCTCGTCCAGTGGCGGCCGGTGCATAGGGGGCGCTAGGGCGCCGCCCCCCCTGAAAAAAGGAAGAAAAAAAAAAAAGATAAAAAAAAAAAAAAGATTGCAAAACGAGCAATAAAGTTTGAAAAAAAAAAAAAATTGCGTTCGCCGCCGCCGCCGCCAGCCGATGTGGAGGGGGTGGGGGGGTGGGGTTACCACCCAGAAGAGGCGCCGATTGGCTGCCTTCTGGGGGGCGTGGGGGGCGTAACCTGGGCGCAAGGCAGATTCCTTGGAAACCCCCACTTCGTGGATTCCTGGCTGTGATTGGTCCAGCCTCCAGCCTGGACCAATCACAGCATCCAGGACATCCAACGCTGACCCCGCTGACGTCACTCGCAGCAGTGGACCGGACCGCGGGCGATGGAGTCGGGTGGACACCGGACGGGAGTGACGGCGGCACCGGAGAGGAGACCAGACCACCGGAGGTCATCTGCTGGAAGAAGACATCACCACCGGTGAGTCCTCCTGTCCTGTCAGTCCTCCATGACCATCCATCCAGCTTTTCCACCGCCATCCCCCTATGCTCTGCCTCATCCCATGAGTCATGGGATGAGGCAGAGCAGAGGGGGATGGCGGTGGAAAGGCTGGATGGATGGATGGTCATGGGATGAGGCAGAGCAGAGGGGGATGGCGGTGGAAAGGCTGTATGGATGGTCATCATGGGCCATGACCATCCATCCATCCATCCAGCCTTTCCACCGCCATCCCCCTCTGCTCTGCCTCATCCCATGACCATCCCTCCCACCGCCATCCCTTTGCCTGATCCCATCTCTCCCACTGCCATACCTCTGCAGGGGGCATGTACGCTGGTCACTGTATTGAAAGGGGGCATGTACGCTGGTCACTACATTGAAAGGGGCATGTATACTGGTCACTACATTTAAAGGGGGCATGTACGCTGGTCACTACATTGAAAGGGGGCCTGTATACTGGTCACTACATTGAAAGGGGGCATGTACGCTGGTCACTACATTGAAAGGGGGCCTGTATACTGGTCACTACATTGAAAGGGGGCATGTACGCTGGTCACTGCATTGAAAGGGGGCATGTACGCTGGTCACTGCATTGAAAGGGGGCATGTACGCTGGTCACTACATTGAAAGGGGGCATGTATGCTGGTCACTGCATTGAAAGGGGGCATGTATACTGGTCACTACATTGAAAGGGGGCATGTATGCTGGTCACTGCATTGAAAGGGGGCATGTACGCTGGTCACTGCATTGAAAGGGGGCATGTATGCTGGTCACTGCATTGAAAGGGGGCATGTACGCTGGTCACTGCATTGAAAGGGGGCCTGTACACTGGTCACTACATTGAAAGGGGGCATGTACGCTGGTCACTGCATTGAAAGGGGGCATGTACGCTGGTCACTACATTGAAAGGGGGCATGTACGCTGGTCACTACATTGAAAGGGGGCATGCACACTGGTCACTACATTGAAAGGGGGCATGTACGCTGGTCACTGCATTGAAAGGGGGCATGTACTGTGTGGTCTGTGCTAGGGGGTCTGTACTGTGGGGTTTGTACAAGGGGCCTGTACTGTGGGGTTTGTGCCACTCTGTCAGTGTATCCCATAATAGGGCCCCTGCTCCCTATTATGGGATATACTAGTACTGATGGACCCCTTAATATGTGATATATTGGGAGAATTGGTTCACGCAAGCAAAATACAGGGGACAAAATGGGTGGGGTCTAAGGGGTGTGGCTTCTGAGAAATGGGAGGGGCCAAAATAGAAGGGCGGGGTCTTGCGCCCCCCCATCTTAAAACTTCACCAGCCGCCACTGGTCTCGTCTCAACAACAAGGTGAGAAGGTTCGTGGCAAGGACGCGCGACCCTCGGGCAGACGCGTCAGACGCGTTAGTGGCCCCGTGGCATCAGTACAGGCTGATGTACGCGTTCCCACCGATTCAGTTGCTGTCCAGGTTCCTTCGCAGGTTACTCTCGGAATGCAGCACGGTGATTCTTGTGGCACCGGACTGGCCTCGCCGGTCCTGGTACGCAGACCTCGTGAATCTGGCGGTCGACGCCCCTTGGCGTCTACCTCTTCGAGACGATCTACTGTCTCAGGGACCGATTTACCATCCTGCTTTACAGTCGCTGGCTTTGACGGCCTGGCTGTTGAGACAGAGGTCCTGAAGGAGAAGGGTCTCTCTCCAGAGGTCGTTCATACTTTGATCAACGCTAGGAAGTCTTCCTCGGGGAAGGTTTATTACCGTACTTGGAAGGCCTATTTTGCCTGGTGTGAGTCCAGGGGGTTTTCACCCCGCACGTACTCGGTTTCCCGTGTGCTGTCTTTTCTTCAGACGGGTGTTGATCAGCGTTTGGCGCTGGCTACGATAAAGGGTCAGGTGTCTGCGCTGGCCGTTCTGTTTCAACGTCCCGTGGCTTCCAACTCCTTTGCCCCCTTGGGACTTGAATCTCGTTCTATCTGTGTTACAACGTGCTCCTTTTGAACAGATCAGGGAGATCTCGTTGTCTATGTTGTCCAAAAAGGTCGCCTTTTTGGTGGCGATCACTTCGGCTCGCAGAGTGTCGGAGCTGGCAGCTTTGTCCTGCAAGTCTCCGTACCTGGTTATTCATTTGGATAAGGTGGTCTTGCGACCTAATCCTTCTTTTCTTCCGAAACGAGTTTCGGAATTCCATCTTAATGAGGATATTGTCTTACCTTCGCTGTGCGCGAAGCCTAAACATCCAAAGGAGGTGAGACTGCATTCTCTGGATGTTGTTCGGGCGATAAGGGTTTACCTTAAATCGACTGAGTCTTTTCGTAAGACTGACTCCTTGTTTGTTCTTCCAGAGGGTCCTCGGAAGGGCATGGCGGCTTCGGCCTCTACCATCGCCAAATGGATCAGGCAGACCATTGAACAGGCCTATGCTTTGCAGGGTGAGGCTCCTCCTGTCCCTGTGAAGGCGCACTCTACTAGATCTTTGAGTACGTCTTGGGCCTGTCGTCATGGGGCTTCTGTAGCCCAGGTGTGTAAGGCGGCGACCTGGTCGACCATGCACACTTTCACAAAATTCTACAAAGTAGATGTTCAGGCATCGGCGGATGCTTCCTTTGGCCGCAAGGTTCTTAGTGCGGCTGTTCCATAGGGTCCCTTGTTGGGGACTCCTGGCTGTTGGGATAGTTTTTTGTATCCCCTGGTTTTTTGTCTTTTCCTGGGTTGTTGCTCCTGTTGAGCACTTGTTTTTTTTACTGTTGCCCAGCTGGTTTCCTTCCTTTGGTAAGGTTCCTTTCTTTGATGCGGAGACTGCGTTGCCTTTTCGGCGCGGATGCGTTTCCCACCCCTCATGTTTGCACTGCTTTGGGACGTCCCCATATGTGACGAATATGAAGAGGCGGCGACTGTCGGAGGACGTAAGAGAAAACGGAATTTTTGTAAAATCTTACCTGTAAAATTCCTTTCTCTGAGTCCTCCGACAGTCGCCGCCCCCGCCCCTCTTTTGGGGTTTGGTTGTATACTCTACTGCTATTCCACTAAAACTGAGATATGGTTGCAGGAAGTAGGAGGGTATTGACTGAGGGGACCACCCCTTGAGGGTGGGATATGTTAAAAGCTTTATTGTTAACATATTCTGTTGCCTAGCTACTCCTTCGGAGCAAAGTCTAATACCCCATATGTGACGAATATGAAGAGGCGGCGACTGTCGGAGGACTCAGAGAAAGGAATTTTACAGGTAAGATTTTACAAAAATTCAGTTTTTAGTGCATTCTAATAGTCTGCCAGCCTTGTTTGCAGCAGCTTGGCATTGCATGTAGTTGCTGAGTATGTCAGTATGTCATCTGCTTGGACCCCCAGAACCTTTTCCAACTTGGATTCCCCCAGAGGTTCTTCCCCTAGCGAGTAACTTGCATTCATATTTTTAACCCCCAAGTGCATTACTCCATCTGCCATATAGTGGCCGACTCTTCTATTTTCTTCTTGTAAAGTTGTATTGCTGTTGTGAAGTTATTGTCATGCTTAGCTTTGTATCATCAGGAAACACTGTGATTGAATGATTTATTCCAACATCTATATCATTTATAAACAGAATTAGTCTGCCGACTGGCTTCGCAGGGTCCGGCGGGTGGCGGAGATGGAGGACATAGTGGCTCAGGCCAAGGACACTCACCGCCAGTATCGTACAACTTGGGCACCCTGGACCCACTTTCAATCCTTGCCAGACTTCCAACGATTGAGCACTTGATACTCGTAGGCCACTCAGTGGCTCCTTGGAGCTTGTTCTGAGGAGGAACCCCATGTTCTGGGGTGCTTTCCTGGATGTTCAGTTCGTTCTGCCTCTTCTGATGCTAGTATTGTTCCAGAGTGTACTGCTCCTTTCCACACCTCTCCCTTCCCTTCTTCCTTCCTCCTTTTGTGTTTCCCTTATTTGCCCTACCCGCCTCCTTCCCCATCTTCTTCCCCCGCCCCTCTTCCTCATTCCCTCCCTTTTATGCATTTTCAATAATCACTTAGGGTTCTCTATTTTGCACTCTGTGGTGGCTCTGCCTCCACAGGCAACAGCTATGGCGCCCACGTTCAGAGATGTGCATACCGGATTCCCCACTTTTGTGCGGTGGGTCCCCCACTCCTTGACACAGTTAGTTCCCTTTACGGGGTGTCGGGCTTGGGGGTTCCACTATGCTCCATCATAGGTAACCCTCTTGTTCCGGTTCTCATAAGGTGGGTGGGCGCTCTACCCAGCGAACCCCTACATTGGCCTTACGCCCACTTGGTTCTCCCACTGGCCCTCTGTTTTCGCACCGTGTTGCTACATGACACTTTGTGGGTTTACCCGTGATTTATGTTGCTCCTTACATGCATTGTCCTGTTTATATGTGTATCACTTTTGTACCTGTTCATTTTTTGTGGGCTCTATTACCTGCCCTTTATTACTGTGTTCTTTTGTGCTATGTATGCTTTATTCCTTAATAAAATGTTTTTGGAAAAAATAAACAGAATTAGTCACAGAGCAGAGGCCTGGACATACCGCTCAAGACTCCAGACCATTCAGAAAATATGCCATTATTCACCACCCTCTGGACGCTCTCCTGTAACCAGTTTTTTTGTCCATGTACACACAATATCATCAAAGCCACACAATCTTAATTTGTAAATTAAACAATTGTGGGTACTGTATCAAATGCCTTAGTGAAATCTACAGTAGATAGATTCTGTCCCCAGACCTTTTTTTAATCCAAATTACAACTTCATAAATCATTGTTGGGTACTACTTACTAATGCAACTATTTTCATCAGAAAATTCTTGGATATGGTTCATTATCGTTCCTTCCAATAGTTTATATACTATTGATGTTAGGTTGACTAGTTTGTAGTTGCCAGATTCCTACCAGATTCCTAGTAGTTTCCTTCTGGTGTAGCCTCCAGATATAATTTGATATTTCTGGATGAAGACCACACTATTATGATGCTTGATATGTTCAATACTGGACTCATCTACTCCATACCATCTGATATAGATTGCTTGATTACAGTATGTGTTGTGTCTAATATGGGATCGGTGTTTTGATATTGCTCTAGCATTTGAATTGTCTGTTACTAATACTACTAATGATACTATTTTAATCAGCAAATTCTTGGATATGATCCCTTATCCTTCCTTACAACATTTTACATACTATTAATGTTAGGCTGACTGGTCTGTAGTTCCAAGTTCCTACCAGATTCCTAGTAGCTCCCTTCTGGTGTAACCTGTACACTCTATAATTTGATATCTCTGGATGCAGACCACATGATTGTGATGTTTGAAATGTTAAATAAGGGACTTTTCTACTCCATACTGTTTGATATAGATTGCCTTATTCCAGTACTTGTTGTGTCCAATATGGGATCCGTTTTTTTTATATTGATCTAATTATTGTTTAGTCCAATATCTGAAAAGCATTTGTATTGTCTGTAACTGAAAATTTAGAATTTCTAATTTTAATACCCTATTTTTTGGCTTTGTTTGGATACCTATATAATGCAACGAATGGAGAAAACAAATGTTGCAACATGCTCTATGACAGTGGTCTCCAAACTGTGGCCAGTTGACTGGATGTGGCCCTTTGCTTGCCTTTATCTGGCCCTTTGGTCACTATTCCTCCCACTGATATGAGGCATTATTCCTCCCACTATCAACAAGGTTGAGGCACCATTCCTTCCATTGACACCAGTAGTGGGGCATTATTCCTCCCACTGACACCAAGAATATGGCACTATTTCTTCTACTGACACCAATGATTGGGCACTGTTCCTCCCACAAGTACTGAGGATGGGGCTTTATCCATAACCACGTTCTCTTTGTAATTTCTTACCACCCACTGACCACCAAGCCTAAGGAATTGTTTACTGGGGCATTTTCTTCTTCCACTGGCCATAGTCCGGCCCCCCTAAAGTCTGAAGGACAGTAAACTGGTAAACTTTTGCTTAGAAAGTTTGGAGACCCCTGCTCTATGATAAGGAAATCAACTTTTCTCTATCGCTCATTGACAGACGTAGTCTTTTTGATTTTTGTCAATCCCACCCCTCATTTGTGGCACTGCTTCTGGATGTCCCAGCTCTTGAGAATCAAGAAGACTACGTCTGTCAATGAGCTTAAGAGAAAAGGATTTTACGGTAAGATCTTACAAAAATCAATTTTTTCTGGTAACAGTGAAAGGTTTTGGATGTCTATTTAGAAGAGAAACATTACAAAGTAAAAGTAAAGATTAAAAAATGGAGAGATTTACAAGCCTGGAGGTCCTCAAGCATGGTAAGTTTACAATCGACTCAACATCTTCTTCAAATCAGAGATTGTTAAGCTCCAAAACGTTGCCATGGACATTGGCCATGTAGAACCTCCATAAAATAAACATTTTATATGTTAACACATTCACTTAAATATTTGTGCAAGCAGCACATTAACAATTACTAGAGACATTCATTTCTGTTGTTTTGGAACACCTCGTCAGCTTGTTCATGACCCAGACTCTGAAATGCCTCACCGTAGAATAGGCAGACACTAACTGTCCCCACAAGCTCTACAAGATATTCTAAGGACCAGAACAAATATTTCTTGCAGTAACATGTTTCTGAAAAGTAATTCTAGCAAGCTAATGGAGTGCAGGGGAGACATCAGGGGTCTAATAGACCCATTATGTCTCATTAAAGAGAACCTGTCACAGTATCATGTAGAGGGCTATTGGTCTCCTATGTGATAGCAAAAAATTAAGTGAAAAATAAAAGTGTAAAACACTAAAGCTACAGCCAAGTACTTAAACCTCCTCTCTCCCCAAAAAAAAAAAAAACACGTTGAGCCTGCTCCGTCCCCACATACATGCATAAATCTATGTATTAGGGGGAGAGGATCTTACATACAAGACTGTCAATTACACAGCACATGTTACATATTTCTGCACATGCCAAAGTGAAAGCAATAATTCATAGTTTTCTCTAAACTGATGACCTACAGGGACTTTAAAGGCGCCCCCCTATAGACAGTTTTGGGTCACAGTTTTAAGGCTTGACATGTTTGGTATCTGTTTACTCTGTGTAACCTCATCTTTTACATTGTACAAGAAAATTGATTATTAGGTTGTATTTGTGTGCACTCAAGTTAACATTAGTGTATTTTTTACTAAAACTTGCGCTTGATAAAATTGTATACAAATTTGATCTACTGCCCATTTTTTCCAGGTCTCTGCTTTCAGAAATGTAAGGATGTTTGGGGGTTTTAACTAAACTTCAGGCCTATGATATGAATTTTAACATGTGTGGAAAAAAAAAATGTGCTTTGACAGCAAAGGGGTTAAAATGTATGTATAGCCGAATATTTCTGGAAAGAATTAAAACCTTTTGTCTTTTTTTTTTTTTTGTGCCTGTGTCCCGTTGGGGAGGTTGTTTTACTTTTGCATTCCTGGAGGCACAACTGAAATTTTTTATTTTAACACGAGAGGACTAAGGTTAGGAAACACCGTCATAGGGGGTCACTGGGAATTTTTCCCTACTGGTGTATCCAAGCAAATTTGACCATTATATTGGCCCAACACAAGCAAAAATAAACAGTGTAAATTTTCTTTGTTTGAATTGAGGATTTATAATTTCTTCTTGATGACACTGCAGAGAAATATTCTACGTTTTATGGAGGTAACAATATTGTAATATCACCTTATTGACTCATTCCAGGCAGGACGGGTCATGCAGAGGTGGTCCGAGTTGTCTTCAAGCCAGAAGATATCAGCTACGAGAAACTACTAAAGGTCTTCTGGGAGAGCCATAACCCAACTCAAGGTATAGTAATGAGAGAGCTCCTCATTATCCTGCTAATTGCAACTGAGATAATTAGAGTTGGATGCTTCTTGTGAGAGACCATCCTTGAAATAACACATGTGATTGCATTTGATGACAACATAACAGGAGGAGGATGTAGACAATCTTGGAAAATTATATCCTCATCTACGGGGGGGGGGGGGGGGGGGTCTCCAAAAATGAGAAACACGCTGCTCCGAATTTGCCTTGCATTTCAGCTAAATTCATTTTCCTTCTAGCTTTGTCCTCTTTGGGGTTCTTGGATCTCCCAGAATGGGAGAACAGTAGCCGTGACTGCACAGGGGAAGGGTCGGTCTGCTGGAGATAGACTGATGCTGTCACACAGAGGACATTAGCCCTTACCGTGTCCTGTGGCAGGGAATCTCACCCTAAAGCTGGAGCACAATTAAAGGAAAAAAGGCACTCTGGTCTACCATTAACATTACTATAACAGCTTTTGTTCTTTGGAAAATTTCAAACCTGGAGCCTTGCTTTCACCATCACTTTCAATCAGGCCTTGTCCTCATCTACAGGGGTTCTGGGATCTCCCGAGCTAGAAAACACATAGCTCTTAGTTTGCCTTGCATTTCAGTTGAATTTCATATCACCACTACCTACTAAAGCACCAGTAGTATAGGTCCATGCCAAGGATAAGTTCCATTTTTTGCTGCATCACATATTGCACCTTTCTAAAAATTCAAAACAAAGTGCATTAAAACATTACTTTTTAAATGCCTTAATTATTATTTATTTAATTTAGCTTGGGTCAATAGTTCTGAAGATTCCCCTCTTTAGGGTAAAGATAAGAACTGATAATCTCTGTGTGAGAACAGCAGTCTATTTCCAGTGGTCACACCTGTCCTTTGCATAGTCACAGCTACTTTGCCCCATTCATCAAGAGAAACTCCCTAATTGGAGAACAGTAGTTGTGACTGCACAGGGGGAGGGTCAGTCTGCAAGAGATAGGCCACTGTTCCCACATAAAAGGCATTGGTCTTCACCTTCACCCTTCGGAAGGGAATCTCACTCTAGAATTGGTGTTGGAGCCCAATAATCAGTGCTGTATTTTGGCCTTGACCAACAAGGCCCAGGCCTAGGGCAGCACTTTGCAGGGGGGCAGCAAAAAAGCCACCCCTTCCACCTGAGACCATTGGCCACTGATTGCTAGAGCTGCCTCTCTCACCCTCTCTCTCTCTCTCTCTCACCCCCCCCCTCTCTCTCATCCCCCTCCCCCCTCTCTCTCTCATCCCACCCTCTCTCTCATCCCCCCCTCTCTCTCTCATCCCCCTCTCTCTCTTTCCCTCTCATCCCCCTCTCTCTCTCTCTCACCCCCCCTCTCTCTCACCCCCCTCTCTCTCTCATCCCCCTTCTTTCTCTCTCTCTCTCTCTCTCTCTCTCACATCCCCTCTCTCTCTCTCTCACATCCCCTCTCTCTCTCTCTCTCTCTCTCTCTCTCTCATCCCCCCTCTCTCTCTCATTCCCCCTCTCTCTCTCTCTCATTCCCCCTCTCTCTCTCATCCCCCTCTCTCTCTCATCCCCCTCTCTCTCTCTCATCCCCCCTCTCTCTCTCACCCCCTCTCTCTCACCCCTCTCTTTCTTTCTCACCCCCCCTCTCTCTCATCCCCCCTCTCTCTCTCTCATCCCCCTCTCATCCCCCTCTCTCATCCCCCCTCTCACCCCACATCTCTCTCATCCCCCCTCTCTCTCATCCCCCTCTCTCTCTCATCCCCCTCTCTCTCTCATCCCCCTCGCGTTCTCATCTCCCCTCTCCCTCTCTCATCCCCCCTCTCCCTCCCTCTCTCTCTCTCATCCCCCCTCTCCCTCTCTCTCACCCCCCTCTCTCATCCCCCTCTCCCTCTCTCTCACCCCCCCCTCTCTCTCATCCCCCTCTCTCTCTCTCCTTCAATTTTGGAGGGAGTCACAACCGATGCAAATTTACATGGGGGGGGGGGCAATTTTAGTCTTGCCTAGGTCAGCACAAAACCAAAATACACCACTGCCAATAATAGGAAAAAAGAAACTGGTTTACCCTTAACACTACCATGACCGATTGTGGTCTTTGGAAAATTTCAAACCTAGAACTTTGCTTCCACCTTCGCTTTCTATCTCGGCTTGTCTTTTGCCATGTTATCTTTTACGTCACTACTTCCTTATAATTTTTCCTAGATGTCATCCTTCCTCCATGTTTTTGTCCCTTTCCCGTTCTTTACCTTGCTCTCCTCCACAATCTTGCATAGCCCCTCTCCAGTCGAGTTTCTTGTGATACGGCCAAAAAAAAATTGTCACTTTCCCTTCAATATTCTTTCCAACAGGGCATTGGTCCTCACCTTGACCTTTTCTTCTGGGAATCTCACTCTAAATTTGCTGTTGAAGCCCAATTATAGGAAAAAACAAGGTTTACCATTAACATCAGCCGAGTTTCTTGTGTTATGGCCAAAGAAATTGGCACTTTCTCTTCCATATTCTTTCTAGCAGATGGGGTTTTGCTTCCTGACACTTTTCAGCACCTCTTCATTGATGACCTTGGCTGTCCAGCTGATTTTGAAGATCCTCCTGTAGCACCACAGACAGTTCGAAACGTGTAATTTTTTGGGGGACATTGTGGGGAAAGATGTATCTACGCCATACCATTAGACATTTATGCCTCGTTTCCACTGAGTGGTACGGTTCGGTTCAGTACGGTACGGTTCAGAATGGTACACATTGCGTTCCCACTGCCAATAGTACCCTTTCATGATAGGCGTGGTGTAGCAGGAAAGCTGTGATAGACGATTCTCTGTCAACCAATCAAAGTTCTGCAGAGTGTAGCTCCACCCTGTTGGTACGGTACTAATGTGCTTGGTACCCCAACGAAAGGGTACCAAAAAAGTGGTACGGTACGGTTCGGAATTAGGGTACCATTCATAATGGAGACGGCATAAATAGCGTACCGTACCGAACCGAACCGTACCAGAAAGCTCAGTGGAAACGAGCCATTAATTAGCCATTCTCAACTAGGGTTTCATGGAGCCTCAGATGTTTCTTCAGAAGTTGCTAGGGGCTCCCTAATCTGTAGCCGATTGATCTCCCAAATCAAAGTGCCTTCATAGTTGTTCTTGGGCCAACGCCACTTGGTAGAACCAGTTGCATGACACCAATTATGTTTTTGCCTTCTGTAAGGGTGGCATTCTGACCACTACTGTAAGGGGAGGGCATTATTTCCACTAGCCACCAGTGTAAGGGGCAATTGTCCCACTAATCCTACTGAATTGCTTTCAGCAGGGCCTTCCGAAGACCCAAAAGTCAAGGTTTGCTCTGGGGTAAAAAGGAGGAGAAAGGCAAACCACACTGATTTAATGTATTGTTTTTTTTAAAGAATGGTACAGTTGGTCTTTAAAAGTCTACAGCCCCTTTTAAATGTATAAATTCATCTTTATAACACTTTTACCTGCTGAGCTAAAAGATATTTTAGGGATTTTTTTTTCTGTATCCCAGTGCTCCTAACGTCTGGAATATTTCTTAGCAGAGAAGGTTTTTTTTTTTTTTTTTACAAGGACTGTACCGTTTTTAGCCGACACATAAAGAAGCCGTCATCTGCATATAATTAGAGACTGGGAGTGACATTGTATTGCTAATGAGCAGATGTGTCTTTCTTTCCAGTGAAAGAACAGCTGCACGGCTATGAAAGGGGAAGAACTCCCCCCCCCCCCCCAGCCCAGTATTACAGGTTGTAATGTCACCCTGTTTCCTTCCGACACCACGGATCACACTCAGCCTCTCGAACACTGATCTAAAAATGACTCATGGAAAATTATATCTAAAACACCACTGGGTTCTCTTCTGTAGTCCTTCAAAAGTCTTAAGCCTGCGTTTTCTATTCAGCTGGTGCAGTGACCTGAAATCTGGTTTATATTTAAATGAGGCTTGTGCTGGGAGTGCTTGCATAGATGCTTTGGTTAAAAAAGACATTTACGTAGGTTACTTTGCTCAGTGTCCATTCATACTACAATGCAGTGCACTGCTGCACATGCAATTTTGTATGTTGACGCATGTTAACATTAATGGGCTGCAATGCGCAAAAAATATGTGCTGCTTGCATTTTGCGCCTCATGACACAGCACATAAGACAAGGGGTATTGTGCTGAAGGATGCTCGATTCAACATAATGAAAGCATGACATTAGGTATCTATTGGCACTTTTCCACTGCAAGTACCGGCTCGGCTCTTCTCGGCCCTGCTTGGCCCGGTTTGCTTTTCCGCATGGTACGGTGTTGCAACGGTTCGGTACGGTACGGTATAGGTTTGCTTTTCCACTAAAGTAGTACTAAAGTTAAGTGGGTGGGATAACAACGGGGTGGGTGGGATTCTCTGACCAATCAGTGGCTAGTAGTGACTGCATGCAAAGGATTGTGGAATATGGTACCGGGTATGGTACCTCTTGAAACCACAATCGAGGTGGTACTGTTTTTGAGAGCCGTACCGTTCGGTTCCATGCAGTGGAAAAGCGCCGCCGTACCGTACCGTACCGAACCATTCCTACACTATACCATGCGGTACCAGCAGTGGAAAAGCACAAAAGCGAGCTGAACCGTTCGGTTCCATGCAGTGGAAAAGCGCCATAATAGTCCCCTGATGTCTCTTTGAAGAGAACCTGTCACCTGCACTATGCTATCCCATAGGGCAGTGGTTCTAAACCTTATTTTGACCAGGGCCTGTTAAATTCTTCCAAAATCTTCTATGCCCCAACAGTAAAAAATACAGTGAATCCGGAAAGTATTTACAGTGGTTCACTTTTTCCACATTTTGTTATGTTACAGCTTTATTCCAAAATGGATTCAATTAATTATTTTCCTCAAAATTCTACAAATAATACACTATAATGACAAGGTGAAAGAAATTTGTTTGAAATCTTTTCAAATTTATTAAAAATAAAAAATGAATAAAATCCCATGTACATAAGTATTCACAGCCTTTGCCCAATACTTTGTTGAAGTACCTTTGGCACCAATTACAGCCTCAAGTCTTTTTGAGTATGATGCTACAAACTTGGCACACCTATTTTTTTGGCAGTTTCTCCCATTCTTCTTTGCAGGGCCTCTCAAGCTCCATCGGGTTGGATGGGGAGCATCGTGCTCAGGCATTTTTTTTAGATCTCTCCAGAGATATCCAATTGGGTTCAAGTGTTGGCTCTGGGTGGGCCACTCAAGGACATTCACAGAGTAGTCCTGTAGCCAGTGCTTTAAGTGGCCCAAAAGAAGTGCCGGTACTCTATTATAGCCTATAAATTTTGTCGCCCCCCCACCCCACATCAGGGTCCCCACAGAGCACCCCCCTGGCCTGGGCTGGGACTCCGGAGCAGGGGGACTCACTGGTGGTGACTGGTCTGGCTCTAGAGTGGGAAATATTCTTGGGGGGGGGCAATTGAGGGTGCAGATTTCCAAAATGAGCGTAATAAGGCGCACGAAGAGGTGGCGGAATGCTCAAGAGCCATATTTGGAAGTGGCGGTAGGCAGTGCATACCGGCCCACTTAAAGCACTGCCTGTAGCTACTCCTTTGTTATCTTGGCTGTGTGCTTAGGGTTTTCCTGTTAGTAGATAAACCTTCGCCCCAGTCTGAGGTCCAAAGTGCTCAAAGTGCTCTGGAGCAGGTTTTCGTCAAGCATGTGTCTATACATTGCTGCATTAATCATTTCCTCAATCCTGACTAGTCTCCCAGCTCCTGCCACTGAAAAACATCCCCACAGCATGATGCTGACACCGCCATGCTTCACTGTAGGGACGGTATTGGTCAGGTGATGAGCGATGCCTGGTTTCCTCCAGACATGACGCTTGCCATTCAAGCCAGAAAGTTCAATCTTTTTTAATCAGACCAGAGCATTTTGTTTCTCATGGTCTAAGAGTCCTTCGGCTGCCTTGTGGCAAACCCCAGGTGGGCTACCATGTGCCTTTTACTGAGGAGTGGCTTCCGTCTGGCTACTCTACCATACAGGCCTGATTGGTGGAGTGCTGCAGACATGGTTGTTCTTCTGGAAGGTTCTCCTTTCTCCACAGAGAAACACTGGAGCTCTGTCAGAGTGACCATCGGGTTCTTGGTCATCTCCCTGACTAAGGCCCTTCTCTCCTGAACACTTAGTTTGGCCGGGTGGCCCACTCTAGCGAGAGTCCTGGTGGTTCCAAACTTCTCCTATTTATGGGTGATGGAGGCCACTGTGCTCATTGGGACCTTCAATGCTGCAGACATTTTTCTGTACCCTTCCCCAGATCTGTGCCTCCATACAATCCTGTCTCTGAGGTCTACAGACAATTCCTTGGACTTCATGGCTTGGTTTTAGCTCTGGTAAGCCCCGGTAACTGTAGGACCTTATATAGACAGGTGTGTGCCTTCCAAATCATGTCCAATCAACTGAGTTTACCACAGGGGGACTCCAATCAAGTTGTAGAAACATCTCAAAGATGACCAGTGGAATCAGAATGCACCTGAGCTCAGTTTTGAGTGTCATGGCAAACGCTGTGGATAGTCATGTACATGGGATTTTTTTCGTTTTTTATTTTTAATAAATTTGCAAAGATTTTAAGCAAACGTATTTCTCCTTGTCATTATGGGGTATTTTTTGAAGAATGTTAAGAAAAATAATGAATGTAATCCATTTTGGAATAAGGCTGTAACATAACAAAATGTGGAAAAAGTGAAGTGCTGTGAATACAATCCAGATTCACTGTATATATAGTAACAAAATAAAAATATAGGAATGCAAAATCTGTATTGAAATGCTGGAGGGCTCTGGATGGAGCTGGGTGTCACTGTGGGAGGATGGGGCTTCTGGATAGGGTTAGGAGAATAAGTAGCAAATTCAGTGGTCTTGTTGGGGATGAGGTTTCTCGAGGGGTCTCTCCAGGAGGCTGGGGAGCTTGCAGGGGCACTGTAAGAGATTGGAGGGCATTACTTGGACTAGGAGGTGCTGTGCGAGGTTGAGAGGCATTGTGGAACACTGTTGGCCATCTGGAGCATTATGAGGGCTGGAGGCTCTGAAGCAAGCTGGGGGGCACTGTAGGGGGCTGAGTGGCATTTTGGGAGGATGGGGGGGGGGGACTGTGGGGGCTGAGTAGAACTGTGAGGGGGGGGGGGTTAAAGTACTTTATGAGCAATTATTGGAGATTGCAAGCACTGTGGTAGTTTGAGGGATCTGTAGCTGGCTAGAGGCCAGGAGAGAGGCCGCAGCCCCGCAGCAGGCAATGACTTGGTGGTTGAGAACTACTTACTTATATGCATTTGCAAAATAAAAAAATAAATAAAAGTGAAATAAAAAAAAAAAAAGGCTCTGATGGGAAAAGGGTTAACGAGGTGGCACAGTTTGCTCACAAATAGGAACCAACTTAGCTAATCCCCAAAAGTCATCTTATCTACTTTCTACAATATTATTTCTTATAAATATTAATAGCCTGTTAAGTGTTGCACTGTTAGAAACAGATCCAGATCTTTTTTTTTCGAAGCAACCTGCTGAGTTAGCGATTTTCAAAGCTCTTACAGCAAAGAAGCCTTTCCATATTTGGAGGTTAAATCTCTTTTCCTCCAGTCACAAAGATAATATATTGACCTTAGAATTACCTGAGAACTCACCCATGACTCTGTGATCTTTAAGCCAGTTCCCTATGTATTTACGGACTCAATTTTCCAAGTCTATAGATCTTAACTTGTACCGTGAACTTCACCCTTCAGTAAGGAACTGTGTTAAATGCTTAATGTAATATGCTATAAAATTCCAAATATATACGTAAGCAACAACCCTTTTGTCAATGTTTCCGTTCACTTTCTCATTTAAAGCGGAGATCCACCCTGAAAAACATTTTTTAGCTAAAAATACCCCCGGGACAGTCAGGGCTAGTGCATTTCAGCAACGATAGCCTCTGAACTGTCCCCTGTTTCACTTACCTTTTAGAAGAAATACTTACCTCGAAAATGTCTTGTCCAGCGCTGCCATCTCAGGTGTGGGCAGCTGAAGCCGGAGTGTCCTCTTCGGTGACGTCGGAGTCCCAGAATGCCCTGCACCGGCCCTGCTCGTCACTTCCGGTGCAGCGCGTCATCAATGCACAGCTTCTGGGCATGCCCAGAAGCTGTTTAGCAGGGAATGATGTGCCTGCACCAGAAGTGACGAGCAGGGCCAGTGCAGGTGCATTGACTCCTGGGAGCGATGACGCTCATCTCCCATGAGTCAATGCAAGCAGGAAGAGATGTCGCGGGCCGCGGCCACAGAGGGAGGAAGAGGAAGGAAGGTAAGTATATTTTCTTTAAAAACAAGGTAAGTAAATTAAAAAAAAAAAATTAAACTATCCAATACTTTTTCAGGTAAAAAAAAGCAAGCGGATGGTGCAAAGTTGTTTTAGAGGCTGGAACTCTGCTTTAAGTCAAATAAATACATTTAATTTGTACATATGAGCAGGTTCCAGTACTCTGACCTATCAGCAGGCTTCTTTGGGTAGATTTTTTTCTATTCCAGGAGTATAATTTGGGCAGGTTCCATTCTTTTATCAGAGGGCTTCTCTCGACGGGTTCTGAAGGCTCCTTTGAGCAGGTTTCATTCATCTGACCTATCAAAAGACTCATTTGGGCAGGTTCCATTCCTCTGTTCCATCCTGTCCTGTCAGAGGACATCTATGAGCTGCTTCCTTTCTGTCTTCTCAGGGGGTTCCTTTGAACAGGTTCCATTCCTCTGTCCTGTCACAAGGCTTCTTTGGGCAGGTTTCATTTTTTTTCTAGGGAGTTATTTGGGCAGTTTCTATTCTTTGTCTTCTTTGGCAGCATTCATTTCTTTGTTCTGTTAGCATCAGTGCTATAAGTGGGCCGGTATGCACTGGTACTCAGTACCGCCACTTCCAAATATGGCTCTTGAGCATACCTCTCCATGTGCCTTAGTGTACCAGTACGCTCTTTTTGGACATCTGCGCCCTCAATTGCCCCCCCCCAAGAATATTTCCCACTCCAGAGCCAGACCAGTCACCACCAGTGAGTCCCCCTGCTCCGGAGTCCCATCCCAGGCCGGGGGGGGGGGGGGTGTGTGCTCTGTGGGGACCCTGATGTGGGGTGGGGGGGGGGGGGCGACAAAATTTATAGTCTATAATAGAGTACCGGCACCTCTTTTGGGCCACTTAAAGCACTGGTTAGCATGTTCCCTTGGGCAGGTTCTATTCCTCTGTCCCATCAGAAGGCTTGTTTCAGCAGATTCCATTTCCCTGTTCCTTCAGGGGTTTCCTTTGAGTAGGATTCCATTTTTTTCTTCTTCTGTCAGTGGAGCCAGGCTCTATTCTTCTGTTCTGTGCTGTCAGCAGGCTCTATTGGTCAGTTATCAATTAATTGTCCTCTCAAAAGGCTCCCTTGGACAGTTTTCATTTCTCTGTCCCGGAAGGCTCCTTTGGGCAGATACCTTTCTTTTGTCAAGATACTTCTTTGGGCAGGTTCCATTCCTTTTTAAAGGGGAAGATTTTTGGGCGTGTTCTATTTCTTTGCCTGTAGGCATCTTTTAACAGGTTCCATTACTTTGTAATGTCAGCAGGTAGATTTCTTTGCTGTGTCTTGTCAGAAGACTTCTTTTGGAAGGTTCCATAATCTTACCTGTCAGAAGGCTTCTTTGGAAAAGGTAAATTTCTCTATCCTGCAAGAAGGCTTCTTTGAAAATGTTAAATTCCTCTATCCTGCCAGTAGATTTCTTTGGGAAGGTTTAATTCCTCTATCCTGCCAGTAGGTTTCGTTGGGAAGGTTTAATTCCTCTATCCTGCAAGTAGGTTTCGTTGGGAAGGTTTAATTCCTCTATCCTGCCACTAGGTTTCGTTGGGAAGGTTTCATTCCTCTATCCTGCCAGTAGGTTTCGTTGGGAAGGTTTCATTCCTCTATCCTGCCAGTAGGTTTAGTTGGGAAGGTTTAATTCCCTTATCCTGCCAGTAGGTTTAGTTGGGAAGGTTTCATTCCTCTATCCTGCCAGTAGGTTTAGTTGGGAAGGTTTAATTCCCTTATCCTGCCAGTAGGTTTAGTTGGGAAGGTTTAATTCCTCTATCCTGCCAGTAGGTTTCGTTGGGAAGGTTTAATTCCTCTATCCTGCCAGTAGGTTTCGTTGGGAAGGTTTAATTCCTCTATCCTGCCAGTAGGTTTCGTTGGGAAGGTTTCATTCCTCTATCCTGCCAGTAGGTTTCGTTGGGAAGGTTTCATTCCTGTATCCTGCCAGTAGGTTTCGTTGGGAAGGTTTCATTCCTCTATCCTGCCTGAAGGTTCCATTTGGGCAGGTTTTATTTTTCTAACCTGAAGGAAGGCTTCTTTAGGAAGGTTCTATTCATCTAACCTGTTGGAAGGCTTTTTTGGGCAGTTTCCGTTCTTCTATCCTGCCAGAAGGCTTCTTTGAGCAGGTTCCATTCCTCTGTTCTGTCAGAAGTTCCCTTTAGCCAGGTTCTATTTATCTAAGATGTCGGAAGAATTCTGGGAAGGTTACATAATTTGACCTGCCAGAAGTCTTCTTTTGGATGGTTCCATTACTCTGTCCTGTAAGAAGGCTTCGTTGGAAAGGGTAAATTTCTCTGTCCTGTAGGAATGCTTCTTTGCAAAGGTTCTATTCCTTTATTCTGCCAGTATGCTTCTTTGGGAAGGTTCTGTTCCTCTATCCTGCCAGAAGGCTCTTTTTGGAAGGTTCTGTTTATCTAACCTTTCGGAGGACTTTTTTGGGAAGGTTCAGTTCTTCTATCCTGCCAGAAGGCTTCTTTGGGAAATTGCCATTCCTCTATTCTGCCAGAAGGCTTCTTTGGGAAATTGCCATTCCTCTATTCTGCCAGAAGGCTTCTTTGGGAAGGTTCTGTTCCTCTATTCTGCCAGAAGGCTTCTTTGGGAAGGTTCTGTTCCTCTATCCTGCCAGAAGGCTCCTTTGGGAAGGTTCTGTTTATCTAACCTGTCGGAGGACTTTTTTTGGGAAGGTTCAGTTCTTCTATCCTGCCAGAAGGCTTCTTTGGGAAATTGCCATTCCTCTATTCTGCCAGAAGGCTTCTTTGGGAAGGTTCTGTTCCTCTATTCTACCAGAAGGCTTCTTTGGGAAGGTTCTGTTCCTCTATCCTGCCAGAAGGCTCCTTTGGGAAGGTTCTGTTTATCTAACCTGTCGGAGGACTTTTTTGGGAAGGTTCAGTTCTTCTATCCTGCCAGAAGGCTTCTTTGGGAAATTGCCATTCCTCTATTCTGCCAGAAGGCTTCTTCGGGAAGGTTCTGTTCCTCTATTCTGCCATAAGGCTTCTTTGGGAAGGTTCTGTTCCTCTATTCTGCCAGAAGGCTTCTTTGGGAAGGTTCTGTTCCTCTATTCTGCCAGAAGGCTTCTTTGGGAAGATTCTGTTCCTCTATCCTGCCAGAAGGCTCCTTTGGGAAGGTTCTGTTTATCTAACCTGTCGGAGGACTTTTTTGGGAAGGTTCAGTTCTTCTATCCTGCCAGAAGGCTTCTTTGGGAAATTGCCATTCCTCTATTCTGCCAGAAGGCTTCTTTGGGAAATTGCCATTCCTCTATTCTGCCAGAAGGCTTCTTTGGACAGGTTTCATTCTTCTAACTTGCCAGAATGCTTCTATGGACAGGTTTCATTCTTCTGACCTGACAGAGGGCTTCTTTCGACAGGTTCCAGTCCTCTGTTCGGTCAGCGGGTTCCTTTTAGGCAGGTTTTATTCAGCTGACCTGTTGGAAAGCTTCTTTAGGAAGGTTCTGTTCTTCTATCTGATCAGAAGGCTTCTTTGGAAAGGTTTCATTCCTCTATCCTGTCAGAAGGTTTCTTTGGGAGTGTTCCATTCCTCTGCTCATTTAAGCAGGTTCTATTCCTCTGTCTTCTCCGAGGGTGCCTTTTGGTAGGATACCATTCCGCTTTCTGTCAGTGGGCTACTTGGGCAGACTTAATTTCTCTTTGCTGTTCTGACCTATCAGCAGGCTTCTTTGGTCAGGTACAATTTTATTGGCCTCTCAAAAGGCTCCTTTGGACAAGCTCCATATCTCTGTCCTATCAGAAAGCTCCCTTGGGCAGATATCTTTCCTTTGTCAGGGGGCTTCTTTGAACTAGTTCCATTTTTTTTTTCAGGGGAATTTTTTGCCCAGGTTTTATACCATTGTCAGTGGGCTTGTTCCATTACTTCCTTCTATTCCATTGTCAATGGGCTTGTTCCATTACTTCCTTCTATTCCATTGTCAGTGGGCTTGTTCCATTACTTCCTTCTATTCCATTGTCAGTGGGCTTGTTTCATTACTTCCTTCTATTCCATTGTCAGTGTGCTTGTTCCATTACTTCCTTCTATTCCATTGTCAGGTTCCATTACTTAATTCTATCAGCAGGTACCTTTGGGCAGATTCCATTGTCAGAAGGCTCATTTGACCAGGCATTCCTGTATCTCCTGCATTCCTGGGTCACCCAGCGACCCCAAAGCATTCTTAGTTGCCTAGTGACCTCACAGCTTCTTTTGACCTCGCAGCGTTCTGTCTCACACAGTGACCCCGGAGCATCCTGTGTCTCCCTGTGACTCTATTGCACCCTGGGTGCTGGTGTGTTGGGTCTGGTGTCTCTTATCTTCCTCTTGACAATACCCCTCAGATTCTCTATGGGGTTTAGGTCCGGCAAGTTTGCTGGCCAATCAAGCACATCATCATCATGGACTGTGAAAAATGTTGTATTTAATTTGGAAGTCAAGGTCCTGGAGTCTGGAGGAAAGGTGGAGAGGCACAGAATCCAAGTTGCATGAGGTCCAGTGTGAAGTTTCCACAGTTATTGATGATTTGGAAAGTCATGCCATTTGCTGGTGTTGGTCCACTGTGTTTTATCAAGTCCAAAGTCAGTGCAGCCCTCTACCAGGAAATTCTACAGCACTTCATGCTTCCCTCTGCAGACCAGCTTTCTGGAGATGCTGATTTCATTTTCCAGCAGGACATGACACCTGCCCACACTGCCAAAAGTACCAATAGCTGGTTTAATGATCATGCAATCATTTGGCTTGATTGGCCAGCAAACTTGCCTGACCTAAACCCCATAGAGCAGGGATCTCCAAAGAACATCCCTACAGCTGTTGTGGAACTAAAATTCCCATGTGGCATTGTGAAACTCTGACATTCACAGACATGACCAGGCATGATGGGAATTGTAGTTCCTAAACAACTGGAGGGCCAAAGTTTGGAGACCCCTGTCATAGAGAATCTGTGGGGTATTGTCAAGAAGATGAGAGACACCAGACCCAACAATGCAGATGAGATGAAGGCCACCATCAAAGCAATCTGGGCTTCCATAACACCTCAGCAGTGCCACAGGCTGATCGCCTCCATGCCACGCCGCATTGATGCAGTAATTCATGCAAAAGGAGCCCCGACCAAGTATTGAGTGCATACTATACTGTACATGGACAGACTTCAGTAAGCCAACATTTCTGTATTCAAATTTTTTAATTTATTGGACTTATGTAATATTCAAATTTTCTGAGATACAGAATTTTGGATTTACACTAGCTGTAAGCCATAATCATCAAAATTAAAAGAAAGAAATGCTTAAAATATATTACTCTGTGTGTAATACATCTATATAAAATATGAGTTTCACTTTTTGTATTTAATTACTGAAATAAATTAACTTTTTGATGATATTCTAATTTTATGAGATGCCTCTGTATATGTATATATATTTATATATTTTTTTTTTTAGGTTTTACAAAAAAAAAAAATTCTAATCATTTGCACACAGCAGGTTTAGTGGTCTATAGTTGCCATGAATAATAATAGAAAAATAATAAAGAATAACAGCTGCAGAAGCACTGTATTATTACGTCCAAACAATGCAAGCTACATTTTGTATTTTTGCTCTTCGCCTGTAATAGACGTCCTTTTTTGACTAGAATGGCCGGGTTCTTTTGCCGCACGCGATCGCAGAGACAATAAGAAGCGGCAGCTTTTCGGAAGAGCGCCGGTCTTTTCATGTTCCCTTTCATCGGTGCCAGCGCGTAATCTCCCTTGTATGTTTCCAAATAGCTCCACTCTGGAGGCTTTATGTCCCTCGTCTATATGGCCTATTTTGCTGTGATTTATATATAGAAATCTCATAATCTTGCGCTGCTGAGATAGCCACCCTTTGAGGCCGCTCGCTGTTCTGTGTTGAAAGTCGGCGCCGTTAGATATCCAGATATTTTAGAAGTTTGGCAGCTTGGCCCAAAGAAAAAAGAAACTTTCTAAAACTGGAGCTTTTCAGATACTTTGTATAGTTGAGAATTGAATTGCAACTCCGTCTTTTTTTTTTTTTTTGGAAGGTTTGTATTGCCATTTGTGTTGCTTCATGTTTCCTGTAATACCAGGTGCACTATTATCACCTTATGTACTATATGAGCATTAATTTTTGGTTTTGTGTTTTTTTCTTTTTTTTTTTACTAACAATTAGGCCATTAATTATATTTGTCCTATTATCCCATTTTAGGGCTTTTTAACAATGTCGGATATCTTTTTAGCAAAAACCTGTGTATTGAAACAGTAGGAAGTTTTTTTTTTACATGGTAATTGTAACGGAACTGCGACCCACACTGTGTTTGTGGGCTTCCATCAGTATACGGCTTTTTTCAGTCTTGATATGAAATATCCTAGCCCCCCCCATACAAAGCTAGCCGACAACTTAGCTTGTACAAGTTTTGGAACCTTCTCTTTTATTGAACAGTCACACAGAATTTACATCCCCCTCCTGATCAGATTACCCCGTCAGGTCAGGGGTTGCCTGATTACATGATCATATGCAGATGAAATTGTATACAGCAATAGAATTAACCTGAACTAATTATCTAGCCATCTGGACAGAAACAATATGGGAGTTCAATAACAATGGGACAGACAGGCTTAACAGAATCCACATCACACCTCAATACACAGACAATAGGAATAGACCACCATTGACAGACTGTCTGTCACTGATATTGAAGTACAATACACATTATCAGAAGTGTAAACACAGAACCCCCAGTAGATAACAGGTGAGTAAATCAGCATATTCAACAATGTGTGGAAGACAGATGGTTGAGCTGATGATATTAGCATCTGTTATAAGTCTGACTGTGTGAAGCAGTGTTCATAGGTTTCTTGAGATAAATATCACTGTCCCATTTGAAGTAATCCAAACCATATTCTCAGTGTCTATTAAGTATCTGTCTTTCACATCCAGTGACGGTGAGTACCGTCACGGTAATATTACAACATTCGTGTTTACCACTTCTGGTCTGAGCCAATTCTGGCATTTATTCTACATGTAAAAAACATATTTTTTTTCTATAAAACAACTTGGAACTCCCAAACATTGTCATTTTTTATTTTAGCAGAGGCCCTGCCCTAGAGAATAAAATGGTGGGCATTGCATATTCTTATGTCACACAATATTTGCGCAACCTTTTTTTAAAAGGCAAAATGTTTTGTAAAAAAATACACCTTAATAGTTTTTAAGGCACAAAAAATCATTATAATACCCAATTGTTTGGTAGAAAATAAAGGATGGTGTTACGCCAAGTAAATGGATACCAAACATGTCATGCTTTTAAATTGTGTCTGCTGCACCACACATGTGAGGTATCCGCCGCAAACATTTTAGCACCAGACCTCCTGTGTAATGCTAAACTCAGTAGCCGCTCTGATTACTTTTACTTTGTGCAGAATTGCCAGCCCTAAAAGAGAAGCTGCAGCCATGACGGAGATATCACCCTTCCCATCCAAGAACGTTTAAATGACTTTTTATTTCCTATTTCAAATCAGATACTTTTTAGATTTTTAATTAATACAGGGAGTGCAGAATTATTAGGCAAATTAGTATTTTTGAGGATTAATTTTATTATTGAACAACAACCATGTTCTCAATGAACCCAAAAAACTCATTAAAGCGGAGTTCCAGGCACAAAAACGAGATTTTTCTTTTGTGCCCCTCCGCTAGGTATGCCTCACCTGAAAAGGAATTGGGTAGTTATTTTTTTTTTGTTTACTTACCTTGCAATTGAAGATCGAAGATACTCACCTCAGAGTACTTCCTCCCTCGGAGCCGCGGCTCACCCCGTCACTTCCTGCCTCGCTATGATTCCTGGGAGCTGAACGTCACAGCTCCCAGGAATCAATGCGACGTCACCGGCCCCGCTCGTCATTTCCGGGCGACGCCGCATTCCCCTGCTAAACAGCTTCTGGGCATGCCCAGAAGCTGTGGAGGAATGCGGCGTCGCGCCGGAAGTGACGAGAGGGGCCGGTGCTGCGCATTCTGGGACAAGAAGACGCGGAAGAAGACACAGAAGAGGACCGCGCCGGCTTCAGCTGCCCACAAGAGAGATGGAAACGCTGTGGAAGAAATTTTATAAGTAAGTATTTCTTCTAAAAGGTAAGTGCGAACCGGGACAGATCAGAGGCTAGCCATTGTGGAATGTACTAGCCCTGACTGTCCCGGGGGTATGTTCATTAAAAAATGACATCTGTGCCCGGAACTCCGCTTTAATATCAAAGCTGACTATTTTTGGAAGTAGTTTTTAGTTTTAGCTATTTTAGGGGGATATCTGTGTGTGCAGGTGACTATTACTGTGCATAATTATTAAGCAACTTAACAAAAATCAAATATACAGTATACCCATTTCAATTATTTATTTTTACCAGTGAAACCAATATAACATCTCAACATTCACAAATATACATTTCTGACATTCAAAAACAAAACAAAAACAAATCAGTGACCAATATAGCCACCTTTCTTTGCAAGGACACTCAAAAGCCTGCCATCCATGGATTCTGTCAGTGTTTTGATCTGTTCACCATCAACATTGCGTGCAGCAGCAACCACAGCCTCCCAGACACTGTTCAGAGAGGTGTACTGTTTTCCCTCCTTGTAAATCTCACATTTGATGATGGACCACAGGTTCTCAATGGGGTTCAGATCAGGTGAACAAGGAGGCCATGTCATTAGCTTTTCTTCTTTTATACCCTTTCTTGCCAGCCACGCTGTGGAGTACTTGGACGCGTGTGATGGAGCATTGTCCTGCATGAAAATCATGTTTTTCTTGAAGGATGCAGACTTCTTCCTGTACCACTGCTTGAAGAAAGTGTCTTCCAGAAACTGGCAGTAGGACTGGGAGTTGAGCTTGACTCCATGCTCAACCCGAAAAGGCCCCACAAGCTCATCTTTGATGATACCAGCCCAAACCAGTACTCCACCTCCACCTTGCTGGCGTCTGAGTCGGACTGGAGCTCTCTGCCCTTTACCAATCCAGCCATGGGCCCATCCATCTGGCCCATCAAGACTCACTCTCATTTCATCAGTCCATAAAACCTTTGAAACATCAGTCTTGAGATATTTCTTGGCCCAGTCTTGACGTTTCAGCTTGTGTGTCTTGTTCAGTGGTGGTCGTCTTTCAGCCTTTCTTACCTTGGCCATGTCTCTGAGTATTGCACACCTTGTGCTTTTGGGCACTCCAGTGATGTTGCAGCTCTGAAATATGGCCAAACTGGTGGCAAGTGGCATCTTGGCAGCTGCACGCTTGACTTTTCTCAGTTCATGGGCTGTTATTTTGCGCCTTGGTTTTTCCACACGCTTCTTGCGACCCTGTTGACTATTTTGAATGAAATGCTTGATTGTTCGATGATCACGCTTCAGAAGCTTTGCAATTTTAAGAGTGCTGCATCCCTCTGCAAGATATCTCACTATTTTTGACTTTTCTGAGCCTGTCAAGTCCTTCTTTTGACCCATTTTGCCCAAGGAAAGGAAGTTGCCTAATAATTATGCACACCTGATATAGGGTGTTTATGTCATTAGACCACACCCCTTCTCATTACAGAGATGCACATCACCTAATATGCTTAATTGGTAGTAGGCTTTCGAGTCTATACAGCTTGGAGTAAGACAACATGCATAAAGAGGATGATGTGGTCAAAATACTCATTTGCCTAATAATTCTGCACTCCCTGTACATGTTAATATTTTATTTCAAGCTATAACTTTTATATTGTTGTGTGGTGACCCTGATGAAGGGGGAAGTGTCCCCTGAGAGGTGTTGTTTCTTGTTTTTTTATTTCAAGTTATAAACTTTTATACTGTTGTGTAGTGACGCTGATGAAGGGGAAAGTGTCCCCCGAAACATGTTGTTTCTTTTTTTTTTCCAAGTTATAAACTTTTAAACTGTTGTGTTGTAATCCTGATGAAGGGGGGAGTGTCCCCTGAAACGTGTTCTTTCTATTTTTTATTTCAAGTTATAAATTTCAGTGTCACCTGCGGGACCAAGTGACGGGGAGCGCCCTGCTGAGGTTGTGAACCCAACGGCTGATTGCTGAGGGTCGATAGCTCAGAGAAGCAGCTACACAGGGTTGCTGCCACAGTCCTGGACAGGGAGCTAGAGCATAAGATTCTCCAGGGCGCAGAGTCTAAGAGCCAGCAGGTATTTACCAGAGCCTCTAATGGTGAGGATAGGCTTGGCTGCAACTGACTCCAGGTTGCGGCCCCCCAGCTCACGATCATGGCTGGTTTAGGTGGATGAAGAGGAAGCAGCAGTCCAGGACAACAAAGGATAGTGGGGAGAACAAGCCAAAGGTCGGGTTAACAAGCAGACAGGGATGGTCAGAAGGTCGAGCTGAAGGTTGGGGCAACAGGTAGACATGGATTGGTCAGAAGGTCGAGCTGAAGGTTGGGGCAACAGTAAGACATGGATTGGTCAGAAGGTCGAGCCAAAGGTCGGGGCAACAAGCAGATAGGGATGGTCAGAAGGTCGAGCTGGAGGTTGGGGCAACAGTCAGACAGGGATGGTCAGAAGGTCGAGCCGAAGGTAGGGGCAACAAGCAGACAGGGATGGTCAGAAGGACGAGCCAAAGGTCAGGGCAACAAGCAGACAGGGATGGTCAGAAGGATGACCTGAGGTTGGACAATAAGCAGACATGGATGGTCAGAAGGTCCAGCCAAAGGTCGGGGCAACAAGCAGACAGGGATGGTCAGAAGGACAAGCTGAAGGTTGGGGCAACAAGCAGACAGGGATGGTCAGAAGGACAAGCTGAAGGTCGGGGGAACAAGCAGACAGGGATGGTCAGAAGGGCGAGCCGAAGGTTGGGGCAAAAAGCAGACAGGAATGGTCAGAAGGACAAGCCGAAGGTTGGGGCAACAAGCAGACACGGATGGTCAGGTGAACAAGCCAAAGTCAGTACATGGAGATCAGATGTAGAGCACACGGCAAGAATTCACATAATTGTTGCTCGGACAAAGCTGGCTTGTGGTGCACGGTTAATATAGCGTTTCCTATCGGAGGCTGGGGTGCAGCCATGCTGAGAGAAGATTACTTAAACACACAGGTGTGAGAGCACGGTCCCTAAAACTGGTACACAGACCAGAGAGGTAAGCAGACAGTCAGGGCATGAAACATTACTGCAGATTCATGACAATAAACTTTATACTATTGTGATATGACCCTGATGAAATGGGCATTGTCCCCTAAAACATGTTGTTTCTGTTTTTATTTCAAGCTATAGAATTTTATAATGTTGTGTTGTGACCCTGATGAAGGGGAAGTGTCCCTTGAAATATGTTTTTTTTTTCTTTCAAGTTATAAACTTTTATACCGTTGTGACCCCGATGAGGGGAGTGTCCCCTGAAATGTATTGTTTCTCTTTTTATATCAAAGTATACATTTTTATAATGTTGTGATGTGACGCTGATGAAAGGGGGAATGTCCCCTGAAACGCGTTTTCTTTTTTTTATTTAACGTTATAAACTTTTATACTGTTGTTTTGTGACCCTGATGAAGGGGTGAGTGTCCCCTAAAACATGTTGTTTCTTTTTTATTTCAAGTTATAAACTTTTATACTGTTGTGTTTTGACCCTGATGAAGGGGTGAGTGTCCTCTGAAACATGTTGTTTCTTTTTACATTTTTAATTAATAAACTTTTATACTGTTGTGATGTGACCCTGATGAAAGGGGGGAATGTCCCCTAAAACATGTTGTTTCTTTTTTTATTTCATCTTATAAAGGTTTATACTCTTATGTAGTGACCTTGATGAAGGGTGGAGTTTTCCTGTGACTTGCGTTCCTTCCTTTTTTCAAGTTATAAACTTTTGAACTGTTGTGTTGTGACCCCTGAAATGTGTTTTCTTTCATTTTTTTTCAAGTTATAAACTTTTATACTGTTTTGACCCTAATTAAGAGGGGGGGGGGGTGTCCCTGAAATATGTTGTTTCTCTTTTTATCTCAAGGTATAAACTTTTATACTGTTGTGATGTGACCCTGATGAAAGGGGAGTGTCCCCTGAAACGTGATGTTTTTTGTTTTTTATTTCCAGTTATAAACTTTTATACTGTTGTGTTTTGACCCTGATGAAGGGGAAAATGTCCCCTGAAACGTGTTGTTTCTTGTTTCTTTTTCTTATTTCATTTTATAAACTTTTATACTGTTATGCAGTGACCCTGATGAAGTCTTTGCAGGTTATTTTATTGGCCCCTGGAGTCTCTTTTCCTGTGTGTGTTGTCATAGACAGGGGTCCTTTTCTACAGAGAAAGTGCAGGAGTGTTCCTAAGAAGCAGCAGATGGTACTAAGAGTGGAGTGTACCTAAGAGGCAGCAGGAGGTACTAAGAGTGGAGTGTTCCTAAGAGGCAGCAGAGGGTACTAAGAGTGGAGTGTACCTAAGAGGCAGCAGGGGGTACTAATAGTGGAGCGTACCTAAGAGGCAGCAGGGGGTACTAAGAGTGGAGCATACCTAAGAGGCAGCAGAGGGTACTAAGAGTGGAGCGTACCTCCCCAGATCTCTTCTATACCACTATTGTCGGATCTGGGAGGTGGTAGCGTCCAGGCTTCGGTGCCCTCCATTTCACACATTCACCCCTCTGTGGCATAACAGCGCACTACACGAGTTCCTTTCCATCCCTGACCTGTCGATATGGAGCGGGAGGGGCATCCTTCTCCTTAGCCATATCTCCACGACCACTGGTCTGCGGTCTTACGAGGCCTTGCAGGATCAGTTTGCGATCCAGGGCCCCATGCACTACAGATACTTACAGCTCTCCCATGCCTATAGATCTCAATTCCCTGATGGCCCTCCTGAGCTAGAATCGGTTACCACCCTTGAGATTGTTAAAAGTACAGCACCCAGTCACCTTATTTCCATGTTCTACTCTGAACTTCACACACCTTCCTCGACCACCTTGGCTTTTGCACTTAAGACCCGCTGGGAGCGCAGTGTGGGGGCCATGGAGGATGAGGAATGGGAGGATGCCCTGGAGACGTGCCGCAGAGTGTCGCCAAAACTGTCGGATCGCCTAACTCAGACCTTCATAATACACCAGGCTTATCTCACCCCACTTAGACTGTCCAAATATCACCCTGACTTGGTCCCTTCTTGTCCTATGTGTGGAGACCCTGACGCCTCCTTCTTTCATCTCTTGTGGAGCTGTCCCCAATTACAGACTCTATGGCAACAAGTAGTCACATTCCTCCATGACAAGATGGGGTCTCCTCTGCAACTCTCCCCTAAGGAGTGTCTCCTGGGGGTTTACCCAGATGGAGAGATGCCCAAATCCACTGTCATATTTCTTCAGGAAACTTTGTTTATAGTACGTAAACTGATAGCCAGGAGGTGGATGAGACCTACTCCTCCTACTCTAGGTTTGTGGATTAAGGAGGTTAATGGTGTCATCCCATTTCATAAACTTTTGTATAAACATAGGGGGTGCCCTCAGAAGTTCAACAAGATTTGGGACAAATGGGTGCAGTGCCCTGATACGGCTCGGTAATGCAGTGGGTAACTATTCTATGTTGGCCGCCCCTGGTAATTCAATATTTTCTGTTCGAGGGTTGGATCGACGGAGAGCCACTGACTACTGTTTTGTTTTTTTACTATGCCTGTTCTGTCTCTCGGTGCTGATTATTTTGTATATTTGTATTTTTTGTACCCCAATGTGTTATGAACCTGATTGCAGTTTCAATGCACGGTTTATTTTTGTATTGTACCAAAAATTTCAATAAACCTCACTGTTTTGAAAAAAAAAGAGTGGAGCGTACCTAAGAGGCAGCAGGGGGTACTAAGACTGGAGCGTACCTAAGAGGCAGCAGGGGGTACTAAGAGTGGAGCGTACCTAAGAGGCAGCAGGGGGTACTAAGTGTGGAGCTTACCTAAGAGGCAGCAGAGGGTACTAAGAGTGGAGCATACCTAAGAGGCAGCAGGGGGTACTAAGAGTGGAGCGTACCTAAGAGGTAGAAGAGGGTACTAAGAGTGGAGGGTACCTAAGAGGCTGTAGAGGGTACTAACAGTGTAGCGTACCTAAGAGACAGCAGAGGGTGCTGAGAGTGGAGTGTACATAAGAGGCAGTAGATGGTACTGGCAATGGAGCATACCTAAGAAGCCACAGTGGGTACTGAGAGTGGAATGTATCTAAGAGACAGCAGAGGGTACTAAGAGTGGAGTGTACCTAAGAGGTAGCAAAGGGTACTAAGAATGTAGCATACCTAAGAGGCAGCAGAAAGTACTGACAGTGGCGTTTACCTAAATGGCAGCAGAGGGTACTAACAGTGTAGTGTACCTAAGAGGTAGCAGAGGGTACTAAGAGTGGAGTGTACCTAAGAGACAGCAGAGGGTACTAAGAGTGGAGTGTACCTAAGAGGCAGCAGAGGGTACTAAGAGTGGAGTGTACCTAAGAGGTAGCAAAGGGTACTAAGAGTGGAGTGTAGCTAAGAGGTAGCAGAGGGTACTAAGAGTGGAGTGTACCTAAGAGGTAGCAGAGGGTACTAAGAATATAGCATACCTAAGAGGCAGCAGAGAGTACTGACAGTGTAGTGTACCTAAAAGGCAGCAGAGGGTGCTGAGAGTGGAGTGTACCTACGGGGTGGCAGAAGACACTGAAAATGGAGCATATTTAAAAAGCAGCAGAGGGTACTGAGAGAGGAGCGTACCTAAGAGGAAGCAAAGGGTACCAAGATTGGAGTGTACCTAAGAGGTAGTAGAGGGTATTAAGAGTGGAGTGTGCCTAAGAGGTAGCAGAGGGTACTGAGAGAGGAGTGTACCTAAGAGGTAACAGAGGGTACTGAGAGAGGAGTGTACCGCAGAGAAAGCAGAGGGTACTGAGAGAGAAGCATGCCTAAGAGGAAGCAGGGGGTACTGAGAGTGGAGTGTACCTAAGAGGCAGTAGAGGGTACTGGCAGTGGAGCGTACCTAACAAGCCCCAGTGGGTACTGAGTGGAATGTATCTAAGAGACAGCAGAGGGTACTGAGAGTGAAGCGTAGCTGGCTAGACACCTGCCTAAAGACAAGGTGCACAGGGGCATTCTAAGAGTTGCTGGATGTTTTGGGGTGCTGAGGAGCACTCTGGAGCCATTAGATGACACTAGGTACTTTAGGGCAAACTGAGGTGTCAGGGAGTGCCATGTGACACTGAAGTCACTAGCTTACACTGGGTGCTCGGGGGTGCTCAGGAAACACTGCAACACACAGGAGTGAGTAGAGGACACTGGATTTTCTGGGGTACGCTGGAGTCTTAGGAAGAATCACGGCACAACAGAATTACTAGATAACACAGGATGCTTTGAGGTCCACTTCAGTCACATGGCACATGGGGAACAGATGACAGTGTATGCTTGGGGGAATGGAGGGGGGGGGGACACTGGAGTCACTGGGCACACTGGGGTCACTAGCTGAGAACGGTATTCTCTGGAGTGCACTGGAATCTCAGGGCGCACCAGGGTCAATAGTTGACACTGACGTCTGTGAAATGCACGGGAGTCTTGGGGTGCGCAGGGATGTGCTGGAGTCACTAATCTTACAGAATGTTGTGATATGCTCTGGTGTGTGCCGGAAAGTGAGGACAGCTTCATTCAACCTGGAAGAGTGAGGACAATGTCGTTCAACCTGGAAGAGTGAGAACAACATCATTCAGCCTGGAAGAGTGAGGACAACCTCATTCAACCTGGAAGAAAGAATGAGGACAACCTCATTCAACCTGGAAGAGTGAGAACAACGTCGTTCAACCTGGAAGAGTGAGGCAAACGCCATTCAACCTAGAAGAGTGAGGACAATGTCATTCAACCTTGAAGAATGAGGCAATGTTGTTCAACCTGGATGAGAGAGAACAACATTGTTCAACCTGGAAGAGTGAGGACAAAGTCGTTCAACCTTGAAGAGTGAGGACAGTGTCATTCAACCTTGAAGAGTGAGGACAGTGTCGTTCAATATTGAAGAGTGAGGACAGTGTCGTTCAATATTGTAGAGTGAGGACAGTGTCGTTCAATATTGAAGAGTGAGGACAGTGTCGTTCAACCTTGAAGAGTGAGGACAGTGTCGTTCAATATTGAAGAGTGAGGACAGTGTCGTTCAATATTGTAGAGTGAGGACAGTGTCGTTCAATATTGAAGCGAGAGGACAACGTTGTTCAACCTGGAAGAGAAAGGACAATGTCATTCAACCTGGAAGAGACAGGATAACGTCATTCAATCTGGAAGAGTGAGGACGTCGCTCAACCTGGAAGAGTGAGGACAATGTTGTTCAACCTGGAAGAGTGAGGACAATGTTGTTCAACCTTGAAGAGTGAGGACAACGTCGTTCAACCTTGAAGAGAAAGGGCAATGTCATTCAACCTGGAATAGAGAGGATAACGTTGTTCAATCTGGAAGAGTGAGGACAACGTCGCTCAACCTTGAAGAGTGAGGACAATGTTGTTCAACCTGGAAGAGTGAGGACAATATCATTCAACCTTGAAGAATGAGGCAATGTTGTTCAACCTGGATGAGAGAAAACAACATTGTTCAACCTGGAAGAGTGAGGACAACGTCATTCAACCTTGAAGAGTGAGAACAACGTCATTCAACCTGGAAGAGTGAGGACAGCATCATTTAACCTGGAAGAGTGAGGACAATGTCGTTCAACCTGGAAGAGTGAGGACAGCATAATTTAACCTGGAAGAGTGAGGACAGCATCATTTAACCTGGAAGAGTGAGGACAACGTCGTTCAACCTGGAAGAGTGAGGACAGCATAGTTCAACCTGGAAGAGTGAGGGCAGCGTCAATCAACCTGGAAGTGTGAGGAAAACATCATTCAACTTCACCCTGTACAATGCATTCCTGAACATTGCACCCTTTACAATGCATTCCCAAACCTTGCACTCTGTACAAAACCTCTCACTATACACCCTATAGTTTTTTATTATGCTTTTGAGCAGCTATTAAAAAGGTGGGGTATACATGGACAGGGCAAAGGGGGTGGAGTCAGGGGCGGAGCCAAGAGGCAGCAAAATGAGGTTTCGCCTAGGGTGTCAAAAATCCTTGCACCAGCTCTGTGCATTGCACTCACATACATGATGCAGGGGTTGTCACCCTTAAGCTCCAGTCTGGTGACTCAACCTAGGCTGAGAGGATGTCATAAGTCTGCTGCAGGCAGGAGGAAGCATTTCCTTGACCCCCCCCGCCACTGCCCCCAGTAATCAGACTGCAACAGGGGCCTGGAACTTCACAGACAGCAGGATTTACATGACTGTGTCATATTTGAGCCAGCATCTCAAGTGGGTGGTGACCCTGGATGACCCCCAAATAAAGATGGTGCTGTCGTGGGGCAAAACACTAGACAAAGGCATTGGTCAGGGGGGAGATCTGTGACCTCTGTGAGAGGTAATGAATATCTGGGAGTGTCACAACTGATACATTTTTTAGCATGCAGAATCCATCTGAAGCTAGATTGTCCACTTTAAACCATTTCCTTCTAATTGTGTGCAGTGAAATGTGCGTGCAGCAGTAAGCGACCCATGAATGCGGGGTGGACTCTGAGCGGCCCCGCGGACTGGACCCCTGGGCTGGCTGCTGCCGCTTGCCCTCCTTTCCCCCCTCCAGGGGAATGTACAGGGTTAATCTGCTGCACTGAGGCTCTGCAGGCGCTGAGGCTTGTCACCATTCATCATGGTTTACCAGTGATCACCGGCAGCCAATGTCAGGCTCCTCATCCTCTGTGAGGTCACCACTTAGAGTGGAGAAGGATTTTAAGGGATAAAATGGAACTTTAAAAAAAAAAAAAATAATAATAATATATTAAGACATATTTTAGCAGCGGATGCGTCCCAACCTACTATAAAAATATTTTTTAGAAAGAAATACTAAAAAAATTAGAAACAAAATTTATTAAACTTTTTTTGCAATTTTTATGAAATTTCCACACCCCCAGATATTTACCCCCCCCCCCCCCCTCCAAAAAATAAAAAATGACCAGCAAAGTCTGGTAATTTAAAATAATACTACATAAATTCTTCTATGTAAGGGAGTGGAATGAGAAAGCATTTTAGGAGAGCTTTAGTTCCACGTTGTGACGCACGCAGGGGAACAAAATCGGCTTGTGTAAATAATTGGCATAACGTCAAGGTAAGGTCAGGTTGGCGAGGATACAAAATAGCTCGACAGTGACTTTTTTTTTTTACATGTTTGCAATCACTTAAAATCTACTTGATGTGGCGTTCATTTCTGTGAACATTTGGTGCTTGTTCAGTAAACGCAAATGTCATCCAGATTATCCAAGGTCAATTTTGGGACCTTGGGGGGGATTTTTTTTTTTTTTACAACTGTATTTTAAATATCTTTTTTTCAAATATAATTTTTATATTTTATTATATTTAAAATTTGAAATATTATATTGGTATTTTTATATTTTATTTATGTTTTGTAATAATAATAATTACTATTATTATTATTACTACTAGTAGTAGTAGCAGCAATATTAGTATTAATATTATTATTTATAATAATAATGTTATAGATGTTTTTAATATACATTTATATTTGTATATTTATTTTTTATTATTTATTCATTTTTCGTTTATAGTTTACTTCAATATATTTTATTTACACTTTTTTTTCTTCATAGGGGGCCTTTTGTTTCAGGCACATTTAGATCACATTTATATCTGGAGGGATATTAGTTGTATAGGAGGGGGTCAATAGCGATCAACCAAGAAACTCCCACCCCATTCGATTAATTTTTCGCCTTTTAGAGTCCTATAGAGGATGTATGGAGGGGTCGCCAAGTATCTGCAGGCATGCAATCATTGCTCAGTATGATGATAACCATCCAGGCGGAGCAGATAGGCCGGTGTCTGTAGGCTTCTTAAAGTGCAGTAAATTCCTAAGACCAGAAAACTTATTTATATTTATGCCTAGTGCTGCCAATTACAAGTCTGGGTTCAGTGTTGCTGAGGAGTACTCAGTGCCCAGTGTTGCTGAAGAGTACTCAGTGCCCAGTGTTGCTGAAGAGTACTCAGTGCCCAGTGTTGCTGAGGAGTACTCAGTGCCCAGTGTTTTTGAGGAGTACTCAGTGCCCAGTGTTGCTGAAGAGTACTCAGTGCCCAGTGTTGCTGAAGAGTACTCAGTGCCCAGTGTTGCTGAGGAGTACTCAGTGCCCAGTGTTGCTGAGGAGTACTCAGTGCCCAGTGTTGCTGAGGAGTACTCAGGGTCCAGGGCTGCCGAAGAGTACTCAGTGCCATTGCTGCCAGAGTACTCAACAGTACAGTGTTGTTGAGGACTTCACATTGCCCCGTGTTTTTGAGGAGTACCCAGTTGCCAGAGCTGCTCAGGAGTATGCAGGGTCTAGTGCTGCAGAAGAGTACTCAGTGCCCAGTGTTGCTAAATGGAACTCAGTGCCCAGTGTTGCTGGGGAGTACTCAGGGCCCAGTATTGCTAAGGAGTACTCAGTGACCAGTATTGCTAAGGAGTACTCAGTGACCAGTATTGCTGAGGAGTACTCAGTGCCCAGTGTTGCTAATGAGTACTCAGTACCCAGTTTTGTTGGGAGTACTCAGTGCCCACTGTTGCTGAGGAGTACACAGGGTTCAGTGCTGCAGAAGAGTACTCAGTGCCAGTGCTGCCAGAGTACTCAATGTACAGTGTTGCTGAGGGGTACTCATTTCCCAGTGCTGCTTTGGAGTACACGGTGCCTAGTGTTGCTAAAGAGTGTTCAGTGCAGTGTTGCCAAGGAGTGCTCAGTACCCAGTTTTGTTGAGGAGTACTCAATGCCCAGTGTTGTTGAGGAGTACTCAGTACCCAGTGTTATTGAGAAGTATTCAGTGCCCACTGTTGTTGAGAAGTACTCAGTGCCCACTGTTGTTGAGAAGTACGCAGTGCCCAGTGTTATTAAGAAGTACTCAGTGCCCAGTGTTATTGAGAAGTACTCAGTGCCCAGGGTTATTGAGAAGTACTCAGTGCTAAGTGATGCTGAGGAGTACTCAGGGTGCCATGATGCAGAAGAGTACTCAGGGCCTAGTGCTGCCAAAGAGTACTTAGTGTTCATTACTGCTGAAGAATACATAGTGCTCAGTGCTGCTAAAGAGTTCTCAGGGTCCACTACTGCTGATAAGCATTCAGTGTCCAGTGTAGGGCTGGGCGATATGGCTGAAAACTGTTTTACGATATCAGTGTTTCATATCGGTCGATATCGATAATTATTGATATTTTTTATTACCCATTTAAAATAAGGACCCTAGGGTGAGAATGCAGGGCGGCGGGCATGGTACAGGAGAATGCAGGGTGACTGGCATGGTGCAGGAGAATGCAGGGTACTGGCATGATGCAGGAGAATGCAGGGTACTGGCATGGTGCAGGAGAGTGCAGGGCACTGGCATGGTGCAGGAGAATGCAGGGTACTGGCATGGTGCAGGAGAATGCAGGGCACTGGCATGGTGCAGGAGAATGCAGGGTACTGGCATGGTACAGGAGAATGCAGGGTACTGGCATGGTGCAGGAGAATGCAGGGTACTGGCATGGTGCAGGAGAATGCAGGGTACTGGCACGGTGCAGGAGAATGCAGGGTACTACATGTCACCGCGCACGCGCCGCCGCCGCTCGGGAGAGGCCAGGAATAGCCGAAATTACACGAGCGGTGGCGGCGCGTGCGCAATGACGTGGCGGCGCCGGGCAGCGCCATTTTTAAAGCTTAAACCCGTCGGAGCGGACTTATAGTTCAAAGTCTTTTATTGCTATCGGAAATGTCACTTTCTCTATCGCTCATTGACAGACGTAGTCCTCGGTGATACAGCACCTTCGGGCCTTCTAGATTTGGATTTGATTTCCATTTTCCCACCCCTCATTTGTGATACTGCTCTGGGACTTCCCGAAGGTGCTGTATCACCGAGGACTACGTCTGTCAATGAGCGATAGAGAAAAATGGATTTTTGTAAAATCTTACCGTAAAATCCTTTTCTCTTAGCTCATTGACAGACGTAGTACCCGCCCCTCTGTTTTTGAGTTGGGTTGGGTTAAATTCTCTAAGCACTGCTTTTGTGACATAACTGATTTGCTGTGGCGGAGAGAGAGAGGATATACCCTCGGGGACTGCCCCTGGGGTGTGGCCAGAGCATTTTTCATTTCCTGTCTAGTCCTACTCCTGTGGAGGCAACATAACCCGAAGGTGCTGTATCACCGAGGACTACGTCTGTCAATGAGCTAAGAGAAAAGGATTTTACGGTAAGATTTTACAAAAATCCATTTATTGCGATACATATCGGTATCGTTTTATCGCCCAGCCCTAGTCCAGTGCAGTCGAGAAGTACTCATTGCCCAGTACTTGGTGTCTAGTACTGTTGGAGGGAATTCGGTGCCCAGTCCTACCAATGAGTTTTCATAGCACAGAGTTATATACACTTGAATGGTAAAATGTTTTATTAGCAGAGATCAAATTTTTTGTTTTATTTGTTTCAGGGATGCGTCAGGGTAACGATGTTGGAACAATGTATCGCTCTGCAATCTACACCTATAACAAGGAACAGTTGGAAGCTGCCTTGAAATCCAAAGAAGATTACCAGAAGGTAGGAATAAGAGAATTATACACATCACTGTACATTGCTCTGAGAGATGTATAGACCATTATAATATGCAGGCCTATTGTTATGCTAGCGCCTTCAGCTAGTGACACCCCTGAAGGTTAAGTTCTCCAGTCTACAGGAAAGAAAGGGGGGGGGGGGGTTGGTCTAACAAAGTGAACATCTATCTCTACCCAACCATTAATTGGTTAAGAGCATCATATATAACCAATGCATTGTGGGTTAAAGAATTCCCCCTTCCTCAGGACGTACGCAACATATGTTTATTGAATTCAAAATGGAATACAGCTGGAGACCTGAATTAAGGCTAAATTGGAGGACTACTGTGTCCTAACTGGAATGTGAACAACCAGCTGTTCAAACCCTGAAGAAGGGGAAAGTCCTTCTTCCCCTCCGAAACGCATTGGCTGTATCAGTTGCTCTTAACTAATAAAAGTTTTAAAACGCTTTTTAAGTGATATGAACATTTTTACAATAAATGAGATACACATTAAATATGTAAGGATTAGAATACCTCCTGTAATACCTCCTGATGTTACATCTGTTTTATGGTGGTCTGTACTTTAACCTGGTCAACATTTAGCCTATTTATGAGGAGCAAGGGAAACTAGTTGCTTAATCCTTATCATTTTGGACATTGATCAAGTTGGTTGGAACATCCAGTTGCCAGTGATTGTGTAGACCCCTGGTACCCAATCTGCCCAAGGCAGCACAAGAGATACAGTATGTCACCAGCCCACCAAGGATCTCCATTTAAGGGGCCAACACTTTATTGCATGGTCACATCACAGCAGAAGATAGGCACATGCCTTATGAAGGGGTCCTGCGTGGCTCCAAAATGTCGCTATCTTCTGTGATCATTTAATAAAGCGTCAGACCCTTAAATGGGGTTCCTTGGTGTGCTGGTGACTTATCTCTTGCCTTGAAGTCTTTCCAGTCTCCAGCTGGTGATCGCTACATCACCCACTCACTCTTCAGAACCTATGTGTTGGAAATACTACTTTCAGCCTGCCTGAGTGGCACATAAGGCCACTTGGTACTTGTTGTGTGGCCCTTGGATCCCAGCAGTCTCTAGCAGGAGTGGGAGCATTTATTTGTAAAGCGATAATAGCAGTGACCTCTGCTAGCCTCATGGATGTCCCCAGTCTGTTGCTTATCTCCAGTCTCTAACCAAACCTGTAGACGGTCTACAGTCTCTGACCATCATCTTCCCTGGTATGTATGCAGTCTCTGACAATTCTCTTTAGTATTTCACACACTGAACATGATGTGTGGCCCCTTAGTGATGTCAGGAGTCACAGTTGAAGCTTCCTATACCTCATAAGTTGACAATCACTAGTGTAGGCACGTCCACTTGTCAGATGACTGTGTAGACTCCTGGTGCCCAGTTTGCCGAGGGCCACATGAAGCCACTTGGTATGTGGCCCTTGGATCTCAGTAGTCTCTAGCAGGAGTGAGAGTATGTATTTGTAAAGGGGTAATAGCCGTGACTTCTGCCAGCCTCATGAATGTCCCTAGTCCCTCGCTATCTCCAGTCTCCAACCAAACCTGTAGTTAGTCCAGTCTATGACCATCATCTTCCCTGGTATGTATGACAATCCTCTTTATTATGCACACACTGAACATGGATTGTGGTCCCTTGGTGTTGTCAGGAGCTATAGTTGAGGCTTCCTATACCTCATAAGTTGACAACCACCAGTATAGGCACATCCACTTGTCAGATGACTGGGTAGATCCCTGGTGCCCAACCTACCAAGGGCCATATAAAGCCCCTTGGTACTTGGTATGTGGCCCTTGGCTCTCAGTAGTCTCTAGCAGGAGTGGGAGCATTTTTTTGTAAAGGGGTAATAGCCATGACTTCTGCTAGCCTCATCAATGTCCTCAGTTCCTCACTATCTCCAGTCTCCAACCAAACCTGTGGCTGGTCCAGTCTCTGACCATCATCTTCCCTGGTATGTATGCAGTCTCTGACAATCCTCTTTAGTATACACACACTGAACATGGAGTGTGTCCCCTTTGTGTTGTCAGGAGCCACAGTTGAGGCTTCCTATACCTCATAAGTTGACAGCCACCATTGTAGGCACATCCACTTGTCAGATTACTGTGTAGATCCCTAGTGCCCAACCTGCCAAGGGCTACATGAAGCCCCTTGGTACTTGGTATGTGGCCCTTGGATCTCAGTAGTCTCTGCAGGAGTGAGATCATTTTTTTGTAAAGGGGTAATAGCCGTGACTTCTGCTAGCCTCATCAATGTCCCCAGTTCCTCACTATCTCCAGTCTTCAACCAAACCTGTAGTTAATCCAGTCTATGACCATCATCTTCCCTGGTATGTATGCAGTCTATGACAATCCTCTTTAGTATACACACACTGAACATGGAGAGTGGCCCCTTTAGTGTTGTCAGGAACCACAGTTGAGGCTTCCTATACCTTATAAATTGACAACCACTGGTGTAGACGAACGTATGCTCTTGGTTGTGCAATCCTGAACCTGGATATGGGTGCCAAACAACTGAGCCCAAACTTTTAGACTGGGCCCTCCTGATTTGGGCACTTCTCTAATTGGGTGGAACGCTGGTTGACTTGTCCTTTGATGCAATGAAGTCTGTGTGAGAAGAAAAGGAAAGTACCAAAAGCCGTACATCACAAACAAAACCCTTTGTGTAAAGATTGAGAGCAACCTTTGCCTGGGCTCCATCCAGGCCACACCAGCTGATGCATTTCTCCCCACCCACAGGACTTAAAGTGACATTAAGGTTTTTTTTTTTTTTTAACATAAACAAGTTATACAGTGGCTATAAAAAAGAATCACCCCCTTTAAAATAATCAAATGTTGTTGCTTTGCAGCTGGAGATGAAGAGAGACACAGTTTTTGTTTTATTCGCCTGTATTTACTTAGTGTAATTTATAACATCCAAGTGAATAATATAAAACAAACATGTCAGAATTTTTTTTAAAAAATTCAAAAACAGAATCCAACAGAGTTGGAAAAAAGGATCACCCCCCTCCTAAAATGGACTTGTAAACTCAATCAGCTGTAGCTAATCACCTTCTCCATGGCTCACAAAGCCATTTGACTTCCAACTGTGATCAGCTGTGGTCATTTTGAGTAGCTCAGCTTGAAAAGAGCTTTCCTGGAGTGTTTTAGTCCCTGGTAGTGCGACTGAAGCAAATAATCAGCAATGGGTGGCAAGGCATTGCCAAAAAATATCTGGAATAAAGCTGTGGACAGTCACAAGTCAGAAGATGGATACAAAAAAACAAAAAAAAATCAAAGGCTTTATCAATGCCTAGAAGCACAGTGAGGTCTATTATTAAGAAGTCTAAGGTATTTGGTACATCACAGATCCTCCCTGGATCAGGACATCACTCCAAACTGGATGAAAGAGCCAGGAGGAAACTGGTCAGAGAGGACACCAAGAGGCCTACAGCAACTCTGAAAAAGTTTCATGAATTTATGACAAAGAGTGGTCATTGTGTGCATGTGACAGCAATATCACAAATTCTCCACAAAGCTTGTATAGGAGGGTTGCAAGAAAAAGCCACTCCTCAAGAAAGGCCACATGCAGTCATGACTGAGCTTTGCCAAAATGCACCTTGAAGATTCTGAGGCCACATAAAAAAGATGTTATGGTCAGATGAGACTAAAATTGAATTATTTGGTCTCGACACCAACGATATGTGTGACAGAAATCCAATACAGATACAATGCATAAAGGTTAAAAACATTGAGCATTTACAACCACTTTAATCATATTTATTTTTCATTAATCTTCGTGGGCAGGGTGAAAGGCGTCAGTTTGTGTTGCCTGGACAGAGCCCAGGCTGAGGTTGCTCCCACTCTTTACATGCGGGGTTTGTTTGTGATTTGTGGCTTTTGGAAATTTCCTTTTATTCTCATTGATATCCACGGAGCTGGGACGAGCTTCTTCCCTGCCTGCACTCTTAGCGACATACAGTAGGACCTTTCTTCTCATTGATATCCGTGGAGCTGGGACAACCTCCTACCCTGCCTGCACCCTTAGTGACATTCAGTAGGACCTTTCTTCTCATTGATATCCACTGAGCTGGGACGAGCTCCTTCCCTGCCTGCACTCTTAGCGACATACAGAATGCCCTTTCTTCTCTTTGATATCCACGGAGCTGGGACAAGCTCCTTCCCTGCCTGCACTCTTAGCAACATACAGTAGGACCTTTCTTCTCATTGATATCCGTGGAGCTGGGACGAGCTCCTTCCCTGCCTGCACCCTTAGTGACATTCAGTAGGACCTTTCTTCTCATTGATATCCGTGGAGCTGGGACGAGCTCCTTCCCTGCCTGCACTCTTAGCAACATACAGTAGGACCTTTCTTCTCATTGATATCCGTGGAGCTGGGGCGAGCTCCTTCCCTGCCTGCACTCTTAGCGACATACAGTAGGACCTTTCTTCGCATTGATGTCCACGGAGCTGGGACAAGCTCCTTCCCTGCCTGCACTCTTAGCAACATTCAGTAGGACCTTTCTTCTCATTGATATCCACGGAGCTGGGACAAGCTCCTTCCCTGCCTTCACTCTTAGCAACATTCAGTAGGACCTTTCTTCTCATTGATATCCACGGAGCTGGGACGAGCTCCTTCCCTGCCTGCACTCTTAGCGACATACAGAATGCCCTTTCTTCTCTTTGATATCCACGGAGCTGGGACAAGCTCCTTCCCTGCCTGCACTCTTAGCAACATACAGTAGGACCTTTCTTCTCATTGATATCCGTGGAGCTGGGACGAGCTCCTTCCCTGCCTGCACCCTTAGTGACATTCAGTAGGACCTTTCTTCTCATTGATATCCGTGGAGCTGGGACGAGCTCCTTCCCTGCCTGCACTCTTAGCAACATACAGTAGGACCTTTCTTCTCATTGATATCCGTGGAGCTGGGGCGAGCTCCTTCCCTGCCTGCACTCTTAGCGACATACAGTAGGACCTTTCTTCGCATTGATGTCCACGGAGCTGGGACAAGCTCCTTCCCTGCCTGCACTCTTAGCAACATTCAGTAGGACCTTTCTTCTCATTGATATCCACGGAGCTGGGACAAGCTCCTTCCCTGCCTTCACTCTTAGCGACATTCAGTAGGACCTTTCCTGTCATTGATATTCACGGAGCTGGGACGAGCTCCTTCCCTTCCTGCACTCTTAGCGACATTCAGTAGAACCTTTCTTCTCATTGATATCCACGGAGCTGGGACAATTTCCTTCCCTGCCTGCACTCTTAGCGACATACAGTAGGACCTTTCTTCTCAATGATATCCACGGAGCTGTGACGAGCTCCTTCCCTGCCTGCACTCTTAGCGACATACAGTAGGACCTTTCTTCTCATTGATATCCACGGAGCTGGGACAAGTTCCTTCCCTGCCTGCACTCTTAGCGACATTCAGTAGGACCTTTCTTCTCTTTGATATCCATGGAGCTGGGACGAGCTCCTTCCCTGCCTGCACTCTTAGCGACATACAGTAGGACCTTTCTTCGCATTGATATCCACGGAGCTGGGACGAGCTCCTTCCCTGCCTGCACTCTTAGCGTCATTCAGTAGGCCCTTTCTTCTCTTTGATATCCACTGAGCTTGGACAAGCTCCTTCCCTGCCTGCACTCTTAGCGACATACGGTAGGACCTTTCTTCTCATTGATATCCACGGAGCTGGGACAAGTTCCTTCCCTGCCTGCACTCTTAGCGACATGCAGTAGGACCTTTCTTCTCATTGATATCCATGGAGCTGGGACAAGTTCCTTCCCCTGCCTGCACTCTTAGCGACATTCAGTAGGACCTTTCTTCTCATTGATATCCATGGAGCTGGGACAAGCTCTTTCCCTGCCTGCACTCTTAGCGACATTCAGTAGGCCCTTTCTTCTCTTTGATATCCATGGAGCTGGGACAAGCTCCTTCCCTGCCTGCACTCTTAGCGACATACAGTAGGACCTTTCTTCGCATTGATGTCCACGGAGTTGGGACGAGCTCCTTCCCTACCTGCACTCTCAGAGACTTACAGTAGGACCTGCTGGAGCTTTGAGCAGCACCCTTAGTTTTTTAGAGTTCACAATAGGAAGTCTCTATGCTACAGATAGGATTTGGGTGGGCAGGAATGATTTAGCGTCTTCGTCCGAGAGATCGCCTTCTGCCCGCTGTGCTCAGGAATACCCATACAGTGTTCAGTAGTCTGGAAGAGCATTGTAAATGTACTTTTCTAGATGATATCAGGAAGCAGTTTGCTGCTCCAATTCCCCTTAATCCAAAAATCATAGCAACGTGAGAGGCCAAATATCCAGTGACCATGATAAAGTGAATTAGACAGTGTTTGGGGTCCAGTCAGTGTTACTAAAAGGAAAAGTACAGTGTATGTTTCCAAAACCCGACTGCAGCCAGGATATCAGGCAGCTGCCAATGGCGATCCAGGGAATTCTGTTGTCTGCTGAGCATGACGCTGGCCGACCGTCCCCTGGGCGATTTACTCATTCCTGTACAGCGGTGAATGTAAAGAGGCCAATTTTTCGTAACCAAAGGAAGAAAAGCAGAAATCTTTCCATAAAAAAATCAAGCTACATTCGATAACTTCTAGGAAGTGAGAACATTCTCCCGGTATGGGTAATTTTTTTGACATCTAGGCCCAGGGAAAATTAATTATTTACTGCTTCTTTCCAATTTTGCCACTAAATTTAGGAACTTTAGGAATCTGTTTGGGGAAGGATTGCTGTAGGTATGTGCTATTAATTACACCTTCATTATATGTCCAAATGTATGTGGACACCTAACCATCCAACCTACCTCTGTTACCAAAAGTATGAGAACCCCCCCCCCCCCCCCCCCCAAAATGATGGTGTTCAGGTGTCTTCAGTGAAGGATACTGGTAATACTACATCATACAAAGACACATGAGACAGACACTATATTGTCAAAAATATTGGGACGCCTGCCTTTACACGGACATGAACATTATTGGCATCCCTGCCTTAGTCCGTAGGGTTCAATATTGAGTTGACCCACCCTTTGCTGCAATAACAGCTTCAACTCTTCTGGGAAGACTGTCCACAAGGTTTAGGAGTTTGTCTATGGGAATGTTTGACCATTCTTCCAGAGGCGCATTTGTGAGGTCAGCGACTGATTTTGGACGAGAAGGCCTGGCTCGCAGTCTCCACTCTGCTTCATCCCAAAGGTGTTCTATCGGGTTGAGGTCTGGACTCTGTGCAGGCCAGTCAAGTTCCTCCACCTCAGACTTGCTCATCCATGTCTTTATGGACCTTGCTTTGTGCACTGGTGTGCAGTCATGTGGGAACAGGATGGGGCCATCCCCAAACTGTTCCTACAGAACATGAAATTGTCCATAGTGTCTTGGTATGCTGACGCCTTAAGAGTTCCCTTCAACTAAGGCGCCAAGCCCAAACCCTGGAAAAACAACCCCACACCATAATTCCCCCTCCACCAAATGATTTGGACCAGTGCACAAAGCAAGGTCAATAAAGCTTGGGTGGAGGAACTAATTCCTGACCTAAATCTGATAGAACACATTTTGGATGAATTAGAGTGGAGATTGCAAGCCAGGCCTTCTCATACAACGTCAGTGCCTGACCTCACAAATGGGCTTCAAAAGAACGGTCAAACATTCCCATAGACACATTCCTAAACCTTGTGGACAGCCTTCCCAGAAGAGTTGAAGCTGTTAAAGCGGCAAAGGGTGAGCCAACTCAATACTGAACCCTGCGGCCTAAGGCTGGGATGCCAATAAAATTCATGTGCGTGTAAAGGCAGGCGTCCCAAAACGTTTGACAATATAGTGTATGTGTCCTTCCAACATTGTGGTAACAGTTTGGTGAAGTTCATTTTCAGTCTTCTCACTCAACATTAGCACCTGACCCCAACCCTACTGAACAACTTTGGGCAGAGTTGGAACCCTGATTGTGAACCAGGTCTTCCCATCCAACATCAGCAACTGACCTCGACCATACTGAACTCCTTTGGAATGAATTGGAATTGTATTTGTGGGCCAGGTCTTCTCACCCAACATCAGTAACTGACCTGGACCCTACTAAACACCTTTAGGATGAGTTGGAATGCTGATTCTGAGCCAGGTCTTCTCATCCAACATCATTACCTGACCTCAACCTTACTGAACACCTTTAGAATTAGTTGGAACACTGATTGTGTGCCAGGTCTTATTATCCAACATCATTATCTGACTCCAACTTTACTGAGCACCTTTAGGATGAGTTGAAATCCTATTTGTGACTCAGGTTTTTTCATCCAACACCTGTATTTGACCCTATTAAACACCTTTAGGATGAGTTGGAACAGTGATTGTGAGCCAGGTCTTCTCATCCAACATTAGTACCTGCCCTCAACCCTACTTAACAACTTTGGGATGAGTTTGAACACTGCTTGTGAGCCAGTTCTTCTCATCCAACATCAGTACCTGGCCTTGACCCTAATGAACACCTTTTAGGATGAGTTGGAAGACTGACTGTAAACCAGGTTTGTCATTCAACATCACTGCCTGATCTTGACCCTACTGAACACCTTTAGGATGAGTTGGAATGCTAACTGTGAGCCAGGTCTTCTCATTCAACATCATTCCCTGATCTTAACCCTACTGGACAACCTTAGGATAAGTTGGAACACTGACTGTAAACCAGGTCTTCTCATTCAACATTAGTACCTGACCTCAACCTCACTGAACACCTTTTGGATGAGTTTGAACCCTAACTGTGTCAGGTCTTCTCACCCAACACCAGTTATTGACTTAGACCCCTCTGACCAGCTCTTAGATGAGTTGGAACCCTGATTGTGTGCCAGGTCTTCTTACCCAGCCAGCATCAGTACCTGACCTTGACCCTACTGAACACCCTTAGGTTGAGTTGGAACACTGATTGTGAGCCAGGTCTTCTTACCCAGCCAGCGTCAGTACCTGACCTTGACCCTACTGAACACCCTTAGGTTGAGTTGGAACATTGATTGTGAACCAGGTCTTCTTACCCAGCATCAGTACCTGACCTTGACCCTACTGAACACCCTTTGGTAAGTTGGAACATTGATTGTGAGCCAGATCTTCTTACCCAGCATCAGTACCTGACCTTGACCCTACTGAACACCCTTCGGTTGAGTTGGAACACTGATTGTGAGCCAGGTCTTCTTACCCAGCATCAGTACCTGACCTTGACCCTACTGAGCACCATTCGGTTGAGTGGGATCATTGATTGTGAGCCAGGTCTTCTTACCCAGCATCAGTACCTGACCTTGACCCTACTGAACACCCTTAGGTTGAGTTGGATCATTGATTGTAAGCCAGCTCTTCCTACCCAGCATCAGTACCTGACCTTGACCCTACTGAACAGCCTTAGGTTGAGTTGGATCATTGATTGTAAGCCGGGTCTTCTTACCCAGCATCAGTACCTGATCTTGACCCTACTGAACACCCTTAGGTTGAGTTGGATCATTTGTTGTGTGCCAGCTCTTCTTACCCAGCATCAGTACCTGACCTTGACCCTACTGAACACCCTTAGGTTGAGTTGGATCATTGATTGTAAGCCGGGTCTTCTTACCCAGCATCAGTACCTGATCTTGACCCTACTGAACACCCTTAGGTTGAGTTGGATCATTTGTTGTGTGCCAGATCTTCTTACCCAGCATCAGTACCTGACCTTGACCCTACTGAACACCCTTAGGTTGAGTTGGAACACTGATTGTGAGCCAGGTCTTCTTACCCATTATCAGTACCTGACCTTGATCCTACTGAACACCCTTAGGTTGAGTTGGATCATTGATTGTAAGCCAGGTCTTCTTACCCAGCATCAGTACCTGACCTTGACCCTACTGAACACCATTCGGGTTGAGCTGGAACATTGATTGTGAACCAGGATTCCTAACCCGGCATCAGTACCTGACCTTGACCCTACTGAACACCCTTCGGTTAAGTTGGAACACTGATTGTGAGCCAGGTCTTCTTACCCAGCATCAGTACCTGGCCTTGACCCTACTGAACACCCTTAGGTTGCGTTGGATCATCGATTGTAAGCCAGCTCTTCTTACCCAGCATCAGTACCTGACCTTGACCCTACTGAACACCCTTAGGTTGCGTTGGATCATTGATTGTAAGCCAGCTCTTCTTACCCAGCATCAGTACCTGACCTTGACCCTACTGAACACCCTTAGGTTGAGTTGGATCATTGATTGTAAGCCAGGTCTTCTTACTCAGCATCAGTACCTGATCTTGACCCTACTGAACACCCTTAGGTTGAGTTGGAACACTGATTGTGAGCCAGGTCTTCATACCCATCATCAGTACCTGACCTTGATCCTAATGAACACCCTTAGGTTGAGTTGGATCATTTATTGTGAGCCAGGTCTTTTCGTAGCCAATAATTTTTATTACAATTTTAAGCATATTGCATTACAAAAACGTATAGTTGAACTGTATCAGGTAATTGTCACAATGAGGATGCATTTACCAAAGTCAGCCTTTCTTAACCTTTTCAACACAGAGGAACCCTTGAAATAAATTTCTGGTCTCGGGGAACCCCTGCTAAAAATGACTATATCTACAACTCCTGACACATTAGTGTGACAGTCAGTGGGAAGAATGCTCCTTACTCTTGTCATCATTGGGAAGAATTACCCCCTTACAGATAGCTAAAAGGAACAATGGTGTCAGTGGGAACTTATCTGAGAGGCAGAAATTGCCTATTTCTCAAGGAACTCCTAGCAACCTCAGGAGGAACCCTGGTTGAGAAACCCTGATCTAAGTGATCGGAGGCCCTAATCCTAATTGGTTGTATAGAAGACCTACTGCACAAAGTATCAGGTTTAGCAATCTGGCTCCACTTATTAGCATGACCATTTCTCCAAGGCTGTAAGCCCACGGGTATCAATCCACTAGGCCAGGGATTCTCAACAAGGGTTCCTCCAGAGGTTGTTAGGGGTTCCTTGAGAAATGAGCAATTTCTGCCCCTCAGATAAATTCCCACTGACACCACTGATCTTTTTAGATATCTGTAAGGGGGGGTTCTTCCCAATGACCACAAGTGTAAGCAGTGGTGTATTTTGGTTTTGAGCTGCCCTAGGTAAGACTATAATTGGGCACCCCCCTCCCTCCCCTATGTAAATTTGCCTCAACCCTTCTTGTTCAACAGATGTGACTCCCTCCAAAATTAAAGGACTACAAGTCCCAGCAATAATCCCTGAGATCTCATGAGAGGGGGGTGGGAGAGAGAGAGGGGGTGGGTAAGGGAGGGTGAGGGGGGATTAGAGAGGGAAAAGGTGGTGGGGGGGGGGGAGAGGTTGGTGGGAGAGAGAGAGAGGGTGTTGGGGGAGAGAGAGGGAGAGAGAGTGTTGGGAATGAGAGAGGGGGATGGGGTGGAGAGAGAGAGGGTGTTGGGAGATGGAGAAAGAGAGGGTGTTGGTAGAGAGAGAGGGTGTTGAGAGAGAGAGAGAGGGCGTTTAGAGAGAGAGAGAGAGAGAAAGAGAGGGGGTGAGAGAGAGGGGGGGAGAGAGAGAGGGTGTGGAAGAGAGAGAGAGAAAGAGAGGGGGTGGGAAAGAGAGAGAGGAGGGGATGAGAGAGAGAGAGAAGAGGGGATGAGAGAGAGGGGGGCGGTGTGAGAGAGGGAGGGGAGTGAGAGAGGGAGAGGGGGTGGAAGAGAGAGAGAGAGGAGGAATAGAGAGAGAGCGAGAGGTGAGAGAGAGGGGGAGGGGGTGGTGGGAGAGAGAGAGGGAGAGGGGGTGGGAGAGGGAAGGGGGATGGGAGAGAGGGGGTTGGGAGAGAGAGGGGGTTGGGAGAGAGAGGGGGGGGACGGTGTGACAGAGGGAGGGGGGTGAGAGAAGGAGAGGGGGTAGAAGAGAGAGAGAGAGAGGAGGAATAGAGAGAGAGCGAGAGGTGAGAGGGGGTGGTGGGAGACAGGAAGAGGGGGGGGGGAGAGGGAGAGGGGGTGGGAGAGGGAGGGGGGACAGAGAGGGAGAGGGGGTGGGAGAGAGGGAGGGGGGATGGGAGAGAGGGAGGGGGGATGGGAGAGTGAGGAAGGGGGGCGGGAGAAGGTGTGGCGTCACTGGTTGCTAGACGCCAGGTGGCAGATATAAAAGGATGATGATAGAGTAGGTCCCCCTAGTTCTGGCCACCCTTCATAAAAGGGCCCAGTGTCTAGGAGGCCCTGAGATATGCAATCCAGGGGTTCCACGCTCTTTCAAACCTAGCTTGTTAATCTCTGCAAATACTGGTCAATTTCTCATTGATCGTAATGCAGGATATTTTATGTTTCACCAATTTGACTTCAATCACGGGTGATTTCCATGCTCACGCTATGGTCATTTTAGCTGCTAGAAGGATAAAAAAATAAGTGTTCGAAGATGTCTGGGGATCTCATCCGATAGGTCAGAAAAAATCGCCGTCTTTGTGCCTCTGGCGATGTTCTGTCCCGCTACGTGAGCCAGGTCTTTTAATCCAACATCAGTACCTGACCTCAACCCTACTAAACACCTTTTAGGTTGAGTTGGAATACTGATTTTGAGCCAGGTCTTCACATCCAACATTAGTACCTGACCTTGACCCTACTGAGCACCTTTAGGATGAGTTGGAATGCTAATTCTGAGCCAGGTCTTCTCATCCAACATAAGTACCTGACCTTGACCCTACTGAACACCTTTAGGATGAGTTGGAATACTGATTGTGAGCCAGGTCTTATCATCCAACATCATTACCTGACCTCAACTCTACTGAACACCTCTGGGATGAGTTGGAACCCTAATTGCGTCAGGTCTTCTCACCCAACACCAGTTATTGACTTCAACCCCGCTGACCACTTCTGAGATGAGTTGGAACCCTGATTGTGAGCCAGGTCTTCTTACCCAGCAAGCATCAGTATCTGACCTTGACCCTACTGAACACCCTTAGGTTGAGTTGGAACACTGATTGTGAACCAGCTCTTCCTACCCAACATCAGTACCTGACCTTGACCCTACTGAACACCCTTAGGTTGAGTTGGAAGACCCTTACTGTTCCTTCCATGTTCTCTCACCCAGTGTTAGTTTTGTACAGTGAAATCCTCTTATTTTTAACCTCTAAAAATTACCTGTTTGCAAAATGTTAATTTATTTATTTTTTCAAAATTTTTGGTCGTTTTGTTTGTTGGTTGCTTGTTTGTTCAGCAAAACATAAAAACCCCAGTAGTGATTAAATGCCACCAAAAGAAAGCTCTGGTTGTGTGAACAAACTGATAAAAATTTAGTTTGGGTAAAGTGCTGCATGACCGCGCAATTTACATTCAAAGTGCGACGGCACTGAAAGCTGAGAATTGTCCTGGACAGGAGGGGGTGAAAGTGCCCAGTAGGTAAATGGTTAAAGGGGTTTCCATATTCCAATAAGCCCCTCCCCACAGACTGAGAGCAGGCCAGGGTTTCAGGGCTAAGCCCCTCCCCACAGACTGAGAGCAGGCCAGGGTTTCAGGGCTAAGCCCCTCCCCACAGACTGAGAGCAGGCCAGGGTTTCAGGGCTAAGCCCCCACCCACAGACTGAGAGCAGGCCAGGGTTTCAGGGATAAGCCCCCACCCACAGACTGAGAGCAGGCCAGGGTTTCAGGGATAAGCCCCCACCCACAGACTGAGAGCAGGCCAGGGTTTCAGAGTTAAGTCCCCGCCCACAGACTGAGGGCAGGCCAGGGTTTCAGGGCTAAGCCTCCACCCACAGACTGAGAGTAGGCCAGAGTTTCAGGGCTAAGCCTTCCCCCTACAGACTGAGAGCAGGCCAGGGTTTCAGGGCTAAGCCCCCGCCCACAGACTTACAGCAGGCCAGGGTTTCAGGGCAAGGCCCCCGCCCACAGACTGAGAGCAGGCCAGGTTTTCAGGGCTAAGCCTCCACCCACAGACTGAGGGCAGGCCAGGGTTTCAGGGCTAAGCTCCCATCCACAGACTGAGGGCAGGCCAGGGTTTCAGGGCTAAGCCCCCGCCCACAAACTGAGGGCAGGCCAGGGTTTCAGGGCTAAGCCTCCACCCACAGACTGAGAGCAGGCCAGGGTTTCAGAGCTAAGCCCCCGCCCACAGACTGAGAACAGGCCAGGGTTTCAGGGCTAAGCCTCCACTCACAGACTGAGAGCAGGCCAGGGTTTCAGGGCTAAGCCTCCACCCACAGACTGAGAGCAGGCCAGTGTTTCAGGGCTAAGCCTTCCCCCTACAGACTGAAAGCAGGCCAGGGTTTCAGGGCTAAGCCCCCACCCACAGACTGAGAGCAGGCCAGGGTTTCAGGGATAAGCCCCCGCCCACAGACTGAGAACAGGCCAGGGTTTCAGGGCTAAGCCCCCACCCACAGACTGAGAGCAGGCCAGGGTTTCAGGGCTAAGCCTCCACCAACAGACTGAGAGCAGGCCAGGGTTTCAGGGCTAAGCCCCCACCCACAACCTGAGAGCAGGCCAGGGTTTCAGGGCGAATATATCCCTCTTTTGTAAGGAACTCTGACAACAGGAAAGTTATGATGACATTGTAGCCAAATGAAATGTTTTGAAGTTTATACATTTTACCTGGCATTGTGTATCTGTGTAAGCTTTAGCTATTGAGCCCTGTAAAGACTTTTTGTTTTTTGCTCAGCAAAGCAGTTAAGATTAGCCCGGTACACATGGGACCCAGTGCCTACTAGCTGCAGACAGTAATTATGACATTCATATGTAACATTTCATATTACTCTGTGAGAATGATGGGAAACATTTGGAAACATTGTATTATTTTAGCCCTGAACATCCTGTGTTCCCTGTGCGATGTTTCAGGCTCACCGGCTCATCTGACTTGCTGCGTGACGCCAGCCTTTGTTCTCGGGTTCTGTACAGCGGAGTGACACGGGGTGTGATATTAAGGGGGTGGTGACACCGCCAAGTGATAATAAGAGCTGATAATGACACAGGGGAGAGATGTGATAAAAGGGAAGATGAGTGATGGGAGGGGGAGGGGAGGGTGTCGGATTGGGATGTGATGGAGAAGCAGCATTAGGTGTGACCGTGTCCCTGGTGGGGAAGAAGCAGAAAAAGCAATGAATTACTAGAGAATGTTATATGGACATGTGTGTGATCTTCACAGTACAGGGAACCAGAGGGGGGAGGGGAGGGGGCTCTTCTGGGGTCCGAAGCAGACATCCCAGTGCCAAAAAACTGAATTCCTGCCATCATTTTTTAAGTTAGGATATGGAACATTTACACTTCTGTATCATGTTTGCAGTCTCTGACCCTCTCCTGTACCATGTCTGCAGTCTCTGACCATCTCCTGTATCATGTCTGCAGTCTCTGACCATCTCCTGTATCATGTCTGCGGTCTCTGACCATCTCCTGTACCATGTCTGCAGTCTCTGACCATCTTCTGTATCATGTCTGCAGTCTCTGACCATCTCCTATATCATGTCTGCAGTCTATGACCATCTCCAATATCATGTCTGCAGTCTCTGACCATCTCCTGTATAATGGCTGCAGTCTCTGACCATCTCCTGTATCATGTCTGCAGTCTCTGACCATCTCCTATATCATGTCTGCAGTCTATGACCATCTCCAATATCATGTCTTCAGTCTCTGACCATCTCCTGTACCATGTCTGCAGTCTCTGACCATCTCCTGTATAATGGCTGCAGTCTCTGACCATCTCCTGTATCATGTCTGTGGTCTCTGACCATCTCCTGTATAATGGCTGCAGTCTCTGACCATCTCCTGTATCATGTCTGTGGTCTCTGACCATCTCCTGTAAAATGTCTGCAGTCTCTGACCATCTCCTGTACCATGTCTGCATTCTCTGACCATCTCCTGTATAATGGCTGCAGTCTCTGACCATCTCCTGTATCATGTCTGTGGTCTCTGACCATCTCCTGTAAAATGTCTGTGGTCTCTGACCATCTCCTGTAAAATGTCTGCATTCTCTGACCATCTCCTGTATAATGGCTGCAGTCTCTGACCATCTCCTGTATCATGTCTGTGGTCTCTGACCATCTCCTGTAAAATGTCTGTGGTCTCTGACCATCTCCTGTAAAATGTCTGCAGTCTCTGACCATCTCCTGTAGCATGTCTTCAGTCCCTGACCATCTCCTGTACCATCTCTGCAGTCTCTGACCATCTCCTGTACCATGTCTGCAGTCTCTGACCATCTCCTGTATCATGTCTGTGGTCTCTGACCATCTCCTGTATAATGTCTGCAGTCTCTGACCATCTCCTGTATCATGTCTGTGGTCTCTGACCATCTCCTGTAAAATGTCTGCAGTCTCTGACCATCTCCTGTACCATGTCTGCATTCTCTGACCATCTCCTGTATAATGGCTGCAGTCTCTGACCATCTCCTGTATCATGTCTGTGGTCTCTGACCATCTCCTGTAAAATGTCTGTGGTCTCTGACCATCTCCTGTAAAATGTCTGCAGTCTCTGACCATCTCCTGTAGCATGTCTTCAGTCCCTGACCATCTCCTGTACCATGTCTGCAGTCTCTGACCATCTCCTGTACCATGTCTGCAATCTCTGACCATCTCCTGTATCATGTCTGCAGTCTCTGACCATCTCCTGTATCATGTCTGCAGTCTCTGACCATCTCCTGTATCATGTCTGCTGTCTCTGACCATCTCCTGTACCATGTCTGCAGTCTCTGACCATCTCCTGTATCATGTCTGCAGTCTCTGACCATCTCCTGTATCATGTCTGCGGTCTCTGACCATCTCCTGTACCATGTCTGCAGTCTCTGACCATCTTCTGTATCATGTCTGCAGTCTCTGACCATCTCCTATATCATGTCTGCAGTCTATGACCATCTCCAATATCATGTCTGCAGTCTCTGACCATCTCCTGTATAATGGCTGCAGTCTCTGACCATCTCCTGTATCATGTCTGTGGTCTCTGACCATCTCCTGTATAATGGCTGCAGTCTCTGACCATCTCCTGTATCATGTCTGTGGTCTCTGACCATCTCCTGTATAATGGCTGCAGTCTCTGACCATCTCCTGTATCATGTCTGTGGTCTCTGACCATCTCCTGTAAAATGTCTGCAGTCTCTGACCATCTCCTGTACCATGTCTGCATTCTCTGACCATCTCCTGTATAATGGCTGCAGTCTCTGACCATCTCCTGTATCATGTCTGTGGTCTCTGACCATCTCCTGTAAAATGTCTGTGGTCTCTGACCATCTCCTGTAAAATGTCTGCAGTCTCTGACCATCTCCTGTAGCATGTCTTCAGTCCCTGACCATCTCCTGTACCATCTCTGCAGTCTCTGACCATCTCCTGTACCATGTCTGCAGTCTCTGACCATCTCCTGCATCATGTCTGCATTCTCTGACCATCTCCTGTATAATGGCTGCAGTCTCTGACCATCTCCTGTATCATGTCTGTGGTCTCTGACCATCTCCTGTAAAATGTCTGCAGTCTCTGACCATCTCCTGTACCATGTCTTCAGTCCCTGACCATTTCCTGTATTATGTCTGCAGTCTCTGACCATCTCCTGTACCATGTCTGCAGGCTCTGACCATCTCCTGTATCATGTCTGCAGTCTCTGACCATCTCCTGTACCATGTCTGCAGTCTCTGACCATCTCCTGTACCATGTCTGCAATCTCTGACCATCTCCTGTATCATGTCTGCAGTCTCTGACCATCTCCTGTATCATGTCTGCAGTCTCTGACCATCTCCTGTATCATGTCTGCAGTCTCTGACCATCTCCTGTATCATGTCTGCAGTCTCTGACCCTCTCCTGTATAATGTCTGCAGTCTCTGACCCTCTCCTGTATCATGTCTGCAGTCTCTGACCCTCTCCTGTATCATGTCTGCAGTCTCTGACCATCTCCTGTATCATGTCTGCGGTCTCTGACCATCTCCTGTATAATGTCTGCTGTCTCTGACCATCTCCTGTATCATGTCTGTGGTCTCTGACCATCTCCTGTAAAATGTCTGCAGTCTCTGACCATCTCCTGTACCATGTCTGCATTCTCTGACCATCTCCTGTATAATGGCTGCAGTCTCTGACCATCTCCTGTATCATGTCTGTGGTCTCTGACCATCTCCTGTAAAATGTCTGTGGTCTCTGACCATCTCCTGTAAAATGTCTGCAGTCTCTGACCATCTCCTGTAGCATGTCTTCAGTCCCTGACCATCTCCTGTACCATCTCTGCAGTCTCTGACCATCTCCTGTACCATGTCTGCAGTCTCTGACCATCTCCTGCATCATGTCTGCATTCTCTGACCATCTCCTGTATAATGGCTGCAGTCTCTGACCATCTCCTGTATCATGTCTGTGGTCTCTGACCATCTCCTGTAAAATGTCTGCAGTCTCTGACCATCTCCTGTACCATGTCTTCAGTCCCTGACCATTTCCTGTATTATGTCTGCAGTCTCTGACCATCTCCTGTACCATGTCTTCAGTCCCTGACCATTTCCTGTATTATGTCTGCAGTCTCTGACCATCTCCTGTACCATGTCTGCAGGCTCTGACCATCTCCTGTATCATGTCTGCAGTCTCTGACCATCTCCTGTACCATGTCTGCAGTCTCTGACCATCTCCTGTACCATGTCTGCAATCTCTGACCATCTCCTGTATCATGTCTGCAGTCTCTGACCATCTCCTGTATCATGTCTGCAGTCTCTGACCATCTCCTGTATCATGTCTGCAGTCTCTGACCCTCTCCTGTATAATGTCTGCAGTCTCTGACCATCTCCTGTAAAATGTCTGCAGTCTCTGACCATCTCCTGTACCATGTCTGCATTCTCTGACCATCTCCTGTATAATGGCTGCAGTCTCTGACCATCTCCTGTATCATGTCTGTGGTCTCTGACCATCTCCTGTAAAATGTCTGTGGTCTCTGACCATCTCCTGTAAAATGTCTGCAGTCTCTGACCATCTCCTGTAGCATGTCTTCAGTCCCTGACCATCTCCTGTACCATGTCTGCAGTCTCTGACCATCTCCTGTACCATGTCTGCAATCTCTGACCATCTCCTGTATCATGTCTGCAGTCTCTGACCATCTCCTGTATCATGTCTGCAGTCTCTGACCATCTCCTGTATCATGTCTGCTGTCTCTGACCATCTCCTGTACCATGTCTGCAGTCTCTGACCATCTCCTGTATCATGTCTGCAGTCTCTGACCATCTCCTGTATCATGTCTGCGGTCTCTGACCATCTCCTGTACCATGTCTGCAGTCTCTGACCATCTTCTGTATCATGTCTGCAGTCTCTGACCATCTCCTATATCATGTCTGCAGTCTATGACCATCTCCAATATCATGTCTGCAGTCTCTGACCATCTCCTGTATAATGGCTGCAGTCTCTGACCATCTCCTGTATCATGTCTGTGGTCTCTGACCATCTCCTGTATAATGGCTGCAGTCTCTGACCATCTCCTGTATCATGTCTGTGGTCTCTGACCATCTCCTGTATAATGGCTGCAGTCTCTGACCATCTCCTGTATCATGTCTGTGGTCTCTGACCATCTCCTGTAAAATGTCTGCAGTCTCTGACCATCTCCTGTACCATGTCTGCATTCTCTGACCATCTCCTGTATAATGGCTGCAGTCTCTGACCATCTCCTGTATCATGTCTGTGGTCTCTGACCATCTCCTGTAAAATGTCTGTGGTCTCTGACCATCTCCTGTAAAATGTCTGCAGTCTCTGACCATCTCCTGTAGCATGTCTTCAGTCCCTGACCATCTCCTGTACCATCTCTGCAGTCTCTGACCATCTCCTGTACCATGTCTGCAGTCTCTGACCATCTCCTGCATCATGTCTGCATTCTCTGACCATCTCCTGTATAATGGCTGCAGTCTCTGACCATCTCCTGTATCATGTCTGTGGTCTCTGACCATCTCCTGTAAAATGTCTGCAGTCTCTGACCATCTCCTGTACCATGTCTTCAGTCCCTGACCATTTCCTGTATTATGTCTGCAGTCTCTGACCATCTCCTGTACCATGTCTGCAGGCTCTGACCATCTCCTGTATCATGTCTGCAGTCTCTGACCATCTCCTGTACCATGTCTGCAGTCTCTGACCATCTCCTGTACCATGTCTGCAATCTCTGACCATCTCCTGTATCATGTCTGCAGTCTCTGACCATCTCCTGTATCATGTCTGCAGTCTCTGACCATCTCCTGTATCATGTCTGCAGTCTCTGACCATCTCCTGTATCATGTCTGCAGTCTCTGACCCTCTCCTGTATAATGTCTGCAGTCTCTGACCCTCTCCTGTATCATGTCTGCAGTCTCTGACCCTCTCCTGTATCATGTCTGCAGTCTCTGACCATCTCCTGTATCATGTCTGCGGTCTCTGACCATCTCCTGTATAATGTCTGCTGTCTCTGACCATCTCCTGTATCATGTCTGTGGTCTCTGACCATCTCCTGTAAAATGTCTGCAGTCTCTGACCATCTCCTGTACCATGTCTGCATTCTCTGACCATCTCCTGTATAATGGCTGCAGTCTCTGACCATCTCCTGTATCATGTCTGTGGTCTCTGACCATCTCCTGTAAAATGTCTGTGGTCTCTGACCATCTCCTGTAAAATGTCTGCAGTCTCTGACCATCTCCTGTAGCATGTCTTCAGTCCCTGACCATCTCCTGTACCATCTCTGCAGTCTCTGACCATCTCCTGTACCATGTCTGCAGTCTCTGACCATCTCCTGCATCATGTCTGCATTCTCTGACCATCTCCTGTATAATGGCTGCAGTCTCTGACCATCTCCTGTATCATGTCTGTGGTCTCTGACCATCTCCTGTAAAATGTCTGCAGTCTCTGACCATCTCCTGTACCATGTCTTCAGTCCCTGACCATTTCCTGTATTATGTCTGCAGTCTCTGACCATCTCCTGTACCATGTCTGCAGGCTCTGACCATCTCCTGTATCATGTCTGCAGTCTCTGACCATCTCCTGTACCATGTCTGCAGTCTCTGACCATCTCCTGTACCATGTCTGCAATCTCTGACCATCTCCTGTATCATGTCTGCAGTCTCTGACCATCTCCTGTATCATGTCTGCAGTCTCTGACCATCTCCTGTATCATGTCTGCAGTCTCTGACCATCTCCTGTATCATGTCTGCAGTCTCTGACCCTCTCCTGTATAATGTCTGCAGTCTCTGACCCTCTCCTGTATCATGTCTGCAGTCTCTGACCATCTCCAGTATCATGTCTGCGGTCTCTGACCATCTCCTGTATAATGTCTGCAGTCTCTGACCATCTCCTGTATCATGTCTGTGGTCTCTGACCATCTCCTGTAAAATGTCTGTGGTCTCTGACCATCTCCTGTAAAATGTCTGCAGTCTCTGACCATCTCCTGTAGCATGTCTTCAGTCCCTGACCATCTCCTGTACCATGTCTGCAGTCTCTGACCATCTCCTGCATCATGTCTGCATTCTCTGACCATCTCCTGTATAATGGCTGCAGTCTCTGACCATCTCCTGTATCATGTCTGTGGTCTCTGACTATCTCCTGTAAAATGTCTGCAGTCTCTGACCATCTCCTGTACCATGTCTGCATTCTCTGACCATCTCCTGTATAATGTCTGCAGTCTCTGACCATCTCCTGTAAAATGTCTGCAGTCTCTGACCATCTCCTGTACCATGTCTTCAGTCCCTGACCATTTCCTGTATTATGTCTGCAGTCTCTGACCATCTCCTGTACCATGTCTGCAGGCTCTACCCATCTCCTGTATCATGTCTGCAGTCTCTGACCATCTCCTGTATCATGTCTGCAGTCTCTGACCATCTCCTGTATTATGTCTGCAATCTCTGACCATCTCCTGTATCATGTCTGCAGTCTCTGACCCTCTCCTGTATAATGTCTGCAGTCTCTGACCATCTCCTGTATCATGTCTGCAGTCTCTGACCATCTCCTGTATAATGTCTGCAGTCTCTGACCATCTCCTGTATAATGTCTGCAGTCTCTGACCCTCTCCTGTATCATGTCTGCAGTCTCTGACCATCTCCTGTATTATGTCTGCAATCTCTGACCATCTCCTGTATCATGTCTGCAGTCTCTGACCATCTCCTGTATCATGTCTGCAGTCTCTGACCATCTCCTGTAGCATGTCTTCAGTCCCTGACCATCTCCTGTACCATGTCTGCAGTCTCTGACCATCTCCTGTACCATGTCTGCAATCTCTGACCATCTCCTGTATCATGTCTGCAGTCTCTGACCATCTCCTGTATCATGTCTGCAGTCTCTGACCATCTCCTGTATCATGTCTGCTGTCTCTGACCATCTCCTGTACCATGTCTGCAGTCTCTGACCATCTCCTGTATCATGTCTGCAGTCTCTGACCATCTCCTGTATCATGTCTGCGGTCTCTGACCATCTCCTATATCATGTCTGCAGTCTATGACCATCTCCAATATCATGTCTGCAGTCTCTGACCATCTCCTGTATAATGGCTGCAGTCTCTGACCATCTCCTGTATCATGTCTGTGGTCTCTGACCATCTCCTGTATAATGGCTGCGGTCTCTGACCATCTCCTGTATCATGTCTGTGGTCTCTGACCATCTCCTGTATAATGGCTGCAGTCTCTGACCATCTCCTGTATCATGTCTGTGGTCTCTGACCATCTCCTGTAAAATGTCTGCAGTCTCTGACCATCTCCTGTACCATGTCTGCATTCTCTGACCATCTCCTGTATAATGGCTGCAGTCTCTGACCATCTCCTGTATCATGTCTGTGGTCTCTGACCATCTCCTGTAAAATGTCTGTGGTCTCTGACCATCTCCTGTAAAATGTCTGCAGTCTCTGACCATCTCCTGTAGCATGTCTTCAGTCCCTGACCATCTCCTGTACCATCTCTGCAGTCTCTGACCATCTCCTGTACCATGTCTGCAGTCTCTGACCATCTCCTGCATCATGTCTGCATTCTCTGACCATCTCCTGTATAATGGCTGCAGTCTCTGACCATCTCCTGTATCATGTCTGTGGTCTCTGACCATCTCCTGTAAAATGTCTGCAGTCTCTGACCATCTCTTGTACCATGTCTTCAGTCCCTGATTATTTCCTGTATTATGTCTGCAGTCTCTGACCATCTCCTGTACCATGTCTGCAGGCTCTGACCATCTCCTGTATCATGTCTGCAGTCTCTGACCATCTCCTGTACCATGTCTGCAGTCTCTGACCATCTCCTGTACCATGTCTGCAATCTCTGACCATCTCCTGTATCATGTCTGCAGTCTCTGACCATCTCCTGTATCATGTCTGCAGTCTCTGACCATCTCCTGTATCATGTCTGCAGTCTCTGACCATCTCCTGTATCATGTCTGCAGTCTCTGACCCTCTCCTGTATAATGTCTGCAGTCTCTGACCCTCTCCTGTATCATGTCTGCAGTCTCTGACCATCTCCTGTATCATGTCTGCGGTCTCTGACCATCTCCTGTATAATGTCTGCAGTCTCTGACCATCTCCTGTATCATGTCTGTGGTCTCTGACCATCTCCTGTAAAATGTCTGTGGTCTCTGACCATCTCCTGTAAAATGTCTGCAGTCTCTGACCATCTCCTGTAGCATGTCTTCAGTCCCTGACCATCTCCTGTACCATGTCTGCAGTCTCTGACCATCTCCTGTATCATGTCTGCATTCTCTGACCATCTCCTGTATAATGTTTGCAGTCTCTGACCATCTCCTGTATCATGTCTGCAGTCTCTGACCATCTCCTGTATAATGTCTGCAGTCTCTGACCCTCTCCTGTATCATGTCTGCAGTCTCTGTAAGCAGGGCCACAGATAGAAAGTGCAGGCAATACTCATATGCCAGGCCTAGGCTCCATCGGGGCAACAGGGGCCCCCTGCCTTTGGACGCCCCCAGCACAGCGTCATTGCAGAACAGTGCTGCATTGGCGTTCATCATTTCTATTGGAGGCCTTTCCTGTAAGTGCTGCAGAGGGAGATTAGGTCTTCCCTGCCAGACATGGGTGGACTGTGTGGTAGAGCTGTGTAAATTTAGGGACTGGATGGACAGTAATACAAATCCTTTGACAGGTAGTACAGCTCCTTTATGTGTATTTAGCTGAGTTCAGTTTTTGCACCCTATTTAAAAAAAAAACGATATATGGCGATATTTTCCAATGCTTTATCGGACGCCATCTTCATTGCGCGTTTCACCTTGCCGCGCTACGCACGTTTACAAGCTGTGGGTATGTCTGAAGTCCCTCAGAGTATCGCAGGAGTCCCTTGTGCCTTGACCTTTAACCTGCCAGCGATGAACTGACACCATCAACCCCCCCATCACAATGCAGTCTGTGCGCTCAATTCTTCTGGCGTTCCCCCCCCCCCCCCATTCTTCATTTTCGGTTTTAATCATTATTATTTATTAGGATGTTTTATGGGCTAGTAATTATAACAAATAAATCAGCGGATAATGCGGATCCTTTTTATTACAGGGGGGGGGGGGGGGGTGAGAATCGCTCTGTAAATTGTTATTTTGTTACAATGTGACGCATCTGTCTGAGACTTGTTTACAGACTGCCCTCTAGTGGGTTTTTTAGGGTATCGCGTGTCACTTGGTTCGACAATCTTCTGTATTCCGTGCAAAGAACGCAGGAAATTCTGGCACTGCGAAAACGGACCGTGCACATGGGACGAATATCCTTCATGTGTAAATGGTTCATCGATCGAATGATTGTTTAACCACTTCTGGACCGGAAGGTTTTCCCCTTAATGACCAGGCCATTTTTTTTCTGATCCGGCACTGCGTTACTTTAACGGAAAATTGCGACGTTGTACCCAAATAAAATTGATGTCCTTTTTTTTCCCCACAAATAGAGCTTTCTTTTGGTGGTATTTGACCACCTGTGCGATTTTATTTTTTGCGCAATAAACAAAAAAAAAAAAGCGACAATTCGGAAAAAAAAAATATTTTTTTTCACTTTCTCCTATATAACATTCCCAATAAAAAAAAATAAAAATCACATTTTTTCATCATTTTATGCCAATTTGTATTCTGCTACATATTCTTGGTAAAATCCCAATAAGCGTATTTTGATTGGTTTGCGCAAAAGTTATCACGTCTACAAACTATGGGAAAGATTTCTGTCATTTTTATTTAGTTAAATAAATCGACATTTTAAAAATTTCTACAGGTTACCAGTTTAGAGTTACAGAGGAGGTCTATGGCTAGAATTATTGCTCTTACTCTAAAAATTGCGGCGATGCCTCACCTGTGTGATTTGAACACCGTTTACACATGTGGGCGCGACTTGCGTATGCGTTCGCTTCTGTTTGCGAGCTCGGAGGGACGGGGCGCTTTCAATTTTTTATTTCTTATTTATTTTGCTTTTTATTTTTACACTATCCCTTTAAAAAAAAGATTTTTTTTGATCACTTTTATTGTAAACATCCCTTGAATTAGAAATAAGCATGACATGTCCTCTTTAATGTGAGATCTGGGGTCAAAAAGACCTCACATCTTGCATCTACACTAAAAAGCAAAAAATGAAATGTAATTTTTTTTTCATGATGAAAAAAATGGGCCCTTTAAGGCCGTTGGGAGGAAGTGACGTATGACTTCGCTCTGGTCCTCCAAGACCATAGAGTGGAGTAGGGGACAGCTTGCCCTCACTCGACTTCCTGCCTAAGAGGAGAGCAGAGCAGATCGTTTTCGACGGCTCTGGTAAGGGGTGAAAATGACCGGAAGGCGGCGGGAGGTTGGCACCCCTTCGCCGCCCATAAAAGTGATCCCGCAGGGAATCTGCCACTGGGACCACTTTATGAGAAAGAGGACCGCCGGCCAAGTAAAAAACTACCGGGGTTATGGCTGCTATCTCCTGCCATAACCCCGGTATTTAACGTCAAAGTAGCGACGTATAACTGCGGCGGGCGGTGGAAACATTTTATTATTTTACACTTTTTTTTTTTTTGTGAGTTACTGTAACACTTCTTATAGAGATCACAGGACTGCCCTATTCAATGCCTTTATCTGTGTGTGTATAGATATATATTTACTGTATAGATATAAATATAATACAATAAATATATAATAATAATAATAATAAATTAATAATAAATAATAATTATAATACAATAAATATAATAATAATAATACATATAATACAATAAATAAAGAATAAATACATAATAATAAATATAATCCAATAAATATATAATAATAATAATAGATAATAAAAAATAAATAAATAATATTAAATATAAATAATAGGGATGAGCAGAAAGGTTCAGAAAGTGCACAAACTTTTGCTTTTCCAGACCCCCCCCCCCCCCGGGATTTAACGTCAAAGTAGCGACGTATAACTGCGGCAGGCGGTGGAAACATTTTTATTATTTTACAATTTTTTTTTTGTGAGTTACTGTAACACTTCTTATAGAGATCACAGGACTGCCCTATTCAATGCCTTTATCCGTGTGTATAGATATATATTTACTGTATAGATATAAATATAATACAATAAATATATAATAATAATTAATTAATAATAAATAATAATTATAATACAATAAATATAATAATAATAATACATATAATACAAAAAATAAAGAATAAATACATAATAATAAATATAATCCAATAAATATATAGTAATAATAATAGATAATAAAAATAAATAAATAACATTAAATATAAATAATAGGGATGAGCAGAAAGGTTCAGAAAGTGCACGAACTTTTGCTTTTCCAGACCCCCCCCCCCCCCCCCCCCCGGGATTTAACGTCAAAGTAGCGACGTATAACTGCGGCGGGCGGTGGAAACATTTTTATTATTTTACAATTTTTTTTTGTGAGTTACTGTAACACTTCTTATAGAGATCACAGGACTGCCCTATTCAATGCCTTTATCCTTGTGTATAGATATATATTTACTGTATAGATATAAATATAATACAATAAATATATAATAATAATAATAATAGATAATAAATTAATAATAAATAATTATAATACAATAAATATAATAATAATACATATAATACAATAAATAAATAATAATAAATACATAATAAATATAATCTAATAAATATATAATAATAATAATAGATAATAAAAAATAAATAAATAATATTAAATATAAATAATAGGGATGAGCAGAAAGGTTCAGAAAGTGCACGAACTTTTGCTTTTCCAGACCCCCCCGGTATTTAACGTCAAAGTAGCGACGTATAACTGCAGCGGGCGGTGGAAAAATTTTATTATTTTACACTTTTTTTTTTGTGAGTTAGGGCTCTTTCACACGGGCGGTCCGATCAGATCCGCCTGTCAGTTTTTTAGGCGGATCTGATCGGATCCTCCATGCAGCTCTATGGGGCAGCGGGTGTCAGCGGAGACACCTCCGCTGACACCCGCTGCCATCCGCATCCAATCCTGTGCGTGAAATCTGGACGGATGGAAACCCTATTTTTCCATCCGTTCAGTAATCGGATCGGATCTGATGAGAGCGGACAAGCGGTCCGCTCTCATCCGATCCCCCATAGACGGCAGCGGGGGGCTTAGACACCTCCCTCTCCGCTCTGCAAGCGGAGACGGAGCTGTCATCCGCCGGCTCAGCGGGGATCGCGGATCGATCCCCGCTGAGCAACACGGATTCGCCTACGGAGGCGGACCGTGTGAAAGAGCCCTTACTGTAACACTTCTTATAGAGATCACAGGACTGCCCTAGACAATGCCTTTATCTGTGTGTCTCTCTCCAGAAGAACAGCACCATCTTTGTTCAGGCATCATCTAGGTTCATAGAAAGCAAAGGAAAGGGCACAAAATAATCGTTGTGCATTAAAAACGTATAGACACTTAATAAATCATAATAGATAATAAATAATAATAAATAAATAATCCAATAAATATATAATAATAATAATAATAATAGATAATAAATGAATAATAAATAATTATAATATAATAAATATAATAATAATAATAATAAATATAATACAATAAATCAATAATAATAAATATAATACAATAAATATATAATAATAATAATAGATAATAAAAAATAAATAATATTAAATAATAGGGATGAGCAGAAAGGTTCAGAAAGTGCACAAACTTTTGCTTTTCCAGGCCCCCCGTTCAGTTAGAGCTGAGCCTCACAAATAGAAGCTGGTTTTCTACTACTTTCATATATATATGAAAAATGCATCAGCCACACTCCACTCTTTGCTCCTCTTGCCATATTTATTCGTTATCAACAAAACGACTGCATACAGGAACGTCTCCACCTTGGAACCAACCCTCCATGACTCGTTTTGCTTCTTCTGGCTTGCCCCTCCCCCCAACCTTGGCAGAAAGCCAGGGGATGGTGAAACGCGTTGAGGAAGGTTGGTTCCCAGGTGGAGACGTTGCTGTCTGCAGTATTTTTTGGATAACTAATAAATGCTGCAAGAGTAGCAAAGAGTGGAATGCGGCTAAAACATTTTTTAATACTTCTGATGGGAAGTGGAGATGCACTACAGTGGCCAGCACCCAAAGGGCTGAGTCTTGAGCTATGGGTTCGGGCACTCACATATATCCTATTTTACCCAAAAGTATTGGGATGCCTGCCTTTATACACACATGAACTTTAATGGCATCCCAGTCTGGGTCCGTAGGGTTCAATATTGAGTTGTCCCACCCTTTGCAGCTATAACAGCTTCAACTCTTCTGGGAAGTCTGTCCACAAGGTTTAGGAGTGTGTCTATGGGAATGTTCAACCATTCTTCCAGAAGCGCGTTTGTGAGGTCAGGCACTGATGTTGGACGAGAAGGCTTGGCTCACAGTCTTCGCTAGAATTCATCCCAAATCCCAAATTTCCAGAGAGTGTTGGAACCTGGTGTTGGTTGCCATCATCCATGTATTAGTCAAAAACACAAAAATATCCCCCTTTGGTTAGGACTTTGAAACTGCAGCTCCAACACCATACCATATTGGGACCTCCGTGAGCTTCATATGCTGGCCCTGCCCCCGTACGTACATACAGCTCAGATTAACATTTTGTCAAATTAACTTTCTAGTATATCATGTAATGTACTATTACTACAATAATGGTAATATGTTGTGATTTTTTTGTTTTAGAGAAAAAACACACTGTGAATTGTTTCATCTCTTCCTCATCAACCCTGAGGAAGGGCGTGGTCCCGAAACGTGTAGGGTGTTCAGGAGCAATGGTGCATCACATTATATATTTCTATTGGAAGGTTCAATACAAATGTCTGTGAGATGTATATACTGTATATATTTTTATAAACAGTGTTTATTATATTGAATATGTAATATACATATTTCTTTATATAATTCAAATAAACAAAGTCATTTTATATGCTATGGTGTTGGAGTTGCCGTTTCAAAGTCCTATTCCAAGGGGGATATTTTTGTGCTTTTGACTAATTCATCCCAAAGGTGTTCTATCTGGTTGAGGTCGGGCCAGTCAAGTTCCTCCACCCCCACAAAGTTGGGAGCATGATCTGTCCAAAATGTCTTGGTATGCTGATGCCTTAAGAGTTCCCATCATTGGAACAAAGGGGCCAAGCCCAACCCCTGAAAAACAACCCCACACCATAATCCACCAAATGATTTGAACCACTGCACAAAGCAAGGTCACCACTATCCCCGCAACTTCTGTTATATCGGGAACCAACCCTTCATAATGCATTGCACCAGTGGCAGCCCATCCATTAGGGGCGCAGGGGCACCGCCCCCCTATCCATTCATCCAGCCCCCTAATCTACATACAGGCTGCCAGACGCATGGATTCCAATGGTTTTTTTTTCTTTAAGCACCTGTTTAGAGCCAGAGGCACTAAAAGGCTTCCAATGGGGGATTTTTTTTTTTTTTTGAAGCACGTGATTAGAGCCAGTGGCTTTAATAGACTTCACAAAAGGGTGGGCTCGGGGCACAGAGCACTGCGTCCTGAGCCCACCCAGTTGTGTGACAATAGCGAATGAATATTCGCTATTGCCACACTGATTCTCCTCCCGGCCAATCAGGAAGCAGGTCCTGAGACCTGTTTCCCAATTGGCCGAAAGCCCGAAAGCAGAAGGCATGCTATTGGCCAAGAAGGGGGAGGAGATGGCCACCGAGAGGAGCCTGAGGGGGAAGATGCCGCCGCCTGTCATCCTGGAGGAACAAGGTAAGTAAACTGACTGGCGGGCGGGCAGGCAGAGAGAGATGTGGTGGTGCAGCCTGGAGTGATATGGTGGGGCAGGTCCGTCTGACACCCCCCCCCCCCAACTGATGGAGCACCAGCCGCCACTGCGTTGCACCTCTCCTGGCTTGCCCCCCTATCTTCGTGAGCAAGCCAGGAGTAGTGAAATGCATGGAGGGTGACTTCTCTGATGGAGATATTGCTGTGTGCAGTCTTTTTGTTGATAACTAATAAATAAGGAGGGAAGGAGCAAAGAGTAGAGTGCGGCTTATACATTTTTATATACTTCTGATGGGAAGTGGAGATGGACTTCAGCGGCTGGCACCCAAATTGTCTGTGTACAGGAGGGGTGAGTCTTTAGCATTGCTGTGGATTTGGGCACTCCCTTATATATGACAGCTTCCTGCTGTCACTGGTTCCTAAGGATCCACAGGTGTTTGCCCCCTCCACGTTCCTAAAAACCACTGACGTCATGACCTTACATGGCTGGGATTCCCCAGCGGGGGATAGCAACATCACTGCCCAAATATGGCCACTGGCCACCAAGTTCCACCATCCACCATCCCCCCCTCCCTCATATAGATGATGACAGCTCAGAGAGCTATCATTCCGCTAATGGTACCCTCAGGATCAGTCGTGTGCACCAGGACTTGTCAAATGTTTGGGTGTCACTTTTTCTAGGGTCCATCTCCTTTTTTTGAGTACTCATTAACGTGTGTGGGGGGGGGGGGGGGAATGGTATCTGGGGACCCCAAGTGAGGCTTCCAGATTCACATAAGCCCCCTACCCACAGACCCCCACAACCACTGGTCAGGGTTGTGTGGAAGAGGCCCTTGTGCTCGTCAACATGTTATCCCCACTCCATGTTGAGTTGAGGGCATATAGCCTGGTATGGTTCAGAAGGGGGTGCACTGGCCTGGAAAAACCCCAAAAAAGCCTTTTTTTGGTGACATCCCCCGCTATCAGAATACAATAATGCAGCGGAGAGGATTCCCCTATCGACTTTGAATGTGTGGATGGGGGAATCCATTGAGTTTTTTTTTCATTCACCTCACTGGCTAATCGAAAAAAAAACAGAACCTTGTATGGCCAGTCATTCCTCCGTGACCCGTACATCAGATATACAGGGATTGTCTTCGATACGGCACAGTGGAACTGAGAAACGAGAAGCAGGAAATGACATTTCCGAGTCGTCTTCCTGTAATTAGAATAAAAATGGCGGCTCATTATCTAGCTGCATTCCTCCCGCACTTTCTTTGGTTAAAGGAGGGTTCCTATTTATAAATATCAGAGGAGCTGACGCTTTTCATGTCTCACCACTTTGCCGTATTTTATCACATGTACGTTTTTTTGTTTCTTTTTCTGAATTTTTATGAAAGTTTCACTTGAAATGTTTCGATGTCAGAGTGCATCGTAAAGCGACTGGAGAGAAACGTTTCTGTATGCTTCTGTTGATCAGGGCTTGCAGCACGCCGGTATTGAAGGGAATGTATAGCGGTTTTGTTCTTTCTTTATGAAAGGTGAACTCTGGGCACAAAGACTTTTATTTAAATGTATGCCTGAACAGTCACGGGGGATTTAAATCAACTTTGTGGGCACCAAATGTCTTGCAAACCCAGAACCCTAATTGTGAGAGTAAAAGTGACATCATCACTTTGCTGTACATAGCCTGTGCAGGGAGCAGAGCTGTGGGAGGGGCCAAACAGGCTGCCTGCAGAAATCTACAGGAAGGGGGCGGAGACAAGACCAGCAGCCCTGCACACGGAGAGAGAGAGCAGCAGTGACCGGTCCTTGATACAGGAAGTCTCACACTAGATTTTTGCACGTTTCCGAAAAAAATACACCAAGATTCAAGAATAGACATGACAAATGGGTTTAGATTATATTTGCTTATCTCAGAATTCAGCCTTAAGTCTTATCTACTAAAAATAAAAAAATGATCCAACCCTACTTTAACCACTTTAATACAGGGCAGTTAAACACCTTCCCGCCCAGACCAATTTTCAGCTTTCAGCGCTCTCACACTTTGAATGACAATTGCTCAGTCATGCTACACTGTAACCAAACAAAATTTTTATCATTTTTTTCACACAAATAGAGCTTTCTTTTGGTGGTATTTGATCACAACTGGGTTTTTTAATTTTTGTGATATAAGCAGAAAAAGAGCAAAAATTTTGCAAAAAAAAACACTTTTTTTTAGTTTCCATTAAAAAATTTTGCAAAAAATTAATTTTTCTTCATACATTTTGGCCAAAATGTATACTGCTACTTATCTCTAGTAAAAATAACCCATATTAGTGTATATTATTTAGTCTGTGTGAAAGTTATTGAGTCTAGAAGCTATGGTACCAATTCCTGAAAATTGATCACACCTGATGTACTAACGGCCTATCTCCTTTCTTGAGGCCCTAAAATGTCAGAACAGTACAAATACCCCCCAAATGACCCCTTTTTGGAAAGTAGACAGTCCAACGTATTTAGTAAGAGGCATGGTGAGTTTTTTTAAGTTTTAATTTTTTCCCACAATTCTTGGGAAAATGAAGAAAAAAATTGTTTTTTCTTTTTTTTCCCACAAAGTTGTCAATTTATAAACTATTTCTAATACCTAGCATGTACACAGCAAAAATGACACCCCAAAATACATTCTGCCACTCCTCCTGAGTATGGCAATACCACATGTGTGAGACTTTTACACAGCCTGGCCACATACAGAGACCCAACGTCCAGGGAGCTCCTTCAAGCGTTCTAGGAGCATAAATACACTTATAACTTTCTGACTACATATCACACTTTTGAAGGCCCTGACTGGCCAGGACAATGGAATTGCCCACAAAATGACCCCATTTTGGAAAGAAAACACTCCAACGTATATTCTATGAGGCATTGTGAGTCTTTTGAACATGTCATTTTTTTCCACCAGTTTTTGGAAAACGTGGGAAAAAAATGAAAACCTATTTTTTTTACACAAAGTTGTCAATTTATAGGATATTTTTAACACATAACATGTACATAGCAAAAATGACACCTCAAAATACATTGTGCCACTCCTCCTGAGTATGGCGATACCACATGTGTGAGACTTTTTTACAGCCAGGCCACATACAGAGGTCCAACATTGAAGTAGCACCTCCAGGCGTTCTCGGAGCATAAAATACACTTTTCATTTCTCAACCACCTATTACACTTTTGAAGGCCCTGGAGCACCAGCACATTGAAAAAGCCCACTAAATGACCCCATTTTGGAAAGCAAACACCCCAACGTATAATCTATGAGGCATAATGAGTCTTTTGAACATGTCATTTTTTTCCAGAATCTTTCGGAAAATGTGGAAAAAAAATGAAAACGCATTTTTTTTACACAAAGTTGTCCATTTATAAGATATTTCCAACACATAGCATGTACATAGCAAAAATGACACCTCAAAATACATTCTGCCACTCCTCCTGAGTATGGCGATACCACATGTGTGAGACTTTTTTACAGCCAGGCCACATACAGAAGTCCAACATTGAAGTAGCACCTCCAGGCGTTCTCGGAGCATAAAATACACTTTTCATTTCTCAACCACCTATTACACTTTTGAAGGCCCTGGAGCACCAGCACATTGAAAAAGCCCACTAAATGACCCCATTTTGGAAAGCAAACACCCCAACGTATAATCTATGAGGCATAATGAGTCTTTTGAACATGTCATTTTTTTCCAGAATCTTTCGGAAAATGTGGAAAAAAAATGAAAATGCATTTTTTTTTCACAAAGTTGTCCATTTATAAGATATTTCCAACACATAGCATGTACATAGCAAAAATGACACCTCAAAATACATTCTGCCACTCCTCCTGAGTATGGCGATACCACATGTGTGAGACTTTTTTACAGCCAGGCCACATACAGAAGTCCAACATTGAAGTAGCACCTCCAGGCGTTCTCGGAGCATAAAATACACTTTTCATTTCTCAACCACCTATTACACTTTTGAAGGCCCTGGAGCACCAGCACATTGAAAAAGCCCACTAAATGACCCCATTTTGGAAAGCAAACACCCCAACGTATAATCTATGAGGCATAATGAGTCTTTTGAACATGTCATTTTTTTCCAGAATCTTTCGGAAAATGTGGAAAAAAAATGAAAATGCATTTTTTTTTCACAAAGTTGTCCATTTATAAGATATTTCCAACACATAGCATGTACATAGCAAAAATGACACCTCAAAATACATTCTGCCACTCCTCCTGAGTATGGCGATACCGCATATGTGAGACTTTTACACAGCCTGGCCACATAACGAAACTCAACATCCAAGTAGCACCGCCAGGCATTCTAGGAGCATAAATTACACACATAATGTTCTGACTACCTATCACACTTTTGAAGGCCCTGGAGCACCAAGACAATGAAATTGCCCACAAAATGACCCCATTTTGGAAAGAAAACACTCCAACGTATATTCTATGAGGCATTGTGAGTCTTTTGAACATGTAATTTTTTTCCACAAGTTTTTGGAAAATGTGGGAAAAAAATGAAAACTTATTTTTTTTACACAAAGTTGTCAATTTATAGGATATTTCTAGCACATAGCATGTACATAGCAAAAATGACACCCCAAAATACATTCTGCCACTCTTCCTGAGTATGGCGATACCATATGTGTGGGACTTTTACACCGCCTGGCCATAAACCGAGACCCAACATCCAAGTAGACACCTTCAGACGTTCTAGGAGCATGCATTTTACATCTAATTTCCTGACAACCTATTACATTTTTGAAGGCCCTTCATATTTCTAACACATAGCATGTACATACCAATTACACCCCAAAATATATTCTGCTGAGCAAAGGGTAAATAAATGATTACCTGTGGTTTTAGTAGTGGTCCACAGAGGAGAGCATCCAGGTAGAAGGCAGGGATGTGGTCCGTGACAGCAAAAGCAATCGGACAGGCAGCAGGCAGAAATACTGTCCATAGTCATTACAGGCAGCAGGCAGGAGTACTGTGCATAGTCATTACAGGCAGCAAGCAGGGATACTGTCCATAGTCATTACAGGCAGCAAGCAGGGATAGTGTCAGCACAGCCAAGCATTGGTCCAGGTAGCAGGCAGAGATGTGGTCTATAAAGTCCTGGGTCATTATATGCAGCGATATGTTCAACCCCACAAAATATTGATCCAGGCAGCAGGAAGGAACATCACGCTTAGGCCTCTGTCAGGAAAAAATGGGGACAGGGGTAGAGGCTTCTCCCACCCAAATCGCTTTGAAGCCTCCGGACTCCAGACCCTGTTATGGGAACACAGAAAACCAAAAACGGTTTTTCCATACTCCTAACTCTCTTCTGAAGCCCCTCACATATATGTGAGACCCCTGTCTACTGAAGTAGAAGGGCAAAAGATCAGTCCAAGTGGCAGGCAAAAAGCGTGGTTGATTAGCAGGCCGGGTCGGTACACTTGGAAGTCAGAAACTTGGTTTAAATCGGCAGGCAAAGGCATCGTTGGTAAACAGGCTGAGGTCGGTACACATGGATTTCAGAAACTTGGTTTTCAAAGCGGCAGGCAAATGCATCGTCGGTAAACAGGCCAGGGTCTGGTAACGTAGAAACATGGTAGCATGGTGATCTGGAAGGGTATTTCAAAAAGGGAAATGGCAGTCTTAAAATTAAGGGGATCTAAAATCTTATGGCTGTATGGTAGATTTTGAAACAATCTCCAATGCATAGGCCAGGTTGGGAGGGACAATCGGGACAATGATAACTTGTGTCTCTTCGAATTCCATTACTGCTGCACACACGACATCTCTTTTGGCGCCTTCTTCCTGATTCTGTGGGGGGAATACTATAGGGAAAATGTTGCTCGTGAAGTCTACTCACACTATCTGAGCGAATGCTTGCTGGGGCCGGTCCTCGTTGGTATATTAGGGCAGTGATGATTTCTTCAATGTACTTGAGGTAGTGGAGGTGTGGGTTTCCGGGTGTTTTTTGATGGCAGACAAAGGAATTGTACATGGCCAAATGAAATAGGTAAAATGCAACTTTTTTGTACCAGTAACGGGACCTTCTGGTTGATAAATAGGGCTGCAGCATCTGGTCATTTAAATCCACCCCCCCCCCATGAACAAATTGTATTCGTGGACGCATTCAGGCTTTGTAATGGGGCCACGTCTTCGGGGAATCTCCACCACGGTGTCATTGTGGATGGTGGACAAGATGTAGACATCTTTCTTGTCCCTGCACTTCATGGCCAACACTTCCTCATTCCTCATAAATGCGGTTTCCCCCGGTTGAAGGTTTTTTTGGACCAGAGGTTGTGGGAATCCCTTCCGATTTTTTCTGCTAGTACCACAGGCCAGGGTTTTTTCCAGGTATAGGTGGCGAAAAAGGGGAAGACTGGTGTAATAATTATCCACATAAAGATGGTACCCTTTTTTGAACAGGGGGTATGCCAGGTCCCAGACAATTTTCCCACTGGTTCCGATGTATGTTGGGCATTCGGGGGGCTGGAGCTGGGAGTCTTTGCCTTCATAGACACGAAAGGCGTAGACATACCCAGTGGCTCTCTCGCATAATTTGTTCATCTTCACCCCATACCTGGCTCTCTTATTTGGGATATATTGCTTGAAGTGCAGCCGGCCAGTATAATGGATCAGGGATTCATCCACACAGATGTTTTTGTCTGGGACATACACTTCAGCAAATTTTTGTAAAAAATAATTTATTAGGGGGCGCAATTTATATAATTTGTCGTGGTTGGGATGATCTCGGGGAGGGCACTGTGAATTGTCACTAAAATGGAGGAAGCGCATGATCATGTCATACCTTGATCTGGACATGACAGCGGAAAAAAGAGGCATGTGGTGGATGGGGTGGCTGGACCAATAGGCATGGACTTCATTCTTCTTAGAAAGCCCCATGTTCAGTGTAAGTCCCAAAAATATTTTGAATTCGTCCACTGTAAGACGGCGCCAATTGAACGGGCGGGCATAGGAAGAATCGGGGTTGGAGGCAATAAATTGACCTGCGTAAATGTTGGTTTGGTCCACAATGTACTCCAGCAAGTCTTGGGGAAAAAACAAATAAAAATAATCCAATAGCGAAAAATTTGAAGTGTTGGGCTGCACACCTGGCTGTGCGGTGAAAGGGGGGATTATCGCTGTTCCTGAGCTGGCAGGCAACCATACGGGGTTTGCCAGGGCATCGGGAAGGTGGGTTTGGGCCCGGCTTCTTCGGGTTGCACTAGTTATTCCAGTGCTGGTACTGGGCTCCTCTTCTTGGGGTCTAGCTGCGGCGGCGTTGGTGCTGCTAGATGACGGAAAGTGTTCTGGGCTTACTCTCCTTATCCTTTTAGGAGGACGGACTGTTTCCTCCTCGGATTCAAGGTCCGATCCACTATCCTCCACTGGCTCATATTCCGAACCAGTATCGGATGATGCGAGCTCCCCGGCGCTCTCATCACCTGACTCGGCTATCATTTCAAATGCCTCCTGTGCTGTGAAAAACCTTTTGGCCATACTGGCGGTACTGATTGGTACTGGCGGTACTGATTGGTACTGGCGGTACTGATTGGTACTGATGGGTCCTGGCGGTACTGACAGTACTGGTGGGTATTGGCGGTACTGGTGGGTATTGGCGGTACTGGTGGGTATTGACGGTATTGGCGGTACTGGTGGGTACTGGCGGTACTGGCGGGTACTGGCGGGTACTGGCGGGTACTGGTGGGTACTGGCGGGTACTGGTGGTACTGATGGGTACTGGCGGGTTTTTAGATGTTCCAGATATGATAACAGATCCACAGATCCAGATGTTCTGACAGATCCAGATGGGCTGTGAGTGACACTGGTGACAGGTCCTCTTTATTGGGGGGGGGGGGCTGTGTAGTGCACTTTTTACTACAATTACACAGTAAATGTACTCACTGATCACTGATCTCTGCTATTCTCCTCACACGATCGGTGTGTGTGAGGAGAACAGCTTAGATCAGTACTATCAGCTTTCCATTGTTATTGTTGTGACCGGCTGTGATTGGACACAGCCGATCACGTGGTAAACAGCCAATTTTATTGGCTGTTTACCCTGATCGGGTATGCGCTGTGTCCGAGGGACACATTACATGCCCGATCGCTGCGGTGCGCGCTCTCGGGAGCGCGCAGCAGCCTGTCATCCTAACCGCCGGCTCCTGCAATGTTATTGTGACCGGCTGTGATTGGACACAGCCGATCACGTGGTAAACAGCCAATTTTATTGGCTGTTTACCCTGATCGGGTATGCGCTGTGTCCGAGGGACACATTACATGCCCGATCGCTGCGGTGCGCGCTCTCAGGAGCGCGCAGCAGCTTGTTATCCTGGCCGCCGTCATATGACGTCCGGTCAGGATAACTCAACCACATTCCCGCCGTCATTTTGCAATAGGGCGGGCGGGAAGTGGTTAACTAATCTAAAGTTTTCATAAAAAAAAATTATATATATTTATATATATATATATATATATATATACACTGATCAGCCATAACATAATGGCCACTGACAGGTAAAGGGAGTATCTTGTTACAATGGCATCTGGAAAATGGTGGGATATATTGGGCAGCAAGTTAACATATTGTCCATGAAGTTGAAGTGGTGAAAGCAGAAAAAAATGGACATCGCCATTGCGTATGGGGCTGTAAAGCCCATGGTGACCCATATCCATATTGTGTATGGGGCTGTAAAGCCCATGGTGACCCATATCCATATTGTGTATGGGGCTGTAAAGCCCATGATGACCCATATCCATTTTTGTGTATGGGGCTGTAAAGCCCATGGTGACCCATATCCATATTGTGTATGGGGCTGTAAAGCCCATGGTGACCCATATCCATATTGTGTATGGGGTTGTAAAGCCCATGATGACCCATATCCATATTGTGTATGGGGCTGTAAAGCCCATGGTGACCCATATCCATATTGTGTATGGGGCTGTAAAGCCCATGATGACCCATATCCATATTGTGTATGGGGCTGTAAAGCCCATGATGACCCATATCCATATTGTGTATGGGGCTGTAAAGCCCATGGTGACCCATATCCATATTGTGTATGGGGCTGTAAAGCCCATGGTGACCCATATCCACAGCCAAAAGCTTCTACAATGGTCACACGAACATCAGAACTGGACTACGGAGCAATGGAAGAAGGTGGCCTGGTCTGATGAATCACGTTTTCATATACATCATGTGGATTGCCGGGTGCGTCTGCGTCACTTACCTGGGGATGCGGTATAAGAAGGAAAGTCGGCAGAGGCAGTGTGATGCTTCTGGCAATGTACTACTGGGAAACCTTGGATCCTGTCATTCATGTGGATGTTACTTTGGTGTCCATGCCTCAATGGATCTGGGCTGTTTGAGCAAAAGGGGGCCACACTCAATATTAGCAAATATGTAGCAAAGTTTAATATCTTCAGTGTTGTCACGTGAAAAGATATAATAACATATTTACAAAAATGTGAGGGGTGCACTCACTTTTGTGAGATACTGTATGTATACTGAATATACCTTAAAGCCCCACCCAAATCTGTGGTCATGTGACAAGCCAGGTCATAGGTCTCCTTTTTTCTGGTCTGTACTGTGGAAGGGTTTATCTTGTAGTGCTTCCTATTGGCTGTCAGAAGAGTCCATCCGTGGAGTTCTCACAGGGTCCTGAAGACTTCTAGCAGCATGGTGTACAGACTCAGGAGCTCAGTGCAGGTATGGTGGGAACCCCTCATAATGGGCACAGCAGGTGTACAGACCCAGGAACTCAATGAAGGGATGGTGGGAACCCCTCATAATGGGCACATCAGGTGTATAGACCCAGGAATTCATTGAAGCGATGGTCGGAAAACCCTCATAATTGGCAAAGCAGGTGGAAACACCTACAAACTCAATAAAGGGATGATGGGAACCCCTCATAATGGGCACACTAGGTATGCAGATCCAGGATATCATTTCAGGAATGTTGAAAACCTCTCATAGTTGGCGCAGCAGGTATGCAGAACCTGGAACCTAATGCAGAGATGGTGTGAACCCCTCATAGTAGGCACAGCAGATGTGCAGACCCGGAAACTCTATGTGTGGATGCTGAGAACCCCTCATAATAGGCACAGTAGGTGCACAGACCCAGGTTTTCTGTGGGAGGGTTCTCCTTACAGTGGTTCAAACTGGCTGTCAGAAGAAACCATCAATAAGGTGCTTATAGGGTCCTAAAGACTTATAGCAGCATAGTGAGCAGGCGTAAGAAAATGAGCACAGAGATGGTGGGAATCCCTTATAATGGGCAGAGCAGGTGTACAAACCCAGGAACTCAATGCAGGGATGGTAAGGACTACTCAGAAGGGCACAGCAGGTGTGCAGACCCTGTAACTCAAGGCAGGAATGGTGGGGACCCCTCATAATGGGAACAACAGGTGTGCAGAACCAGGATCTCATTGCAGTGATGTTGAGAACCTCTCATAATTGCACAGAAGGTATGCAGAACCTTGAACTTAATGCAGGGATGATGGGAACCCCTCATAGTAGGCACAGCAGGTGTGCAAACCCAGGAACTCAGTGCAGGGATGGTGGGAACCCCTTATAATGGGCAGAGCAGGTGCGCAGACCCAGGATCTCATTACAGGAATGTTGAAAATCTCTCATAATTGGCACAGCAGGTATGCAGAACCTGGAACCTAATGCAGGGATGGTGGGAACCCCTCAAAGTAGGCACAGCAGGTATACAGACCCAGGATTCCTGTGGGAGGGTTCTCCTTGCAGTGCTTCCCATTGACAGAAGAAACCATCAGTGAGGTGCTCATAGGTCCTGAAGACTTTTAGCAGCAGGGTCAGGATATCAGAATGCAAGGGGTGGCAACAAGACCAGTTTGAAGTCTCCACTACCAATAGAAAAATAAGAAGTCATTTGGCATTAGTCTCACGTAGGTAAAAAAATTATTTTGGATTCTTTAAAATGTGTAAATGGATGTGGGTGGGAAAGACTGGGGGAAGTGAGGTTGCCCAAAGCTGGGCTTTAAAGCTGTACTCCTGTTAGGGACCAATTGCCATTAAACTTTACCCCACCCTCTCTAGCTCCAGAGGTCCTGAGGCTTCTTATTTTGCAAAGTGGGTGGGTCTTTCTTCAAGTGGTCACTTCATTGATGAGGGACGTAGACACTTCCCATTGACTGTCTATCAGAGGGGCCCTCACAGGTTCCTGAAAATTCCAACAGTGGCATGATGCCATCACGATAGGTGCAGAAACAAGAATGGTTGTCATTGAGCCCAAAACTGCAGAGGTGGAACATCAGTTTCGTCATGTTAAAAAAAGACACATCTTGACCAAACAAAAGTCCATCTAGCTCTTCTAATAGAGGTTAGAGGCACTAACTAAAAATTGGCCCTAAACCCTGGGACAAACCTCAGAACTCCAAGTTTTGAGGACATTCCATTCCCTTAGAGCTCCCAGACATGGCAGTAGCTCAAAGCAAATCCTTTAGGAATCCGCTATATTGTCCTGATTGGCGGTGAGCGGAGAAAGCTGCATTGAGATTGATTGGTACTTCAGGACCGGGGTGGGCAGAGGAAGCAGCCTCAGTGGTAAGGGGTTGCAAAAAGGGCAGGACCTGCAACCCATGCTTCTAAATTAGGTCAAAATTCATGGGGGAGAGGGGTGAGGTTTGGCCTTTTTTCACTGGGGGCTCAAAGACCTTGCATTGGTACCTGCTACCGCTCTGTGCCAGTGGCGACTGGTGCTCAAAATTTTTTTTGGGGGGGGGGGCGCAAACAGAAAAATGTAATAGGCATTGCTTTGCGGCAAAAAACGCTGTAAAAAATTGCGTGACTTTGAGGTCACAAAAGTTTGAAAGGGGCCTTCAGTAATTAAGGCATAGCATGCCCCCTTTCAATGCACAGAGACCAGCGTGCCCCCTTTCAATGCACAGGGACCAGCGTGCCCCCTTTCAATGCACAGGGACCAGCGTGCCCCCTTTCAATGCACAGGGACCAGCGTGTTCCCTTTCAATGCACAGGGACCTGCGTGCCCCCTTTCAATGCACAGGGACCTGCGTGCCCCATTTCAATGCACAGGGACCAGCGTGCCCCCTTTCAATGCACAGAGATCAGCATGCCCCCTTTCAATGCAGTGACCAGCGTGCCCCCTTTCAATGCACAGAGATCAGCATGTCCCCTTTCAATACAGAGATCACCGTGCCCCCACTCAATGTAGAGATGCCAGTGTGCCCCCTTTCAATTCAGAGATACCAGCATGCCCCCTTCAATGCAGAGATCATCGTGCCCCCTTTCAATGCAGAGATGCCATTGTGCCCCCTTTCAATGCAGAGATGCCAGTGTGCCCCCTTCCAATGCAGAGTGAACAGCATGCCAAGCCCCCCCCCCAGACCAGTGCACTTACCTCAGGCAGCGGCGGCTTCTCTTCAGTCCCCCGGCGTCTCCTCCAGTCCTCCCGCCTCCTCCTCGGCCAATAGCATGGGGTTTGCCTTTTGGCCAATCAGGAAGCGCGTATCGGATCCGCTTCCTGATTGGCCAGGAGGAGGATCCATGTGACAATAGCCAATTTTCATTCGCTATTGTCACACAATGGGTGGGCTCGGGGCGCACTGCTCTGCGCCCCGGGTCCACCCTTTGCTGAAACCTATTAGAGCCTCTGGCTCTAATCAGGTGACTAAAAAAAAAAAAAAAGCCCCTTTGAACTCCATGCGTCCGGCGCCCCGCATGTAGATTAGGGAGCCGGACGCATGTATAGGGGGGTGGCGCCCCCAACGCACCGGCCGCCACTGCTCTGTGCTGTACATCCACCTCTCGGCTGACAATCGCCAAATTGTGAGAGAGAGCACAGTCTACACCTCCTCCCGCATCTTTCCTCTCTTTGCCGCTTCCAGCGCTGAACTGACAGAAGTAGTGATGCCATTGTCACTACTCCTGTCAGCCCTATAGTAGAAGGAATTTGTGCCCCATCCCTAAATTATATGCTGCAACCAGAGCAGCTTTCCCTTCTGCCCACCCCTTTTCTTGGCCGTGTATCACATACAAGGTCCTGACTTGGATGCAAAAGGTGCATGAGCACGCCAGAACAGGTCTCTATTTCCTGCCACCGCTTTCCTGCCCCACTTAGCATAATGCCGTTGGAACTCCTTACCTCTTTACTTCCAAGTCAGTATTCTGTATTTTTGATATTTTAGTCTTTATTTGTATAAAGTCCTTATCCTATTCTACAAATAAACATTTCATGCTTCACTGTGTGCAGAGCATGAAAGGCATTCTGATGAGAAAGCCAAGCACTAGCTCTCTCCCGGAGGGAAGGGGGTGTATCCCTTCTCTGAGTCATTTAGCTATACAGGTAAGTGTTTATTTTGGGATCCTGCTATTCAGTGCTGGGAGTGGACAAGGTCATCCAGTGCCCTAGGTAAAGATGCCAAACTGAACCCTCCCCCCTTCCCTTAGGGTTTGGCCAGGGTGCCCACATCCCTGCAATTAACCATTGCGCCCAGGGCAGCCCTCCCTCCTGCCCACCCATTGTCCCGGCCCTGCTGCTATTCATAGCACCACAGTAAACCAGCTGTCCAAAATGTAACCTGGAGTACTATACTTAAACTTGCCATCGGTGGCTGGAAAGAGAAATATTTATAGGCAATACCTCAAATTTCTCTGACTAAAATGGATTTTTTTCTAAAAAATCCTCGATTTTTATTTAACTTAGTCCTGAACATAATACATTCTGAAAAAAAAGAAACATCTGGGTCAGCAGGACAGACCCGAAGTTCTAAATATAAAGTAGCAGTGGCAGGTTCCATGTTCGTGCTTTGACAGGTTCTCTTTATGCCCATTAAACTGCTCCTGTAAGTAGTTGTTCTTGGCCTTGATGTGGCCATCTGTTCCTCAGTAATGTCAGCTTGGATAAGTCCTTTCCATTAATCGGGGCCGCTGGCGCCTGAATGCTGGTTGGCTAACGGCCATATTCCTTATTCCCGTGGAATTGCTGTGCAAGATAACCCAAATACCGCTATTTCTGGACTCTGATGTCTCTACATTATGGGGAGGCTGACTGTGACACTTTCAGGTGTTGAGAGTAATTGTATTCTTCCTGATTAGATTCCACATGTTCTACTGTAGGTGAGGCAAGGTGAGACAAGGAAAGAAACCCTACGATTGGCTGATGTGGGAAGTCTGCAATCTGGTTACTTTTATGTTAATATTACGTAACAATTTTTGTACCTCTTATCGATTAAATGTAAAAAACAAGGACAGGGGTCGGCAACTTCAATCATGTATGCCACAGGTGGCATGCACCACCATTTCTGTCGCCATTGGATGATTGGATTTCCTCTCCCTTATGCAGAGTAATGCAGGAAAGCAGCGGTGGAGCATGGCTTCCGGCTAGCTAGTCCCCATATATCCACCTCTCGTGTTCATCCCAGGTGCTTGTATGATATCACATACAGTGATGGGACTTGGATGCAAGAGGTGGTTTAGATGAGCATGCCATCGCTTCCCCGTCCCCCTCTGCAAATGGGTGTAAATCCCACTCTGCCCTACACACTACTGAACCCTGTACTCTGCCCTACACACTACTGAACCCTGTACTCTGCCCTACACACTACTGAACCCTGTACTCAACCCTACATACTACTGACCCCTGTACTCTGCCCTACATACTGCTGAACCCTGTACTCTACCCTACATACTACTGACCCCTGTACTCTGCCTTACATACTGCTGACCTCTGTACACTGCCCTACATACTACTGAACCCTGTACTCTACCCTACATACTATTGACCCCTGTACTCTACCCTACATACTACTGACCCTGCAGCAGTATGCCTTACATACTGCTGACCTCTGTACACTGCCCTACATACTTCTGACCCCTATACACTACCCTACAATACTTCTGACCCCTGTACACTGCCCTACACACTACTGAACCCTGTACTCTGCCTTACATACTACTGACCCCTGTACTCTGCCTTACATATTGGTGACCCCTGTACTCTGCATTACATACTACTGACCACTGTACTCTACCTTACATAATGTTGACTGCTGTATTTTGCCTTACATAATGCTGACCCCTATACTCTGCCCTACACACTACTAACCCCTGTACTTTGCCTTACATGCTGCTGACCCTTGTCCTCTGCCCTATACACTACTGAACCCTGTACTCTACCCCACATACTACCGACCCCTGTACTTTGCCTTACATACGGCTGACCTCTGTACCCTGAATTACATACTACTGATCCCTATACTCTACCTTACATAATGCTGACCGCTGTACTTTGCTTTACATACTGCTGACCCCTGTCCTCTGCCCTACACACTACTGAACCCTGCACTCTGCCTTACATACTGCTGACCCCTGTGCTCTACCCTACATACTACTGACCCCTGTACTCTGACCTACACACTACTGAACCCTGTACCCCACCCTTCATACTGCTGACCCCTGAACCCTGTACTCCACACTACTGAACCCTGTACTCCACCCTACATACTACTGACCCCTGTACTTTGCCTTACATACTGCTGCCCCCTGTCCTACACACCATTGAACCCTGTACTCTGCCTTAAATACTGCTGACCCCTGTACTCTGCCCTACATACTACTGACCTCTGTACTCTACCCTACGTATTACTGACCCCTGTACTCTACCCTACGTATTACTGACCTCTGTACTCTACCCTAGGTATTACTGACCCCTGTACTCTACCCTACATATTACTGACCTCTGTACTCTACCCTACATACTACTGACCCCTGTACTTTGCCTTACATACTGCTGCCCCCTGCCCTACACACTATTGAACCCTGTACTCTGCCTTAAATACTACTGACCCCTGTACTCTGCCCTACATACTACTGACCTCTGTACTCTACCCTACATACTACTGGCCCCTTTACCCTACCTTACATACTACTAACCCTTTTACTTTGCCCTACGTACTACTGACCCCTGTATTCTACCCTACATAATACTGACCCCCTAAACTCTGCCCTACATACTACTGACCCCATGTACTCTGCTCTACAAACTACTAACCCCTGTACTTTGCCCTACATAATAATGAATCCCGTGCTCTACATACTACTGATCCCTGTACTCTGCTCTACAAACTACTTATCCCTGTATTCTACCCTACATGCGACTGACCATTGTCCTCTGGCTTACATACTACTGACCTCTTTAATCTGCTCTACATACCGCTGACCCCTATACTCTGCCCTACATACCACTGACTCTTATACTCTGCCCTACATATTACTGATCCCTGTACTCTTCTCTACTAACCCTTGTACTCTGCTCTACATAATAATGAATCCTGTGCTGTTGCCTACATACTACTGACCCCTGTCCTCTGCCTTACATACTACTGACCACTGTAATCTGCCTTACATACTACTGACCCCTGTCCTCTGCCTTACATACTGCTGACCTCTGTAATCTGCTACATACTGTACTGTACTACTGACCCTTGTGCTTTGACACCAACCTTGAACCATCTTTATTAAAGATTACAAACTTCACAAACTGACATGTTTGCAGACAGAGCAAAACAACCAGACCTTCATATCAGCGTCCTCTATAGTAAAGCAGACATTGTAGTGCGGAAAACCTCCGCCGGCCTCTATTGTTCAGATTTACTTATGAGTCGCTGTTTTCCCCGTTGATTATTTCTACTTTTATGTAAAAGCTTTTACCCTTTTGTCTCCAGTAAATACTTTTAATCTGGATTGAGCCGCAGACTTGATGCATAATGTACCTAAAAGCCTTTCTGGTACAAAAAAAAAAAAAAGGACGCAAGCAATGCCTCGCATGTAAACTTTGTGAAGAGGAAGTCGGAAAGTTGAAATATTTATGGGGCATGTTTTAATTATGGAGAGAAATGGCTCTCCGCATTCCAAATGAGCTGGAATCGCTTCTCTGTTTCTAAGGTCCTTCTGTCCTCCCACAGGCAAAGGGGAACTCTGCTTCTGATATAGACTTCATAAATTTGTATAATCACAGCACAAGCGTGTATCTTGGGTTATTATTGCAGTGCTTGTCCTATAGCTGAACTCCAGGAAAATGCTAAATACTGTAAATATATTAAATGTCTGTTTTACCTGCCAAAGGATTTGTATTTCTGTCCATCCAGACCTGAGATTTACGCAACTCTGCCATACAGCATAGCCTTGTCTGGCAAGGCATGGGACCTGATTTTCCTCAGCTGCTGTAAGGTACTATTTACACAGATTTTAGTTGGGGCAAGAAGCAGATGATGCGGCACTGTTTTTGAATTTCGCTTACTCGATGGGGCCTGGGCCGGCTACAGGAGTAGCGCCTGCACTTCCTATCAACTGCACTATTTACAGGGCTTGAACCATACTCAGCTAGTGATTGGACAGTGAAAAGAGAAGCAGCAGACTGATAAGCTCATCTCTTTGTCCATCTTCTCTCTCCTACTATCAGCATAGCCCTTGTTGCAGCTCAGCTGATTGGTTTATTATTACTATTATTATTATCAGGGCTTTTTTTCTCTGAGAATAGGTACAGGATCTCTCCCCTGCGGAGTCACCCCTTGTCTCCGCCCCTACCCACCTCTGAGCACTGTCCCTGGGTTCCACCCCCTATCTACCTCCCAGTACCGCCCCTTTTAGAGAATACAGAACCAAGTATCATTTTGTGGCGCTAAATAATTTGTATGGAATTTGTTAATGATAACAAGAAAAGCAGAAAATACTAATATAAAATATATAAAAAATATATTATGAAAATATGAAATAGATCCCCTGCAGCCAGCAAAAATAGACCCCCCTATCAACAATAGATCCCCAACAGCTACAATGTTCTCCACCCCCAGTAACAATGAATCCCACACAACAATAGACCCAACCCCAGTAACAATAGACCCCCCACACAACAATAGACCCCCCACATAGCAACAATGGACCTCCCGCAACAAAATACCACACCCAGCAACAAAAGATCCACCCCAGCAACATTAGACTCCCCAAGTAGCAACAACAGCTATCCCAGCAGCCAGAAACAATAGACCTCAAACTCAACAGTAGATCCCTTACCAGCAGCATAAGACCCCCAGCAACAATAGATCCCCATCAGCAACAATAGACCCTCATACAAAAACAGATCCCCACCAGTGACAATAGATACCCCAGCAGCCAGCATCAATAGACCGTCCAGCACACCCCAGACTCCTCACAATTAAATACATTCAGTTCTGGAGGTGCCGGAACTGCGTTCCCCCACATTCCCGCTGAAAAAAAAGCCCTGATTATTATTATTCAGGATTTATATAGCGCCAGCAGTTTACGCAGTGCTTTACAATATAACAGGGAGACAATACAGTTACAATACAATAAAATACAAGAGGATTAAGAGGGCCCTGCTCAGAAGAGCTTACAATCTAATGGGATGGGGCAGGTGTTAAAAGAGGTTGTAACAGTAGGGAATGAGCTGATGGAAGATTAGTGATAGGCTTCCCCCGAAGAGATGAGTTTTCAGGGATCACCTGAAAGCAGCTAGAATAGGGGATAGCCATACAGGTTGAGGTAGAGCGTTCCAGAGGATGGGAGAGGCCCTGGAGAAATCCTGGAGACAAGCATGAGAGGAGGAGACAAGGGAGCTTGAGAGTAGGAGGTCTTGAGAGGAGCGGAGCGGACGGTTTGGGTGATATTTGGAGACAAGATTGGTGACGTAGCTCGGGGCAGAGTTGTGAATGGCTTTGTATGTTGTGGTTAGTATTTTGAATTTAATTTGCTGGGCAATCGGGAGCCAGTGTAGGGATTGGCAGAGAGGGGAGGCAGACACTGAGCGGTTGGTAAGGTGGACAGGGCTGGCAGCAGCATTCATGATAGACTGAAGAGGGGATAGCCTATGGAGAGGTAGGCCTATGAGAAGGGAGTTGCAATAGTCGAGGCGAGAAATAACAAGGGAGTGAATGAGTAGCTCGGTGGTTTCAGTTGTTAAAAAGGGGCGAATTTTAGAGATGTTGCGGAGGTGAAGTCTACAATGCTGCTTATCCCTCTCGCAGTCCTTTCACCACTACATCGGATCTACAGAGTTGCTTACCCAGCATCAGGGATGACATAAGAGAAAGGACTGAGGAATATGAAGAATACAATGGGCTTTGGGTCCAGCTATGAGTTAGGACTGTGTGCCCCATCCCCCTTCCTCCCATGGCAGTCTGACAACATAACCAAGAAGGAGACAGTCACTTCATGTTAATCATGTCCAACTTTTGAACTAAAGTGGTAATAATGTACATTGTATGTATAGAGTCCCTGCCTTATGATGTAGTGTCCCTAGTGTTTGCAAATACGCTGTAGCTAACCTGAGCTCCTATTGTTGGTTATCTGGGTTCGTTGAGCTTCCCCTAAGCCCTTGACATGAAGACCCCGTTCACACTGGGGCGACGCTACTTGCCGGGGCGACCTCAAAGTTCGCGGTGCGCAGCTCGCACCGCGACCTCGGAGCGGCCGACACGGACTTCATAACATTGAAGTCAATGCAGGTCGCTCCGGGTCGCCCCAAAGAAGCTCCGGACCCTTTTTCTAAGTCAGAGCGACTTGTGTCGCTCCTATTAGAACAGGTCCACAGCTTCTCTATGGCAGGCGACCTACGGCGACCTGTCAGGCGACCAGGTCGCCTAACAGGTCGCCCCAGTGTGAACGGAGTCTGATTGATTCTGCTCGGGTTGTTCTCTAGCAATTAGAGCGAAAAGTTACATTGTATTGGGTTTTAAATATTTATTTTGACTTGGTGAATCACTAATGGGTTTAATCCAGTTATGTGGGCTGGGAAAGAAGACACATTTTGGGTGACCTTCTGGAAGGGTTCTTCCCTTCTAGTCTTTGTCTGTAGAGGATGTCAATGTGATTATGTGAGGTATCCTGGTCACTGCCTCCTGGGCTATTACCAGGAAAGGAGCAAAAGGAGGTAGTTCTAAAAGGTCCATTCTATCCCCTGGAGAAGGTGGATGAGTCTGGCAGACATGTTATAGGACTGCCCTTGCTTCTTAGGCCTCCTGCATGGGAAGGGTAAATCTCCAGAAAGGCTTAGTTCATGTTTCTCAGGTTTTCTTCCTGAAAAAGGAAGTTTAAAATATAACTGATGGCAAAACTTTTTTTTTTTAGTTTTGAATTGAGCGGAGGGGAATTTGAACTCCTATTTTCCCCAGAAAAGTAATTGAGGGGAAACTTTCCAAAGGTCACCCAGCAAATTCCCTTAATTTGCAGGGATTTCCTCTGACTTCCTGTTTGACTGTGGGACAGGAAGTGAAGGTAAATCTCCTCAATGGGACACAGATGGCATAAAATAAAATGACGGGGGTTATAGCCCTCCTTCATATATCAAAAAAAAAAAACTTACTACTACTACTTAGATCACCATTCTCCGTTTGAAGGTCCAGAGCTAGCCTGCAAGAGGGGCTAAAGATACTTGAAGCTGGCTGCCATCTTGCCTACCTATTCTACACTTGCCGGTGGTAGAATTAAAGGGTTTAGCCTGTGTCAGGGCAGGGCTCTTCTCTGTGCTCAGGCTGCTCAGCTGTCGATTATTTGTCAGCGCTCATTGTTTCCTCAGTGGCTCACTTGGTTATTAATATTATTATTATTATAATACAAGTTTTATATAGTGCCAACAGTTTGCGCATCGCTTTACAATATGAGGGAAGACAATACAGTTACAATACAATTCAATACAGGAGGAATTAGAGGGCCCTGCTTGTTAGAGCTTACAATCTAGAAGGGATGGTTAAGTGAAAGAAAAGGCAATAACTGTGAGGGATGAGCTGATGGAGAAAATGGAAGTACAGTTGTTAGGTGTGGGTAGGATAGGCTTCTCTAAAGAGGAGGGTTTTCGGGGATTGTTTAAAAGCTAATAGAGTAGGAAATAAACAGACAGATTGGGGTAAAGAGTTCCATATTCTTGTAGAGGCTCTAGAAAAGTCCTGGAGGCGAGCATAGGAGGAGGCGAGCATGGGAGGAGGTGACGAGGAAGCTAGAGAACAGGAGATTTTTAGAGGAACAAAGAGATCGATTAGGTTGGTATTTGAGACTAGGCTAGTGATGTAGCTGGGGGCTTAATTGTGGATGGCTTTGTAAGTTTTTGTTAGTATTTTGAATTTCATTTTTTGCGTGAGCAGAAGCCAGTGGAGGGATTGACAGAGAGGAGTAGTGGACACTGAGTGATTGGTAAGGTGGATGTGTCTGGCAGCAGCATTCATGATAGATTGAAGGGGGGATAGCCTATATAGAGGTAAGCCAGTGAGAAGGGAATTGCAGTAGTCGAGGTGGGAGATGACCAGGAAGTGAACTAGGAGCTTTGTTGTATCATTGGCTAGAAAAGGGCATATAAGATAGGTTAGATAGGGGTCATCATTATCTGTTTGTCAGTTCTGCCTACAACCAGCCCCTTCTGGCTATTTATGTTGCCTTGTTCATTCCTTTCCTGCCTTTGCCTGGTCAACATATTTTGAGTTTCTTTGCTGTGTTCCTGTGAAAGACTTTGCCTGGCTGACGTCCCTTCTGGTTCCTGATCCTGTTCCTCTGCCTCTGACTACGCTGATTTCTGGTTTCCTGATCACTGGCTCGTATGGCTTCCCGTTTTGGCTTCCGACCCCTGACCTATATTTTGACTATGTTTACTGTTCTGTACCATTTTTTTACCATTACATTAAAGTTGTCATTTTACAGCATTTTTGTCTCCATCTTATTCATGGTTCCTGACATTAGACAAAGGCCATGAATTCAGAAGATGCAGGCAATCCACCTAGTGGTAATATTTTTTTTCAGATTGGATGAGCAGGACCACCGCATGGATCAGTTTGCCATAGCATTACAGATGCTCCTGATTTGTACTGCTCATCTGGATCCTCCCACTGTGGCTGTTCCGGTACAAACAGTGTTGCAGGCCGTCCCTGCTGCTGCTCCAGTCTCTGTGCAGGCACCTGTCTCGAATATTACCTCTGTACCATACTGGGAGGTGCTTCCTAAGTCTTGCCGTGGGGTGGGACTAGGTGCGTCCCCCGCAGCTGTCCAACAACATAGCTAGGAAGGAGACGGGTGCTAGTCCTGGCTCTGAGCCATTTCCTGAGGCAAGTAGTGGTAGGAGGAATGCAGAGGGAGAGGGGGCATGCCAGCCTACAGTGCCATTGCATTCCTTTTGCTGCTGCTTGTTTCGAGAATGTACTTGTAGCCATAACAAGCGGTTGTTATGAAGGGGCCGTGTCCTTCCCAGCTATGAGGTCAGAGTATGTACCCCTTCTTCCCCCTGCAGACATCCGAAACATAGCTAGGAAGGAGACAGCCGCTTGTCTCAGTTCCAAGCACTTTATCTAGACAAGTGGTGGCAAAAGGAATGCAGAAGCACAATAGGCTGACATGCCCCCACTCCTTCTGCATTCCTCTTACCGCTGCTTGTCTCGGAAAAATGCTTGGAACTGAGAAAAGTTCCAGTTACAAAACCGCAATATCATTCCCAAATATAGGGTCAGACTGAGCCCCCCCTTCACAGCAGTCTGACAACATAGCTAGATAGAAAACAGCTACTTCATAACGGCTGCTTGTCTTGGCATAAAGCACTTTTCTGAGACAAGTGATGGCAAAAGGAATGCAGAGGCATGGTAGACTGACATGTTCCCTCTCCCTCTGCATTTCTCTTACTACCCTTTGTCTCGGGAAAGTGCCCAGAGTGGAGACAAGTGGCTGTTTTTAAACTGCTATCTCCTTCTCAGATATGAGGTTTGACTGGGCGCCTCTCTTCCTGGTCTTTTGACAACACAGCTAGGAAGGAGACGGCTGCTTCAAAACAGCTGCTTGTTTTGGCCGTGAGCACTTTCCTGTATCAAGAGGAATGCAGCAGAGACATGGTAGGCTGACACACACCATCACCCCCCCCCCCCCTTTTCCTGCAGCCATCCGACAACATAGCTAGGAAGGAGTCAATCTCTTCATAACAGGTGCTTGGCATACAGCACTTTTCTGAGATGAGTGGTGGCAAAAGGAATGCAGAGGCATGGTAGACTGACATGTTCCCTCTCCCTCTGCATTTCTCTTACTACCCCTTGTCTCGGGAAAGTGCCCAGAGCGGAGACAAGTGGCTGTTTTGAAACCCCTATCTCCTTCTCAGATATGAGGTTGGACTTGACACCCCTCTTCCTGGTCGTTTGACAACACAGCTAGGAAGGAAACGGCTGCTTCAAAACAGCCACTTGTTTTGGCCATGAGCACTTTCCCATAGCAAGAGGAATGCAGAGACATAGTAGGCTGACACGCACATCACCTTCTACATTCCTGGGTATATACTAAGTGCCCAACCTCTCCCCCCCCCTCCCCCTCTTCCTGCAGCCACCCGACAACATAGCTAGGAAGGAGTCAATCTCTTCATAACAGGTGCTTATTTTAGCTCTGAGCATGTTCCCGAGACAAGTAGCAGCAAGAGGAATGCAGAGGCATGGTAGGCTGACACAACTTATTTCCTTCTTCATTTCTCCTGCCGCCGATTGTCTCAGAAAAGTGCTTGGAGCCTAGATAAGTGACTGGTATGAAGTGGCCATCGACTTCCTAGATATTAGGTTGCACTAGGTGCCCAACCGCTAAACTGCCCCTTCCCATGGCCATCCGGCAACATAGCCGCTTCATAACACCTGCTTGTCTCTGCACCAAGCACTTTCCTGAGAGAAGTGGTGGCAAGAAGAATGCAAAAGCACAGTAGGCTGACACGCCCCCTCTCCCTCTGCATTCCTCTTGCCGCCGCTTATCTCCAGAAAGTGCTCAAAGCCAAAACAAGTGGCTGTATCCTAACTACCTATTTTGTTGGATGGCTAAAGGGGGGGGGGGGGGGTCACCCAGTCTAGTAGTAACTAGTTACTAGTAACATGGGACAAAGTACTACATGACAGAACAGAAAAAAAAAAAAAGACTAATAGTTCTTCTTTATTGTTGGTCCTTTGAAAAAGAATATTTTCATAAAAGAAAAAAAGGTTATTTTGTATTTCTTTTTACATTTATTGTCACGATACCTGAAGTGCTCTTGAAAAAGTTCCCTACCGCTGTTATATTTGAAGACGAAGCATCCTTCAAAAAGTTATATGATATAATATTTTTATAAATAATAGAGCACTAGGTGTCTGTAGGGTAAAAACTTTGCCTCCCTTTTTACATACATCTTTTTTAATATGAAAAAGCGCTTGCGTCCTCATTAAACGATAACCGCGTTCATTTGATTTCTCCTTCCCAGCCGCTCGGCAAGTGACATGAAACACTTACAGTATAGTTCTAGATTTTTTTTCTAGGTCAAAATAAAAGGATGAAGTGGAAATGGAAAAAAAAATAAAAAAGTCCAACTGGGAGAGATGTAAGCTTGTAGAAGACTCAGATCTCCCTTTCAGAAGAGAGCCCCGGCCAATACTTATTTTAACATCACTGTAACCCTCTTGGGCGCATCATCTTCTTCCTCATTCACTCCAGCTCCGGTGACACCTGCTCCCATGACTAAGAGAGTTGGTAGGGTTGCCATGGCAGTCAAATTTAGCATCGCCTCTGATTGGCTGAAAGGGGAAGGAGAAAGGAAAATGAAAGGTCCTGCCGTGTCAAGGGTTCACACCCCTGGAGTTTGTTTGCCACCAGTTCCAATCAGCCACCTCTCCAGGATGAATTAAGTGCCTACACAGAGGGGGCCCGGTTCAAAGGGTCGAGCTGTCTGGCAGCTGCGTGTTCCAGGCTGGCTGGAAGACGTGACCCCGGAGTCAATGTCATTAGGTTTATCAGCAAGAAGCCTACAAATAAAAATGTGGAGGAGTCCCGGTCTTTTTTTTTTTTTTAAGAGAAGAGTCATAAATGTAACTGTAATAAAACAATATGTAACAATTGCCATTTTACATTTAAATTTTACATATACAGTGTATACATTTATTAAATTAGTATATACTGTATGTATACATATACAGTATCTCACAAAAGTAAGTACACCCCTCACATTTTTGTAAATATTTTATTCTATCGTTTCATGTGACAACACTGAAGAAATGACACTTTGCTACAATGTAAAGTAGTGAGTGTACAGCTTTAATGTCTAAACCATTAAGGTCTAAACTGCTGGCAACAAAAGTGAGTACACCCCTAAGTGAAAATGTCCAAATTGGGCCCAATTATCCATTTTCCCTCCCTGGTGTCATGTGGCTCGTTAGTGATACAAGGTCTCAGGTGTGAATGGGGAGCAGGTGTGTTAAATTTGCTGTTATCGCTCTCACTCTCTCATACTGGTCACTGGAAGTTCAACATGCAACCTCATGGCAAAGAACTCTGAGGATCTGAAAAAAATAATTGTTGCTCTACATAAAGATGCCCTAGGCCAGTGATGGTGAACCTTGGCACTCCAGATGTTTTGGAACTACATTTCCCATGATGCTCATGCATTCTGCAGTGTATTGGAGCATCATGGGAAATGTAGTTCCAAAACATCTGGGGTGTCAAGGTTCACCATCACTGCCCTAGGCTATAAGAAGATTGCCAAGACCCTGAAACTGAGCTGCAGCACAGTGGCCAAGACCATACAGGGGCTTACCAGGACAGGTTCCACTCAGAACAGGCCTTGCCATGGTCAACCAAAGAAGTTGAGTGTCATATCCAGAGGTTGTCTTTGGGAAATAGACGTATGAGTGCTGCCAGCATTGCTGCAGAGGTAGAAGGGGTGGGGGGTCAGCCTGTCAGTGCTCAGACCATACGCCGCACACTGCATCAAATTGGTCTGCATGGCTGTCGTCCCAGAAGGAAGCCTCTTCTAAAGATGATGCACAAGAAAGCCCACAAACAGTTTGCTGAAGACAAGCAGACTAAGGACATGGATTACTGGAACCATGTCCTGTGGTCTGATGAGACCAAGATAAACTTATTTGGTTCAGATGGTGTCAAGCGTGTGTGGCGGCAACCAGGTGAGGAGTACAAAGACAAGTGTGTCTTGCCTGCAGTCAAGCATGGTGGTGGGAGTGTCATGGTCTGGGGCTTCATGAGTGCTGCCAGCACTGGGGAGCTACAGTTCATTGAGGGAACCATGAATGCCAACATGTACTGTGACATACTAAAACAGAGCATGATCCCCTTCCTTCAGAGACTGGGCTGCAGTATTCCAACATGATAACGACCCCAAACACACCTCCAAGACGACCACTGCCTTGCTATAGAAGCTGAGGGTAAAGGTGATGGACTGGCCAAGCATGTCTCCAGACCTAAACCCTATTGAGCATCTGTGGGGCATCCTTAAGCGGAAGGTGGAAGAGCGCAAGGTCTCTAATATCCACCAGCTTTGTGATGTCGTCATGGAGGAGTGGAAGAGGACTTCAGTGGCAACCTGTGAAGCTCTGGTGAACCCCATGCCCAAGAAGGTTAAGGCAGTGCTGAAAATAATGGGGGCCACCCAACATATTCACTCTTTGGGCCCAATTTGGACATTTTCACTTAGGGGTGTACTCACTTTTGTTGCCAGCTGTTTGGACACTAATGGCTGTGTGTTGAGTTATTTTGAGGGGACAGCAAATGTACACTGTTATACAAGCTGTACACTCACTACTTTACATTGTAGCAAAGTGTCATTTCTTCAGTGTTGTCACATGAAAAGATAGAATAAAATATTTACAAAAATGTGAGGGGTGTACTCACTTCTGTGAGATACTGTATTTACCATATATGTTCTGGTTTTACTTTATACATATATATTTATTTTTTATGTATATTGTATATAGATAGATAGCTAGGTAGATAGACCCTAGATAGGGAGTATCTCTCCCTTTCTTCTTGTTTTTCCCTCTTTTTATCTCCTTCTATCTTTCTTTCCTTTTTTTCTGCATGCCCCCCCCCCCCCCCCCCCTCCAAACACACACTTCCGGATTTCTCGTCTAGGCAAGAATGACCTAGCCCCAAGCTCCCGTGGCCTCCTGGGATACTTCAGGAGGCTTCAGGTCAACCATTGAAAAAGTCCATGTGGCGGAGCACAGGGGGGCCAGCTGTCTCTTTCCGTTTTTTAAAGCTGGCCCATTTATGACACACCACAGTGCATGAGCATCATCTGCGGGCTAGCTGCAAGAACCAGGAAGAGAGAGAGCTGGTTCCTGATGAGGTCCGAGAACAAGATGGTGGTGTGGGATGGGTTGAGAGCCAACGACTCTACATTGGCTGGGTGTGTGAGTATGTTTTTACAGCATAATCCAGCAAACCAGGTTAGAGGGGACTGGAAAAAAACAAAAGAAAATGGGGGAGTGAAATTCTCTTCTTCCTCTCTCTCTTTTTTTCTTTCTCTCACCCCCCCCTTCCCTTACTCCTTCTCTCCCCCTTTCTCCCCTCTTTCTTTTTCTCTCCCTTCTTTTCTCATTGTCTTTTTTGTCTCTCCCATTCTCTATTTCTCTCCCTCTCTCTCTTCTTCTCTTTTTCTTTTTTTTCTCTCTCTCTCTCCATCATTCCCCTTCCCTCCTTCTTGCTCCACCCTTTCTATTCTGTCTTTTTTCTCTCTCTTTCTTTCTTTCTTACCCCCCCTTTCTCTTTCTGTCTCTTTTCTCTCTCACCCCCCCCCCCCATCCATTTTACCCCCCTTTCTTTTTTCCTTTTTCTCTCTTTCTTTCTCACCCCTTTCTCTTTCTGTCTTTTCGCTCTCTCTCTCTCATCCCCTATCCACTCTCACGGCCCCCCTCTTTCTTTTTTTCTTTCTCTCTTTCTTTTTCACCCATCTCTCTGTTTCTGTCTTTCTTTTCTCTATCCCCCCAATTCTCCCTCCACTCTTTCTTTCTTTCTTTCTTTCTTTCTTTCTTTCTTTCTTTCTTTCTTTCTTTCTTTCTTTCTTTCTTTCTTTCTTTCTTTCTTTCTTTCTCTCTTTCTTTCTTTCTTTCTTTCTTTCTTTCTTTCTTTCTTTCTTTCTTTCTTTCTTTCTTTCTTTCTTTCTTTCTTTCTTTCTCTCTTTCTCTCTTTCTCTCTTTCTCTCTTTCGTTCTCTCTTTCGTTCTCTCTTTCGTTCTCTCTTTCTTTCTCTCTTTCTTTCTTTCTTTCTTTCTTTCTTTCTTTCTTTCTTTCTTTCTTCTTTCTTTCTTTCTTTCTTTCTTTCTTTCTTTCTTTCTTTCTTTCTTTCTTTCTTTCTTTCTCTCTTTCTCTCTTTCTCTCTTTCTCTCTTTCTTTCTTTTTTCTCTCTCTTTCTTTCTCTTTTTCTTTTTTCCCTCTCTTTCGTTCTCAAACCCCTTTCTCTCTTTCTTTCTCTCTCTCACATGGGCCTCCACAAGTGGGGGGGGGGGGGAAATGCCCTCCCCCCCCCTGGAATCTCAACCTCCCCTCTAAAGTGGTTGTTAAGCCACTTTATACTATCCTGTCTGGACTGTCTCACCCATCTCTCTGTTTCTCTCTTTCTTTCCTCTATCCCCCCCCCCCAATTCACTTGCCTTCTGTCTTTCTTTCTCTCTCTCACCCTCCCCCCCATGGGCCTCCACAAGTGGGGGGGCAAATGCCCGCCCTGGAATCTCAACTTCCCCTTTAAAGTGATTGTTAAGCCACTTTATACCATCCTGTCTGGTCTGTTTATTAACCCAGTGTGCCCGTTCCCCTGTGTCTGTGTACGTGTTTTAAAAAAATAAGTAATTCTTTACCAGTTTTCAGAGCTCCAATCGCCGCTCACGTGACCTGGCAGCTCTCTCCTCTCCCCATCTGACAGCTTCCTGTAGTGGGTGGGGCCGAGGATTCCCCGCTGAGGTCAGTTGGGAGGGGAGGAGGAGAGGCCAAGAGAAGGAGAGAGGCAGTGGGTCATGTGAGCGGCGATCGGCGCTCTTAGAACTGGTAAAGAACAGCTTATTTTTATAAAACACAGACACAGGGGCACACAGGACTATTTAACAGACTGTAGACAGGATATGAAACTTTAAATGAAACTACAGCAGCAGGAGAGGAGGAAGCCAGCACTGACACAGGAGCAGACAGACAGGGAGGGAGGGGGGAGAGAGGACAGAGGAAGAAAGGAGGGCTGCGGATGACGGAGGCACGTAGACTGACCACGGTGTCAGGGCTCAGCAGCCATGGTATACCGTGGTCAGTTTACAGAGGGGAGGACATAGCCAGGCAGGATCAGCCAGATATTTTAGGTGATACGGTGGGCCAAATTACACAGCACCAGCACTGTACTGTATAACATGCTCTAAGGCAACAGGATCAATTTTTTTTTTTTAGGTTACCAAAAGCTTTAAAAATAAATACTCCCAAGTCACGGCTCGCGCGGTGACTGATGTCGCTTTCATGACATTGTCGAAAAGGGGCGGAGCATGGGTGACCTTAAAATGATGCCCCCCCCCGAAAAAAGTTCTGCGAACGCCAATGCCCCCCCCCCCCCAATCTTTTCTCATCTCTCTCCTCTCACTCTTCTTCTTCTTTTTCTCTCTCTCCCTCTTTCTTTTTCTTTCTGTCTTTCTTTTTTCTCTCTGTCTTTCTTTTCTCTCTTTTACTCTTTCTTTTACCCTCCCCTCCCCAATCCATTATCGCCCCCTTTTCCTTTTTTTCTTCTTTTTCACCCCTCTTTCTGTCTTTCTTTTTTCTCTCTCTCTCACCCACCCCCCACATCCATTCTCACCCCCCTCTCTTTTTTTCCTTTCTTTCTCACCCCCTTTCTGTCATTTCTCTCTCTCTCTCACCCCCTATCCATTCTCACCGCCATTTTTTCTCTCTCTCTCTCTTTCTCACCCCACTCTCTTTCTGTCTTTCTTTTCTTTCTCTCTCTTACCCCCCAACTCCATTCTCACCCCCTCATTCTTTCTTATCCCCTTTCTCTCTTTCTTACTCTCTCTCTCACCCCCCCCCCCCAATCCATTCTCACCTCCCCCTCTCTATCCCCTCTTTATATATATTTTTTCTCTTTCCCCCTCTTTCTTTCTCTCTCAGTCTTTCTTTTCTCTCTCTCACCCCCCTAATCCATTCTCATTCCCCTCTCTCTTACCTATTTCTCTTTTATTCTCTCTCTTTCTTTCTCACCCCCCTTTCTCTTTCTGTCTCTTTTCTCTCTCACCCCCTCTCAACCCCCCCCCCCCCGTCTCACCCACTTCTCTCTGTTTCTGTCTTTCTTTTCTCTATCCCCCCCCCAATTCACTGGCCTTTCTTTCTTTCTTTCTTTCTTTCTTTCTTTCTTTCTTTCTTTCTTTCTTTCTTTCTTTCTTTCTTTCTTTCTTTCTTTCTTTCTTGCTTTCTCTCTCTTTCTCTTCCTCGCTCTCTCTCGGTTTTCCCCCACCCCCCATCTGTCTCTCTTTTTTTCTCCCTCAATCTCTCTCCTCCTGTTTCTCTCCCTCTTTCTATTTCTCATTCTCTCTATCTATTCAGTTTCTATTGTTCATCGCCTAGCATCGCACTGAACAGTTCATGTTTTTCATAGCAAGTCATACTTCCAATCACCATGGTAGCATTACATTGATCAGTCAATACAGCGACAATGTCCTAGCATGACTGATGGATTTGGTAATTTCCGCTCCCTTGCTGCAACTTCCAATAAACACATGGACTGCGTGATATACATTTAAACGGCCACAGAGACTATTTTTTCAACCTCAAAGCAATGAAAAGCTCAAATGAACAATAACTAAATAAAATATACCAATAAGTAACATAACGAGTGTTAGAAAAAGAGGCCTTTGGTGTCTACTAACCAAAAGGAATGATTCAAATCCACCCTTATCCCCAGCCGCACCTCCCCTGGCTCAAGGACATCTCCAGTAATGAACATTTCTGAATTCCCAATAGGCCGGGCCTCCGTTAATACAAGTGACACCATGTCGCCAAATGAGCCCCCTGCTTGTAACCATTTTACCTTTTGGTAGACACCTAAAGACCCTCTAACCTGTCAAGCTGCCATGACAGTTGCTTGATAATCCATTGAGGGAGCGCGGGTGGGCCAAATGAATGAGCAAATTAAATATCATTAAAATCACATTCAGTTGCTATATCAAGTTGTGTGTAGTTAGCACATGCTAGTTCTACGTTTCCATAGCAGATCAACGCATTTCACGAAGTTCTCACACCTTCAGGATCCATGCCCTTGTGTAAACAAACAATGTGCCTCTAAAGGAAATGCGCTGGGATGCCATTTCTTGTAGACCATATGGTAGAGTTCGAGCAAGTGATTTCCAATGCAGGGGATGAGTACAAGCTGTTGGATACCTTGGAGGTTGGGTAGACACATTAGATGTCCCCTAGATTTTGAATTCTGTGGGATACCATTGGGCAGCTGAGACATCATAGATCTAATATCTCCTGGATGTGACTTTACAGTTTTTGGGAACTTGTGGAGACACCTTTTTTTTACCTACCTGTTATGTAGACTCCATCATTAAAAAGTTCTTTAGAGGCATATTGTTTGTTTACACTAGAGCATGGATCCTGAGGAAGCGAGACCTTCACGAAACACATCGATCCACTATGCCAACTTAGAACTAGCACATGCTATATACTTAGAAATGAATATAGAAACTGAATGGGGTTTTAATGATGTTTTAACTGTACAATATAGGTGATGATTTTTTATTAATTTATTGACATACACTGCATTGAAAAAGTATTCATACCCCTTGAAATGTTTCACCATTTGTCATGTTACAACCAAAAACGTAAATGTGTTTTATTGGGATTTTATGTAATAGACCGACACAAATTTGCACATAATTGTGACGTGGAAGGAAAATGATAAATGGTTTTCAAAATGTTTTACAAATAAATATGTGAAAAGTGTGGGTTGCATTTGTATTCAGCCCCCTTTACTCTGATACCCCTAACTAAAATCTGGTGGAAACAATTGCCTTCAGAAGTCACCAAATTGGTAAAGAGAGTCCACCTGTGTGTAATTGTATCTCAGTATAAATACAGCTTGTCTGTGAAGCCCTCAGAGGTTTGTTGGAGAACCTTAGTGAACAAACAGCATCATGAAGGTCAGGGAACACACCAGACAGGTCAGGGATAAAGTTGTGTAGACGTTTAAAGCAGGGTTAGGTTATAAAAAAAATATCTCAAGCTTTGAACATCTCACAGAGTGCTGTTCAATCCATCATCCGAAAATGAAAAGAGTATGGCACAACTGCAAACCTACCAAGACATGGCCATCCACCTAAACTGACAGGCCGGGCAAGGAGAGCATTCATCAGAGAAGCAGCCAAGAGGCCCATGGGAACTCTGGAGGAGCTGCAGAGATCCACAGCTCAGGTGGGAGAATCTGTCCACAGGAAAACTATTAGTGGTGCACTCCACAAATCTGGCTCTTATGGAAGAGTGGCAAGAAGAAAGCCATTGTTGAAAGAAAGCCATAAGAAGTCCCATTTGCAGTTTGTGAGAAGCCATGTGGGGGACACAGCAAACATGTGGAAGAAGGTGCTCTGCTCAGATGAGACCAAAATTGAACTTTTTGTCCTAAAAGCAAAACGCTATGTGTGGCGGAAAACTAACACTGCACATCACCCTAAAGACAACATCTCCACCGTGAAACATGGTGGTGGCAGCATAATGTTGTGGGGAAGATTTTCTTCAGCAGGGACAGGGAAGCTGGTCAGAGTTGATGGGAAGATGGATGGAGCCGAATACAGGGCAATCTTAGAAGAAAACCTGTTTGAGTCTGCAAAAGACTTGAGACTGGGGCGGAGGTTCACCTTCCAGCAGGACAACAACCCTAAACATACGGCCAGAGCTACAATGGAATGGTTTAGATCAAAGCATATTCATGTGTTAGAATGGCCCAGTCAAGGTCCAGACCTAAATCCAATTGAGAATCTGTGGCAAGACTTGAAAATTGCTGTTCACAGACGCTCTCCATCCAATCTGACAGAGCTTGAGATATTTTGCAAAGAAGAATGGGCAGAAATGTTCCTCTCTATATTTGCAAAGCTGGTAGAGACATCCAAAAACGACTTGCAGCTTTAATTGTAGGGAAAGGCGGTTCTACAAAGTATTGACTCAGGGGGGTGAATACAAATGCACACCATACTTTTCACATATTTGTAAAACATTTTGAAAACCATTTATCATTTTCCTTCCACTTTACAATTATGTTCCACTTTGTTTCGGTCTATCACATAAGATCCCAATAAAATACATTTACGATTTTGGTTGTAACATGACAAAATGTGGAAAACTTCAAGGGGTATGAATACTTTTTCAAGGGGCTGTATGTCCTCCTTGTGGAACATTTAATCTCCCTAATCTACCCCCACAGCTTCCAATATCTGTGAGGTTGGCGATAGGATATTTTATGCTTTTAAGATTAGGGGATGCTCCCATAAGAGGTAAAACAGGGTGGTTCCATGCATAATAATGGGAGTTTGCTGCAATATTCACCCTCCATGGATATGCCATGGAGCCACCCCCTGGGGCAGTGTCAGCATGCCAGCCTGAGCTCAGAGTTAATAGTGCATAACACTGGGCACTGGGTGTTATGTAAGCACCATTCAGTGCAGGAATATGGACCGTCCGCCACCGCCATCAGAAGGAATAGTGATGTCATCGAACTGGTCACATGACCATTGAAAAAAAAAAAAAAAGAGTGCATATATTTAAAAATAAAAGTGCAGGGGGGATCTTGAGGATTGAAGAAGCAATACCTGGGAGGTTGACGAGAAACTAGAATTTTGACAGAGATGGTTTTTACTATGAAATGTAAACACGCTAATGACATTTTTTAAGTAAATCCTTTCTAATTTTTTTTAGTACATACCTTATCATAGACCAGGGCTTTTCTTCAGCGGGAACTCGGGGGAACGCAGTTCCAGCACCTCCAGCACTGAATGTATTTAATAGCAAGGGGTGTTGGGTGTGCTGGACGGTCTATTGATGCTGGCTGCTGGGGGATCTATTGTCACTGGTGGGGATCTGTTTTTGTATGAGGGTCTATTGTTGCTGGTGGGGATCTATTGTTGCTGGGGGTCTTATGTTGCTGGTAGGGATCTACCGTTGAGCTAGAGGTCTATTGATTCTGGCTGCTGGGGGAGCTGTTGTTGCTACTGGGACGGGGACGGGGGTTGTCTAATGTTGCTGGGGTGGATCTTTTGTTGCTGGATGTGATATTTTGTTGTGGGAGGTCCATTGTTGCTGTGTGTGGGGGTCTATTCTTGTGTGGGGCATCTATTCTTTCTGGGGTTGGGTCTATTCTTGTGTGGGGTCCATTGTTGCTGGGGTGGGATCTATTGTTGCTTCATTGTGGTCTATTGTTGCTGGGGTGAAGAATATTGTAGCTCTGGGGATGTATTGTTCCTGGGGGGGTCTATTGTTGTAGGGGGGGGGTCTGTTGTTGCTGGCTGCAGGGGATCTATTTTACATTTTCATAATATATTTTTTATATATTTTATACTTATTTTCTCTACTTTTCTTGTTATTAAAAAAATTCCATACAAATTATTTGGCACCACAAAATGATACTTGGTTCTATATTCTCTAAAAGGGGCGGTACTGGGAGGTGTTGTGGGGGGTGGAACCCTGGGACAGTGCTCAGAGGTGGGTAGGGGGCAGAGCCAAGGGATGACTCCGGAGAGAAAAGAAGCCCTGTTTTAGACCCAGTGATGTCATCACTGGGTTTCTGTGCTTCTCAATGCAATGCAGGCAGGTCATGGCTCGTTGGAAGGGGTTGGCAGGATGCTTTATATAGCTTTCTGAAAACATCACAGCACCCTGGATCAGTGCTCCTCTCAAGAGCCCCCAGCCCTCATGCAAGTAGTGGGAGAGGTTATGCAAGTATCAAAATGCCTTGATAGGTGGATGTCAGTCTGGAGGGGTGGGCATTTCTTGGCAGGATGTATTTGCAGGGGAGGACTGGGCCAGGGGGCAGGGGGGAAATTGCCCCCTTGGTCGCTCTTATTGCCCCGAAAAAGGCTGCATTGCTTCTGCCACAGACATGCCTAAAGCATTCCTGGTGAAGAGAAGTAAAAAGTCCCTGCCTCTGACCTACTGAGTGCGGGTTGAAGACAAAGACAGAGCGCAGGCCTCCCCAGCATGGATGATGTGAACTGTGCCTGCGCAGAGGCCTGTTCCATGCCCCACTGGAGACTCTCCCCCTGGCCAGCCCCAACCAAGCTGTCCCAGCTCCCCCCAACTGCCCCCTGCTGGCCAGGTCAGTAAACCGGATTCGGCCGGTGAGTAGAGAGTACCTGGAGCGGGGCTTCAGCATGGAATGGGGGTCAGGAGGAGGGCCGAGTGGCTGCACAATGGGCCTCTGGTTTGTACTTGCCCCCTGGGCTCAAAGTTACCAGTCAGCCCATTTACATACAGACAAGCTTAGGCATTAATGCTGGGCCTCCATGATTGAAAGATGTGAAATCCAATGAATGAAAGGACGGGCCAAGGACAGTTAGGCTGCACAGGAATGGTCTAGATCAGGGATGTCAAACTTAAGGTTATTGCGGGCCGTATCAGCATAATGGTTGCCCTTAAAGGGTCAGTTGTATCTGTAGGACTAGATGTCAAGAGCAAGCCCCCCCCACCATCAGAAAACAAGAGTCCCCCACCCCCTCTTACATCACAGTGCAACCCCCCCTCTTACCTTGTGTCACTTCAGGGAAGAAGCTGGGGGTGGAATTGGGAAGTAGAAATTGCAGGGTCTGGAGGAGGACCAGAGGAGGGCTGGAGTCTGCCGAGGGGGGGGCAGAGATAAGGCTCTCCATGGCTGCACGGAGAAGCACTGTATCTGGCAGAGAAGTTCTGTCCTCTCTGCTGAGGCAAGGTGGAAGCAGAGATGGGGGGGGGGGGGGGGTGTGCCGCAGCCGCAGCCGCAAGAGAGGTACGAGGGCCACATGAAATGTTTTGGAGGGCATGTGGTCTAGATCAGTGTTTCTCAACTCCAGTCCTCAGGGCACACTAACAGGCCAGGTTTGCAAGAAAACTGAAATACATCACAGGTGATATAATTTGCTGCTCAGTGATTGCAGTATTCTAGTCTGCATCTCCCCAAGGTAATACTTAAACTCTGGCCTGTTAGTGGGCCCTGAGGACCGGAGTTGAGAAACGCTGGTCTAGATGATGATGGACATCCTCCAGCCGCAAACCGAGACGGGCTCTATCTGACTTACTGCAGCTTCTAATGCACAATATGAAGGGAAGACCGGAGGTTCAGATTTGCATCCTATTTGCTCACCTTTGTGTTAAATGTTCACTTTCATGGCAATCTGACACCAAATAATTCTGATTTCCCAAAACAACTATAAAGTAATTAGTTTCTTGCAAAATCTATTTCGTTATTTTCATCTGAAAATGAACCTTGGGATGTCAGAAAGACGCAACTCAACCAAAGACAATTTACTTTTTTTTTTTTTAATTTTAACACAATAATGGGCTTCAGCTGTGCTAAGACAATTACAGAGGATTCTGATTATCAGGACCAATCATCATTTACGCATGATTGATTAAGTTTGAGCTTACCAATAGCACATTGAAGAATTGGCTGCTGAGATGGGACTTTGCAGTTCTATATATATGTTTTTATGTGTTTTACCCTTTCTGGTGCTCTTCATTCTGCTCTCTGTAATACCCTCCACCCTGTATATACTGCCCCCTGTCATACCCTCTACACTCCTCTCCTGTACATACTGCCCCCTATCATACCCTCCCCATTCCTCTCCTGTACATACTGCCCCCTGTCATACCCTCCATACTCCTCTCCTGTACATACTGCCCCCTATCATACCCTCCCCATTCCTCTCCTGTACATACTGCCCCCTGTCATACCCTCTACATTCCTCTCCTGTACATACTGCCCACTGTCATACCCTCCATACTCCTCTCCTGTACATACTGCCCACTGTCATACCCTCCACACTCATCTCCTGTACATACTGCCCCCTGTCATACCCTCTACATTCCTCTCCTGTACATACTGCCCCCTATCATACCCTCCCCATTCCTCTCCTGTACATACTGCCCCCTGTTATACCCTCTACATTCCTCTCCTGTACATACTGCTCCCTATCATACCCTCCCCATTCCTCTCCTGTACATACTGCCCACTGTCATACCCTCCATACTCCTCTCCTGTACATACTGCCCACTGTCATACCCTCCATACTCCTCTCCTGTACATACTGCCCACTGTCATACCCTCCACACTCCTCTCCTGTACATACTGCCCCCTGTCATACCCTCTACATTCCTCTCCTGTACATACTGCTCCCTATCATACCCTCCCCATTCCTCTCCTGTACATACTGCCCACTGTCATACCCTCCATACTCCTCTCCTGTACATACTGCCCACTGTCATACCCTCCACACTCCTCTCCTGTACATACTGCCCCCTATCATACCCTCCCCATTCCTCTCCTGTACATACTGCCCACTGTCATACCCTCCATACTCCTCTCCTGTACATACTGCCCACTGTCATACCCTCCACACTCCTCTCCTGTACATACTGCCCCCTATTATACCCTCCCCATTCCTCTCCTGTACATACTGCCCACTGTCATACCCTCCATACTCCTCTCCTGTACATACTGCCCACTGTCATACCCTCTACACTCATCTCCTGTACATACTGCCCCCTGTCATACCCTCTCCATTCCTCTCCTGTACATACTGCCCACTGTCATACCCTCCATACTCCTCTCCTGTACATACTGCCCCCTGTCATACCCTCTACACTCCTCTCCTGTACATACTGCCCACTGTCATACCCTCCACACTCCTCTCCTGTACATACTGCCCACTGTCATACCCTCTACACTCCTCTCCTATACATGCTGCCCACTGTCATACCCTCTACACTCATCTCCTGTACATACTGCCCACTGTTATACCCTCCACCCTCTTCTCCTGTACATACTGCCCACTGTCATACCCTCCACACTCCTCTTCTGTACATACTGCCCTTTTTCATACCCACCACACTCCTCTCCTGTACATACTGCCCACTGTCATACCCTCCACACTCCTCTCTTGTTCACACTGCCCACTGTCATACCCTCCACACTTCTCTCCTGTACATACCTCCCACTGTTATAACCTCTACGCTCTTCTCCTGTACATACTGCTCACTGTCATACCCTCCACACTCCTCTCCTGTACATACTGCCCCCTATCATACCCTCCCCATTCCTCTCCTGTACATACTGCCCTCTGTCATACCCTCCACACTCCTCTCTTGTTCACACTGCCCACTGTCATACCCTCCACACTTCTCTCCTGTACATACCTCCCACTGTTATAACCTCTACGCTCTTCTCCTGTACATACTGCTCACTGTCATACCCTCCACACTCCTCTCCTGTACATACTGCCCCCTATCATACCCTCCCCATTCCTCTCCTGTACATACTGCCCACTGTCATACCCTCCACACTCCTCTCCTGTACATACTGCCCACTGTCATACCCTCCACACTCCTCTCTTCTACATACTGCCCCCTATCATACCCTCCCCATTCCTCTCCTGTACATACTGCCCACTGTCATACCCTTCACACTCCTCTCCTGTACATACTGCCCACTGTCATACCCTCCACACTCCTCTCCTGTACATACTGCCCCCTATCATACCCTCCCCATTCCTCTCCTGTACATACTGCCCACTGTCATACCCTCCATACTCCTCTCCTGTACATACTGCCCACTGTCATACCCTCTACACTCATCTCCTGTACATACTGCCCCCTGTCATACCCTCTACACTCCTCTCCTGTACATACTGCCCACTGTCATACCCTCCATACTCCTCTCCTGTACATACTGCCCACTGTCATACCCTCCACACTCCTCTCCTGTACATACTGCCCACTGTCATACCCTCCACACTCCTCTCCTGTACATACTGCCCACTGTCATACCCTCTACACTCCTCTCCTATACATGCTGCCCACTGTCATACCCTCTACACTCATCTCCTGTACATACTGCCCACTGTTATACCCTCCACCCTCTTCTCTTGTACATACTGCCCACTGTCATACCCTCCACACTCCTCTTCTGTACATACTGCCCTTTTTCATACCCACCACACTCCTCTCCTGTACATACTGCCCACTGTCATACCCTCCACACTCCTCTCTTGTTCACACTGCCCACTGTCATACCCTCCACACTTCTCTCCTGTACATACCTCCCACTGTTATAACCTCTACGCTCTTCTCCTGTACATACTGCTCACTGTCATACCCTCCACACTCCTCTCCTGTACATACTGCCCCCTATCATACCCTCCCCATTCCTCTCCTGTACATACTGCCCTCTGTCATACCCTCCCCATTCCTCTCCTGTACATACTGCCCACTGTCATACCCTCCACACTCCTCTCCTGTACATACTGCCCACTGTCATACCCTCCACACTCCTCTCTTCTACATACTGCCCCCTATCATACCCTCCCCATTCCTCTCCTGTACATACTGCCCACTGTCATACCCTTCACACTCCTCTCCTGTACATACTGCCCACTGTCATACCCTCCACACTCCTCTCCTGTACATACTGCCCCCTATCATACCCTCCCCATTCCTCTCCTGTACATACTGCCCACTGTCATACCCTCCATACTCCTCTCCTGTACATACTGCCCACTGTCATACCCTCTACACTCATCTCCTGTACATACTGCCCCCTGTCATACCCTCTACACTCCTCTCCTGTACATACTGCCCACTGTCATACCCTCCATACTCCTCTCCTGTACATACTGCCCACTGTCATACCCTCCACACTCCTCTCCTGTACATACTGCCCCCTATCATACCCTCCCCATTCCTCTCCTGTACATACTGCCCACTGTCATACCCTCCATACTCCTCTCCTGTACATACTGCCCACTGTCATACCCTCTACACTCATCTCCTGTACATACTGCCCCCTGTCATACCCTCTACACTCCTCTCCTGTACATACTGCCCACTGTCATACCCTCCACACTCCTCTCCTGTACATACTGCCCACTGTCATACCCTCCACCCTCCTCTCCTGTACATACTGCCCACTGTCATACCCTCCACCCTCCTCTCCTGTACATGCTGCCCACTGTCATACCCTCTACACTCCTCTCCTGTACATACTGCCCACTGTCATACCCTCTACACTCCTCTCCTGTACATACTGCCCACTGTCATACCCTCCACACTCCTCTCCTGTACATACTGCCCACTGTCATACCCTCCACACTCCTCTCCTGTACATACTGCCCACTGTCATACCCTCCACCCTCCTCTCCTGTACATGCTGCCCACTGTCATACCCTCTACACTCCTCTCCTGTACATACTGCCCACTGTCATACCCTCTACACTCCTCTCCTGTACATGCTGCCCACTGTCATACCCTCTACACTCATCTCCTGTACATACTGCCCCCTGTCATACCCTCTACACTCCTCTGCTGTACATACTGCCCCCTGTCCTACCCTCCCCATTCCTCTCCTGTACATACTGCCCACTTTCATACCCTCGACACTCCTCTCCTGTACATAGCACCCCCTGTCATACCCTCTACACTCCTCTCCTGTACATACTGCCCACTCTCATACCCTCCACACTCCTCTCCTGTACATACTGCCCACTGTTATACCCTCCACCCTCTTCTCCTGTACATACTGCCCACTGTCATACCCTCCACACTCCTCTCCTGTACATACTGCCCTTTTTCATACCCACCACACTCCTCTCCTGTACATACTGCCCACTGTCATACCCTCCACACTCCTCTCTTGTTCACACTGCCCACTGTCATACCCTCCACACTTCTCTCCTGTACATACCTCCCACTGTTATAACCTCTACGCTCTTCTCCTGTACATACTGCTCACTGTCATACCCTCCACACTCCTCTCCTGTACATACTGCCCCCTATCATACCCTCCCCATTCCTCTCCTGTACATACTGCCCACTGTCATACCCTCCCCATTCCTCTCCTGTACATACTGCCCACTGTCATACCCTCCACACTCCTCTCCTGTACATACTGCCCACTGTCATACCCTCCACACTCCTCTCCTGTACATACTGCCCCCTATCATACCCTCCCCATTCCTCTCCTGTACATACTGCCCACTGTCATACCCTTCACACTCCTCTCCTGTACATACTGCCCACTGTCATACCCTCCACACTCCTCTCCTGTACATACTGCCCCCTATCATACCCTCCCCATTCCTCTCCTGTACATACTGCCCACTGTCATACCCTCCATACTCCTCTCCTGTACATACTGCCCACTGTCATACCCTCTACACTCATCTCCTGTACATACTGCCCCCTGTCATACCCTCTACACTCCTCTCCTGTACATACTGCCCACTGTCATACCCTCCATACTCCTCTCCTGTACATACTGCCCACTGTCATACCCTCCACACTCCTCTCCTGTACATACTGCCCCCTATCATACCCTCCCCATTCCTCTCCTGTACATACTGCCCACTGTCATACCCTCTACATTCCTCTCCTGTACATACTGCCCCCTGTCATACCCTCTACACTCCTCTCCTGTACATACTGCCCACTGTCATACCCTCCACACTCCTCTCCTGTACATACTGCCCACTGTCATACCCTCCACCCTCCTCTCCTGTACATACTGCCCACTGTCATACCCTCCACCCTCCTCTCCTGTACATGCTGCCCACTGTCATACCCTCTACACTCCTCTCCTGTACATACTGCCCACTGTCATACCCTCTACACTCCTCTCCTGTACATACTGCCCACTGTCATACCCTCCACCCTCCTCTCCTGTACATACTGCCCACTGTCATACCCTCCACCCTCCTCTCCTGTACATGCTGCCCACTGTCATACCCTCTACACTCCTCTCCTGTACATACTGCCCACTGTCATACCCTCTACACTCCTCTCCTGTACATACTGCCCACTGTCATACCCTCCACCCTCCTCTCCTGTACATACTGCCCACTGTCATACCCTCCACCCTCCTCTCCTGTACATGCTGCCCACTGTCATACCCTCTACACTCCTCTCCTGTACATACTGCCCACTGTCATACCCTCTACACTCCTCTCCTGTACATACTGCTCACTGTCATACCCCCACACTCCTCTCCTGTACATACTGCCCACTGTCATACCATCTACACTCCTCTCCTGTACACACTGCTCCCTATCATACCCTCCCCATTCCTCTCCTGTACATACTGCCCACTGTCATACCCTCCATACTCCTCTCCTGTACATACTGCCCACTGTCATATCCTCCACACTTCTCTCCTGTACATACTGCCCACTGTCATACCCCCACTCTCCTCTCCTGTACATACTGCCCTCTGTCATACCCTCCACACTCCTCTCCTCTACACACTCCCCACTGTCTTACCCTCCACACTCCTCTCCAGTACATATTGCCCATTGTCATACCCTCATGTACATAATATATTATTTAGACAGAAATCGGTTGCAAACGAGCTTCAGAAGATCAACATGTCTGAGATTGGACAAAGAATGAAATAAAAATGTGATAGCAAGGATTTAATTCTGGACACAAACTACATGCCATTCATTAGGGGCTTACATCCACTTTAATGTGATCACTTACATCCCTCGTAATGGCTTTTCTCACCATTACTTTTCCTTTATACTTATCTATGACAATGCGCTGAAAGTTTTTTTTTTTTTTTTTCTGCAATGGAACACTTTCAGTAGTTTATTAATATATTTATGTAAGAGGAGGAGAGAGGATGAGGAAAGGGGGATTTAATACTAGCTATGGGGTTGTCCCTCCATATGTGCCCTACCCTGGAGCTCTAGTAGTAAAAGGAGCCTAAAGCCCGGAGAAGTAAAATCTGACCCTGGGGTACAAAAATATGCCGTGAATATTACCAGTATAGATATTGTGTGATGATAAGTCATCAGCGAGATTTGGTTATAGGCACAAAAAGCTGGGATAATGCTCAGAAGAAATAAAAAAATTAAAAAAAGTGTATCTGATAATAAGATTCTGTAGCAAATTTGTGATTTTGTACATGGCGGCGTTCTGCAGACGATGGCGCTGAATACAAAGCTGATATCTTGTCTTGTGACCACAATACCACCTAGTGGGCAACCAGTGCTATAGCATGTTTTAGATAGAAAACTGGATTATGTGTGTCATCTGCCAATGTGGTCTAGGGCAGTATTTCTCAAACCTATCAAGACCAGGGCCTGGCAAATTATTCCAAAACCTTTCTTGCCAGAACAGTATAAAAATAAAAAATAAAATAGTATGTGAATACAAAATATGTATTGAAAGGCTGAACAGCTCTGGATGGGGCTAGGTGTCACTACGGGAGAAAGGGGGTTCTGGAGTGGGTTAGGGCAGTGGTCCTCAACCCTGGCCTACAGGGCCCGCTACCAGGCCAGATTTTCAAGATAACTGAAATACATCCCAGGTGATATCATTTGCTGCTCAGTGATTGCAGTACTCTAGTCTGCATCTCCCCAAGGTAATACCTAAAATCTGGCCTGTTAGTGGGCCCTGTAGGCCAGGGTTGAGGACCACTGGGTTAGGGGACTCTGCAGAAGACTTTTTTTCTTTATAGGGCATAGGTGCTCAACCGGTGGCTCTCCAGCTGTTGAAGATTTACAAGTCCCATGACCCAGTGCAAGACTGGCAGTTACAAGCATGACTCCCAAAGACAAAGGCATGATGGAACTTGTAGTTCCCCAACAGCTGGAGGGTCACAGGGTGATCACCCATGCTTTAGACCAGGGGTCTTCAAACTATGGCCCTCCAGTTGTTCAGGAACTGCAATTCCCATCATGCCTGGTCATCTCTGTGAATGTCAGAGTTTTACAATGCCTCATAGGACGTGTAGTTCCATAACAGCTAAAGGGCCGTAGTTTGAGGATCCCTGCTTTAGGGGATGAGGTTTCTGGAGGATGCTGGAGGTAGCTGTGGAGAATGGGGTCTCTCCAGAAGCCTGGGGGCTTAGCAGGGGCACCATGGGACACTTTTGGTGGTTGGGGGCACTATTGGGGCTAGAGGCTCTGCAGCAAGTTTTGGGGGCACTGTGGGAAGCTGGTCAATACTGTGGGAGGTTGGGGGGGATGTGGGTGCCAAGGGCTCTCACGGAGCCTTGGGGCAATGTACGAGGTTAGGGGTACTGTGAGCCACTGTAAGTGGTTGGGTGTAAGTGGTTGGGTGCACTCTGGGGGGGGGGGGGGCTGAAGGCCCTGCAGCAAGCTAGCTGGCACTGTGGGGGAATGGCCAATACTGTGGGATGTTGAGCGTGACTACTGTAGATGCTTAGGCCTCTCAGGAGACCTGAGGGCACTGTGGGAGGTTAATGGGTACTGCAGGTCACTACGACAATTTGGAGGGAACTATGGGGGGTGGGGTGGGTGTACTGGAGAATCTGCAGCAAGCTAAGGGGCACTGTGGGAGTTGAGTAGTACTGTGGGAAGTTGAGGGGGGGGGGCACTGTAGAGGCTTAGGGCTCTCAGTGGGCCTGGGGACACTGTCAAAAGGATGAGGGGTATTGCGAGCCACTATGAGGGGTTGGGGAACACTATGGGGGGAGGGGGGGCTGAAGACTCAGCAGCAACCTAAGGGGCACTATGGGGGGTTGAGTAGTACTGTGGGATGATGAGGGGAGGGCACTTTAGAGGCTTAGGGCACTCAGGGGGCCTGTGGACACTGTTCGAGGTTGAGGGGTACTGCGAGCCACTATGAGGGGTTGGGGGGGCACTATGGAGGGCGTGAAGACTCAGCAGCAACCTAAGGGGCACTATGGGGGGTTGAGTAGTACTGTGGGATGATGAGGGGAGGGCACTGTATAGGCTTAGGGCTCTCAGGGGGCCTGAGGACACTGTTCGAGGTTGAGGAGTACTGCGAGCCACTATGAGGGGTTGGGGGGCTCTATGGGGGTCGTGAAGACTCAGCAGCAACCTAAGGGGCACTAATGGGGGCTGGGTAGTACTGTGGGAAGTTGAGGGGAGTTCACTGTAGAGGCTTAGGGCTTTCCAGAGACCAGGGAGCAATGTGGGAGGTTAATGGATACTGCAAGCCACTATGAGAAGTTGGGGGGAACTTTGGGGGGGGGGGCATAGAGGATCTGCAGTAAGCTAAGGGAGGTTGGGGGGGAATTATGGGGGCTTAGTGCTCTCAGGGGACCTGGGAGCACTGTGGGAGGTTAAGAGGTATGAGGTTAAGTGGGCCACTGTGGGAAGTTAGGAGATCTTGTTGGAGTCCCAGGAGGAGGGAGGCACGGCCCAGTGGTTGAGAACCTGCATTGTTGATATTGAAGTAGAACATTTTACACTTTTTATAGTTCCAATTGCATTTAAAAAATTAAAAATTTTTTTTTTGTAGTATTGGCACCATGCTAAAGATCACATAGCCTTATTAGAGTATTGGTAGAAAAAAGTTAGCCAGCACTTACTCGCCACCTAGTGGCAATAATACAGAATTTTTTCCTGACTGAGGTTTTTTTTGGAAAGAATACAGCATTTTTTCCACTAGATGGCGCTAACCATCTTAGGAAATAAACATATTGAGCAAATTAAGTGAAGATTTGTTGTGCCTGTACCAAATGATTAACGCATTGGCACAGCAATTTTTTTTTACATTAGACCAAGAGTCTATAATTTTTTTTTCTCATAGGTGTATTTTCAATAATAGAGACAGAAGATCAACCAAAATTCCAGAAAAAAAACACATGATACAAATGTTATAAATTGAGTTGCAGTTCAGTGAATAAAATAAGTATTTGATCCCCAAGCAAAACATGACTTAGTAGTTGGTGGAGAAACCCTTGTTGGCAAGCACAGAGGTAAGACATTTCTTGTAGTTGGTTACCAGGTTTGCACACATCTCAGGAGGGATTTTGGTCCATTCTTCTTTACAGATCTCGAAATCCTTAACTACTTCAATACGGAGCACTTCCACCCCCTTCCTGCCCAGGCCAATTTTCAGTTTCAGCGCTGTCACACTTTGAATGACAATTGCGCAGTCATGCTACACTGCACCCATATGAAATTTTTATCATTTATTTCACACAAATAGATCTTTTTTTTGGTGGTATTTAATCACCGCTGGGTTTTTTATTTCTTACAAAAAAACAAAAACTGTTGCACTGGCTGTGATACACCTATAGTTGGCCCTGAAGAAGCATGCAGTGAAACGCGTCGGCCAGTAATTAAGACAATATTTTAATCAATTGCTAGAAATATATAGGTGTTCATAGTGATATTTCCAGTAATATCACTCAAGTCTGACATGTATTTTTATTAGTTGCCCTTTTTGGGCATGTATTGTGATTTTTTACAAGTTTAAATAAAGCCAATATTTTTGTATATAATATCTGTCTCATGTTTGTGCCAATAAAATCCACCATAGCAGGACTATGTCATGCAAACTTTGTTAGTTTAAATAAATATATATATATATATATATATATATATTGTACATATAAGGCTGCATTCACACGTCAGCTTATAATCGCGGGCAGAACCGCCGCGGTTCCGCCCGCGATTCGGAGATTTATTGCAAATCGCGGGACGCCTAGCTTTGCCCGTTGATTTGCAATAGCCCCCCAAACGCCGAGCGATGTTGCCGCGATTTACGCCCGCCGAATCGCGGCAACATCGCGCAAACAAAATCGCGGGACGCAATACGCTCCAAAGAAGCTCTTGTACTTTTTTGGAGCGTATTGCGTCCCGCGATTTTGTTTGCGCGATGTTGCCGCGATTCGGCGGGCGTAAATCGCGGCAACATCGCTCGGCGTTTGGGGGCTATTGCAAATCAACGGGCAACGCTAGGCGTCCCGCGATTTGCAATAAATCTCCGAATCGCGGGCGGAACCGCGGCGGTTCTGCCCGCGATTATAAGCTGACGTGTGAATGCAGCCTAATGACCAGAGCAATACAGTGTTGAGAGTAGTGTAACACTGTACTACTCTGGGGAGGTGATCAGGATTTATTTTTTTCCCATATTATGATTGCTTATAACTGTGAATTTCACAATTATAAGCAACCAATATTTCTTCTGAATGAAAAATACTCATTCAGTGTTTACTACTGTGAAGAGCTGTGATTGGCCACAGCTAATCACATGGTATAGATGGGCTGTGATTGGCCCTGTTTGTACCATGTGATGACTGTGAACAATCACAGAGCTCATCACAATAGTACACAATGAAAGGCATGAATCAAAGCCTCTCGGTGTGTACAACTGTCATGTGATCTGCTATGATTGGCCACAGCAATCACATTGTACTGGCAGTGGGCCAGTACAAGGATAAGGCTCAGACAGGGATACGGCTAGCAGAGAAGGGTTCAGGATAAGGCTCAAACAGGGACAATGCTAGCAGAGAAGGGTTCAGGATAAGGTTTCAGGAACAAGATCAGACAGGGATTCGGCTAGCAGACAAGGGTTCAGGATAAGGCTCAAACAGGGACAAGGCTAGCAGAAAAGGGTTCAGGATAAAGTTTTGGGAACAAGCTCAAACAGGGACAAGGCTAGAAGAGAAGGGTTCAGGATAAGGTTTCAGGAACAAGCTCAAACCAGGGACAAGGCTAGAAGAGAAGGGTTCAGGATAAGGCTCAAACAGGGACAAGGCTAGAAGAGAAGGGTTCAGGATAAGGCTCAAACAGGGACAAGGCTAGAAGAGAAGGGTTCAGGATAAGGCTCAAACAGGGACAAGGCTAGAAGAGAAGGGTTCAGGATAAGGCTCAAACAGGGACAAGGCTAGCAAAGAAGGGTTCAGGATAAGGTTTCAGGAACAAGCTCAAACAGGGACAAGGCTAGCAAAGAAGGGTTCAGGATAAGGTTTCAGGAACAAGCTCAAACAGGGACAAGGCTAGCAAAGATTGCTGAAGCCCTGAACCTTAGTGAAGGGCGGGCTTATATTCCCACAGCAGTTCTCCTCAGGTGCAGCCTAATTAAAGGTACAGTCCAGCTGCAGGGAGACACCTGCTGGTGGGCCCTGGAACTGCGCCCTTCAGTTACCGGAACAGCAGAGCCACCAGCAGGTGACCGACGTAATAACACCGATACTGACACTGAGCAGTGACAGGCTGACCCCCCCCCCCACCCCTTCAACCTCTGCAGCAATGCTGGCAGCACTCATACGTCTATTTCCCAAAGACAACCTCTGGATATGACGCTGAGCCGTGCACTCATCTTCTTTGGTGGACCATAGCGAGGCCTGTTCTGAGTGGAACATGTCCTGTTAAACTGCTGTATGGTCTTGGCCACTGTGCTGCAGCTCAGTTTCAGGGTCTTGGCAGTCTTCTTATAGCCTAGACCAGTGATGGCGAACCTTGGCACCCCAGATGTTTTGGAACTACATTTCCCATGATGCTCTTGCACTCTGCAGTGTAGTGGAGCATCATGGGAAATGTAGTTCCAAAACATCTGGGGTGCCAAGGTTCGCCATTGGCACCCCAGATGTTCTTTATGTAGAGCAACAATTCTTTTTTTCCAATCCTCAGAGAGTTCTTTGCCATGAGGTGCCATGTTGAACTTCCAGTGACCAGTATGAGAGAGTGAGAGCGATAACACCAAATTAAACACACCTGCTCCCCATTCACACCTGAGACCTTGTAACACTAACGAGTCACATGACACCGGGGAGGGAAAATGGCTAAAGGGCCCAATTTGGATATTTTCACCTAGGGGTGTACTCACTTTTGTTGCCAGCAGGTTAGACATTAATGGCTGTGTGTTGAGTTATTTTGAGGGGACAGTAAATTTACACTGTTATACAAGCTGTACACTCACTACTTTACATTGTAGCAAAGTGTCATTTCTTCAGTGTTGTCACATGAAAAGATATAATAAATAATTTACAAAAATGTGAGGGGTGTACTGACTTTTGGGAGATACTGTATGTTACTTTATTATTGGTGGCAATGACGAAGTTGCTGAATAAACTGACACATGGCAGAAATGTATAATCTGGTCTCTGCTACATAGGGGGTGTACAGGTATGGGTGGGGGGGGTGTACAGGTATGGGGGGGGGTGTACAGGTGGGGGTTGATTGGTGGGGGGGTGTACAGGTGGGGGTTGATTGGTGGGGGGGGGTGTTGTACAGGTGGGGGGGTGTAAAGGTGGGGGGAGAGCTGAAGCAGTTAACAAAATGAAATTCTTTCAGAAATAAGATGACGGTAGAAGCTGCAGCAGAACAATGATGCAGATATAGAACACGCGTGTAAAGGAAAATTGAGGGCAGTGAATTATCCGGGCTTGGCAAGTTGGTTCTCAGCGGCAGTCTGCTGCGGTTGCCGTGGAAACGCCCGTAGCGGTACTTTATATGCATATAGCACACATTGTGTAGGCACAGACTGTCACAGTCATTGAGCTCCCATGTATGGATGGTGCAGGGTGATCTTTAGAGGGGAAATCGATGGAAGGAGAGAGAACTGTGCTGTCAGAAGAAAAGGACTTTTGCAATTGTGGAATCTATAGTATATTCAGTACAGACTGGTAAAGCTAAAGAGGTTGGTATAAAATAATAATAATAATAAAGTTATTATTTCTGAATAGTTCTAAAAAAAAAAAAAAATAATACAGTTGTATATTTCTTGAAAAAAAAAAATGAATACAGTTGTATCTTTCTAAAAAAAAAAAAAAAAAATAATACAGTTGTAAATTTCTGAAAAAAAGAAACTAATTAAATAATAATACAGCTGTATATTTCTTTAAAAAAATAAAATAAAAAATGAATACAGTTGTATATTTTTTTTAAAAAAATGAATACAGTTGTATCTTTCTTAAAAAAAAAAAAAATTAATATAGTTGTATATTTTTTTAAAAAAAATAAATAAATAAAAAATGAATACAGTTGTATCTTTCTTAAAAAAAAAATACAGCTGTATCTTTCTTAAAAATAAAAAATGTATACGGTTGTATATTTCTTAAAAAAATAAAATAAATAATAATAATACAGTTTTATATTTCTTAAAAAAATCAAATAAATAAATAAAAAATTAATACAGTTGTATCTTTCTTTAAAAAAAAAAAATGAATAAAGTTGTATATTTCTTAAAAAAATAAATAAATACAGTTGTATATTTCTTAAAAAAAAAAAAATAATAATGATACAGTTGTATATTTCTTTAAAAAAATGAATACAGTTGTATATTTCTTAATAATAATAATAATAATACAGTTGTATATTTCTTTAAAAAAAAAAGAAACAAATTAATTAATAATAATACAGCTGTATATTTCTTTAAAATAAAATGAATACAGTTGTATATTTCTTTAAAAAAAGGAATACAGTTGTATCTTTCTTAAACAAAAAAATGAATACAGTTGTATATTTCTTAAAAATAATAATAATACAGTTGTATATTTCTTAAAAAAAATGAATACAGTTGTATATTTCTTAAAAAAAAAAATGAATACAGTTGTATATTTCTAAAAAAATAAAATAAATAAAAAATGAATACAGTTGTATATTTCTTTAAAAAAAAAATGAATGCATTTGTATATTTATTTTAAAATCATAAAAAATGAATACAATGTTTATTTTTTTTAAAAAAAGAAAAAAAATGTATCAATAATACAGTTGTATATTTCTTAAAATGAATAATAATAATAATAATATTAATAATACAGTTGTATATTTCTTTAAAAAAAAATAATGAATTAAGTTGTATTCATCTTAAAAAAATAGTAATAAAACAGTTGTATATTTCTTAAAAAAAAAAAAAAAATGATAATACAGTTAAATATTTCTTAAAAAAAAAATAATTAATACAGTTGTATATTTCTTAGAAACAATTGTATATTTCTTAGAAAAAATAAAAAATAAAATACAGTTGTATATTTATTTAAAAAAAATAAAAATAAAAATGATACAGTTGTATATTTTTGCACCTACAGCTAGCATGAGTACCTACTGAATATAGTCTTGATACCAGCTTCATGTAACCACCTACATGGTAGCACACAGCCTGGGAGAGGGAATGGCAGCACTATGAGCCAATGAGGAGTGAGCAGCATTGATGACAAATCAGTGTTTTGTTGCTCCTTTAGGTCCCATTCACACCTCAGCATTTTGTAGCTTGAAGCTCCAAAATGCTAGAAGAGAAAAAAAATCAATTATTCTCTATGGAGTTGGTTCACATCCCCACTCCAAGTCACCTGAAGCTCAAAAAAGTTTTGGAGCTTTTTTCGTAGCTCAAATTGGGCAGATTTGTGTGTTTTTGTCCCATTTTTCTTTCCATGGAAATATATAGAAATGTGCCATTTGCACGTGTTTATGCTCATTGGCGTGTTTAAACCGCTCAAATAGAACCAAGTAATAATATATGAATAAGTAAACGTAAAATAAATGTAAAAATCATCATAAATAAATAATAAATATATAAATAAAATAAACTAATAATATTTAATAATACATAAATAAATGATAATTAACCCCTAACCTTATTAAAATATATTAAATTATTATTAGGATTTTTATTATTATTATTATTAATAATAATTAAAAATAATAATATTTTAAAAAATAATAAATAAACTTTTTGAGCCATCAAGGAGTGAGCAGCGTTAATGACTAGTAATCATAGTAATCAGTGTTTTGTTGCTTCTTTAGATCCCATTCACACCTCAGCGTTTTGTAGCTTGAAGCTCCAAAACACTGGAGGAGAAAAAAATAGTTTTTTTCCTAATGGAGTTGGTTCAAATCCCCACTCCAAATCACCTGAAACTCTAAAAAGTTCTAGAGCTTTTTTCGTAGCTCAAATTGGGGAGATTTGCGAGTTTTTGTCGCATTTTTATTTCCATAGAAATTAATGGAAATGTGCCATTTGCGCGTTTTGTCACGCGTTTTTGCACGATTTTCTGCTCCTTAAAAAAAATAAATAGTAATATATGAATAAATAAATGTTAAATAACTGCGCAAATAACTTGAAATGTATCATAAATAAATATTAAATAAAAAAGTTAATATGTATTAATAAATAAATAATAATTAAGCCCTAACCTTAAAAAAAATATTATTAATAATAATAATATTACCAATAATAATAAAATTATAATACATAAACACCCAAACCCAAACAAAAAAAAAATGTATCATTATTATTATTAACAATAATAATAACAATAACAATAATAATTTATTTGTTTTGTGTTAGTTTCAGGGTGTTTAGGTATTTATTTCCTTTTTGTAAGGGTTTGGGGTTAATTATTTATGATTACATACTGTTCATTTATTGTATTTTTTTTATTTATTTATTATTATTTTTTGTGTATTTATTTTACATTTATTTATTCATTTATTATTATTATTATTATTATTATTTTTAGTAGTAGTAACACCCTAACCCTATAAAAAAAAAAAAAAAAAAGAAATAAAATCTTAAAAGCCTAGCAACAAATGTTGCAACAGATGATAATTTTCTCTATTGCTCTATTGGCTAATAAAAAAAAATGCCAAAGTTTAAAAATGCTGTATAAAAAAGGGCAAATTGCGCATAAAAGCGCACCAAGGTTGCATGAAAAAAAACACCAGAAAAACGCTCACAGACTCTATGCTCAGGTGTGAATGCAGCTCTATGGTCCAATCAGCACGTTTTAGGCAGGGAGTTGGTGTTTTTTAAAGTTTAGCTATAAGAAAAATAGATATCACAGCAGTTTTTTCGTTTTCTGACTGGCCCCTATATTACCTGCTGAGCCTGCTGGTGGATCTGTTTTTATTCTACCTCCTGTAATAGGGTGACAACTCTGTTCATTCTGCAGTGAAACCGCACAGCAACGTTGTCACCCTGATGAAAAGAGGAGCAGCTTTTCTGTAGTGTACAGCGGTCTCGAAACTGCAATCCAGATGTGGCCCTTTTCTTGCCTTTATCCGGCACTTGGGGCACTATTTCATCCAATGACACCAACAATGAGGCATAATTCCTGTTGCTGGCACCAACAATGTTGCACTATTTTTCACACTGACACCCTCAAAAGGGCACAATTCCTCCTACTGATACCAACAATGGTGCTCTATTCCTTCAATTGACACCAATGATGGGACATAATTCCTTGCATTGATACCAACAATAGGCCACTATTCCTCCCGCTGACTCCCACGAAAGGGTGAAATTCCTCCCACTGGCACCAATAATGGGGCTGAATTCCTTCCATTGACACCAATGATGGGCAGAATTCCTTTCTATTGACAACAGTGATGGGGCACTATTCCTCCCACTGACACCAATGATGGGGCACTTTTTCTTCCATCGAATCCATTGATGGGGCACAATTCCTACCAACAATAGGCCACTATTCCTCCCACTGACACCAACGAAAGGGCAACATTCCTCCCACTGACCCCAGCAAAAGGGCAAAATTCCTCCTAATGATACCAACAGTGGTGCACTATTCCTTCCATTGACACCAATGATGGGGCATAATTCCTTCCATTGATACCAACAATAGACCACTATTCCTCCTGTTGACACCAACGAAAGGGCAAAATTCATCCCACTGAAACCAACAAAAGGGCAAAATTCATCCCACTGAAACCAACAAAAGGGCAAAATTCATCCCACTGAAACCAACGAAAAAAAGGGCAAAATTCATCCCACTGAAACCAACAAAAGGGCAAAATTCATCCCACTGAATCCAACGAAAATGGGCAAAAATGTATCCCACTGAAACCAACGAAAATGGGCAAAATTCATCCCACTGAAACCAACAAAAGGGCAAAATTCATCCCACTGAAACCAATGAAAGGGCAAAATTGCTCCAACTAGCACCAATGATGGGGCAGAATTCCTTCCATTGACACCAATGATGGGACACTATTTCTCCCACTGATACCAATGATGGGGCACTATTCCTCCCACTGATACCAATGGTGGGGCACTATTCCTCCCACTGACACCAATGATGGGGCACAAATAATTCCAATGATGGGGCACTATTCCTTCCACTGATACCAATGATGGGGCACTATTCCTTCCACTGACACCAATGATGGGGCACAAATAATTCCATTGATACCAATGATGGGGCACTATTCCTCCCAATGATACCAATGATGGGGCACTATTCCTTCCACTGACACCAATGATGGGGCACAAATAATTCCATTGATACCAATGATGGGGCACTATTCCTCCCAATGATACCAATGATGGGGCACTATTCCTCCCACTGATACCAACGATGGGACACTATTTCTCCCAGTGACAGCAATGATGGGGCACTATTCCTCCCACCGACACCAATGATGGGGCACAATTCCTTCCATTGAAACCATTGATGGGGCACTATTCCTCCCACTGATACCAATGATAGGGCACTATTCCTTCCACTGACACCAATGATGGGCCACAAATAATTCCATTGATACCAATGATGGGGCACTATTCCTCCCACTGATACCAATGATAGGGCACTATTCCTTCCACTGACACCAATGATGGGCCACAAATAATTCCATTGATACCAATGATGGGACACTATTCCTCCCAGTGACACCAATGATGGGGCACTATTCCTCCCACCGACACCAATAATGGGGCACAATTCCTTCCATTGAAACCATTGATGGGGCACAATTCCTACCAACAATAGGACATTATTCCTCCCACTGACACCATAGAAAGGGCAAAATTCCTCCCACTGACACCAGCGAGAGGGCAAAATTCCTCCTACTGATACCAACAATGGTGCACTATTCTTCTTACTGGCATCGATGACAGGGGCACAATATCTCCCACTGTCACCATAGATAGAGCATTTTCTACTCACATCGGCCCTAGTCTGGCCCCCTAAAGTTTGAAGGACAGTAAACTGTCCGTTTGTTTAGAAGGTTTGGAGACCCCTGGTCTAGCAGAATTTAACTTTGGGCAACGCTGACACCACTCCCTGAAATATCAGTGCAGCAATGTCCGTGTTATCAGCTCAGTTCAGGAAGTTTGAAGCTCCCTTGATTTCTGGAAGGTTGCTGTACTTGCAGCCTTTTTAAAGAGATTGGCCACGTGGAGGTGTGCATGGACTGTACTACCACTAAGCATGGGGGGGGGGGGGGGGGTATTCCCATAACTGTTACATCAAATGTGTTCATCTGGATCTCATCTGTAATTCTAGTCTTAAACTTCAAGGTCTACAGAGCTTCATGCTTTAATAACATATGACCCACATCTCCAACCCTGTCCGTGTCATAGAGGGAAGCATTTAGCATATATCTTCTCCATGCTTCCTCAAAAGTGTTTAGATACTTTGGGGCCTGATGTGTCAAGTGCTCTGTAAAGTCCTTTCAGTGCTGGTGTTCTGCAGAAAGCTCCAACTTGCCGAGATCTCCGACGTCACTTCCAGTGAGTGTACACCAGGAATAATTGGAGATTTCGACCACTTGGTGTTTTCACAGAACACTGGCAGCCTATACACTCTGGTCGATGCTATAATTACTGCAGATTGTTAGTCCACCTGCTAGTAACCAAAAACATGGCGGCGACAGCTAGCGGGAGGATTAAAAATCTCCACGAATTATAGCATCTACCGAAATGTAAAGGCTGCCAGAGTTGTGTGAAAATGGTCGAAATCTCCAATTATTCCTGGTGTACAATTACCGGAAGTGAGGTCGTTGGAGATCTCGGCAATTTGGAGTTTTCAGCACAACACGGGCCATGGGAGATAACATTGTGCTCTTCATTGTGCCACCACCAATCCAAAACTGATCAGCTGTGATTGGAGCTATGAATTTTTAATGTGTAAATACAGTAGTGTTTTCACACATAAATATTTTCCAGCATCTGCGTAAAAATGCAACAACTGCTTGGTCTATGCCCCTGATGCCGTTGGATCTGACGAAACGTGTAGGGCGGAGCTAACGCATGTGACGTCACCAGACATCAATCTTTACCAGGAAGTGTTTGGATCGATTCCTGGGAATGCCTTTTTTGTACTGAGCGCTTGTATATCTCAAGTTTGCGACTTGTTTTTTTTGTCTTTGGCTTTTATAAAAGTTTTGAACAGTTTTATTCTATGTGAGTTTCCTCTATTCCCATGTTATAGTGAATCATCTGTGCACTTGGGGATGGCATTATAGTCTAATTTATACTAGAGATTGAGAGATACCACAAGATCTCTGCCAAGTGGCTTCTATATAGCCTCTTTATGGATGAAATCGTGACCTACATGCCTATTTGACTCTGTAATAGGGTGTAAAGTTTCCGGTAAGAGTCTTCTTAATTTGAGGTGATGGTGCACTTGGTGAACACAACCAGTTGATTATGCAGTATTTTCATCAGCACAGTGGTGGATCACTTTTAGGCAATCGATATTGATATACACTATATTAGCCAAAGTATTGGGACGCCTGCCTTTAGACGCACATGAATGGCCAGTCTTAGTCCGTACGGTTCAATATTGAGATGGCCGACCCTTTGTGCTATAACAGCTTCTACTCTTCTGGGAAGGCTGTCCACAAGGTTTAGGAGTGTGTTTATGGGAATGTTTGAACGTTCTTCCAGAAGCGCATTTGTGACGTCAGGCGCTGATGTTGGAAGACAAGGCCTGGCCCGCAGTCTCTGCTCTAATTCATCCCAAACATTTTCTGTCTGGTTGAGGTCAGGACTCTGTGCAGGCAAGCCCAATTCCTCCACTCCAAACTCGCTCATCGATGTCTTTATGGATCTTGCTCTGTGCACTGGTCCAAATCAATTGGTGGAGAGGGGGTTATGGTGTGGTGTTGTTTTTCAGGGGTTGGGCTTGGCCCCTTAGTTACACCGGTGTGCCGTCATGTTGGAACAGGAAGGGGCCATCCCCAAACTGTTCCCACAAAGTTGGGAGCATGAAATTGTCCAAAATGTCTTGGTATGCTGACACCTTAAGAGTTCCTTTCTCTGTAACTAAGAGGCCAAGCCCAACCCCTGAAAAACAACCCCACACCATAATCCCCCCTCCACCAAATGATTTGGACCAGTACTCAAAGCAAGGTCCATAAAGAAATGGATGCGGGTGGAGGAACTTGTTTGGCCTGCACAGAGTCCTGACCTCAACCTGATAGAACACCTTTGGGATGAATTTGAGAAGAGACTGTGAGCCAGATCATTTGGTGGAGGGGGGGTTATGGTGTGGGGTTGTCTTTCAGGGGTTGGGCTTGGCCCCTTAGTTCCAGCGAAGGGAACTCTTAAGGTGTCAGCATTCCACAACATTTTGGACAATTTCATGCTCCAAGCTTTTTGGGAACCGTTTCGGTATGCCCCCTTCCTGTTCCAACATGACTGCACACCAGTGCACCAAGCAAGGTCCATAAAGACATGGATGAGCGAGTTTGGGGTGAAGAAACTTGACTGGCCTGCGCTCAACCCGATAGAACGCCTTTGGGATGAATTTGAGCGGCGACTGCGAGCCAGGTGTTGTCCTACATCAGTGCCTGACCTCACAAATGCTCTTCTGGAAGAATAGTCAAACTTTCCCATAGACACACTCCTAAACCTTGTGGACAGCCTCCCTTGAAGATGTTATAGCTGCAAAGGGTGATCCAACTCACTATTGAACCCTACAGACCAAGACTGGGATGCCATTAAAGTTAATGTGCGTGAAAAGGCGTCCCAATACTTTTCGTAATATAGTGTATATAATAATCATAAAAAAAATTTTTTTTTTCCTTTATATTATCACTTTATTGTTATTGTATTTTGTCGGTGCACTTTTATGAGAAGCGCGGCAATCTGTTCCTATGTTTAATAAATATTTTGCAGAATCTGCATACAAACTCTTCTGTTTGCTATCGGTATGTATGTATGAATATTTCATGGGGAGGTGACTTCTCAGTAAAGCATAGAGCTTGCTGTGTAAAGGAAATCAACTCATCCTCTACTGAGGAGACATGCCGAATGTTTGATATGAAAAGGCCATATCCTATGAAATGTGTCACTATACCCATAAAATATTGATCAAAACAGCCAGGGATGGAAAGCCGGGTTCAAACACTACACATGATGAGCACAAAGTACCACTCAATCCTTGTGAAAAGGTCTAATAACCGCCATCCTGCCACATGCACCAGACCAGAATAAAAAAAACTGTACAAAAAGACACCATAGGGCAGGGGTCTTCAACCTGGGCTAAGAGGGCTATGCATGCGAGGGGTCTTCAACCTGGGCTAAGAGGGCTATGCATGCGAGGGGTCTTCAACCTGGGCTAAGAGGGCTATGCATGCGAGGGGTCTTCAACCTGGGCTAAGAGGGCTATGCATGCGAGGGGTCTTCAACCTGGGCTAAGAGGGCTATGCATGCGAGGGGTCTTCAACCTGGGCTAAGAGGGCTATGCATGCGAGGGGTCTTCAACCTGGGCTAAGAGGGCTATGCATGCGAGGGGTCTTCAACCTGGGCTAAGAGGGCTATGCATGCGAGGGGTCTTCAACCTGGGCTAAGAGGGCTATGCATGCGAGGGGTCTTCAACCTGGGCTAAGAGGGCTATGCATGCGAGGGGTCTTCAACCTGGGCTAAGAGGGCTATGCATGCGGCCCAAAACAAAGTGTAAACCTGCGGCTATGAATGTTTGTGTCTGGAGGGATTCCAGAGATGCCATGTTTGCACTTGGGGAAGGCATTATAATCTGGTTTATACTAGAGATTGGGAGATACCACAGGACCTCTGCCAAGTGGCTTCTATATAGATCCTTTATGGATGAAATCGTGACCTGCATGCCTACTTGACTTTGTAATAGGGTCTGAAGTTTCCTTGAGGTGATGGTGCACTTGGTGAACACAAGCAGTGGATTATGCAGTATTTTCATCAGCACAGTGGTGGATCACTTTAGGAAATCTAGACTGATATACACTATATTACCCAAAGTATTGGAACACCTGCCTTTACATGCACATGAACTTTAATGGCCAGTCTTAGCCAGTAGGATTCAATATTGAGTTGGCCCACCCTTTGCAGCTATAACAGCTTCAACTCTTCTGGGAAGGCTGTCCACAAGGTTTAGAAATACATCTTTGGGAATGTTTGAACATTCTTCCAGAAGGGCATTTGTGAGGTCAGGCGCTGATGTTGGACAACAAGGCCTGGTTCGCAGTCTCTGCTCACATTAATTCCAAAGGTGTTCTGTCGTGTTGAGGTCAGGACTCAGTCAGGCCAGTCAAGTTCAAAGTTGTCCAAAATGTCTTGGTATGCTGACGCCTTAAGAGTTCCCTTTACTAGAACTAAGGGGCCAAGCCCAGCTCCTGAAAGATAACCCCACACCATAATCCCCCCTCCACCAAATGAATTGGCTTGCAATCTCTGCTCTAATTCATCCCAAAGGTGTTCTGTCGGGTTGAGGTCAGGTCTCTGTGCAGGCCAGCCAAGTTCCTCTGCCCCAAACTCGCTCATCCATGTCTTTATGGACCTTGGTTTGTGCACTGGTCCAAATCATTTGGTAGAGGGGACATTATGGTGTGGGGTTGTTTTTCAGGGGTTGGGCTTGGCCTCTTAGTTCCATTGAAGGGACTTTGGACATTGCTTTGTGCACTGGTGCGCAGTCATGTTGGAGCAGGAAGTGGCCCTCGCAAAACTGTTCCTACAAAGTCGGGAGCATGAAATTGTCCAAAATGTCTTGGTATGCTGACGTCTTAAGAGTTCCCTTCACTGGAACTAAGGGGCCAAGCGCAACCTCTGAAAAATCATAGGCCATATCCTATGAAATGTGTCACTATACCCATAAAATATTGATCAAAACAGCCATCGATGGAAAGCCGGGTTCAAACACTACACATGATGAGCACAAAGTACCACTCAATCCTTGTGAATAGGTCCAATAGCCACCGTCCTGCCACATGCACCAGAGCAGGATAAAGAAATTGTACAAAAGACACCATAGAGCAGGGGTCTTCAACCTGGGCTAAGAGGGCTATGCATGAAAAACAAAGTTGCAAACCTGCAGCTTTGAATGTTTGCATCTGGAGGGATTCCAGAGATGCCATGTTTGGCATAGCACCCATGGTGGTGGACAGCACAGACAAGCAGGGCCTGGGAATGTCTGAAGGGTTGTTGGTGACGCCGTGTTTGCAGTAGCACGGGTGGCACATGCAGGGACTCCCGCTAGCTAGTGCCAGCCAAGTAAGTGGTGCATGACGGAATCTAGGGGTGCTAGGGAGGTCTGCCAGGGATGCCATGTTTGGCATAGCACCCATGGTGGTGGCCAGCACAGACAAGCAGGGCCTGGGAATGTCTGAAGGGTTGTTGGTGACGCCGTGTTTGCAGTAGCACCGGTGGCACATGCAGGGACTCCCGCTAGCTAGTGCCAGCCAAGTAAGTGGTGCATGACGGAATCTAGGGGTGCTAGGGAGGTCTGCCAGGGATGCCATGTTTGGCATAGCACCCATGGTGGTGGCCAGCACAGACAAGCAGGGCCTGGGAATGTCTGAAGGGTTGTTGGTGACGCCGTGTTTGCAGTAGCACCGGTGGCACATGCAGGGACTCCCGCTAGCTAGTGCCAGCCAAGTAAGTGGCGCATGGCCGAATCTAGGGGGTAGCTAGGGAGGTCTGCGCCCCCCTGATTTCAGTTGAACCCTCCGGCCTCTACGCTTGACACTTTGCTTAGCCATCTCCCATCCCTGCACTGTACACACACAGCCTGAACACACAATACATAGTTGAAATCCGATCAACTACACAACTTTTTCAGCTCATCACCCATCCTTAGGCCCTATTCACACTTGGCGATTTTGAATTGCTGCAGTTCTGCCCACCATACCAATTTGCACTGCATCGGGGGCAAAACACAATATGCGTGTTTGGGTGGCATTCATTCTTAACGGTACCACAAACTCGGTGCAATTTTGCTGCGAATATCGTGCCAACAGAATCATGTGGGAATCGTGGCAAAAGGCGTCGCCCAAAAAGCAGCAGGAGCTTCGCACCAAAATAGCACTGCATTTGAGGTGCCATTAGGAATGAATGACACCCAAACAAGCATGGTGCATTTTGCCACGATTGCAGAGTGATTTGGATTTGCAGGCAGAATCGCGGCAAAGTGTGAATGGAGCCAAAGCTTCTTCTTCCAATGTGTCCCAGGGACAGGGTCATCTAACACCCAGCCCCCCCCCACTTAAGATGTATGAACATTATGGGGGAGGTTTCTAGGTGCACACAGCCCTTATAATGATGGTCTGGCGAGAGCTCAGTGAAGTTGTTGCCCCCCTGTCAGTGGATTGGTTTGTTCACGTTAGAGACTGCCTCCCTTGTGTGGGGGACTTCTGTCCAAAGGGATGGGAAGTTCGGGACAGCTACACTGGCCTGGGAGAGCAAGAGAGGGTCTGGGAGGTTGAGGAAGCAGAGGCGGCTATCGGGCCCAGGGGGCTGGAGGAAGTCTGGAAGTCTCTGAGAGAGTGAGCAAACCCTAGAAGGGGAGGGGGCTGGAGAACCCTGTTTGGAGGCCAGCAGTGGGCCCATGCAGCATGGTACTGCAACTAAGGCTGAGTGAACCTTAAGAGCCAGGTGGCTTAGTATTTTTCTTAAGAACCTCTGCTTGGGCAATCTGTTTTGCTGAACTGGAACTGTTTTTCTGTTTCATAAAAGTGGGCTGCCAGGCCCTTAAAAATAGTTCCTGTCTGATGTGAACTCACTTCAAAAGCTTATCTACCACTGAGCTAAACATCCCCATATCACAGAAGGCACAGGAGAACTGAGAATGGAGAAGCAAGGCTGAAGGTGAATATTTAAGTAGATCAGTGGTCTCTAAACTATAGATGTGGCTCTTTGCTTGCCTTTATCTGGCCCTTGGGGCACTATTCCATCCACCTACCCCAAAAATGGACCATAATTCCTGCCACTGACTTCAACTGGACAATCCCTCTGATAATTTTGCCTTGTACCTTGTTTCTGGTGAACCTTGAACTCTTAGCTCCTCCTGTGAACTTCCTGATTTAAGTCATGCCTTTACACTTCCTCTTTCTTTGCCAGGTGTTCATTCTGCTTTTCTCCAGCCAATATCTTTCTCCTGTCACTCCTGGGGCCATCCATATCTGCGCTATCATTCCTTACCGACCTTTGGCTTTCTTCTTGACTACGCTTCTGCTTGATCCCAACCAGCAACCACTTGTTAATGACCTTTGGCTTGTTTCTTGACTACCATTCTGCTTGATCCCAACCTGCAACCACTTATTACCAATCTTTGACTTTTTCCTTGACTACGCTTCTGCTTGATCCCTACCTACACCCATTTGTTAATGGCCTTTGGCTTCCTTGACAATGCTTCTGCTTGATCCTAACCTACAACCACTTGTTACCGACCTTTGGCTTGTTCCTTGACTATGCTTCTGCTCAATCCCAACCTGCAACCACTTGTTACTGACCTTTGGCTTTTTCCTTGACTGCGTTTCTGCTCAATCCCAACCTGTGACCACTCATTACCGACCTTTTGCTTTTTCTTCAGCTACCATTCCACTTCATCCCTATCTGCAACTTCTTGTTACTGACCTTGGGTTTGTTCCTGGACCAGCTTCTGCTTGATCTTAACCTGCAACCACTTGTTACCGACCTTGTTTACTGACTTCACTTCTGCTTGATCCCTACCTTATATATCTGCTACTAGACCCTGGCTTGCCCACCTCCTGGTGGGGTGATCCTAAGGACAGCGGCCTGGTACTAACACGCAGCAAAAACTTTTCCACCGTTAGGAGCTCTGGTGAACACTGGTTAGTGCTTAGACCCCCCCCCCCCCCACCTTGGGTTAGCCTGAGTTATCCACCAGGGTGACCTGCTTGTTGGTCGGTGGGAGTCTCTCTACAGTGATTGCTACTGGTCTCTGAGCCTGACCCCTGACTTTTTTTATTTAGTTGGTGACAGACTGGAGGGTGAGTACATCAGACTGGGGGCTGGCTGACTTTCATGCACCTCTTACAATCCTTCAACCTCATTTTGTGACCCCTGACTGTGACAGTGACATTTTTGATGCCCATTGTACACAAGGCCTTATACCTAACTCGATCTACAATCACATTACCCTATGCAGCGCCTCTTCTGGGAGTGAAGACCAGTGATCCACTCCTGAACTGTGGTCTTGCTGCCACCCCTAATCCTATGTGATCATGCAGCTGGACCTGTGAAGACCCAACTGATAGGAAGTGCCCACATCAACAGAACCATCATCTAAAGAAGGACCTTCCTACTCTAAATTTCAGAGTTAGCACTGGCAAATCTATATGACTACTTGAAAGGGGGTGTATAAATATTTGTGGGGGGGGGGGGGTGTTTAGATCTGGATCAATTTGTCATCCCTAATGAGCCACAAGTTGTCTCCTTATTGCCCCATTAATACAAGGAAAATCTAAACCTCCTCCGTTAGGCAACATGGATGACTCCTCTATTAGGTAACATGGATGATACATGGAACCGGTATAAGCCAACCAGATTTTATTATTTCACTGAACTGGATGACATTTCCACTAAAGTAAAGTTCTAGTTTCTGTATGAGGACTTGTTGTTGCAGACAGCGTACCGAGCTCTTTCCGCCCTTCTTTCCCATTGCGTCTCGTTCTCTCGAGTCATTGTCAGGCGCTCAACATTTCTGTACATGTGGGAGTGTATTTTTGGCCGATGTGCACATATTCGCTTCTCATCCTCCCACTGTTTCTGCTGGCTTTTGTTTCTTAATATATTGCCTTCATTTATCATCCTCCCTGCCAGCTGCGTCTCACCTTTTACAGGTTCTTTTTTGTTGTCTCTTCCAGCTCCTTGCGGCTTTGAGTTATGGCCGATGGTGGTAGCACCCCGCCAGACACTTTGTCATCGATTCCTGAGCGGTTCATAGAGTGCAGCGACTCACCGGCTTTTGTTAGAAAACCGTGTCACCGGCCTTTGTGCGCAGTGGATAATACGTTCTAAGGTCTGCTCTTAAATGTATTGATTCCATTGAAAGAATTTCTCTTTTTCTATAGAGCGGCTTGAGGCATTAGCGGAACTGTGTAAATGTAAAGTGTAGAAGGTTTTTGTCCTGAATTAAAGGAACAAAAGGTGAGGTCAGCAGAGGCACTTGGACTAAAAGAAAAAAAAAAAAGCCCCCTGAGAATTAGTTCTCTAAAAGGTGGATATTTCTTTGCCAATCAAAAAAAAAAAATCAACGTGTTTGGTGACGCTGTAATAGGTACTTCTTCACTGAGAAGAAAATACAAGCTACAAATAAAAAAAATAAAAAAACATTGTATAAAAAAGAGGCTTGATAATAACAGTAGTCACTATGTAAGTAAAGTGGACCGGTCTAGTAGCTACTACTAGAGGAGGGTAAATAAAGGACCAGTCAACCCAAAAGGACAAAAGGAATAGTTTAGATACAGATACAACCTTTTAGGCTGGGTTGTATCTATACAACTTGCCTGAAAGACACCCTTCCATAATTCCGGTTTCTGTCCACCTGGGAGTTTTGGATGTTTTCTTCTACCATAACATGTTCTAGGTCCTGTTGTTATATTATACATATTGTATATGCAATAAACAAAAAATCCAGCAGGGATGGTGGGAACTCCTCATAATGGGTACAGCAGGTTTACAGACCTGGGAACTTAGCTCAGGGATGGTGGAAGCCCTTCATAATGGGAACAGCAAGTGTACAGACCCAGGAACCTAGCACAGGGATGGCAGAAACCCTTCATAATGGGCACAACAGGTGTACAGACCCAGGAACCTAGCACAGGGATGGCAGAAACCCTTCATAATGGGCACAACAGGTGTACAGACCCAGGGACTCAGCACAGGGATGGTGGGAACCTCTCATAATTGGAATAGCAGGTGTACAGACCCAGGAACTCTGCACAAGGATTTTGGGAACCCCTCATAATGGGAACAGCAGGTGTACAGACCCAGGAACTCAGCACAGAGATGGTGGGAACAGCAGGTGTACAGACCCAGGTACTCAGCACAGGGAAGGTGGAAACCCCTCATAGATGGAACAGCGGTTGTACATACCAAGGAACTCAGCACAGGGATGGTGGGAAACTGCCATTCCACTCCCTGACAGCGAGGTGTGAGGTTGCTGGTTCCTTAGCTCGTGTGCTTCCAGAAGCCAGGGGCTAGAGTTGCTTCTCTGCCCCAGGAAGGATGCTGGATCCTGGGGAGGACCCTGGCGGGGGCCCCCTGGATAGGCCTGAGACTATGGAAGACATGGAGCTCGGCCCAAGGAGGGGTGAATCCCTGCCTACCTTTAGACGGAGGACTGTTGAAAAGCTGAGGCGGATTGAGAAAGAGGAGGAGAAATTGGCAACTTTGAAAGTAGAATTTAAAAAGAAAGAGTTGTATTGTGCCAAACTGTACAGCAAGAAGAGACCGGCTCTGAGGCCTGAATTGAAGGACTTGGAGCAAGCTTTGAGGAAGCAGAAAGAGTTGGTGAGCTCTCTGAAGGAAAGCTGTGAAGCACTTCAGGAGAAATACAGGAATGAGGAGCGTTTCAGCCGTATGAGGAGAGGAGCCGTTTCCAGCATGGAGAGTGACCCAGCCAGTGAAGAGATTCAGGTACTGACAGAGTCAGCAGAGAGTGAGAAAGTGGGCCCGGAGGATGAGCCCAGCTCTTCGACACCTCACACATCTGCTGAGCCCCCAATGGTGGAGGCCTCTGTCTCCCTCCCTCTGCAGCAGCAATGTGGAACATCTGAGCAGGAGGTTGAGGGGGGTACTGGCATGTTGGAGTTCGTCGCTGAGCTGGAATCCCCTCTGGATGGAAGAAAATTCCATTTTTCTGCAGATTCCCCAGATGAGGAGATGGATACCGTTCCTCACCCTATGAAAGAGAGACCTGTGGAGAGAGGAAAATTCACCATTAAGCCTGCAACAACCAGGAGGGAGTTTGATCCCGCCATCAACCATGACACTGCAGAGGTAACACAGCAAGCAGGTACAGTGTGTGTGCAAAGTGGTGATATGAACTTTATTAATGACAATGTGCTTGCTGAGGGTTGTAGTGCTATGGGCTGTCAGCCCACACCCATAGACAATGTGCAGCATGCAGTGCAACCTGATACACCTGCTGAAAAAATTCCACTTTTAAATGCAAGTGGTGAGAAAATTGGAAAAAACTATGTGTTTCTGGTTGAAGAGTCTGCAGAGAGGTGCACCACGGACATTGCAGAGGCTTTGCCTGGACCAAATACAGTGGCTGTTCCTGAGCATGGTGGAGGAGATGCTGGGAGCAGTAGTACTATAACTTTTTTGGAGTCTGCAGTAGACAAGGCTGTGATTGAACCCAGGAAAGCAGCTGAGTGCTCAGAGCAGGGGGAGGGGGTGGGTCTTGTCTCTGCTGCTCCAAAGACTGCAAGGGTTGATTCAGGCTCCTTGTCATCAGGTGTGGTTGGGTCTAAAGACAATGCTGTAATTGCTGATGTTTCTGGGAGGAAAACCTATGCTGGTGCTGCTGAAGGGTTTGGGAGGGGGGTGCAAGCAGGGAAGGAGCATGGAAATGTTTTATCTTCCTCATTATTTAAAAGGAGGAATGTGGTACAGCTCAGATGGGAAGGCGAAGGTATTCCGCCATATAGGAGAGCTGTGGTTGATAAGATTCTGCAGATGGGCTTTAAACCTGCAGATATCTTTGCCCTGATCAGTCCGACCGGCTCCTATGAGTACGATTTGTCCTTTGTCCGTCCGGAGTCTTTGGACATATTTTGGGAGAAATATGAACATGTGTGTAGGAGCCTGCCGGACTGGAAAGGGCTTATCCCCAAAGTTGTGTCACGTCAGCCACTTATTAAAATGGTGACGATTCTTGTGCGCAATGAGTCCATACCGCAAGGGGATTTATCTGTATGGCTGAGGAGATATGGAGACATCCTGAGCCCCTTACACAAAATTATGGATGATCGAGGAATATGGACGGGGGGATGGTCTGTGCAGCTAAAACTAAGAGTCATGGATAATGTCATCCAGCATCTGCCATCCTCAGCTTTCCTGGGGAGGGACAGACTGACCATATTCTATCCAGGCCAGCCAAAGCTGTGCAATAAGTGTGGGGATAAAGGGCACTTTGCATCCTCCTGTCCAGTAATGAAATGCTCTCTGTGTCAGGATTTAGGGCATTTGGCAAAAGATTGCAATATTATAAGGTGCAACTTGTGCAATGCAGTTGGGCATCCTTATAGTCAGTGTCCTGAGGCAATGCACAACCAGCCTGAGCTCATGAGAGAGTTTTTCCGTCTGGACATGGAGGATGCTCAGAGCTCAGCAGCTAGGGTGTCTGCGATTCCCTCCGAGACTGTACCAATACCCAGTGTGCCTGTCTCTTCCCAGTCTGTGGTGCCCCAGTCTGTGCCAATGCCCAGTGTGTCAGTGTCTTCCCAGTCTGTATGTAAGGTATCGGTTACTAAGAATGTGTCCAATCCTTCTGTGTCTATGTCTTCCAAAATTGCAGAGGCGGCAAGAGGTGCTGAGGCAGGGGCATCAAGTACAGTGCCAGTCCCCTCCCCTAGACATTGCAGGGCTTCTATTAGGGACCATGGGGTGCAGAGGAGTGGGGAGAATGGTGAAGAGGCTGGCCTGGTGGTAGATAAGGTAAGGGAGAGTGGGGGTGAAGGGGAGGGTGAGAGTGGGGAAACTGTTATTTCCAATTTGTCCAAGGGGGATGTGGAATGGTTGGAGGAGAAAAGAAAGAAGGGCAAAAGAAGGAAAAAAAAGTGTTCAGCTACCCACAGTCCTGAGGTTTTGCCTTTGACAAATAAGTTTGGGGTCCTGTCAGATGATGATGATGAATGGGATTTGTTGAGTACAGCGTCTTCTATGGATGATGAGTCGCAGGGTGCATTGAAGCGCACTGGTTCTCCAGGGGGAGAGAGTAGTCAGGCTAAGAAACGGCTGCCTCAATTATCCGTTAAAAGTGGCAACCAATAATGTTATCAGCTGAAAATCAGTCATAAAATATAATTTTTGATTAAAGGCTCCATGCATGGTGACGGTGATGTTCCTTAGTCTGGCTCTCTCGTAGGGTTTATGCTGTGCGCAATTTGGTTTATTTATTATGTTCTTGTTTTGTATAGTTATATTCAATTATTTTGTAAATATGTTATTTATAATTTATTATGGTTTTATTGTATATAAGTTGATTGTTTGTAAGAATTTCCAATAAACAAAATTAACCCCTCATAGAGGGAACAGTAGGTGTACAGACCCAGGAACTCAGCAAAGGGATGGTGGTAGGCCTTATAATGGGAACAGCAGGTGTACAGAACAGGGAACTCAGCACAGGAATGGTGGGAACCTCTTATAATGGGCACAGCAAGTGTACAGACCCAGAAACTCAGCATAGGGATGATGGGACCCCCTTATATTGGGCACAGCAGGTGTGCCGATCTAGGAACTCAGAGCAGGAGAGGAGGGAACCCCTCATAATGAGCACAACAGATGTATAGATCCAGGATCTCAGTGTATGGATGGTGGGATCCCTATAAATTTGTACAGCAGGTATTCAGCCCCTGTACCATGGAGTGGGAGTTATTGGGTCGGTACTTTTGTACCATGGAGTGGGTGTTATTGGGTTGGTACTTCTGTACCATGGAGTTTGTATTATTGGGTTGGGTCTGTACTTCTGTACTATGAAGTGGGTGTTATTGGGTTGGTACTTCTCTAACCATGGAGTTGGTGTTTTGGGGTTTTTTACTTCTGTACCATGGAGTGGGTGTTATTGGGACAGTTCTGTTAAGTTGCTTGCTTCTACCAGAAATGCCCACAGCGAACACAGACAAAATGACAGCACCACCTCTAATCCTAAGGACCAGGAGGAGTGTATATAACTGTGTGGGGTTAAAGCTATGCTTTGGGGAAATGGGGGCCAAGTTTGGTGTGTGGAAGCCTGTAGAAATGAATTTGGAGATGTAATGCAACGCATATTAACATATAAAAAAAATGATTGATATAAATGGGTCCTAAAAAAACAAACAATGGAAGTACAATGTGCCCACTTTGCGTTTCCAGTTTCCTTTCCAGAACTTTTTAGCACTGTTAGAGCTTCAGACCTACCCATGTAAATGGTTCTCCCTGTCAGAGCTCCATGTTTTTGACCATCTATCTAGGGTAGAGTCAGCTATACTTGCAACGCCACCAAAAACAATGTCATGTCCTAGTGACCCTTTCTAATTACTGAATCTACTTCTCTGCCTAATGCCCCATGCACTGATCTTGATCTTTATTTTGACTGACTTGCTGTGACAAATACATATCCAAGAAGGATGCTGTACCGTCGAGTGGGTGTTATTGAGTTGGTCCTGCTGTATCATTGATTGGGCATTGTTGGACTGGCTCCATTGTTAAAAGGGCATTATTGGGCTAGTAGTGCTGTCTTGCTTGAGTGGGCATTATTGGGCCGGTTCTGTGGTTAAGTGGGTAATATTGGGCTTGTTCTGCTATACTGTTGAGTTGGCATTATTGAGTCAGTTCCATTGTTGAGTGAGGATTATTGGGCTGGTACTGCTGTTATGTTGAGTTTGCATTATTGGGCTCATACTGGTGTACTGTTGAGTGTGAGTTATTGGCCTGGTTCTGATGTTGAGGTGACGTTATTGGGCTGGTGCTGCTGTATTATTGAGTGGGCTTTATTGGACTGATTCTGTTGTTGAGTAGGTGGTATTGGGTTGGTTGTGCTGTACCGTTATGTGGGTTATATTTGGCTAGTTCCTTTGAGTGGGCATTATAGGGCTAGCACCACTGTACACTTGAGTGGATGGTAATGGTGCTGGTACTACTGAGTGGAAATTGTTAGGCTGGTACTGCTGTACCATCAAGTGGACCAGTTCTGTTGGGCTGTTTGCCATTACCAAAAATGCCCACAGTGAACACAGGTGTGTCCATGACTACCTGGGCTCCCAGGACAGGGTCAGTTGACACTACATCCTTCAGCTAGAAAGTGAGTTGGAAGAACCAGAAGACTGAGAGCATGGCAGTGGTTTTCGAGACAGTAAAGTATACCCTACCCTGTTTTATTATAGGCTGACAGGCAGCTGGAGGCTTTCATTTTTGTCAGTGGAGCCTCAAGCCTGCATGTGATCACTATGTCAGAACTGACATACTGTAGCGATCACATGATCAGGAACCACTCTGATTGGTTCCTGATCATCTGTGCGAACCCACACAATCTTTGACAGCTGGGATTGAGAGTTAGCAGCCATGCAAAGGGTTAATTTCTGGATCACATAGGAAATAAAATGAATTAATACTAAAAAAAAAGATTGCAGATGGGAAGTGGTTAAGTGCTAGTTCACACTAGCATCGCTGTCTGATGAGCAATCAATGTTTAGATCACACTTCAGAAAGCATTTGACAGGTGGTGTGGAGGTGTTGTATCACCTTTTCACCACCCGTTTTAACCCCAATTGGACCGTACATTAGCGTGCCTCAATCACATGCATTGAACACAGTTGTGGGACAGTTGCAGGTCGGCCCCATTTACTTAAACGGGTCGCGATCGGCAAAAGGGTATATCATTTCTGCCATGGCTACAAAGCATCATGGTCACTGCATGTGTAAATGTTCGGCCGCTGCCTCTGCAGCTAAAAGGGGGAACAATTGAGGGATGGGAAAACCACCGTTCAACCCTGGGGTTTTTCCGCCCCCCAACTGCTAGTGTGAATTAGCTCATAAAGTTTACCTCTCTTTAAAGCCGAACTAAGCTCTCCACTCTATACCCCATAAAACACAAAATTCCCCAATACAAATCCAATAAAGTAGACTGGACTGCTAAATACCTAGAATGAGTTTGCTCATCAGATTCACTACCTCCATCCACCATAAATTCTGGGGCTCCAGTTCCTCATTGGTAAGAGATGTCCACCGCCAGCATCACTACCAATATCCACTGAAAAATACCAAACCTATTCCTAGAAGAATAGGTGCCATGATGCTGGTGATGCCAAACACTACATCTCAACCCTTTTCCGTGGTTATAAACTAAGAGTTTGGAGCTTGCAGGAGCTGGAACTTCTTCCAGGGATGGGCGGGCTGAATGATGCCTAGAATATAGCAGCAACTGGTGCCCTATTGGCTAAATTTTGGCCCTCCACTTCCTTGTTGGTAGGAGCTGCCCATTGCTAGTATCACTACTAAATTCCACTGAAAAATAACAAACCTTTCCCACTGAAAAATACCAAGCCTTTCCAGAAGAGTAAGTGCCTTGATGGTAGTGATGTAAAAAACTATATATCAACCCTTCTCCATGGCTATAGATCAGGCATGTCCAACCTGCGGCCCGGGGGCCGCATGTGGCCCAGAACCGCAGGCAATGCGGCCCACTGCCCCCTGACAATTTTTTTTTTTTGCTGGGGAGGAAGGAAGTCGGGTCGGGGGCACGGCCACAGCAGCTTCCAACTAACGGTAGGCAGAGGCTGCCTCGAAGGGGGGGGGGGGAGGCGAGAATGTGCAGTGTTTCTGACTCCTACCACCATGACCACTTCAAATTACTGCAGTGGTCATGGTGGTTTATTATCTCTCAGAAGAAGTAAACCTATGTATACTGATTCACTTTCATTTGATCATCCTCTAGTTGTGCTAAATTAGTGCGGGGGGCATGGCGGCGTGGGAAGGGTGCAGTGACATTTTATTACTTATATACCTTAACTATAGTATATATTTTATATGCGGCCCGAGAAAATTTCTCCACACTCAATGTGGCCCAGAGAAGCCAAAAGGTTGGACACCCATGCTATAGATAGAGTTGGGAGCTTGCCAGTGATGGAGGGCTAACATCATCCTGGCATAATTAAGAGCAAATGCCAGCACCTAAAGGATGCTGAGAATATAGCAGCAACTCGTGCCATCTTGGCCACCACTTCCCCGTTGGTAGGAGCTGCCCACCGCTGGCATCACTACTAAATTCCACTGAAAAATACCAAACCTATGTCCAGAAGAGCAGGTGCCATGATGGCAGACACCATGCCTCAGACCTTCTCCATGGCTATAGATAGAGAGTTTGGAGCTTCAAAGGGCTGAAACTCCTGCCAGGGATGGGGGGCTGACATCATCCTGGCAAAGTTTAGATGAAAATCACAGCCACTGAAGGATGCTGAGGATATAGCAGAAACTGGTGCCATCTTGGCTAAATTCCAGCCCTCCACTTCCTTGTTGGCATGAGCTGCTCACCTCCAGCATCACTACAAAGCTTATAATGTTATCTTGTTCAGTTAAGATTAAACAAAAAAAACTGGAAGCAGACTGGTTTCTATGCACAGCTTCACCAGAGTTTGCACTCTCCAATTTTAGTAAATCAACCCCAACATCTTAACCCTTCTCTATGCTATAGATAAAGAGTTGGGAGCTTAAAGGAACTGGAGCACCTGCCAGGGATGGGGGGACTGGCATAGTATGGAGCAAATACCAGAACCTGAAGGGTGCCAAGAATTTTGTATCAACTGGTGCCATCTTAGCTAAATTCCGGCTCTCCACTTCTTCATTGGTAGGAGCTGCCCACCACCGGCATCACTACTAAATGCTGCTGAAAAATAGACCTTTTCCCAGAAGAGAAGGTGCCATAATGACATACACTACGCCTCAGACTTTCTCCATCGCTATAGATATAAACTTTGGAGCTCGAAAGAGCTGGAGCTCCTGCCAGGGATGTTGAGGGCGGTGGGGGGCATTATCCAAGCACAGTGTAGAGAAGATCCCAGTACCTGAAGGATTTGGGAATATAGCAGCGACTACACATGTGCCACTTGCCAGCCTAACTTAAAAAAAAACTTGGCAAAAAACAAGTGCAATGGAATATGTACTTCTGAATTGCTAATTCCCTAAAAGACCAATGATCTTACAGACTTTATGGACGTAAGGACCTTTGGGCTAGTGAGCCTATGGACTTAATGGACCTGTGGACTTGATGAACCTGTGGACTTTATGAACTTATAGACCAATGCACTTTATGGACTTGGGGACTTTATAGACTTAGAGACCTATGCACTTTATGGACTTATAGACCTCACGCACTTTATGGACTTATGGTCTTTTGGATCCATTAACTTTATGGACCAATGGACTTTAGGGACCTGTGGACTTTATGGACTTATGGACCTATGCACTTTATGGACTTTTGGATCTATGTACTTATAGACCTTTGCACTTTATGGACTTTTGGACCTATGGACTTGAGTTTACTCCCCTCTTTAATAACTCCTACACCAGCTATTGTGGGTTGGTGTAATTTGCGAATCCATGGAAAACCATCCTTGCTTGTTGTGTCGCCTGCACCCCCGTTGTGTTTTCTCGTAGTGTGGCTCTACAGCTGTAGAACGTTTGGAGGGAAGAAGTCAAATATTTTTAGTTGCACAGCTCAGATCTCGACGAGCTGTCCCTTTCCCTGGTGAGTGGAAGTGATGAGTTTATGTTCATTAATTCCAAGCCATCTGGCGCTGGTAAGCTGCAGTTTGTGAATCCAACATGCGTTTTACTCCAGGGATCCAAATAATCACTGTACCCAATGTATACAAGACTAAATACACCACTCCACCACAACTGTGCCCGCTGTCCACCCTGAACTCATTGTAAATGCTGGAGAACCAAGTCTGACCTCAAATAGATATATTTATAAAAAAAATAAAAAAATACAGAAAATACTGAATTTATTTAATGGATTCATAAACTGAACTCCACAGAAATATATAATTCATCATTTAATACAGTTGTATATTTCTTTAACCCTTTCACTACTACAGCCGGTAGTTTACCCAAATCAGCCCTAATTAAATCCTTCTTCCCCCTTCTTCCCTTAACCATTATTTCATTTTTATTTTTTTTTGTTTCTCTCTTTCTAACCATTATTTAAACTTTTTTTTTTTTTTGCTTTTTGTCACATAAAAAAAGCACAAAAAAAAGTATATTTCATTTGTAAATGCGCCTGCGGTACTCTGCAGCAGAATTATCATTTTTGTTTCATTTTAAACAAGACAATAAAGAATAAGATTTATAGTTTTTATCGACAGTGACAACATTACAATATTTTTGGTTAACGCAGTTGGTGAAGGGGGGGGGGGGGTTACACACACTGTTTGCTGCTACAATAGTCAGGAAAGCAAGTACTTCTGGTATGATGACTATGGACTGCCAAGTGAAAGTGATCAGTGGCTCTAATGGACCCCCAGTAGTCTGACCCCCCCCCCCCCACCCCGCCAGGGGCTGACTGCAAACTTTCAGCTCAGGGGGCAAGTACAAACAAGAGGCCCATGGTGCAGCGATTTGGCCCCCCTCCCACTCTCCCTCTTCCTGGCCTTCTCCTGAACCCCATTCCAGGCTGAAGCTCTGCTCCAGATACTCTCTACTCACTGTCTGAATCTGGGTTCCTGACCTGGCCAGCAGGGGGCGGTTGGGGGGAGCTGGGATTGCTCAGTTGGGACTGGAGGAGACTATCCAGTGGGGCCTGGAACCTGCCTCTGCTCAGACATAGTTTACGCCATCCTTGCTGGGGGGGGGGGGGGGGGCCTGCACTCTGTCCTTGTCTTCCACCCGCACTCAGGTTGTCAGCGGGGGGAACTTTTTACTTCTCTTCACCAGAAAACTTTAGGCATGTCTGTGACAGAAGCTGTGCCGCCTTTTTACGGGGCATCAGAGTTCCCCCCTGCCCCCTAAGGCAGTCCTCCCCTGCCCCCCGCCATGTTTCTCTGGCTCTAATGCTACTGTCCCACCTGCAGGCCCAGGACACATATGGTGGGTTTCACCGAGTAGCTAAACTGAGATTAGGATCTCCCCTAGCTAAAATGAAAATTGAAGCGATGTTCACTGCATAGTTTCCAGGTTTGGCTGTCACTTTCCATGGCCATTGTGGTCAGGGAAGAGTGTGATCTGCACTCCATTAGTTTCAGTAGAAGGCAGGTGAGACATAAGGGGTTGAGTAGATCCCTGATCTCAAGAGAACCTGCAATAGCAAAATGCTGTAGATTGCACACTTTACCGACACGCACAGACATGAGCTGACATTTACAGTAGCAGATGCGCGGGGGGTGCCATTACTTGCTAATGGGCCCCAACCCCCCTGTATCTGCTAATGTGCACTGTATATTGCATGCACCAAAGCGTGTGGTGCCACAGCACAATGTGGATCGGTGTGGCACAATTTTGAAAAAAGGGCCTCACATGGGAGTACGGCGGCAGAGCATCTCTCCTGTACCATATCACAGATCTAGTACGTGATCCGGCATTTCCAGGTAGGGGGGGCCCCGGCTGTGCTGTGATTAGTCACAGCACAAGCTGATCAGCAGGTGTCGGTCAATGATTGCCTGCCGGCACTCGCTGATCGGCAAGGAGGACAGGACAGAGCTCTATCAATGTAAACAATGCAGAGCTCTGTTCTGTCAGCGGGGATGTGCCAGCTTTTGTTTTCCTGCAAATATGCACTGTTACTGTAATAATGACACTGGCAGGGGAGGGGGTTAACCCAGGGGCGATCAAAGGTTTAAATGTGTCCCTAGGGGGGTGTTTTCTAACTGGGGGGATTAGAAAACACAGCAACCTGTGTTCCTAAATAGGAGAAACACAGGAGCCGTGTGATGATAACTGACAGAACAATGATCTTCCATGTTCATGACCGTTCTGTCTTCCCGGGGAGTGATCACGGCTGATCAGCTTTCCCTCTCGTGAATCGCCACGCACGAGCCCCCAATGCCCGCTCCCAGGGAGCGACGTATGGGTACGGCGTTTCACACAGCCGAGCGAACCTGCCGCAGTGGTTAAACCTGTCGGCAAGTGGTTAAAGTAGCGAAGTGCCATAAAGCAAACAATGGCCTGGTCATGAAGGATGAAGAGAGATAACACTGCTCAGGCTAGTCAAAGTCCACGATTCAAGGTGGGTTCTGAACCTCGGCTCACCACCAAGAGAAGCATAAAAGAAGAAAATGGTCGCACACCACCACGGAATCCATTGAAGAAAAGTTCCTTTATTCACATAACTGGTACGAGGTACAGCAGGGTAGGACAGTAGACGCGTTTCACACGACTGCTACGTGCTTGTTCACTAGTGAAACGCATCTACTGTCCTAACCTGCTGTACCTTGTACCACTTATGTGAACAAAGGAACTTTTCTTCATTGAATTCCATGGTGCTGGTCACAAAGGGGGGTAAATCTTCTGGAGGTCAAGTGTTTAATGGGTTGCCCTACACGCTTCTCGTGAAAGCATGCGTGAGCACGCTCCTGACACCTGTATGGCCTAAACGTAGCCTTAAGGTCTTCTTGAACTTTGGGTTCAAGCTTACACCGCCATCTACCCAGGCTTCTCATTTGTTTTATTTAATAATTTTTTTTTTTACAGAGAAGCAACAAAAATAAATTACATTTTTGATTAGATTTTGTTGTTTATTTCCAGGGATCGAAGTCTCTTTATGACCTTTCAGCGAGACCAAACTTTATTTATTGTCCGTTCCACAGCATAATTCAGTTGTTGCTGAGTGTTAAAATGCCAGTTGATAAGGACATTGAGGTCCGTTTAGATTGCCCGTCTGGAAGTCTTATCTGGCGGCTCGTCGGTTGTCCGAACTTCCCCGCAAATTGCTGAATGTCGTCACTTTTATGTGGCTCTGCATTATCTTAATAGTATCTGCCAGAGGAAAGTAACACTGTGGCATTTGTAATTGTTTGGACATCACACCTGACAAAATGACATATGTGTGGAGCTGATATCCGGCTGGAATTCTTTATTAGTAGAAGGGGGGGGGGTGGGACATCTTGTTTTTTTTTTGGGTGCTTTAATGAAAAACTCAAAACTTTTTTAAAAAGTAAAAAGTTTGTGAGACTAAAACTTTCTTTAAGTTTCGATAGAGTGTAGAATAGTTATGATGTAGCTCCATCAGCACCCACACATAGTCCAGAGTATAGTTTGCCTTCACATCCACAATATAGGCCCTCTGCTCTGGTGCTAAGGCCCTCACCCACTCTCGGATCTCCTTCTCTGTACATACACTTCCTGAGATCTCCAGAACAGTGCTTCGCTCCAACCGAGCTCCCTGGTCCCTTCCCTAGGCAGCTGCAGCAACTGAGTCCATCTCTATCCCTTTCATTGGCTCGTGTCTGGGCTGACTAGGGCCTGCAGCAGTGAAGAACATCCCGGACGAGCCCCCAAATGTAGCACTGCCCCCTTGAGGGTTGCTGGTAATTGTATGGTCTCCCACAAATAGAGCTTTCTTTTGGTGGTATTTGATCACCTGTGCAAATTTTATTTTTTGCGCTATAAACAAAAAAAGAGCAGCAATTCTGAAAAAAAAAAAAAAAATATATATATTTTTCACTTTCTGCTATAAAACATTCCCAATAAAAAAAATGTAAAAATCTATTTTTTTTTTTATCCTTTTAGGCCAGTTTGTATTCTGCTACATAATTTTGGTAAAAAAAAAATCGCAATAAGCGTATTTTGATTGGTTTGCGCAAAAGTTATAGCGTCTACAAACTAGGGGAAAGATTAATGTCATCTGCGATTTTTAGCGGGACTGCAACATTGCGGCAGACAGATCGGACCCCTGACTGACCTTTTTGACACTTTTGGGGGGACCAGTGACATTACTACAGTAATCAGTGCTAAAAATATGCAGGGAAGGGGTTAATCTAGGGGTGATCAAAGGGGTAATTGTGAGCCTAGGGGGTGTTTTCTAACTGTTGGGGGGGATGGGCTTGTGAAAAGATCACAGAGACCTGTTATCCTATATAGAAGGATCACAGGTGCTCTGTGATCATTTCAGAGAGAAGAACGGTCAGCTGTGTTTACAACATCTGACCGTCCTTCTCTTTCAGCGGTGAGCGGTCACGGGTGCCCGGCAACAGTTGGTGCCGCTGGTTCCGTAGATCGGCATCTCCCCTGTCTAGTGGGGGGCAGAGCGTGCTATCGCCAGCACGCACTCACCCCCAGGAGCGCTCCTGCAGGTCGTCATACAGGTACGGCAATTCGCGCAGCCGAGCCAGCCTGCCACAGTATATATGCGGCGTGTGGTTGGCAAATGGTTAAACAGTTCATCAGTGCAGTAATATCCTTGTAGAAGACTACAGTTCCCACAATGCCTTTCTTCCAGTCTCAAGAGTATGATGCATGAAACCTGAGACCAACACTAGGGGTTCATAGAGACAGTCTGAGAGCAGAAAGTTAGTCTCAGTTAGTTTCCGATATTTGTAGTCCACTCCTGGCTACATCTATAACACTTTTTGATTTTTTTTTTTTTTTGCTGCCTGTGCCCCACAGGGGATATTTCACTTAACTTCCCATCAGGACCTGAATACCCTGCTGGTGGCACTGTGCTTCCCAGAGTGGAAGGTTGTGGTTTCTGTATCCACCCAGCAGGTGTCCCACAGTAAACTTGGACTAGAAGGGGAGGACCGAAATACCCTCCCAGCAGCCATCATTAGGTGAAAACTAATTACTGGGATCTGCTGGCTGCTGGGAAGGTATTTAGGTCCTCCTCTACTAGTGCTAGTTTCCTGATTGTAGCACACAGATCTGGCCATCCCTGCTCCTGCTGCAGATGCCTGACACTTCCTGTCCTGGAAGTGATAGTAAATAAGAGGACACCCCTCCATAGTAAACGGATTTCCCATTTGAGATAGTTGTCACAGAAACAGGTGTCCTCATTGAAGGATTTTGCCGTACCTGTTGCTTTGTTGACAAACTTTTTTTTGGATTTCCCCTCAATTTCTGTCTTGATGAAAATGGTCTTTAACCGCATGCCAGCTGGAAGGAAGGTGGGCTTTAAAGCCCAGCTGTTGCACATATGCATTTACAGTGGCAAGAGGTTTGTGCGCTGACTGGGCTTTAACACCTATCTCTCTGTCACTCTGTGCTCTGCTTCAATCAGCATGTCCCTTGGTAGCACATGAGCACTGCAACACAATGGCTCAGCTCCTTGTCCTGCTTCTTCCTCCCCCAGTCTGAGCTCTGCTGTACAGGGACTACAAGAGGCTGCAGGTCACATTCTTTTCATGTCCCCAGGATTTTTTCTCCCTAAAACCCCCAAGTCTCTTTTTTTTTTCTGGTGACATCTCAGTTCTGCTTATTATACCTTTTAGTGTTTGTAGTCTACCCTAATTAATCATACATGGGGAACAGAGCTGTACTTTGGTAGCAATCCACGTGCGTTTCCCGCACTGCGTTGAAAATGCACTGTTTTTGCCATCTGCTGCGAGTGCCAATACATTGTTAACAGCGCGGCTCAACCACGGGGTTTTACTGCCCCTCAACCTCTATTTTATTCTATCATATTGGTTTTTTCTAATCGATTCTATTTTTTTTATTTTATATTCTATTCTTTTCTATTCTATGTTTTTTTTATTTTATATTCTATTCTTTTCTATTCTATTTTTTTATATTCTATTCTTTTCTATTCTATTTTTTTATTTTATATTCTATTCTTTTCTATTCTATTTTTTTTATTTTATATTCTATTCTTTTCTATTCTATTTTTTTTATTTTATATTCTATTCTTTTCTATTCCATTTTTTTTTTAAATTTTATATTCTATTCTAATTTAATCTATTTAAATTTCAAGGGTGCATTGAATTAATGAGTACAGAGCCGCATTCATTTGTGTCTTTTATATCTATCTGGAGTTCCACTTCAAAAATAATAAAAAAAAGATACTTATCGCTGAGCCGCCATGTTTCTTTCTTCATAACTTTGTAACAATGATTGGAAAGGAAAGACGGCGCGCTTCACCTCCCGCCTCATGAAATGTTTTTTTTAGAATGTGTTCTGCTTTACCGCCATAAAGGCGCCGCAACCGTTAAACGTTCGGAGGTCTCGAGATGGAAGCAGAAGGCAATTAGCGACATGAATGTCCTAACGTTTCTAAATCAATCGCGTTTCGCCGGCTTCACGGCATTGGCACGTAATGGGGCGGGAAGCTGAGGGAGGCTGTCTCCTTAATGCGCTCTCAGTAATATTAACACGCCGCATTTATTTATAATCCTTTACTTCTGTTTATTGGGTCATACAAATGCTCACCCACGTTATGTTACTCGCCGCTTTGCGTCGGTCCGCACAGGAACGGAACATTCCATTACTGACACCCTGTGTTCCCGAAGATGAGATTTAAAGCTGGACTCTGAACAAAATGCTAAAATACACAGATAGACCGCAACCATTTTATCTGCCAAAAAAAATAAATGTGTGGTTCTGTCCATCCAGTCCTGATAATTACACAGCTCTGTGACACAGCACAGCCCTGATTGTTTTCCCTGTTGCATCCAGCCTGTGACTGGACAGTGAAAAGAGAAGCAGTTCATCTCTTTGACGCTCAACACTCTCCTCCTATCAGCATGCTTCTTGCACGGCAGCACAACTGATTGACTCCTTGTGCTGCAACCTACAATCCCTGTAATGTGTCTAATATGTATATTTTTTATATTCATCAGCTCCATCTAGTGGCCATAATGCAGTATTTTTTTTAAATGCCTTTATAAAAAAAAAATACAATATTCGGGGTCGGCAATGTATCGGCACACGGACCCTTCTCTAAAGGGGGTTCTTTGGGGGCCTTGGCCTGCTCTAAAGGAGGTTCTATGGGGACTCTGCTCTAAAGGGGGATCTATGGGGCCCCTTCTCTAAAGGGGATCTACGGGGACCCTGCTCTAAAGGGGGTTCTTTGGGGGCCCTGCTCTAAAGGGGGATTTATGGGGACCTCTGCCTGCTCTAAAGGGGGTTCCATGGGGACCCTGCTCTAACAGGGAATCTATGGGGCCTCTTCTCTAAGGGAGATCTTTAGAGAAGGGTCCCCATAGAATCTAAAGGGGGATCTATGGGGAACCCTGCTCTAAGGGGGATATATGGCATAGATCCCCCTTTAGTGCAGGGTCCCCATATATCCCCCTTTAGAGCAGGGTCCCCATAGATCCTCCTTTAGAGCAGGCTAGGCTAGGGTCCCCATAGATCCCCCTTTAGAGCAGGGTTCCCCATAGATCCCCCTTTAGATTCTATGGGGACCCTTCTCTAAAGGGGGATCTTTGGGGACCCTGGCCTGCTCTAAAAGGGGATCTATGGAGACCCTGCACTAAAGGGGTAATCTATGGTATAGATGGCATAGATCCCCCTTTAGAGAAGGGTCCCCATAGTTCCTCCTTTAGAACAGGCTAGGCCAGGGTCCCCATAGTTCCCCCTTTAGAGCAGGGTTCCCCATAGATCCCCTTTAGAGCAGGCCAGGGTCCCCATAGATCCCCCTTTAGAGAAGGGTCCCCATAGATTCTATGGGGACCCTTCTCTAAACTGGGATCTATGGGGACCCTGCTCTAATGGGGCATCTATGGGGACCCTGCTTTAAAGGTGGATCTATGGGGACCCTTCTATAAAAGGGAATCTATGGGGACCCTGGCTTGCTCTAAAGGGGGATCTATGGGGGAACCCTGCTCTAAAGGGAAATCTATGGTGACCCTGGCCTGCTCTAAAGAGGGATCTATGGGGATCCTGCCCTAAAGGGGGATCTATGGGGACCCTGGGCTGCTCTAAAGGAGATCTATGGGGACTTTAAAGAATTATCCCCATATATCCAACTTTAGAGAAGGGCCTTAACCCTAGTAGAGACTGAGTAGTGTTTTTTTTAAGGTTTTATTATGAAATATGTACCTTGCTGTCCTTCACTAAGGTCTGTAATTTGGAAAATGTCCGCCACAGCCTTTGTCCATGCCTATCCCTGACAATATTATGACCACTAGATGGCGCTAATGAATGTAGCAAATATGTATGTTCCTCAGATCCATCTAGTGGTGATAATGAGGTATTTTTCACACTTACACATTCAAACTGCAGAGATTATAGAGAGAGAACATTCTGTTGCATTGACGTGCGCTAATTCCACTTTGCATAAATTTGTTTTCCATGCATTTCGTTGATGTGCATTTTTTTTTTTCACTGCATCGATGTGTTTTTTTTTTTTTCGTTTGTTCACAGCAGGGGTCAAAATATATTATTTTTCTTTAATTAACATGCCATGGCATCATGTTTGTTTGAACTGAATCTATTGCAAAAAAAACTGGATTTAGGCTTGCTATTGCTTATTGGGCTTATTGTAGAGCTAGTTAGTTAGGTTAATGCACCACTTAAGTACTCAGCACAAGAATGGGGGGAACCCCTCATAATGATCGTAACAGGTGTACAGACCCAGAAACTCAACACAGGGATGGTGGGGACCCCTCATAATGGGCACAGCAGGTGTACAGATCCAGGAACTCATCACAAGGATGGTGGGAACCCTTATACATTGGGTACACAGCAGGTGTACGGACCCAGGAACTCAGCACAGGGATGGTGGGAACCCCTCATAATGAGCACAGCAGGTGTACAGACCCATGAACTCAGCACAGGGATGGTGGGAACCCCTCATAATGAACACAGCAGGTGTACAGACCCAGGAACTCAGCACAGGGATGGAGGGAACCCCTTATGATGGGCACAGCAGGTGTACAGATCCAGGAACTCATCACAAGGATGGTGGGAACCCTTATACATTGGGTACACAGCAGGTGTGCGGACCCAGGAACTCAGCACCGGGATGGTGGGAACCCCTCATAATGGGCACAGCAGGTGTACAGACCCAGGAACTCAGCACAGGGATGGTGGGGACCCCTCATATTGGGCACGGCAGGTGTAGAGACCTAGGAACTCAGCACAGGGATGGTAGGAAACCCTCATAATGGGTACCGCAGGTATACAGACCCAGGAACGCAGCACAGGGATGGCAGGAACCCCACATAATGGACATTTCAGGTATACAGACCCAGGAACTCAGCACATGGATGGTAGGAAACCCTCATAATGGGCACAGCGGGTGTACAGATCTGGGAACTCAGCACAAGGAGGGGGGAGACTCCTCATAATGGGTACAGCAGGTGTACAGACCCGGGAACTCAGTACAGGGATGGTGGGAACTCCTCATAATGGGCACGGCAGGTGTACAGACCCAGGAACTCAGCACAGGGATGGTGGGAACTCCTCATAATGGGCACAGCAGGTGTACAGACCCAGGAACTCAGCACAGGGATGGCAGGAACCCCACATAATGAGCAATGGGAGTGTAGACAAATCTGGAAATTATAGAATAATTTATTGGTTTTATTCTCCAGAGGCTACACAAAACTAAAACAGCAATGTTAGGTGAGATGGACTGACCCTTTATAGTCACCCCGTCTTGGCTCTCGGAGCCTGCTGCTTCCATCATATTTGGGATGTCTGTTCACCTAGAAGTACAAAGTAAACTTCTGAGTAATTACTATCATTTCCCCCCCCCCCCCCCCCCCTCGGTGCACTCACTACTGTTCTTAATTTCCTGACCAGCTTGCGCCCCTCCCCCGCTCCTTGCCTAGCATCTGTGGTCGTTTTAAATTGAGCTCCACTACCTGCTGCTCCGACTCTCAAACATACCATACCAGTTGGTTTGCCAAAGAGTAAACTGCCAGCCATCTGCCATCCCCCAGCAGAATTTAAATTTTTTTTTATCTTAAGACAACACGCCCGGAATATCAATTATCTATCGGCATCCACTTCTTGAGTTGAACGCCGTCCAGCCAAGACGCAGGCAGGCCAAGCTGGGCTGGGTGACACGTATAAAAAAAAAAAAAATTCTATTGTAATAACGGTTATGATCATCTCAAAGTCTCCGCTGATGATCCGATACGGTCCCGATCAGCAGACACAGCCAGCAGCAGATTGTATGTGTGACAACGCAATTGGCAGGGTGGAGGCGAGAGAAGGAAAAGTATGAAGAGACGAAGACTGGGAACCATGGGCACATCGAACGCTACAAGATGGGAGATCCAAATTTAATTTTCCAGTTCACCCCTCCCTGCTCTACACCCCTCGATGCAGCCGAGTCACTTTTACATTTCTGCTATGAACCTGATTATTCGCCAATAAATTTGTCGTTAATTCGAATAAAAGTAATATTTATATACAGTACATACAGCGGGTAAAATAAGTATTGAACAGAGAAAAAAACAACTGCGCTAATCTAACCAGAATTACAGTGGGTACGGAAAGTATTCAGACCCCCTTAAATTTTTCACTCTTTGTTATATTGCAGCCATTTGCTAAAATCATTTAAGTTCATTCTTCTTCCTCATGAATGTACACATAGCACCCCATACTGACAGAAAAACACAGAATTGTTGACATTGTTGCAGATTTATTAAAAAAGAAAAACTGAAATATCACATGGTCCTAAGTATTCAGACCCTTTGCTGTGACACTCATATATTTAACTCAGGTGCTTTCCATTTCTTCTGATCATCCTTGAGATGGTTCTACGCCTTCATTTGAGTCCAGCTGTGTTTGATTATACTGATTGGACTTGATTAGGAAAGCCACACACCTGTCTATATAAGACCTTCCAGATCACAATGCATGTCAGAGCAAATGAGAATCATGAGGTCAAAGGAACTGCCTGAAGAGCTCAGAGACAGAATTGTGGCAAGGCACAGATCTGGCCAAGGTTACAAAAAGATTTCTGCTGCACTTAAGGTTCCTAAGAGCACAGTGGCCTCCATAATCCTCAAATGGAAGACGTTTGGGCCGACCAGAACCCTTCCTAGAGCTGGCCGTCCGGCCAAACTGAGCTATCGGGGGAGAAGAGCCTTGGTGAGAGAGGTAAAGAAGAACCCAAAGATCACTGTGGCTGAGCTCCAGAGATGCAGTCAGGAGATGGGAGAAAGTTGTAGAAAGTCAACCATCACTGCAGCCCTCCACCAGTCGGGGCTTTATGGCAGAGTGGCCCGACGGAAGCCTCTCCTCAGTGTAAGACACATAAAAGCCCGCATGGAGTTTGCTAAAAAAACACCTGAAGGACTCCAAGATGGTGAGAAATAAGATTCTCTGGTCTGATGAGACCAAAATAGAACTTTTTGGCCTTAATTCTAAGCGGTATGTGTGGAGAAAACCAGGCACTGCTCATCACCTGTCCAATACAGTCCCAACAGTGAAGCATGGTGGTGGCAGCATCATGCTGTGGGGGTGTTTTTCAGCTGCAGGGACAGGACGACTGGTTGCAATCGAGGGAAAGATGAATGCGGCCAAGTACAGGGATATCCTGGACAAAAACCTTCTCCAGAGTGCTCTGGACCTCAGACTGGGCCGAAGGTTTACCTTCCAACAAGACAATGACCCTAAGCACACAGCTAAAATAACGAAGGAGTGGCTTCACAACAACTCCGTGACTGTTCTTGAATGGCCCAGCCAGAGCCCTGACTTAAACCCAATTGAGCATCTCTGGAGAGACCTAAAAATGGCTGTCCACCAACGTTTACCATCCAACCTGACAGAACTGGAGAGGATCTGCAAGGAGGAATGGCAGAGGATCCCCAAATCCAGGTGTGAAAGACTTGTTGCATCTTTCCCAAAAAGACTCCTGGCTGTATTAGATCAAAAGGGGGCTTCTACTAAATACTGAGCAAAGGGTCTGAATACTTAGGACCATGTGATATTTCAGTTTTTCTTTTTTAATAAATCTGCAACAATGTCAACAATTCTGTGTTTTTCTGTCAGTATGGGGTGCTATGTGTACATTCATGAGGAAGAAGAATGAACTTAAATGATTTTAGCAAATGGCTGCAATATAACAAAGAGTGAAAAATTTAAGGGGGTCTGAATACTTTCCGTACCCACTGTATATAGGTGTAAAGCAGCGACTTCAAGTGTGACTAACACCCCAAAGAACAATAGCAGAAACAAGTTGCGCTATATGTGATCAAACATTAAATCAAGAATGTGAATAAATTGTCCATAAAGTCCGTGAAGAGCCAAAATGAATGAGCGTGACTGTGGATATCCGTGTAGATGTAAGGCTTACCTGAAAACAGAAATGATAACATAATGATAACATAAACTCCAATGGATATCCGACTAAAACTGTACACCGAGAATCACAGGATCTCGAACGGCCACCGCAATGAAGTTTAAACGTGAAAAGAAATAAAAACCGCCATAGCGTAAAACCAAAAACAACTGATAGAGGACAAACAGGTGCACTCAATGTGTAAGACTATCACCGAACACGTTCAGTAGTGATAGAGTGCTCGTGAGCAAAGATGAATATTTATGAGTAAACTTTAAAAATCCACATGAAATCCAAGTGATGTAGTGAGTAATATAAAGGGCTTTTTTTCAGTGGGAACGTGGAGGAACGCAGTTCCGGCACCTTCAGTACTGAATGGTACTATATTTAATGGCAAGAGGTGCTGGGGCGTGCTGGAGGGTCTATTGATACTGGCTGCTGGGGGATCTATTGTTGCTGGAGGGGATATATTTATGCATGGTTGTTTGTTTCTTGAGAGGTCATTTGTTGCTGGTTTGCTGGAGGGGGGCTTATGATGCTAGGGATTCAATTGTTGCTGGATATGTCCTGCTGTTGAGGAAGAGGTCTATTGATGCTGGTTGCTTTAAGATCTGTGGTTGCTGGGGAGGGTCTATTGCTGGTGGCTGCAAGGGATCTATTTTACTGATTTTCTTGCTATCATTACCAAATTCCATACAAATTACTTAGCACCACAAAATGACCTGGCTCTGTATTCTCTAAAGGGGGCAGCACTGAGAGATAGGGGAGAGGTGGTGGTTGAATCAAGAAACGGTGTTCGGAGGTGGGTAGGGGCAGAGACAAGAATTGACCCAGAAAGGAGGAGTTCCTGCACCTATTCTCTGAGAAAAAAAGCCCTGGTAATATATGAGACCTCAGCCATCAGAGAGAATCCGTTAAATACTCCTTACCAAATATGAGAAGTGACAGGCTGAATAGTGAAAATACAGGAACCAAGGCACCTCCACCGATATAAATTAAATGCAGCTTACCAGAAAGGAATGATTAGGAAGCTCATAATGTAAATCCACCAAAAAAAAAAAAAAAAAAAAAAAAAAGGTTCCAAACGTGCTAGACCCGTGACACCAACACCTACACATCAATATCCTTACCAGATAGCACTGGGTACAGGCAAATGTTGTTGGTAGGTGTGAGTAAACGCTGGGGACCGGATCTGGTGGATGTGAATAGAAGCTGGGGACCGGATCTCAATGCCGACCAAAAGGGACTCAAGGATGAGCAATATGCAGGCAGGTGATCAATCATAGGGTATAAAAAGAAGCGCCATAGCATAAAATCCCACGGGTTTATTAACCACTTTACCACCGGAGGATTTTGCTGTCTTACAGTACGTCCAGGCCACTTTTTGCGATTCGGCGCTGTGCGACTTTAACTGACAATTGCGCGGTCGTGCGACGCTGTACCCAAACGAAATTGACGTCCTTTTTTTCCCACAAACAGAGCTTTCTTTTGGTGGTATTTGATCACTTTTACTTTTTGCGCTATAATCAAAGAGCGTTTATTTTGAAAAAATAACAATATTTTTCACATTTTTTTATATGAAATTCCCCCCAAAAAAATGTAAAAATCAAAATTTTTTTAAATTTTTGGCCAATTTGTTTTCTGCTACCTATGTTTGGTAAAAAAAATCACAATAAGCGTATTTTGATTGGTTTGCGCAAAAGTTATTTGGTTAACTAACTAAGGGAAAGATTTCTGTCTTTTTTTTTTTTAACGCGTAATGGCGGCGATCTGCGATTTTTTTTTTGCGGGACTGCGACATTGCGGCGGGCAGATCGGACCCTTGACTGACATTTTTGACACTTTTGGGGGTACCAGTGACATTACTGCAGTAATCAGTGCTATATATATATGCACTGTTACTGTAAAAACGACACTGGCAGGGAAGGGGTTAATTTTATTGGAGAGGGAGGGGTTAATGTATGCCTGGTGCTTACTAACGTGTGGGGGGGGGGAGGTGACTGAGTGACATAGGGACAGATCGGATGTTCAGCTATGCTGAACACTGCGATCTGTCACTCCCTGTCACTGAGGAGATCCGCCCGCTCTGTTTACACAGGTCGGCGGATCTCCAAACTAGATTCCCCGACGATCGGGGAAGAGCGGCGGCGATCGCCACCGCTCTTCCCCTGGCCCGACTCCCGCTGTGACTGAAAACAGTAGGAGCGAGCCTCCGGCGGCGCGCGCGCGCCGCCCACAAGGGGCAGAATCCAGCGACTTGGTCTACGCCGCTGGACGATAACGAGCCACATTGCTGCAGTAGCAGCAATGTGAGCGGGGGTAAAGAGGTTAAATAATAAAAGAAACACACTTACAATAGTAGACGAAAAATAGCAAGGGAGAGATGAGATGAAAGGAGCCGCCGGCCGGACGGCTCCGCTCGCCCGTACTTTCTAGACGCTAATGAGGGTGACGTCAGTACGCCGTGACGCGACGCGTTTGAAAACGTCATCTATGATGAAACGCGTCGGGTCACGGCGTGCTGACGTCACCCTCATTACACATAACTTCAGAAATGAAGTTATGTGTAATAAAATGGAATAAACACGCTAACTGAAATGTATTTATTTCTTGGTACAAAACCCTTTGTTGGTAATGACAGCTTTAAGATGCCTCCTGTATGGAGAAAGTAGTCTCATGCATGGCTCAGGTGTGATTTTGGCCCAATCTTCCTCACAGTCTTCAAATCTTGAAGGTTCTGTGGGCCTCAATGAACTCTGATCTTTTGTTCTTTCCATAGATTTTCTATTGGATTGAAGTCAAGTGATTGGCTGGGCCATTCTAGCAGCTTTATTTTCTTTGAAACAAATGGAGAGTTTCCTTGACTTTGTGTTTGGGTTCAATGTCTTGCTGAAATGTCCACCCTTGTTTCTTCTTCATCATCATGGTAGATGGCAGCAGATTTTTATCAAGAATGTCTTGGTGCATTTTTCCATTCATCCTTCCTTCAACGAAATAAAGTCTGCCAGTACCGTATGCTGAAAAACAGCCCCACACCACAATGTTCCCACCTCCTTCACTGTTGGTATGGGGGTGTTTTTGGGGTGATGTGCGGTGCCATTTGACCTCCAAACATGATGTGAATTATGGCATCCAAAGAGTTCTATTTTGGTCTCATCTGATCAGACTATATTCTCCCAGTATTTCACAGGCTTGTCTAAATGTTGTGCAGCAAACTTTAAATGAGCTTCAACATTCTTTTTCTTCAGCAATGGAGTCTTGCGTGGTGAGCGTGCATACAGGCCATGGCGGTTGAGTGCATTTCTTATTATATTCTTTGAAACAATTGTACCTGCTAATTCCAGGTCTTTCTGAAGCTCTCAACAAGTGGTCCTTGGTTCTTGGATAACTCTTCTGATAATTCTTTTCACTCCTCTGTCAGAAATCTTGCGAGGAGCACCTGGACATGGACGATTTATGGGGAAATGATGTTCTTTCCCCTTCTGGACTATTGCCCCAACAGTGCTCACTGGAAGAAGTTTAAGAAATCCTTCTTTAACCAATGCCATCAGTATGTTTTACGAAGGTCTTGAGAGAGCTGTTTGCTTTTACCCATCATGAGATGTTTCTTGTATGACAACTTGGTAATGAGTTACCTTTTTATAGGCCATTAGTTAAGACTGAACTAGCGGATATTAATTTGCACTGACAAGGGGTAGGATTGCTTTCTAATTACTAAAAGATTTCAGCTGGTGTCTTGGCTTTCCATGTCTTTTTGCACCACCCTTTCCTTTTCGTAACACATTTCTGAACTTATTTGTTTTGGTTTCTTTGTATGTATGAATTGCATGGGATTTTACCTACATGTGGGGAAAATTTTATGTCAATAACACCTTTAGAAATATATTTACCTAGAAAAAAGGTGACGTGTTCAAATACTTATTTTACCTGCTGTGTTAACAAATATATATATTTTTTAATATTTCTATTTATTCATTTATTTTTTATTGATATAGTTTTTGCAAAAACTTTTTTAGTTCACAGAAAAAAATCCAATCCATAGAGAAAAAAAAAAGAAAAAAATTATTTTATGCATATATATACTGTGTATATACATATATGTGTGCATGGCTTTTTTTCTCAGAGAATGGGGGCATGAACTCCCCCTTCTAAGTTACTTTGTGTTTCCGCCCCCTACCCACCTCCGAGCACTGAACCTTGGTTCCACCCCCTACCCAGCTTCCAGTACAGCCTCTTTTAGAGAATATAGAGACAAGTATAATTTTGTATTGGAATGTATGGAATTAGGTTACGATAACAAGAAAAGCAATACAATAGATCCCACACAGCCAGCAGCAATAGACCCCCCCCCCCCAGCAGCAATAGACCCCCAACAGCAGCAAAAGATCTCCCAGCAGCCAGCATCAATTGACTCTCTAGCAGCCAGCAACAGTAGACCCATCCCTAAACAGTAGATCCCCTCCAGCAACAAAAGATCTCCCAGCATTCAGCATCAGTAGACCCTCCAGCACCCATTGGAGGTGCCGGAACTGCGTTCCTGCTGAAAATAAGCCCTGTGTGTGTGTGTGTGTATATATATATATATATATATATATATATATATATATATATATATATACAGTATTTAAGAAAAAGTCAGTACACCCCTCACATTTTTGTCAATATTTTATTTTATCTTTTCATGTGACAACGCTGAAGAAATGACACTTTGCTACAATGTAAAGTAGTGAGTGTACAGCTTGTATAACAGTGTAAATTTGCTGTCCCCTCAAAAAAACTCAACACACAGCCATTAACCACTTTACCACCGGAGGATTTTGCTGTCTTCCGTCCAGGCCACTTTTTGCGATTCGGCGCTGTGCGACTTTAACTGACAATTGCGCGGTCATGCAACGCCGTACCCAAACGAAATTTACGTCCTTTTTTTCCCACAAACAGATCTTTCTTTTGGTGGTATTTGATCACCTGTGCGATTTTTACTTTTTGCGCTATAAACAAAAAAAGAGCGTTTATTTTGAAAAAATAACAATATTTTTAACATTTTTTTATATGAAATTCCCCCCAAAAAATATGTAAAAATCAATTATTTTTTAACATTTTTGGCCAATTTGTTTTCTGCTACCTATGTTTGGTAAAAAAAATCACAATAAGCGTATTTTGATTGGTTTGCGCAAAAGTTATTGCGTTTACAAACTAAGGGAAAGATTTCTGTCATTTTTGGTGTTTTTTTTTTTAACGCGTAATGGCGGTGATCTGCGATTTTTTTTGCGGGACTGCGACATTGCGGCGGACAGATCGGACCCTTGACTGACATTTTTGACACTTTTGGGGGTACCAGTGACATTACTGCAGTAATCAGTGCTATATATATGCACTGTTACTGTAAAAAATGACACTGGCAGTGAAGGGGTTAATTTTATTGGAGAGGGAGGGGTTAATGTATGCCTAGTGCTTACTGACGTGTTGGGGGGGAGGTGACTGTGTGACAGAAGGACAGATCGGATGTCCAGCTATGCTGAACAGTCCGATCTGTCACTCCCTGTCACTATGGAGATCCGCCCGCTGTGTTTACACACAGCGGGCGGATCTCCAGACTCGATCCCCGACGATCGGGTAAGAGCAGCGGCAATCGCCGCTGCTCCTCCCCTGGCCCGACTCCCGCTGTGAATGAAAACAGCAGGAGCGCGCCTCGCGCCGCCTACAGGGGGAGGAGTCCAGCGACGTAGGTCTACGTCGCTGGACGGGAACGAGCCACTGTGCCGCAGTAGCAGCACAGTGGCTGGTGGTCAAGTGGTTAATGTCTAAACCGCTGGCAACAAAAGTGAGTACACCCCTAAGTGAAAATGTCCAAATTGGGCCCAAAGTGTCAATATTTTGTGTGCCCAGCATTATTTTCCAGCACTGCCTTAACCCTCTTGGGCGTGGAGTTCGCCAGAGCTTCACAGGTTGCCACTGGAGTCCTCTTCCCCTCCTCCATGACGACATCACAGAGCTGGTGGATATTAGAGACCTTGCGCTCCTCCACTTTACGTTTGAGGATGCCCCACAGATGCTCAATAGGGTTTAGGTCTGGAGACATGTTTGGCCAGTCTATCACCTTTAATCTCAGCTTCTTTAGCAGGGCAGTGGTCGTCTTGGAGGTGTGTTTGGGTCGTTATCATGTTGGAATACTGCCCCGTGGCCCAGTCTCCGAAAGGAGGGGTCATGCCCTGCTTCAGTATGTCACAGTACATGTTGGCATTCATGGTTTCCTCAATGAACTGTAGCTCCCTAATCCCGGCAGCGCTCATGCAGCCCCAGACCATGACACTCCCACCACCATGCTTGACTGTAGGCAAGGCACACTTGTCTTTGTACTCCTCACCTGGTTGCGGCCACACACGTTTGACACCATCTGAGCCAAATACGTTTATCTTGGGCTCATCAGACCACAGGACATGGTTCCAGTAATCCATGTCCTTAGTCTGATTGTCTTTAGCAAACTGTTTGTCAATATGAGAGAGTGAGATAACACCAAATTTGACACACCTGCTCCTCATTCACACCTGAGACATTGTAACACTAACGAGTCACAAAAGAGAAACACATTACCAGTCCCTGCGCAGATCCTGGAAATTAATTCTCAAGCTGGGGAACCTTGTAGTTTGGCCAGTGGTGAAACTCATGAGTAAAAGCGTGGCAGCTCTCTTAACCTTCCATGGGATATGAGGCAGAGAAACTAGGCAGAAAACAAAAGAAAGAGAGCGCACACCACCCTAGTGTAACACAATTTAATGAAAATAATTAGAGCCATAAAAACAGGTACTCACAAACAAGTATAGTGTCATGCATGGAAATAGCTCTAAGTTGAGACCTGAAGAAGGAGGCCACTCCTCCGAAACGTTGTCTTTAGCAACCCCATGAATGTCATGTCCTGGGTCCTGATCGGGGATCTCCCTTCTGTGTAACCGCACTGTCGGCTACAGTATCCGGCTCTTGCAGAGTGTGCAGCGAGCGGCTGGACCGTGTGCAGGCGCACCGCATTGAGCTACCTTGAGTCATCCGAGGTGGTTGCCTTAGCTGGACGTTGTCCACTTATCAGTGCGGGAACGAAAAGCTGAGCCGCCGGCAAGGAGGAGAGTACCCTACACACATCAGATCGGGGGATATCATTTCCATGCATGACACTATACTTGTTTGTGAGTACCTGTTTTTATGGCTTTAATTATTTTCATTAAATGGTGATACACTAGGGCGGAGTGCGCTCTCTTTCTTTTGTTTTCTAACACTAACGAGTCACATGACACCGGGGAGGGAAAATGACTCAGCACTGCTGCAGAGGTTGAAGGGGTGGGGGGTCAGCATGTCAGTGCTCAGACCATACGCCGCACACTGCATCAATCTGGTCTGCATGGCTGTAGTCCCAAAAGGAAGACTCTTCCAAAGATGATGCACAAGAAAGCCCGCAAACAGTTTGCTGAAGACAAGCAGACTAAGGACATGGATTACTAAAAAAAAAATATGTCCTGTGGTCTGATGAGACCAAGATATACTTATATGACCCCAAACACACCTCCAAGACGACCACTGTCTTGCTAACGAAGCTGAGGGTAAAGGTGATGGACTGGCCAAGCATGTCTTCAGACCTGAACCCTATTGAGCATCTGTGGGGCATCCTCAAACCGAAGGGGGAGGAGCGCAAGGTCTTTAACATCCACCAGCTCTGTGATGTCATCATGGAGGAGTGGAAGAGGCAACCTGTGAAGCTCTGGTGAACTCCATGCCCAAGAGGGTTAGGGCAGTGCTGGAAATTGGTGCCCAATTTGGACATTTGCACTTAGGGGTGTACTCACTTTTGTTGCCGGCGGTTTCCCGTGTGAGGATTTTATAGCTCCTTGCTTGGAATCGTTTTACAGAGTCTTGGCATTACTGCTCTGGTAGCTAATAGGAAGACGAGAAGGAGACCGTTTATTGGTGAGCAGTTGGAACCTGGGAATTTAGAAAGGAGGGCAATATCTGGAGGCATTGGGATGTCTGAGCTCATCACCACTTTATACATAGTGAAGATGCAAGACCAAAATGGTTGAATCACTGGACAAGGCCACTATACATAGAACATGATCCCAGTTTCCTTTTCACAATGCCAACATTGGTCTGATGTTGATGGGAAGATTTTCTAAATATCAGAGGGGCCCCTGTGTGAGGTTTTAGTAGCTCCTTGCTTTGAATAGTTTTTCAGTGTCGTGGCATTACTGCTCTGGCGGGTAGTAGGAAGAAGTGAAGGAGACCTTTTATTGGTAAGGAGTTAAAACCTGGGAATATAGAAAGGAAGGCAATATCTGGAGGCATGTCATTAGGATGTCAAGCTCATAACCACTTAAAGAAGATGCAAAACCAGAAAGGTTGAATCACTGGAGAAAGCCACCATACATAGAACATGGTCCAAGGTTCCCTCTCACAATGCCAACATTGGCCTGATTTTGATGGGAAGATTTTCTAAATATCAGAGGGGCCCCTGTGTGAGGATTTTATAGCTTCTTGCTTGGAATTGTTTTCAAGTGTCTTGGCATTCCTGCCCTGGCAGGTAGTAGGAAGAAGTGAAGGAGACCTTTTACTGGTAAGGAGTTGAACCTGGGACTTTAAAAAGAAGGATAATATCTGGAGGCATTGGGATGTCTGAGCTCATTACCACTTTATAAATAGTAAAGATGCAAGCAGGGCCAGTGCTAGACTGTTTTACGCCCTAGGCAAGATCAGCTACTTGCGCCCCCCCCCAAAAAAAAGGGAAGGGGTTAAAAACTGCTCTATGTCATATCCAGTGACCCTGATCTGATGGTTCCTCCATGTAATGCTGTCATACCCAGTGATCCCAATGTTCCTCTGTCACATCAGGGGTCCCTGATATTCCTCCATGTCATACCCGGAGACCCTGATGTTCCTCCATGTCACACCTGGGGACCCTGATGTTCCTTCATTTCACACCTGGGGACCCTGATGTTCCTCCATGTCACACCTGGGGACCTCAATCCCCCATGGCACACCCAGGGATCCCAATTCCTCATGGCACACCTGGTGACCCCGAACCCCTGTTACACTTGTGACCCCGAACCCCCATGTCACACCTGGTGACTCTGATTCCCCATGGCATACCTGGTGACCGCAGTTCTCTTTCACACCAGGGATACTCCATGTCACACCAAGGGACTCTGATTCCCTGTTCTGGGGACACTTACTGGGCAGTATGAAGAGAGTGGTCTGCACTCTTCCCTCCTTCACCATGATCCTGCTTATTCCTTCTCCCAGGACGCTCCTCTCCTGGACCACAGTGCTCACCACAGCTCCAACCGGCTCCTGGTGGAGGGAGAAGCAGCAGTCAGAGAGCTCCGCACCTCCTTCATCACCAACATCCTCAGACCATTCCGTTGCCACGTCGCTTCTGCCCCAGTAAAGGTGCCGCCCTCCAGTGCCGAGCTCAGGTTCAGCTCTCCTCCACTCCCTGCTTAATACCGACCCAGGGAAATGAACGACTGCCCACCAGCTCAGATTAGAGAGTGACTTCCTGCCCAGGGATTAGGCAGCTCAGCTCCAGACGAAGAGGATCATTATGCAGGTAACACTCCGGTGGGCTCCTTTCCTGCCCCTTGGGGCTCCCCCAACAATGGTGGAAAGCCAGGGCCTGGTAGTTCTGCCACTGCCCCAGACACCTGGCATCTTCCTCTGTCCCTTCTTCCTCCCCCACTGCCGCCCCTCCCCTCAGCTCACAAGGATCATTCATGACGGAGAGTGAGTGCTGACTCGTGGCTGCGCCCCTAGGTGGCAATGCACCCTAATTGGCTGCCTAGTTTGCCTAGTGGAAGCACCGGCCCTGGATGCAAGACCAGAAAAGTTGAATTACTGGAGAAGGCCACCATACATAGAGTATGATCCCAGTTTCCCTCTCACAATGCCAGCATTGGTCTGAGGGCAATGGGAAGACTTTCTGAATGTCTTAGGGGCTCCTGTGTGATGGTTTCAATAGCTTCTTTCTTGGGATGAGGATGGTATAAATGCCTTAAGTGAGAATAAGTGTCCTTTGGAAGTCCATTTCCTGAAACTGTCTTCCCAGTTCTATATCTCAGCTTCGATCTCCAGAAGAGGGGATTGGGGCAAGCGTCGTAAAGTAAGGTCACAAAGACAATTTTTTCTAGTCTTGGCCGAGTTGTCCTATCAGATCAATTATCTTTTACCTCTTCATAAAAGCATGTGTTTACCCAAAATATTTGTTAGATTTTCCATTATCTCAAACGTACGAACCTGTGAAAAAAATGTCACTTAATGCCACACTGGTTTCTTTCCCGTTTGCTTTGTAGTCGCACTTGATTGACATCTCCCGGTACGCTCGGCTTTTACCTGGCCAGACACTAACTTAATTCCATTTAACAGCTTTTTTTTATCATCTGTAAATCATATTTTGCTTTTTTTTTTCTCTTTACACACAAATAAAAGCAAGCACCACGCTTTTCAAATTTTCTTTTGAACATTTTTTTTGTGTTTGTGCTTTTCAAAAGATGAGCGAAGCTAACCATCAATAGACGATTGGTTTGTACAGAGACACAAAGATCTTAAAGAAGAACTATCACGTAAAAATTTTTTGCAAAGGAACATTTTCTTTCAAGCTGAGCTCCAGGCAAAATCAAAAGATAAACCGTTTATCCAGTTATATACAGTGGATATAAGAAAGTCTGCACACCCCTGTTAAAATGTCAGGTTTCTGTGATGTAAAAAAATTAGACAAAGATAAATATAATTTCACAACTTTTTACACCCTTAATGTGACCTATAAACTGTACAACTCAGATGAACAACAAACTGATATCTTTCAGGTGGAGGGAAGTAAAAATAAAAAAATAAAATAATATGGTTGCATAAGTGTGCACACCTTAAACTATTACTTTGTTGAAGCACATTTTTATTTTATTCCAGCACTCAGTCTTTTTGGGTATGAGTCTATCAGCATGGCACATCTTGACTTGGCAATATTTGCCCGCTCTTCTTTACAAAAACACTCCAAATCTATCAGATTGCGAGAGCATCTCCTGTGCACAGCCCTCTTCAGATCACCCCACAGATTTTCATTTAGATTCAGGTCTGGGCTCTGGCTGGTCCATTCCAATACTTTAATCTTCTTCTGGCTAGGCCATTCCTTTGTTGATTTGGATGTATGCTTTGGGTCGTTATCATGCTGAAAGATGAATTTCCTCTTCATGGTCAGCTTTCTAGTAGAAGCCTGAAGGTTTTGTGCCAATATTGACTGGTATTTGGAACTGTTCATAATTCCCTCTACCTTGACTAAGGCCCCAGTTCCAGCTGAAGAAAAAGCTCCACCACCATGCTTCACTGTGCGTATGGTGTTCATTTGGTGTTGTTCAGTGTTATTTTTGCGCCAAACATATCTTTTGGAATTATGGTCAAAAAGTTCAACCTTGGTGTCATCAGACCAGAACACATTTCCCACATGCTTTAGGAAGACTTCAGATGTGTTTTTGCAAAATTTAGCCGGGCTTGGATGTTTTTATTCGTAAGAAAAGGCTTCCATCTAGCCACTCTACCCCATAGCCCAGACATATGAAGAATACGGGAGATAGTTATCATATGTACCACACAGCCAGTACTTGCCATATATTCCTGCAGCTCCTTTAATGTTGCTGTAGGCCTCTTGGCAGCCTCCTTAAACCAGTTTTCTTCTCGTCTTTTCATAAATTTTGGACGTCCAGTTCTTGGGAGGTGAATTGGCTCCTGTCTAAATTGGCCCTACTATGTGTATGTATGATTGTGATTTTGAGACCTTAGATTGTAAGCTACATGAGGACAGGGACTGATGTGAATGTATAATGTATTGCGTACAATGACGGCGCTATATAAATACCTGAAATAAATAAATAAATGTCAATGTTGTGCCCAGGACTAGCCCAATACATTGTGCTGCCTGGGTCCAAGAATAAAATGCTGCCCCCCACCCCCCAAAAGATTAAATTACATTTATCAGAAAGTCAGATTTTCATGCAACAGTACCTTGTCTATATGCAAAATTATATGACATATCATTATGTTTAATTCCATGCAGGGGCTGCATTGTGTGTGGGGGGGGGGGGGGTAGGTGGCTGCTTTGTAGGGTATAGGAACAAAAAAAATGTCAATAACTTTATTAAATATAAAAGGTAGAAAATATTATATATACTGTTATCTTCTTATATAACTCATCACCGGACCGGTCCACCAAACACCCGCTGTCTGTCCTCCTGTCACTCCTGTGTCTGCCGTAGCCACGGCCCTAGAAGATCCAAGATAAAGTGCGCTGATGTCACTGCACACACCACGATCACGCGAGGGATGTTCCCTGGAGGAGATGCTCCACCTCCTCATACTCATCAGTTTGCACTACGGGCGGCAGTATGAGATGGGGAAATGCCATCCATAATGCGCCGCAAACTGATGACACACAAATCTGCTGGAAAAAAATCTTGGGCACCAATTTGCTTCTCCTCTCAAAGTGCCGCCTGGGTCCAATGAACCCAGCGGGACCCATGATTGCGCCATATTTTCTCCACATGATGAGGACTGTGTTCACTGTGTTTCATGGTATATCTAATGCCTTAGAAATTATTTTATACCCTTCTTAAGACTGAAATCTTTTAACAATGAGATAGATCCCTCTGATGCTTGAGAAGCTCTCTGCAGAGCATGGCTTTTGCAGTAGGATGCAACTAAGAAAATGTCAGGAAAGACCTACTAGAACAGCTAAACTTTATTTGGGGGTAATCAGAGGCACTTTAAATGATGGCAGGTGTGTACTGACCCCTATTTAACATGAGTTTGAATATAATTGCTTCCTTCTGAACAGAGCTACATCCCCAGAGCCCAGACCTGAATCCGATTGAAAATCTGTGGGGTGATGTGAAGAGGGCTGTGCACAGGAGATGTCCTCACAATCTGACAGATTTGAAGTGTTTTTGTAAAGAAGAGTGGGCAAATATTGCCAAGTCAAGATGTGCCATGCTGATAGACTAATACCCAAAAAGACTGAGTGCTGTAATAAAATCAAAAGGTGCCTACGCACCTAGGAGAGAATGTGTCTACCGCCCCCTCCGGGTCCCGAATTTGCCCTGTTGCACATCTGTGCACGTGGTTCAAGATGGGGGGTATTTTATAAAAAATAGAAGACTAATGGGACTTTAAAGGTGTTGAACCTCCTCTCAGTATAATTATCGATACACAAACATTAATAAAAATAAAATCTTTATTTGTACAAAACTTTAAACGTTATGAAGATGGGGGTTAACAGATCCCCCTAAAAAACAATGAATAACATTGCAGACCCCTCCCTATGTATGAAAAAGTTGCATCATGTTTTACAGTAAACTCAATCACATAGAGTTGGCAAGACTTATCCCGAAGAGTTTCGCCTTTGTCAGGGGTTTTTAGGAGTGTAGTAATAGTGAGTTAAGTTATAAAATAGGTTGCGACTCCAGTGGATCCATCACAAGTACTCCTCTCACTATGGGCAGACCCCAAAGTGGAACAAAACACCGGAGGCTAGGTGGGCCAGAGATCTCCACCAGGGGGGGGCACCAAACAGCACCAAAAAAGGCGATATAGAGGTATGGTCACAAAAGAGGGAACCAGAGGGAGGCCGCTACATGAGAGATGTATAGATGTTGCTCACTCAAAACAACAATTCTTGGAGATGGTGTTGTGACATGGATGGCCTGTTTGAAGTGGCCTCTCTTTGGTTCTCTCTTTTAAGACCATACCTGTATAACATCTGGGCTGGTATTGTTCAAATACACTCTGAGCGGTGGTGTTCTCTCTCATTCCTCCTCCCCTTTTTGGGCGCTGTTTGGTGGTGATGGGTCTCTGGAACTCAGGAGGATCCATTACAAATACTCATCTCATTATGGCCAGACCCCCAAAGCAGATCAAGACACTGGAGGCTAGATGGGCCAGAGATCGCCACCAAACAGCACCAAAAAAGGGGAGAGGAAGGAGAGAGAACACAGCGCCACCCCCGTTCAGAGTGTATTTGAACAATACCAGCTTAGATGATATATAGGTATGATCATAAAAGAGGAAACCAAAGGGAGGCCGCTTCAAACAGGCCATCCATGTCACAACACCATCTCCCATCTCCAAGGATTGTTGTTTTGAGTGAGCAAGAAACTGCATGAGGACGTCCTACAGATTTATACATCTCTCATGCAGCGGCCTCAGGGGTGGCGCTGTGTTCTCTCTCCTTCTTTCCCCTTTTTTCTGTGCTGTTTGATGCCCCCCCCCCCCTTGGTGTTGATCTCTGGTCCGCCTAGCCTCCGGTGTCTTGATTCGCTTTGAGGTCTGGCCATAGTGAGATGAGAAGCTCACAGTGTGCAGTGAAATAAGTGGGAGCCATTGCAGCCCAGGAGAGGAGCTGGTACAAATGCGCAAGACTGAAGGGAAGGCCGGAGTTCAGATTTAATCCCTTGACTCCGACCGCTTGGTGGGTGGGCCTTAACGCAGAGTGGCCCTTACCGTGCTGAGAGCGTGCTCACTACGCGCTCCCAGCATGGTAGCCAGCGGCAGTGCCAGGCCATGAAAAGCACAGGGCAAACATGTCAAAGTGCGCCCCCCCAAGATGTATGAGCATTAGGTGTTTGCAAACCCCTCCCCTGAAAAAATAATGAGCATTAATCTGCATGCTTACCCCCTAATAATAAATTCCCGATCCTCCCAGGACAAATCCATCCCCTTGCTAAAATTACCCCCCAGCACAAATCTTTGCCCTCCCCCATCACCCCTCCCAGCTCAAATCATCTCTCTTCTCAAATCTCTCTAGCACAAACCCCCCCCCCCCCCAAAAAAAAAAATCCCTCACCCTGGCACATGTCCTCTACGCCTCAACTTTCCCCTCTAAGTACACCCCCCCCCCAAAAAAATTTCCCCTCCTAGCACTAATAACCTCCAATCATCCCTACTAGCACAAATCCACTCTACCATATCACCGTTGCCCTTCCCATCACAAATCCACCCAAATCATCTTTCCTAGCACCCCCCCCCCAAATTTACCCGATACTAACCCTCTACTGCCTCACAAATTCCCCACCCAACACAAGTCCTCTCCACCCACCTCACATGATGCTACAGTGCCCAGGGCAGCCGCCCCTCTTAACCACCCCTTGTCCCGGACCTGGACAGCAGAGGCCGGAAAGCTTCTGATGAAAACTAGCAATAGGGAGCTTTCCAATCATGTTACCAGTGTGACAGCCAATCACATGACCCAGATGCCTGCCCCTGCCTCCCGGCTTTTACTTCTAAAGGTTCGGGAGGGGGTTGATATGAAGAGGATAAGGCCACTTGTTGACTGACTCACTACCTCTGATGGAAGTGTCCTCCAAGCACTAACTACTCTTCCCATAAATTCATCTTGTCTGAGGTTAGTTTTTGCTGTTCCTCCTGCTGTCAGTTTGTGTTTTTTTTCTCTTCCAGTAGTTCATTGACAAATGCCTATAAATAAAGCTCACATGATAACATCGTACAGATGCAGCAAGCGTTGCTGCCCACAGCTCGGCAGCACAGTGTGACACCCGCTGCTTCCTGATTGTGCTCTGTACATCTGCACAGCCATCTGCAGGAGAAGCTTCAGCTGGTGGCAAGACTCCTCCGAGCTTGGTTTTCAGAACCTGCCAGTAAAGTCTTAGTCCAAATCTATTACAAACCCTGGGCAATTCAGACAAAAAAAAAAATGAATGATGTCTAATCTGAAGGGACCGTCGGTGAAAACCACATGTCAAAGTGATAGGTCGGTTCAGAGATACAGTTGGGGGACATTATAGGCATTATAGGATCTCAAAAAAATGTCATCTATGTATCTCAACCTTTGATTTAGATGTGAAACAGCCACAGTAGGGCAGGTAATGTGTATGTAAAGTCAAAACTCTTTTTTATTTTTTCCCATTTGTGTCCCATCAGAGATTTTCCCGTATGTCCTGTGCCAGAGATACAGCAGGAGTGAGAGGCTATTCACTCATAACCACTTAGGAAGTGTGAGCGTAAGCTCAGGATCACACTGAGGCCGTTTTAAAATCGTGCGAGTTCAGCTGATCTTGCATGATTTTAAGCCAGCATTTCAGTCCGGCTTCAGGGGAGATTTCACAGACATCTGCGCGGGTTCCTGCACAGATGTCTATGGAAATCGCCCCCCCCAAGTTGGCAAAAGTAGTATAGAAACGACTTTTGGGAATCTATGTGGTGCCGCAAAGTCGGCGTCAAACCAATTCTGATGGTGCCATTATCGGCAGTTGGCTCAGATTTGGCATGCGATTTGACATGTCAAATCGCATGTCAAATTAGACCAATGTGAACATGGGCTCAAAGATACGTCCTAAAAAACATCAGCAAAGTTCTTAGGATGCATCTCTTATGCTCCTCTTTCCCAGCTGCTGCTTTCTCCACGGCTATTACCGGCAAATACCAGCTGTCAGGATGACATTTAGCTAGCAAATGAGGAGGACCTCATTTGTTTACAAATACATTGTGTTATATGAATCCATCCTATATTGTGGCGCTTTTCCACTGCATGGAACCGAACGGTTCAGCTCGCTTTTGTGCTTTTCCACTGCTGGTACCGCATGGTATGGTGTAGGAACGGTTCGGTACGGTACGGTACGGCGGCACTTTTCCACTGCATGGAACCAAATGGTACGGCTCTCAAAAACAGTACCACCTCGATTGTGGTTCCAAGAGGTGCCATACCCGGTACCATATCCCACAATCCTTTGCATGCAGTCACTACTAGCCACTGATTGGTCAGAGAATCCCACCCACCCCGTTGTTATCCCACCCACTTAACTTTAGTACTACTTTAGTGGAAAAGCAAACCGTACCGTACCGAACCGTTCCAACACCGTACCATGAGGTACCAGCAGTGGAAACGCAAACCGGGCCAAGCAGGGCCGAGTAGAGCCGAGCCGGTACTTGCAGTGGAAAAGTGCCACAAGGTCTTCAGACTTTGGACTGTGGGTCATGTGTACCCTTTGCCTGCCTTTATCTGGCCCTTGGAGCACTATTTCTCCCACTGACTCTAATGATGGGGCACTATTCCTCCCACTAATACCATTAATGGTGCACTATTCCTCCTACTGACACCAATGATAGAACACTATTCCTCCCACTGATACCAACGATGGGGCACTATTTCTCCCACTGATACCAATGACAGGGCACTATTTCTCCCACTGATACTAATAATGGGGCACTATTTCTCCCACTGATACCAATGACAGGGCACTATTTCTCCCACCGATACCAATGATGGGGAACTTTTCCTCCCACTGACCCCAAGGATCAGGCACTATTTCTTCCACTGACATCAATGATGGGACACTTTTTCTCCCATTGACACCAATAAAGGAGCTCTTTTCCTCCCACTGATACTAATAATGGGGCACTATTTCTCCCACTGATACCAATGACAGGGCACTATTCCTTCCACTGACTCTAATGATGGGGCACTATTCTTCCCACTGATACCAAAGACAGGGCACTATTCCTTCCACTGATTCCAATGATAGGGCACTATTCCTCCCACTGATACCAATAATGGGGCACTATTATTCCCACTGATACCAATGACAGGGCACTGTTTTTCCCACTGACACCAATGATGGGGCACTTTTCCCCCCACAAACACCGATTGGGGTCTTTTCCTCCTACTGACAGCAGCGATTGGGCACTATTTCTCCCACTGAAATCAGGGATACAGAAGGAGTGAGAGGCTATTCACTCATAACCACTTAGGAAGTGTGAGCGTAAGCTCAGGTTCACACTGAGGCCATTTTAAAATCGTGTGAGTTCAGTCCGGCTTCAGGGGCGATTTCACAGACATCTGCGTGGGTTCCTGGAAATCGCCCCCCCAAGTCGGCAAAAGTAGTATAGAAACTACTTTTGGGCATCAATGTGGTGCCGCAATGTCGGCGTCAAACCAATTCTGATGGTGCCACTATCGGCAGTTGGCTCAGATATTACATGCGATTTGACATGTCAAATCGCATGTCAAATTGGACCAATGTGAACATGGGCTCAAAGATACGTCCTAAAAAACATCAGCAAAGTTCTTAGGATGCATCTCTTATGTTCAGCTCCTCTTTCCCAGCTGTTGCTTTCTTCACAGCTATTACCGGCAAATACCAGCTGTCAGGATGACATTTAGCTAGCAAGTGAGGAGGACCTCATTTGTTTACGAATACATTGTGTTATATGCATCCTTTATTGCTGAGGTCTTCAGACTTTGGACTGTGGGTCAAATGCACCCTTTGTTTGCCTTTATCTGGCCCTTGGAGCACCATTTCTCCCACTGACTCTAATGGAGCACCATACCTCCCACTGATATCAATGACCGGGCACTATTTCTCCCACTGACTCTAATGATGGGGCACTATTCCCCCACAAACACCGATTGGGTACTTTTCCTCCTACTGACATCAGCGATTGGGCACTATTTCTCCCACTGACACCAATGATGGGGCACTTTTCCTCCCACTGGCACCAAGGATTGGGTACTATTTCTCCCACTGACATCAATGATGGGACACTTTTCCTCCCACTCACACCAATAAAGGAGCGCTTTTCCTCCCACTGATACTAATATTGGGGCACTATTTCTCTCGCTGACACCAGTGCTGGGGCACTTTTTCTCTCACTGACACCAATGACAACTCCATCATTGGTGTCAGTGAGAGGAATAGTGCCCCATCACTGGTGTCAGTGGGAGAAATAGTGCCCCAATATTAGTATTTTTCCTCCCACGGACACCAACTATTGGGCACTATTCCTCCCATTAAAAAGATAATAGAATCCGCGCTAAGGAATCAAAGGATATAAATAAGTACTAATAAGCTGCAGCCTCACTTAAACTATAGCCAAAAGACTATATAAATAGATAAGAATGGAGGTGATGGCGCTGCTTATATTATAAGGTGTAATTAGGTGGATATTCCTATGTAAACATATATAATCGGATGAATTGTATATAAAAAAGGCTATGGAGAATAGCCACCAGGTGGCGAAGTGTAATGTGCAAAGATGTGCTGAGATAAATAAATATGTGTATATATACAATATGCAATAGTGATAAAAATAAATAGTCAACAGAGTGAATCTATAAACAACATTAAATAAATCAATCAATAAATAATATAAAATGACTCAAAAATCACGATGATAAAAATTAGTAAAATAGTGCGGGAAAAGCTTGACCAAACAGGATAAATGTGCAAATATACAGGAGAGTATTATCCAAAGTGTACAAATAGGTGATAGTACTAAAAATATAAAAAATTATTATAAAAATTAAAGTTCGTGATCAAAAAATTGTGCAAAAGCAATAAAGTGCGGGAAACTTCTTTCCAAAGTGTGACAATACGTAATAATCAGTCAATTCATATACTAGAATACATCCATAAATAGGTGAGTGTACCCAGTGAGATAGGTGGGCAGTGACTTACGGTGACCCCCAAGGTGGGTGACTGGTGAGCTGCAAAGTGGCTACTGATGAAAAACCTACTCACCAGATATACCCACCCCACACAGGGGTATAGAGTCCCCAATTTTGTACACTCAGGTCTCAGGAATCACTCGGTTTTTAATCCACAAGTACCCGGCGGAGAGTGTATTAGCGCCTTTAAAAAAATGGTAGAAGAGGACCTGAGGAAAATTAAGAAACCACACAAAAAATATGATAAGGTAAAATCAGCAATTAAACAATTAGAGGATAGGAAGGGAATTATAATTCGACCCGCAGACAAAGGAGGAGGACTAGTGATTTTAAATAAGACTGACTATGAAGAAGAAATGAATAATCTACTAAGAGTAGAAGGCACCTATGAAAAACTGAGAAATAATCCAACTAAGACATATAGGAAAAAACTTAAAGACTTCATTAATAAAGGTACAAAATTAGGAATACTAAATGAGAAAGAAGCACAATATTTACTACCTGAGACAAGCAAGATTCCAGTACTGTATTATTTGCCCAAAATACATAAAGACCCCGTTAAGCCCCCTGGACGACCCATAGTGAGCGGTGTGGACTCACTGTTTTCCAGATTGGGTGAATATCTGGATGGATATTTACAACCAGCAGTAAAAATGGGCAAATCGTACCTGAAAGATAGCTCGGAGCTGATAAAAATACTCAAGGAAGTACAGCTACCAGAAGACTGTATCTTGGCTACAATAGACGCCAACTCCCTTTACACCAGCATAAGACAAACAGATGGACTACAAGCGGTAGATGTTGCTTTACATGAACGCACCCAGTTAAAACAAACACAAATTAAATACATTTTGGACGGTCTAAAACTTACTATGAGCAGCAACTTCTTTTGGCATAAGAATGACTATTATTTACAAACCAAAGGAGTCGCAATGGGAGCTCGCTACGCACCTAGCGTAGCAAATCTATTTATGGATCTCCTAGAAGAAAAGACCATTTATACCCAAAATATTCCGGAATTAAAATTCTACCGACGTTATATCGACGACATCATCATTTTATGGGAGGGAACAAAGGAATCTTTAAACAATTTCTTTTCAAAACTGAATGAGAACACATATGGTATCAAGTTTACAGGAGATTGGAGTTTTAATCAGATAAATTATTTGGATCTTAATATTTTTAAAGAAAATAACATACTTAAAACCAAAACTTATTTTAAACCTACAGATAGGAATGGATATATACCTACTAGTAGTTGCCACCATCCTATATGGAAAGAAGGAATTCCAAGAAGTCAATTCGTGAGGATCCGAAGAAATTGTGACAACCCTGAGGACTATTTATCACAGACAGATATTTTAATAAAGAGATTTGAGGAAAAAGGGTATGACAGACAGAAATTGATTATGTCCAGAAACAAAATACTAAATACGGACAGAGATGAATATTTATATAAGAGTAATAAGCCAGCAAAACCCAAAGAATTAGCATTTATTACAGGATTTCATCATAATTTCAGACAGACTGAAAAGATCGTGAAAAAATACTGGCCTATATTAAAGTCCGATAAAACTTTGTCGAGATTGTTACCCAAACAACCGAAATTTATATATCGGAAAGCCCCTAATTTACGAAATCAACTTGTCCATAATGCAATTGATCCCCCCAAACCAGTGAAAATGTTCCCTGACTTAAAAGGGTTTATTCGGTGTAATAGGTGCTTACCGTGTAAAACTACGAATAAACAACCTAGGAAGACATTGCATTTTAAATCCAGATGGAGTGGAGAAGAGTTCAAGATTAATAAATTAATTACGTGTCAGACCACCCATGTAACCTACCTAATAGAGTGCCCCTGTCGACTTCAGTATGTCGGCAGGACCACCAGACCTCTGTTCGTACGAATCAGGGAGCATATCAAGAATATAAGAAAGGGGTCTCCAAAGCATAGTCTCCCGAGACATTTCGCAGAGGTACATAATAAGGACCCAAGGGGACTCACCTTTGTGGGTATAGACTCTATTGCTGGACACTGGAGAGGTGATAACAAGAAAATTAAAATCTCTAAAAATGAAACTAGTTGGATTTATCGACTCAATACTCTCCAGCCTAAGGGGTTAAATCTGGACATAGACCTTAACTGCTTCATCTCCAATTTTTAAATTTTAAATCCTCCCTCCTTTTTCTATATATGTTTTATATTTATATTTTTATTTTTTATATATGCCACAACATCTGTTTTTTATTCATCCCATCCTATATATACCAATTTTTATAATACTAACTCCAATTTACCATTTCTATTCATATATTGCATAATACCCAACATGATCTAACGGTATCTGAGCCTATAGGTCACATATCGTTAATATCTATATACATATGGTTTGTGCAATCTACACAATCTCCACTAGATGTCGCCTCTTTTATATGTATACATTTTTATACATACACATTTTTTGAGTATACACAATGTATTTTTGTTCTCATTCATTTATTTCACGTTTTTTATATATACATGAAATTTAACAGTTACTATTTATCAATTAATTAAGTACACATAATATCCACTAAATTTTCTTTCTTTATACACATTCCTATATGTACATTCTTTTATTCATACTCACTCGTTATTTATATATATATACATTATTATCCTCATCCTCGGTTCGTAATAATATACATTCACCATCTGTTATTACCATACATATTTTTAGCCACAAGATGGCGCACTAGATTACCTTCTATTATATTTTTAACACTTATCACTTTTATATTATTTATTTTTAATTTTTTTATTTTTATTTTTATATTTTCTTTATTTATAACGTATGTTTAATAAATAATGTATACTATGTTTTTAATATATTGCACTCACTCCCTGTATGTATATATGGTGGTTCATGATTTAATTTTGGCACGGGATATATATATATACAGTCTTTAATCATTTTATTTATTCTATTAATATTTCCATCAATATGAATCAATTCGGTTTTCTGACTGTAAGGCATAGGTTTTGTCTTACATAGAAAAGCATGATCCGCGGCAGGGCTTACATGCAGCACTCGTTATGCCTCATAACGAGTCCCGTAGCCTTGGTAACCACCGTATATAAAAGGGCCGGCTTGGAAATGATGCGACGCTGCAGAAGACGTCACATGACGAAACGCGTACAGCGCCGTCACGTCATTTCCGGTTCCGGTTTCCAGTTGGAACGCATTGCGTTCCGGGACGCCAATACCACGCTGTTTTCCATATGATTGAATGTGAGTATTCATTTATTGTATACTGCTGAATAAAATATCCCCTACGATATCACACTATCGAGTCTTTCCACTTCCTATGACCCTCCCATCCATATACTTGCGAGTGGCCATACTAGATCCCTCCACGGAGCATCGGACATATTGGAACAAGACCCTAGTACTGGACCCCACGCTAGGATATCTGCGATACCCCGTGGACCCCACACCATTCTCCCCCAGGAAGGGAACCACTACACAGAGTAAGGACCAGCGAGGCATATCTACAATACCCACTCTATACCCCTGTGTGGGGTGGGTATATCTGGTGAGTAGGTTTTTCATCAGTAGCCACTTTGCAGCTCACCAGTCACCCACCTTGGGGGTCACCGTAAGTCACTGCCCACCTATCTCACTGGGTACACTCACCTATTTATGGATGTATTCTAGTATATGAATTGACTGATTATTACGTATTGTCACACTTTGGAAAGAAGTTTCCCGCACTTTATTGCTTTTGCACAATTTTTTGATCACGAACTTTAATTTTTATAATAATTTTTTATATTTTTAGTACTATCACCTATTTGTACACTTTGGATAATACTCTCCTGTATATTTGCACATTTATCCTGTTTGGTCAAGCTTTTCCCGCACTATTTTACTAATTTTTATCATCGTGATTTTTGAGTCATTTTATATTATTTATTGATTGATTTATTTAATGTTGTTTATAGATTCACTCTGTTGACTATTTATTTTTATCACTATTGCATATTGTATATATACACATATTTATTTATCTCAGCACATCTTTGCACATTACACTTCGCCACCTGGTGGCTATTCTCCATAGCCTTTTTTATATACAATTCATCCGATTATATATGTTTACATAGGAATATCCACCTAATTACACCTTATAATATAAGCAGCGCCATCTATTCCTCCCATTGACACAATTGATGGGACATTTTTCCTCTGACTGACACCCACAATTGGGCACTATTCCTCTAGCTTACACCAATGTAAGAGTACTCTGCATTCCACTGATACCAATGATGGGGCACTTTTCCTCCCACTGACACCAATGAGGAGCACTTTTCCTCCCACTGACACCAATGATGGGGCACTTTTCCTCCTATTGACTCCAACAATTGGACACAATGACTTCCACTGATAACGATGATGGGTCACTATTCCTCCCAGTCTATCAATTGGGCACTTTTCCTCCCACTGACACTGATGATGGGGCACCATTCCTCCTGCTGACACCAAAGATGATGGTGCACTATTCCTCCCACTGACACCAATAATGGGACACTATTCCTCCCACTGACACCAATGATGGGACACTATTCCTCCCACTGATACCAATAATGGGGCACTATTTCTTCCACTAACACCAATGATGGGTCACTATTCCTCCCACTGACACCAGTGATGGGTCACTGTTCCTCCCACTGACACCAATAATGGGGCACTATTTCTTCCACTAACAGCAATGATGGGGCAATATTCCTCCCACTGACACCAATAATGGGGCACTATTTCCTCCACTAACACCAATGATGGGTCACTATTACTCCCACTGACACCAATGATGGGTCACTATTCCTCCCACTGACACCAATGAAGGGGCACTATTCCTATCACTGACACCAATGATGGGGAACTATTCCTTCTCCTACTGACCACAGCCACTATGCATCTTACTCCCACTGACACCAGGGTATTTTCCACTCCCAGTGGCCACAGTGTGTGCCCGCCCCCCCCCCCCCAAAAGACTGCAAGACAGTGATCTGGCCCTTTGTTTAGAAAGTTTGGAGACCCCTTGCTATATAGACATGGATACTTTACTGTAAAATAGTGGAGGGTTTAATACTACTAAAATCTGGCTTTCTCTTTTTAGTATAGAAAAATGGTCTTGCAGAGAGTCCTGGGAATGGCACACTTACTGGAGTCTCATCTTGCTAATCCTTTTATCCAAATTTAGAAACCCAACCACTACCTTGCGCTTCCTATTAGCCGTAGGAAAGGGGGTCCAGGAAACAGCGTGCCCCCTCTTTTGTGGAGTGCGGCGTCACGTATGTTTGGAACTGCGCAAAGGATGACAGCAATGTAAGCGGCTTAAAGAACTTACTTGGAACAGAAGGACCTCCAGGCAAAAGACGATCCATGCCAAAGCTCATCAAAGGAGGGCGGTGTGCCAGGAGAGGCAGATCTGCGTCTGACTGATTCCGCGGACTTCACCGTCCTGCTCAAAGCTGTTCTAGATTTTCAGATGGCGATTAAAAGGACAGTCTGCGCAAAACTGATATATGAAACACCTTGAGTTCCCCGAGGACCTCCATCAGAATTCCCAGCATCTCCTCCCACCTGCCGAGGTCATCATATCTTTCATTTCCATTGCACTAAATCATCTTTTCTCAACCTTTTTACCCCAGAGGGACCCTGGAAAAAATTCTAAGGTGTCGCAGAGCCCATCTAAAAAATTATCACATCTACAGGTCCTAGTACATTCGTAAGTCGTATTACATTTTAAATTAGAAAAAAATGGCAGAACTCCCCTGCTTTATACTGTTATATTTATTGCAACAAATAGTAATGGCCAGAAATGAAAAATCTCTCCCACCTTGGTGGTCAGCGTAAAACTGATCTCTTAAATTGGTTATAAGTGTAGAAGTGATCCCTTACAATGGTGGTCGGTGTAGAAGTGATCCTTTGCATTGGAGGTCAGTGTAAAAGTGACCCCTTAGATTGATGATCAGTGCAGGAGTGATCTCTCACATTGGTGGTCCGTGTAGCAGTGTTCCCTTACATTGGTGGTCCGTGTAGAAGTGTTCCCTTACATTGGTGGTCCGTGTAGAAGCGTTTCCTTACATTGATAGCCAGTGCAGAAGAGATCCCTTACTCATCTGGCTAATCCTTTTATACAGCTTTAGAAGCCCCACCACTACCCCGCGCTTCCTATTAGCCGTGAATAGGGGTATCCAGAAAACGTTGTGGAGTGTAGACGTGATCCCTTCCATTGAAGATGTGTAAAAGTAAAAATAATTTTATTAACAAGTTTAAAATAGATCTCAATGGATCTGAGGTATTACATGAATAATACAGAGAACAAAAATGACATGGTAACACAAATAATATATATATGGTTAAAGGAAACAATGATGCATATACTCAGAGGTATATGTTGGTTTCTTGAAGGAAATCCTCCCACCCGACGCGTTTCAGGCACGCAGGCCTTTCTTCAGGGGTCTGAGAAGTGGGGAGGTTTTGTGATTTCCTACATAACATAGTAAATATTGTATAAATTGATTGCATAAAAAATTATGTCAGTTTCAGTATATTTCAAGCATTTAATGTTATACCTGTAGAAGGAATCTGGATATAAAAGTTTCGTACCTGTAGGTTGCTTGGAATGTGACAAGAGAGTCACTACTGATAAAAGAAAGAGGAAAGAGGGGTTCCGCTGTGCTGAGTGCCGATGTATGCACCCCTAGGTCCCTGAGGGTGTGGGTCTTCACCAATGTGGCTCCAGCGAGGATGCCTGAAAGGAGGCTGCACGTGTCTCTGTGTGAACGTATATGTAGGAGAATCAAATTATTTGAAGATGTATTAGAAGGGATAACTGATCTGCTCTTAGGGTAGGTGTAGAAGTAAGAGGAGAGGTACCTTGTAATAGATGTATTGACACTTCTGGTTAAGAGGATGTGCCTGTTGTGCTGAAGATCACGGGGTAGGGGGTGTTGTGAGTTGGTAGAGTCCGCTGAAAAATATCTATTATATATATATATATATATATATATATATATATATATATATATATATATATACATATATGTGTTTCCTGTTATATATTGGGGTTGGCTCGTACAGGATTTAAACAAGGAGAGTGTTAATACTCATACCTTAATTTATTTGTTGTGTATATATGGAAAAGATTTTCTGACCAGGAGGTCCATTGAGATCTATTTTAAACTTGTTAATAAAATTATTTTTACTTTTACACATCTGTGGAAGTGTGTTTGCCGTTAAAGTCCCATACCCTAGGGGGACCCCCCATTTCTGCCTGTTCAGTCCAGGGATGTTGGCAAACCACTTCCAAGTTTTCACATAGCTGGGGTATATTTCTTTGAATTTCTCCCTTCCATTGAAGGTCAGTGTAGAAGTAATCCCTTACATTGGTGATCAGTGCAAAAGTGATCCCTTACATTGGAGGTCAGTGTAGAAGTGATTTTCTACATTGGAGGTCAGTGTAGAAGTAATCCCTTACATTGGTGATCAGTGCAAAAGTGATCCCTTACATTGGAGGTCAGTGTAGAAGTGATTTTCTACATTGGAGGTCAGTGTAGAAGTAATCCCTTACATTAGTGATCAGTGCAAAAGTGATCCCTTACATTGGAGGTCAGTGTAGAAGTGATTTTCTACATTGGAGGTCAGTGTAGAAGTAATCCCTTACATTAGTGATCAGTGCAAAAGTGATCCCTTACATTGAAGGTCAGTGTAGAAGTGATTCCCTACATTAGTGGTTAGTGTAAAAGTGATCCCTTACTTTCATGATCAGTGCAGAAGTGATCCCTCACATTAGTGGTTCATGTAGAAGCGTTCCCTCACATTGGTGGATAATGTAGAAGTGATCCCTCCCATTGGTGGTCATTGTAGAAGTGACCTCTCACATTGATGGCCAGTGTAGAATTGATCCCTCACATTGATGGCCAGTGTAGAAGAGATCCCTTGCTCGTCTTTCTAATACTTTTATCCAAGTTTAGAAACCCCACCACTCCCTTGCGCTTCCTATTAGCCGTGGAAAGGGGCATCCAGGAAACATAGCATGCCCCCTCTTTTGTGGAGTGTAGAAATGATCCCTTAGATTGATGAATAGTGCAGAAGTGATCCCTCACATTGGTGGTCCATCTAGAAGCGTTCCCTTACATTGGTGGTCAATGTAGAAGTGATCCCTCACATTGGTGGTCCATCTAGAAGCGTTCCCTTACATTGGTGGTCAATGTCGAAGTGATCCCTCACATTGGTGGTCAGTGTAGAAGTGACCCCTCACATTGATAGCCAGTGCATAAGAGATCCCTTACTCATCTGGGTAATCCTTTTATCCAAATTTAGAAACCCCACCACTACCCCACGCTTCCTATTAGCCGTGGAAAGGGGTATCCAGGAAACACAGTGTGCCCCGTCTTTTGTGGAGTGTAGAAGCGATCCATTACATTGGAGGTCAGTGTAAAAGTGATCCCTTGCATTGGTGCTCAGTGCAGAAGTGATCCTTACATTGGAGGTCAGTGTAGAACTAATTCCCTACATTGGAGGTCAATGTAGAAGTGATCCCTTACATTTGTGATCAGTGCAGAAGTGATCCCTCACATTGGTGGTCAATATAGAAGTGATCCCTCACATTGATGGCCAGTGTAGAAGAGATCCCTTACTCGTCTTTCTAATCCTTTTATCCAAGTTTAGAAGCCCCACTACTACCTTGGGCTTCCTATTAGCCGTGGAAAGGGGCATCCAGGAAATGCAGCATGCCCCCTCTTTTGTGGAGTGTAGAAGTGATCCCTTACATTGGAGGTCAGTGTAGAAGTGATCCCTCAAATTGGAGGTCAATTTAGAAGAGATCCCTTACATTGGAGGTCAGTGTAGAAGTGATCCCTCACATTGGAGGTCAGTGTAGAAGTGATCCCTTACATTTGTGATCAGTGCAGAAGTGATCCCTTACATTCGTGATCAGTGCAGAAGTGATCCCTCACATTGGTGGTCAATATAGAAGTGATCCCTCACATTGGTGGTCCATGTAGAAGGTTTCCCTTACATTGGTGGTCAATATAGAAGTGATCCCTCACATTGATGGCCAGTGTAGAAGAGATCCCTTACTCATCTTTCTAATCCTTTTATCCAAGTTTAGAAGCCCCACTACTACCTTGGGCTTCCTATTAGCCGTGGAAAGGGGCATCCAGGAAATGCAGCATGTCCCCTCTTTTGTGGAGTGTAGAAGTGATCCCTTACATTGGAGGTCAGTGTAGAAGTGATCCCTCAAATTGCAGGTCAATTTAGAAGAGATCCCTTACATTGGAGGTCAGTGTAGAAGTGATCCCTCACATTGGAGGTCAGTGTAGAAGTGATCCCTTACATTTGTGATCAGTGCAGAAGTGATCCCTTACATTCGTGATCAGTGCAGAAGTGATCCCTCACATTGGAGGTCAGTGTAGAAGTGATCCCTCACATTGGAGGTCAATGTAGAAGTGATCCCTCACATTGGAGGTCAATATAGAAGTGATCCCTCACATTGGAGGTCAGTGTAGAAGTGATCCCTCACATTGGAGGTCAGTGTAGAAGTGATCCCTTACATTCGTGATCAGTGCAGAAGTGATCCCTCACATTGGAGGTCAGTGTAGAAGTGATCCCTCACATTGGAGGTCAATGTAGAAGTGATCCCTCACATTGGAGGTCAGTGTAGAAGTGATCCCTTACATTCGTGATCAGTGCAGAAGTGATCCCTCACATTGGAGGTCAGTGTAGAAGTGATCCCTCACATTGGTGGTCAGTGTAGAAGTGATCCCTCACATTGGAGGTCAGTGTAGAAGTGATTCCCTCACATTGGAGGTCAGTGTAGAAGTGATCCCTTACATTCGTGATCAGTGCAGAAGTGATCCCTCACATTGGAGGTCAGTGTAGAAGTGATCCCTCACATTGGAGGTCAGTGTAGAAGCGATCCCTCACATTGGAGGTCAATGTAGAAGTGATCCCTTACATTGGAGGTCAGTGTAGATGTGACCCCTTACATTGTAAGGTAGCGTAGAAGTGATCTCTTAAATTGGTTATCTTTGTAGAATTGACTTCTTACATTGGAGGTCAGTGTAGAAGTGATCCCATACATTGGTGGTAATTACAGGTGGGAGATTACTCAGCCACTGCTCATTGCTCAAAGAACCTTTAGCAACCTCAGAAGGAAACCTAGGATCCCATAGTTACATAGTAGGTGAGGTTGAATAAAGACAATAGTCCATCCAGTTCAACCTGTGTAGGTGTGTGTGGCTGTAATCATCTCACATACCCCTGAATGTTCTGATCCTTGAGATGTACATCTAAGAGTCTTTTGAAAGCCACCATACTTCCCGCAGAAACCACCTCTTGTGGTAGAGAATTCCACAATCTTGTAGCCCTAACAGTAAAGAACCCCCCACGTTGCCTGAGGTTAAAACGCTTCTCCTCTAATCGCATTGTATGCCCTCGAGTCCTCATGCAATCCCTTCGACTGTATAGCTTTTTTACTATGCCGAGATCACCATTGAGATATTTATAAATTGCTATCATGTCCCCTCTCAGGCGTCTCTTCTCCAGGGAGAATAAATCAAGCGATTGCAGACGCTCTTCATAATTAAGGTCCTCCAATCCCCTAATCAGTTTAGTTGCCCTTCTCTGGACTCTCTCCAGCTCCAACACATCCCTCCTGAGGACTGGAGACCAGAACTGGACAGAATACTCCAGATGTGGTCATACCAGAGTTTTATAAAGTGGAAGTCCCATGGAACCTTGTTTGAGAACTCCAAATCTTGTGGAAAGCCTGCTCAAAAGAGGGGATGCCAACTCCATATTAATGGCCATGGTTTCGGAATGGTAATTGTAACAAGCACAGTCGGTTGTCCTGGTGTCATGTTCATGTTGAAGTAGAAAAGGGCCTTCTTCAAACCGTTACCACAAGGTCAGAAGCTCTCAATGGCTAAAATGTATTTGTATGCTGTGGCTTTAACTGCTGGAAACACCCGAACTCCACTATTTAGAGGGGTCCACATACAGTGGGTACGGAAAGTATTCAGACCCCCTTAAATTTTTCACTCTTTGTTATATTGCAGCCATTTGCTAAAATCATTTAGGTTCATTCTTCTTCCTCATGAATGTACACATAGCACCCCATACTGACAGAAAAACACAGAATTGTTGACATTGTTGCAGATTTATTAAAAAAGAAAAACTGAAATATCGCATGGTCCTAAGTATTCAGACCCTTTGCTCAGTATTTAGTAGAAGCCCCCTTTTGATCTAATACAGCCAGGAGTCTTTTTGGGAAAGATGCAACAAGTCTTTCACACCTGGATTTGGGGATCCTCTGCCATTCCTCCTTGCAGATCCTCTCCAGTTCTGTCAGGTTGGATGGTAAACGTTGGTGGACAGCCATTTTTAGGTCTCTCCAGAGATGCTCAATTGGGTTTAAGTCAGGGCTCTGGCTGGGCCATTCAAGAACAGTCACGGAGTTGTTGTGAAGTCACTCCTTCGTTATTTTAGCTGTGTGCTTAGGGTCATTGTCTTGTTGGAAGGTAAACCTTCGGCCCAGTCTGAGGTCCAGAGCACTCTGGAGAAGGTTTTTGTCCAGGATATCCCTGTACTTGGCCGCATTCATCTTTCCCTCGATTGCAACCAGTCGTCCTGTCCCTGCAGCTGAAAAACACCCCCACAGCATGATGCTGCCACCACCATGCTTCACTGTTGGGACTGTATTGGACAGGTGATGAGCAGTGCCTGGTTTTCTCCACACATACCGCTTAGAATTAAGGCCAAAAAGTTCTATTTTGGTCTCATCAGACCAGAGAATCTTATTTCTCACCATCTTGGAGTCCTTCAGGTGTTTTTTAGCAAACTCCATGAGGGCTTTCATGTGTCTTACACTGAGGAGAGGCTTCCGTCGGGCCACTCTGCCATAAAGCCCCGACTGGTGGAGGGCTGCAGTGATGGTTGACTTTCTACAACTTTCTCCCATCTCCTGACTGCATCTCTGGAGCTCAGCCACAGTGATCTTTGGGTTCTTCTTTACCTCTCTCACCATGGCTCTTCTCCCCCGATAGCTCAGTTTGGCCGGACGGCCAGCTCTAGGAAGGGTTCTGGTCGTCCCAAACGTCTTCCATTTGAGGATTATGGAGGCCACTGTGCTCTTAGGAACCTTAAGTGCAGCAGAAATCTTTTTGTAACCTTGGCCAGATCTGTGCCTTGCCACAATTCTGTCTCTGAGCTCTTCAGTCAGTTCCTTTGACCTCATGATTCTCATTTGCTCTGACATGCATTGTGATCTGGAAGGTCTTATATAGACAGGTGTGTGGCTTTCCTAATCAAGTCCAATCAGTATAATCAAACACAGCTGGACTCAAATGAAGGTGTAGAACCATCTCAATGATGATCAGAAGAAATGGAAAGCACCTGAGTTAAATATATGAGTGTCACAGCAAAGGGTCTGAATACTTAGGACCATGTGATATTTCAGTTTTTCTTTTTTAATAAATCTGCAACAATGTCAACAATTCTGTGTTTTTCTGTCAGTATGGGGTGCTATGTGTACATTCATGAGGAAGAAGAATGAACCTAAATGATTTTAGCAAATGGCTGCAATATAACAAAGAGTGAAAAATTTAAGGGGGTCTGAATACTTTCCGTACCCACTGTATGTTGGGCCACGTAGTGTAGGTCAGATGGAGACCGCACAACCAGATTTTAAGATGTACGACCAATTTGAGCAAGGACACTTTCTGAGAACAAGTTTTGAGGCTCCATACAGTATATAGTCACAGAAGTTTACAAAGTTCTTCAATAGATATAAATGTAGGAATGAGCTCCTGCAGTAGCTCGTGTCCTCATCTACTCACCCAGGACAATAATGAAGATGTCTCTCCTTCTTCACTGGAGTTTCCAGCTGCTTAATCTGAATAATGCAATAATCCATCAGGACACAGCCACAACATGCATCGGCTTCGCAGCCATGGAAGGAGAAACTCAGATGTGGATGTCTCACTGCTGGAGATTTTCGGGAGATGTAACAATCCTGAAATCTCTGATTTGGGTGGTGTTGGCTGTTAAAGAGAACTAGTCACAATGAGCTTGTGTTAGAACCAGATTATTCTTATTTTAACCACTTCAATACCGGGCACTTTCCCCCCTTCCTGCCCAGGCCAATTTTCAGCTTTTAGCACTGTTGCATTTTGAATGACAATTGCGCGGTCATGCAACACTGTACCTAAACCAAATTTATGTCATTTCCCCCCCACAAATAGAGCTTTCTTTTAGTGGTATTTGATCACCGCAAGGTTTTTTCTTTTTTGCTAAATTTTTTTTGTTTATGTTATACAATTTTATAAATAAATAAGTTTTTTCTTGCACTGATGAGCACTGATGAGACTGCACTGACAGGCACTGATGAGGTGGCACTGATAGGTAGCACTGATATGCAGCATTGGTGGGCACTGATAGGCGGCACTGCTGGGCACTGATAGGTGGCACTGATGGGCACTGATAGGCGGCACTGTTGGGCACTGATGGGCACTGATAGGCGGCACTGGAGGGCAATAATGGGCACTGGTGGGCGGCACTGATAGATAGAGATGATGGGCACTGGTGGGCAGCACTGATGGGGAGGGCACTGGTGGGCAGCACTGATGGGGAGGGCAATAGGGGGCTCCCTGAGCCCTGATTGCCATCCCTGGTGGCCATAGTGGGCATCCCTGGGGTCATGGGTGGGCATCCCTGGGGTCATGGGTGGGCATCCCTGGTGGTTCTAGTAGTGGCACCCCCCCCCCCCCCCCCCGAACGTCTGCACTGGTAATCAATGATCTGATTACCAGTGCCGACCCCCCCTGTCAGAGGAGCCGCTCCTTTACTCGTTCCTGTCCGGCACGTACTGAGGAAAGCCGATCAACGGCTCTTCCTGTTTACTATGTGACCAGCCGTGATTGGACACGGCTGGTCACTTTACCGAGATCGGAGAGGCAGGGAGTCAGACTGACACCTCGCATCACTGATCACCGCTCTGCGCTCCCCCGGGGGGGCGCGCAGAGCGCATTATCCTGCCGCCATCATATGACGTCCGGTCAGGATAATGCAGCCACATTCCCGCCGTCATTCTGCTATAGGGCGGGCGGGATGTGGTTAAAGCCCAACTCCAGAAAACGTGAAAATGATCTCTTGCAGTGGGGACTGTGCTCGTGCTGCAAGGGTTAATTGCTCGATTTTTTATTTATTTATTACAGGTTCTTATATAGCACTGTCAATTTACGCAGCGCTTTACATATGTAAATATTGTACATTTACATCAGTCCCTGTCCTCAAGGAGCTTACAATCTAAGGTCTCTAACTCACATACTAGGGCCAATTTAGACAGGAGATAATTATCCTACCAGAATGTCTTTGTAGTGTGGGAGAAACCCCATGCAGGCAAAGGGAGAACATGCAAACTCCAGGCAGGTTGTGCCGTGGTTTGGATTTGAACCGACGATCCTAGTGCTGCTAGGCGGAAGTGCTAACCACTTAGTCACTCTGCTGCGATTAGGTCTAGGGGACTTGTTAACCACTTGATGACCGCCCGCCGCAGATATACTGGCTGGCTCGGCTGCCCGAATTGCCGTACCTATACGTCGCTCCTATTTAGGAACACAGGTCCCAGTGTTGATCCAATAAACCCATCCCCCTCAGTTAGAAAACACCCCCTAGGCATATATTTAAAGAGGAAGTAAACCCTCCTCTGCAAGTTGTACCTATAGGTAAGCCTATGATAAGGCTTACCTATAGGTACTGTAAATATCTCCTAAACATGTACCGTTTAGGAGATATTTACCTTACATGCAGCCAGTGACGTCACTGGCGCATGCGCTCTGAAGGAACGGCCGCTGGTGCCGTTCCTTCAGAGCCCCGTGCCGTGACCGTCGGCTCCCGCGCGTGTGACCAATCAGATGGCCGGGTGCCACGATCCCAGAAGACGGACGACTGAAGATGTCGCCCGTCATACAGGTAAGCGGACGGCACGGCGGGGGCTCGTTCTAAGGTAAGTATTTCATAATGAGCTAGTATGCGGTGCATACTAGCTCATTATGTGTTTGTCTTTCAGGTTGTAAAAAAAAAAAAAAAATGTTAAATGAGTTGACAACCTCTTTAAGCATTTGATCACCCCTGGATTAACCCCTTCCCTGCCAGTGTCATTAATATAGTGACAATGCATATTTATAGCACTGATTACTGTAGTAATGTCACTGGTCCCCCCAAAAGTGTCAAACAAGTAAGTTAGGGGTCCGATCTGTCCACCGCAATGTCGCAGTCCCGCTAAAAATCGCTAATCACCGCCATTACTAGTAAAAAAAAAAAAAAAACAAACAATAAAAATGACATAAATCTCTCCTCCCTTTGTAGACGCGATAACTTTTGCGCAAATCAATCAAAATACGCGTAATACGTTTTGTTTTTTATCAAAAATATGTAGCAGAATACAAATTGGCCTAAAATAATGAAAAATTTTGATTTTAATTTTTTTTTTTTTTTATTGGGAATGTTATATAGCAGAAAGTGAAAAATATTGTTTTTTTTTTTTCCAGAATTGTCGCTATTTTTTTTATTTATAGCGCAAAAAATAAAAACCGCAGAGGTGATCAAATACCACCAAAAGAAAGTTCTATTTGTGGGAAAAAAGGATATCATTTTTATTTGGGTAAAACATCGCACGACCGCGCAATTGTCAGTTAAAGTAACGCAGTGCCGTATCGCAAAAAATGGCCTGCTCATTAAGGGGGCAAATCCTTCCGGTCCAGAACTGGTTAAAAAATTATCAACATTTTTTTTTTTTAATATATAAGGTTTAAAATGGTAGACACATACAATAAACACATAACACAATGCAAAAACTCATGTATATGGTTATATTTCTACTATAAAATATAGAAGCTAAATCATCAACCCTTGTGGGATCAGGTGACAATTGGCTTGCTGAGACTTGCTGAAGTATTGTAAGTGGGAATGCTAAAGTAAGGAGGACTCTGATGGAAACCCTGATGTAAAAGGGGACTTTAATGGGGTCCCTGATGTAAAGGGAGACTATTGTAGAGACCCTTATGTAAAAGCGGACTTTGATGTAAGGTGGGACTTTATTGGGGATCATGATGTAAGGGAGAACTTTGATAGTGACCCTGAGGTAAAAGGGGAACTTAGATGAGGACACTATTGTAAAGGGGGGACACTAAAGTAAGGAGGACTCTGATGTAAACCCTGACGTAAAGGGGGACTTTAATGGGGTCCCTGATGTAAGGGGAGACTCTAAAGTAAGGGAGACTCTTATAGAGACCCTGATGTAAAAGGGGACTCTAATATAAGATGAGACTTTAATGGGGAACCTGATGTAAGGGGGGACTCTGATGTAAGGGAGGACTATGATAGGGGCACTAATGTAAGGGGGGGGGGCTCTGATGGGAGGAGAACTCTAAATGGGACTTTGATGTAAGTGAACTCTTTGATGGGGACCCTGATGTAAGGGAGAACTTTGATGTAAGGTGGGACTTTAATGGGGACTTTAATGTAAGAGAGGACTCTGATAAGGACACTAATGTAAGGAGGGACTCTGATGTGAGGAGAACTCTGAATGGAACTCTGTAAGGGAGTTCTGTAATGGGGACCCTGATGTGAGGTCAAATCCTGATAAGGACACTAATGTAAGGGGGGCTGTAAAGTAAGGAATACCCTGATGTAAGAGGGGAGCTCAGATAGGTTTACTATTGTAAGGGGGGATGTTAAAGTAAGAAGGACTCTGATGTAATGGGGGACTTTAATGGGGTCCCTGATGTAAGGGGAGACTCCTATAAGGACCCTGATGTAAGAGGGGAGCTCCGATAGGTTTACTATTGTAAGGGGGATGTTAAAGTAAGGAGGAATCTGATGGGAACTCTGATGTAAAAGGGGTACTCTGATGTAATGGGGGACTTTAATGGGGTCCCTGATGTAAGGGGAGACTCCTATAGAGACTCTGATTTAAAGGGGAACCTCTAATGGGGACCCTGATAAAAAAGTGTGTTTTTTTTTTTTCCAGCAAATATTTGTAAAACATACAATGTGGCCCTCTTCCTGATAAGTTTGTAGACTACAGGCCTCTTTTAAAGCTGAACTCCTGACTCCTAAAATTTTAATCTAAATATATTCCTCAATGTCCAAAAATTCAATAAATCTACTTTGTGTGTACCAAATGCCTTGCTAAACCCAGCTGTTACCTTGGAAAAGTGACATAATCACTGGGCTGCACATAGCCTGTGCAGAGAGCAGAACTGTGGGAGGGCCCGAGCAGGCTCCACCCACTACAGACAAGTTCTAGAGTGGGCGGATACAAGACCAGTCACCCTGCAGAAGAGAGAGCAGCAGTGAGTGGTCTGTATTACAGGAAGCTCCGGTATGCACTGGAATCCTGCAGAGATCTGGGTGAAAATACTCCAGCCCGGTAAATACGGTTTCATTGACGGATCATTGTTGGAAGCTCTTGTAGATATCAGGGTTGGAAGGAGGCTGAGAAGGATACCTCTGTAGTCTGTGTGGTGCTTCTTGAGCAGGGTTTCTCAACTAGGGTTCCTCCTGAGGTTGCTGGGGGTTCCTTGAGAAATGGACAATTTCTGCCTCTCAGATAAGTTCCCAATGACACCATTGTTCCTTTTAGCTATCTGTAAGGGGGGTAATTCTTCCCAATGATGACAAGAGTAAGGGGCATTCTTCCCACTGACTGTAACACTAATGTATCATGAGTTGTAGATTTTAAATTTTTAGCAGGGGTTCCCCCGAGACCTGAAATTTATTTCAAGGGTTCCTCTGTTTTGAAATGGTTGAGAAAGGCTGTTCTAGAGCAGCCTTTCTCAACCAGTGTGCCGCGGCACAGTGGTGTGCCGCCAGAGGTTCTAAGGTGTGCCACAGGATCATGGGAGAGAAGGGCTATCAGATGAGCCCTATTTCCCGATCCCCTGCCAAACTGTACATCAGCACTGATAGAGAGCTCCGTCAGCCTCAAAAGTGAAAGTAAAGGGGGGGGGGGGGGGGGGAGTGTGCTGTGCTCTCTGCTTCCCCCTACAGTGCCAAGAATTTATTGCATCCCTAAAGAGCAGAGCATTTGTCTGCCAGGAACAAGCTCGATTGTGCGCGTGTTCCGCGACACACAGTAACGTGACTCAAGCCTTGGACAGGGGTGCCTCAAGACTGAAAATACTTTTCAAGGGTGCCCCAACTGGAAAAAGGTTGAGAAACACTGTTCTAGAGGAACTGGACCAATGAAATATATACCATGTGCTGCCAGCCGCTCCAGGCCGTGATATAGAAAACACATTTGCAGCTTTCTCTGGGGTCTCCATTGTTGATTGAACGTAGACTGTCGCTATTACTCCTAAAATCTGCAGTTCTTTTGTACACCTCTTGAGAAGCGTTCTTTCCTGTGCGGAGTGAGTGATCTGTCAAACAGTGTGACTTTTCTGTAGATGTAGATAAACAATTCCTCCGTTCTCTCTCTGGGCTCTCCATGGAGTGTGGAAATAAATCACAAGTCGGCACTTGCAAAGTTTTTTTCTAATTTTACCTTCATTGTTTAATACTTGCCCGTAGTCACAGCGCTCTTAGACCACCGACAACACTCCTTTTACCAGTGTCAGTGGGCACATTAAGGAGGTTCACCCCTGGCCTGGAGTGATTCCTAAGATCTCCAATGAACCTTTCACACATGGCTAGACAGCCTTACACCCTTCTAGAAAAGAAATTGCCTTGTTTTGCATGTACACTCAACCGTCAAGTGTTTGTGGACCCATGACCACCACTCCTATACGTGCATGTTGGACATCCCCTTACAAAACCATGGTGATTAGTATGGAGTTCCTCTCTTTCTGGCTATGACAGCCTTCACTCTTTAAGAAAGACTTTCCACAAGATTTTGGAGGGTGTCTGTGGGAATTTGTGCCCATTTGTGAGGTCATGAACTAATGTCAGATGAAAAGACCTGGCTCATAATCAGCATTCCAGTTCATTCCAAGGGTGTTCAGTAGGGTTGAATTTTAAAGGTGTTCAGTAGGGTTGAAGTCTAAAGGTGTTCAGTAGGATTGTGGTCCAGATGTTCAGTAGGGTTGAGGTCTAAAGGTGTTCATTAGGGTTGAAGTCTAAATATATACAGTAGGTTTGGAAGTCCAAAGGTGTTCAGTGGAGTTGAAGTCTAAAGGTCTAAAGGTGTTCAGTAGGGTTGTGGCCCAGAGGTGTTTTGTAGGGTTGAAGTCCAAAGGTGTTCAGTAGGATTGTGGTCGAAAGATGTTTAGTAGGGTTGAGGTCTAAAGGTGTTCAGTAGGGTTGAGTTCCAAAGGTGTTCAGTAGGGTTGAAGTCCAAAGGTGTTTAGTAGGGTTGAAGTCTAAAGGTGTTCAGTGGAGTTGAAGTCTAAAGGTCTAAAGGTGTTCAGTAGTGTTGTGGTCCAGAGGTGTTTTGTAGGGTTGAAGTCCAAAGGTGTACAGTAGGGTTGAAGTCTAAAGGTGTACAGTAGGGTTGAAGTCTAAAGGTGTACAGTAGGGTTGAGGTCCAAAGATGTTTTGTGGAGTTAAAGTCTAAAGGTGTTCAGTAGGGTTAAAGTCTAAAGGTGTTCAGTAGGGTTAAAGTCCAAAGGTTTTCAGTAGGGTTAAAGTCCAAAGGTTTTCAGTAGGGTTGAAGTCTGAAGGTGTTCAGTGGGGTTAAGGTCCAGGGGTGTTAAGTAGGGTTAAAGACTGAAGGTGTACAGTAGGGTTGAAGTCTAAAGGTGTACAGTAAGGTTGAAGTCTAAAGGTGTACAGTAGGGTTGAGGTCTAAAGGTGTTCAAAAGGCTTGATGTCTAAAGGTGTTCAGTAAGGTTGAGGTTCAAAGGTGTTCAGTAGGGTTGAAGTCTAAAGGTGTACAGTAGGGTTGAGGTCCAAAGATGTTCAGTAGGGTTGATGTCTTAAGGTTTTCAGTGGGATTGAAGTCTAAAGGTCTTTAGTAAGGTTGAAGTCCAAAGGTGTTTGGTAGGGTTGAAGTCCAAAGGTGTTCAGTAGGGTTAAAGTCAAAAGGTGCACACTAGGGTTGAGGTCCAGAGGTGTTCAGTAGGGTTGAGATTCAAAGATGCTCAGTAGGGATCTGCTACTCACAGCTTGGCGCCACAGCGTACCTTCAGAGGTCTAGGGGAATCCATGCCTTAATGAGGTCAGGGCTGTTTTTTTTTGCAAAAGGGGTACCTACTCAAGATTAGGTAGGTGGTCATTGTTTTGTATGTATGGACTTTGCAGATCTGCAGCCTTTTATAGGCACAGTAACAGCACAGATTACCGGATCACTTTAGTATGTGCATTACTTTGCACGTCGTTTAGCAGGCTTAGCAGTTCATGTATAGGCTTCCTTTACAAATGTACATTGCCCTTTAAGAATATTCATTTTCAGAAGTTGTAGTAACACGTCTTAGTTTCTGCTGTCATGCCGCCGATATCTGTGCATGTTTGTGTACGTGCCGTGTGTGTAGTGTGACGGCAGCTCCCAGACCTGCCAAAAATCCCAATTTTGTTTGCCATCTGCCATAGCGGAAAGGAACACCTGTTAGGGACAGCTGCTGGACGGGGCGGCGTAGGTAAGAGGCGAATAAGTTCCATACTCGAGTTGGCCGCTTTCAGGTAACACATGGATCGCGCTGTGTTACGCCAAATGTTTTCCTGCACCCTCCTTCTCACTAGGTGCGACACACAACCATGCTGCGTACGAGGGGTCTAAAGCTGTGTCAACCCTCCCCCCTCCAACAACTTCCCTGAAGAAAACATACACCTAAACCTTCCTACAGATGGCAAAGTCTTTAATGATTTCTACAAAAAAAACCTCTTCTGCGTGAAAAAATTACAGAGCATAACCAGAGCTATTTAAAGTAGATCTAACCCAATAGGCAACAATTCACAGAAGCTTTAAATATTTAATTTAAGCATATTCCTTAATAGCCACAAAGGATATGAATCCACTTTGTGCATACCAAATGCCTTTAAAAATTCAGATATTATATTGTAAAAGTAGCAGCAACACCATCACAGTGCTGTACATAGCTTGTGTGTGAAGAGAGCAGAGCTGCAGGAGGGGCCCAGCAGGACCCATAGGGTCTCAAGGTTCTATCAGCTCCCATAAACGATACCTTTACGCTCCCACTAGGAGGCAAAGAGCCTCCTAGACTGTGGGGTGCTTTTGTTCATTTGTTTTCAATAAAGTTGTTGAAGAATTGTGGATTTTAAGAGGGTTGCTAAGTTTCATTTATTTCTCAATAATTCTAAAATCTGTTTTCAAAGCCCAACTCTGGGAAATATTAGCATATTATTACTATTGTGTTGGCTATTCTCTCCTGGGAGCCACTATCTAATACAAAATAATGGACCCCTGTTCTCCCCTGGGGGCTACAATCCCGCTGACCACAATGATTTGGGGAACTATACTTCCCTGGTGGTCTCTATCCCAGTGACAGCAATGGTTATGGGGCTTTTCCCCTCTGGGGGGTCACAATTCCCACTGACACCAATGAATGTAGGCGGTATTTTCCCTTGGGGGCTATGATCCCACTGATTCTAATGATTCTGGGAACTATTTTTCCCAGGTGGTCTCTATCTCACTGACACCAATGGTTATGGGGCTATTTCCTGGGGGGGGTCACAATCCCACTCACACCGATGAATTAAGGAGCTAATCTCCCTTTGGGATCATGATCCAACTAATGTTAGGGAATTAAGGAGCTATTCTTCCCTGGGGGCCACAATCCCATTTATAGCAAACATTTTGGAGCTATTCTTCCTTCATGGCCCTATCCAACTGACACCAATGATTTGAAGGACACATTTTTCTGTCAGTCACTATTCCGTGACACCAATGATTTGGGAAACTTGGCTTTCCTGGTGGCCACTATTTCCCTGACACTAATAATTGAGGAGCTTTTCTCCCCTGGGGGCAACTGTTCCACTGACATTAATAATATGAGGAGCTATTCTTCCCTGGGGGCCATGACCCCACTGACACCAATAATTTGGAAGCTGTTTTCCCTGGTAGCCCTATCCAACTGGCATTGATGGTTTGGGAGCTATATACTTCTGGTGGTCACAGTTATTTGGGAAACTATTGTTCCCTGGTGGCCGCTATCCCACTAATACAAGTGATTTAGGGGCTATCCTCCTTTGGGGGGCACAGTCCCATTAACACCAATGAATTGAAGAGCTGTTCCCCTCTGGGGCCCATGATCCCACTGACACTAATGATTTCGGAACTATTCACGCCTGTGGGCCCACTATCTCACTCACAACAGTACTTTAAGGGGCATTCTCCCTTGGGATTCACTATACCATTGACGCCAATGTTTTGGGGAGCTATTTTCTCCTGTTGGTCACTATATTCCTGACACCTGTGACTTTTGGGGGCTTTGCTTTACTGGGAGCCACAATTCCGCTGACACCAGGGGTTTGAGGGGGCATTCCCCCTGAGGCAAGGGCGTTACTACAGGGGTTGCAAAAGCAACCGGGCCCCATGCTCCAGGGGGCCTGTGCGGCTCCCCTGTACATCTGGATATGAGGGGCGGCGGGGGGCAGCATGGAGAGAAATTACTGATCTCCTTTTTCCTCCTGTAGCTGCAGGAGGAAAATGGAGGAGACAGGGTCCTCTGTATGCTGCCCCCGCCACTCCTCCTACCCAGTTCACTTGTGTTCTGCTATCTCTGGGCCCCTCTGTGCTCCCCCCTACTGTGCTGCCCCCCCACTGTGCTCCTTCCCCTCTCCTGCCAGCTGCTGCAGGGGATGTGTCACAATAGAGGCCAGTAAGGGGTCGGTAAATTTGTAATTTACCAGCTCCTTCCTTTTCTGAATGGACAGAGTCATAGTCAGTGACATTGTAAAAAAATAAAATAAATTGATAAATAATACAATTAAATAAAAACTACTGACACCAGTGGGTGAACTTCCAGGATCGCAAAGGTCACACTTGCCACTGGGCCCTGGCATTCCATCACCGTGGGGAGGCCCCAAGATGGCAAGAAGGGGGCCCACTGCAGAACTTGAGAAAGGGCCCTGCTGCGGGACCTTAATAAAGGGCCCCAGGATCAGTGGGAAGAGCCCCAGGCTTGAAAGGAAGGGCCCCGGCCAGGGGTCCAGGGGGCCCTTCATGGTTTCTTGCACCGGGGCCCTGAGGGTTCTAGTTACGCCTCTGCCCTGGGGTACACTATCCCACTGAAACCAATGATTTGAAAGACTTTTTTTTTCTTGGGGTTCACTGACACCAAAGATGAAAACATATGGAGAACATATAAACTCCACATGGACAAGATGCTTGGTGGGACATTTGCAGTTAAAGGCGCTATGACACCATCTTTTCCTGAATTATACTCAACTTTGCTTTTGCGTGTGATCTCTGTAAGCTCCCTTTGTGACGCCGACATTTCATCTGCTTTTTCTGGTTTCAGGATCTGTGGCCATCTTGATTAGCCTTGCCATAACTGCATAAGTCCCACACCTTCTGTTTCTATTCCAGGTATAGATATTTATACAGAATTACATTGGTTCAGCTTGGACCAGTGCTTTAAGTTGGCCGGTATGCACTGGTACTCAGTACCGCCACTTCCAAATATGATTCTTGAGCATACCGCCACCTCTCCCTGCGCCTTGGCGTACCAGTACGCTCATTTTGGACATCTGCGCCCTCAATTGTCACCCCTAAGAATATTTCCCACTCCAGAGCCAGACCAGTCACCACCAGTGAGTCCCCCTGCTCCGGAGTCCCAGCCCAGGCCAGGGGGGTGCTCTGTGGGGACCCTGATGTGGGGTGGGGGGGGAATTTAAAGGCTATAATAGAGTACCGGCACCTCTTTTGGGTCACTTAAAGCACTGGCTTGGACCAATGTAACTATGCATATACTTATACCTGTGGGATCCCTCTAGAATTTGTACTCCGCTAATTTAGTCATCTCTACAGGCTTGCGGGTCTAATTCCGAGCAACTGCTCTGCTGCATTGTGAACACAGGAGGATACCCATTCAGCACAGTTGCCATTCAGAAATCACTTTGCCTCTTATCAATTTACCACCGGAGGATTTTGCTGTCTTACGTCCAGGCCACTTTTTGCGATTCGGCGCTGTGCGACTTTAACTGACAATTGCGCGGTCGTGCGACGCCGTACCCAAACTAAATTGATGTCCTTTTTTTCCCACAAACAGAGCTTTCTTTTGGTGGTATTTGAGCACCTGTGCGATTTTTACTTTTTGCGCTATAAACAAAAAAAGAGCGTAAATTTTGAAAAAACAACAATATTTTTCACATTTTTTTATATGAAATTCCCCCCAAAAAAATGTAAAAATAAAAATTTTTTTTTAATTTTTGGCCAATTTGTTTTCTGCTACCTATGTTTGGTAAAAAAAAATTCACAATAAGCGTATTTTGATTGGTTTGCGCAAAAGTTATTGCGTTTACTAACAAAGGGAAAGATTTCTGTCATTTTTGGTGTTTTTTTTTTTTTAACGCGTAATGGCGGCGATCTGCTTTTTTTTTTTTTGCGGGACTGCGACATTGCGGCGGACAGATCGGACCCTTGACTGACATTTTTGACACTTTTGGGGGTACCAGTGACATTACTGCAGTAATCAGTGCTATACATATGCACTGTTACTGTAAAAATGACACTGGCAGGGAAGGGGTTAATTTTATTGGAGAGGGAGGGGTTAATGTATGCCTGGTGCTTACTGACGTGTGTGGGGGGAGGTGACTGAGTGACACAAGGACAGATCCAGGGTTCAGCTATGCTGAACCCTGCAATCTGACCCTGCCTGTCACTTAGGAGTTTACACAGGCGGGCGGATCTCCACACTAGATCCCCGACGATCAGGGAAGAGCAGCGGCGATCGCCGCTGCTCCTCCCCTGGCCCGACTCCCGCTGTGACTGAAAACAGCGGGAGCGAGCCTCCGGTGGCGCGCGAGCGCCGCCGAGAGAGGGGAGTGTCTGACAACGTAGTATTACATCGTCAGACGATAACGAGCCACTCTGCCGCAGTAATATTACTGCAGGCAGACGGCAAGTGGTTAATATAAAGCATTCTCTGATTGGATGAGGTAGAGAGGCAGGACGCTGATGTCACACTCTTTACCTTGTCCAATAAGTGATTGCTTTTTGGAATTGTGCACTACAACTGTGTGAAATCTAAGGCATTCACACAGGGAGTCTTTATAAATAGACCCCCTATAAGTGTGAAATGAGATTAAGTGTTTGAAGTGAAGGGTGTGGTTAATAGTACGGCATACAAAGACAATTTAAACAAGAAAAAAAAGTTTGTCGAGACAAACTTTAAGTTGGCTTGAGAAAGCCTGACCAGAAAGTTTGAAAAGTTTAGATCGATCGATCGAAAGAAAAGGTTTGAAGATCGATCGATAGATAGAAAAGGTTTGAAGATAGATAGATAGATAGATAGATAGATAGATAGATAGATAGATAGATAGATAGATAGATAGATAGATAGATAGATAGATAGATAGATAGATAGATAGATAGATAGATAGATAGATAGATAGATAGATAGATAGATAGATAGATAGATAGATAGATAGATAGATAGATAGATAGATAGATAGATAGATAGATAGATAGATAGATAGATAGATAGATAGATAGATAGATAGATAAGATGAGTTTGAATAAGTTTAAATGGATTAGCATCAAAGCTTGATTGAGTCTAATGGGATTTGGAGCTTGGGTCATCTGAACATCCTGTCAATGAAAGTCTATGGGCATTTTTTGGGTATTTAATTTTAATTTTTAGGAAAACCGTAACTCAAACCAGTCTGAAAAGATATAGCACACCGAGTCAAAACAGTATGAAGGTCTGTGCCGAGTTTGGAGTATGTAGCTTGAACCAGGGGCGTAACTACAGGGGTTGCAGGGGTTGCGATTGCTACCGGGCCCCATGCTCCAGGGGGCCCAGTAGCAAACCAGTGGGTGAACTTCCAGGATTGCAAAAGTCACACTTGCGACCGGGCCCTGGCATTGCACCACTGTGGGGAGGCCCAAAGATTGCAGGAAGGGAGCCCACTGCAGAACTTGTGAAAGGATCCTGCTGCGGGACCGTAATAAAAGGCCATGCAACGAGAGTAAAGAGCCCCAGGATTAGTGGGAAGAGCCCTGGGCTTGAAGGGAAGGGCCACGGCCAGGGATCTGGGGGGGCCCTTCATGGTTTCTTGCATCGGGGCCCTGAAGGCTCTAGTTACGCCTCTGGCTTGAACGGTCTAGGAGGAGTTAGTGTCCAAAAATTTTGCGCTAAAAAAAATAAGAAGAAGAAGAAGAAGAATAAGTTTAAATACAATATTAGAAAGTTGGCTTTTGCAAGCCAACTTAATAATAAGTTTAAATACAATATTAGTAAGTTGGCTGTTCCAAGCCAACTTAACAATTGTGCTCTTCCAACCTTGTGGTAACAGTTTGGCGAAGACCCCTTTCTGTTCCAGCATGACTGTGCACCTGCCTACAAAGCCAGCTCCATTAAGACATGGTTTGACCAGTTTGGTATGGAGAAACTCTAGTGGCCTGTACAGAGCCTTGACCTCAACCCTTCTGAACACCTTTGAGTTGAACTGGAGTGCTGATTATGAGCCAGGTCTTGTTATCTGACATTAGTACTTTGCCTCACAAATTCCCACTAAGTCCTGTCCTCAACCTTACTGAACATCTTTGAGATGAATTGGAATTCCAATGGTGCACAGGTCTTCTCATTCAACATCGGTACTTGACTTCAACACCTACTGAACACCTTCAGGATAAACTGACATTCCAGTGGTGTCCAGGTCTTCTCATCTATGATCAGTACTTCACCTCAGCCCTATTGAACACCTTAAAGCGGAGTTCCAACCTAACACACTTACCTGTCCAACGGTCCAGCGATGCGGCCGCCCGAAGCCTCGCGCTTCTCCCTCTCTGCTCTCCGGCGCCGGCATCACTGGTGTGGGCACCCGGCTGTGACAGTTTGCAGCTTCGCAGCCGGGTACGCACTGCGCATGCGCGAGTTGCGCTACGCGTCGTGATTGGCCGGCAATCTTCTGGGACCTCTGACATGTCCCAGAAGATTGCAGGGAGGGAGGGGGAGAGGAGAACTTCCGCTCAGGGCGCCGCGGCGCTCCGAGCGGAAGTGGGAGCGGGTACCTGTCCAAACTAGGTACCCGCTCCCCCCCCCCCCAAAAAATGACATGCCAAATGTGGCATGTCAGGGGGTTAGCACTACCTAAAGCGGAAGTTCCACTTTTGGGTGGAACTCCGCTTTAAGAATGAATTGCAACTGTGACTGTGAGCCACATCTTATCATCCAGCATTAGTACCTTACTTTACAGATGGACACAAATTCCCACAGAGACCCTCCATAATCTTATGGAAAGTCTTTCTTGAGGAGTTAAGGCTGTTATGGCCACAAAAAAGGGCAACTCCATAATTATGGTTTTGGAATGAGATGTCCAATAAGCAGAGTTGTATAAAGTACTCGAAACCCATACTTGAGTAGAAGTGGAAGTGCTCGATCAAAAAGTGACTTGAGTAGAAGTGGAAGTGCTCGATCAAAAAGTGACTTGAGTAGAAGTGGAAGTGCTCGATCAAAAAGTGACTTGAGTAGAAGTACTAAAGTATTCAACATTTTTTGTACTTGAGTATTGCAAGTAGTTTTTTTTTAAATTTTGCTACTCAAGTACTGAAAGTAAAAGTACAAGTACTGTGTTATGTAGTTATTAAAGAAAGAAGTCAAAAGTTTGAACATCATATTGTTTTTTATTATTTCTAATGCAGCTTTTATTTATACATACAGTAGCATTTATTTTCGTATGCGCTGATAATACACATGTTTTGAGCTTCATGAAACCTGCCATCTACTGTTCTGGCAGTGGTAATTTTATAATTGTAACGAGTAACTATGCAACACAAAAAAAAATATCGGAGTAGAAGTATTGAAATCACTGAAAAAATGTAGTGAAGTAAAAGTGGAAGTAGGAGAAAAAAATTCTACTCCAGGAAAGTACAGATACCGCCTTACCTTTCGGTACTTAACCACTTAAGCCCCGGAAGATTTTACCCCCTTCCTGACCAGGGGGTATTTTGCGATTCGGCACTGCGTGAATTTAACGGACAATTGCGCGGTCGTACGACGCTGTATCTAAACGAATTTGGCGTCCTTTTTTTCCCACAAACAGAGCTTTCTTTTGGTGGTATTTGATCACCTGTGCGATTTTATGATCATGCGCTATAAACAAAAAAAGAGCGTAAATTTTGCAAAAATCACAATATTTTTCACATTTTTTTATATGAAATTCCCCCCCAAAAAAATGTAAAAATCTAAATTTTTTAACATTTTCGGCCAATTTGTTTTATGCTACATATGTTTGGTAAAAAAAAAAAAATCGCAAAAAGCGTATTTTGATTGGTTGGCGCAAAAGTTATCGCGTTTACTAACAAAGGGAAAGATTTTTGTCATTTTTGTTGTTTTTTTTTTTAACGAGTAAACGCGATTTTTTTGCGGTACTGCGACATTGCGGCGGACAGATCGGACCCTTGACTGACATTTTTTACACTTTTGGGGTTACCAGTGACATTTCTACAGTAATCAGTGCTATACATATGCACTGTTACTGTAAAAATACACTGGCAGTGAAGGGGTTAACTTTTTTTTTGAAAGGGAGGGGCTATGTGTGTCCCTAGGGGCGTGCTTTCTACTGTGATTGGCTGTGGCTTCAGATGTATGAACGGTGATCAACGGTTCTACATAGTAGAACCGTATGATCATCCTTCATACACAGGGGAGAATGACAGGCAGCTTGTTTACACAAGCCGCCTGACTTTCTCCCTCTCCCCCGCCGATCGCAGAGTGACCGGCAGACATCGAGTCCGCCGGTCACACGCGCTGGGGGGTCCGTGACCACGCGGGAGCGCACCTCCGGGGGCGCGCGCTCGCTCCCTAGACCCTCACAGGCTAGCGATGTAGACCTACGTCGCTTTGCCTGTGAGGGGCTGACCGCCGACGTAGATAGTTGTGCGGCGGTCGGCAAGTGGTTAAAGTACAGTAGTGAAGTAGTTCTACTTAGTTACTATACATCTCTGCCAACAAGCCCATGTAGGTAGGATGGTCAGGGGTCCACATATTCTTGGCCATGTAATGTATAAGCAAAAGAAAAATCTACTTTCTAGAAGAATGTAAGCACGTGTAGCAGGCAATTGAGAATCTCGGTAGTCAGTTCAGGCTGGTGGTAAAGCTCCTTGATGTTCCTATTGGCGGCAATGGAAAAAGAGGGCTATTATGGCTACAAAGGACAGCTCGAGGTCAACTCCATAATAGTAGCCATTGTTTTGGAATGGGATGCCCAACAAGGTCATTTAGATGTGATGGTGACAGATTATAGCCCTAAAAAGTGTCCAATAAGCCAACATCAGATTTAGCAACCATGAACAACCGAAGCGTCATTTATGGGTATTTGCGCATTCAAAATTGCTGCTGGTCTCAAAGTGCCTGAAAGCAGAAGTTTCAGCAATTATTCAGCTTTAGTAATTTTTTCAGTGTAGGTTTGGACATAAAAGAGGGAATCTGATTGGATATTGTTTACCCAGCAGTTTCTTTTCATCCTAAAAAAATGCAGCATCTTGGCTGACTTTGGCTACTTTTTTTTTCCTGCTTATTTTATGTTGCTTTTAACTTCAAGAAATGACCAAATTATCGTGCCAACCGAATTCAGTACACATGGCATCTGGCTCGAGGACCCGTGCCAAGTCGCTGTTGATCTGAAGCTGGCACAGGAACACATCAGATGGCATGCTGGGAAATGTATGTTGTAAAGAAAACATTCTCCGGTATGAAAGGGAAAGTAAGGTGAAAGGCAATCTATAGACTTTTTACAGCGGTGTGTGCACACGAATGTGGAATAAGCAGGGTTATTATCCGAATTTCCTGACAACGCAACCATCACTTATGTTTTATGCTGCTGGTAAATAATAGCATATATAAAAGAAAATAATAAACTAAAATTGGCTTAGAAATGGTTATAGAAGTAGTAATTTCAATATCAATCCAGTCTTCTGAACAAAGCACGTTCTCAAAGACATGCATTGCCTTTGGCCACCAAATTGAGTTCTCCAGCCTATCTCAAGATTTATACACCAAGGGAACCCCTAAAATAATTTATATATTTAAGGTAACCCTTACAAAAACAGTTCATTGGGGGTCAATGGCAAAAATGCCTCTTACATTGGTGGTCAGTAGGAGGAATGCCTCTCTTACATTGGTGGTCAGTAGGAGGAATGCCTCTCTTATATTGGTGGGCAGTAGGAGGAATGCCTCTCTTACATTGGTGGGCAGTAGGAGGAATGCCTCTCTTATATTGGTGGGCAGTAGGAGGAATGCCTCTCTTACATTGGTGGTCAGTAGGAGGAATGCCTCTCTTACATTGGTAGTCAGTAGGAGGAATGCCTCTCTTACATTGGTGGTCAGTAGGAGGAATGCCTCTCTTACATTGGTGGCCAGTAGGAGGAATGCCTCTCTTACATTGGTAGCCAGTAGGAGGAATGCCTCTCTTACATTGGTGGTCAGTAGGAGGAATGCCTCTCTTACATTGGTGATCAGTAGGAGGAATCCCTCTCTTACATTGGTGGTCAGTAGGAGGAATGCCTCTCTTACATTGGTGGTCAGTAGGAGGAATGCCTCTCTTACATTGGTGATCAGTAGGAGGAATCCTTCTCTTACATTGGTGGTCAGTAGGAGGAATGCCTCTCTTACATTGGTGGACAGTAGGAGGAATGCCTCTCTTACATTGGTGGTCAGTAGGAGGAATGCCTCTTTTACATTGGTGGTCAGTAGGAGAAATGCCTCTCTTACATTGGTGGTCAGTAGGAGGAATGCCTCTCTTACATTGGTGATCAGTAGGAGGAAAGCCTCCCTTACATTGGTGATCAGTGTAGGAGGAATGCCTCTCTTACATTGGTGATCAGTAGGAGGAAAGCCTCCCTTACATTGGTGATAAGTAGGAGGAAAGTCTCCCTTACATTGGTGGTCAGTAGGAGGAATGCCTCCCTTACATTGGTGATCATTAGGAGGAAAGCCTCCCTTACATTGGTGGCCAGTAGGAGGAATGCCTCTCTTACATTGGTGGCCAGTAGGAGGAATGCCTCTCTTACATTGGTGGCCAGTAGGAGGAATGCCTCTCTTACATTGGTGGCCAGTAGGAGGAAAGCCTCCCTTACATTGGTGGTCAGTAGGAGGAAAGCCTCCCTTACATTGGTGATCAGTAGGAGGAAAGTCTCCCTTACATTGGTGGTCAGTAGGAGGAATGCCTCCCTTACATTGGTGATCATTAGGAGGAAAGCCTCCCTTACATTGGTGGCCAGTAGGAGAATGCCTCTCTTACATTGGTGGCCAGTAGGAGGAATGCCTCTCTTACATTTGTGATCATTAGGAGGAAAGCCTCTCTTACATTGGTGGTCAGTAGGAGGAATGCCTCTCTTACATTGGTGGCCAGTAGGAGGAATGCCTCTCTTACATTGGTGGCCAGTAGGAGGAATGCCTCTCTTACATTGGTGGCCAGTAGGAGGAATGCCTCTCTTACATTGGTGGCCAGTAGGAGGAATGCCTCTCTTACATTGGTGGCCAGTAGGAGGAATGCCTCTCTTACATTGGTGGCCAGTAGAAGGAATGCCTCTCTTACATTGGTGGTCAGTAGGAGGAATGCCTCTCTTACATTGGTGGTCAGTAGGAGGAATGCCACTCTTACATTGGTGATCAGTAGGAGGAATGCCTCTCTTACATTGGTGATCAGTAGGAAGAATGCCTCTCTTACATTGGTGGTCAGTAGGAGGAATGCCTCTCTTACATTGGTGGTCAGTAGAAGGAAAGCCTCCCTTACATTGGTGATCAGTGTAGGAGGAATGCCTCTCTTACATTGGTGATCAGTAGAAGGAATGCCTCTCTTACATTGGTGATCAGTGTAGGAGGAATGCCTCTCTTACATTGGTGGCCAGTAGGAGGAATGCCTCTCTTACATTGGTGACCAGTAGGAGGAATACCACTCTTACATTGGTGATCAGTGTAGGAGGAATGCCTCTCTTACATTGGTGATCAGTAGAAGGAATGCCTCTCTTACATTGGTGATCAGTGTAGGAGGAATGCCTCTCTTACATTGGTGGCCAGTAGGAGGAATGCCTCTCTTACATTGGTGACCAGTAGGAGGAATACCACTCTTACATTGGTGATCAGTGTAGGAGGAATGCCTCTCTTACATTGGTGATCAGTAGGAGGAATGCCTCTCTTACATTGGTGGCCAGTAGAAGGAATGCCTCTCTTACATTGGTGGTCAGTAGAAGGAAAGCCTCCCTTACATTGGTGATCAGTGTAGGAGGAATGCCTCTCTTACATTGGTGGACAGTAGGAGGAATGCCTCTCTTACATTGGTGATCAGTAGGAGGAATGCCTCTCTTACATTGGTGATCAGTGTAGGAGGAATGCCTCTCTTACATTGGTGGCCAGTAGGAGGAATGCCTCTCTTACATTGGTGGCCAGTAGGAGGAATGCCTCTCTTACATTGGTGATCAGTGTAGGAGGAATGCCTCTCTTACATTGGTGGCCAGTAGGAGGAATGCCTCTCTTACATTGGTGATCAGTAGGAAGAATGCAGCCCTTACATTGGTGCTCAGAATGCAACCCTTACAGACCGCTAAAATAATCTTTGGTGTCATTCTGCTGGCTTTACCAAGTGGTGTTGGTTCTGGAACTATGCAGGCACCATTAGATTGGAAGTCAATCAGCCACTACTCATGAAAACCCTAACAAACTCTGAAGGAACCCTAGTTAATGAAAGGCTGGAGTGCTCAATGGATCCGTCATTAAGACAAGTCAAAGAATACTATAGTCTCGTATTTATAGTACTACAATGAGCTGTCAATCGACTACACTGTTCTAATATCTCATTTAGAGTGCACAGTTTAGATTTTTAACTATAGTACACTTTCCCCCATTATAGGGCTGAAGAAAGCAGAAGGCGTCCTGTAGTCCTAACACTTCCTGTCCTAGGGTGACAACACTTCTCCTCCATAGACACAGTTAAGTCACTATGGGGTTGATTTACTAAAACTGGAGAGTGCAAAATCTGGTGCAGCTGTGCATGGTAACCAATCAGCTTCTAACTTCACCTTGTTCAGTTAAGACTTTGACAAAAAAAAAAAAACCTGGAAGCTGATTGGTTTCTATGCACAGCTGCACCAAAGTTTGCACTCTCCAGCTTTAGTAAATCAACCCCTATGTGACAAAGGTCACTCTGGGACTAGGGATGCGCACATGTTTGGTGCCAACTTAGGTTCAGACGGTCCCAGAAGCAAGCTATCACTCCTGACAAAAAAGCACCCAATCAGCCAAAGCTGGGGCATTCCCCACCCCGCAGTCACACATAATAAAGGTGTGGGGTTGCTCATAACATTATTGACCTAATATGGTCACATGGCCAAATTTAGTCAATGGCATTATCAAATACTGTATGGCAAGGGTGCTCAACCCGTGGCTCTCCAGCCGTTACAGAACTAAAAGTCTCATCATGCCTCTTGTTTGGGAGTCATGCTTGTAATTGTCAGTGTCTTGCAATGATCCATGGGACTTGTAGTTTCGCAAAATTTGGAGGACCACAGGTTGAGCACCCATGCTGTATGGCAATGTGGCCATATTAGGTCAATGATGTCATAAGCAACCCTCCCCTAATTTGTTATGTGGGGCTGCAGGGAACACCCTAACCATGGCTGATTGGGTATTGAAATGGCGGGAGTGACAGTTTGCTTCCAGGTTTGCTCCAGACCTACATTCGAACCAAGCCTGTGCTAATCCCTAGTCCTAGAATGACATGCTCTCTCACTGTACTGGAGGATGGGAGGTGGTACTGGTAGAATCACCAAAGAAAAAAAAAAAAAGAAAAGTAATGCAGCCACCACATGAAACATGGTTGCATACTCCATGTGATCCCAAACAAGGGTCAGGCTTCAGTAAGTCCTTTTCTGCTATCAACTGCTGGGAGTGCAGGCAGGCAAAGGGCTCACCTCCGCTCCGTAGAAATCACTAAGGAAGGACAAGAAATCCCTAAAGCCGCACATCACACAAAACCCTCATACACATAGTAGAAGCAGCCTCAGCTTAGACTCCATCCAGACCATGGCCTCCGACGCATTTCGTCCTGCTCACAGGGCTTTGTCATAGCTGAGACTGCTTCTACTGTTCATATGAGGGTTTTATGGGATTTCTTTTCCTTCCTTAGTGCATACTGCATGACCAAAACCCCTCCCCCTTACCTAGATTATGGGGTGCATCTTCCTGAGGAATCCTGTTTTTGTTTTTTATAACCACTTGCCGACCGCTCACATTGAGCGTACTGCGGCAAAGTGGCTCGTTATCGTCCAGCAACGTAAACCTACATCGCTGGACTCCTCCCCTTGTGGGCAGCCCGCGCCGCCGGAGGCTCACTCCCGCTGTATTCAGACACAGCGGGAGTCGGGCCAGGGGAGGAGAGGTGGTGATCACCACCGCTCTTCCCCAATCGTCGGGGATCGAGTGAGGAGATCCGCCTGCTTGTGTAAACAAAGCGGGCGGATCTCCTAAGTGACAGGCAGGGACAGATTACAGGATTCAGCATAGCTGAACCTGCGATCTGTCCCTGTGTCACACAATCCCCTCCCCCCACACACGTCAGTAAGCACCAGGCATACATTAACCCCTTGATCACCAATAAAGTTAACCCCTTCCCTGCCAGTGTCGTTATTACAGTAACAGTGGATATTTATAGCACTGATTACTGTAGTAATGTCACTGGTACCCCCAAAAGTGTCAAAAATGGCAGTTAGGGGTCCGATCTGTCCGCCGCAATGTCGCAGTCCTGCAAAAAAAAAAAAAAATCGCAGATCGCCGCCATTACTAGTTAAAAAAAAACAATAAAAATGACATAAATTTCCCGTAGTTAGTAGCTGCGATAACTTTTGCACAAACCAATCAAAATACGCTTATTGTGATTTTTTTTATCAAAAATATGTAGCAGAAAACAAATTGGCCTAAAATGTTAAAAAATTTAGATTTTTCCATTTTTTTGGAGGGAATTTCATGTGAAAAATATTGTTATTTTTTCAAAATTGTTGCTCTTTTTTTGCTTATAGCGCAAAAAGTAAAAATCGCACAGTTCAAATACCACCAAAAGAAAGCTCTATTTGTGGGGAAAAAGGACATAAATTTAATTTGGGTACAGCATCGCACGACCGCGCAATTGTCCGTTAAAATAACGCAGTACCGAATCGCAAAATCTGGCCTGGTCAGGAATGGGGTAAAATCTTCCGGTCTTAAAGCGGTTAAAAATACGCTCATTGAGAATTTTTTTTGTTAAAGACATGTAGCTAAATACATTTTGGCCTAAATATATGACGAAAATTGAATATATTGGATATTTTTTAACTGTCAAAGTAGAAAAATATTGTTATTTTTTTCAAAATTGTTGCAATTTTTATTAATATCGCAAAAAATGAAAAGCGCAGAGGTGATCAAATACCACCAAAAGAAAGCTCTGTTTGTGGGAAAAAAAGGACGTAAATGTTGTTTGGGTACAGCGTTGCACGACCGCGCAATTGTCAGTTAAAGTCGCACAGTGCCAAGTTGCAAAAATTGGCCTGGACGTAAAGCAGGAAAATCCTCCGGTCCTAAAGTGTTTAATGTAGCACAGCTGCGCCCAAACAACTACATTATGAAGGTCTAACAACGATGAATGAGAGCTACTACAAGTCTCATCTTCCCCCGCAGCAGAGGCACTCGACAGACTGCGCCGACAGCGGGGTTGTGATGTCAGTGCAATTTTAGTCCAGCCGTACTACCCCCTGCCCCATAACAACAAAATACCCCCTAATAAAATGATGATTTTTACATGGAGGAGCGGAAAGTGGTTAAAGTCCCAACCCCCCCAGAAATGGCCCGGTATGAAAGTGGTTAAAGTCCCAACCCCCCCAGAAATGGCCCGGTATGAAAGTGGTTAAAGTCCCAACCCCCCCAGAAATGGCCGGGTATGAAAGTGGTTAAAGTCCCAACCCCCCCCCCCAGAAATGACCCGGTATGAAAGTGGTTAAAGTCCCAACCCCCCCAGAAATGGCCCGGTATGAAAGTGGTTAAAGTCCCAACCCCCCCAGAAATGGCCCCGTATGAAAGTGGTTAAAGTCCCAACCCCCCAGAAATGGCCCGGTATGAAAGTGGTTAAAGTCCCAACCCCCCCAGAAATGGCCCGGTATGAAAGTGGTTAAAGTCCCAACCTCCTCCCCCCCCCCCCCCAGAAATGGCCCGGTATGAAAGTGGTTAAAGTCCCAACCCCCCCCAGAAATGGCCCGGTATGGAAGTGGTTAAAGTCCCAACCCCCCCAGAAATGGCCCGGTATGAAAGTGGTTAAAGTCCCAACCCCCCCCCCCCCCCTTACTATTAAAATTATAGACTGATCATTTTTTTCGTCAGTGGGCAAACGTACAAAATCAGCAGTATCCAATACTTTTTTTTCCCCTCTCTGTAGACTGCAAGAGTCTGAGCATTGCATTGGTGATTGTGGGTGCAATGCTCTGCAGGCTTTAGTGCAAAGAGTAGAAAATGCACATTGATCATAAGATCGTTGTTGCTGCATTCGCTGCTTTTTTTGATTAAGGAGGACTAAACTTTCAAGCAGCTCAGCACTCATTTTTTAGGATAGTTGGGGGTCATACAAGCATTGGAGAGAGGGAAAATGAATTTCCAGGATGGCGTTCCTGGATGCTCAGGTAACAAAGACATTGATCCCGGCTGCACCCCATTGTTAATCAGTTCAGTTTGGAATCGGCAGGCTGCGATTTCCATTTTAAAATCCTTCCATCACAATACATCTGATTTCGCCCGCACACAGAGCCTTTTTTTATTTTTTTTTCAAGGCACCGAAGCTGTTAACCGCCGCTCGTCGCTATTACCCGTCTATACATTATCATGTCTGAGTATGCAAAATGGGTCATCTGAGGCTGCACACAGTATGGCAGTTGTAGCTGAATGGTGTGCTGGGCAGAAATGTGTACACTGCCATCTGTCTAAAAATCTGTCAGACTTTACAGGCATGGCCCCCGAACAGCCCACAGGGGCCCCGAGATCCAAGTGCTGCACAGATCGTCCAACAATGCAGAGCTCCGCATTAAAGAGAAAATTGTGTGCCCCGCAGCAAATTAATCGTCTGCTCAGCTGATTTAAAGGAACACTCCAGACGTGATACAAAGGTTTTCAAGCCGTTATAGTCATCTGCCTGTAAAATCTATTCTGCTCCCGTGTATCCGCTGCTTGGTTCAGCTGAACGCTGAAAAACCAAATCTCATTCCATTAGGGTTTACATTACTTTAACCACTTCTGGACTGGAAGGATTTGCCCCCTTAATGACCAGGCCCTTTTTTGCGAATCGGCACTGCGTTAATTTAACGGGCGTGCGACGCTGTATCTAAATAAAGTGGATGTTAGAAACATAGAATGTGTCGGCAGATAAGAACCATTTGGCCCATCTAGTCTGCCCAATATATCTGAATCCTATGAATAGTCCCTGGCCCTATCTTATATGAAGGATAGCCTTATGCCTATCCCATGCATGCTTAAACTCCTTCACTGTATTTGCAGCTACCACTTCTGCAGGAAGGTTATTCCATGCATCCACTACTCTCTCAGTAAAGTAATACTTCCTCACATTACTTTTAAACCTTTGCCCCTCTAATTTAAAACGGTGTCCTCTTGTGGTAGTTTTTCTTCTTTTAAATATGCTCTCCTCCTTTACCGAGTTGATTCCCTTTATGTATTTAAAAGTTTCCATCATATCCCCTCTGTCTCTTCTTTCTTCCAAGCTATACATGTTAAGGTCCTTTAACCTTTCCTGGTAAGTTTTTTCCTGCAATCCATGTACTAGTTTAGTAGCTCTTCTCTGAACTCTCTCTAGAGTATCTATATCCTTCTGGAGATATGGCCTCCAGTACTGCGCACAATACTCCAAGTGAGGTCTCACCAGTGTTCTGTACAGCGGCATAAGCACTTCTCTCTATCTACTGCTTATACCTCTCCCTATACATCCAAGCATTCTGCTGGCATTTCGTGCTGCTCTATTACATTGTCTTCCCACCTTTAAGTCTTCTGAAATAATTACTCCTAAATCCCTTTCCTCAGATACTGAGGTCAGGACTGTGTCAAATATTCTATATTCTGCCCTTGGGTTTTTACACCCCAGGTGCATTATCTTGCACTTATCCACATTAAATTTCAGTTGCCAGAGTTCTGACCATTCTTCTAGTTTTCCTAAATCCTTTTCCATTTGGCGTTTCCCTCCAGGAACATCAACCCTGTTACATATCTTTGTGTCATCAGCAAAAAGACAAACCTTACCATCGAGGCCTTTTGCAATATCACTTATGAAGATATTAAACAAAATTGGTCCCAGTACAGATCCCTGAGGTACCCCACTGGTAACATGACCTTGTTCTGAATGTTCTCCATTGACTACAACCCTCTGTTGTCTGTCACTCAGCCACTGCCTAATCCACTCAACGATATGGGAGTCCATGCTCAATGACTGCAGTTTATTGATAAGTCTTCTATGTGGGACAGTGTCAAAAGCCTTACTAAAATCTAGATATGCAATGTCTACTGCACCTCCACCGTCTATTATTTTAGTCACCCAGTCAAAAAAATCTATAAGATTTGTTTGACATGATCTCCCTGAAGTAAACCCATGTTGTTTTTCATCTTGCAATCCATGGGATTTAAGATGTTCCACAATCCTATCCTTTAATAGGGTTTCCATTAATTTGCCTACTATTGATGTCAGACTCACTGGTCTATAGTTGCTCGATTCCTCCCTACTACCTTTCTTGTGAATGGGCACAACATTTGCCAATTTCCAATCTTCCGGGACGACTCCTGTTACTAATGATTGGTTAAATAGATCTGTTAATGGTTTTGCCAGCTCACCACTAAGCTCTTTTAATAATCTTGGGTGTATCTCATCAGGACCCTGTGACTTATTTGTCTTCACTTTATTGTTCTTTTTTCCCCACAAATAGAGCTTTCTTTTGGTGGTATTTGATCACCTCTGCGATTTTTTTTTTTAAATATATTTTTATTGAAAATTTTCAAAAGAAACGTACAGAAAGTTACAGTAAGCAACAATCAACAATACACGTTGTGAGATAGAACACCTAAAGGTAACAGATATGCAAATTATCAATGCAGTTCTACAAAACCAAAAGAAGCTTCAAGTGTGGTTTTGTGCGGAAGTGCAGAGCTGCACAACCCCAGCACCCCCAGTGGGAACAAACTGTGCCACTATATACAAAAAATTGACATGGGGCTTCAAGAAATTGAAACTAGGGTATAAAGGGTTATCACACCTCTGCGATTTTTATTTTTTGCGCTATAAAAAAAAAATAGAGTGACAATTCTGAAAAAAAAATAATAATTTTCACTTTCTGCTATATAACATCCCCCCCCCCCCCCCAAAAAAAATTAAAAATCCAAATTTTTTTAAAAATTTTAGGCCAATTTGTTGTTTGCTACATATTTTTGTTAAAAAAAAAAAATCGCAATAAGCATTGGTTTATGCAAAAGTTATCGCATCTACTAACTACGGGAAAGATTTATGTCATTTTTATTGTTTCTTTTTTTACTAGTAATGGTGGCGATCTGCAATTTTTTTGCAGGATTGCGACATTGCGGCGGACAGATCGGGCCCCTAACTGACATTTTTTACACTGTTGGGGGGGACCAGTGACATTACTACAGTAATCAGTGCTAAAGGTATGAACTGTTACTGTAATAATGCCATTGGCAAGGAAAGGGTTAACCCAGGGGCTATCAAAGGGTTAAATGTGTACCTAGGGGAGTGTTTCTAACTGTATGGGGGCGGGGCTTGTGAAATGATCACAGGGATTTGTGATCCTATATAGAAGGATCTCTTGCTGGCTCTGGCTGGCTAGAAGAATCTCTGGATTCCAGAGAGAAGAATGGTCGGCTGTGTTTACAACCGCTGGCCGTCCTTCTCTCTCAGCAGGGAGCGATTGCAGGTGTCAGGTGGCAATGGGAGCCACCTGCCCCGTGCATCGGAGTCCCTGCTGCCGAGTGGAGGTGGGAGCGTGCCGCCGGCGCGTGCTCGCCCACTAGCTGCAGGCGCGTGACTGACGTATACCTACGGCGGTTTACGCAGGAGGGCCAGCCTGCCGCAGCATAACTGCGGCGGGCGGTCCTTAAGGGGTTAACCACCTCCTTCCCAAGCCTATTCTAACAGTTCACTCCTACATGTAAAAATCTACTTTTTATTTTTTTGCTAAAAAATGACTTATGCTGGCCATACACTATACAAAAAAATTGTTCAAACTAATTTTTCGAAAAACGAACACTCGACCATGAGAGCAAATGATGGTGTCATCATGTAATGACCGATAAATCGTTCAATGGACATAAATTAATCCATTTTTTTTTTGTCACATATACCTAGCGCAAACAGTTTGGATGAGAAACACATTAACCTTTCAATTCATGGTTTGTTCAGCAGAAAATTTACAGATTTGTCCTTCGTTTTTTCGGCTCAAAAACATCACAACCGATTACCGATTTGTGCCCATTAACTGGCCGAAAAAAGACAGAACTGTCCAAATGACCGAATTTCAGCCGAGTTTTCGTATGGTGTATGGCCAGCCTTAGAACCCCCCAAACATATATATTTTTTTAAGCAGAGACCCTATAGAATAAAATGGGGGTTGTTGCAATTTTTTATGTCACACGGTATTTGTGCAGCGACTTTTCAAACGCAATTTTATTAAAAAAAATAAATAAATAACCAAAACAGTAAAGTTAGCCAAATTTTTTGTATAATCTGAAAGACGATGTTATTTCGAGTAGATAGATACCTAACATGTCACGCTTTAAAATTGTGTCTACCCGTGGAATGCCAGCAAACTACGGTGCTTAAAGTCCTCCATAGGTGACGCTTTAACCACTTGCCGACTGCCGCACGACTATTTACGTCAGCGGTCAGCCCCTCACAGGCAGAGTGACGTAGATCTATGTCGTTAGCCTGTGAGGGTCTAGGGAGCGAGCGCGCGCCCCCGGAGGCGTGGTCACGGACCCCCCCCGCGCGTTTGACCGGCGGACCCGATGTCCGCCGGTCACTCGGCGATCGTCGCTGCAGAGGGAGAAAGGCAGGCGGCTGATGTAAACAAGCCGCCTGTCATTCTCCCCTGTGTAGAAACAGTGATCATACGGTTCTACTATGTAGGACCGTTGATCAGTGTTCCTACAGCTCACAGTTAGAATCACGCCCCTAGGGACACACTTAACCCCTCCCTCTCAAAAAAGTTAACCCCTTCACTGCCAGTGTACTTTTACAGTAACAGTGCATATGTATAGCACTGATTACTGTAGAAATGTCACTGGTAACCCCAAAAGTGTCAAAAATGTCAGTCAAGGGTCCGATCTGTCCGCCGCAATGTCGCAGTCCCGCAAAAAAAAAAATTGCAGATGGCCGCCATTACGCGTTAAAAAAAAAACACCAAAAATGACAAAAATCTTTCCCTTAGTTAGTAAACACGATAACTTTTGCGCAAATCAATCAAAATACGCTTTTTGCGATTTTTTTTTTACCAAACATATGTAGCAGAAAACAAATTGGCCGAAAATGTTAAAAAAATTTATTTTTACATTTTTTGGGGGGAATTTTATATAAAAAAATTTGAAAAATATTGTTATTTTTGCAAAATTGACGCTCTCTTTTTGTTTATAGCACATGATCAAAAAATGGCACAGGTGATCAAATACCACCAAAAGAAAGATCTGTTTGTGGGGAAAAAAAGGATGTCAAATTCGTTTAGGTACAGCGTCACACGACCGCGCAATTGTCCGTTAAAGTCACGCAGTGCCGAATCGCAAAATACCCCCTGGTCAGGAAGTGGGTAAAATCTTCCGGGGCTTAAGTGGTTAAACGACTTAACAGGTTACCAGTTTATAGTGGCACAGGAGGTCTGGTGCTAGAATTATTGTTTTCGCTCTGACGTTCATGGCGATACCTCACATGTGTGGTGAGTTGTGGGTGAAGCGGGGAGGGGGATCTGTACTGAAAGCATCTGGTCTAGGGTTGGTCTGTACTGAAGGGTTAGACTGGGAGTGGGGGCTGTACGTAGGTGGTGGGCTGCAAAGGTGGGATTTAGGTCGGTGGATGAAGATCTGTACTGGAGGCTGCTGGTTGAGATTTGTACTGTGGGGTAATCGCTTAAACAGTTGTCTCCTCCTCACCAAGCTTCTTGCTGATGGTTTTGTAGCCCATTCCAGCCTTGTGCAGGTCTACAATCTTGTCCCTGACGTCCTTTGACAGCTCTTTGGTCTTCCCATGATGGTGAGGTTTGAATGGAAGAAAGATTCTGTGGACAGGAGACTTTTATACACATAACGAGTTGTCATTAGGAGCACCTTCTTACATTGACAGGACTAATCAATTTATAACATTTGTATTGTGTGTTTTTTCTGGATTTTTGGTTGATGTTCTGTCTCTATCATTTAACCACTTGCCGACTGCCGCACGACTATATACTGCAGCAGTCAGCCTCTCCTGGGCAAAGTGACGTATGGGTACGTCACTCGCCCACAAGCCTGTAGGGGGCGAGCGTGCGCCGCTGGCGAAGCGCTCCTGCCCCCGCTCGTTCCCTGCCATCCCTGCGCGTGTGACCGGCGGCTCCGATGTCCACCGGCCACTCGCGATCTCCCTCAGGAGAGGGAGAAAGACAGACGGCTGATGTAAACACAGCCGTCTGTCATTCTCCCTTAGATCATCCCAGAGGCTATGCGATCCTGCTATGTAGGATCGTATGTCTCTGTGATGATCTAACAAGCCACGCCCCCTAACAGTTAGAATCACGCCCCTAGGTACACACTTAACCCCTTGATAACCAATAAAGTTAACCCCTTCCCTGCCAGTGTCATTTTGACAGTGAGCCCCGGTTCACACTTGTGCGTGTGCGGGGTTCGCATGTAATGTCGGAGTGCACTGCTCCGACATTACATGCGATCGGCTGTGCGGTGCGAGTTTAGCCATACAGCAAACACGCACAGGCCCGCAGCAAACACGCACAGGAGGCATTTTTGCAGCCGCATCAGGATCGGATCGCACAGCGGTTCACACTTGTGCGATCCGATCCTGTGCGAACTGCACGATCGCACTGCGATATGCGATCAAACTGGGGGTGTCATTAAGATTACATTGACACCCCCAGCGTATCGCATATGGCAGTGTGAACTGCCGGGGGTGCGTGTGCGATGCGGGAACAGACTGCGAGTTCGCAGCCTTCCCGCATCGCATCAGTGTGAACCGAGCCTAACAGTGCATATTTATAGCCAGTAATGTCACTGGTACTCCCAAAAGTGTCAAAAATGTCAGTCAGGGGTCCGATCTGTCTGCCGCAATGTCGCAGTCCCGCAAAAAAAAAATAAAAATCGCAGATCGCCACAATTACTAGTTTAAAAAAAAAAAACAATAAAAATGACATAAATGTTTCCCGTAGTTAATAGACACAATAACTTTTGCGCAAACCAATAAAAATACGCTTATTGCGATTTTTTTTTACCAAAAATATGTAGCAGAAAACAAATTGGCCTAAAATGTTAAAAAATTTTGATTTTTAATTTTTTTTTGGGAATGTTATATATCAGAATGTAAAAAATAGTGTTTTTTTTTTCAAAATTGTTGCTCTTTTCTTTCAAAAATTAAAAATCGCACAAGTGATCCATCACCACCAAAAGAGAGCTCTATTTGTGGGGAAAAAAAGGACATAAATTTAATTTGGGTACAGCGTCGCACGACCGCGCAATTGTCTGTTAAAGTAACGCAGTGCCGAATCGCAAAATATAGCCTGGTCAGGAATGGGGTAAAATCTTCCAGTCTTAAAGCGGTTAAAAATACGCTCATTGAGAACTTTTTTGTCAAAGACATGTAGCTAAATACATTTTGGCCTAAATATATGACAAAAATTGAATATATTGGATATTTTTTAACTGTCAAAGTAGAAAATGTAAATTTCTCTAGCGCTCATTGACAGACGTAGTCCTCGGTGATACACCACCTTCGGGTTATGTTGCCTCCACAGGAGCAGGACTAGACAGGAAATTAAAAAGCTCTGGCCACACCCCAGGGGCAGTCCCAGAGGGTATATCCTCTCTCTCTCTGCCTCAGCAAATCAGTTATTTTCTGTCTAGTTAGGAGTAAGGACCTAGACACCTTGCTGGGATCTTAGGTCCTGGCAAGAATTTTTTCTTAAAGGATTTTTTTAGACAGCTTTTTTCTCCAGTGTTCCTGTGAGATCTTCAAGCAAGAAAGCTGAACTGTGCGACGGGCTGGATGTTGAGATCCGGTGGTCACCCCAGTTCAGCCTACGAGCGCGTGCAGGCCATAGCTCCGCGCTGGGTCGGCCGCGACAAAGTCCCATTAAAGGACTGTCCACGCGAGTTAAACGTCTCGCTGAAACGCCTAAGACCATGAGTCACGGCGTCCGTATCGGTCGACAGCCCTCCCGCCCCGGTGGAGAGGGGTACTGTCAGGAGTTGGTGCCCGCCTGGTTCCAGTATGGTGAGTAGTATGTTCCCCCTTTTCCCCTGACGGGTTTTGTGGTGAACGCGGGCCCCTCTCTGTATGGTAAGATAGAGTCCCTTTCTATCCTACAACATGACACAGATCCTCCTACTTTGAGTGTGATTTTATGTGCAAAAAGCCAGGAGGCTTAGTTTGGGAGCTAACAATCTAATTGTATACATGTTTTAAAGATGTAATCTGTGGCATTCTGGGAATCTTATGGGTTAAGAATAAGCTACCTACCAGTCAGAAGCCACGGACATGTAGACTGCCTTCCTAATCAGATCTCCAGCTATCAGCAGGCCTCCCGAACGGCCATGCGGTCCGCCAGGGCCGGTACCGCCAACCACGCCATATCCCCATGCAGTGAGAGTGTTGTGTGCCCTGCAGCACACCGCTATTCAGTACGGGCCGCCGCCATTTTTTTTGCTGGATCTCACGAGCCGCCATTTTGGCGTAGCCTCGTGTCTCCAGCATGGGGGCGGCCATGTTTGAGGTGATCCAAACACCTCGTGGAGCTTGGGGGAGGCGCCGGAAGGCGTACAGAGGGGCGGAGCCGCCTCCTTTCTTCCTGGGCAGCCAGCCAAAAGACTTCCTGTTTGTTAAGACAGCGCTGTAACCTGTTGCAGTTAAACTCTGAGCATCAAGTGGTGAGCCTGGGGGTCTATCTCTCTCTCTCTCTCGATCGATAGGGATCCCTAGCAGGTAACACTAAGGGGCTTTTGTGGCGCTGGGGGTCAAAAAAAAAAAAAAAAAAAAAAGTTTTATTTTTGAATTATATTATCCAGGAAGTAACTGGAGTTATCATGGACCCTGCCACACATATTCCCCCACCTGTTTCCCTCGAGGGGGCCACGGGACCCGCCGGTGCACAGAGTATAGAGTCATTTACAGCAATTTGAGTCTATGGTGGCTCGGGTGGAGGCAGCCTGTCAGGGACGGGGGTCAAGGAAGCGACCCCCGCCTACCCCTATACCATCTGACACCTCTGACTCAGATTCAGAGGTGGTCACGGCAGTTGCAGGTTCCTCTGCAAGGGCTGTTATCCCAGGTAAAGCCCCCTCAGACAGTGAGGAGGACGCTTCTTCTCTTGCTATTATTCAGGAAGAAGCATTGGTGGACGCACTAGTTGTGGCAGTGCAGGAAACCTTAAAACTTGAGGCTTTACCGGCAGAGGCAACTGAAACAGAGATTCCTTTTGGTACTAATAAGCCCATCAAGACGATGAAGGCTTTTCCTGTACCTAAATGTTTCGGTAATCAGATTAAAGGAGAATGGGAGCATTCTAAACGTACCTTTACTATTTCCAAGCGTATTGCTAGACGCTATCCGTTTGAGGAATCCATCATTAAGAAATGGACGGTACCACCAGTCGTGGATCCGCCTATTTCCAGGCTGAATAAAGCCACGGTTATTCCAGTGGAGGACACTTCGTCCTTTAAGGATCCGGTGGATCGAAAGATGGAAGCAGAGTCCCGCACCATCTTCTCTCTGATAGGGTCAGCTTTTAGACCAGTAATTGTTATTGGTCTAGTTTCCCAGACACTTACGGAATGGGCGAAAATAGTACGCCAAGATCTTAGGGGAAAAGATATTCCCCAGGAGACATCTGATTTGATGGAACAGATTATACAAGGGCTACAGTTTATCTGTGACGCAGCCTTGGACACTACTCCCTTATTAGGGCATGCATCTAAGACAGCGGTGATCCTCAGACGTGTGCTGTGGTTAAAATGCTGGTCAGCTGACCTAGGTTCCAAGAAGACCTTGACAAATCTCCCCTTTCAGGGGAATCGTCTATTTGGGGCCAACCTAGATGAAATCATTAAGGATGCCACTGGGGGCAAGAGCACTTTTTTGCCACAGGCTGCTAAAGCTAAGGGACCTCGCAACAAGCGAGGACCTTTCTTTACCGCCCATAAAGGGCGCCCGGCTGGTACTAGCGGGAAAGGCAAGACTCCTCCAGGAGGGTTCAAGAAGGGCTGGTCGGACAAGCAAAGGACCAACCCAGCCAAACCCGAAGCAAAGGAGTACACAGCCTGAAGGTGCGCCCCCACCCGGTTTCAGGGTGGGGGGACGTTTTCACCGGTATTCAGGACATTAGATCGAGCATCAACCACTACTACCGGTGCGATTCTTCCCTTCCAACATTTAAGTACTACAGGAAGCGGTAATTACCGTTCCCTGAATAGATCTTTTCCTTTACCTTTTCCTAAGATTAGTCCCGATACCTCACAGGAATCGGATCTGGTTGACCAGGTAAGCCAAGTAGCCTCTAGTCGGGTGACTTCGGTCCCTGAGGTTCAACCAGAAAAGATCACCTTTCCTGATAACTATCAGGTATCTGATAAATGTGTGGGAACAGAAAACGACCGGACTTTCTCGGATGGTCGGGGCCAGATACCTCTAGGGACGCCTGGTTCAGATCCAATCAGCGCCAGTGGTCCTAGAAATTCTAGGCTGGCCTCCTCAAGCCGGCCTGGCCGACTTGGACATGTTCCTCCACGTACCTATTCGGTGTCTCGAATATTGGCCTTTTTGCAACAAGGGGTTGAGCAGAAGCTAGCCTTGAGCACCATCAAGGGTCAAGTTTCAGCATTAGCAATCTTCTTTCAGAAGCCTTTAGCTACCAAATCCTTGGTGCGGAATTTCATCCAGGGGGTGCGGCACCTGGCTCCTCCAGTCCGCGCGCCCTTACCGCCTTGGGATCTTAATTTGGTTTTGTCGGTTCTACAGAAACCTCCTTTTGAAAACATCAGGGAGATTCCCTTGCTTACTTTATCCCAGAAAGTGGCCTTCTTGGTGGCTATTACTTCTGCTCGCAGGGTGTCAGAACTGGCTGCATTATCATGCCAGTCCCCATACCTAGTGATTCATAGGGATAAGGTAGTACTTCATCCTAAGCCATCTTTTCTTCCCAAGGTGGTTTCAGATTTTCATCTGAATGAAGATATTGTACTACCTTCCTTGTGTCCTCAGCCCAAGCATCATCGGGAACATGCGTTGCATTCCTTAGATGTGGTTCGGGCAATCAGGGTATACCTGAAAGCTACGGAATCATTCCGTAAGACGGATTCACTTTTTGTGATCACGGATGGCCCCAGAAAGGGTTTGCCTGCATCTGCCGCGACCATTGCCAAATGGATTAGACAAACGGTGGTACAGGCTTATTCTATTAAGGGTCAGAGTCCTCCGTTCCCTGTTAGGGCGCACTCCACTCGAGCGCTCAGTACTTCCTGGGCCTTTCGCCATCAGGCGTCAGTGGTCCAGGTATGTAAGGCGGCCACCTGGTCGTCGGTACATACCTTTACAAAATTCTATAAAATTGATGTGACGGCATCGGCGGATGCCTCATTTGGCCGCAAGGTTTTGCAGGCCGCAATTTCAGGAGACCGGTGGTCTACCTCGAGGGTTTTTTTCTGTTTGAAAAAAAAATAAAAAAAAAATTGTTTTCTCTTTTTTTGTTGAGTCTCATCATTAAGGATGAGCATTGTAAACTTCTAGTTGGCACCGGTTGGGCCTTCTAGATTGGGATTTGATTTCCATTTTCCCACCCCTCAGTTGTGATACTGCTCTGGGACGTCCCGAAGGTGGTGTATCACCGAGGACTACGTCTGTCAATGAGCGCTAGAGAAAAATGGATTTTTGTAAAATCTTACCGTAAAATCCTTTTCTCTTAGCTCATTGACAGACGTAGTCCCCGCCCCTCTGTTTTTTTGAGTTGGGTTAAAATCTCTAAAGACTGCTTTTTCACATAACTGATTTGCTGAGGCAGAGAGAGAGAGGATATACCCTCTGGGACTGCCCCTGGGGTGTGGCCAGAGCTTTTTAATTTCCTGTCTAGTCCTACTCCTGTGGAGGCAACATAACCCGAAGGTGGTGTATCACCGAGGACTACGTCTGTCAATGAGCTAAGAGAAAAGGATTTTACGGTAAGATTTTACAAAAATCCATTTTTTTTCGCAAAATTGTCGCTTTTTTTTATTAATATTGCAAAAAATGAAAAGCGCAGAGGTGATCAAATACCACCAAAGCTCCAAGAAAGCACCAAGAAAGCTCTGTTTGTGGGAAAAAAAGGATGTAAATTTCGTTTGGGTACGGTGTCGCAATTGTCAGTTAAAGTTGCGCAGTGCCAAGTTGCAAAAAGTGGCCTGGACGTTAAGCAGGAAAATCCTCAGGTGGTAAAGTGGTTAAAATACACCTGTGATAAAAAAAAAATGATAGACCCTTCATTTCTTTTTAAGTGGGCAAACTTACAAAATCTGAGGGGGTTAAAAAATTATTTCCCCTACTATGTAAGGTGAGCTGCCAATCAGCATGAAGCACTGGAGGGGGCAGTTACTGGCACAATAGCTTTATATGATGTCATGTCCTGAACTGTGTGATAGCCGCACTTCTTTAACAAAGTAATAAGGGAAAAGATTTGATTCTATTTTGTAATTTCAGAATTTTCTAATTTTTTATACAATATCTTGCTAATTAATCAGACTGCCATTCTTATTTTAATTGTATTTTTTCTTACAGGAATTGACTGCGAAGGGATTTGGAAATATTACCACTGAAATCCGAGAGGAGACCTCCTTCTACTATGCAGAGGATTATCACCAGCAGTATCTGAGCAAGGTACCCAATGGGTACTGTGGACTGGGCGGTACTGGCGTCTCCTGCCCAATTGGTCTCAAGTAATACTTGATAACGTATTGTAGGGTTAGGTGCCTGCTCCCAGCATGCCTACTACAATGTTGGTGAGCAGTGCATGCTGGGGCTTCTAGTTTTTCAACGGATCAGGTGGCTCACGGCCATCATCTGTTTGAGCTTCCCACCAAATATGCCTTTTCTCAGGACAATAAATGTATACAGCAGCATTGATAATCTTGTCTTTCCTTTAAGCTTTACTGTTGAATATTCACGTTACTTGTGCAAACAATAAATTTATTTGCTATGGAAAACAGCCCCCATGTGTGATTCCTTTTTCATCAGTCAGTCCTGTACTAAATAATATCTTGTACTTATGAATGGAACCCATGTTGAAGGAAATCTGTTGTATACCAGTCAGGGCCTGGGACAAGAAAGGGGAGGGCGGGAGTGGTGACTGCCCAGGGCACTGGTATCATGTGAGGTGGAGGGACACCACGAGGAGAATTCCTGCTGCTACAAGCTGACAGGTGTAGTGACTGCCCAGGGCGCTGGTATCATATGAGGTGGAGGGACACCACGAGGAGAATTCCTGCTGCTACAAGCTGACAGGAGTAGTGACTGCCCAGGGCGCTGGTATCATGTGAGGTGGAGGGACACCACGAGGAGAATTCCTGCTGCTACAAGCTGACAGGAGTAGTGACTGCCCAGGGCGCTGGTATCATGTGAGGTGGAGGGACACCACGAGGAGAATTCCTGCTGCTACAAGCTGACAGGAGTAGTGACTGCCCAGGGTGCTGGTATCATATGAGGTGGAGGGGCACCACGAGGAGAATTCCTGCTGCTACAAGCTGACAGGAGTAGTGACTGCCCAGGGCGCTGGTATCATGTGAGGTGGAGGGACACCACGAGGAGAATTCCTTCTGCTACAAGCTGACAGGAGTAGTGACTGCCCAGGGCGCTGGTATCATATGAGGTGGAGGGGCACCACGAGGAGAATTCCTGCTGCTACAAGCTGACAGGAGTAGTGACTGCCCAGGGCGCTGGTATCATATGAGGTGGAGGGGCACCACGAGGAGAATTCCTGCTGCTACAAGCTGACAGGAGTAGTGACTGCCCAGGGCACTGGTATCATGTGAGGTGGAGGGGCACCACGAGGAGAATTCCTGCTGCTACAAGCTGACAGGAGTAGTGACTGCCCAGGGCACTGGTATCATGTGAGGTGGAGGGGCACCACAAGGAGAATTCCTGCTGCTACAAGCTGACAGGAGTACTGACAGCAGCATGGAGAATTTGAGGAGGGATGTGCTAGGTAGAGGGATTTGGAGCAGATTGGTTGTGGTAGGAGGAGGACATTTAGGGGATAGCAGGAATAAGATTTGTTCTAGGGGTGGAAATGTTGGGGGGGATGTGCTAGGAGAGGTGATTTGGGGGGGGGGGATGTGTGCAGGGTGGGGGGATAGGGTGGAAAAGGATTTGTGCCAGTAAGGGGGGATCAGCAGGGATTGGGGGGAGGGGACTTGTACTAGGAGGGGAAATTGGAGGATTGTGCTAGGAGGGGTGATTTAAGAGAGGGGACTTGTGCTAAGAAGATACATTTTGGAGGAGATTTGTCCTGGGAAAGGTGATTTGGGGAGAGTGTATGCTAGTAGGGATGATGGGGGGGGGGGATTTGTGCTTTGAGGGGAGATATGGAGAGAGAGAGAGGATATGAACTGGGAAAAGGGATGGGGGAAATGTGTGCTTGGAGGGGGGGATTTCTACTGGGAGGAGGCGGGAGAATTTGTTTGCTCAACTTTTTTGAGGAGGGGTGGGGTGCTGAGTTTAACATCTTTGCCTGGGTGCTAAATGACCTTGCCCTGGCACTGGTTCCAGTGAGTAGACCTTAGTGGCCACTGATTAAAAGAGAGGCAGGAGTACCTGCTCAACGGCAGATTATCTAAAAGGAAAACTTCAGTCTCCAATATAAAAGTGCCCAATGGGTCATGGGATGGTTGGAGCACCAGCTAGCTTACTCATCATCAGATTATTTAAAGAAAAGACATCAGTGGCCAAAAGAAAGGTGCCCATTGGATAACGACTGAAGCATCAGCTAGATTCTTCACCATCAAATTAACGAAAGACCTCAGCAGCCAAAATTAAGGCGCCCATCAAATAGTGGAATGACAAGAGGCACACGTTAGCCTCTTCAATGTCTGATTTTCCAATGATAAGACCTCAGCGGCCATTATAAAGGTGGCCATAAAATAGATGACAAGAGGCACCAGTTAGCCCCTTCAACATCTCAGTATGCAATGATAAGACATCAGCGACCATTACAAAGGTTCCCATCAAATACTGGGTTGAAGAGCACCAGTTAGCCTTTCCAACATCTATCCATCCAAAGATAAAACCTCAGCGATCAATAGAAAGGAATTTGTTAAATAGTGGGATGACAGGAGCACCAGTTAGCCTCTTCAGAGTTTGCTCACCCAATGATAAGACCTCAGCGATCAATAGAAAGGAATTTGTTAAATAATGGGATGACAGGAGCACCAGTTAGCCTCTTCAGAGTTTGCTCACCCAATGATAAGACCTCAGCGATCAATAGAAAGGTGTCCATTAAATAGTAGGATGACAGGAGCACCAACTAGCCTCTTTAACATCACATTATCCATAAAAGGGCATTAGTGGCCAATAAAGAAGATGCCCATTGAATAGAGGTGATGACAGGAGCACCAACTATCCTCCTCGGCATCAGACTGTCCAACAGGGAGACTCCAGAGGCTAATAAAAGAGATACCATTTGGACAATGGGATGACTGGAGCACTAGCTCAAATAATCCAATGATGAGACATTCGTGGCCAATAAAAGGTAGCCCATTTATTAGAGGAATGACAGGGGCACCAACTATCCTCCTCAGCATCAGGTTATCCATTAAGGTGACATCAGTGTCCATTAGGAAGTTGAACATTGGATAGTTGGATAGAAGAACCTGAAGTTGAAGCCTTTGAGGAGACATCCTTGGCCAATAAAAAAAGATGACTGTTAAATAGAGTGATAAAAGAAGCACCAACTAGCCTCTTCAGCTTTGGTTTATCCATCTAGGAGACTTCAGTGGCCAATAAAAAGTTGCCCATTGGATAGAGGTATTACAGGAGCACCAATTAGCCTCTTCAGCATCAGAATGGCCAATAAGGAGACTTCTGTGTCAAAAAGAGAGATGCCCATTGGATACTGGGATGACTGGGGCACCAACTATCCTCCTCAGCATCAGGTTACCCATTAAGGTGACATCAGTGTCCATTAGGAAGTTGCCCGTTGGATAGTTGGATAGAAGAAGCTGAAATTGAGGCCTTTGAGGAGACATCCTTGGCCAATAAAAAAAGAGGACTGTTAAATAGAGTGAAAAAGAAGCACCAACTAGCCTCTTCAGCTTTGGTTTATCCATCTAGGAGACTTCCGTGGCCTATAAAAAGTTGCCCATTGGATAGAGGTATTACAGGAGAATCAATTAGCCTCTTCAGCATCAGAATGGCCAATAAGGAGACTTCTGTGGCAAAAAGAGAGATGCCCATTGGATACTGGGATGACTGGATCACCAGCTAGCCTTTTCTCAACTTCAAATAATCCAATGATGAGACATCCGTGGCTAAAAAAAGGGTGCCCTTTGGATAGAGGGATGACCGGAGCACCAACTAGCTTCAACATCACTTTATCCAATAAGATGGCATCAGTGGCTATTAGTAAGTTGCCCATTGGATTGTAGGATCCCAGAAGCTGAAGTTAAGACATTTGAGGAGACATCCTGGGCCAATAAATAATGCCTCGTTTCCACTGAGTGGTACGGTACGGTTCGGTTCAGTACGGTACGGTTAGGTACGGTACACATTGCGTTTCCACTGCCAATAGTACCCTTTTCATGATAGGCGTGGTGTAGCTGGTCACAGCAGGAAAGTTGTGTTAGACGATTCTCTGTCAACCAATCAAAGTTCTGCAGAGTGTAGCTCCACCCAGTTGGTACGGGTCTAATGTGCTTGGTACCCCAACAAAAGGGTACCAAAAAGTGGTACGGTACGGTTCGGAATTAGGGTACCATTCATAATGGAAACGGCATAAATAGCGTACCGTACCGAACCGAACCGAACCAGAAAGCTCAGTGGAAACGTGCCATAAGATGCCCATTACAACACAGAGTGATGACAGGAATGCCAACTAGCCTCCTCAGCATCGGATTATCCAATAAGGAGACTTCAGTGGCCAATAGAAAGGTATCCATTGGATAGTGGGATGGCAGAAGCTGAGACTGATGCCATGGCACTAGGATTCAGTGCTGATACATACATACAATGCAACAAGACAGCAGTGGTGAGGGTTCGTGTTTTCCACCGCACACAACATCCCACGTTTTCTCATTATCCTACCTATGGGTTTATTTAAAATTATACATATCAGCAGGCAATTCTTAAAACTAAAAGCAATTTAATTGCTTAACGAAAACACGAATATAAAGTTCTTTATTGTCAGCATTCTTCTTTTTTTAAACCCCGCAGACTAATATAGAGCAATTTAGTCCCCTTATTTCTTCAGCTAAATTTGGAATTCCATCATAAGCGACTGAGCAAGAACTTAGTTGGGTTCCATCTTATGAAAATGAGAGCTAAAACTAGCTGAGCCAAACACACCACACAGAGCCGTGCTAAAACATATGCCTGGCATTTACCCGGAGCAACTCTTCTGTTGTAAAAATGAGATGTATCCATGGAATGCCTGAACAGATGGCACAAGGTAATTTACCCCACGTGTTGTGTTATATTCAGGTGTAATAATAAATCACTTTTATTTGGGGATTGCACCTGGAACTACGGAACCAAATCAAGCAATAAAGGGAATAGATGCTCTCTTTAAAGGTGCATAGCACTCACATATGAAAATTGTGCATTTCAGGGGTCTTATTGGATATAGTCTGTCCACTGATTGGCTCATTGTCTCAACCCCAAAACTTTTCTATTTTAGCCCAATTTGTTTTCTACTACATATTTTTGGTATAAAAAAAACGCAATAAGCGTATTTTGATTGCTTTGCGCAAAAGTTATCGCATCTACTAACTACGGGAAAGATTTATGTAATTTTTATTGTTTTTATTTTTTTTTTACTAGTGATCTGCGATTTTTTTTTTTTTTCTGGACTGGATCACGTCTACAAACTAACAAACTAGGGGAAAGATTTATGTAATTTTTATTTATTTATTTATTTTTTACTAGTAATGGCGGCGATCAGCGATTTTTAATTGGACTGCGACATTGCGGCGCACAGATCGGACCCCTAACTGACATTTTTGACACTTTTGGGGGGGACCAGTGACATTACTGCAGTAATCAGTGCTAAAAATATGCACTGTTACTGTACTAATGACACTGGCAGGGAAGGGGTTAACCCTGTGGGTGATCAAGGGGTTAAATGTGAGCCTAGGGGAGTGATTCTAACTGTGGGGGGTATGGCTTCTGAAATGACCATAGAGACATGTGATCCTATATAGAAGGATCACAGGGGCTCTATGACCATTCCAGGGAGAAGAACGGTCGGCTGTGTTTACAACAGCCGACTGTCCTCTTTCAGCGGGGAGCAATCGTGGGTGTCAGGCGGCAATCAGAGCTGCCTGACACACGCATAGGCTTCCCCGCTGACAATCGGGGGCGGGAGCGCGCCGGTGGGGGCGCGCGCTCGCCCCCTAGCTACCACCAAGCGAGCAACGTATCCATACATTGTTTTGCCTGTACGAGCCTTCCCAGAAGAGTTAAAGCTGTTATAGCTTCAAAGTGTGGGCCAACTCAATATTGAACCCTACGGACTAAGACTGGGATGCCATTAAAGTTTATGTGCGTGTAAAGGCAGGCGTCCCAATACTTTTGGTAATATAGTGTGTGTATATATATATATATATATATATTGTAAGCTGGGGAACAGGTAGCAGGTGCAAAGCCCCCTGGGATGAGCAGTCTTTCAGGCACAGATACCAAATCCAGTGGTAGTGACAAACAGTGCGGTGTTTATTGGTGCTATATACAAGTTTATAAACAGGTGCTGTACAGTGCTTTAGGCTCCGTTCACATCTAGGCGTTTTGGGGCGTTTTTGGGGCGTTTTTCTGCTCTAGGATCAGCTCTCAAAACGCCCAACAAGACAAATCCTATTCATTTCAATGGCCCCTGTTCACATCTGAGCGTTTTGACGCTGTTTACAAAACGCCCAACGCTCAGAAAAGTACATGAGCTTCTTTTTGGGCAGATTACAGGCGTTTTCCATTGATCTCTATTCAATCTAAAAACGCCTGCACAAAAATCGCGGTAAAATCGCGGTAAAAACCGCCGCAAAAATCGCGGTAAAAAACGCGCGAAAAACGCTACGCTCAGGTGTGAATGTAGCCTTAAGGAAAACAACAGGAATAATAATAATAATAAACAAAAGCCTAGCCATGTCCCGGCGCTTACTACACACAATGCAGTCCCTAACTAACACAGACTGAGCAATCCTACAGCTTGTCAGCTTCCAAAGACACACACTGACAGTGTTACCAACCTTCCGCTCTCCTAGACAAACATCGTCTAATTTCCCAGGCTGAGAGAGAGCACTGCTGTCTGTCTCAGGTGTTAAATTGGCCTGGTGAAGAGGACCAAGATCCGAACTGGATCATGGCTCAGAGATCCCTAAAGGTATAGGAGAGATGCCTGGGTGATGTATAAACCCCGAACAGGACTTTTCCTGGCTCTCTCTGGGACACTCTGCTACAATATATTATATATATATATATATATATATATAGTAAGTGGTCAGCAAGTGGTTAAAATATGCATTAATAATAATATTATTTGCATTTATATATCGCCAACAAATTCTGTAGCGCTTTACAATATTCAATTAAAAGCAAGTGGGTCCCGAAAAATAACTGTATTCAGAAGTGGGTCTCGTCCCAAGTTTGGGAAGCCCTGATATAGACAACTAAAGCCCCGTACACACGTACCGATCATCTGCCGAACGATCGGCCGTCTTTTGTCCCTGGGCTGTCGTGTCTGTTGAAAAGTGCAAAAGACTGCACCAGAATTTTGTCCGCCAACTGCAGAAGTGATGTCATTTCATGATTAACTTTCCTTGTCTTTTTTCTTTTCTGAGCATGCCCAGTCTTGCAAATCTGCTGTCTGTCGGCCGAATTCTGTATTGACTGGCGAACAATCGGCCGCTCTGGTGTCGGCATACAAAAATTTTAATGCTTGCACAACAGATTCTTTTCGGCCGAAAGTGCCCTGTCAGCTGTCGGAAGCATCATACTAACAAGCCGAAAATCTGCACGTGTGTACGGGCCTTAAGTCAGAGCAACTCAAAAACTGCAGTTCTTGAGGTATGTTCCTGATCTGCAGTGGTCAGGACCTATCAAATGTGGCCCAAGGAAGGAAAAAGGGTGACAGAGTCACGGGCAGCCAAGGCTCACTGATAGAGGTGGGGAGTGAAGGCTCGCCCATGTAGTTTGATCCATTAGAAGAGCTGCTGTAGCTCAGATTGCTGAAAAAGTGAATGCTGATAGAATGGTGTCAGAACACACAGTGCATTGCAGTTTGCCATGTATGGGGCTGTGTAGCCGCAGACCTGTCAGGATGTATGGGGCCTGACACTGACCTGTGTCCACATCCAAAAGAGCTTACAATGGGCACGTAAACATCAGAACTGGACCACAGAGTAGTGGAAGAAGGTGGCCTGGTCTGATGAATTCAAGAATGGTTTGAGGAACACAATGAGTTTGAGGTGTTGACTCATTCTTCAAATTCACCAGATCTGTGCTGGAAAAACAAGTGTGATCCATGGAGGCCCCACCTCGAAACATACAGGATTTAGAGGACCTGCTACTGACAGCTTGGTGCCAGATGCCACAGCATACCTTCAGAGGTCTAACAAAACAGAGATGAGTGAGTTTGGGGTGGAGGAATTTGACTGGCCTGCAGAGAGTCCTGATCTCAACCTGATAGAACACCTTTGGGATGAATTTGAGTGGCGTCTGCGAGCCAGGCCTTCTTGTCCAACATCAGTGCCTGACCTCACAAATGTGCTTCTGGAAGAATGGTCAAACATTCCCATAGACACACTCCTAAACCTTGCGGACAGCCTTCCCAGAAGAGTTAAAGCTGTTATAGCTTCAAAGTGTGGGCCAACTCAATAATGAACCCTACGGACTAAGACTGGGATGCCATTAAAGTTTATGTGCGTGTAAAGGCAGGCGTCCTAATACTTTTGGTAATATTGTGTGTGTGTGTGTGTGTGTGTGTGTGTGTGTGTGTGTGTGTGTGTGTATATATATATATTGTAAGCTGGGGAACAGGTAGCAGGTGCAAAGCTCCCTGGGATGAGCAGTCTTTCAGGCACAGATACCAAATCCAGTGGTAGTGACAAACAGTGCGGTGTTTATTGGTGCTATATACAAGTTTATAAACAGGTGCTGTACAGTGCTTTAAGGAAAACAAGCAGGAATAATAATAATAATAAACAAAAGCCTAGCCGTGTCCCGGCGCTTACTACACACAATGCAGTCCCTAACTAACACAGACTGAGCAAGCCTACAGCTTGTCAGCTTCCAAAGACACACACTGACAGTGTTACCAACCTTCCGCTCTCCTAGACAAACATCGTCTAATTTCCCAGGCTGAGAGAGAGCTGCTGTCTGTCTCAGGTGAGTTTAAATTGGCCTGGTGAAGAGGACCAAGATCCAAACTGGATCATGGATCAGAGATCCCTAAAGGTATACGAGAGATGCCTGGGTGATGTATAAACCCCGAACAGGACTTTTCCTGTCTCTCTCTGGGACGCTCTGCTACAATATATATATATATATATATATATATATATATATATATATATATATAGTATCTCACAAAAGTGAGTACACCCCTCACATTTTTGTAAATATTTTATTATATATTTTCATGTGACAACACTGAAGAAATGACACTTTGCTACAATGTAATGTAGTGAGTGTACAGTTTGTATAACAGTGTAAATTTTCTGTTCCCTCAAAATAACTCAACACACAGCCATAAATGTCTAAACCGCTGGCAACAAAAGTGAGTACACCCCTAAGTGACAATGTCCAAATTGGGCCCAAAGTGTCAATATTTTGTGTGGCCACCATTATTTTCCAGCACTGCCTTAACCCTCTTGGGCATGGAGTTCACCAGAGCTTCACAGGTTACCACTGGAGTCCTCTTCCACTCCTCCATGACATCACGGAGCTGGTGGATGTTAGAGACCTTGCGCTCCTCCACCTTCCGTTTGAGGATACTGTTCGAAATAGACTTCTCAGCTGTCACGATTCTTCAGAAAAGTTGTTTATTATTTAAAAGCAAAAGCAAGGCATACGATAGAATGAGAACATAGAATCGTTTTTTTAGCACCAAAAGGAGAGAAGTAAAGATGTTACGTGTCATCAGAGTGTAAGATGTTCTCTTCTCTAGTTATCCTCTAAATTCAGCAGTCTTTATGCTGTTTGTAAATTCAATGTCAGCAAAATGTATATACCCAAGAAGGTAGTTCTTCTAAGTATAAAGGTAACCACCCACTCTTACATATATGGTTTGTTCTATAGTTAACACATAGCTTCTCTCATAATAGAAATACATACATAGCAAAATGGCTTCTCTGTCCTTGACAAAGGCAAAATGGAGTAACCTTCATAAGAACATCATTACAATATATATTTCAGACACTTTTATAATTTAAACTCTAAATCTCTAACAGATACCCCACAGATGCTCAATAGGGTTTAGGTCTGGAGATACGCTTGGCCGGTCCATCACCTTTACCCTCAGTTTCTTTAGCAAGGCAGTGGTCATCTTGGAGGGGTCGCTATCATGTTGGAATACTGCCCTGTCTCCCAGGAGGGGATCATGCTCTGCTTCAGTATGTCACAGGACATGTACGCATTCATGGTTCCCTCAATGAACTGTAGCTCCCCAGTGTCGGCAGTACTCATGCAGCCCCAGACCATGACACTCCCACCACCATGCTTGACGGTAGGCAAGACACACTTGTCTTTGTACTCCTCACCTGGTTGCCGCCACACACGCTTGACACCATCTGAGCCAAATAAGTTTATCTTGGTCTCATCAGACCACAGGACATGGTTCCAGTAATCCATGTCCTTAGTCTGCTTGTCTTCAGCAAACTGTTTGTGGGCTTTCTTGTGCATCATCTTTAGAAGAGGCTTCCTTCTGGGACGACAGCCATGCAGACCAATTTGATGCAGTGTGCGGTCTATGGTCTGAGCACTGACAGGCTGACCCCCCACCCCTTCAACCTCTGCAGCAATGCTGGCAGCACTCATATGTCTATTTCCCAAAGACAACCTCTGGATATGACGCTGAGCACGTGCACTCAACTTCCTTAGTCAAACATGGCGAGGCCTATTCTGATTGGAACCTGTCCTGTTAAACCACTGTATGGACTTGGCCACTGTGCTGCAGCTCAGTTTCAGGGTCTTGGCAATCTTCTTATAGCCTAGGCCATCTTTATGCAGAGCAACAATTCTTTCTTTCAGATCCTCAGAGAGTTCTTTGCCATGAGGTGCCATGTTGAATTTCCAGTGAGCAGTATGAGAGAGTGAGAGCGATAACACCAAATTTATCACACCTGCTCCCCATTCACACCTGAGACCTTGTAACACTAACGAGTCACATGACACCAGGGAGGGAAAATGGCTAATTGGGCCCAATTTGAACATTTTCACTTAGGGGTGTACTCACTTTTGTTGCCAGTGGTTTAGACATTAATGACTGTGCTGAGTTATTTTGAGGGGACAGCAAATTTACACTGTTATACAAGCTGTACACTCACTACTTTACATTGTAGCAAAGTGTCATTTCTTCAGTGTTGTCACATGAAAAGTTATAATATAATATATACAAAAATGCGAGGGGTGTACTCACTTTTGTGGGATACTGTGTGTATGTATATATATATATATATACTGTATATAAAAATATATATATTAGCAATCATGGTAGATTAACTGGGACTTTGGGGACAAACTTGAGCCGAGTTTGTGCCCACTAATTATTAGGCATACAGTAGGTGTCGGTGAGTTGTTTCTTTATTATTTTTGCGCTAGGCCTGCCAGTCCTAAATATAGCCAAAATTAAGAAGATTTCCATCTTGTAGACCAAAATGTGAAAAACCTATGTAGGATTTACACATGGTGGAGATCATAGTGGAGACCATAGTAAGCTTAGCAATGACAGCCATGTGCCAAAAGACTTATTCTGACCTGAGACACTGTTGCTTGATCCATAAAAGGCAGGACCTCTCGGTATGGGTGAACATTTGATTACAGCCATGTGACAGGGCTGGACCCTAATATCAATTTCCCTGCCTAAGATCTGACATTGGAGATACTGCAGTAGAGGGTGGGGGGGCGGGTATGGCTGGTTAAGTTAACTCCCGGGAGGGGGCATTAAATGCTAATTGGGCAGTGTTCCTTTAAATTACATATACTGTAAGTCACATGCTTTATTAAATTTAGCTTTAGGCTGTTGCTTATGTATTTTACTTAGCAACTTAGCCTGGAGCTCTGTTTAAAAAAAAAAAATATATATATATATATATATATATATATATATATATATGCACACACATATATAATATCTACAAAACATAATGCAGCACCATTTTGAAAGATCTTCTGCATTAGGATACTGATTACTGATAAATAACCATTACCTCGAAAAATAACAATCAATCCCCGCTATTACAGTGTGACATTTCATGGCAATTTCATGCTATAGATTTTATGACATCATGCTAGAGCGAGATAAATTTGATGTGATGGCGTTTTTATTGTTCTCGGCTACAAAAAGAAATGTTCCTTGGATATTGAAAACAAAATAAATATATACCTTGTAGACGAACGTTTGTTTTCTCTCTCTATGTAAGATTTCATGTCTCTTCTGTCTTTATCTGTCCATCTGTCTGTCTATATATCTACGTATCGATTCCAGCTATGTGCTTTAGCTGTTTGACCAAAACTCAGCTTGAATGCAATAAAGAACCTTGTTTGAAGGGACATAGAAAGTTTGCCATTGCTGCCCTTTTTGTTTGTAAATGCTGGGTACTGGCTGTCATTCTGATCCACTGTTTTCCTTACGTTGACTCACCGGCCCAGGACAAGCATGTATACGAGGAGTCAGAGCCAGATTTTTTCTTCTTTTCTCCAAAATGCAACTGTCCCTTTATACTAACTGAGTAGTTCTCAAATGTTTTTTGTGTCATGAGCCCCCCTACAATAGAAGCAGTTGAACCCTCTTTCACCCCCACCCCACCCACATTTTTTGGTCAATCATATACTGTATATGTATAACAGATCCCCCTGACATCATCTGATATCCCACCTTACCTCTGTGACCCCATCCAACATCCCTCTTCATCAAGCACAGGGGTCACTGGAAAAACAGGAGCACACAGGGGACACTGAAGACAAGGGATGGAACAAGGTTCACTGGAGACATGGGATTTACTGTAGGCACAAAAGTCACTGAAAAAAAAGTGAACAGAGCTCACTAGAGGCACAGGGGTCACTGGAAACGTTGGAATCATTGGAGACACAAGAGTCACTGGAGAAAACATAAATAGGGATCACTGGAGACACAGGGGTGCACAGGGATTACTGGAGACACAGGGGTGCACAGGGATCACTGGAGACACAGGGGTGCACAGGGATGACTGGAGACACAGGGGTGCACAGGAATCACTGGAGACACAGGGGCGCACAGGGGTCCCTGGAAACACGGGTATCATTGGAGACACAAGAGTCACTGGAGAAAACATAAACAGAGATCACTGGAGACACAGGAGTGCACAGGGATTACTGGAGACACAGGCGTGCACAGGGATCACTGGAGACACAGGGGTGCACAGGGGTCCCTGGAAACACGGGAATCATTGGAGACACAAGAGTCACTGGAGAAAAAGTAAACCGGGATCACTGGAGACACAGGGGTGCACAGGAATCACTGAAGACACAGGGGTCACTGGAAACGCGGGACTCATTGGAGACACAAGAGTCACTGGAGAAAAAGTAAACAGGGATCACTGGAGACACAGGGGTGCACAGGAATCACTGGAGACACAGGGGTCACTGGAAACACGGGAATCATTGGAGACACAAGAGTCACTGGAGAAAAAGTAACCAGGGATCACTGGAAACACAGGGGTCACTGGAGACAAAGGAATCACTGGAGACATAAGAGTCACTGGAGAAAAAGGGAACAGGGATCACTGGAAACACAGGGGTCACTGGAGACAAAGGAATCACTGGAGACATAAGAGTCACTGGAGAAAAAGGGAACAGAGATCACTGGAGACACAGGGGTGCACAGAGGTCACTGGAGACATGGGAATCATTGGAAACACAAGAGTCACAGGAGAAAAAGTGAATAGGAGTCACTGGAGACACAGGGGTGCAATGGGATCACTGGAGACACAGGGGTGCACAGGGGGTCACTGGAGACACAAGAATCACCTGTTGCTGTGGACATTTTATTAATATTATTGTGGACATTTTTCAGGATGTGTTTTAGTTAAATTGCCATTATGTCTCTCAGTGTCGGTTTACCCACATTCACTATGTACAGCGAATATGGCTTTAACTGGCATTAACCGCTTGCCAACCGCCACAAGTACATATTTACTGCGGCAGTCAGCCCCTCCTGGGCAAAGCGACGTAGAACTACGTCGCTCGCCCAGGAGCCTGTAGGGGGCGAGCGCGTGCCGCCGGAGGCGCGCTCCCACCCCCGCTCGTTCACGGCGGCTCTGATGTCCGCCGGTCACTCGCGATCTCCCGCTGGAGAGGGAGAAAGGCAGGCGGTATGTTTGATGTAAACAAAGCCGTCTGTCATTCTCCCTGATGTAACTGCAGAGATCATACGATCCTGCTATGTAGGATCGTGTGTCTCTGTGGTTATATCAAAAGCCACGCCCCTTGACAGAAGCACGCCCCTAGGGACACACTTAACCCCTTGATCACTAATAAAGTTAACCCCTTCCCTGCCAGTGTAATTTTTACAGTAACAGTGCATATGTATAGCACTGATTACTGTAGTAGTGTCACTGGTACCCCCAAAAGTGTCAAAAATGTCAGGGGTCCGATCTGTCCGCCCCAATGTCGCAGTCCAGCTAAAAATCGCAGATCGCCGCCATTACTAGTTAAAAAAAAAAAAAACCAATAAAAATGATGTAAATCTTTCCCTTAGTTAGTAAACGCAATAACTTTTGCGCAAACCAATCAAAATACGCTTATTGCGATTTTTTTTTTACCAAAAATATGTAGCAGAAAACAAATTGGCCTAAAATGTTAAAAAATTTAGATTTTTACATTTTTTGGGGGGGAATTTCATATAAAAAATGTGAAAAATATTGTTATTTTTTCAAAATTGACGCTCTTTTTTTGTTTATAGCGCAAAAAATAAAAATCGCACAGGTGATCAAATATCCCCAAAAAAAGCCCTGTTTGTGGGGAAAAAAAGGACATCAATTTTATTTGGGTACAGCGTCGCACGACCTCGCAATTGTCCGTTAAACTCACGCAGTGCCGAATCGCAAAATAGGCCCTGGTCTTTGAGCAGCCAAATCCTCCGGGGCTTAAGTGGTTAAGGAAAGACCTGTAGTTGTGGAAACCTTCTATTAAATGGAGACTGCATACCACTTGCCTGATCTCCCAAACAACGGGCGCTCTGAGTGGCTAGCGAACGACCGAACGCCGGTCCAGATCTATGGCAGTGCAATGCAAACTCCGCCACGCAAATGTATATCAGTCAGCCGGACCCCCGGTATTCACTGGCGGAGATATGTTTGTGATGTGGAATTATTGATAAGAAAGAAGGGTGCGCTGATGTGGAATTATTATCGTTTTGATAAGTATCTGCCCTTTAGCTGGAATAATAGCTGGTAGCTTTCTATTATGCTTGATCCGCATGATAGAAATACTGTTGCTATTTCCTTTGCAGATATAGCCTCATTTACTGGAACAGTAGCATAATCACTATCAAATATGTTTTTTATGAACTATATTATAAAGGATTCACTCTAAAAGGTTATGACGGGAGTGCATGCGTATGTATTGGCGCGGCCGCGTTCATGAGAATACATGCTAGTTCAATTGTTTGGTTTTCGGCAGCCATTACACGTGGACCTCATTGTTAGCAATAGTACATGGTTCCTCTTGCACCCAACGGCTGTAAACTCATGCACACGGTTTAGCTTGTCCATTAACATACACTCCCCTTTTCTATTGAACTTTTGAATGTACAGTATACATGCCTGTGATTGGTTGTGTTGTATAGTCGCCACCTCCCATTGTAAACCATATAAATAAACAAGAGTCCTGTGTTGGAGCAGGGACTGATTCTGTTGACATCGACCGTGACACAGCTTTTTGCATGTTTCTCTCTTTGTCGCTGAGCACGCTAGGATTTATTTCTACAAAAGAGCTGTACATTGTACCTTCAGTACAAGGGATTAATGGTGCTTGGCGCATATTAATATCTGCAAGAGAACTTTTCAGCGCAGCGAAGTTCTCAGCGCACAGAGCGAATTTCTATGCTCCAAACCCCAATAATTTCCACCACACTGTGTTAAAACAGCATTCAATTTACTCAGCTGAAAGCCCTGTCTTAGTGGAGGAGAAGATGACAGCTGAAGCTCTTACCAGTGCAGCAGCAACTATGGACACTGCTGTGAAGACAACAAGAATTATGAATATGCCAGCAAATATTAAAGATGACAATAATAATAAAGCAATGAATGTGGTGGTGGTGGGTGGTGGTGAAGGGGTTAGTATTGCTGGGAAAAATTACATATCTCCCCCTGCTCAGCAGAGGAAGGATTCATCTGTACAGACCAAATGTGAATCTGTACAATCATTATCTGGTTCAAAACAAATGGATGGATTTTCTTCTGGGAGGAATATAGGGAGCTATGCTTCAATTTTTGGGGAGTTGCACCACGGTGGGTGGAGGGAATTTTGTTAATTATATTAATCAAATTTCAGGGAGGTATGGTGGGCGGCTGGTTAGTGGGTACAGGAGGAGGAATGTGATTCAGTTGAGGTGGGAGGGGGAGGGAACCCCACCAGTAAGGGGGAAGGTTGCTGAGCTGGTTTTAGAAATGGGGTTTAAAGCCTATGATATTTTTGCTTTAATTTGCCGGCGGGAAAATATGAATTTGTTTTTTCCTTTGTTAAACCTGAGGGTTTGGATCTCTTTTGGGAGAGATATAGGAGGTGCAACGGCCTTCAGCAGTGGAGTGGTTTGGTGCCAAAGGTAATTTCATGGCAGCCTTTGATAAAATTGTGACAATCTTGGTGTGTAACGAATCAATACCAAAGGTTGATTTAGTTGTATCGCTAAGCTAATATGGCGAGGTCCTCACTCCACTGCAGAAGGTCCTTAATGAACATGGGATATGGACAGTGTCACTAAACTTTAAGGTGCTGGGCAATGTAGTTCAGCATCTGCCCTGCTCACCCTTTCTGGAGAAAAAGTAAACAGGGATCACTGTAGACACAGGGGAGACACTGAAGTCACTGGAGACACAACGATTTCTGGAGACACAGGAGCACAAAGGTGTCAAAAAGGTGCTTGGGGCACACTGGGATCCCTGCATAAAAAGGTATGCTCAGGGGTCACTGAGTGACACCGAAGTCACTGAAGACACAACAGCACACAATGGTAACCCAAGATCAATGGAGACACAGAAGTCACTAGACACACAAGAGTGCACAGGGGTCACTGTAGACACAGGAGTGCACAGAAGTCACTGGAGGCACAGAGGTTAAGGAAGACACAGGGGCACATAGGGCACTGGAGATACATGAGTAACAGGAATGACTCGAGACACAGGAGACATAGCAGTTGCTGGAGATACAAGATCCATTGGAGAAAAAGTGAACAGGGATCACTGGAGATGCAAGGGATCACAGAGGTCACCAGAGACACAGCAGTCACTGGAGCGCACAGGTGTCACAAAGGTGCTCGGGGTGCACTGGATGACAAGGGATGCTCAGGGATCTCTGAGTGACACAGGAGTCACTGAAAACACAGGAACACACAAAGGTAACTTAGGTTAATGGAGAAACAGGGGTCACTAGATACACAAGAGTGCACAGGGATCACTAAAGACACAGAGATCAGTTGAGGCACAGGGGTCACTGGAGGCATCGGAGTCACAGGGATCACTGGAGACACAGGATTTACTGTAGATGCATGAGTAACAGGAATCACTTGAGACACAGGAGTACACAGGGGTCTCCGGAGATGTAGGTGATACTGGAGACCTGGAATCACTGGAGACACAAGAGTCACTAGAGAGAAAGTGAATAGGGATCGCTGGAGACACAGTGGTGCACAAGGGTCACTGGAGACACAGGAGTGCACAGATGTTACAGAGGTGCTCTGGGCGCACTGAAGTCATTTGGGCTTTACTGGGTGACACAAGATGCTCAGGGGTCCCTAGGTGACACAGAAGTCACTGAAGGCACAGGAACTCAAAAGGGTAACCCAGGGCAATAGAGACACAAGGGTCGCTAAAGACACAAGAGTGTACAAGGGCAAATGGAGACACAGGGGGTCATTGGAGGCACAGGAGTCACTGAAGGCATATAGGTCACAGGAGGCCCAGGAGTGCACAGGGGTGTCTGGCGGCACTGGAGCACATAGGAGTTTTGGGAATTATGAAGGACACAGGTAGGACCATGCAGCCTGATTGGCTGCAGCACTAGTGCTTTGGGTGAAACCAGGACACGTCAGCAGACATGCTGCAGAGAGGAGACCAGCTCTGGATCGAGGAGGAGATTAATATGACATTGACATCTTATGTTGCACAATTGACCCTGGCCATTGACTTAAAGTTCTGAAGCCAGAGACAACCTTGAGTTATAAACACCAATCTTCCAGTCATTGCAACAACACAGTTGAGTACCGATGGTACCTTTTCTATATTCACAAATATATTTTCAGACCGACCTTTCAGGGAACATCCTGAAAAATGTAATTATTAGTGCAAAGGAAAAAAGTATCATGGACAGTACTCAGTTTCGTTGTTGCAAGTGCTCTAACATGGCTACAATCACCGTACGCCCCGGTCCTTTTTGTTATCCTCCCGTGAGCCAGTGAGATGGACAGTCCCACTATAGTTAAATGTCTCCAAGCACGCGGATTGGGAATTGCCCCTCTCCATCCCGACAAGATCAATGTTCTACCACACATTTGCCAGCAAGATTATTTTTTAATGAGGCCCAGGTGAAAGAAATGGGATTTTCTTGTACTCATACATATTTAAGTGTTTGTTATTGCTTTTTGGGAATTCAGTTACTTTAAGGATCAACGGCTTTGCTTCAAGAGGCAGAAAAATCACTGGACTGAGCACAGACCTTTTCTTCTGGTTGCCATCCTTCAGTTGTGTCAAGTCAGTGCCCTTGTGTTTTTGGCCAGCTGCAAATTTTGGAATTTATACTCCTCTTATATTCTTCCTCTTAATGTCCAGCTATAGCCTCTTGTTTTCTACTTCAAACTGGCATTTTTAAAGCAAGTTGGCATACTAAATGACCTGTTTTTAATGATAAATGCAGCTGGGGAGTTGGATTTCTGCTGCATCCGGCTAGACGGTGCTGGAGATGTTGGGTTGGGTTGGGGGTTTATCATCATTTCACTAAGCTCCTGCAGACAGAGCAATGTGCGGTCAATCTAAAGGACTGTGGGCAGAGCTAGACATGGCTATTCAGAGATAGGACTTGCAATAAATTAAAAAAAAAAGAAAATCAAAAAGGGGCAAACTTGATGATGGAGCACTTGGTCATTTTCTGCAGTCACTGTTCTATGTTTCTAATATCTGATCAGCTACAATAACAGCAAAGGTGACAACGCATGTTATGATTTCACTTCAGAAATAAAAGTGCTGTCACCCTATTAAAAGAAGTTCCTATCCAATGGATCTGCTGCAGGTTCAACAGGTATTGGGCAGCCATTAAGAGGTATCTGGTGACGTTTATTGTAATTTACACCATAATCTACAGCTAGGACCATTTCAATGGCTGGTATCCACCAATGTATGCTGATGTACACTCACACTTGAGAGCTAAAAGCCGGAAAAAGAAGAGATCATAAAGGCCAATGCATCTTGTACGCTGTTTAAAGGTAAGTGTAGCATATATTCCTGCAATATCTACCTTAAAGTGACACCAATTCTATTCAAGTGAATCTTCTTAATCTAAAATTTCCTTCTATTGCTCTGAGCCTCCTCCAAATTTCGTTTTGTTTCTGCTGTGATCAAACTTCCTGTTAGAGGGTGGCTACGTTGGTTCTCCATGGTCCCACTGTATGTAAGAACCTAGACACCCTCTCTTGCTCGCTCCTAAGTTGGACTATGGGCTATGGACTAGGGACTACAGGCTATGGACTATGCAATATGGGCTATGGGTTATGGACTAGCAGATTTAGGCTATGGACTAGGGGCTATGTTCTTGGGGGCTATGGGTTATGGGTTATGGGTAGTGTTGAGCGAACACGGACTGTATTATTCGTGTTCGTACCGAATAATTGGATTTTTTGTACCCGAACACGGACACGGACACTTTACTGTATGTTCGGGTAAAAATCCGTGTTCGGTCGTTTTATTTCCGGGTTTTGCATGCTTTGGCGCTCTTTTCATGGCGGGCTTTCAACAGCCAATCAACAATCGTTTAACTGGTGTGCCTTAAGCCATCCCAGCCATGCCTGCAAATGTCTCAGTAGCTGTGATTGGCCGTCTGAAGCATGTGACCAAGTCTTTATAAGTTCGAGGCAGCCGCAGCGGCGTCATTATGCTGCTTAGATTCAGGGACAGAGCACACATCAACGTGCTGGCTGCTGATTAGGGAAAGATAGGCAGGAAAAAACCATTTGTGTCCGGATAGAATTGAGGGACAGGTCGGAGTGTTTAGGCAGGGCGAGTTGTAGGCATTTTAGGGATAGAGTCTGCTGAATTATATAGGGTCAGTGTCTTCTACAAACTACAATCGATATTGCTGTGTGGGGGGTGGGGTCTGCACTCAATCCTGATCTACGATCTCTTCTCAATCCTGTTAGGGACAGAGTCTGCTGAATTTTAGGGAAACTGTGTTCTACAAACTACAATCGATATTGCTGTGTGGTGTGGGATTGGAGATAGGCAGGTGTCAGTGATCCACATCCATTTTTCTGTGTGTGAGCTGCAGTGAACACAATCTTTTTGGGCTGCAGTGAACACAATCTTTTTGGGCTGCAGTGAACACAATCTTTTTGGGCTGCAGTGAACACAATCTTTTTGGGCTGCAGTGAACACAATCTTTTTGGGCTGCAGTGAACACAATCTTTTTGGGGTGCAGTGAACAAAATCTTTTTGGGGTGCAGTGAACACAATCCTTTTTGGTGTGCAGTGAACACAATCTTTGTGGGGTGCAGTGAACAAAATCCTTTGTGGGGTGCAGTGAACACAATCTTTTTGGGGTGCAGTGAACAAAATCCTTTTTGGGGTGCAGTGAACAACATCCTTTTTGGGGTGCAGTGAACACAATCTTTTTGGGGTGCAGTGAACAAAATCCTTTGTGGGGTGCAGTGAACACAATCTTTTTGGGGTGCAGTGAACACAATCTTTTTGGGGTGGAGTGAACAACATCCTTTTTGGGGTGCAGTGAACAAAATCCTTTTTGGGGTGCAGTGAACAAAATCATTTTTGGGGTGCAGTGAACACAATCTTTTTGGGGTGCAGTGAACACAATCTTTGTGGGGTGCAGTGAACACAATCTTTTTGGGGTGGAGTGAACAACATCCTTTTTGGGGTGCAGTGAACAACATCCTTTTTGGGGTGCAGTGAACACAATCTTTTTGGGGTGCAGTGAACACAATCTTTGTGGGGTACAGTGAACAGAATCTTTGTGGGGTGCAGTGAACACAATCTTTGGGGGGTACAGTGAACACAATCTTTGTGAGGTGCAGTGAACACAATCTTTGTGGGGTGCAGTGAACACAATCATTGTGGGGTGCAGTGAACTCAATCTTTGTGGGGTACAGTGAACACAATCTCATACTGAAGGTTTGAGGGTGCTGCCTGTTCCATACTCCCCCTACTCCTCATCTAGCCTTTTAGGGGTACAAACAATAGTAATTGGGGCCTAGTGTGGTTGTGTACGTGTGATATACATACACTTTTTTGGGATCATATTTTCTATTCCGCTATTTAATCAAAAACCTTTGGGGATCAGTTAAATTGGGGGATAGTCTGTGTTGGTACGTGTGAGAGAGATCCACCTTTCCAAGTTGTTGGGGTTCATCTCATACTTCTGAAGGTTTGAGGGTGCTGCCTGTTCCATACTCCCCCTACTCCTAGCCTTTTAGGGGTACAAACAATAGTAATTGGGGCCTAGTGTGGTTGTGTACGTGTGATATACATACACTTTTTTGGGATCATATTTTCTATTCCGCTATTTAATCAAAAACCTTTGGGGATCAGTTAAATTGGGGGATAGTCTGTGTTGGTACGTGTGAGAGAGATCCACCTTTCCAAGTTGTTGGGGTTCATCTCATACTTCTGAAGGTTTGAGGGTGCTGCCTGTTCCATACTCCCCCTACTCCTAGCCTTTTAGGGGTACAAACAATAGTAATTGGGGCCTAGTGTGGTTGTGTACGTGTGATATACATACACTTTTTTGGGATCATATTTTCTATTCCGCTATTTAATCAAAAACCTTTGGGGATCAGTTAAATTGGGGGATAGTCTGTGTTGGTACGTGTGAGAGAGATCCACCTTTCCAAGTTGTTGGGGTTCATCTCATACTTCTGAAGGTTTGAGGGTGCTGCCTGTTCCATACTCCCCCTACTCCTAGCCTTTTAGGGGTACAAACAATAGTAATTGGGGCCTAGTGTGGTTGTGTACGTGTGATATACATACACTTTTTTGGGATCATATTTTCTATTCCGCTATTTAATCAAAAACCTTTGGGGATCAGTTAAATTGGGGGATAGTCTGTGTTGGTACGTGTGAGAGAGATCCACCTTTCCAAGTTGTTGAGGTTCATCTCATACTTCTGAAGGTTTGAGGGTGCTGCCTGTTCCATACTCCCCCTACTCCTAGCCTTTTAGGGGTACAAACAATAGTAATTGGGGCCTAGTGTGGTTGTGTACGTGTGATATACATACACTTTTTTGGGATCATATTTTCTATTCCGCTATTTAATCAAAAACCTCTGGGGATCAGTTAAATTGGGGGATAGTCTGTGTTGGTACGTGTGAGAGAGATCCACCTTTCCAAGTTGTTGGGGTTCATCTCATACTTCTGAAGGTTTGAGGGTGCTGCCTGTTCCATACTCCCCCTACTCCTAGCCTTTTAGGGGTACAAACAATAGTAATTGGGGCCTAGTGTGGTTGTGTACGTGTGATATACATACACTTTTTTGGGATCATATTTTCTATTCCGCTATTTAATCAAAAACCTTTGGGGATCAGTTAAATTGGGGGATAGTCTGTGTTGGTACGTGTGAGAGAGATCCACCTTTCCAAGTTGTTGGGGTTCATCTCATACTTCTGAAGGTTTGAGGGTGCTGCCTGTTCCATACCCCCCCTACTCCTCATCTAGCCTTTTAGGGGTACAAACAATAGTAATTGGGGCCTAGTGTGGTTGTGTACGTGCGAGATACATACACTTTTTTTGATCATATTTCCTATTCCGCTATTCAATAAAAACCTTTGAGGATCAATTGAATTGCGGGATAGTCTGTGTCGGTACGTGTGAGAGAGATCCACCTTTCCAAGTTGTTGGGGTTCATCTCATACTTCTGAAGGTTTGAGGGTGCTGCCTGTTCCATACCCCCCCTACTCCTCATCTAGCCTTTTAGGGGTACAAACAATAGTAATTGGGGCCTAGTGTGGTTGTGTACGTGCGAGATACATACACTTTTTTTGATCATATTTCCTATTCCGCTATTCAATAAAAACCTTTGAGGATCAATTGAATTGCGGGATAGTCTGTGTCGGTACGTGTGAGAGAGATCCACCTTTCCAAGTTGTTGGGGTTCATCTCATACTTCTGAAGGTTTGAGGGTGCTGCCTGTTCCATACTCCCCCTACTCCTAGCCTTTTAGGGGTACAAACAATAGTAATTGGGGCCTAGTGTGGTTGTGTACGTGTGATATACATACACTTTTTTGGGATCATATTTTCTATTCCGCTATTTAATCAAAAACCTTTGGGGATCAGTTAAATTGGGGGATAGTCTGTGTTGGTACGTGTGAGAGAGATCCACCTTTCCAAGTTGTTGGGGTTCATCTCATACTTCTGAAGGTTTGAGGGTGCTGCCTGTTCCATACTCCCCCTACTCCTAGCCTTTTAGGGGTACAAACAATAGTAATTGGGGCCTAGTGTGGTTGTGTACGTGTGATATACATACACTTTTTTGGGATCATATTTTCTATTCCGCTATTTAATCAAAAACCTTTGGGGATCAGTTAAATTGGGGGATAGTCTGTGTTGGTACGTGTGAGAGAGATCCACCTTTCCAAGTTGTTGAGGTTCATCTCATACTTCTGAAGGTTTGAGGGTGCTGCCTGTTCCATACTCCCCCTACTCCTAGCCTTTTAGGGGTACAAACAATAGTAATTGGGGCCTAGTGTGGTTGTGTACGTGTGATATACATACACTTTTTTGGGATCATATTTTCTATTCCGCTATTTAATCAAAAACCTCTGGGGATCAGTTAAATTGGGGGATAGTCTGTGTTGGTACGTGTGAGAGAGATCCACCTTTCCAAGTTGTTGGGGTTCATCTCATACTTCTGAAGGTTTGAGGGTGCTGCCTGTTCCATACTCCCCCTACTCCTAGCCTTTTAGGGGTACAAACAATAGTAATTGGGGCCTAGTGTGGTTGTGTACGTGTGATATACATACACTTTTTTGGGATCATATTTTCTATTCCGCTATTTAATCAAAAACCTTTGGGGATCAGTTAAATTGGGGGATAGTCTGTGTTGGTACGTGTGAGAGAGATCCACCTTTCCAAGTTGTTGGGGTTCATCTCATACTTCTGAAGGTTTGAGGGTGCTGCCTGTTCCATACCCCCCCTACTCCTCATCTAGCCTTTTAGGGGTACAAACAATAGTAATTGGGGCCTAGTGTGGTTGTGTACGTGCGAGATACATACACTTTTTTTGATCATATTTCCTATTCCGCTATTCAATAAAAACCTTTGAGGATCAATTGAATTGCGGGATAGTCTGTGTCGGTACGTGTGAGAGAGATCCACCTTTCCAAGTTGTTGGGGTTCATCTCATACTTCTGAAGGTTTGAGGGTGCTGCCTGTTCCATACCCCCCCTACTCCTCATCTAGCCTTTTAGGGGTACAAACAATAGTAATTGGGGCCTAGTGTGGTTGTGTACGTGCGAGATACATACACTTTTTTTGATCATATTTCCTATTCCGCTATTCAATAAAAACCTTTGAGGATCAATTGAATTGCGGGATAGTCTGTGTCGGTACGTGTGAGAGAGATCCACCTTTCCAAGTTGTTGGGGTTCATCTCATACTTCTGAAGGTTTGAGGGTGCTGCCTGTTCCATACCCCCCCTACTCCTCATCTAGCCTTTTAGGGGTACAAACAATAGTAATTGGGGCCTAGTGTGGTTGTGTACGTGCGAGATACATACACTTTTTTTGATCATATTTCCTATTCCGCTATTCAATAAAAACCTTTGAGGATCAATTGAATTGCGGGATAGTCTGTGTCGGTACGTGTGAGAGAGATCCACCTTTCCAAGTTGTTGGGGTTCATCTCATACTTCTGAAGGTTTGAGGGTGCTGCCTGTTCCATACCCCCCCTACTCCTCATCTAGCCTTTTAGGGGTACAAACAATAGTAATTGGGGCCTAGTGTGGTTGTGTACGTGCGAGATACATACACTTTTTTTGATCATATTTCCTATTCCGCTATTCAATAAAAACCTTTGAGGATCAATTGAATTGCGGGATAGTCTGTGTCGGTACGTGTGAGAGAGATCCACCTTTCCAAGTTGTTGGGGTTCATCTCATACTTCTGAAGGTTTGAGGGTGCTGCCTGTTCCATACCCCCCCCTACTCCTCATCTAGCCTTTTAGGGGTACAAACAATAGTAATTGGGGCCTAGTGTGGTTGTGTACGTGCGAGATACATACACTTTTTTTGATCATATTTCCTATTCCGCTATTCAATAAAAACCTTTGAGGATCAATTGAATTGCGGGATAGTCTGTGTCGGTACGTGTGAGAGAGATCCACCTTTCCAAGTTGTTGGGGTTCATCTCATACTTCTGAAGGTTTGAGGGTGCTGCCTGTTCCATACCCCCCCTACTCCTCATCTAGCCTTTTAGGGGTACAAACAATAGTAATTGGGGCCTAGTGTGGTTGTGTACGTGCGAGATACATACACTTTTTTTGATCATATTTCCTATTCCGCTATTCAATAAAAACCTTTGAGGATCAATTGAATTGCGGGATAGTCTGTGTCGGTACGTGTGAGAGAGATCCACCTTTCCAAGTTGTTGGGGTTCATCTCATACTTCTGAAGGTTTGAGGGTGCTGCCTGTTCCATACTCCCCCTACTCCTCATCTAGCCTTTTAGGGGTACAAACAATAGTAATTGGGGCCTAGTGTGGTTGTGTACGTGTGATATACATACACTTTTTTTGGATCATATTTTCTATTCCGCTATTCAATAAAAACCTTTCTAGGGCAAGATCTTAAATTACAGAAATATGAGGAGACCGTCAAATAAGGGCCGTGGCCTGGGTCGTGGTGCTGCTGGTAGAGCTCCTGTTGCAAGGAGAGGACATGGTCGATCTGTGCCAGCTACACGCACAAGTGAAACACCTTCCTCAAGTGTGAGTAGGCGACAGAACCTGCATCAGTATTTGGTAGGGCATCAAACGCCCCTAGAAGTGATGAGGCCAGAACAAGTTGAGGCGATAGTAGATTGGTTTGCTGCTGACAGTGCCTCCAGTTCCTTCACATTGTCTCCCACCCAGTCTACTGCAGAAAGGTCAGAGTTGGCACCTGCAGCCAATGTCCAACCGTCTTTCACCTCACCCCCTTGCAAATCAGGCCAGCAGTCTGAGCCCCAAGCCATACAGCAGTCTCTTATTCTTTTTGAGGACTCTGTCAGCAGGGTTTCCCAGGGCCATCCACCTAGCCCTGCCCCAGAAGTGGAAGAGATTGAGTGCAGCGATGCCCAACCACTTATTTCTCAAGATGAGTACATGCAAGGATCATCGCAGCACGTCTCCGATGATGACGAAACGCAGGTGCCAACTGCTGCGGCGTTCAGCATTGTGGAGACCGACAAGGAGGGCAGGGGTGAAGACTGGGTGGAAGATGATGTGGAGGACGATGAGGTCCTCGACCCCACATGGAATGAACGTCATGCAGGTGAACTGAGTAGTTTGGAGGAAGAGGCGGTGGTCGCACAGAGCCACCAGCACAGCAGAAGAGGGAGCAGGGTGCAGAAGCGGAGCGGCCGTGCCCTAGACACTACGCCCGCTACTGCCCAACGCAGCAAGGGAACGAGCGCACCAAAGTCAGCTCAAAGGAGTTCTCTAGCGTGGAAGTTCTTTAGAAAATGTGCTGATGACAGGACACGAGTGGTTTGCACCCTGTGCAATCAGAGCTTGAAGCGAGGCATGAACCTTCTCAACCTGAGCACAACCTGCATGATCAGGCATCTAAGTGCAAAGCACGAGCTGCAGTGGAGTACACACCTTCAAAACCAAGAAACGTCTCTGGCTCATCCTGCTTCCTCTTCTGCTGCAGTCTCGGCCGCTCCAGCCACATCTGTAGTGATACCGGCACCTGCCACCCCGCAAACAGACGATCTGTCAGCAACACCACCACCTGGGTCACCAACAACCATCTCCACAATGTCCCGTGGAAGCGTTCAGCTTTCCATCTCCCAAACACTTGAGAGGAAGAGGAAGTACCCCCCTACCCACCCGCGATCCCTGGCCCTGAATGCCAGCATTTCAAAATTATTGGCCTTTGAAATGCTGTCATTCCGTCTGGTGGAGACGCACAGTTTTAAAAACCTTATGTCGGTGGCTGTCCCACAGTACGTCGTGCCCAGCCGCCACTACTTTTCCAGGCAAGCCATCCCTTCCCTGCACAACCAAGTGGGGGAAAAAATCAGGTGTGCACTGCGCAACGCCATCTGTGCCAAGGTCCACCTAACTACGGATACGTGGACCAGTAAGCACGGTCAGGGGCGTTATATCTCCCTAACGGCACACTGGGTAAATGCAGTGGCGGATGGGCCTGAGGCGGATAGCAATTTGGCGCATGTCCTTCCACCACCGAGGATTGCAGGGCGCTTCAGTTTGCCTCCTGTTCCTAACTCCTCCTACTCCGCTTCCTCATCCTCTACCGCCTCCTCATCCGGACAGCGTAACACCTTCACCACCAATTTCAGCACGGCCAGGGGTAAACGACAGCAGGCAGTTTTACAACTTGCCTGTTTGGGGGACAAACCACACACCGCGCAGGAGTTGTGGAGGAGCATGGAACAGCAGACAAATGAGTGGTTGCTGCCAGCGAGCCTCAAGCCCGGCCTGGTGGTGTGCGATAACGGGCGAAATCTCATAGCAGCTCTGGGCCTAGCCGGTTTGACGCACATCCCTTGCCTGGCGCATGTGCTGAATTTGGTGGTGCAGAGGTTCCTTAAAAACTACCCCGATATGTCAGAGCTGCTGCAGAAAGTGCGGGCCGTTTGTGCGCACTTTCGGCGTTCTCACCCTGCTGCTGCTCGCCTGGCAGCGCTGCAGCGTAACTTCGGCCTTCCCGCTCACCGCCTCATATGTGACGTGCCCACAAGGTGGAACTCCACCTTGCACATGCTGGAAAGACTGTGCGAGCAGCAGCAGGCCATAGTGGAGTTTCAGCTGCAGCACGCACGCGTGAGTCGCTCTGCGGAACAGCACCACTTCACCACCAATAACTGGGCCTCCATGCGAGACCTGTGTGCCTTGTTGCGCTGTTTTGAGTACTCCACCAACATGGCCAGTGGCAATGACGCCGTTCTCAGCTTAACTATCCCACTTCTATGCCTCCTTGAAAAAACAATTCGGGCGATGATGGAAGAGGATGTGGCACAGGATGAGGAGGAGGAGGAGGATGAAGAGGTAACATTTCCAAGGCTTTCAGGGCAGTCATTCGCAAGGGGCTCCAAGGGTGGGTTCCTGCACACGCAAACGCCAGGGACGCAATTGTCCAGCAGGGGCACAGTTCTGGAGGATGAGGAGGATGAGGAGGAGGAGGAGCTGGAGGAGGAGATGGAACCATGTTCACAGCAGGGTGGCACCCAGGCCAGCTCATGGCCATCACTGGTGCGTGGCTGGGGGGATACAGAGGACACGGACCATACACCTCCCACAGAGGACAGCCTTTCGTTGCCTCTGGGCAGCCTGGCACACATGAGCGATTACATGCTGCAGTGTCTCCACAACGACCGCCGAGTTGCCCACATTCTAACTTGTGCTGATTACTGGGTGGCCACGCTGCTGGATCCCCGTTACAAGGACAACGTACCGTCCTTAATTCACTCACTGGAGCGCGATCGCAAGATGCGCGAGTACAAGCGCACGCTGGTAGACGCCATGCTGCTGGCATTCCCATCTGACAGCGGGGCCACAGTGGAAGCACAAGGCAGAGGAGGAGGAGGAGGAGGTCGCCAACGCAACCAGGGCACCGCCAGCACCTCAGAAGGCAGGGTTAGCATGGCCGAAATGTGGAAAAGCTTTGTCAGCACGCCACAACAAACAGCAGCACCAGCAGCTCAGATGGAACGTCTTAGCAGGAGGCAGCATTTTACCAACATGGTGGAGCAGTATGTGTGCACACGCCTACATGTAGTGAATGACGGGTCTGCCCCCTTCAACTTCTGGGTCTCCAAATTGGGCACATGGCCTGAGCTTGCCCTTTACGCCTTGGAGGTGCTGGCGTGCCCTGCAGCCAGTGTATTATCTGAACGGGTATTTAGCACGGCTGGGGGCGTTATAACAGACAAGCGCAGCCGCCTGTCCAGAGACAATGTGGACAAGCTCACGTTCATTAAAATGAACCAGGCATGGATCCCACGGGACTTTTCCGTACCTTATGCAGAATAGCAATGGATACCGACCTTACCCACCCATTGTTCCATTTTTGCTCTTGCTCACTCTTTTGGGGTGTACCCTCATTTAAAATTTGTGAAAAGAAGCAGTGTTGGCTACCTCGTCCTCCTCCTCAGGGCCAGATTAATGTAGGGGCTATTGGAGCTGCAGCTCCAGGCCCCTACCTTTTATATAGGCCCCGGGTTGGCCATATTCACTGTTACCGCTCTTCTGTCACTTGTAAACACAGAAGTCTGGCTTCTATGCTCGCTTCCCCAGGCAGCACCCTCAGAACCTCCCCACACAGCGTGAAGGCCGGACAAGGAGGGACAGTTGGCGATGCATGGATGTGTTTATGGGCTTCAGAGACAGCATCCCATGTTGAATTAGGCATGCATGGCTGCACCCTTCCTCCTCTGGGTGCATGGCAAGGCACGGCCCTAAGGCCCTTCAAAATCCTCAGCACCAAGCCCATGATGCTGTTAATCCGGCCCTGGTCCTCCTCCACCGCCGCTTCCACCTACACCGCCCATAGGTGTGCGCAGCCTATTGCATTAAGGTGTGCACCCCAAAGTTGAAATACACATGCATGTGTTTGCCAGCAGGGAGAGTAATGTATCGGGGCCATGTACCTGTAGGCAAGGAGAAATAGAGCAGAGCAGGTCCCAGGGAGATCTTTCCCATCTCCTCACTGGCAATGCTATGTGCCCTAGGTGATTAGGGTGTGCCCAGGCACACCCAGCACACCCTGTGCGCACGCCTATGTCACCGCCACATCCACCACCACCTCAACCTCCCTCCTACTCCATATGGGCCTCGTCCTTCAGAGATGAAGAAGAACATTGTTTTATTTTTCTGTTTTTTTTTGTTGTTTTAAGTTATTTCCCTATCCACATTTGTTTGCAGAGCACTTGCCATGCTCTTAATTACGTTTTGCTGCCATTTGCAGCACTCTAGCCCTTTCCTTTGGTGTTTTAGAGCCATTTTAGTGCCTTAAAGTTCGGGTCCCCATTGACTTCAATGGGGTTCGGTGTCCGGGAAAAGTTCGGTAAAAGTCCGGGACACGGACCCGGACTTTTTTTTAAAGTTCGGCCGAACCCGTCGAACACGGACATCTAGGTGTCCGCTCAACCCTAGTTATGGGCTATGAACTAGGGACTATCAGCTATGGGCTATGAACTAAGGATTATGGGCTATCAACTATGGACTAGGGCCTATGGGCTATAGACTATGGACTAGGCGCTATGGACTAGGGACTATGGGCTATCAGCTGTGGACTAGGGACTATGGGCTGTGCACTAGGGATCATCAGCTATGGGCTATGAACTAAGGGCTATGGACTATGAACTATGGATTAGGGCATATGGACTAGGGGCTATGAGCTATGGATAAAGGACTATGGGTTATAGATTATGGAATAGGGGCTATGATCTATGGGCTACAGGCTTTGGACTAGGAACTATAAGTTATGGACTAGGGGGCTATGAGCTTTAGGATATAAAATAGGGACTATGAGGTATGGACTAGGGGCTTTGGGCTATGGACTAGGGGCTATGTGCTTTAGGTTATGGACTAGGGACTATGAGGTATGGACTATGGGCTAGGGGCTATGTGCTAGGGACTATGGGCAATGAGTTATGGACTATGGATAAAGGACCATCAGCTATGGGCTATGAACTATGGACTATGCGCTATGGACGAGGGACTATGGGCTATCAGCTATGGGCTATGGATTAGGGACTATGGTCTGTGGACTAAGGACCATCAGCTATGGGCTATGAGCTATGAACAAGGGGCTATGGGTTATGGACTGGGGATTAGGGGCTATGATATATGGGCTACATGCTTTGGACTAGGAACTATAGGCTATGGACTAGGGGCTATGAACTATAGGTTATGGACTAGGGACTATGAGGTATGGACTATGGACTAGGGGCTATGATCTTATAGACTTTCGACTAGGGACTATAGGGTATGGACTAGGAGTTATGGGTTATGGGCTAGGAACTAAGGACTATGGACTATTGGATGTATAGAGTGCATAGAGCAGTGCACATGACCACAACTAACGTGCACTGCTAGTACCGAATGGAAGTGAGGGGGAAATAGAGGGACTATGTGCTCACAGAGGATGTTACAAGGAGGCAGAAAAACACAAGTAGCACCCTCCTAGGTAGGTGCTAGTGAGAGAGTATAGTTTTTGGCTCTGTCTGTCTATCAGAGGAGCAGTAGGCAAATCTATATTGCTCTCTGCTTATCAGGGAGGAGGATCTGTTAGTGAGGTCTGCTCATTGTGCTCAGTATGCAATTCTGTCTAGAGAGTGTTTCACACTGGTCCAATAGGGAGGCATGTTGGACAGTGGGAGGAAACCTGACTAATGGGTGCATAGGCTTTGATACAGTCCTGGTGGTTGGTAGAGACAGGTTGTCTCGTGACTTCTGGGATACTGTATAAAAGCCAGGAGCACATGTGCTGTGGGGTCTTTGGCTGCAGAGCAGAGTCCAGGAGGGAGGGTGGCAGCTGCCTCCTCCTCTGTAGCAGTGGCACGTGGCCTCAGGAGGTCACCCTGAGGGCCAGAGGAGTGGAGCTGAACCCAGAGGTCCAGGAGAGCTGACTGGGGGGGGGGGGGGACACTGGAGAACCTGGAAAAACAGTATTGTGAGTACAGGAGATCGTGTCAAGGGCCCTGACCTGAGGGGGGACACCCCAAGAGTAGGATAGTCAGTGGACAGGTGTCAGCAAGCAAGAAGGAGGATACTAAGGAGAGTGTCCTGAAGATAAAAATTTAGTTAATCAAGTCATCTGGGAAAGAGACTTAAAACTAAATTCAACTCAGTGGCAAGTTGGATCAACAGCCTAGCTGTACCAAGTGATAGCAGTCGTCAAATCTTGTGCATAGTTAATTCGGAGTATCCCACTATTCCCTTCTCCCATCCCAAATTTATCAATAAAACACAAAACCAACTACCTACCCCTGGATTGTTTATGAATGAGCCAAGGAGAAGAGGGAGAGACTGTTAATGTTAAGGTTGCTAGTGGTAACCCAGGGGGACCTGTAAGTGTGAAGTCCAGCAGTCCTCAAGGGGGCAGCGCTACGCACAGTAAGAAACGATTTAATTGCAATGGATGTGCATAGGCTATTTTTGGAGAGATTTTGTTTAGTGCCACTTTAACTACATCAGTTCCTGCACCCCTTAAACCGACTCTGTCACCATTTTTTAAATGGCAAACAGTGGCAAAGCAAATAATAAATAGATGGCTGCGTCAGCAAGGCACCAGGGTCGGCGGAAGAAACCACAGAACACAGCAGGGGGATCAGGCATCTGACATACCAAATAAAAGAAATAGAGCCCCAAAAAAATATTTTCTTCAAGTTTGACCAATACTGGCTTTAAAAGCATGTAGAGTTTTTGCTGATAAAATTAGGCTTCTGGTACAAAGAATCCAAAATAAATAAAGGTTTTGGTTTTTTTATTAAATTTTTTTTTTTTTTTTTGCTTGCGTTTGTTTTATTTTTAATGTGTTGCTACAATAATAAATTAATAAAATGAATGAAAATAAACAAAAAAAAATGCATATCAATGGTTAAAAAAAAAAAAAGAAGAAGAAGAATTAAATTCTAGTTAGAGGGAAAAGTGAAGTAAAAAGTAAATTAGGGCTGAGCAGGGTTAGGAATAACTTTTAACCACTTGCCGACCAGCCGCCATAGTTTTACTGTGGCAGGTCGGCTCTATTGCGCAAAGCGACGTACCTGTAGCTGGCTTTGTGCAATAGCCAGTGTGGTTGCATGCGCACGCTGATTGGCCAGAGGTGGAGCCAATCAGCGGGTCCAGCGAAAGCAATGTCAACCGCAATCGCTCCCCATAGAGACAGAATGGCGGTCTGCAAACCGCCGTTCTGTCACAGATGAACACAGGGATCCGGTGTTCCTGCTATTCAGGAACACGGATCTCTGTGTTCATCTAGTGAGTCCATCCCTCACACAGTTAAAGAGCACCCCCTAGGAAAACACTTAACCCTTTGATCGCCTCTGGCGTTAACCCCCTGCCAGCGCCATTAGTAAAGTAACAGTGCATATTTTTAGCATTGATTACTGTAGTAATGTCACTTGTCCCCCAAAAGTGTCAGTTAGGGATCTGTCCACTGCAATGTCGCAGTCCCGCTAGAAATCGCTGATCGCCGCCATTACTAGTAAAAAAAAATGTTTTATAAAAATGCCATAAATCTTTCCCCTAGTTTGTAGAAACCAATCAATACACACTTATTGGGATTTTTCTTTTACCAAAAATATGTAGCAGAATACATATTGGCCTAGAATGATGAAAATATTTTTTTTTTTTTTATTGAGAATGTTTTTATAACAGAGAAGTAAAAAATATTGTTTTTTTTTTTTTAGAATTTTCGCTATTTTTTTGTTTATAGCGCAAAAAATAAAAATCGCAGAGGTGATCAAATACCACCAAAAGAAAGCTCTATTTGTGGGAAAAAAAATGTTTATTTGGGTACAGCGTGGCACAACAGTGCAATTGTCAGTTAAAGTAACGCAATGCCAAATCGCAATAAATGGCCTGGTCAGGAATAGGGTAAAATCTTCCAGAGCTGAAGTGGTTAATTCCAGCCCCAAAAAAATACCCTTGCTGTAACCCCCACCCTGAAAACCTCACTGCAAGGGTTAAATGCTGGTTATGTTTTAAAGGTGATGGAATCAGCAAAAATCCCCCCCGCCCCCCCAACAAAAAAAAAAATGAGCACTAATCTGCATGCTATGGGGGTGCGATTCTCGAAGTGGCCTAAAATCAGACAGGTTTGCCAACATTCCTTGTAATTGTCTTTATAAGGTTTTTTTGGGTCCTCACACCAAGCAAAAGTGGGACTTTATGGGCAAAGAAATATTGTATTATACAAGTTTATAATAAAACATATTTTATTTTCAAAAAATATCATAAATCAATTTGTAAACCAAATGTCATGGATTGTACAAATTGGGCTAAGGACCCATGGAAGTGAAGGGTATAAGAAAGAAAGAAAATGTGACATGATGTGAAATGGTGACTTCTGATGTTAATTTTCTGCTATCCATGCTTGGGGAGACTCTAGATGCGTCGAAAATTTTCAAATTCCGACGCGTTTCGGCTAAGTTCAACTGGTGCCTTTTTCAAGGGTATCACCGTGTCTAAAATATACGATAGTATATAGCATGCTCACCCCCCAGCACAAATCTTTGGTCCCCCATTCCTCCCAGCTCAAATACTCTCATTCCGCATATGCTCCCAGCAAATCCCCCCTCCCAAAAAAAAAAAAATCTCCCTTCCTAGCACAAATCCTAAACCTCTCAAACTACCCCTCCGAGCCCAAATCCTCACCCCCCCACTCCGAATCCCCCCTCCCAGCACGAATTCCCCTCCCTCAATCCCCCATCCTAGCACAAATTCCCCCATAAAAAAATGTCCCCTCTCAGCACAGATGCCTCCCAATCATTCCTTCTAGCACAAATCCTCCTCCTCAAAAAGGTTTCCCCTTTTGGCACAAATCCCCTCCCCCATACTTTTACCTTTTTCAGCACCCCCCCCCCTCAAATCCTCCTTTATAGCACAAATCCCCCCCCATTCCCCCCTCTCAGCACAAATCACCCCCAGTTAACAACTTCTAGCACACCTCCCCAAATTTTTCCTCCTAGAAGGATTCTTACCTCCTGCTACCACCCAAATTCTCACTCCTAACACAAATCCCCTCCCCCCAATCTCCTCACATGATACCACAGTGCCCAGGGCAGCTGCCCCCTACTACCCACCCCTTTTCCCGACCCTGGTATCAAGGGCTAGCAGGATATGGGGGCAGTGACTGACAGCTTTACAGAGTGTTCTTTCCCTCCTTTTCTCTTTATATAAAAGACACTAATGAGGAAATAACACATCTCTGGCCATATTGGTAACCCTTAGCAATTTTCCGAGTATTTTTTTTTTTTTTACATTTTGCTTTGCCTTTACAATTTCTCTAACAAACAAAAGAAGAGAGAAAACTCGGCATTATGGGCTTTTAACATTGCGCTGTTTGGACAGAAAAAAAAAAAAACATTCTACCGCCAAACATTTATTGTACCGGAGCTGGCGAGCCAATTATTTTATCACCTTTCCTAACAAGCAACTTCACCTCTGAAATATTCATCATCTTACCTGACGCATTGATCATCTCCCCGTCAATACCCAGAGCTGACCTAGCGCTGAAACTTTGATCTTCTCATCATTTCTATACAGATCGGAGCCACAGCTGAAATATCATTCATATTACATTTATTCATGTAGAAGGAAAAAAAAAAAAAGAAAAAGAAAACAACAGAGGAAATGCGGCGAGCGGTAAAACAACACGGATTCATGAAATGGGTTTAATCAGCTTTGTTCAAGGCTTTAAAGGAAAAGTCAGTCTGCTGGGACTAATATGTTATGGTGAGATGGGCCAATGGAAACAAATAGCCCCGCGCCTAAAATGAGCGAAACGTGGTAGAGCCATCTTAGAAGAGAAGGTGTTGGCATGTCTCACGCCCATCACACATACGAAAAAATAGGATGATTATTCCTTGTTTTAGGACAGCAGTTGGAGCTGTGCAAATCCTTCCTGATGATTCCTGGCATCCGAAACCCGTTGGGTGGCTTGTTTCGCTTTTACCATAGGTGGAAATAATATACTGATCTGGACTCTTGAGACATTAGTTTAGTGCTTTTGTCACGTACCTGGCTGGAGGCTGAGGTGATGAGAGGGCTCCCCTTGTGACGGAGTGCAGAGTACCCCTGAAGGTGGTGACAGAGGGTGCTACGCCCAAAGATACACGGGTTGCCTGCAGGTGAAGCTGCCTGATGAAGCCAGATGCGAGGACACCCAAGGTAGAGAAGGTAGTCACAGCCAATGGTTCTCTGGAGGCAGTTGGGGACTGGGTCAGGGGGCAGGGGGACAAATGCCCCCGGGCCACTCTGATGCCCCATAAAAAGGCTGCACCACTTCTGCCACAGACATGCCTAAAGGATTTCTAGTGAATGGAAGCAAAAAGTCCCCACCGCTGACCTAATGTGGAGTGCGGGATAAAGACAAGGACTGAGCACAGCCCTCCCCCCCAGCATGGGTGGTGTAAGCTGTGGCTGAGCAGAGGCTGGTTCCATGCCCCACTGGAGACTCTCCTCCTCCGGTCAGCCCCAACTGAGCTGTCCCAGCTCCCCCCAACCTCCCCCTGCTGGCCAAGTCAGGAAACCGGATTCAGACGTTGAGTAGAGAGTACCTGGAGATGAGCTTCAGCCTGGAATGGGGGTCAGGAGGAGGCCAAGAAAGAGGAGAGTTTGGGGGGGGGGGGGGGTGGCGATTCGCTGCACCATGGGCCTCTTGTTTTACTTGCACCTTGGGCTGAAAATTGCCAGTCAGCCCCTGTCTGGAGGTGCTGGCGGGTTTTGACCGTAGGATAAGCAAGAGCAAGGTCAGAAGCCAATAAAACATGTTAGTGTTGGCGCTCCGGGTATATTAACTGGATGGGACACATTTAAGATCATATAAATTAAAGACCATTAGTCCATAAACAAAAGGTCCATAAAAGAAGAATGAGTTCCAAGTGGGCTGATGGATGGTATGCAGCAAGGGCAAAGCTCTTCAATAGAGTGAAGTCAACTAACCTACGGTCAGAAGCCAGGCCGTGGGTCAAACACTGGATGTCATCCAGGAACAGAGGCAGGTAGAGTAGTCAAGGTCGAGGTCAAACACAGGAAGACGATCAGATAGACAGGAGCAGGTCCGTGAAGCAAGCCGGGTTCAGAGCCAGGAGAAAAGCCGGTCAGGGATAAGCCGGGTCGGAAACTGGTAATCAAACAGAAGCACAAGGCACAGGATGCAAAGCTGAAGATAATCCAGCAATTTATGATAGCCTCTGATGGCTTTATATAGGCCAGTGAACACTGGCAATTAGCACGTTCTGCGTACGTCAATGCGCTGTTGTGTATGACGATTTGCCATTGCGTGCCTTTTGCTAATGCGCATGCGCGAATTAGCGCAGCCATATTGGCCATTGGCATGTTTGCCAGTTCTCAGATTTCTTTACTGACAGCTTTTTCAGATACAACATCTCAAATGGGAAGTTTTTTTTCTGGGAGGGCTGGCTGCTGAGCCCAACGGCATTAGCTTCCAAAAGAGGTTCTTTCCTTCCATGTTGGATCGCTTTTTAGAGGCATTTAACAGGCAGTGAGGAGGCGATATGTCTCCTCCTCACTGCCTGTTTTAACTTTGTAAATTCTGCACCATTGTGCTGCAATCGATTGCATTACGCCTGTTTTTTAGGGCAGTTCATGAATAGTTTCCTATTCATTTAAATGGGTCCCGGTAATCCCTCCTGAACACAACAGTGTATTATTTTTCTGCTTTAAGTTAAGCATTGTGGTCACGCCATGTATACACCCCCATCCGACAGCCTTTGCAACAAGGGGTGGGGTAAAAACACAGACCAACCACCTCCCCTCAAACAACAAGTGTAAGTTAGCTCTTTCTCTGCAATACAAGTCTCTATAAAGGACACTTGTGATAAAGGGTGTGACTGTTACTCAGCTCTGCCAGCACAGAGCATTTCTGTGTGAAGGGAGATCTCCTTAGACAGCAAAAAAAATAAATAAACTGATGGGTTGTAACCCCTGCCTCCTAAAAAATATTGTTGATAGGCACGCTGTGTATTAAATGTTAGTTCTACACCTGTAAAAAAAACATCAGCACAGTCAGGACTAAAACTGCCATACTTCCGTTATGTAGCTGGGGGTCCCGCCGGCTGCATGCCGCTCTCTGTCATTCCCCACCTTTGTGAAGCCAACAGGAGGAGCAGGCTGAGCACTCCTGTGCCAGTTCTTCCCCTTTCTTCCCCAGCCAGATGTGTGTTTGGAGAGGCCGTGCTGTGACAAGGGAGAAGCACAGCTGCGGGCTCTGTGTAAATTGCTGCTCGCTGCCCCCTTTCTACTGACAAGCAGCAGAAGGGGGCCATTCAGAAGAGACTAGAGGGGCATAATGGGGCATGTAGTCCGAGAGAGCGCACTGCCTAAAGAAACTATGGGGCTCTGAACTACAGCCTCTATCTAACCCTGGAGGCAGGTGCAAAGACTTTGCCAGGGAAATTCTCTAAAGAAAGTCGGTGCAACGTGAGAAGAGAAAATGAGAGGGCTATGCGGTGGGGACCTTCATAAAGAGAGACTGAGCCACTGAAAAGCCATTAAGTAATCACTGTGTGGGGGACCAGAGAATACAGAGCTGTGACCTGAAAGTGGAGAGAGGGAGCCCACCAGGATACAGACTCTGCTGCGCTATAGGCTAGAGTCACCCCAGACAACCAGGGTAAACAGATGCCCAATCAGAGGGATGAATGCTGCTGTGTCACACGGACTGGTGAGAGGGCCTTACGGTCATAACTTATTGCCACCGTTAGAGACTAAGCCATTAGGAACTACCTGCCTAGCTACTTTATAGCTTCATTATTGCCTGCAGGCCTTGTTGACTGTCTCCAAGTGCGTCAACAATTATTGGATCCCAACATTAGCCGGCTGAAGAGTCAAGACGAAAGACTGCCCCTTAACAGTTTCTACCCAGAAACCTTTGCCCCTTTAATTGGTTAAAGAAATATCTCTCAGGAAACATTACACAATATCCAATCAACCCATTAGAGTGCACTCTAATACAGTGTATTATTCTTATTATCCATTTTGCAGTTAATGTTTTTTTGGCAATGTTTGTTGCTGATTTTTTGATTCACTTTGCATTACTAACCAACAGTTTAGTGATATAGAATGTGATTCTTAGTTACTCTAACATAGTTATTACCCTGTCTAGCAGATTGTGTCCACATTTATTAGTTGTTTTCTCATTTATGTTCAAATCTCCATTTATTCTAACCCATGCCAGTACATTGAGTAAAATGGGCGTGTCTATTTTCACGTAGTAACCCACAGTCAGTTTAAAGGTATTTATAATTGCAATTTATAATTGTATCTTTATACGTGTTTGCAGTGACTTTTATTTGACTGGGTGTGTCAGAGGGGCTGAGGTTGTTCTTGGATTTGAGGCACAGAACAGAGAACCCCAAATTATCAAATAACCCTTTATTATGTGTGGTTCCAATATCGACAACACCATCGAGTGCACCATATAGTGCCCACCATAGTTTTTTTTCCTGGGAGAGGTACAGTATCTCACAAAAGTGAGTACACCCCTCATATTTTTGTAAATATTTAATTCTATCTTTTCATGTGACAACACTGAAGAAATGACACTTTGCTACAATGTAAAGTAGTGAGTGTACAGCTTGTATAACAGTGTAAATTTGCTGTCCCCTCAAAATAACTCCACACACAGCCATTCATTTCTAAACCGTTGGCAACAAAAGTGAGTGCACCCCTTAGTGAAAATGTCCAATTTGGGCCCAATTAGCCATTTTCCCTCCCCGGTGTCATGTGACTGGTTAGTGTTAGAAGGTCTCAGGTGTGAATGGGGAGCAGGTGTGTTAAATTTGGTGTTATCGCTCTCACTCTCTCATACCGGTCACTGGAAGTTCAACATGGCACCTCATGGCAACAAAATCTCTGAGGATCTGAAAAAAAGAATTGTTGCTCTACATAAAGATGGCCTAGGCTATAAGTAAATAGCCAAGACTCTAAAACTGAACTGCAGCACGATGGCCAAGACCATACAGCGTTTTAACAGGACAGGTTCCACTCAGAACAGGCCTCCACATAGTCGACCAAAGAAGTTGAATGCATGTGCTCAGCGTCATATCCAGAGGCTGTCTTTGGGAAATAGACGTATGAGTGCTGCCAGCATTGCTGCAGAGGTTTAAGGGGTGGGTTCAGCCTGTCACTGCTCAGACCATACGCCACATACTGCATCAAATGGGTCTGTCGTCCCAAGAGGAAGACTCTTCTTAACCACTTCAATACGTGGCAGTTACACCCCCTTCCTGCCCAGGCCAATTTTCAGATTTTAGCACTGTTGCATTTTGAATGACAATTGCGCAGTCATGCAACACTGTACCTAAACCAAATTAATGTAATTTTTTTTCCCACAAATAGAGCTTTTTTTTGGTGGCATTTGATCACCGCAAGGTTTTTTCTTTTTTGCTACATAAATAAAAAAAAAACGAAAAGTTTGAAAAAAAAAAAAAAAGTTTTTTGTTTAGGTTATAAAATGTTGTAAATAGATACGTTTTTTCCTGCACCGATGAGCACTGATGAGGCCACACTGACAGGCACTGATGGGGTGGCACTAATATGCAGCACTGATAGGCAGCACTGATGGGCACTGATAAGCGGCACTGATGGGCACTGATAGGCAGCACTGATGGGCGACACTGATGGGCACTGATAGGTGCCACTGATGGGCAATAATGGGCACTGGTGGGCGGCACTGATAGATGGCAATTATGGGCACTGGTGGGCAGCACTGATAGATGGCAAAGGTGGGCAGCACTGATGGGGAGGGCACTGGCAGGCTCCCTGAGTCCTGCCAGTTACATCAGAGACCCCCCACACAGAGCCCCCTTTACATGAGAGACCCCCCACACAAAGCCCCCCTTACATCAGAGACCCCCCTCACATCAGATACCCCCCACACAAAGCCCCCCTTACATCATAGACCCCCCACACAAAGCCCCCCTAACATCAGAGCACCCACATCAGAGACCTCCCACACAAAGCCCCCCTAACATCAGAGACCCCTCCACACAGAGCCCCCCTCACATCAGAGACCCCCCACACAAAGCCCCCCTTACATCAGAGACCCCCCACACACATCAGAGACCCCCACACAAAGCCCCCCTAACATCAGAGACCCCCCCACACAGAGACTCCCTCACATCAAAGACCCCTTAAGATCAGAGACCCCGTACACACACACAAAGCCCCCTTCACGTCAGAGACCCCACACACAAAGCCCCCCTCACATCAGAGACCCCACACACAGAGCCCCCCTAGCATCAGAGACCCACCCCACATCAGAGACCACCCACACAAAGCCCCCCTACACACACACAAAGCCCCACTCACATCAGAGACCCCCCACGCAAAGCCCCCCTAACATCAGAGACCCCCCCACACAGAGCCCCCCCTCACATCAGAGACCCCCCACACAAAGCCCCCCTACACACACAAAGCCCCCCTCACATCAGAGACCCCACACACAGAGCCCCCCTCACATCAGAGACGCCCCACACAAAGCCCCCCTTACATCAGAGACCCCTCACTCAAAGCCCCCCTAACATCAGAGCCCCCCCACGCAAAGCCCCCCTAACATCAGAGCCCGAACATCAGAGACCCCCCTCACATCAGAGACCCCCACACAAAGCCCCCCTTACATTACAGACCCCCCACACAAAGCCCCCCTAACATTAGAGCCCCCACATCAGAGACCCCCCTCACATCAGAGACCCCCACACAAAGCCCCCCTTACATCACAGACCCCCCACACAAAGCCCCCTTACATCAGAGCCCCCCACATCAGCATCAGAGAGCCCCCCTTACATCACAGACCCCCACACAAAGCCCCCTTACATCAGACCCCCCCATGGAGCCCCCCACATCAGAGAGCCCCCCCTTACATCACAGACCCCCCACACAAAGCCCCTCTTACATCACAGACCCCCCACACAAAGCCCCCTTACATCAAAGCCCCCCACATCAGAAAGCCCCCCTTACATCACAGACCCCCACACAAAGCCCCCTTACATCAGAGCACCCCCACACAGAAGCCCCCACATCAGAGAGCCCCCCTTACATCACAGACCCCCCTTACATCAGACCCCCCCCACGGAGCCCCCCACATCAGAGAGCCCCCCCCTTACATCACAGACCCCCTCACACAGAGCCCCCCACGTACAGAGCCCCCCCTTACATTTTTTGAAGGAGAGAGACCTCACTTACCTTACCCTGTCTGCAGCTTTTTTTTTTCTTTAAACTTCCCGCCCACACATCCCCGGGAGTGTGGGCAAGGCGGGAGTAGGAGGAGAAGGGGCGGGGCGAGGAGGAGCTGACGATCTCTCCTCTGGCGTCAGTGCAGGGAGGGAGGAGAGATCGTCAGCATGGAAGGATCGGAGGCTGAGCTGTGTGTAATACACAGCTCGCCTCACTGCATCAGTAGGTTAACCCTGTCCAGGCCGCGGTTGCCGCTCACCTCCCACTGTGCGGCCTGAATCGCCTTATCTTCTGCGAGCTGTGATGGCCGTACGGCGCCCTTGTTGCCCATGGCGCCCTGTGCGGCCGCACAGCTCGCATACCCCAAAGGCCGGCTCCAGACCTAAACCCTATTGAGCATCTGTGGGGCATTCTCAAATGGAAGGTGGAGGAGCGCAAGGTCTCTAACATCCACCAGCTCCGTGATGAACTCTGGCATAGAGGAGTGGAAGAGGACTCCAGTGGCAACCTGTGAATCTCTGGGGAACTCCATGCCCTCAAGGGGGTTAAGGTAGTGCTGGAAAAATATGGTGGCCACACAAAATATTGACACTTTGTCAATACCAACCAATTTGGACATTATCACTTAGGGGTGTACTCACTTTTGTTGCTAGCGGTTTAGACATTAATGGCTGTGTGTTGAGTTATTTTGAGGGGACAGCAAATTTACACTGTTATACAAGCTGTACACTCACTACTTTACATTGTAGCAAAGTGTCATTTCTTCAGTGTTGTCACATGAAAAGATAGAATAAGATATTTACAAAAATGTGAAGGGGAGTACTCATTTTTGTGAGATACAGTAAACCCCCTTCCATCGTGGGGGTTACGTTCCGGACCCACCCGCGAAAAGTGAAAATCCGCGAAATAGAAAAACCTTATTAAAATACATTGTAGGCATGTTTTTTTTTTTTTACTGTCACTGTGCGTGTAAAAGCATTTTGAGGTCTTTAAACACACTTTTAAAACAATAGAAACTCATTTAAACACATAAAAGATACTGAGAGACAGAGCAAGAGCTATGGAAAGCACAAAAATATTTCATTTTTAATGATTTATATAGTAAAATAACATTACAGAAAAAAAACGCACTATACCGGGACCGCAAAAACTGAACCGCGATGAGGCGGGGGTTTACTGTACAGTATTTGCATTATGGCCACCAGGTGGCGGTGACGATATAGGAACTACACATATTACAGAAAATACAGCCATTTTTGTCCTGCTGCTACAAACATTTTATACATTTGTATCTTGCCATTTTCTTTACAGTGTGTTTTAGCCACTTAAGCCCCGGAAGATTTTACCCCCATTCCGACCGGGGGGTATTTTGCGATTCGGCACTGCGTGACTTTAACGGACAATTGCGCGGTCGTGCGACGCTGTACCTTAACGAATTTGGCGTCCTTTTTTTCCCACAAACAGAGCTTTCTTTTGGTGGTATTTGATCACCTGTGTGATTTTTTGATCACGCGCTATAAACAAAAAAAGAGCATCAATTTTGCAAAAATAGCAATATTTTTCACATTTTTTTATATGAAATTCCCCCCCAAAAAATGTAAAAATCAAAATTTTTTAACATTTTCGGCCAATTTGTTTTATGCTACCTATGTTTGGTAAAAAAAAAAATCGCAAAAAGCGTATTTTGATTGGTTTGCGCAAAAGTTATCGCGTTTACTAACAAAGGGAAAGATTTTTGTCATTTTTGTTGTTTTTTTTTTTAACGCGTAATGGCGGCGATCTGCGATTTTTTTTGCGGTACTGCGACATTGCGGCGGACAGATCGGACCCTTGACTGACATTTTTGACACTTTTGGGGTTACCAGTGACATTTCTACAGTAATCAGTGCTATATATATGCACTGTTACTGTAAAAATACACTGGTAGTGAAGGGGTTAACTTTATTTGGGAGGGAGGGGCTGTGTGTGTCCCTAGGGGCGTGCTTTCTACTGTGATTGGCTGTGGCTTGAGCTGTAAGGACACTGATCAACGGATCTACATAGTAGATCCATGTGATCAGTGTCTTTACAGCGAGGAGAATGACAGGTCGCTTGTTTACACAAGCTGCCTGACATTCTCCCTCTCCCCCGCCGATCGCCGAGTGGCCAGCGGACATCGGGTCCGCTGGTCACACGCGCGGGGGGGGGGGGGTCCGTGACCACGCGGGAGCGCGCCTCCGGCGGAGCGCGCGCGCTCGCTCCCTAGACCCTCACAAGCAAGCAACGTAGCCCTACGTTAGTTTGCCTGTGAGGGGCTGACTGCCGACGTAGATAGTCGTGCGGCGGTCGGCAAGTGGTTAAGGACATCATATAAAGAATTTATTTCACACAAAACCAAAACCCAATTTTTTTTCTCCGCTAATAAAAGAGAGAACTGAGAAATGTGGACCTACACACGTGTTCGGGTTTTCTTATTAAGACACAATCTATAGCACTTCTTTCACACGCTACTTCAAATTGCTTGATTATAGAATGTGAATAGAATATAATTGTCCTATGTCTTTTTCTTATCCCCCATTTTTTTCCCCTTTAAATGCCTTTTTTTTTTTATTATTGAAGTTCCTTTCAGAGAACAGCCAGTTTTATTATAGATCAAACATAAACTGGATACAGAAATTACAGTCATTTTGCCATTAAAGGTTTGATTGCTGAAATATGGATGTATTCAAGATGTAAATTATGTCAGGCCGACTGAAAGGAGCCCATTCTGCTGTTAAACCTCTAAGAGTAAAGACGGAAGAGGAAGAATAGGGGAATGAAATACCCCAATCGCATTGTTTGATTGAAGAGAACTGTTTATCGGCGAAGGCAGAACAAATGGAACATAATGTTAAACTGGTAATGGGCCATTTTTTTTTATATAACAGCAAGACATAAAAGACAAACTTGTTATTGAGTTAGGAAGTCACCCCAGTTTAGGCAAACTGCCAGTTGTTTTGTACATTTGATTGTTTATCTCTTGTGCTCGTCGTGAAGCACAACAGAGGGTTGTAGATGCTCTTTTTGGTGGACGCAACAAATTTGACATCAAAAGGCAAGGTCTGATTATTATCATTCAGACCCCTTCGATCCCATGAAAAAATGTTGCAATGGGGGGGCATGACGACCACCGAGTAAGATGGCTGCGTGAATCCTCTTCTCCGCTCTGCTACACGGTTCTTTGGCCCATCCATGAGCCCCAGCACACAGCCATTTACCCAGGAGGTGCTTGTAATTCTGCTGAACACCCGGGGATGTCCTGCAGAAGGCGTGAGGAGCTGCAGCTCCAGAAACTCTCCATTATTCATTTTACACCGGCCCGGAGAGGGCTAAAACAAAATGGCAGTGGGAGTCATGCCCCAGCGGCCGACAGATGTCCTCTAGCAGCAGCTAAATGTATCTTTCTTTATGGAGAGGAAGGGGAAGAGGAATCTGCAGAACAAAATAAAACAATATCCCCGGGCACCCCCGGATTCTCGCAACCCAGTTGTCACGATCCGGGGTCAGGCTCAAAGACCAGTAGCTATAGCAGTCGCAGGTCACACAGGAACCAACAGGATAGGAACACTGACAGGTCACCCAGGCAGATGACGCTGGCTCACCTGAGGTGCGGAGTCTAAGTACTAACCGGTCTTCACCAGCGCTCCTGTAGGTGGAGATGGATTTTGCTGCCTGTTAGCACCAGGTCACGGTCCTCAAGATCGCCCCACCAGGAGTTGAGCAAGTCAGAGTCCAGTAGCAGATAGGGATTAAGCTGAAGTGTAGTCAAGGAGTAGCCAAAGGTCGGTAACCAGTAGTTGCAGGTTGGGATCAAACAGAAGAGTAGTCGAGGAACAAGCCAAGTGTCGATAACGGATGGTAGCAAAGATACAGACGGCAGCAGGAGAGACAAGCGAGATATCGGCTGTTTAAGGCACAATATTCTGGCGACCAGGAAGTGCAAAGACATGGCTTATAACAGGAAGTTCATGGGAGGAGCAAAGGGTTCAAGGTTCAAGGCAATAAAGATTCACAGCAGGATCATTCAAGGATTTGTCCAGGGAGCTGTCCAGCGAGCTGTCCAGCATTCCAGGTAGCTCAGTGAGTAGAGTCATTGCCAGACACCATGAAGGTCTCAGGTTCAAGTCCAGGTCCTGACAGTACTCCCCTCCTCCCAGGACGTCCGCTGGACGTCTTAGGTCCAGGTTTAAGAGGAAACCTCTGGTGGAACTCCCTTGTTAATCTAGGGGCATGAACATTTTCTTCTGGTCCATATCCTTCCCATTGAACCAGATATTGTAATTTATTCCTAAAGCTCCTGGAATCAAGAATTCTCTCCACTACAAATTCTTCTTCACCCTGTACTTCAACAGGTGGAGGAGGCGGAAGAATTCTTCCAGGAAAGGGATTTTCCTTAAATGACTTGAGCAGTGATATGTGAAAAACCGGGTGAATTCTCATACTGTCGGGAAGTTTTAAACGGAAAGTGACTGGGTTGACCTGAGCAGAAATCTGGAAAGGTCCCACAAACTTTTGTCCCAACTTTGCAGATGGAACATGGACTTTCAAATTTTTGGTTGATAACCAAACCTTGTCACCCACTTGAAAGGTAGGAAATGATCGGCGATGTCTATCAGCAGCCTTCTTGTAACATTCCTCTGCCTCCTTCAAAGTCTCAATTAATTTCTCCTGAATCTCTTGCAACATAGTTAATCTGTTGGCTACAGCAGGAATTGGAGTTGAGATAAGGAGATCAGGAATAAAAACTGGATGATAACCATTGTTTAAGAAAAACGGGCTATGAGAGGTTGAGCTATGTCTAGAATTGTTGTAAGAAAACTCTGCCGTGGAAAGATAGTCCACCCAGTCATCCTGAAGATAACTAACAAAACATCGAAGGTACTGTTCTAATGTTTGATTGGTCCTCTCAGTCTGACCATTAGACTGAGGATGAAAAGCAGAAGACAGGTTGATTGCTACTCCTAAAGCTGAGCAAAAGCTTTTCCAAAACTTTGAATTAAACTGTACTCCTCGATCTGACACAACGTCTTCAGGAATTCCATGTAGTCTGAAGACTTCTCGAACCATCAACTCTGCAGTTTGTTCCGAAGAGGGTACCCCCTTAACTGGTATAAAGTGAGCCATCTTGGTGAGGCGGTCAACGACCACCAAGATAGTGGTCATTCCTTTTGAGGGGGGGTAAATCAACCACAAAGTCCATAGAAATTGACCCCCATGGTCTTGATGGGATAGGGAGTGGTTGGAGCAACCCCAAAGAAGAAGCTCGGGGTGTCTTATTGCGTGCACAGGTCAGGCACGAGGCTACATACCTTTTAACATCTTTCTTGTACCCAGGCCACCAAAAGGAGTGTGATAAAAGTTCCTCTGTTTTTAGAAACTCCAAAATGTCCAGCAAGTTTTGAGTCATGACTCAACCGGAGGACTTCAACCCGAGCAGACTCAGGTACATAGAGGCGTTTTAATCCAAAAGCCATTCTTGAACTCAAGACTGATGTCCATAGGAGGATTATTGAGGAGTGAGTCATTCTCGTAACCTTCTTTGAGGAGACTCAAGAATGCCTTTGAACTTGTGACACCTAGGAAGTTCTTTTGAGGCAGGATTGTGCATTCAGCATTGTTCTCCTGGGAAGGCCCCGACAACATCCGTGATAAGACATCAGCCTTACCATTTCTTGACCCAGGTCTATATGAGATAATAAAATTAAATCTAGAAAAGAACAGCGACCAACGTGCTTGTCTAGAAGACAATCTTTTGGCAGAACAAATGAATTCTAGATTTCTGTGATCAGTGAGAACGGTCAAAGGATGCTTAGTACCTTCCAGCAAATGCCTCCATTCGGAAAAGGCTTCCTTAATTGCCAGTAACTCCTTATTCCCTATGTCATAATTCCTCTCGGCTGAAGACATTAAACGTGAAAAGTAAGCACAAGGATGAAGCTGCATCTTTTCACCGCTCCATTGAGAAAGGATAGCTCCCACAGCAGAGTCAGAAGCATCCACTTCTACTACAAAAGGTAGCTCAGGATTTGGATGTACCAATACTGGTGCTGAAGTGAACAGAGTCTTTAACTTATCAAAAGCAGCCTGAGCATTAGATGACCACACAAAGGGCACCCCTTTCTTTGTCAGCTGTGTAATCGGAGCTATCACCTTAGAGAAATTTCTTATGAATTTCCTGTAGAAATTGGCAAACCCGATGAATCTTTGAATTTCCTTAACGTTTCCAGGGACAGGCCAATCTACTACTGCTCTAATCTTCTCAGGATCCATGCTTACTCCATCTAGTGAAATAATATACCCCAGAAACTGGATCTGGGTTTGTTCAAACTCACATTTCTCCGATTTGATATAAAGTCGATTCTGCCTTAATCTTTTAAGGACAGTGCAAACATGCTTGCGATGCTCCTCTAGGTTATTGGAAAAAATGAGGATGTCATCCAAATAAGCAACTACAAATTGGTCCAACAGATCTCGAAAAACATCGTTGATGAAGTGTTGATAGGTTGCAGGGGCATTACAAAGACCAAAAGGCATAACCTAGGACTCGAAGTGTCCTTATCTGGTTCTAAAGGCGGTTTTCCATTCATCTCCTTGGCGGATACGAACAAGGTTATAAGCCCCCTGCAAGTCAAGCTTTGTGAAAATCTTGGCAGAACAAAGTCTTTCCAACATTTCAGAGATCAACGGGAGAGGATAACGGTTTTTATTAGTAACTTTATTCATGTGCCTGTAATCAATGCATGGACGTAAGGTAGAGTCTTTCTTTTCAACAAAGAACAAGGCTGCTCCAGCAGGGGATGTTGAGTGTCTAATAAACCCCTTCTCTAAATTCTCATCAAGCCACTCCCTGAGCACCTGTAATTCAGGTTCTGATAAATTGAATAGGAGGCCGAAAGGTATTTCTGCACCTGGGAGTAGCTCAATGGGGCAATCATATGGGCGATGAGGAGGTAACTGGTCGGCGTTCTTCTTATCACAGACATCCTGAAACTCATGGTATTGTGGAGGCAGTTTGGGATATGACTGTGCTGTAACCACATCCAACTGCGTTTCCTTAATCTGTGGAGAACTAATTGGACAAGGCTCTCTACAGTATTCCTCACAATGGGGGGGATGTAAAATTTATAACGCGTACTTCCCAATTGATTGAGGGATTATGGGTGGAAAACCAAGGGATGCCCAAGATCACAGGAAATTTAGGTGTCGTAATCAGCTGAAAACTGATGGTCTCACGATGGTTAGCCTCAAATTGGAGAACCAAAGGGACTGTTTCATGTGTAACAGGTCCTGAAGCTAAGGGTGAACCATCCACTGTCTCCATATCGACTGGGGCTAATTTATTTCTTGTCTGAATCATATTGTTTTTGGCAAAGTCTATGTCCATAAAGTTCCCCCCTGCACCAGAGTCCAGCATAGCAGAGCAAGGAATCTCAATGCCCTCAGAGATAAGTTTAATAGGGAGGACAAAATGAGGTAGTGAAGAATTTACTTTATTTTCTTCCTGAACCAACGGGGAGATGGACTGGCTAATGGAGTTTATTTGTTCAGGCGTGATCACATCAACCGATGCAATTGTTCTTCTAACCTTGTTAGGGCAGTTAATTGCATAATGACCAGAATCTCCACAGTAAAGACATAGGTTCTCAGAACGTCTTCTTTCTTTCTCCTGAATGGAAATGGATCTAATTGCATCTACCTGCATTGGCTCAGGAGTGTTAGAATTAGGAGCAACTTTGAAATCCTGCTGAACAAATGGAGTAGCAGAGAAACGCATGCCACTCTTACTTGCAAACATTCCCAGCCTCTCCTTCCTCCTTTCTGTAAGTCTCTGATCAATTTTGATACATAATTGGATGAAGGCATCGAGATCATCAGGAGTCTCAACTCTAGCGAGCTCATCCTTTACCTGTTCAGAAAGCCCTCGGCGGAACTGACTCTTTTGCGCAGCAGGGTTCCAAGTAGTTTTTGCAACCCAACATCTGAATTCTGCTGTGTACTCAGCGACAGAGCATCTTCCCTGCCTCAGACTATGCAGCTTTGCTTCAGCAGTAGCACAGCGGTTGGGATCATCAAAAACCTGATCCATTGCTGTCAAAAAGGTCTGCAGATTATTTAAAATGGCACTGTCCTGCTCAATATATGGGGAGGCCCAAGCTAGAGCTTCTCCAGTCAGAAGTTCGAGAATCAAGGTTACCTTTCTCTTCTCAGAAGGAAATGCAGCAGGGTGTGTTTGGAAATATAAACGACACTGATTTAGGAAACCTCTGTAATGATGGCAGTCTCCATTAAACTTGGATGGTAAAGGCTGAGGCATATGTGTGATAGTATCACCTCGGTCCAGTAGTAGTCTCTGCAGAGCATGAATCTCCTTCTGTTGTCTTTCCAATAGACTTTCTAGTTTATTAACTTTTTCTTGGCAGGTAACACCAAATTCTTGCAGCTCAGCAATTTGTTGCCTAAGAGGAGTCACGATGCTTGCTATAGCGGCCTCCATGTTTTGGGCCAGAATATTCTGTCACGATCCGGGGTCAGGCTCAAAGACCAGTAGCTATAGCAGTCGCAGGTCACACAGGAACCAGCAGGATAGGAACACTGACAGGTCACCCAGGCAGATGACGCAGGCTCACCTGAGGTGCGGAGTCTAAGTACTAACCGGTCTTCACCAGCGCTCCTGAAGGTGGAGATGGATTTTGCTGCGTGTTAGTACCAGGTCGCGGTCCTCAAGATCGCCCCACCAGGAGGTGAGCAAGTCAGAGTCCAGTAGCAGATAGGGATTTAGCTGAAGTGTAGTCAAGGAGTAGCCAAAGATCGGTAAACAGAAGAGTAGTCGAGGAACAAGCCAAGTGTCGATAACGGATGGTAGCAAAGATACAGACGGCAGCAGGAGAGACAAGCGAGATATCGGCTGTTTAAGGCACAATATTCTGGCGACCAGGAAGTGCAAAGACATCATAACAGGAAGTTCATGGGAGGAGCAAAGGGTTCAAGGTTCAAGGCAATAAAGATTCACAGCAGGATCATTCAAGGATTTGTCCAGGGAGCTGTCCAGCATTCCAGGTAGCTCAGTGAGTAGAGTCATTGCCAGACACCATGAAGGTCTCAGGTTCAAGTCCGGGTCCTGACAGTACTCCCCTCCTCCCAGGATGTCCGCTGGACGTCTTAGGACCAGGTTTAAGAGGAAACTTCTGGTGGAACTCCCTTGTTAATCTAGGGGCATGAACATTTTCTTCTGGCTCCCAGGAATTTTCTTCTGGTCCATATCCTTCCCATTGAACCAGATATTGTAATTTATTCCTAAAGATCCTGGAATCAAGAATTCTCTCCACTACAAATTCTTCTTCACCCTGTACTTCAACAGGTGGAGGAGGCGGAAGAATTCTTCCAGGAAAGGGATTTTCCTTAAATGGCTTGAGCAGTGATATGTGAAAAACCGGGTGAATTCTCATACTGTCAGGAAGCTTTAAACGGAAAGTGACTGGGTTGACCTGAGCAGAAATCTGGAAAGGTCCCACAAACTTTTGTCCCAACTTTGCAGATGGAACATGGACTCAAATTTTTGGTTGATAACCAAACCTTGTCACCCACTTGAAAGGTAGGAAGTGATCGGCGATGTCTATCACTCCATGGAGGTCTCAGGTTCAAGTCCGGGTCCTGACACCAGTTAAATCTCGCCCATGGAAAAACACCAAACACAGACATGGATGAAACAGAGGGGCAATACATGGAGGTTTAGTGATGGTTAGACTGCTCTCCGTACAATCCTTCCTACAAACTGACATGTTTGCATGCTTCAAACGATGTTCAGGAATTAGGACAGAGGGTGAACCACCTGCAGGAAGCTATGGGTACATGTGTGGATTCATATAATATTATGGTGGATGCTCCTACAGCCCATTCAGATGAAATAGCCTGCTTGAAATCTAAAGTAGCGAACTTTGAGGACTGCTCAAGGTGCAACAATCTGAAATTAAGAGGCGTCCCTGAGTCAATTCAACCTTTACAGCTATCTCACTACGCACAAGACCTCTTTCATGCAGTTGTACCAACGTTGTCAAATGCAGATCTAACAATCGATAGAATTCACAGAATTTCAAAACCATCATTCCTTCCAGAAGAGGTCCTCCTGAGGCTACACTATTTTCAAGCAAAAAAAATAATCTTATTGACTTTCCGTAAGGAAACACAACTCCCAGAACACGCTGCCTCCATACAGGTTCTTCCAGACCTCTCAGCGCACACCCTGCAGAGACGCAAAAATCTGATCTCTATCACCAAAGCCTTACGTAACCAGGACATAAACTACCAGTGGAAGTATCCTGCCACCCTAAAGGTATCCCGTGATGGCTTTGCTTCCTTCATCAACACCCTTCAAGAAGGTTTACGAGTCCTCCAAAAATGGGAAATCGTTCCGGAAAATTCTCCTGAATCCACACAGTCACGTCCACCGAACAGACTATCGTGGGATTGGAACAAAACAACGAACAAACGCATCACCAAGCATAAACATTCCAGGGGCAACCACACCTGATGGACTGAACCACCTGAAGGCCTTTAAATTGTGAGTTGCAGTCGGTATACTCTTACCTACAGTTGCATATAAACCAGCTTATCCCCTTTGAATTGAAGCTTTGTTGAGCCGTGTTCTTAAATGAACCCTTCTTTTAACCAATACCGATTGATCAAGGCTATACCGGATGCCCTTCCTCAGCATATACATTTCGTATCCTTCTACCTTTCTATACTCGTAAAGCACTAAATCACACAGGCTATACATTGCTTAAATGGTGATCTTTGTAACTTCCATATGTTGGTTATTAAAGAGACCGTCTATGCTCCCCTCAGCACTGTTCTAATTACCTACTACCTTTATCCATTCCATCCTCTTAAGGGACTCAACAGCCTCTACATCTACTTCAACCCTGATGTCACTTAAACTGTTGTCAATCAATGCCTGGGGACTTAACCACCTAGCAAAATGTTTCTCTTTATTGAAAGAAGCTAGCAAGTCTAACACCAATATAGTGATTGTTCAAGAAATTCATTTTAAAGCATCAGAAGCTCCAAAGTGTCAACATAAAAACTTCCCCTTTGTCTTCTCGGCAGAACATTGCCATCAAAAACACGGTATCATTCACGTTGTAAACTTCCGTCATAGACAGTGATGGTCAGTGTAGGAGTAAAAGGGTTAAACTATTTTCTTGTTCTCCCATATTCTCTCAAATAGCAAACAGCATATTCATTCTGCCATCACAAGTCTACAGTCAACACTGGCTAGTGTTTACAGAGCGGTCATGATGACCTATTCCTAATGACATTTAATTATTAGATAATAATTAACGTTTCTAATGTAGATCAGAATATTCATGCTGAACTTTGATTATCACAAGTTTTGAATCTGTTGAATTTGTTTCCCATGATATATGTAAAGATGGGAGGTGATGTATCTGTCATGCTCTGGTTGGATATTATGGAAGGTGGTATTGTATGTAATGTTCTGATTGGTTGAGAACTCCTCATCCACCCATGTTTTATCCTGCATATAAACCCCAATGCGCTATCATAAAGTTGGACACACTTTGAACCCATATGTCTGCTTCTTGTCTCTTCATTGTGTGACCCCGATATCGTAAGAGGGTCTTACTGGTCTTCCAAGGAATGAACATAAGTAAGATTGACTTTCAATCAATATGTTTTATTGGTGTGTGTCATTAATGGGAAGCTGTATACGATAGTGGGAGTGTATGCCCCAAACTCAACACATGGCTCCTTCTATATCAGACTACTAAAGTGTATTACGAAACACAAATGTGGTAATCTTGTTATAGGTGGGGATATTAATCTAGTTGTAGACCCCCAACTCAACTCCACCTCCAACAGGAGAACCAGTTCATTCTCCCTTACTAATCTGATGTTTAAAGAGGAATTATATGATGTATGGAGATTCTTGCATGCCTCAGAAAAAGATTTCACGTATTACTCACCTAGATGTAACTCATACTCCAGAATTTATCTATTCTTAGTGGGTAAGTGGCTTCTACAACAAGTTTCCTGCTCTAACATAGCAGAGACCATGTGGTCCTGACCACGCAGCTATCTCTATCACGATCTCAGAGCGGGACACCTGCTGTCCCACCTTGCTGTGGCGCTGTAATAACAAATTAATCAATGACCCCACCACTAACAATACAACCAATTGCCACATAGAGACCTACTTTGCCTCTAACAATGTACCTGATATTGATGTATTTAACATGTGGAACGCCCACAAGGTGTAAATAAGAGGGATTATGATTCAGCTAGGGGCTACAGCTAAACAACTTAGATCTGCCAACTTACAAAAGGTTCTATCCAATCTTCGAGAACTGGAGCAACAAAATAAAACCAACCAAAACCCCTCAGACGCAATAAATTAGCCACACTATGCATGGAACTTCGCTCCATGCTACATGACCTACATGCTCTTTTTATCAGTCACCTCAAACTAAAAAATGACTCAACCCACAATAGAGCCCGAAAGTTTCTTTCATCCAGACTTAAAAACCAGAAAGACTAATCCAGAATTCCGTTCCTTCACCATCCAACTACCAAACAAAAGATAACCAACCCTTAACAGATTGAGAACTACTACGGGCCCCTTTACAACTTGAAAGATGACCATTCAACCCCTCAACCCACAATGGAAATGATTTCCTCTTTCATAGAAACGTGGAACCTTCCCTCCATGTCCCCCTCAGAGTTAGAGGACCTTAACTGTCCCTTCTCTAACTTCGAAATGCTAAAAGTTATTCAATCCATGCTGAGTGAAAAATCCCCAGGCCCAGACGGATTTTCGGGTGAATATTATCAATTGTTTAGCTCTAAACGAGTGCCCCATTTAAAATCAGTATTCTCTGCCGCGGCACATAAGGCAACATTCCCACCAGAAATGTTAAAAGCGCACATCATTACCCTCCCTAAGCCTGGAAAAAATTCAGACTGCCCTTTAGGCCCATATCTCTGCTCAATGTAGTTGTTAAATTATACACTAAACTCTTCGCGCAATGACTTAAAGGAGTACTGCCTAAACTGATACATTCTTACCAGACTGGATTCGTACCTGGGAGGCAACATCTGACGCCATAAGAATTGTGATAAATATTGTGCACTCGTCTGAGCTTAGACGAACACCTTCCCTGCTACCTTTTATAGACGCAGAGAAGGCATTCGACAGAGTTCATTGGAACTATATGACTCTTACCTTATGCAAATTTGGGTTCCAAGGGCCAATCCTATCAGCAACCTTAGCCCTACACTCTTCACATTCAGCCCATGTGTATACAGAAATCATGCTTTCTAAATCTTTCTCAATATCAAACGGCACGTGGCAAGGCTGCCCATTATCTCCAACGATCTTCAACTTAATGATTGAACCATTGGCAGAAAAAATCTGCTCAGATTCACCAGTAACGGGATTTCTCTACAATAAAAGACCCCATACCATCAATTTGTTTGCGGATGATATCATATTAATGCTAACACTCCCTTCAACTTCACTACCTAGAGTCCATACAATCCTGAGAGAATTTAGCCTAATCTCATATTTGAAAGTAAACCACTCTAAATCCCTAATTCTAAATCTCAGCATCCCCAAGAAAAAGACTCTTACCCTCAAAGATAGCCTCCCATACACATGGAATGAAAAAGGACTGACATATCTTGGTATTCCAATCACACCTTTATGAGTTTCCCTACAGGAGGCCAATTACAAACCATTAATAACTAAACTCGATACACAGCTGAAAAAATTAGCCCTCTTTGGATTATCCTGGGTGGGTAGATTGGCAACCTATAAAATCACGGTACTCCCCCAAATACTTGACCTATTTAGATCCCTACACACTCCCCTAAAACAAACGCACTAAAAATCTTTAAACTCCTCACTAAAAACCTTCATATACCAAGGCAAGGAAGCTCGATGTTCCCATTCTTCTCTGACTAAACATAGAAAAATAAGGGGTACAGGGCTATGCATGCGGACCACTTGAAACACTGGTTTAACCAATTAGCTGAACCACTACGGCTTGACATTGAAAAGGCTCTCAACAAAACTCCTAACCTATGTTCCATACTTTACGCTGATGCATGGAAACCTCTTAAATTGTCTTCTCTCCCGCCTACAACGAAAGCATCTCTATTGGCATGGGGATCAATAAAACAGCTTGCACTGCAAGCCCCTAATTATCATAGGATGGAACTAGTGATCATAACCCTAACTCATCTTTTTTAAGACCTGAATATCAAGGGTTAGGAGAAAAAAGGACTCATTGATAAAAGATGCTACGAGAAAAAGAATCCTCTACAATCCAGAGATGATTAATAATAAGTACGATCTCCCTCGCTCATCTCACTTTAACCTTCACTGCATTAGTAGCTTTCTATCCACATCCCCTCCCCCAGAGATTGGAAAACACTCTAAGATCTGGCAATACTACACAAACCCGTCTGAATCATCCAGAGCCACGTCTCTAATATACAAATTACTACAGAATAAAATGACATTTCACAAATCAAACTCTATGCAGAAATGGGAAGCAGATTTAGATTCCACTTTCACTGACGCCCAGTGGATCCAAGCTATAAAATTCACACATACAGTCATCAACTTGCATTAAAAATCCTACATAGGTGGTATCTTACCCCTTACAAACTAACAAAAATTTTCAAATCAAGTTCCTCGGATTGCTGGTGCCTCGGGTACCTTACTGCACATCTTTTGGACATGCAATAATATTCGCAGCTTCTGGCGAAAAATTTTCCAACTGATATCTAAGGTGACTGGTATTATAATTCCCATAAATCCTGCCCTAGCGCTACTTAATCTGGGTATTGAAAAATTTCCCACCTTTCTCTGGGGGAAAATTGCCAATATTTTAGTAGCAGCTAAATTAATACTAACCAGATACTGGAAACAAGATCTGGCCCCTAACTTGTCAGAAGCTGTGAGTGTTATCCAACAACACTACCTGTATGAAAAATCACTGACCCCACATTTAAGATCCTTCTGTACTTTTGAGCGTATATGTACACCATAGAATGCCACCTTGGTAGAGCTAAAGGTTTACAAATGTTCCAATTCTTTTAATAGCCTTTAACAAAATATCAAGATACATTAAGCGGCTGCATCCACAACTTTGTACGCTTGTTTTTTGTTTTTTTTTAAAAAACCAAATAAAAACATTGAAAAAAAAGAAAAATGTTGCAATGAAAAAAAATAACTCTTAGGCTACATTCACACCTGAGCGTAGCGTTTTTCGCGCGTTTTTTACCGCGATTTTACCGCGATTTTTGTGGCGTTTTTTACCGCGATTTTTACCGCGATTTTTGTGCAGGCGTTTTTAGATTGAATAGAGATCAATGGAAAACGCCTGTAATCTGCCCAAAAAGAAGCTCATGTACTTTTTTGAGCGTTGGGCGTTTTGTATACAGCGTCAAAACGCTCAGATGTGAACAGGGGCCATTGAAATGAATAGGATTTGTCTTGTTGGGCGTTTTGAGAGCTGATCCTAGAGCAGAAAAACGCCCCAAAAACGCCCCAAAACGCCTAGATGTGAACGGAGCCTTAAGGAAAACATAAAAAATATACTTGCCTCCCTTACACCCCAGCTTTGGCCCACAGTACCTACGCTAGGGTGAGGTCAGGGTCTTCTTGTAAGATCCTGGAAAATTGACCTAGGGCCAGGTATGTCTTTAATGTTATTTGACTACCAGGAGATAGTCCTAACTTTATTTCGAATGGACTTCCAGGAACCGCCCAATCGTTATTTCTTTTGGAATAATAGGAACCGGTCCTATTCTTATTTCCACTGGACTACCAGAAGTCAAACCTATCCTCGTTTCTTTTGGACTACCAGAAGCCTATCCTATCCTTTTTTTAATTGAACTACCAGAAGCCGAGCCTATCGTTTATTCAATTGAACTACCAGGAGCTGGTCCATTCTTTTTTTCCATTGAACTACTAGGAGCCAATGCTATCTTTATTTCTATTGAACAGAAGCTGGTCCTAACTTCATTTCTTTTGGACTACCAGGAGCTGATCCTACCTTTATTTTTAATGGAATAACAGCTGCCAGACCTATCTTCATTTATATTGAATTTCCAGGAGCTGGTCCTGTAGGCAGATTGAACTGTGTTGGGTTCTAGTAAGTTAGCAGCTGGTCCAGGCCAGGGAAAGGGGTCATCTTGTGGAATTTCAGTTCCCAGGCTTTTTGGTCCTAGTCGGCCCACCTGTGCTATTAAAAGGGGGAAAGCTGACTTCCATGGTCCTTCTTGGCCATATCTTCCTAGCTGAATCGGTTGGATTTGTACAAGGAATTGGGACTGCTGCTGAATACACCTAGACTGTCGCAGACATCCAAGCCATGGACAATGCCATAATGAACTCTCACTTCACAGGGGTATGCCTGTGCAGGCACACCATAATAGTTAGGATCAGGGGAAGGATGTGATTTGTATTGAACTGTATGCTGCAACCTGTTCAGTAAAAGTTACACAAACCATTATGAGCCTGGTTTGAACTTATTCAAAAGGGTGCATGTTGGTTCTGGCATATCAAAAGAACCAGGGTCTTAATGCACAAAAGGGGTATTAAGTTAAATTGTTACAGAAGGGTTAACTTAGCAAGACAAGCAATGGGAGTGTAGTAGCAACGAGTAACTGAGTACAAGTTCGGGACACCAAGCAATCAGTGGTTAGATTTGGTACCTGGTAAGGTGGCAAGTCCTCTGGTAAGGAGGGGATCATTGTCTGGCTCCCTCACTAGCAGTCGGTATTGCATGCATGAGGTCCACGCTATGTGCTGAGCGGGACCTCATTCTGTTACTGAGAGTGGGGTAACAGAGGTACAGTGGATTGGTGCAGTGGGTGCAGGCTCAGCACATTCCTTCTAATGCAACGTCTACTAAATTATAGTGTGTAGTGACATGGGACAAGTCGTTTTTAGAGGAACTGTTTACTTTAATTACCGCTCAAAGTAAAGGCTTGTGTCTAAGCTTGGGAACTGCCTTAATTACATTCTTCCCATGACCACAGTCTTCGCCTGGTCCCGGGCATTGATGAGCGCGCTCCATGCAAAAGGTACCCCCATGTGCAGGAAGAAGATTACCCATCCCACAGTCCTATCTTTATTTCCATTGGACTACCAGGTGCCAGTCCTATCCTCATTTCCATTGGACTACCAAGGGCCGACCATGACTTTATGCCTATTGGAATACCAGGAAAAGGTCCTATCTTTATTTCTATTGGACTTCCAGGAACTGGCCATATCTTTATTTCTATTGGACTATAAGTAACCAGTCCTATTCTTATTTGCATTGGGCTACCTGGAGCTGGTCCTATATTTATTTCCATTGGACTACCAGGAGCCAGGACTATCCTCATTTCTATCTGACTACCAGGAGCCGATCCTATCTTAATTTCCATTAAACTACCAGGAACCGATCATTTCCTTATTTTCGTTGGACTATGAGAAGTTGATCCAATTCTTTTTTCTGTTGAACTACCAGGAACTGCTCCAGTTATGATTTCCATTAAACTACCAGGAGTCTGTTCAATCTTTATTTCCATTGGACTACCACGACCCAGTCCTATCCTTATTTCCACTGGACTACCACGGCCCAGTCCTATCCTTATTTCCACTGGACTACCAGGAGCAGGTCCTATCTTTATTTGCATTGTACTGCCAGGGGCTGGTTCTTTCTTTAGTTCCATTGGACTGCAAGGAGCCGGTCCTAACTTTATTTACATTGGATCACCAGTAGTCAGTACTATCATTATATCCAGTGGACTACCAGTAGCCAGGCTTATCTTTATTTCCATTGGAATACCAGGAGCCAATCCTAGTCTTGATTTCTAATGGAACCCCTACCCTACATATTGGCAAAACGGCTGCATTTTCTTGCTTGCAAAATTTAAAAAAACGTTTAAACATGTGAAAAAAGGGCCAGGGCCACTCCCCCCGGCATTACTGTGGGCAGAGCAACCCATTGAAATGAATGGAATTCTCTGCACGCAGAACTCAGCTCGCAGGGAGGCAAACCTAGGCGGAGGTTTTAACATTTATAGACATAAAAGCTGCCTGTACCTTGGGTCTTTGCATTGTGGGCTTAATGTAATTGCTGTGCTGCCTCTGGCCAAATTTAGAAAGTTTAGAGAATTGTTTGTGCAGTGCAGGGACTACATTGAATGCATTAGAACAGAATAGGGTGAAGTACAGCTGTCCAGTAAGGGGGATGAAGTCAATGCAGCTTGTTTGCATCATTTGATTAAACCTCTTTGACAGGGGGCGGTAAATTCAGTCAGTTACGCAACCATGTCTTTAGAAAAAAAAAGCTGCCTGTGGCCTTTATCTATGCATTTAGGCTTGTTGTCACAGGTTTAATATTAGAGACTGGGAATACGGGGATGGTAGGAGGGAGGTGTAGAGAACGTGGGGTGATGGTGGAGTGGAATTTTTTTTGTACACTTTCTTTTTACATCTTTTTATTGTATTAAATTATGCAGAGCAGTACTGCAAAAATAAGGGAGCTAACAGTCTCTGCGAGCAAGAGAGCAGAAATTAAGAGAAATTACAGGCATAAGAGCAGATTATTTAAACAAAGGTCAGCTAACAGACACAAATGTATACCTTTAGAGCCTTCATCAATGTGCATAGGTGCAGTATGGTGTGGCGGCAGTAAAAACTCCAGTTGCAGTAACAGAATTGTATTGAAGTTCAATAAAGTATCAATAAAGCACAACTACCAAGTGGGAAAATAACCCAAACGGGCACACTCACAGAATGCTGCAGCGAAGAGAATAACAGTAGGTCTAAGGTGCACCAACAGTGTCTGCCTTGAGGGGGGGAATGCGGCCTGATCGGTCAGTACCCAAGCACAGTGTCTTCCAGGAAGGATGGAGTGTCCCTTCTCTTTCCCTACTCATCTGGAACCTCTCCCGGCCGCTGATTACTGTTCCTGACAGACGGGTCTTAAAAAGACTCTGCCTGACGCAAGATGGATGCCAGAGTCACATAGGGCTCCAGCATCCCATTGGATAATTCCCCGAGTGACCCAGGAAACCATAGAGGAAGACTCCAAAAATAAAAACCTGATTTATACTTTACCCCCTCTTTTATATGTAAATAAGTAGAGAAAATGAAAAGAGGACTCCTTCAACAACTCACTGGATGTAAAAATAAAAAATACATTACGTACCTGTCAGGGCTGGGCTCCTGCTATTTACAAGAAGCTCTTTTCTTTCACTGCACAGAGGCTGCTCAGCTGTCGGTTAATTACCAGCCACTCATTGTTTACAAAGTTACTCACCTGGTTACCATTACCTACCTCATTAGTCCAGCCTACAGCCAGTCCCTTTTTGCTATTTAAACAGCTTTTCTCATTTCCTCCATGCCTTTGCGTGGTCTATGATCTCCAGTGTGTTCCTGTGTATGACTTGGCCTGGGTGACTTCTCTTCCAAACCTGTTCCTGTTTTTGCTCCTTACACTGACTTCTGGCTTCCTGACCCCAGCTTGCCTGATTACCCACTCTGGCATCCAAACCCTGGCTTTCATTTTTGACTACATTTCCGAACTGTGTTATTTTAACTGCATTTTCTTCGCTTGGTTTATAGTTCCTGACAGTACCAAAGTTAAAATGACATCACCCATACAAAAACACGCATTAAAAACATGCACCCACCACTCTTAAATACTGGTTACCCACACAAATTATTCTGTTTTGGGTAAATCTATAGTGATCCTCCAGATGGAAAACAACTATATGAGCACTCCCATTCATTGAGCCAGTCCATAAGCAGGTAAATCCAAGGTAAATACACATCTACTGAGGGTGCAGTCCTCAAAGAGGACCAGAATCCCAGACTCTAATAATAGTATTTACTGTAGAACCCCAAATGATGCACTGGCAATGCCCTCAAAGCTCTCACAGGGCACTGTGGTCCAGAAGAGGATGTTTTAAAGAGAAGACAGTATGTACTTTCAGAAATAGTGATCCAGTCCCATTATATGTAACCAGGTGAAGACTCCAACACCTCCCTCGCATGTCAGTAAGGACTCAGCCCACAATATCGTGGACACAGGGGCTTATACGTTAGAATGTTCCAAAGCATAACTGATCACGAATCAATAGCTCTTAGTCCTAACAGCCAACATGGTCACATTTTAAATGTTCCTTATTCCTCATATAACAAGGATTGGCTCAGATTGAGAGTGAGAAGAATTACATATTTGTAAACCATACTTTTCAGTCCATATCTGAACACCAAGGATAGGCAAGGACAATGCCTAACTGGTTTTGCCAGGTATGGACCGTCTGTTTCAGAAGCAAAAACAGCTTCCAGGAAGGATGGTGTGTCCTTACACGTTCCCTACTTATCTGGAACCTCTCCCTGTCGCTAATTACTGTTCCTGACAGATGGGTCTTAAATAGACTTTAAAAAGAAGGAAGGATAGCCGCGCTTGATAAGCACAAAAAAAAAAAAAAAAAAAAAAGGCTGCTCGTACAAAGGTATTATCAGACCAAACAATAGTAATAAAAAGGTACAGCGCCAAACAATTCTAAACACAGCAAAGCATCAGTAGAATAAAAGACTAATTAGAGTCCATGTAAAGTCCGTGAGGCCAGGTGCTAAGGGTCAGAAGTGAAATGAAAAAAAGAGATTCCAACACCATAGATGGAAACCCCAATCCTGGAAGAACCACGTGCTCTTGTATAGTAGTTCCCTTACCGGAACGTTAGACCCCCGATTAAGGAAGGTCGAACGGGCATGGATCACAGAAATCACCAAATAGGGTAGGGTCCACTTAGTTATCTGGCACCAGGTTCCTCTCGGTAACTTCGTCAATAATAACGTATCCCCACACATTCATGCTTCATGAGTAATGGATAGAGATGTCCCTCCAAAAACAAATGGGGCTCAAATAGTGAAGTATGTACGTTATATTGAAAAGAAATGACAGATAAAAAACTCACATGTCGTTGCATGATACAAGGCATGTACTCATATAGGCCGTGGCTGGAGGCGTGTCTGCATGTGGGCTGGCTTAACTGACGCGTTTCGTCGCACCAGAGGACGTTGTCAAAGGCCTTAAATAGAATTTGCCTGACCCAAGATGGCCACCAGACTCACATGGGGCACCAGCATTCAATCAGATAGCTCCCCCAGTGACCTCTCAACTTCCTCTCCCTCTGCATTGCTGCTACTGTTGAGCGCCACCTGCAGCGGAGAAAGTAGACTGCACCTGCCTACAAGCGGTGCAAAGGCCCCTAAAGTTCCCAGATTTGCACTTTCTTCCTATTTAAGCTTATAATAAAACACCATTGTCAGCTGTTTTACTGTGTAATGCTGATCAATTAGGCCAAAATTAAAAGGTGAATTTTCAGCCAAATTATATTGAGATCACTGTGAGGCTAATTTTAATGTACAATTGTGGCCCCTTGATGTGGGGATGGGCAAACTATTGTTTGTTTTTTTTTTACATACAATTGTCAAGAAAACCAAGTACATGATCATGCCTGGACAGAATGGTCCGAAAACCAGAGCACAGGATCAGGACCATACACGCATCCATATGTGTGCATGTGCACTTGCCCATGTTTTAGTGTGCACACCCAGCTTTCACTTTGGTGCCCAGTGGTCTTTTTAAAGCATAGCAGAGCTCAAGATACACTTCCTGGCCAAAAAAAAGTCCCCACCAAAAAAAAAAAAAAGGTCACACACTCTAATATTTTGTTGGCTTTGATTATGGCACGCATTCACTGTAGCATTTTTTTGATAAGCTTCTCCAATGTCACAAGATTCATTTCTGTCCAGTGTTGCATTAATTTTTCACCAAGATCTTGTATTGATGATGGGAGAGTCGGACCACTGCGCAAAGTCTTCTCCAGCACATCACAAAGATTCTCAATGGGATTTAGTTCTGGACTCTGTGGTGGCCAATCCATGTGTGACAATGATGTCTCATGCTCCCTGAACCACTCTTTCACAATTTGAGCCTGATGAATCCTGGCATTAACAGCTTAGAATATGCCGTGCCATCAGGGAATAAAATATTGATGGAATAACCCGGTCATTCAGTATATTCAGGTAGTCAGCTGACCTAATTCTTTGGGCACATGCAGTAACTATCCAATAGGATTACTGCATGCTTAGTTTAGTTAGTTGCTTAGTTAATTCCAGCTGGCGACTTTTTTTTTTTTGCCAGGCAGTGTAATTGATGAGTGGTTGTCAGTTCCTGTGATCCGTAATCAGATCCTGCTTTCTGATACATTTGTGCAGGACCTGGTTACCTGACTTTTGGCTTGTGACCTGACTTGGCCTTTTGCTTATCAATTTGGTCCTGCCCATGTAATACTGACCCGGCTTGGCTTCCATTCCTGGGATCTCCTGAATCAGCATCTTCACCGTCCGGTTGCTGCCAACTTCTGCTTGCTTGACTACGGTTCTGTCTTCCACATACATAGCTTCCTGTGAAGCCATCCTGCGTGAAATCCTGCATCTTCAACCACTCTGCATGATCTAGACCTTCATCTGGCCATAGGCACCCATGCCAATCCATGTCCTGTCATACCCTGTCACCAACCTTGGAGGGGAAAAAGGACAGGAAAAAAAAAAAAAAGAAAAAGGACAGGAAGTGTAAAGGGAAGCCCTCTTGTCAGCTTGGCCTCTACCAGGTAGTTATGGTCAGGGGTCAGGCTCAGAGACATGTAGCTATAGCAGTAGAGAGGTTCCCACCAACCAGCAGGATAAGTATACAAGCAGGTCACCCTGGGGGATGACGAGGGCTCATCTGGGGTGGGTGAGGGGTTTAAGCACTAACCGTTATTCATGGGAGCTTCTGATAGTGAAGAATGGTATTGCTGCATGTTACTACCAGGTTGTTATCCTCAGGATCATCCCACCAGAAGCTGAGCAAGTTGGGATCCAGTATCAGATAGAGCAGGTAAGGATCAAGCAGAAGCATAGTGGGTAAACAAGCTAAAGGTCGGTAACAAGTGGTTGCAGGTTGGGATCAAGCAGAAACATAATTAAGGAACAAGCCAAAGGTCGGTAACGAGTGGTAACAACATATGGATAACAGCTTGAGTGACAAGAGTGAAATATTGGCTTGAGAGAGCACAATAATCTGGCAAACAGGAAGTACAAAGGCATGGCTTAAATCAGGAAGTTCATTGGAGGAGCAAAGTGTTCGAGGTTCACCAGAAACAAGGGTTAAGATTGTTCAAGGGATTGTCCTGGGAGCTGTCCAGTATGTCGGGTGGCTCAGCAAGAAGAGATACTGCCAAACACAGTAACGTTTGCAGATTCATACCCGGGCCCTGACACAGGTACATGACAGGAATTTGTGGCAATCATGCATACACGCAGAGCGGCCCAATATTCATGCCATTAGCCAAGTGATTTGCCCCATTTTCTGAGAGCCTGACAGACAAGACAGTGCTGATTGGAAATAATGATATTTTTGCCTATGGAACAAGTAGAAATGAGTCAATTGATCGATCAGATGGCAACAGTGCAGGGACAAGGCCATATAGAGCCCAGGGTGAACATGCCAAACTGCGCTCCCCCCCCAACCCCCCTAAGATGTATGAGCATTATGTGTTGGCAAAAATTCCCCCTCTCAGCACAAATGCCCCCCCCCCAAAAAAATATCACCCCTCCTAGCACAATTTCTCTAACCCTCAAATTTCCCTTCGATGTACACATCCTCTCCCAGCCCAACCCCCCTCCCACTCCAAATTACCTTTCCCAGCACAAAATCCCCCCCCCTCCCCCCAAAATTTAAAAATGACGCGTCCTAGCACAAATCTTCTACCCCCTCAAATTTCCCCTCCAAGTACACATCCTCTCCCCTCCCAGCACAACTTCCTCACTCTACATCTCCCCTCCAAACACAAATACCCCCCAGTCATATCCACCAGTACAAATCCCCCCTCCCTCCTCTACCATATCTCCTCTTTTAGCACAACCCCCCCCCCCCATATCCCCTTCCTCCTAGCACAAATACTCTCACCCCCCCAAAACACAAATCCGTCTAAATCACCACTTCTAGCACCACCCACACCAAATTTCCCCTCCTAGAACAATTCTTACCCCTACTGCTACCCAAATTCCCCCAACACAAATCCCCCTCCCCTTCAATCTCCTCACAGCGCCCCCCTCATATCATACCACAGTGCCCAAGGCATCTGTCCCTCCTGCCCACCCCTTGTCCCAGAGCCTGGTTGGCAATAAGGCACAGTAGCTGTAGTAAGGTTTCTCTCAACAAAAACAGGGTGTCCCTCAAACAGGAGGCCCAGATTTGAAGGTTCACATTTACAAAGTCCAATGAGAACACCAAAAGAAAGGATAGAGACTCCAAAACCTTTTATTATTGATATTGGTTCAAAAAAGACAACATACGGTGTAGATCAGCCTTTTTCAACCAGTGTGCCCAGGCACCCTGGGGGCCTTCAGGTTTCTTCAGGGGTGCCTTGGCAAAATATCAAAAAATTGCCCAAAAATTGTATACAAGCTGGCATGTGGATGAAGCCTGCTTTTTTAGTTTTCATTTTGCACCATTACAACCTTCTTACTGTCAGCGTCCTAATAACCAATGGCATCATCAGTTGATGAAGAGGATGTCAATCTCCTGCACAGAATCCTTGTTTGACTTTCCACTGCCCCTCTCCATCAGCATTGGGCAGTGGTGGCCCGTCCATTAGGGGCGCAGGGGCGACGCCCCTCTAATCCATGCGCCCGAGCCCTCATCTACATGCAGGGTGCCGGACACATGGATTCCAATGTTTTTTTTAAAGAAGCACATGATTAGAGCCAGAAGCTCTAATTGACTTCATAAAGGGTGGTCTCAGGGGACACAGAGCACTGCACCCAAAGCCCACCCAGTTGTGTGACTTTAGAGAATTAACAATAGAATTAATAATCAGGAAGCGGGCTCTAAATCCCAATTGGCTGGGAGTCCTAAGACCTGATTGGCCCTGAGTCCTAACTCCTGATTGGCCGGGAGAAGAAGCGACCGCCTGAACGCAGGAGGAGACCAAGGTGGAAAAGCCCCCACCTGCATGGGGTAAGTGCAGGGGCTGGCGGGGGGGCCCGACAGGCGCGATTGTTTGAGCGATAGGGAGGGGGGGTGGGTGGTGTGGTTTGGCTGGCTGGGGGGGCTGCGGCCACCCCCCCCAAAGCAAATTGAGCACCGGTCCCACTGGCGTTGGGGTCACATTAGCTGAGTGATGGAGAAAAACTGAGGGAGGAGAGAAACATTGGAATACTAGTCAGTACCAGTGTGCAAAAATGTATTTGCTTTGGAAGAATAAGTTACCTCTAACATTTTCTGTCCTACTTAGACTTGTGGATGTTGCTGCAATATTTAAAACTATTAGAATAGCTTTTACATTTTAGAATGTCTATAATTTTTAAAGGGTGCCCCAAGACTGTCCATAATTTTTAAAGGGTGCCTTGACTGAAAAAACATTGAGAAACCCTGCTGTAGATCACCATGAGTTTCAGCTCAAAGATCTCCTTCTTTGGGGCTACAAAAGAGGCATAAAAGCATATGAATTCCCTATATTGATTCAATCGATACTATCAATATACGAACAGACATCCCAACCTGCAAAAACTCATTTCAGAGAGGTGACAAACTCATTTCAGGGAGGTGGCACTTCACGCCATCTTCCCCCCACCAGTATAACACAACTAGAAGATGATCAAATGAAATGCAATCAGTATACAGAGGTTTATTTCTGAGAGATAATAAAGGAACACTCTAACCACCATGACCACTTCAGTGATTTGAAGTGGTCATGGTGGTAGGAGTCAGAAGCACTGCATATGCTGGGATAGTTACAATTATGTGCTGGGGCCTAGTTGCACCCCTAGCACATGTGACTTACTGCTGGTGGGTACTGCTGCTGGTTACTGCTGACTGGTACTGCTGGCTGATACTGCTGGTGGGTACTGCTGGTGGGAACTTCTGCTGGTTACTGCTGGTTGGTACTGCTGGTGGGAACTGCTGGTGGTTACTGCTGTTGGGTACTGCTGGCTGGTACTGCTGGTGGGAACTTCTGGTGCTTACTGCTGGCTGGTACTGCTTGTGGGTACTGCTGGCTGGTAGTACTGGCTGGTACTGCTTGTGGGTACTGCTGGTGGGTACTGCCTACTGGTACTGTTGGTGGATACTGCTGGTGGTTACTGCTGGCTGGTACTGCTGGCTGGTACTGCTGGTGGGTACTGCTGGCTGGTACTGTTGGTGGGTACTGCTGGTGGTTACTGCTAGTGGGTACTGCTAGCTGGTACTGCTGGCTAGTACTGCTGTGGGTACTGCTGGCTTGTACTGCTGGAGGGAAATGCTGGTGGAGAGTGTGAGGAACAGCCCTGCCTGGAGGAAGCATGCAGAGCTGATGCTTCCTGTATCTCTCGGAACTGTATCTCTCAGAACAAATCTTTCTGGTACTGCTGGTGGTTACTGCTGGCTGGTACTTCTGGCTGGTACTGCTGGTGGGTACTGCTGGCTGGTACTGTTGGTGGGTACTGCTGGTGGTTACTGCTGGTGGTTACTGCTAGTGGGTACTGCTAGCTGGTACTGCTGGCTAGTACTGCTGGCTGGTACTGCTGGAGGGAAATGCTGGTACTGTTGGAGGGAAATGCTGGCAAAGAGTGTGAGGAACGGCGCTGGAGGAAGCATGCAGAGCCGATGCTTACTGTATCTCTTGGTCTCCTCACAGGACAGAGCCAGAACTATACAGGAAGCATTGACAGCTGACACAGACAGCCAGGAATCAGATATCGCACGGCACTTGCGGGTGTCAGGCAGCCGCAACCCGCATGCGGGAGACTTCCGCACCTCGCGGGAAACTTGGGATGTCTGTATGAATAGAAATATCATGACAAAACAAAAAAAAAACTAAAGTGGATGTTTCACTGATATTACTCATATATGAAAAATGTAAAAACCATGACAAAATTCATAATAAAATCCTTTAACCACTTTACCACCGGAGGATTTTGCTGTCTTCCGTCCAGGCCACTTTTTGCGATTCGGCGCTGTGCGACTTCAACTGACAATTGCGCGGTCGTGCGACGCCGTACCCAAATTTACGTCCTTTTTTTCCCACAAACAGAGCTTTCTTTTGGTGGTATTTGATCACCTGTGCGATTTTTACTTTTTGCGCTATAAACAAAAAGAAGAGCGTTTATTTTGAAAAAATAACAATATTTTTAACATTTTTTTTTATATGAAATTCCCCCCAAAAAAGATGTAAAAACCAATTTTTAAAAAAATTTTTGGCCAATTTGTTTTCTGCTACATATGTTTGGTAAAAAAAATCGCAATAAGCGTATTTTGATTGGTTTGCGCAAAAGTTATTGCGTTTACTAACAAAGGGAAAGATTTCTGTCATTTTTGGTGGTTTTTTATTTTAACGCGTAATGGCGGCGATCTGCGATTTTTTTTGCGGGACTGCGACATTGCGGCGGACAGATCGGACCCTTGACTGACATTTTTGACACTTTTGGGGGTACCAGTGACATTTCTACAGTAATCAGTGCTATATATATGCACTGTTACTGTAAAAATGACACTGGCAGGGAAGGGGTTAATTTTATTGGAGAGGGAGGGGTTAATGTATGCCTGGTGCTTACTGACGTGTGGGGGGGGGAGGTGACTGAGTGAGGCATGGACAGATCGGATGTCCAGCTATGCTGAACAGTCCGATCTGTCACTCCCTGTCACTATGGAGATCCGCCCGCTGTGTTTACACACAGCGGGCGGATCTCCAGACTCGATCCCCGACGATCGGGTAAGAGCAGCGGCGATCGCCGCTGCTCCTCCCCTGGCCCGACTCCCGCTGTGAATGAAAACAGCGGGAGCGAGCCTCCGGCGGCGCGCAAGCGCCGCCCAGAAGGGGGAGTGTCTGACGACGTTAATACTACGTCGTCAGACGATAACGAACCACTCTGCCGCAGTAGTATTACTGTAAGCAGACGTAAAGTGATTAAAACAGAAGAGAAACTTCAACTGTAGTGGATAATAATGAAAAAGCCGATCTCATTTAAAATTGAATAAAATAGTTTTCAAATATATTCAAAATAATATCTATGATAAAACACTTTGTAGTTGAATTAAAATCCAGAATTAGTTTTGACTACACAGAAACCACAAAAAACAAAAAAGCCTGTTTTTGCCTTTGGCCTATTGTTTGCTTCATTCTGTACTAGCACACGGTATGATTGGCAATCTGTTTCATTTTTTTTTATTATTTTAGATTTTTTTTCTTACTTTTCACTTTGCTTCTCCCGTTATATATTTTTTTTTTTTCTGTAACTCCAGGCCGCCGAGCGTGCTGAGCCTAATGCTCCTCGCTCTTTTGTTCCGCTTGCCTCGCAGACGCTTGCAGAAGAATAGATTTTTCATTAGTGGGTGGAAAGGGCTCCTGCTTCATTTACTTGATTATGAGCACAAGTTCTGAAACTTGAATAAAAAAAGTTGTACATGCAAAGGATGTATCATTGGACCTTTGGCACTGCGCTGTGGAGCTTGGTAGGTGCAGAGGATTAATTGGCAGCCGTCCCAGGGATTGAACATCCATCCCCCAAACTTTGTGTTTTTAGACATGCATCTGGTTTTCGGAAAGAAAGGGTCTATTTGCAAAAAAAACAAAAAAAAAAAATCACTATATGGACTCAAGCATTCAATCGGCGGTCACGAATAATCCCATAGTGTGTCTAATGCATTTATTTCTTATGACTGTCAGCTCCATCTATTGGCCATAATGCAGTATTTTCCTGAAATACTTCAATCAGTAAAATACCACCTTGTGGCCACTAGATGGAGCTGATGATTATAGGAAATTAATGCATTAGGCAAAATACAGGATTGTTTGTGACTGCCGTGCGAATGCTTAGGACATTTGTTTAGCAAATGCTTTATAAATAGGCCCCTTAGCCTCGGTTCACACTAGGGCGACCTGTGAGGCGACCTGGTCGCCTCGCAGGTCGCCGCAGGTCACCTCCCATAGAGAAGCTGCGGACCCGTTCTAATAGGAGCGACACAAGTCGCTCCGACCTAGAAAAAGGGTCCGGAGCTTCTTTGGGGCGACCAGGAGGCGACCGCCATAGACTTCAATGTTATGAAGTCCGTGGCGACCGCTCCGAGGTCGCGGCGTGCTGCTCGCACAGCGATCTCGGAGGTCGCCCCGGGAAGTAGCGTCGCGGTAGTGTGAACCGCCGCTTAGTGTTCCAGAAAGTCTGGCTTTTCCTCTGTGTGGGGTTTTTATGATCATATTAAAGGGTTTGTAAACTCTAACAGATTTATTACAGATATTTACAGTATATAACACCAATAATTCACACAGAGGTTTACATACACTATATTACCAACAGTATTGCCTTTATACGCACATGAACTTTAATGGCATCCCATTCTTAGTCTGTAGGGTTCAATATTGAGTTAGCCCACCCTTTGCAGCTATAACTAGAGATTGAGAGATACCACGGGATCTCTGGCAAGTGGCTTCTATATAGATCCTTTATGGATGACATTGTGACCTACATGCCTATTTGACTCTGTAATAGGGTCCAAAGTTTCCGGTAAGAGTCCTCTTAATTTGAGGTGATGGTGCACTTGGTGAACACAAGCAGTGGATTATGCGGTATTTTTATCAGCACAGTGGTGGATCTCTTTAGGCAATCGAGACTGAGACACACTATCCCATTACCCAAAATAACGCCTGCCTTTAGGCTCCATTCACACCTGGGCGTTTTCAGCTCCAAAAACGCTCAAAAGAAACGCTTCCAAAACGCCCAACAAGTAAAACCCCATTCATTTAAATGGCCCCTGTTCACATCTGAGCGTTTTGCAAAACGCCTGTAGCTGAAAAAAGTACATGAGCTTCTTTTTGGGCTGATTACCAGCGTTTTTGATAGATGTCAATGAAAAACGCCTGAAAAAATCGCGGTAAAATCGCGGTAAAATCGCGGTAAAAATCGCGGTAAAATCGCGGTAAAAAACGCTACGCTCAAGTGTGAATGCAGCCTTACACACACATGAACTTTAATGGCATCCCACACTTAGTCCGTAGGGTTCAATATTGAGTTGGCCCACCCTTTGCAGCTATAACAGCTTCAACTCTTCTGGGAAGGCTGTCCACAAGGTTTAGGAGTGTGTCTATAGGAATGTTTCACCATTCTTCCAGAACTGCATTTGTGAGGTCAGGCACTGATGTAGAAGAGAAGCCCTGGCTCACAGTCTCCTCTCTAATTCATCCCAAAGGTGTTCTATCAGGTTGAAGTCAGGACTCTGTGTAGGCCAGTCAGGTTCCTCCACCCAAAACTCGTTCATTCATGTCTTTATGTACCTTGCTTTGTGAAGTTGTCCAAATGTTTTTGGAGCAAAATGTGGATGGGGACCCCAAACCTGCTCATCCGTGTCTTCATGGACCTTGTTTGTGAGCTGGCGCGCAGTCTTGTTGGAACAGGAAAGGGCCATCCCCAAACTGTTCCCACAAAGTAATGGGCATGAAATTGTCCAAAATTTCTTGGTATGTTGATGCCTTAAGAGTTCCCTTCACTGGAACTAAGGGGCCAAGCCCAAACCCTGAAAAGCAACCCCACACCATAATCCCCCTCCACCAAATGATTTGGACCAGTGCACAAAATAAGGTCCATAGAGACATGGATGAGCGATTTTGGGGTGGAGGAACTTGATTGACCTTCACAGAGTCCTGACCTCAACCCGATAGAACACCTTTGGGATGAATTAGAGGGGAGACTGCGAGCCGGGCCTTCAGGCATTTTGGGTCAGGACCAGCCTCTTGTAACAAAAAAAAAAAAAAGCAGCACCTAAAAAATATCATTGACACCACTAAATCTGCCAGCAAATACCTGAAAAGGGCTCCTTACAGGGGTGTAACTGCAGGGGTTGCAGGGGTTGCAATTGCAACTGGGCCCATGCTCCAGTGGGCCTGTGCGGCTCCCTGTACACCTGGATAGGAGGGGCGGTGGGGGCAGCATGTAGAGAAATCACTCTCCTCCTTTTTCCTCCTGTAGTTGCAGGAGGAAAATGGAGGAGATTGGTTCCTCTGTATGCTGCTTCCACCACTCCTCCTATCCAGTTCACTTTTGTTCTGCTGTCTCTGGGCCCCCGTGTGCTCCCCTGGTCCCCCCCCCCTTTACTGTGCTCCCTCCCCTCTCCTGCCGGCTGCTGCAGGGGATGTGTCACAATTGAGAACCAGGAAGGGGTCGGTAAATATGTAATTTACCAGCTCCTTCCGTTTCTGAATGGACAGAGTCATAGTCAGTGACATTGTAAAAAAATGTAATAAAATGATAAAAAATAATACAATTAAAATACCAAAAAAATTAAAACTTCTGACACCAGTGGGTGAACTTCCAGGATCGCAAAGGTCACACTTGCAACCGGGCCCTGGCATTTCACCACCGTGGGGAGGCCCCAAGATGGCAGGAAGGGGGCCCGCTGCGGGACTGTAATAAAGGGCCCCGCAACTAGAGTAAAGGGCCCCAGGATCAGAGGGAAGAGCCCCAGGCTTGAAGGGAAGGACCCCAGCCAGGGGTCCAGGGGGCACTTCATGGTTTCTTGCACCGGGGCCCTGAAGGTTCTAGTTACGCCTCTGGCTCCTCATAATGGGGAATCCACCAAACCCAACAAAATCTCGTTTCTGACTAATGCCTAGTACACACAATCAGAAAATCAGACAAAAATACCGCTTTTAAAGCGATTGTACGATAACCTGATTGTTAGTACACGGCTTTCGAGAGCTGATCAGGGCAGTTCATCTGAAATTATGGGCAGGTACAAACACGAAAAATTTTCTCGTATGATACCAAAACAAATGTTTTTTGTTTAATCAGTACAGTATTCGTCCAAAAAACAATTGGAAGACCAAAACCACGTATGCTCGGAAATGAAAGAATACATTACAATACGATACAACATGTATCTATATGAGACTAGCATGCCAAAAAACATATATTCTTTAAGCTCCAAGTCATAGCTCTTTCAGTCCCCTACTATCCCACCTTAGCAGTGTAGGGTAGGGGCACAAGAATGCCCAGTGTAGTTCCCCATATCCGAATAACGAAAAATTTGTCAGAATTTTACAATAGTAACGAGTTTAAACGAATCTGAAAAAACAAAAGTTCGGACGGAATTCGAAAACCTTTTCGAATTTGAATTGTTTTAGAATTTGATGCAAATTTGAATTTCCAGATGGAAAAGAATAGAATAGAATGGTAAATAAAAGGATACAAGAAAATAGAATATTAAATACAGGGAAAGAATAGAAAAAAAATTGAATATAAAATAAAAGAATAGAATGGAAAGAAAAGACTAGAGTAAAACAGAACAAAATAGAATAAAAAAACAAAACAGAATAGAATAAAATAGAATAGAAAATAAAGGAATAGGACTGAATAAAAATAATATAACCATCTTCTGAAATTCGAATTTCGATTATATAATTAATTCTAACTTGAACTGAATAGAAAAGAATACAGTAGAATAGAAAAGAATAGAATGGAAAATAAAAGAATACAAGAAAATAGAATATTAAATACAGGGATAGAATAGAAAAAAATAGAATATAAAATAAAAGAATAGAATAGAAACAAAAAGAATAGAGTAAAACAGAACAAAAGAGAATTTAAAAAAAACAGAACAGAATAGAATATAAAATAAAAGAATAGAATAGAAACAAAAAGAATAGATTAAAACAGAACAAAATAGAATTAAAAAAAAACAGAACAGAATAAAATAGAATAGAAAAGAAAGGAATAGAATAGAATAGACTAGAAAGAATATACCCATCTTCTGAAATTTGAATTTCGATTATATAATTAATTCTAACTTGAATAGAATAGAAAAGAATAGAGTAGAATAGAACAGAATGGAAAATAAAAGAATACAAAAAAAATGAATATAAAATACAGGGATAGAATATGAAAAAAAAAAGAAATAGAATATAAAATAAAAGAATAGAATAGAATAGAAAAGAATAGAGTAAAACAGAACAAAATAGAATAAAAAAACAGAACAGAATAAAATTGAATAGAAAATAAATGACTAGAAGAGAATAGAAAGAATATAACCATCTTCTGAAATTCAAATTTTGATTATATAATTAATTCTAACTTGAACTGAATATAAAAGAACAGAATAGAATAAAAAAAAAACAATAGAATAGAATGGAATAGAAAGAATATAATGATCTTCCAAAATTGAAAATTCGAGTAGAATAAATTTAAATTCAAATGGAATTTGATTGGATTTCGAATTCCGTTCTAATTTTCTGAATTTGGTCAAATTGAGTTTAATTTGACTGAATTTGGAAAATTTGAATCAAATTCAAATAAACCAAAATAACTCAGAAAATAGAACAAAATAGAATAGAAAATATAAGAAAAGAATAGAATAAAACAGAATAAAATAGAAAGAATATAACCATCTTCCCAAAAACTAATTTCAAATAGAATAAATTTGAATTGCAATAAAATAGAATAGAAAAAAAACAATAAAATAGAATAGAAAGAATATAACCATCTTCTGAAATTTGAATTTCAAATGGAATACATTCTAACTTGAATAGAATAGAAAAGAATATAATATAATAGAAAAAGAACAGAATAAAAAGAACAGAATAGAATAGAAAAAACAATAGAATAGAATGGAATAAAAAGAATATAACCATCTTCCAAAATTTAAATTTTGAGTGGAATAAATTGCAATTTGATTGAAATGTAAACTCCATTCAAATTTTCTGAAATCGGTCAAATTGAGTTAAATTTTTTCGTTCATATTTTCCGAACTCTGAAATTTCAAATCTAATTTGAATAAATGAAACAAATTCCGAAAATAGACCAAAGTAGCATAGAAAACAAAGGAATAGAATAGAAAGGAACAGAACAGAATCTAATAAATTGAATATAACCATCTTCTAAAATCCGAATTTCAAATAGTATAAATTCGAATTGTAATAGAATAGAAAAGAATAGAAAAAAACAATAGAATAGAATTGAAAGACTATAGCCATCTGCTGAAATTAGAATTTTAAATAGAAAAGAATAGAATATAATAGAAAATAACATAATAGAAAAGAACAGACTAGAATAGAAAGAATATAACCATCTTCCAAAATTCAAATTTTGAGTAGAATAAATTTGAATTCCATTCATATTTTCCAAATTTGGAAAACCCAAATCTAAATTCGAATAAATGAAACTAATTCCAAAAACAGAACAAAATATCATAGAAAACAAAGGAATAGAATAGAAAAGAACAGAACAGAATAGAATAAGGGGAATATAACCATCTTCTCAAATTCGAATTTCAAACAGTATAAATTTGAATTGGAATAGAATAGAATAGAATAGAAAAAACAATAGAATAGAATAGAACTGAAAGACTATAATCATGTGTTGACATTTTAATTTCGAATAGAATAGAAAAGAATAGACTATAATAGAAAAGAACAGAATTTGAAAAGAACAGAATAGAATAGAAAAAACAATAGCATAGAAAGTATATAACCATCTTCCAAAATTCGAATTTTGAGTAGAATAAATTGAATCCCATTCATATTTTCCAAATTTGGAAAATTCTAATCGACTTTGAATAAATGAAACTAATTCCAAAAACAGAACAAAATAGCATAGAAAACAGAACAAAATAGAATAAGGAGAATATAACCATATTCTCAAATTCGAATTTCAAATAATTTGTAGTATAAATTTGAATTGGAATAGAATAGAAAATAATAGAAAAAAACAAAAGAATAGAATTGAAAGACTATAACTATCTGCTGAAATTTGAATTGTGGAAAGAATAGAAAAGAATAGACTATAATAGAAAATAACATAATTGAAAAGAACAGAATAGAATAGAAAGAAAATAACCATCTTCCAAAATTCGAATTTCGAGTAGAATAAATTTGAATTCCATTAATATTTTCCAAATTTGGAAAATTCAAATCGAATTTGAATAAATTAAACTTATTCCAAAAACAGAACAAAATAGCACAGAAAACAAAAGAACAGAACAGAATAGAATAAAATAAACGGAATATAACCATCTTCTCAAATTGGAATTTCAAATAGTATAAAATTGAATTGGAAAAGAATAGAAAAGAATAGAAGAAAAAACAATAGAATAGAATTGAAAGAATATAACCATCTTCTGAAATTTGAATTTCCAATAAAATAGAAAAGAACAGAATAGAATAGAAAAAAAACAATAGAATAGAATGGAATAGAAAAAATATAACCATCTTCCAAAATTCGAATTTTGAGTAGAATAAACGCAAACGCGAATGGAATTAGATCGGAATTTAAATTTTCCGAATTTGGTCAAATCGAGTTAAATTTGACCGAATTTGGAAAACTGGAATTAATTCGAATAAACAAAACGAATTCCTGAAAAAGAATTAAATGAATTTAACAAATTTAATGAAACAAATTTATGTAAATAACGAAATGAAACAATTTTTATTCTTCCTGCACACATCTAGCCCAAACCAATGGCCAGCTCTGTGCACTGACTTCATGTGAGTTTCGGGAGTGAAGTTCTCCTGACATTGATGAATGAGGTCTCTGGTTGGGCAGCACTCTCACGGAGGAAATGTATTTTCTCGGATCCAGGCACCGGGCTCCAAACTGGCCTGTGAGATTGCAGAATGGCGGAGTACGAATTCCCTGCAAACGTCAGAGGAAGCAGAGAAGGTAATTGTGAGAGTGTCCCGTATGATGGATGGACGGTCAGGGGGAGAGTCCGGGAACTGTACGTCTCGTAGAGCGGGAGGCCTTTGGAAGTCCCAACACATCTGCTATAATAGAGGCAATTATTGTTTGTGCCGGGAGAAGTGAGGAGCGCCTTATCGGCTCCAGGAGAGCACACAGCTAATATCTCATCTTGCGTGGCTCTTAGTTCAGCGATTAGATCTCAGGGTACTCACACGCTGCTTTTCAATCTTTTCTGAGAGGCGCCAGGTGCTTTGAAGAGGATATGCAAGGAACGGGCAAAAATAAAAAATCCAACTATTATTTAAAGTTTATCTAAATCCAAAAACAAAAATGTCATTCATTGCAGGTTACCAGACTTTGGATGTGGTGGCTTCATTCCTTTTCTTTTTCAGGCTAAGGACATTTTCTGCAAGCACAGAAAATGCTTGTCGATCCTGCCACAATTCCAGCATCCTTGTCACTTTCTGTGTGCTGAAAATTATTCACACCATACTCACCATATACACCATATTTACACCATATACACCATATACTATAAATTATAAATATAAATATAAATATATATATATATATTTTTATATATATATATATATATATATATATATATATATATATATATATATATATTTATATATATATATATATATATATATATATATATATATATATTATAATATAATATATATATATAAAAATAATAAATATGTATAAAATATTCACACCATATTCACCATATACGCCATATTCACACCATATACTATAAATTATAAATATATTATATAATATTATATATATATATATATATATATATACACACATAATGGAAAATTGTTACCGATACTTACCGTAATTTTCCTTTCCTGGCTCTGCATCATGCCATCAGACTATGGGTCAACTCCGCCCCGTTGACCCCCATAGGACATCCCTGTAAAGAGCATAAAAAGCAGGCAGTACCTGGTGGAGGTGTTCTGTAAGAGCTCGCGACGGACCGGGGAGGGTATGTGCTGGCATGACGCAGAGCCAGGAAAGGAAAATTACGGTAAGTATTGGTAACAATTTTCCATTTTCCTGGCTCTGCGTCATGCCATCAGACTACGGGACTTAACTAGCCAAACTCAGGGTGGGAAGAATAAATTACAAACACCAGGTGCTGCTGCAGAAAAAACTATTTTAATGTCCTGACAATGCAGAAGACAATACTGAAGCTCCCATATGAGCATACTGGGACGACATCACGTCCAACTTATAGTGTTTTATGAAGGTATTAGGAGATCTTCAACTTACAGATCACGTCTGCCGATACCTTTGACCAAGCTGCCCAGGAGGATGACACCGCTCTCGTGGAATGTGCTCGGATGTCTTGCGGAGGGGGGAGGCCTTCCAGGGAGTAAGCTGCTTGGATTGCTTTAACTATCAATGTAGAGAAAATACCTTTAAAAAAAAAATATCAATGTAGAGAGGACTCTTGAAAGGGCAGGCACACCCATTCTGGGACCCTTTGGAAATGCAAAAAGAGCATCTGTTTTCCAGAACGAGACCGTTCTGGTCAGATATCTCTGTAGCAGAGACTTCATATCAAGATCATGCCATCTAGGCTCTTCCAAGGCTGATTGAGAAGATGAAAAGGCCGGGAGAATAGATTCCCAATTAAAAATAAAATTTGACGAAACCTTAGGAAGGAACTTCGGAGAAGGTTGTAACACCATGCTGTCTGGAAGGAAGGTGCAGAACGGCTCTTTGTAGGAGAAGGATGCAACGTCTGAGACTTATCTGGCTGAGACCAAAGCAGTCAAGAAAACTGTTTTCAATGCCAGGTACCATAGAGGACTGTCCGAATTTGGGAAAAAAGGGGCTTTTTAGCAACCCCATTAACACCAACGGTAGATCCCATTTTGGAAAGAAAGGACGAATAGGTGGACGTATCTTGATTGCCGCCTGGAGGAATCGGCCACTAGAGCCTGCTTTGACCATAAGATATTGGTAAGGGCCGAGAGTGCTGAAACTTGTACTTTAAGTGTGTTGAAGCTTAGTCCTGCATCACTATATATTCAATATATTCGCCACTGAGGGGGTATGGAAACAAAACCCCTGTTGAACTGAGAAAGACTCGAACTTCTGCCACACTCTATAATAAGTGGCCTTAGTAGAATTTTTCCTGGATGACAGAATGGTGGACATTACTGAGTCCGAGAGATTCAGGTTCTGGAGCTTGCTCCTTTCAAATTCCCTACAGTCAAGGCCGGGTTGGGGTGCATGTGGCCGTTGTAAATGAGGAGATCCCTGGCCTGAGGGAACCATATTGGGGGACACGCTGCCAGGTGAGCAAGGAGGGGAAACCACGGCCTCCTCGGCCAAAACGGAGCTATCACAATAGCCAGTACTCCCTCTTCCATGATCTTCAGCAATGCCTTGAGAATTAGAGAAAATGGTGGAAATAGGTAGACTTGTTTGAAGTTCCACTTCTGAGATAGAGCATCCTGGGCCAGAGCTTGCGGGCAGAAGAAGCGGGAAAAAAACTTGACAGTTGAATGGTGTCACCATTAGATCTATCTTGGGAACATCCCATTGCATGAAAATTTTCGACAGATATTTTGGATTTAGCATCCATTCTGCATTATTGGCAAAGTTTCTGCTCAACTGGTCTGCTAGGGTATTCTGGGGACCCGGAGATATGATGCAGAGAGGTCCAGCAAGTGGGCTCCAGCCAAGGAGAAGATCTCTGCAGCTTCTTGTCCACCCTTGTCTCACAATGTACGACACCGCAGTTGTACTGTCCATGAGAAGCCTGACCTTCCTGCCTTGGATTATGGGCAGAAACGTTTTTAGCGCCTCTCTGGCAGCTGTTAGCTCTAGGAGATTCGAGGAACACGGCAAACTCTGGACCGGACCCAAACTCCCTGCATTTCCAGTTGAAGGCAATGCGCCCCCCAACCCTGGAGACTGGCATCCGAAGTAATCATGATCCAGTCTCCAGGGTTGATGGGCCCGCCCAGGGAGAGGTTGCTGCTCCTGGTCCACCACAGAAGGTTGTTGGAAACAAAGCGAGGAACTTGGAACTTCTGACTGAGAGAAATGCGGCGCCACTGGCTGAGAAGGCAGAATTGGAACCTTCTCGTGTGCGACTGTCCCCAAGGCACTGCCGGAATACAGGCCATCAGAAGGCCTAGAAAACTCATGCCCCGGCGAACTGTGATTTCCTTTGAGGACATCCGCACTGACTTGCTTGACTTTTTCCTCTGGTAGAAAAATCCTGTATTGGACGGTGTCGAACACCATGCCTAGGTAAACTAGGCACTGGGACGGAACAAGTTTGCTCTTCTGCTCACTCACTAGCCACCCGAATTCTGATAGGGTCTGCAAGACTTGCTCTCGGTGGTCTATGAGAAGATCCTTGGAGTGGGTCAGCACCATGATATCATCTAGATAATGAAATATGCAAATTCCTTGTTCAAATAGATGGGCAACAATCACCACTAGCACCTTCGAGAAAGTTCTCAGGGCCATGCTGAGGCCAAAGGGCAGGCATCTGAATTGGAAATGATTGCCCTGGAAATTAAACCTGAGGAACCGTTGATGACCTTGGGATGCCAGAAGGTGGAAATAGGTGTTTTTTGAGATCGATGGATATCAACCAATCTCCTCTCTGTACAACCGAAGCAATGGTCCTTATTGACTCCATGCGAAAAGATTCTTGCTTGACAAAAGTGTTCAGGAACTGAAGGCCCAGGATGGAACGCCACTTGCCCGATGCCTTTTGGACGAGGAACAAAGGGGAATAAATCCCGCTGCCCTCCTCCAATCTTGGAACTGGCACTACCGCTTGTAGCATTAGTAATTCTAAAACGTAAGATTCTAGCGTCATTCGCTTTGCTGCAGATGACGGAACCTTTGTTGAAAATAAAAAAGTTTGTCGGAGGCTGACTCTTGAAGAGAAGGCAAAATCCTCTGTGAACTACCTCCAGAACCCATGCACCCGAAACTTCCCTCACCCAAACCTTGCCAAAATGGGTCAGCCTTGCCCCTACTGGCAACATCTGGGCGGGCAAACCTTCAGAAGGATTTTGCTGCTGTCTTGGGGGGTTGAGGAGCCTTGGTCTTTGTTCGGTCTGAATAGGAGTTGCGAGGGCGCCATGGAAAGCGGCTAAACTCCCTTCCCGGGTGATATGATCTTGCATCTTTAAACTGTTCACACGGTCTTCTATTTGTGTGAAAGGACTGCCCCCATGGTCTCCGATCCTGCGTAATAAAACCCGTTTTCCCTCCTGTCACCCGACGGATCGCATCCTCCAGTGTTTTGCCAAAAAGTGTGCTCCTTGAAAAAGAAATAGAACATAGACCCTGCTTGGAAGCCGAATTCGCAGACCAGTGCTTCAACCAAAGGGCCCGTCTGGCAGTGACTGAATGTGTCATAATGCGTGAAGTGAGCCTCCCGCTGTAGTGAAGACCTTTTTGAGGTCCGAGTTGGCTTTTCTCTCCATGGGATCTTTGAATGATACCAACTCCTCTAATGGCAGAGTAATTTGCCTGGCTAGATGCTGCAAAGACGCATCCACCTTCAGAGGCGAATCCCAAAACAACACCTCCGAAGACTGAAACGGGTAAAGTTTATTCACCCTATTTTGAAAAGGCGGCCTTCTATCTGGCTTTTCCCATTCATCTTGCATAAGCTCCCTTATCTCCTCAATAAAGGGGAACTTAGGAAGATCCTTCTTCAAATTAGGGTAGTACTTCCTGTGGTCTTTTGGGGCCACAGTATTTTTCTCCCAGTCAATAGCCTGCTTGACCGCTGAAATAAAGGAAGGAACTAGGGAGAAATCAAACGAAAAAGACTCCAAATTCCTCTTCCGCTACCACCGAATCCGCATCCGAATCAGAAATAATGCCCCCCCGGTTCAGGTGAATTCTCTTCTTGAAGAGAATTGCAAGCCTCTCTCTCCTGGAAGTAGTAGGAAGCAGACCATGCACACTCTCCTGCACAGCTTCTCTGATGCACCACTTGATGTCTTCATTAACGGCTTGGCCACCCTGGGAAGCCTCCCTGAAGCATGGCTCGCAAAGCTTCTTGGCTGGCATTGACACACCCTCACGGGCCTAACAAACACTGGACATCAGACTGCCCGGGGTAACCACCTTATGACTCGCCAGTGAGTCCCCCCGGAGATGCCTGGAAGATGGGCCAGGTGAGGTGGAGGGCGACAAGGAGTGGTGACTACTAGATGAAGAAATTATCCTCTTGCGGCCTCTTTGAGAAGAGCCTCTCCCTCCTGAAAACAAGGAAGGATCGCTCAATACCCATCAGAAAGGAGGCATCATATGGGAGAAAATATGTAGCTTTCCCTACCTTTCCGAAGCCTTCAGTGCCTCACTTTCAGGAGCTGGAGTACTCATCCTGGGCTGAGAAAATGAGCAAGAAGAAGCAAGAAGAAGCTCAAGAATGCACAAGAGAGAGGGTTGCAGAGCTGTATCAGGAAAATTAAACCATGCACTCACTAGAATAAAGCAGCGGAGGATAGATGGACGGACGGATGGATGGACCTGAGCAGGGAACATCCACAGTACACTGGCCAGCGAAGGAGAGGAGAGGAGATGATACAGGGATCATAATAATAACATCCTCTAATTTCCCCTTCCAGGGAGTGTTCACCTACCTACACCTAAAGATCTCCAGCTGTGGCAGCAGCAGGAGAGAGGACGCTCGACTGGCCATTTAAAGGAAGCACCCTCCGCTCCTCCAATCAGGGCCCCCTACCGCATCCTCCAATCGGCTAGCCCGAAAACGTGCTAATCAGAGGCCGTGCGATGACATCATCGCCCCGCGCCGCTGGAACGCACGCAGGAGACTGGGACGGAGGGGAAGGAGAGGAGGGGAGGGCGCAACCTAGCCGGGCCTTTCCTATAGGAAAAAAGGATGCAGTGGAACCTAGAACAGCTCCACCCCTAAGACTATCATGGAACGCACGCTGATAGACCAGGGAGTAGAGAAAGAGAGAGAAAAAACCCAGGATGACAGTTCCTCACCTCAAGGCTGCACAAATTATGAGGACGCCATGCTCCGGCACCAGGAGCGTCCAAAATCAGGGGGATTTACCCCATTCTGATGCTCGATTTTAAGACATCTAGATGCCTAAATGCACTGAGTTGCTGCTATGGGATTGACTGATTAGCAATTTGTGTTACCAAGCAATTGAACAGGTGTACCTATTAAAGTATCCGGTGAATGTAATGCGAGTGTGCCTTGTTTGCATCCTTATGTATGCAGCGCTACCCCCACAGAAGCCGCTGGATTTCTGGTCCCCCTACTTCTACACAGCCAGGCAACACACATTTTTGACTCTATTTTATAGAGTGGGAAACAGTTCAAGAACTTGTTTTTGTTGTTTTACTGGGGAAAACAACTTGGATAGGGTATGGGATTTATGGGATGCCCAATTTGACTTGAAGAACAATGATGAGGACAGCTTCCTTCTCTATGTAATCCAGAAAATGAACATACACTTAACTGTATTCCCTCCAGAACAGCAACAGTCTCTATGAACTTGGCAAATGAAATCCCTCTGTATGGGAGCTCTGTTTCCCAGAGTAGGATTTTATCAGAATCTCAACTTGCAGGAGTCCTATGTCCCCTTTCTTGAAAATAACAGCCCACCTGGCTGCTTAGTGAAATGTCCCAGGATAAGTGGTTGGGTCACAGCTTGCTAGTACAATCCCAGAAAAGCTTGCTTGATATAACATCCGGCAGCTTTAACCCTTTCTGGCCTTGGGAAATGTAGAAGTACTCACACTGTCCCTGGAAATCCTGTTGTCCAGAAGAGATGACTGCTCAGGCCTCCTGCTGTACATGTCATTCTCTGCAAGCCAGGGTGTCTTCCACAAGACTATGGGATAGTGGAGATCCCTCAGTACTTCTTTCTCTCTCAGCTCCCATCCTGGACACAGAGCTCCCCTCAGCCTGGGGTCCCCTCCCTGGCCATACAACACAGCTTCCTCACTCTATCTGCCACCCGACTCCCCTGCTGGCCAGGCTCCACAATATTTAAGGGCTGATCCAGCCACCCTGCCTGGGCCTTCTGCCTGGGGATTGGCCAGATTTCCTCAAGTATTCAGATTAGCATCTCCTGGCCCTCACCCACTAGCTTCCAGAAACTTCTCTAAGCTTCTAGAACCAGAGGGAGGTACCAGAGGCATGACCTGTAGATCCCTCTGGCCTGACCTAGACCTAGTAACCTCACCCAATTACAGACTCACACAACTACCATAAGTCACAAGATACTGTCAAGTACCTGACGGCTGAGCCTGATGTGCGGGAAGGCCTCTCGTACAACCCCCGACTACGGGACCACTTGATGTTGAGACAGTGGCCACGAGAGCGTGGGGTGTAAGGGTGCCCGGAACGTCCTTCAGAAGGTGGAGTATCACCAGGGTAAACCAGAAGGTAACAGAAGGTAGGCAGAACTGGCAGACTTCAGGCTGGTGGTAGCAGGTAGCAGGCAGGTGCATGCAGAGCGGGAGTTACTGGAAGCGAGGTCAGACAAGCCGGGTCGGTAGCAGATGATCAATAGCAGGCTTTAGGCAGAAGGCAGAGGATATCCGGGGTTCAGACACAGATCGGCAACGTAAGTGCAGGCAGATGGGCATAGGCAAAAGGAAAGTCCAGATACTGGCCAATGTCAAGGTTGGGGAGAAGTCAAGGGCAAGCCGGGTCAAACACAGAAGAAGCTGGATCAGGTTTCAGAACTCAGGTACAGCTGCAGATCAGACAGAAAAGCCCTAGGGCAACTGCTGCACTTATATATGGTACTTTGGCGCCAATGTCTATTGGCGCGCTCGCGCATATTTGTGCGCACGTTAGCATATCTAAAATGCTGGGCACTTGCGCGATCACACATGCTCATCTGGCCAGCACGTTCCTGACAAATACATTTACCTACACTAGTTGCACACTAGAGGGTGCTACATGTAAGTACTTGCAAATTGTGGGGGGGGGGGACCTAATATGTTGCATTTTGCCAAATTCAAGAAAAATCAATTACTCTAATAATTTGCCACTGGCCAGCTTTAGGTTGGATGGAAGATAAAAGGTTCATATCAAGAGAGAATCTTTACTTTTACTCTCACCACGATTTATTGGAAAGGTAGCGTATGGGTCATTGCTATGAACAATTATTTTTACTGAAACTTTAGTCATAAAAGTTTTATTTGCAAATACCAAGAACTGTGTTATCAACTGCCGCCCTTCCAGTTCTGGTTAGAAAATTAAAAGTGATACGTTATTGGGCAGCTCAGCCTTCCTCCAGTTTTCATTCTGAAGCTCTAATATACTGTTAATGTTTTTTTGTAATTTGGAGCTTAGCACATTCCACGTCCGGCTCAGATTCCAGGCTATTTGTATTCTCTACAAGTCCCTTCTGTGCTGTTTTTTAATTGAAATGGAGATAGCGGCACATCGCTGTGAAATTGTCTGCTGACTCACTTTCTGGCCTCCTATCAAAGCAAATGTAATTTTGTCTTCCCAACCTCTGCAAAACGGCTCAGGGAAAAGTTTGCAAGTTACGACGAAGGTGAAGATGAGAGTCGGCAGCCCAAACCGACCCGAATCTGGTTTTTATCCCTTTATGTTCTCTATTGATCTCCTCCAGCTTTATCCTGGCATATCCCATATGTGCTGTCGTTATCTTGGGGTTTATTTTATCCTCTACTGTAGTTTCTTATCTACTCTCGTACATTTCCACTATAGACCCGCTTATTTAGTGATAACCTTCTCATTACTTAACCACTTAAGCCCCGGAAGATTTTACCCCCTTCCTGACCAGGCCCTATTTTGCGATTCAGCACGGCGTGACTTTAACGGACAATTGGGGCGACGCTGTACCTAAACGAATTTGGCGTCCTTTTTTTCCCACAAACAGAGCTTTCTTTTGGTGGTATTTGATCACCTCTGCGATTTTTTGATCATGCGCTATAAACAAAAAAAGAGCGTCAATTTTGCAAAAAATAACAATATTTTTCACATTTTTTTATATGAAATTCCCCAAAAAAATGTAAAAATCAAAATTTTTTAACATTTTTTGGCCAATTTGTTTTCTGCTACATAGGTTTGGTAAAAAAAAATCGCAATAAGCGTATTTTTATTGGTTTGCGCAAAAGTTATTGCGTTTACTAACTAAGGGAAAGATTTTTGTCATTTTTGTTGGTTTTTTTTAACGAGTAATGGCGGCTATCTGCAATTTATTTTGCGGGACTGCGACATTGCGGCGGACAGATCGGACCCTTGACTGACATTTTTGACACTTTTGGGGGTACCAGTGACATTACTACAGTAATCAGTGCTATACATATGCACTGTTACTGTAAAAATGACACTGGCAGGGAAGGGGTTAACTTTATTGGGGAAGGAGGGGTTAAGTGTGTCCCTAGGGGCGTGCTTCTTACTGTGATTGGATGTGGCTTTTTATGTAACAGCAGAGATCTACGGTCCTACATAGCAGGACCGTATGATCTCTGCTGTTAAACAGGGAAGAATGACAGGCGGCTTTGTTTACATTTCTCCCTCTGTAACTGACGATCGCGATTGACCGGCGGACATCGGGTCCGCTGGTCACTCGCGCTGAGGTGTCCGTGAACGAGCTGGGGCAGAAGCGCGCCTCCGGAGGCGCGTGCTCGCCCCCTATTGGCTCACAGGCAAGTGACGTACCGGTACGTCACGCTGCCTGCACGGGGCTGACCACAGAAGTATATGTACTTGCGGTCGGCAAGCAGATAAGATACCAAATTATTATTATTATTCAGGATTTATATAGCGCCAACAGTTTACGCAGCGCTTTGCAATATAGAAGGGAGACAATACAGTTACAATACAATAAAATACAAGAGAATTAAGAGGGCCCTGCTCATAAGAGCTTACAATCTAGTGGGGCAGGTGTTACAAGAGGTTGTAACTGTGGGAAATGAGTTGATGGAAGAGGTCAAAGATTAGTTGGAGGTGTGATAGGCTTCCCTGAAGAGATGAGTTTTTTGGGATCGCCTGAAGGCAGCTAGAGAAGGAGATAGCAGTACAGGTTGTGGGAGCGCATTCCAGAGGATGGGATACATACAGGTAATACATACAGGTGCATCCCATAAAGGTAATTTATCTCATTAATGAAGTGCTATAGGACTTCCTGGTAGAGGGCTGGGCTGACCTTGGACTTGATAAAACACAGTGGACCAACACCAGCAGATGACATGACTCCCCAAATCATCAATGACTGTGGAACATTTTGCATTTCATTTGGAAATTAAGGTCCCAGAGTCTGGAGGAAGAGGGGAGAGGCACCGAATCCAAGTTGTATGAGGCCCAATGTGACGTTTCCACAGTCAGTGAGGATTTAGGGGAGCCATGTCATCTGCTGGTGTTGGTCCACTGTCTTTTATCAAGTCCAAAGTCAGCGCAGCCCTCTACCGGGAAATTCTAGAGCGCTTCATGCTTCCCTCTGCTGACCAGCTTTATGGAGATGCTGATTTCATTTTCCAACAGGACTTGGCACCGCCCACACTGCCAAAATGACCTGGTCACATGATCATGGTATCACTGTGCCTGATTGGCCAGAAAACTTATCTTACCTAAACCCCATAGAGAATCTGTGGAGTATTGTCAAGCGGAAGATACACCAAACCCAACAATGCAGATGAGCTGAAGGCCGCTATCAAAGCAACCTGGGCTTCCATAACACCTTAGCAGTGCCACAGGCTGATCGCCTCCATACTACGCCACATTGATTCAGTAATTCATGCTAAAGGAGCCCTGACTAAGTATTGAGTGCATACTATACTGTACATGGACATACTTTTCACTAAGCCAACATTTCTGTATTGAAAATATTTTTTTTTTTATTGATCTTATGTAATATTCTTATTTTCTGGGATACTGAATTTTGGGGTGTCACTAGCTGTAAGCCATAATCATCAAAATTAAAAGAAAGGAATGCTTGAAATTTGTACTTTTTGAATTTAATTACTGAAATAAATTAACTTATTTGATGATATTTTAACTTTATGGGATGCACCTGTACGTACATGTTTTTGAAAGGGGGGGGGGGGGGCTTTATTTTCTTTTGGCAATATTGTTTAGTATAAAATGTTTTTAAAATGTATTGAAAAAAAAGTATGCATTTTATTCCATAATTTGTTCTGTTTATAATGACACTTGTGTTTCTGGTCTAAAGCATGGCAAAAGTATTTGCAATCAGGAAAAAAGGCATTTTTTAAAAAATGTTGTGCGTGTTCTTTTTTTTTTTTTTCTTTTCTTTTATGCACTAAAAAAATTCAGATGAATAAAAAAATAACGTTGCTTAATGTTAAATAAAAAAACAGTAAAACAATCAGCAGAAAAAAAATATCTAGAGGGAGAAGGGGGAGGAAGAAGTTAAATAGAGCTGATAAGGGTTAATAAAAAATTACATAGGAATACATTTTATAAAAAAAAAAAAACTTTAGGTTTCTTGATGTCATATGCAGATTGAAAGTCATACCTTTGATCTACATACAGTATACTGTAAATAAAATAGTGAACACAATGAACCAATACATTGTTACATTGTATTTACTCAATGACACTTGCAGATTATCTACAATTGTCATTTTACACATGAGCAGCTTCATTCTGACAGCCACTCTTGCTTTGTAATACAAAACAATTTGGTTTTTGATGGAAACATCAGCTGTGTGAATGAAGTAGCTGGACATAAGGGATGCACCCTAAGCATCCTGTGTTGCTTCGTGACTCCTGTGACACAAGAGCATCCTATGTCACCCTGTGAATCTTTTGACTCCAGATAATCCTGAGCATTCTGTGTATCCTGACCATTGTGACTTCAGGGCACCTTGAACATCCTGTGTCACCCCCTAATTCTGCTGACTCCAGAGCACTCTAAGCATCTTCTGTTACCCCATGACTGCTGTGACATAAGAGTACTCTGAGCATCCTGTGTTACCCTGTGACTCTTGTGACTCCAGAGCACCCTGAGCATCCTGTGTCACACAGTGACTCTTGCGACTTCAGAGCACCCTGAGCCTCCTATGTCACCCTGTGACTTCAGAGCACCCTGGGCATCCTGTGTCACCCTGTGACTCTAGAGCATCCTGTGTCACCCAGTGACTCCTGTGGCTCCAGAGCACCATAAGCATCCTGTGTCACCCTGTGATTCTTGTGACTTTAGAGCACCCTGAGCCTCCTATTTCACCCTGTGACTCCAGAGCCCCCTCAGCATCCTATGTCACCCTGTGACTCCTGTGACTCCAGAGCCCCCTGAGCATCCTGTGTTACCCTGTGACTCCAGAGCACCCTGAGCATCCTATGTCTCCCTGTGACTCCAGAGCACCCTGAGCATCCTATGTCTCCCTGTGACTCCAGAGCACCCTGAGCATCCTATGTCACCCTGTGACTCCAGAGCCCCCTGAGCATCCTGTGTCACCCTGTGACTCCAGAGCACCCTTAGCATCCTGTTTTATCCTGTGACTCCAGAGCACCCTGAGCATCCTGTGTCACCCTGTGACTCCAGAGCACCCTGAGCATCCTGTGTCACCCTGTGACTCCTGTGACTCCAGAGCACCCTGAGCATCCTGTGTTACCCTGTGACTCCAGAGCCCCCTGAGCATCCTGTGTCACCCTGTGACTCCTGTGACTCCAGAGCACCCTGATCATCCTGTGTTACCCTGTGATTCCTGTGATTCTGGAGCACCCTGCACATCCTGTGTTATCCTGTGACTCCTGTGAATCCAGAGCACCCTGAGCATCCTGTGTTATCCTGTGACTCCAGAGCGCCCTGAGCATCCTGTGTTACCCTGTGACTCCTGTGACTCCAGAGAACCCCTGAGCATCCTATGTCACCCTGTGACTCCAGAGCCCCCTGAGCATCCGGTGTCACCCTGTGACTCCTGTGACTCCAGAGCACCCTGATCATCCTGTGTTACCCTGTGATTCCTGTGATTCTGAAGCATCCTGCACATCCTGTGTTATCCTGTGACTCCTGTGAATCCAGAGCACCCTGAGCATCCTGTGTCACCCTGTGACTCCAGAGCGCCCTGAGCATCCTGTGTCACCCTGTGACTCCAGAGAACCCTGATCATCCTGTGTCACCCCGTGACTCCAGAGCACCCTGAGGATCCTGTGTTACCCTGTGACTCCTGTGACTCCGAAGCACCCTGAGCATCCTGTGTTATCCTGTGACTCCTGTGATTCCGAAGCACCCTGAGCATCCTGTGTTACCCTGTGGCTACTGTGACTCCAGAGCACCCTGAGCATACTGTGACTCCAGAGCACCCTGAGCATCCTGTGTCACCCTGTGACTCCAGAGCACCCTGAGCATCCTGTGACTCCAGAGCCCCCTGAGCATCCTGTGTCACCCTGTAACTCCTGTGACTCTGATGCACCCTGAGCATCCTGTGTTACCCTGTGACTCCTGTGACTCTGAAGCACCCTGAGCATCCTGTGTTACCCTGTGACTCCTGTGATTCCGAAGCACCCTGAGCATCCTGTGTTACCCTGTGGCTACTGTGACTCCAGAGCACCCTGAGCATCCTGTGTTACCCTGTTTCTCCAGAGCACCCTGAGCAGCCTGTGTTACCCTGTGACCAGGGCCGGACTGGGAATAAAATTCAGCCCTGGAAATAATTTCATACCAGCCCCATAGCATTATTATACCAACCCAACAGCATAGCGCCATTATTTTCTTGTTCATAAAAGGAAAACAATGCATTTTAAAGCACATTTGAAGAGTGTATTATATATAGATAAGAAAGATATGAAAGCATGTAGTGCTTCATATATATATGAGCTGTGAGGGCATGGTACAGATGTCTGGCGCTGTGCGGGCATGGTACAGATGTCAGGCGCTGTGCGGCCATGATACAGATGTCGGGCGCTGTGCGGCCATGGTGCAGATGTCTGGCGCTATGCAGCCATGGTACAGATGTCAGGTGCTGCGCGGGCATGGCACAGATGTCAGGCGCTGCGCGGGCATGGTACAGATGTCAGGCGCTGCGCGGGCATGGCACAGATGTCAGGCGCTGCGCGGGCATGGCACAGATGTCAGGCGCTGCGCGGGCATGGTACAGATGTCAGGCGCTGCGTGGGCATGGTACAGATGTCAGGCGCTGAGCGGGCATGGCACAGATGTCTGGCGCTGCACGGGCATGGCACAGATGTCTGGCGCTGCACGGGCATGGCACAGATGTCTGGTGCTGTGCAGGCATGGCACAGATGTCTGGCGCTGTGCGGGCATGGTACAGATGTCAGGCTCTGTGCGGGCATGGTACAGATGTCAGGCGCTGCGTGGGCATGGTACAGATGTCAGGCGCTGCGTGGGCATGGTACAGATGTCAGGCACTGCACGGGCATGGCACAGATGTCTGGCGCTGTGCGGGCATGGCACAGATGTCTGGCGATGTGCGGGCATGGTACAGATGTCAGGCTCTGTGCGGGCATGGTACAGATGTCAGGCGCTGTGAGGTCATGGTACAGATGTCAGGTGCTGTGCGGGCATGGTACAGATGTCTAGCGCTGTGAGGTCATGGTACAGATGTCTGGCGCTGTGCGGGCATGGTACAGATGTCAGACGCTGTGAGGGCATGGTACAGATGTCTGGTGCTGTCAGGGCATGGTACGGATGTCAGGCGCTGTGCGGGCATGGTACAGATGTCTGGCGCTGTGAGGTCATGGTACAGATGTCTGGCGCTGTGCGGGCATGGTACAGATGTCAGGCACTGTGCGGGCATGGTACAGATGTCAGGCGCTGTGAGGTCATGGTACAAATGTCAGGCGCTGCGCAGGCATGGAACAGGAGAGCAACACAGGACAAGTGGTCAGAGGCTGTGCATTTTTATGGGAGAGGAGAGAAAACCATGACAGGGGATCAGAGGCTGTGCAATGGATGGTAGAGGACAGAATGTACAGGTGATCACTGACCAGAGGCTGGAGGGGTACAGTCCTATTGCTCGGCCGGCCGGTGTAACGTGAGAATTACCTACCCCATGAGAAAAACCTACCCTCGTCACTTCCGGCCAGGAACAGCTGAGCAGCGCAGCAGTGCGCATGCTCACAGCCCCGGATACCTAATGTAACAGCTGAGGAGCTGAGTAGTGCGCATTCGCACTAGTATGAAATTATCACTGTTCCGTGAAAAAAACCTACCCACGCCGCGCTTACATTAAAACATCTCGGCTGCAATATGAGTCAACTCCGCTCCTGTCGCTGTGACTTCCCTCATCTCGTCTAGTAAATATAAAAGCGGCTGGCGGCTCCGTGATTTATCTTTTCATACACCCGCTGCCGCTTTTATATTTACTAGCCGAGATGAGGGAAGTGACAGGGGTAGGAGTGGAGATTGCAGCCGAGATGTTTTAATGTAAACGCCGCATTACAAACAGTGCCGTGCAACCGGAAGTGACGAGGGTAGGTTTTTCTCACGGGTAGGTAATTCTCACGGAACACCGGCACGCACCATCACGGAGAGGGCTGAAAATACATTTAAAAATGGCGCCGCCCGGCAGCATTACGTGACCGAAACTCCCCCTCCGGGCCCCGTCCTCGCTCCCCATATGTCCCTCCCCCTGTCATCATGGCTCCTACCTACTCCTCCGGAGCCTTCCCCGGGCACAGGCGGCGATAGGTAACCCAAGGAACGTGACCGGAACTGCGCATGCGCTGTGTGGCCGAATATGCCGAAGCTTGTACAGGTATCTTCGGAACGGCGCATGCGCAGTTGCCGTGTCAGTCGGGCCGGGAGACATTTCTTTACGGGCGCCGCTGCCCTCAAAGCGGCCCCAGGACAGACGGACTTGCCAGCCTACCGGGAAATTTCCCGGTATCCCGGTAGGCCAGTCCGGCTCTGCCTGTGACTCAAAAGCACCCTGAGCATCCTGTGTTACCCTGTGGCTACTGTGACTCCAGAGCACCCTGAGCATCCTGTGTCACCCTGTGACTCCTGTGACTCTGAAGCACCCTGAGCATCCTGTGTCACCCTGTGACTCCTGTGACTCTGAAGCACCCTGAGCATCCTGTGTCACCCTGTGACTCCTTTGACTCCGAAGCACCCTAAGCATCCTGTGTTACCCTGTGACTCCTGTGACTCCGAAGCACCCTGAGCATCCTGTGTCACCCTGTGACTCCTGTGACTCCAGAGCACCCTGAGCCTCCTGTGTCACCCTGTGACTCCAGAGCATCCTGAGCATCCTGTGTCACCCTTTAACTCCAGAGCACCCTGAGCATCCTGTGTCATCCTGTGACTCCAGAGCACCCTGAGCATCCTGTGTCACCCTGTGACTCCAGAGCACCCTGAGCATCCTGTGTCATCCTGTGACTCCAGAGCAACCTGAGCATCCTGTGTCATCCTGTGACTCCAGAGCACCCTGAGCATCCTGTGTCACCCCGTGACTCCTGTGACTCTGAAGCACCCTGAGCATCCTGTGTCACCCTGTGACTCCAGAGCACCCTGAGCATCCTGTGTCAGTCACCCTGTGACTCCAGAGCACCCTGAGCATCCTGTGTCACTCTGTGACTCCAGAGCACCCTGTGCATTCTGTGTCACCCCGTGACTCCTGTGACTCTGAAGCACCCTGAGCATCCTGTAATGCCCCATGACCCATGATACAGATTTAAAAATTAATAAAATATATATTCACATAAAACAAAAATATTTTTCTTTCACTATAACAATGCTTCCCCACATCTAGTTATCTTTACGGAAGTCTAAACATTTCACCCCCAGCATTAAATGCATCTCATTTGGTGGTTTAATAGATTTCCCAGCCACCAGATCTCAATAATATGTCCATTAAAAAAAGCATCGTAATCGCCATTGTCGCCAGTTGCAGTGGAGATCCCTGTCACGCGCGAACATTCTGGTATTGTAAGCGCCCGGCCTCCTGTAACTTCACAGACACAAATCATCAGTCATATAGCTTAATTGGGCAATTATTCATAGCAGCCCCGCATATGTTCAGCAAATGCTGCAGAAACACTGAAAACCTGCTCCTCATCTACTATACATTTACACGTGTTAAGTGACAAATGTGCAGACGCTAATGTATTTATAGCAGAAAACAATCTCTGAAATCTGCTGTATTATTCTGCTACAAGTAAAGTGGTGACTAAAGGCTGCAAGAGCCCGTGTCAAATTCAAAGGCGTATTGTCACATGTCTTAGATTTGTTTCAGTATATCCAAGCAAGTTTTCCAAATATTACCCTTCTACTGCTGTCCCCACTACTGGGAAATTGAACAATTCTGCTGGTCCAGGTTTTCATTCATAAACCCAAATATAAAACGCTTGGGACTACATTCTTCCGTCAATCACTTAAAAATGCAGGGCTTCTTTTTTTTTTTTGTTGAAGAAGGGCAAATCACTCCTTAATATCTGTTGATCCTGCCATTTACACCCAAGAAGCCAGGCCTTTCTGTTGCTTCCTAACAACGCTAACCACAGGGGTAGTGTAGTCAGGTTGTGTCCCTTATTCTGCAATAAAATCAGTATATAACCCCCCAAAGGGGATAGCAGAGCACTGAACAATGGAAATCAAATATGGCGCCTCAGGTGTTTTCGTTGTGATGATGTCACATCGGCTTCTCCAGGCTGACACGTTGCATGCTCCTAAAATTTGTCAAAGTATATACACTATATTACCAAAAAAATTGGGACGCCTGTCTTTACACACACACATGAACTTTAATGTCATCCCAGTCTTAGTCCGTAGGGTTCAATATTGAGTCGGCACCCTTTGCGCTATAACAGCTTCAACTCTTCTGGGAAGGCTGTCCACAAGATTTAGGAGTGTGTCTATGGGAAGGTTTGACTGTTTTTCCAGAAGCACATTTGTGAGGTCAGGCCTTGATCTGGACGAGAAGGCCTGGCTCGCAGTCTCTGCTCTTATTCATCCCAAAGATATTCTATCGGGTTGAGGCCAAGACTCTGTGCAGGCCAATCAATTTCCCCCACCCCAAACTGCCTCATTCATCTCTTTATGGACCTTTCTGTGCTATCTGTCAATCATGGCAACCAGTGACATATCTGTCAATCATGTCAACCAGTAATGTATCTGTTAATCATGGCAGCACAGTGGCTACGTGGTTAGTACATCCACCTAGCAGCACTGGGGTCGTTGGTTGAATCCCAACCATGGTACTACCTGCAGGGAGTTTGCATGTTCTCACTGTTCCTGCGAGGGTTTCCTCCCACATTCCAAAGACATGCTTTTAGGTTATTTGGATCCCGTCTAAATTGGCCCTAGTATGTATGAAGGAGTTGGGAACCTTAGATTGTAAGCTCCCTTAGGGGAGGGACTGATGTGAATGCATAGTATCTATGTAAAGTGCTGCGTAAATTGATAGCGCTATATAGGTTCTGTAATAAGTAAAAATAAAATCATGGCATCCAGTGATGTTTCTGTCAATTATAGCATCAAGTGACGTATCTGTCAATCATGGTATCCAGTGATGTATCTGACAATCATGGTATCCAGTGATGTATCTGTCAATCATGGTATCCAGTGATGTTTCCATCAATAATGGCATAAAATAATGTATCCATTAATCATGGCGTCAAACAATGTATCCACTAATAATGGCACCCAGTTATGTATCTGTCAATTAAGGCTTCAAGTGATGTATCTGTCAATAATGGCATCCGGGGATGTACATCTAAATCATGGCATCTAGCGATGTATCCATCAATCATGGTGTCCAATGATGTACATCTAAATCATGGCATCTAGCGATGTATCCATCAATCATGGTGTCCAATAATGTACATCTCAATCGGGGCGTCCAGTGATGTATCCATCAATCATGGTGTCCAGTGATGTACATCTCAATCATGGTGTCCAACGATGTATCCATCAATCATGGTGTCCAGTGATGTACATCTCAAACATGGCATCCACCAATGTATCCATCAATCATGGTGTCCAGAGATGTATCCATCAATCATGGTGTCCAGTGATGTAAATCTCAATCATGGTTTCAAGTGATGTATCCATCAATCATGGTGTCCAGTGATGTACATCTCAATCATGGCATTCAGCAATGTATCCATCAATCATAGCATCCAGCGATGTATCCATCAATCATGGTGTCCAGTGATGTATCCATCAATCATGGTGTCCAGCAATGTATCCATCCATCATGGTTTCCAGTGATGTACATCTCAATCATGGCGTCCACCGATGCATCCATTAATCATGGTGTCAAGTCATGTGTCCATCAATCATGGTATCTAGTGATGTACATCTCAATCATGGCATCCAGTAATAAATTTGTTAATCATGGCATCGAACTATGTATCCACCAATAATGGCACCCAGCGATGTATCGGTCAATTGAGGCATCAAGTTAAGTATCCGTCAATAATGGGATCCAGTAATGTACATTTCAGACATGGCGTCTAGCGATGTATCCATCAATTATGGTGTCCAGTGATGTATCCATCAATTATGGTGTCCAGTGATGTACACCAAAATCATTGCATCCAGTGATGTATCCATCAATCATGGATCCAGCGATGTATCCATCAATCAAGGTGTCCAGTGATGTACATCTCAATCATGGCATCCTGTGATGTATCCATCAATCATGCCATCCCATGATATACATCTAAATCATGGCGTCCAGTGATGTATCCATCAATCATGGCATCCAGTGATATACATCTCAATCATGACATCCAGCAATGTATCCATCAATCATAGTGTCCAGTGATGTATCCATCAATCATGGCATCCAGTGATGTACATCTCAATCATGACATCCAGCAATGTATCCATCAATCATAGTGTCCAGTGATGTATCCATCAATCATGGCATCCAGTGATGTAAATCTCAATCACGGCATCCAGTAATAAATCCGTTTATCATGGTGTCCAGCGATGTATCTGCCAATCATGATATCTAGTGATGTGTCCATCAATAATGGCATCCAGCAATGTATTTGTCAATCATGGTATTCATCGATGTATCTGTCAATCACCACTGATGATTCTGACAATCATGGTGTCCAATGACGTATCCATCAACAATGGTGACCAGTCATGTATTTATTGATCATGATCATTGATCATGTCAGGATAAATTTCTAACCATATTTTATTTCAGCATTTTGTGCAGCATGGTGCCCAGGGTGACTTATTTTGGACCAGTAATGGTCCTCATTTACCAGCTATGATCATGTGTGTAGCACCCTCCTAGGAAGGCGCTAGAGAGAGAAAGTATAGTTTTGAATCCTGTCTGCTGACCAGAAGGACTGTAGGTAAATCTTTATTGTTCCCTGCCTACCAGAGAGCAGGATCTCTTTGTGAGGTCTGCTCAATGTGCTAAGGTGCAACTTATTCTGTCTGCAGAGTGTTTCAAACTGGTCCAATAGGGAGGCATATTGGACAGTGGGAGGAAACCTGACGAATAAGTGCACAGGCGTTTGATACAGCTCTGGTGATTTGGCAGAGGAAAGTGCCTCAGTGCATGCTGGGATACCATATAAATGCCAGGAGCACATGTGCTTTGGATCTTTCGGCTGCATAACAAAGTCCAGGAGGGAGGGGGCGGCTGCCTCCTCCTCTGTGGAGGTGCCATGTGGCTTCAGGTAGTCGACTTGAGGGCCTGGAATGTGCTAGTGAAGAACTGAACCCAGAGGTCTGGTGAAGCTGACTGGAAGGGAGACACTGGAGGATCCGATTCTGCAGTACAGTGAGTACAGATCTGTGTCAAGGGGCCTGACCTGAGAGGGGCCATCCCTGCAGCTAGAAGAGTCAGTGGAGGGGTGTCAGTATAGGGGATGCTAGTGAATGTCCCGAAGAGTCACCATATCTATTGCTGGAGAGAAAAGAGCAAGGAGACTTAACCCTTTCCATACATGTGGAAGTATGGATTAAGCAGTGGTGTGGTCAAGTGAGAGTTGTCCTCAGCCAATGTACATAGTTCCAGTTGGAGTATCCCACTATTCCCTTCTCCCATCCAAGTTCCAAAATAAACACAAAAACCAATACCCCTGGACTGTTTATTTAGTGACGTGCCATCGGGAGTAAGGATGAATGTGTGAACTGCACCCTAAGTGACTGTGCTGGTAATCAGAGGAGGCCCAACAAGTCATCATACAGCAAGCCCTACGGGGACAGTGCTGCATGTGATATGATATTTGAACAGGATATGGAAACTCCTAAGTGTCCTGTCTATCTTTAATGGAAACCTGTGCAAGGGCTTTCATTGCTGACCTCTGAAGATGTGAGTGACCTGGCTGCCAATTCAATCCAGTGGCTTCAGTATATTCTAGGTCACGGCAGATAAGGAGGTGAGATGTGTGCTTGTTCTGGGTCAAAGCCAGGGACAGCCAGACAACTAGCATTTTCAGAAATAATTCAGGAGTGGCTTTTGGCACCAAATAAAAGCTGGCCATGAAAAAAAGAAAGAAAGTACAATGTAAAGACTTCCTATTGCAGGAGGACCAGGAGAGGTTAGTTTTTCCTGCAGGGACAGTTTTTATTAATGGCTTTATTTTAGTAAAACGATGACTTTAAAATATGCATTTTACCACGTACCCCCTGATTTGGGTTACCCATCTCAGGCACCCTTTGGCATCTGAACATTTATTACCAGCAACCTGTAGCTGCCTCCAATGGCCTACAGGACACTTCCAGCCCACTACAGGAATGCATCTGGACCCCACTGAGGGTCAGGTTTCCCCACCGCACTGTGATCACCTTATTAGCTGGTTGCTAAGACCGATGCCAACCTGGCAACTGATTACATGTGTAGCACTACTCCCTTGGGAGCTGCTGGTAATGGGTTCCCCTGGGTTACCCACAGCAACAGCACAATAGTCCAGCGACTTTAAAGTGCTTGGCTCAGTCAAGGAACAGTCTAGGGGTTTTGGTTTTTGTTGTTTTATTGAGAACTTGGATAGGAGAAGGGAATGAGTGGAATACTCCAACTTGAATAAACTATGCACAATTTGCCCATCATGCCTAGGTATGTCTGTGAATGTCAGAGATTTACAATGCCTCATGGGACATGTAGTTCCGAAACAGCTGGAGGGCCATAGTTTGGACACCCCTGGTTTAACTGTACTTGAATGCAGCAAGGCCGCTGCTTCACCTTGGCAATAGCTATGAAGTAGTGATGCAGAACACACTTCAGGGCCCTTCCTGGTACCCCCTTTTGTTCCTATTCTTCAGGGCTTTGTACATGGCACCCCTTTACTGTCATACTCTCCGTGTGAGCTAGATCCTTGATCCCCTGACTTCTCTGGAGTGGTTCCCCTTCCTGGGCCAGACCCTTTGGCAGGTCCCTCAGTACTCACGGACACTCTGCCAGCAGCTCCACCGTCAGTTACACCGGATCCTCTGCAGCTCATCTCCACACCTGGTTCACTAGGCCGACGGCCTAAGATCACCTTCCTCACACACTGCAGGAGGAGAGACAGCCGCCCACCTCCTCCTGGGACTCTGCTTCCTGTCATAGACACCCTGGCACATGTCCCCTCCGCTTTTATGAGCAATCCCAGGATGCATTGCAAGAATGCCCTCCCATAAAAGCTAAAGTGTCACTGGCTGGGTTTCCTCCACTGCCCAACAAGTTCCTTCATTGGATACAGTGGGGACACTCCCTCAGACTAAGTGAATCACATCTGGAAACATGTGACAGGCAACCTAATAGATCAGGCTCCCCTGATAAGCAGCAGGAGCAATAGATGCTTTACCTAGCACCTACCTAGCTAGGAGGGTGCTACACATGCTTGACCCAGCAGGAGGACAGAACTTCCTCCATCCATACCTGCTCAGCCTCCTGCTCTGCTGTGGGCAAGGTATGGACGGATACCTGATAGGAAATCTGATGGAAGAGGAGGCTCTGTTGAGGACCCTGATGTGGGGTGACCGATGGGGACCCTGATGTGAGGTGACCGATGGGGACCCTGACGCATACCTACCAACTTTTTGAGAAGGGGTCCTAAGGTAGTCTCTGATGTATGGGGGTACTCTGATGGGGATTCTGATGTAATGGAGGACTCAAAAGGCAATCCCTGTTGTATGGGGGTACTCTGATGGGGGATTCTGATATAAGGGAGGACACCTAAGGCAGTCTCTGATGTATTGGGGTACTCTGATGGGGATTCTGATGTAAAGGAGGACTCCTAAGGCAGTCTCTGATGTTTGGGAGTACTCTAACAGGGATCCTAATGTAAGGGAGGGCTCTTATGTATGAGGGGACTCTAATGGGGATTCTGATGTAAGGGAGGACTCCTAAGGCAGTCTCTGATGTATGGGGGTACTCAGATGGGGATTCTGATATAAGGGAGAACTCCTAAGGCAGTCTCTGATGTATGGGGGTACTCTGATGGGAACTCTGATGTAAGGGAGGACTCCTAAGGCAGTCTCTGATGTAGGGGGGTACTCAGATGGGGATTCTGATATAAGGGAGGACTCCTAAGGCAGTCTCTGATGTATGGGGATACTCAGATGGGGATTCTGATATAACGGAGAACTCCTAAGGCAGTCTCTGATGTGTTGGGGTACTCTGACGGGGATTCTGTTGTAAGGGAGGACTCCTAAGGCAGTCTCTGATGTATGGGGGTACTCTGATGGGGATTCTGATATAAGGGAGAACTCCTATGGCAGTCTCTGATGTATTGGGGTACTCTGCTGGGGACCCTGATGTAACGGAGGACTCATAAGGCAATCCCTGTTGTATGGGGGTACTCAGATGGGGATTCTGATGTAAGGGAGGACTCCTAGGGCAGTCTCTGATGTATGGGGGTACTCTGATGGGGATTCTGATTTAAGGGAGAACTCCTAAGGCAGTCTCTGATGTATGGGGGTACTCAGATGGGGATTCTGATGTAAGTGAGGACTCCTAAGGCAGTCTCTGGTGTATGGGGGTACTCTGATGGGGATTCTGATGTAAGGAAGGACTCCTACGGCAGTCTCCTATGTATGGGGGTACTCTGATGGGGATTCTGATGTATGGGAGGACTCCTAAGGTAGTCTCTGATGTATGGGGATACTCAGATGGGGATTCTAATATAAGGGAGAACTCCTAAGGCAGTATCTGATGTGTTGGGGTACACTGATGGGGATTCTGTTGTAAGGGAGGACTCCTAAGGCAGTCTCTGATGTATGGGGGTACTCAGATGGGGATTCTGATATAAGGGAGAACTTCTAAGAAAGTCTCTGCTGTATGGGGGTACTCTGATGGGAACACTGATATAAGGGAGAACTCTTAAGGCAGTCTCTGATGTATGGGGGTACTCAGATGGGGATTCGGATATAAGGGAGAACTCCTAAGGCAGTCTCTGATGTGTTGGGGTACTCTGATGGGGGATTCTGATTTAAGGGAGGACTCCTAATGCAGTCTCTGATGTATGGGGGTACTCTGATGGGGGCCCTGATGTAAGGGAGAAATCGTAAGGCAGACACTCCTGTAAGGAAGGCTCTGATAGGGGCCCTGATGTAGGGGGAACGCTGATGTAAGGGGAGACTTTGCTATGTTTTACTGATTTGCTGTTTTTTCCTATTGTTCTGAATCACAGTGATTCCAAAAAAATTAAAATGTATTCATTCATTTATTTTTCATTTTATGGCCCACAAACATTTGTAAAATATACAAAGTGGCCTTCATTTTGAGAGACCCTTCTTTGATCATGATGATGAATTTAGGGCATTAGCTAACAGAATGACCCCTTGAACTTGTCAGAAGTACCCCATGGCTGCTATACATACAACGTCCTTGTAAAAATTAAGCAATAAATGTTTGCTATGCAGAGCAAAAAAGACTCAAATGGAAAGGTGTGCAACTGCAAATGTTGCCTATCTCTGAATGCAGCAGTCCTCTGCTGCCATCTAATGTACTAGTAAGGTAATACATGCCTTTGTATTCTAATGTATTTAATACTTTGTAATACTTTGTATTCTATGTTGACTACTGAGGTTGTTTTACTAACACTGTGTAAAAAAAAAAAAAAAAAGAGTGCAAAATCTGGTGCAGCTCTGTATAGAAACCAATCAGCTTCCAGTTTTTTTTTCTTTTTTTGTCAAAGCTTAATTAAACACACTGAAGTTAGAAGCTGACACCAGATTTTGCACTCTCCAGTTGTAGTAAATCAACCCCACTGTGCTTTAAGGAAAAGTGCTTTGAGTCTTGTTCTTACTTACACTTGAGTGCCAAGGTCTCTGCTTAACAGTTTCCCCATTTTGAAAAGTGTCCTTGTCCCCCTACGCCCTATTGAATTTACCACCAGACAGGGGATGATGCACAAAGTGCACCATTTTTTTTTGTTTTTGTTTTTACAGGAAAGGCTCCACCCCCAGTTTTTTTTTTTATAAATATATGCTTGTTGCATTTTGACAGTTAAAAAAAAAAAAAAAACACAAAAAAAAACCTCACTTCAAATTATTTCAGTGTTCTGTCCCCAGAGGACAAAGTATATGTAATATTCAGTCCTGTGTTCCTACAGGCTTTGTAAGCCTTGCTACAAGGTCAGACAACATAGCTAGCAAGGAGAGAGCTGCATTAATACCAAGCGCTTGTCTGGTACAAGTGGTGGAAAGAGGAACGCAAAGGGGAAAGGAGTTCAGTCCCTTTGCATTCCTCTTCCCGCCAACTGTCTCTGGACAAAGAACGAAGATAAAAGGACTTTGGTGGCACAACATAGTCTTACAAGACATTGAATTTTATAAAAAATATACTTTATTATAAATTCATTAAAATATCACATAAAAGACAGTTTTAGTTATAGAGAACAATAATCCTCCCATAAGTTCTCAACCCAACACAATGGTGAACCATTTAACCTGGATATTGAATGTCACACTCCAAAAATCACAAAATACTGAAACCTAATGGCCAAGGCCATAAGCCTAAGGTGGGTATAAGTGACCAGTATCCAGGTGATGGATCCAATGGCTGCTAACTGGTTTTAGCTCAACATGTTTCACGCCACATTCTTCTTCAGGAGCTTGTTAACCATTTAAGCCCCGGAGGATTTGGCTGCTCAAAGACCAGGCCCTATTTTGCGATTCGGCACTGCGTGACTTTAACGGACAATTGCACGGTCGTTCGACGCTGTACCCAAACGAAATTGACGTCCTTTTTTCCCCACAAATAGAGCTTTCTTTTGGTGGTATTTGATCACCTGTGCGATTTTTATTTTTTGCGCTATAAACAAAAAAAGAGCGACAATTTTTGAAAAAATAATATTTTTCACATTTTTTTATATGAAATTCTCAAAAAAATGTAAAAATCTAAATTTTTTAACATTTTAGGCCAATTTGTTTTCTGCAACATACTTTTGGTAAAAAAAAAATCGTAATAAGCATATCTTGATTGGTTTGCGCAAAAGTTATTGCGTTTATTAACTACCGGAAAGATTTATGTCACTTTTATTGTTTTTTCTAACTAGTAATGGCGGCGATCTGCGATTTTTTTTGCGGGACTGTGACATTGCGGTGGACAGATTGGACCCCTGACTGACATTTTTCACACTTTTGGGAGTACCAGTGACATTACTACATTAATCAGTGCTATACATATGCACTGTTACTGTAAAAATGACACTGGCAGGGAAGGGGTTAACTTTATTGGTGATCAGTGGGTTAAGTGTGTTCCTAGGGGTGTGATTCTAACTGTGGGGGGCGTGGCTTGTGATGTAACCACAGAGACATACGATCCTACATAGCAGGATCGTATGATCTCTGCAGTTACACCAGGGAGAATGACAGGCGGCTTTGTTAACATCAGCCGCCTGCCTTTCTCCCTCTCCTGCGGGAGATCGCGAGTGGCTGGCGGACATCGGAGCCACCGGTCACACGCGTGGGGATCCCTGTGAACGAGCGGGGGCGGGAGCGCTCCTCCAGCGAAGCGTGCTCGTCCCCTACAGGCTCCTGGGCGAGCGACGTAGCCCTACGTCGGTTTGCCCAGGAGCGACTGACTGCCGCAGTAAATAGTCGTGCGGCGGTCGGCAAGTGGTTAACGTGGGTCTGAGAGCTGCTTCTAAAAATGCATAATAGAAACAGCAGTATAACTGGAGGAGCGCTTTAAGAACCATAGCAAGCATACAAGAGGTTTGCCCCAGGATTGTGGAGTTGGAGGCACATCTATAGTGGCTTTAAAGTGTGTCATAGTTCTAATTTGGCGTTATTGGCTGTAATGGTAAGCCACCTTGTACTTGCAAGGTTTAGTGACACAGTCCCCTCCTCCGATAATGCAGTTGATGCTTGATTCCTATAGTAGGCCAATCCCTACTGGATATATAGCCTTAAATCAGTTTGAGAAGGCATTCAGAGTATGGGTTTTCAAGGGGGTTCAATTAGATGCACACAATCTTCAAAAATTTCCCCAACCGTTTTTACATAAGTATTAGTAAAGCAATCCCCTTCTCCGGTGGTGTAGCTGATACTTGATTCTTATAATGAGGCAATCCCTGCTGGGTATATAGCCTTAAATCATTATGCAAAGGCATTCAGAGTGTGGATATTCAGGTGGTACACGCTGCTCCAGCCCTCAAATTAAATGCACAACGTTTACAAGTGGCTTTCCGAATCGGTCCTGCCGTGTAAGTTGGTATGACACTGCTGGAATCTGTCTCTGGACACCACATTGTAGAATTTCCATGGAGAGGCAGGGGGTATCCTGTCCAACCTCATAATGAAGAATGATGAATAGAGATAACACCGCTCAGGCTAGTCAAAGTCCACGATTCGAGGTGGGTGCTGAACCTCGGCTCGCCACCAGGAGAAGCATAAAAGAAGAAAATGGGTCGCACACCACCACGGAATCCAATGAAGGAAAGTTCCTTTATTCACATAAGTGGTACGAGGTACCGCAGGGTAGGACAGTAGAAGTTTCACGCGACTGCTATGTGCTTGTTCACTACCTTAATTCGTTAGTTACTTAGTTAGTGAACAAGCACGTAGCAGTCGTGTGAAACGCGTCTACTGTCCTACCCTGCTGTACCTTGTACCACTTATGTCAATAAAGGAACTTTTCTTCATTGGATTTGGTGGTGGTGTGTGACCATTTTCTGTCCAACCTCATAGCTAGGCCTACATGTTCTTTGTTCTCTGGAAGGGCAGAACACTGAAAAAGGGGGAGTTCTTCTTTAACCACTTTACCACCGGAGGATTTTGCTGTCTTACGTCTAGGCCACTTTTTGCGATTCGGCGCTGTGCGAATTTAACTGACAATTGCACAGTCATGCAACGCCGTACCCAAACAAAATTTACGTCCTTTTTTCCCACAAACAGAGCTTTCTTTTGGTGGTATTTGATCACCTGTGCGATTTTTACTTTTTGCGTTATAAACAAAAAAAAGAGCGACAATTTTGAAAAAATAACAATATTTTTCACATTTTTTTATATGACATTCCCCCCAAAAAATGTAAAAATCAAATTTTTTTTATCATTTTAGGCCAATTTGTTTTCTACTACATATTTTTGGTAAAAAAAATCGCAATAAGCGTATTATGATTGGTTTGCGCAAAAGTTATTGCGTTTACTAACTAAGGGAAAGATTTCTGTCATTTTTGGTGTTTTTTTTTTTAACGAGTAATGGCGGCGATCTGCGATTTTTTTTGCGGGACTGCGACATTGCGGCGGACAGATAGGACCCTTGACTGACATTTTTGACACTTTTGGGGGTTACCAGTGACATTACTACAGTAATCAGTGCTATACATATGCACTGTTACTGTAAAAATGACACTGGCAGGGAAGGGGTTAATTTTTAATGGTGATCAAGGGGTTAACTGGTGCTTACTGACGTGTGTGGGGGGAGGTGACTGAGTGACACAGGGACAGATCGCAGGTTCAGCTATGCTGAATCCTGAAATCTGACCCTGCCTGTCACTTAGGAGATCCGCCCGCTTTGTTTACACAAGCGGGCGGATCTCCAGACTCGATTCCCCGACGATCGGGGAAGAGCGGCGGTGATCGCCGCTGCTCCTTCCCTGGCCCGACTCCCGCTGTGACTGAATACAGCAGGAGCGAGCCTCCGGCGGCGCGCGCGCGCCGCCGAGAAAGGGGAATGTCTGGCGACGTAGGTCTACGTCGTCAGACGTTATCAAGCCACTTTGCCGCAGTAGAGGCTCAGTGAGCAGCGGTAAAGTGGTTAAAGTGTATCTAAAGTCAAAGATTTCTTTTTAGTTTTGGAAAAAGTGGGGAAGGTTTAGACTGGATTTCTTCATCTTTTTCTTTTTTTTTTTTACTATAGAGGAATCCTTGAAGTCCCAGGGAAGTCCCTGGGAACCCTGATTGAAAATGAATATTTCTGTAGCTTCTTGGTACGGCGTGGTCAGTAGGTTATAGGGAGTTTTAAATAAAAGAATATAGAATGACATATTCCTAACTTACCCTTTTTGCTCTAAAATTATTTCAGTAATAGCCAATTCGTGAAAGAAATAATATTATTGGCCAGAAAAGAAACACAAATATTGAACATTATAGTGACCCCCACATTGGTAGTCAGTTTAAATCTGATTTAGTGGCATTGGTGTACAACTGTAGAAAGGAGATCAGTCCTCTCTCTTCAAGGAACTTCTACCGTGTCTCAACCAGGTTTCTGTGGAACCCTATAATTCCTGCAAACCAGGCTTTCTCAACCTTTTTACCATGGAGAAAGCCTTGAAACAGTGTTTAGGTCTCCTTGAGGAACTCATACTGTAGCATCATGTAGCACCCTCTTAGGTAGGTGCTAGTGAGAGAGTATAGTTTTAGGCTCTGTCTGCCTATCAGAGGAGCAGCAGGGAAATCTATATTGCTTTCTGCCTACCAGAGAGCACGATCTGTAAGTTGGGTCTGCTCATAGTGCTCAGTGTGTGATTCATCTGGTCTAGGGAGTATTCCACATTGGTCCAATAGGGAGGCATATTGGACAGTGGAGGAAATCTGACCAATGAGTACAAAGGCTTTGATACAGCCCCAGTGATTGGCACAGACTGATTGTCTCAGTGCATTGTGGGTCGTGGTATAAAAGCCAGGAGCACATGTGTGGCGGGGTCTTTGGCTGGTGAGCAGAGTCCCAGAGGGAGGGTGGCGGCTGCCTCCTCCTCTGTAGCAGTGGCACGCGGTCACAGGCGGTCAGCCTGGGGACCAGGAAGGAAGGAGCTGAACCCGGAGGTCCATGAGAGCTGACTGGAGGGGTAGAGACACTGGAGACCCTCGAAACCAGTATCTTGAGTACAGGGGATCATGTCTAGGGGCCTGACCTGAGGGGAGCCAACCCAGTGTAGGATAGTCAGAGAACAGGTGTCAGCAGGTGGAGTGAAAGGGGGTACTTGGATGTGTATCCCGAAGAGTACAGGGGATCATGTCTAGGGGCCTGACCTGAGGGGAGCCAACCCAGTGTAGGATAGTCAGAGAACAGGTGTCAGCAGGTGGAGTGAAAGGGAGTACTTGGATGTGTATCCCGAAGACAGTTCATCCTAACAAGTAATCCTAATTTCATCTAAGTGGCAAGTTGAATCAGCAGCCTGGCTGCATCTTCAGACAGGAGTCCTCACCTATTGTGAATAGTTCAAGTTGGAGTATCCCACTCTTCCCTTCTCCTATCCCTAATTTAAATAAAACCATGAAAACAACTACATCCCCTAGACTGTTCATTGACTGAGCCTGAGAGTAAAGAGTTAAATTATGCATGCTGTAGTTGCTAATGGTAACTCAGGGGGGTCCTAAGGTGAACAATCCAGCAGTCCTCAAGGGGGTAGTGCTACAATCATTTTCCACAGCCTTTCTCAACCAGGGTTGTGTGGAACCCTAGGGTTACTCCAGAACCAAACCTTTTTAAAATAAAGGAACGCTTGAAACAGTTTTGAAGTCTCTTAAAGGAACTTTTGGCACCCTCTGCAGAAGCCTTTCTCAACCAGGGTTCTGTGGAACCCTAGGGTTCCTCCAGACCAGGCTTTCTCAACCTTTTTACCATGGAGTAACCCTTAAAACAGTTGTTAGGTCCTCTTGAGGAACTTTTAGCATAATTTGCAGCAGTATTTCTCTACCAGGGTTGTGTAGAACCCTACGATTACTCCAGAACAGGCTTTCTAAACCCTTTTAACATGGAGGAACCCTTGAAACAGTTTTTATGTCTCTTCAATGGGCTCCTGGCATCCTTTGGAGCAGCCTTTCTCAGCCAGGGTTCTGTGGAACCCTAGATTTCCTCTAGATCAGGCTTTCTCAATCATTCAAACAAAGAGGAACGCTTGAAACTAATTTTACGTTTCCTCAAGGAGCTTCTAGCATCCCCTGTAGCAGCCTTTATCAACCAGGGTTCTATGGAACCCTGGGGTTCTTCGAAAGGTTGCTAGGATTTCCTTGAGGAGACCTTAACCTGTTTCAAAAGTTCCTCCAGACCAAGTTTTCTTGGTCTTTTTACCATGGAGGAACCCTTGAAACAGTTTTAGGTCTCCTCAAGGTACTCCTAGCATCTTTTGAAGCAGCCTTCTTTCTTAATCAGGGTTCTTTGGAACCCTGGGGTTGCTTTCATCGAGTGCTAGGGGTTCCTTGAGGAGACCTAAAACTGTTTCAATGGTTCCTTCATTGTAAAACAAAATAGAGAAAGCCTGATCTGGATGAACCCCAGAGTCCCATGGAACCCTATTAGAGAAAGGCTGAATTAGTCATTCAGGCAGGTTTCTATTAGTGATCGACCGATTATCGGCAAAACCGATATATCGAGGGCCGATATGCACTTTGCCCAATATATCGGAATCGGCCTTTTGATTTACCGATATTGCTGATATTTTGGGAAAGTGCTTGTACCGGGGTGTTGCCTGCAGCTAGAGGCATCACCCCGGTACCGGTAACCATAGCCAATGGTCGGCTGTCTTGTAATGACAACCGATGCGGCTGAGAAGCCGCTCGGCTGTCATTCCAAGGAGCGGGAAGGGGGCTCACCCGGGTCCCCTGTCCCACCGGGAGACCCGGGCATCCTACCTTCACCGCCGCCGTCTGACCGGGTCTCCATCTGCACCGCCGCCATCTGACTGGGTCTCCATTTCTTTGAATTTGGCGCTGCCGAGTACCCGGAACCCTAGGGTTACTCCAGAACCAAACCTTTTTAAAATAAAGGAACGCTTGAAACAGGTTTGAAGTCTCTTCAAGGAACTTCTGGCATCCTCTGCAGAAGCCTTTCTCAACCAGCGTTCTGTGGAACCCTAGGGTTCCTCCAGACCAGGCTTTCTCAACCTTTTTACTATGGAGTAACCCTTGAAACAGTTGTTAGGTCCTCTTGAGGAACTTTTAGCATCATTTGCAGCAGTATTTCTCTACCAGGGTTGTGTAGAACCCTACGATTACTCCAGAACAGGCTTTCTAAACCCTTTTAACATGGAGGAACCCTTGAAACAGTTTTTATGTCTCTTCAATGGGCTCCTGGCATCCTTTGGAGCAGCCTTTCTCAGTCAGGGTTCTGTGGAACCCTAGTTTTCCTTTAGATCTGGCTTTCTCAATCATTCAAACAAAGAGGAAGGCTTGAAACTAATTTTACGTTTCCTCAAGGAGCTTCTAGCATACCCTGTAGCAGCCTTTATCAACCAAGTTCTATGGAACCCTGGGGTTTTTCGAAAGGTTGCTAGGATTTCCTTGAGGAGACCTTAACCTGTTTCAAAAGTTCCTCCAGACCAAGTTTTCTTGGTCTTTTTACCATGGAGGAACCCTTGAAACAGTTTTAGGTCTCCTCAAGGTACTCCTAGCATCTTTTGAAGCAGCCTTCTTTCTTAATCAGGGTTCTTTGGAACCCTGGGGTTGCTTTCATCGAGTGCTAGGGGTTCCTTGAGGAGACCTAAAACTGTTTCAATGGTTCCTTCATTGTAAAACAAAATAGAGAAAGCCTGATCTGGATGAACCCCAGAGTCCCATGGAACCCTATTAGAGAAAGGCTGAATTAGTCATTCAGGCAGGTTTCTATTAGTGATCGACCGATTATCGGCAAAGCCGATATATCGAGGGCCGATATGCACTTTGCCCAATATATCGTAATCTGCCTTTTGATTTACCGATATTGCCGATATTTTGGGAAAGTGCTTGTACCGGGGTGATGCCTGCAGCTAGAGGCATCTCCCTGGTACCGGTGTCCATAGCCGATGGTCGGCTGTCTTGTAATGACAACCAATGCGGCTGAGAAGCCGCTCGGCTGTCATTCCAAGGAGCGGGAGGAGACGTCCCCCCCCTCCCGCCGCCTTCCGTGGAACAGGAGACCCGGGCATCCTACCTTCACCGCCGCCGTCTGACCGGGTCTCCATCTGCACCACCGCCGTCTGACTGGGTCTCCATTTCTTTGAATTCGGCGCCGCCGAGTACCCGGAAGTGATGTCATAACATGACATCAATTCCAGGTACTGGTGGCGCAGAATTAAAAAAACTTACAGCATTCAAAACAGCCAAACTTGGCGTTTTGAATGCTTTTAAGTGCAGAGGAGGGGTTTGGGGTCTTTTAGACCCCCCAGATCCCTTCACAACAGTACCTGTAGACATTAAAAAAAAAAAAAAAAAAATTTTAATGTCCGAAAATATCAGCAGATATCGGCCAATACCGATATCCGATGACCAAAAATATCGGGATCAGAATCGGCGGTAAAAAAAAAATATTGGTCGATCAATAGTTTCTATTACTATGAAAAGGTTTTATTGATATCATCTAAGTAAACTAATAGCAAACATTTTTCTAACAATGGTGACTCATGTCTTCGAAGACAATATATTCAAAAACTCTTGCCAGCCAATCACAATCTAAAATCTAACATACAATTAGACAAAGTCTAATATCACTTATAATTTATGTACAATATCACATTTAAAAAACCCTTTTAGAAGGAGACACAGAACCAAAAATGTTGCATGCATCTGCTTAGTTCATTGAGGTCCAAAGACCACCTATTTGGTGAAACCAAAAACAACCATGGGTATTTCACTTCACTGATAAGAAGATGATTTATCAATATCATACATGTATATTATATTCCTCAAGATACAGCATAGGAATATATAGTTTCATTGCACATTAATGCACTTCCAAATATATAGATATGTTTCTCTCCTGTTTGTCAACCGCATTGATATGGTTAAAACTCTCCAGATAAGCATCCATATGTAGCTAAATCTTGACAAATAAACCTTTTGTAAAATGCAATCAATGACAGTGCTACTGTCAAGACCTTTTGTGGGTTATTGATAAAGGATATCTGTCCCTTCATGGTAGAGATGAGTACAAATCAGAACATCCACATCTATTGTATAATGACGCATGGACATTGCAAATATACCTTGAAGTGGCCGACAATCTGTACCTAGAATGACCTGGACCGTGATCACATTGTTGTCGACTTCTATGATGCATAATCCACCAGTGGCGGAGCCAGAGGGCTAGCTGGGGTGGCAATTGCCACCCCAGACAAAGTCCTTGCCACCCCTGTTGCCACCCCGCTGAAAAGATTACACTCATAGGTAGGGCTGAACAATAGAGCATCCAGGTCCCCCATGTAGATCCCCCCTTACAGCAGGCCAGGGTGAGGTGAGGTCCCGTCCCCCATATAGATCCCCCTTACAGCAGGCCAGGGTGAGGTGAGGTCCCCCATATAGATCCCCCCTTACAGCAGGCCAGGGTGAGGTGAGGACCCCCATATAGATCCCCCTTACAGCAGGCCAGGGTGAAGTGAGGTCCCCCATTAAGATCCCCCCTTACAGCAGGCCAGGGTGAAGTGAGGTCCCCCATTAAGATCCCCCCTTACAGCAGGCCAGGGTGAGGTGAGGTTCTGTCCCCCATATAGATCTCCCCCCTTACAGCAGGCCAGGGTGAGGTGAGGTCCCGCATATAGATCCCCCCCTTACAGTAGACCAGGGTGAGGTGAGGTCCTGTCCCCCATATAGATCTCCCCCCATACAGTAGGCCAGGGTGAGGTGAGGTCCCCGGACCTCACCTCACCCTGGCCTGCTGTAAGGGGGATCTATATGGGGGACGGGACCTCACCTCATCCTGGCATGCTGTAAGGGGGATCTATAGGGATCTACAGTATATGGGGACGGGACCTCACCTTACCCTGGCCTACTGTACGGGGGGAGGTCTATATGGGGGACGTGTTGCTGCTACACTTTTCATTGGTTAAGCTGACACACAGCTCCTTCATGCTCCAAACGGCTCAAAAACAAAACATAACGCGGCAGCACACACAGGAAACTTATTTTTACTGCAATTGAACACTTTGTATATTGACCCCCCAAAATAATACCTTGCCACCCCTGTTTTAAAAGTCTAGCTCCGCCACTGTAATCCACATATATGTAACTGCTATATCAGCAATAAATATACACAGGATACATTCAACAAAGCAAGTATTGGCAGACAGCGCCCTCCAGTGACATATAATTTCCCAGAATGACAGTAAATATCAGGCAATATACTATGGAAATTTGCTGACGTGTTTAATCATACTGACATATTTGTAGAGGCCCCTTTGATGAGACCATTACAACAAAACATGGCACAATGTGGTGCCTCACATGACCTGCTTAAGCCCCGTACACACGAGTAGAAATTCGGCCGGGAAATTTCGTCCCACGACCGATCTGCCGATTTTCGGCTTGTTAGTATGATGCTTCCGACAACCGTCCCGACTTTTCGGCGGAAAAAATCCTGGTGTGCAGGCTATATAATTTTTGTCCTCCGTCAAAACACGTCTGATTTTCGTCTCATTAGTACAGATTTCGATGGGGAAAAATCTTATGAGCAAGACTAGGCATGCTCAGAGATGAAAGAACACAAAGAAAGCAATCCAACACATGACATCACTTCTGAAGTAGAATTCTGTCGTACGGGAAAATTCGTGTGCAGTCTAGAGCACATTCCAACCAACGGACACCACTCTGGACAAAAGACGGACGACCGGTCGGCGGAAATTCGTTGCGTGTGTACTAGGCTTTACTTTCATTAACATGGAGTACTTGCTGCTTTTTCCACCCATTTGTCCCCAACCCTGGGGCAGTTTGCCAGAATTGACTTGGTGCCATTGGACACCCATATCTTGTGTAAATTAGGATCTCCTCAGTGTCATTGATACTTCCTTACTTGCCCACTGTACATCATTGAGACCATTGGCTGATACCTGTCATTTATCTGCAGCTTTGCTGCTGATCTGTCACTTCTATTCCCAAAGACCATCAAGCATGTTGATACATGTAGTTCCATACCATTATTGCACGTTTATACTGTTGCCAGTTATCCCGCGAGACTGGTTATCCACCTGCTGTTAATTCAATTAGTTATATGCCTGACCCAGTCAGATCATCTACTTTTCTATTTCAGCTGGGCTTTATCCCTCAGGCATTGCCTGATCAACAGCTACAGTATCTCACAAAAGTGAGTACACCCCTCACATTTTTGTAAATATTTTATTCTATCTTTTCATGTGACAACACTGAAGAAATTACACTTTGCTACAATGTAAAGTAGTGAGTGTACAGCTTGTATAACAGTGTAAATTTGCTGTCCGCCCAAATAACTCAACACACAGCCATTAATGTCTAAATCGCTGGAAACAAAAGTGAGTACACCCCTAAGTGAAAATGTCCAAATTGGGCCCAATCAGCCATTTTCCCTCCCCGGTGTCATGTGACTCGTTAGTGTTACAAGGTCTCAGGTGTGAATGAGGAGCAGGTGTGTTAAATTTGGTGTTATCGCTCTCACTCTCTCATACTGGTCACTGGAAGTTTAACATGGCACCTCATGGCAAAGAACTCTCTGAGGATCTGAAAAAAAAAAAATTGTTGCTCTACATAAAGATGGCCTAGGCTATAAGAAGATTGTCAATACCCTGAAACTGAGATGTGGCCAAGACTCACACAGCCATTAATGTCTAAACCGCTGGCAACAAAAGTGAGTACACCCCTAAGTGAAAATGTCCAAATTGGGCCCAGTGTCAATTTTTGTGGTCACCATTATTTTCCAGCACTGCCTTAACCCTCTTGGGCATGGAATTCACCAGAGCTTCACAGATTGCCACTGGAGTCCTCTTCCACTTCTCCATGACGACATCACGGAGCTGGTGGATGTTAGAGACCTTGCGCTCCTCCACCTTCTGTTTGAGGATGTCCCACAGATGCTCAATAGGGTTTAGGTCTGGAGACATGCTTGGCCAGTCCATCACCTTTACCCTCAGCTTCTTTAACAAGGCAGTGGTCACCTTGGAGGTATGTTTGGGGTCATTATCATGTTGGAATGCGGCCCAGTGTCCGAAGGGAGGAGATCATGCTCTGCTTCAGTATGTCACAGTACATGTTGGCATTAATGGTTCCCTCAATGAACTGTAGCTCCCCAGTGTCGGCAGCACTCATGCAGCCCCAGTCCATGACACTCCCACCACCATGCTTGACTGTAGGCAAGACACACTTGTCTTTGTACTCCTCACCTGGTTGCCGCCACACACGCTTGACACCATTTGAACCAAATACGTTTATCTTGGTCTCATCAGACCACAGGACATGGTTCCAGTAATCCATGTCCTTAGTCTGCTTGTCTTCAGCAAACTGTTTGGGGGCTTTCTTGTGCATCATCTTTATGTAGCACTACTCCCTTGGGAGCTGCTGGTTACAGGTTCCCCTGGGTTACCCTTAGCAACAACATGACAGTTCAGCATTTTCAAAGTATTTTGGCTCAGTCAGGAACAGTCTTCTAGTGTTTCCTAGTGGAGAAGATTCCTAGTGATTCCTAGTGTTCCCAGTGTTTCCTAGTGGAGAAGATTCCTAGTGTTCTCAGTGTTTCCTAGTGGAGAAGATTCCTAGTGTCCCCAGTGTTTCCAAGTGGAGAAGATTCCTAGTGTTCCCAGTGTTTCCTAGTGGAGAAGATTCCTTCTGTTCCCCATGTTTCCTAGTGGAGAAGATTCCTAGTGTTTCCCATCCCATGTTTCCTAGTGGAGAAGATTCCTAGTGTTCCCAGTGTTTCCTAGTGGAGAAGATTCCTAGTGTTCCCCCAATGTTTCCTAGTGGAGAAGATTCCTAGTGTTCCCCCAATGTTTCCTAGTGGAGAAGATTCCTAGTGTTCCCAGTGTTTCCTAGTGGAGAAGATTCCTAGTGTTCCCAGTGTTTCCTAGTGGAGAAGATTCCTAATGTTCCCCCAATGTTTCCTAGTGGAGAAGATTCCTAGTGTTCCCCCAATGTTTCCTAGTGGAGAAGATTCCTAGTGTTCCCCCAATGTTTCCTAGTGGAGAAGATTCCTAGTGTTCCCAGTGTTTCCTAGTGGAGAAGATTCCTAGTGTTCCCAGTGTTTCCTAGTGGAGAAGATTCCTAGTGTTCCCCCAATGTTTCCTAGTGGAGAAGATTCCTAGTGTTCCCCCAATGTTTCCTAGTGGACCAGATTCCTAGTGTTCCCCCAATGTTTCCTAGTGGAGAAGATTCCTAGTGTTCCCAGTGTTTCCTAGTGGAGAAGATTCCTAGTGTTCCCAGTGTTTCCTAGTGGAGAAGATTCCTAATGTTCCCCCAATGTTTCCTAGTGGAGAAGATTCCTAGTGTTCCCCCAATGTTTCCTAGTGGAGAAGATTCCTAGTGTTCCCAGTGTTTCCTAGTGGAGAAGATTCCTACTGTTCCCCATGTTTCCTAGTGGAGAAGATTCCTACTGTTCCCCATGTTTCCTAGTGGAGAAGATTCCTAGCGTTCCCCATGTTTCCTAGTGGAGAAGATTCCTAGCGTTCCCAGTGGAGAGGATTCCTAGTGTTCCCAGTGTTTCCTAGTGGAGAAGATTCCTACTGTTCCCCATGTTTCCTAGTGGAGAAGATTCCTAGCGTTCCCCATGTTTCCTAGTGGAGAAGATTCCTAGCGTTCCCAGTGGAGAGGATTCCTAGTGTTTCCAGTGTTTCCTAGTGGAGAAGATTCCTACTGTTCCCCATGTTTCCTAGTGGAGAAGACTCCTAGTGTTCCCAGTGTTTCCTAGTGGAGAAGATTCCTACTGTTCCCCATGTTTCCCAGTGGAGAAGATTCCTACTGTTCCCCATGTTTCCCAGTGGAGAAGATTACTAGTGTTCCCAGTGTTTCCTAGTGGAGAAGATTCCTACTGTTCCCCATGTTTCCCAGTGGAGAAGATTCCTAGTGTTCCCCATGTTTCCCAGTGGAGAAGATTCCTACTGTTCCCCATGTTTCCTAGTGGAGATGATTCCTACTGTTCCCCATGTTTCCCAGTGGAGAAGATTCCTAGTGTTCCCAGTGTTTCCTAGTGGAGAAGATTCCTACTGTTCCCCATGTTTCCCAGTGGAGAAGATTCCTACTGTTCCCCATGTTTCCTAGTGGAGAAGATTCCTACTGTTCCCCATGTTTCCTAGTGGAGATGATTCCTACTGTTCCCCATGTTTCCTAGTGGAGATGATACCTAGTGTTCCCCCAATGTTTCCTAGTGGTGACAATGCCTAGTGTTCCCAGTGTTTCCTAGTGCAGATATTTCCTAGAGTTCCCAGTGTTTCTTAGTGGAAAAGATTCCCAGTGTTCCCAGTGTGTCCCTGGCTCTTCAAGACTTTAAATGACCCCAACAATCTCAGGGTTTGTTTTTATTTTTGAGAGACTCCTATTGACCTTGAGATTCCTAGTGATCCTGTAGTTGAACCCCTCTCCCCCCACCCTCCTCCTTTTTCCTAGTGACTATTCAAAGGCATTTCCCAGAATATTTCAGTTTGATCTCTTTATCCCAGTGTTTCCAATATCCTTCAGCCTGTCCCCATTGACACAGTGTGCATTCCTGCCGGCTAAGTACCTGTATCGTTGCACCGGTTGTGCCCTCTGACCATTCCTTGTATCTGTTTATTTAGTGTATCTTTGCTAGCTTTTAGCCTTCCTGAAATTCTGTGGCCCCATGTAACTTCAGCCAGCCTTTTGTTAGCAGCAATCTATGTCTGCAGTCTGATTCTGTGTCTCCCTGTGTATTATTGGTTGAGAATGGGTAGCCGTGCGGAGAGACACAGGATTACTTGATGTGTCTCTGGTAGGTGCCTGATTAAGTGAGTCTGATACCCGCAACTTTGGAGTCGTCAGCAGAAAAACACATCACCCCATGGGGAATACCAGGCGGCTTTGTAGACGCTCTGCTCCTTGGCTCATCCAATGGCTTTCACTTATACTTAATGAGTGGGCACACTGACCTCATTCTCTTTAGTTCGATCACATATTCATTCTGTGCAATATCCTTTGTTTCTCTGTTTCCCTGTCTGTAGCCCATGCCGTCACCTAGCCCCAGGCCAGTTCCTGTAACCAAGTCTTGGTCCACCAGCCCCCTAGTGGGAATGGATTCCCCATCCATAACACTTTTCTGCTCCCTGCTTATGACATCTAGTATCATCTCATGTAAAATGTCCTTGTGGATGTGTTTCCGTTTATTGTTTTTATTTTTTTTGTGCTGCTAATTTGATTTATCAATATATGTCCTAAAGGCTCCTCAGCATTTCTGAGGGGGTACATTGAAAATAGTTTTAGCTAGTTTTAGATGTGCTTCCTCTGAGTTTCACCTGGCAATCAGTAAAATATAATTTGGCATTTTTAACTGACTGCAAAATGAACAGAGACCTCCGTCTGGCTGTCGGGTGCCATTTCCTTTTGCTGTAGTGTTGATGTTTTCAAGAATGGTGACAACACTCCCATGAAATCGCATCCATTGGTAGAACAGAACGTTATCGCCACCTTGTGGCTGCATTTGGAAAGACTGTAATTAAACAGTATGCGATACAGGTTTCGATTTCACTAACCTAAAACTGTTTTTTAGGAAAAGAGGAACCGGGGTGGAAACCTACAACCCACATCGGATGGGATCTGCTGTGTGTGAATACTTATGACAACCTCAGATACTCCCCATGAGCACACACACATGGCAGTTTTCTCTTTCCTTTTTTGAATCAGAAGATCAACCAACGCCTATTAAAAAACTGTTGTTTGTGCAATCTTTGCAAAGACAGATAGACAGACAGACAGACAGACAGATAGAGATGGCCTTGAGGTTCGCCCAGCGTTTGGTTCGCGGCAAACTTTGCTCATTCGCTGTTCGCCGAACATGCGAACCTAAGGCGATATTCGCGACCGCCCTATTCTTTTACATTGTGAAGAACTTTGACCCATGACACATCCATTAGGTGGTACAGGACAGCCATTTCAACACATGAACATACCCCCTACCCTAAAAATAGACCTGACCTGGCTGCCATTTTACATTCTGTCTTTTGTCAGTGTAGGGAGAGGTTGCTGTGTGGAGCACGGACAGATGGTCAGTGACACAAATTGCTAGCTAATAGGTCCACAAAAGTCCTTTTAAGGACTGGTATAGGTGTACTATTGTTTGGTGTGCAGAATATAAAGCATATTATAGTGGATTTGTATTGTGCAGCATTGTGACTGGTGAGCGGTTCTGCAGCGATACTACAAAGAGTGACAAACGCAATTAGAAAAAAGTATTATAACTGGTGTGATAGGCAGTCAGCCCCCAAAAACGACAGATTGAAGTGGGGTGTTATATATACTTTCATAATAGTGTATTTGGGTACTGCAGAAATGTTGCCTCTTTCACTGTATTACCTGTGCTACACACAGTGACAAAAGTTAGTGGAAATATTTTTAAAACTGGTGTGATAGACCAATGGACCCCCAAAACGACAGATTGAAGCGGGGTGTTATATAACAATATACTTTCATAATAGTGTATTTGGGTACTGCAGACATTTTGCCTCTTTTACTGCATTACCTCTGCTACACACAGTGACAAAAGTTACAGGAAATTTTTTTTATTACTGGTGTGATAGACCAGTGGCCCCCCAAAACGGCAGATTGAAGCGGAGTGTTATATACCTTCTTCCACATATACTGCGCTTCTCTACAGACTTTTGTCACAGGGTCATTTAAAAAATGACAGGCAGAGGAAGAGGCAGGCCCTTCCGCAGGGTTGGTAGGGGTAGGGCAGAAGCACCAGGCCGGAGCGAAAGTGGGAAGTTGCAGAAGGTGTATTCGATTACGTCAAAGGATGCACCAGACTTGGTTGAGTGGCTCACTCAGCCTTCCACTTCTGCACCCTCCTCATCCTCTCTATCTGCACCCTCTTCACTCTCTGCTGTGTGCACCCCCAAAGACACCAACACCACCATGTACCCTCCGCTTGAGTCACAGGAATTATTTTCCGATCCATCACAATACATTTGCGATGCGCAGCCATTCTTGGCATCGGAACAGGAAGAGGAGGTAGCAACAGCCGCCACTCAGCAGTCTGACGACAGTACCCAGATCAGCCCAAGGAGGTTGGTCCCCACTGTTGCTGCCTACTCCGAGATGGTGGGGAAGGTGACGTCGATGATGACGTGTCTATGGACGTCACGCGGGTGCCCACAAGAGAGAAAGAGGAGGGGAGTTCAGAGGGAGAGATGGACCAGCAGATAGGGAGGAGAAGCAGGCCGAACTTACATTGCACAGGAGGGACAAACCAGACTGCTAATGTATCAGGAGCGAGCCAACAACCATGTACGGTCACATCTGGCGCTCCCAGGACGCCGGCACATGGCTCCGCAGTGTGGGCTTTTATTAACGTGTCCGCTGCTGACAATAGTGTTGCCATCTGCAGCCTTTTCAGTCAACGCATAAGTCGCGGTAAGCCCAACACTCACCTTAAGAAGGCACGTGGACTCCCATCACCGAGCCCAGTGGGAGCAACGCCATCAGAATCCACAAAGCCACACTCCAGGCTCTCACCGTCCAGCCTCTTCTCCTTCTCCTCTCTCCTCACAATTGTCCTCCACTCTACCTTCCATCATGCCATCCTCACGTTTTTCTGGAAAAAGGCAGGCTTCCGTGGCCCAAAGGTTTGAGCATAAAAAAATTATGACTAATTATGATTAATTAATTACTCCGAGGAAGTCACCCCAGAATCACCAGGTTGACCTGGTCTTCTGGTACCTCCCTACGGTTTACCACAATCATCATTTCACTATCTTAAAGCTTTGCTGACTTGTGTTTTTATATTTGGACTGCTATATGTCCTTAATGTTTATGTATGTCGTTTGCTTTTTTCCTTTTTAAATTAATAATAAAATTATATGTTTTTATAGAAAAACTATGATGGTTATTTCTAGAACTTTATTCAATATTGGTCACAGACGGTACCTTTAAAATCCCGCCCCATGCCCCATACCCTTTCTTGTCTGCTTCTTATGTCATTACTGGGATGTGGTACCTTTAATTGATATATCTCTCCATGAGCCATTTCTGTAAATTTGACAGTGGGTAAAGTGGTGTGCAATAACGGTGCCAATCTGCTGAGCGCGCTGAAACAGGGCAAAATTACACACGTGCCATGCATGGCACACGTCCTGAACTTGGTCGTGCAGCGATTCGTTGTCAAATACCCTGGGGTCCAGGACGTCTTGCGGCAGGCCAGGAAAATCTCAGGCCATTTCAGAAGATCTTACACAGCCATGGCTCACCTTGCTGACATTCAGCGGCGACACAACCTGCCCGTCAGACGTCTTATTTGTGACTGCCCAACGCGATGGAACTCAACCTTGTATATGCTTGATAGGCTGCTCCAGCAGAAACGTGCAGTTAACGACTACCTGTACGAACTCTGCGGCAGGACAGGTTCTGGGGAGCTTGGTTTTTTTTCACTGCGCCCGTGGCTGCTCATGCGCGACGCATGCAGACTTCTGCGGCCATTTGATGAGATCACCAAACTGGTCAGTCGCAGCCAGGGCGCCATCAGTGACATCGTACCTTACGCCTTCTTTCTGGAGCGTGCAATGCATCGTGTCATTGATCAAACCGTCGAAGAACAGGAAGATGAGGAAGTCGCAATGCTGGATGAATTCCCGGGGGGGCTACTCCATCTGAAACAAGTCAACAACAGGAGTCTGAAGAGGAATCAGAGGAGGATGGTGCCAGAGCGGATGAGGAGGAGCAAGAAGAGCATGCTTTAAACCTTTCTGGGATCCCTGGTGTTGTCCGTGGATGGGGGGAGGAGAACGAGGATGATATTATTCTGGATGATGAGCAGGAGCCAGGCCACTACACCGCTTCCAGTTTAGTACAAATGCAGGCCTTCATGCTCCAGTGTTTTAAGAGGGACCTCTGTATAAAAAGCATAAAGGGCAAGGACCAGTACTGGGTGGCAATGTACTTAGACCCCCGTTACAAACAAAAAATGGTGGAAATGTTACCACAATCACAGAGGGCTGTCAGAATGCAGCACTTCCAGGCCTTGCTTCGAGAAATGCTGCATTCTGCTTTTGCGTGCGCTGGCAGAGGAATTTCCACTCACAGAGAAACAGTTGCGGGTACCAATCCAACAGCGCCTGCAAGAAGAGGGCGGTTTGAAGATGTGTTGGTCACTTCTGATATGAGTCAATCTTTCAGCCGACCCATCGACAGCTGTCCACCGGATCCAGCATCAGGGAACGCCTAGACCGACAAGTGTCCGACTACATCGGGTTAACGGCCGATGTGGACGCTCTGAGAAGTGATGAACCCTTGGATTACTGGGTGGGCAGGCTTGACCTCTGGCCAGAGCTTGCACAATTTGCAATGGAACTGTTGGAATGCCCCTCATCCAGTGTCCTGTCCGAAAGGACGTTCAGCGCAGCTGGGGGGGATCGTGACTGATAAGCACACTCGCCTAGCTCACGACAGTGTTGACTACCTCACATTTCTAAAAATGAATGAGGCATGGATCTCAGAGGAATTCAACACATGTGACCAGTAGACCATGTTTGATTCAAATTCATCATGACAGGCCACAAATATTCGCCACCACCCATAACAATTCATGGTCCCTGTCTTAGGTAAATACAGCAGCATAAAAGGCCTTTTATGTCTGTTGAATGCCTAATTTTTGGGGCCTGTAATGGCCGACACTTATTTATCCTGTAAATGCCTAATGTACCTCCAGCCACAGAATAAAAGTTCTTTGCTGTCAGGTGAACGTCTCTGGGGTAATTCTTGGGGCCTGTAATGGTCGACACTTATTTATCCTGTGAATGCCTAATGTACCTCCAGCCACAGAATACAAAGTTCTTTGCTGTCAGGTGAAGGCCTCTGGGCTAATTTTTGGGGCCTGTAATGGCTGACACATATTTATCCTGTGAATGCCTAATGTACCTCCAGCCACAGAAGACAAAGTTCTTTGCTGTCAGGTGAATGCCTGTTGGCTAATTTTTCAGACTGGAATTGAAAATCAATTGGTCTGTAAACTTTCCGCTAAATTGCGGACCCATTTTACAGACGTGTGAATGGACCCTATATGTATTTGACATGTATTTACCAGCTGCTGTCAGTTCTGGCTGATTTAGGCCGAGCTAGTACACTAAAACCGAGCAATATTACAAAAAACAAAATACACATTATAACTGTATAAACGATTTATATAACTTATAAAAAAAAAAAAAAAATTATGGAAACTTTTCCAATAGCAGGATCATCTCCTGAAACCCCTTCATAGCCTGGCATTGCCTCTCCTCTATGGCCTTCATGCGCTCCTGAATTTTCGCAGATAAAAAAAGAATGCTTGTAGTTGTCGATCGCAGATTCGCTTAATACTTTTGGTATGTCAGTGTCCATGTTGTGGGACTATGTGTGCACAGCTAGTAAGTATTTTGTGGCTGCAAATATGACCTGGAGGTTTTTCATGTTCGCCTGCCATTAAAATGAATGGGACCCGCCGCGAACCTGCGATCGTGTTTGCGAAACGTCCCATCAGATGTTCGTCCATCACGATAGATAGACGGACGGACGGAGATAGTAGAAAAGAGATAGAAATAGATAGATGGATGTACAGTGAATCTGGAATATTCAAATAACAATAGTAACTAATTTCAACAGATCTGAAATAAAGTCTAACAAAACAACAAAATTCATTTGTTTCATTCCGATTTTTGAAGCATCTGAAGTAACAAATAGCAGGCTTCCTCGCTGACAGCAGAATTTAAACAAAACAACCTGGAATAGCTGGTTATTAAGGAGTAGGCGGTCCCCGCGTCCTTAACAACCATGACTCATTTGCTGTCAGCGGGATTCCCTGTTGACAGCAGAATGTAAGTAAAACAAATGCCAGCTTAAAAAAAAACAGGCCCTTCAGGTCTGGTATAGATTTTAAGAGGAACCCCCATGCCAAAATTGTTCTTAAAACTGGAGTTGGGTTCCCCCAAAAATCCATACCAGACCCTTATCCGAGCAAGCAGCCCGGCAGTCACTTTGTCTCCATGTGGATGAGGACTAGGGCCTTATCGGAATCTGGAAGCCCCCTTTAACAAGTGACATCACTGGAAGACCCCACCCCCATGGGACACGGGAGTGGATGTGTACGGTGGGATTTATTTCCCCATGCGGGTCAGCATTCATTGTGATTGATGCTGGATCTACTTAGGAGGACATTAATTAATTTATTTATTTTAATAAAGGACACTATGTTGAGGGCATGTGGCCTGGAATGGTTCAGGAGGAGGGGGGGGGGGACGCTCGCTGGTCCCCCCCTTTCTTGGCCAGCTCAGATAAGGGTCTGGTTTGGATTTTGGTGGGGGACCCCACTCCAATTTTTCTTCAATATTGGCATGGGGTTCCCCTAAAATCCATATGAAACCCAAAGGACCCGCTATGTATTGCGTGGGGACCCCAATGCTGTTTTTAAAAAATTAAAAATTTAACTGGCATTCTTTTTGTTTACATTTTGCTGACAGCGTGGAATCCCGCTGACAGCAGATGAGTCATTGTTGTTAAGGACATGGCGGCCTGCTGGCTCCCCTCTCCTTAACAACCAGCCATTGAAAGGAAACGAATGCCAAGGATACAAAAATAATTCCGAAAAGGACTCAGTCCATTAATGAATGCATTTGAAAATAAATTCTTCCCTTAACCACTTCAGCTCCGGAAGGTTTTACCCACTTAATGACCAGGCCATTTTTTGTGATTCGGCACTGTGTTACTTTAACTGACAATTGCGCGGACGTGCGACGCTGTACCCAAATAAAATTGATGTCTTTTTTTTCCCCATAAATAGAGCTTTCTTTTGGTGGTATTTTTTTTTTTTTTACCTCTGTGGTTTTTATTTTTTGCGCTATAAACAAAAAATTGCGACAATTCTGAAAAAAAGAAAAATCAATATTTTTTATTATCTTCCTGACACCAATTATGTAATATTTTTTTACTCCCGCTGAAGTCTAAGGCATTTCTACTCCCACTGGCCACAGTCCACCCCTAAGGTTTAAAGGGCATTAAATTGGCCCTTTGTTTTAAAACATTTGGAGACCCCTGCACTAGAGGGTGAAATTCAGAAAAAAATGTCTGTAGTCCAATGCACTGAGTCTGTCCCAGCACAGGTTTTAGTAATTCTCCACTAGAGGATACCCAATGATGAAGAGTGTTCGCTATCTCTGCACATCACCTCGTATTCCTCAGAGCCCGGCCTATTATTCCTTCTCTTCATTGATATTCAGTGTCAGCTCTTGGAGAGCTGTTAGATTTGACTTCCAGATTCGGCCCCATGGGAAGCGGCCATCCCACAGATAAATCCATTTGGACGCAGTCTGCAGAAGCAAATTGGTTATTGATTGCGTAGGTGAAGTGTAAGTGACACGAGCTGCAGCCGAGGAGATTAACCCCTCACGTTTCACTTTAGTGTGGAGTCTGAATATAGTTTATGTTTCTTTAAATACCAGAAAATGTTAAAAATCTAATTTGGTCATTTAGAAATTTCAAAACATTTTCTGCATTGTACTGAGTTTAAACATTTGTAGACCGGTATAAAATTCATGGGTGGGCAATCCAAAAGTTAATTTTTCAGTGTTTGGCGGATGCTGGAGGTATTACCCACCCATCAGATAATTCTAACTCTATTGGTGAGATTTCCCGGGTCTGTACACCTGCTGTGCCCATTATGAAGGGTTCCCTCTATTCCTTCCCCAGGTTCATGTGTCCACACATCTGCTGAGTCAATTATGAAAGGTTCCCAGCATCCCTGCCCTGAGTTCCTATGTCTATACACCTGCTGTGCCCACTGTGAAGAGTTCCCACCATCCCTGTGCTGAGTTCCCGGGTCTGTACACCTGCTGTGCCCATTATGAGGGGTTTCCACCATCCCTGCAATGAGTTCCTGGGTCTGTACACCTGCTGTACCCATTATGAGGGGTTCCTATCATCCCTGTGCTGAGTTCCTGGGTCTGTACACCTGCTGTGCCCATTATGAGGGGTTCCTATCATCCCTGTGCTGAGTTCCCGGGTCTGTACACCTGCTGTGCCCATTATGAAGGGTTCCCACTATTTCTTCCCCAGGTTCATGTGTCCACACATCTGCTGAACCAATTATGAAAGGTTCCCAGCATCCCTGCCCTGGGTTCCTGGGTCTGTACACCTGCTGTGCCCACTGTGAAGAGTTCCCACCATCCCTGTGCTGAGTTCCTGGATCTGTACACTTGCTGTGCCCATTATGAGGGGTTTCCACCATCCCTGCAATGAGTTCCTGGGTCTGTAAACCTGCTGCGCCCATTATGAGGGGTTCCCATCATCCCTGTGCTGAGTTCCTGGGTCTGTACACCTGCTATGCCCATTATGAAGGGTTCCCACTATTCCTTTGTTTATTGAAAAATCTTACAAACAACAACTTATATACAATAAAACCATAATAAATAAATTAATAAATAACATATTTACAAAATAATTGAATACAAAACCAAACAAGAACATAATAAATTAACCAAATTGCACACAGCATAAACCCTACGAGAGAGCCAGACTAAGGAACATCACCGTCACCATGCATGTAGCCTTTTATCAAATATATATTTTATCTGAAAATCTAGGGGAGTGAAGCAAGGACAGAAAGAAAACCTGCACCCCCCAAGATCAACAGGCAGCAGCTACAGAGTCCTGATATTCCTCCACGCCTTTATCCAGGCCTCCTGCTGCCACCTGTCTTTCTCAAGACCCCGAATCTTCCCAACCTCACCCAGAATGTCCTGCAGCACCACCTCGACAGGGTAGATTTTACTCCGTAAGGATACCTGGCACCGTGAACTCCACGTGAAATAACGGACTACTAGACTAGTGTTTCCAAATCATAATCCCGGTGGGTCTAGAATGCCCCATACACCCACTCTGCATAACTCATATGGGGAGGAAGGGTACACTCAGAGCCCTCCCTACCCTCTTGTACACCTCTATATTAAAAGGGTACTGAAGCAGAAAATGATCCATGGACTCCACCACTCCTCCACACTCTACTCTCGGGCAGCCCCGATCAGTCACAGAAAGAAACTTCAGGTTGCCCTTCACATATAGTTTCCATGGAAAGCGAGTGAAGCCTGATCCCTAAGCTTCATTGGGATTCTCTCCAAATTAATCAAACACAAACCCTCCCCCCAAAACCAGGCTTGGGCAATCCCTTAAGGCCAGTGGTTCGCAAAAACAGAGCTCATGATCCGCTTCTCAAGAAGTTTCCTTGGAAGAGATCTGACCTCCCCTGCCGTTTCTTGCCAAGTATTTTCAAACACGGGGCAACATAAGTCGGGAGCTTATCATGCTTGACCCTCAGGCTTTTTTGACTGGCCCACCATTTTCCCAGTTTCGCAGAAAGGGCCTAAACCAAGACTGGAAAATACCCACCCACCCAGGCGGTCTCTCTGCCAACATGTTACCCAGGTTGTATTTTACAAACATCAGAGAGAAAAAGACTACAGGGTTGATCATTCCTAGACCACCCCCCAGTGGCGTACCAATAGGGGGGCGGTCCACCCCGGGTGCCAATCACTGGGGGGGTGTCACTGTGTCAGGCAAACTGTCTGGGGGGGCATCAGACAGGCTGGTGCCGGCCGCTGCTGCACTGCGTATGTAGCATGACAGAGTGAAGGCAGTTTCATTCCGGGACAAAACAATGTCCCAGAATGAAACGCACACTGTGTGCTTCCTCAACTGGTTGCTATCTGACTGCCGCTTGGCGTCTAGCAACCAGTGACGTCAGGCACACACAGGAATGCCCCAGCATTCACAGCAGAGGAGGGTTTAACTTCCTCCACCTCCACGCCAGGAACGTGACGTAGCTCCACCCCCCTCCTCCTCGCTGCAGCCTGCAGGTAAGTGTCCTTTGTAATGTAAGTGTAATGTCCTCTGGCCGCAACTGGCTCTGCAAGCCGAGTTCTTCTTCCTATCCCTGATAAAAATCACTGCCCTGGGTGTCCGACTTCTTCCTCCTCGCCAGCCCAGGTCCCGACTGAGGGGATCTGAGAGAGAGAGAGGACACCAGTCTGGGCACTACCATCGGGGGTGGGGTGGGGGGGGGTGATGTGTGGTGATCTGCCTAATGGATTCTTCCAGGCTGAAAAGATCAATTCCTCTTTATGCAGCTGTCCCACCGCCCCTAATATACAACTTCCTTTGCTGGCCCCCCAGTGCTATCCAGCACCCCCCCACCCATGCTCTTTAGCCCCCCTCCTCCTAGTTCTCTTCAGCTCCCCACAGTGTTTTGCAGCTCCCCCCAATGCTCCCTGGCTCCCCCAGTGCTCTCTACCCCCCTGTGCACCCTGCCCCCCCTCAGTGATCTCCAGTTCCCTCAGTGCTCTCCACCCCCCTGTGCACCCTGGCACCCCCCCCCCCCTCAGTGATCTCCAGTTCCCACCTCCCAGTGCTCTCCACCCCTCTGTGCACCCTGGCACCCCCCCCCTCCTCAGTGATCTCCAGTTCCCACCTCCCAGTGCTCTCCACCCCCCTGTGCACCCTGCCCCCCTCAGTGATCTCCAGTTCCCCCAGTGCTCTCCAACCCCCTGTGCACCCTGGCACCCCCCCCCCTCAGTGATCTCCAGGCCCCTCCCAGTGCTTTCCACCCCCCTGTGCACCCTGGCTCCCCCTCAGTGATCTCCAGTTCCCCCAGTGCTCTCCACCCCCCCTGTGCACCCTGCCCCCCCTCAGTGATCTCCAGTTTCCCCCAGTGCTCTCCACCCCCCTGTGCACCCTGCCCCCCTCAGTGATCTCCAGTTCCCCCCAGTGCTCTCCACCCCCCTGTGCACCCTGCCTCCCCTCAGTGATCTCCAGTTCCCCCCAGTGCTCTCCACCCCCCGGTGCATCATGGCTCCCCCCCTCAGTGATCTCCAGTTCCCCCCTCCCAGTGCTCTCCACCCCCCTGTGCATCATGGCTCCCCCCCTCAGTGGTCTCCAGTTCCCCCCTCCCAGTGCTCTCCACCCCCCTGGGCACCCTGGCTCCCCCCCATGTGATCTACAGTCCCCCCAGTGATTTCCACCCACTTGTGCACCCTGGCTCCCCCCTCAGGGATCTCCAGTCCCCCCCAGTGCTCTCCACCCACTTGTGCACCCTGCCCCCCCCTCAGTGATCTCCAGTCCCCCCCTTGCTCTCCAGCACCCCCCCCTCCACCCCCCAGTGCTCTCCACCCCTCACACTTTCCAACCCCCCTGCAATGCTTTCCAACCCCCCCCTTTAATTCTCTCCAGTGCTCTGCTTCCTCTGTGCTCTCCGGCCCCCCTAGTGCTCTTCTATCTTCTATCATGTCTGCAGTCACGGCCCACCTCCTGTATCATGTCTGCAGTCTCTGCGCACCTCCTGTATCATATCTGCAGTCTCTGCCCACCTCCTGTATCATGTCTGCAGTCTCTGCCCACCTCCTGTATCGTGTCTGCAGTCTCTGCCCACCTCCTGTATCATGTCTGCAGTCTCTGCCCACCTCCTGTATCATGTCTGCAGTCTCTGCCCACCTCCTGTATCATGTGTGCAGTCTCTGACCATCTCCTGTATCATGTCTGCAGTCTCTGACCATCTCTTGTATCATGTCCGCAGTCTCTGACCATCTCTTGTATCATGTCTGAGTCTCTGACCATCTCCTGTACCATGTCTGCAGTCTCTGACCATCTCCTGTACCATGTCTGCAGGGAGGGGGCAGACTGCAAGGGGCACTGTGATGGGGGGCTGTGAAATATGTGCAATAAATACTCTTGAAAACATTACAAATTTTTGTGGGTGTTTTAAAGTTGGGGGGGGGGTGCCAGATATAGGATCCGCCCCGGGTGCCAAATGCTCTAGGTACGCCACTGCCCCCCCCCCCCCCCCGCCTAGGAAGATAAGTCACACTCCTTTTGACAAGGTTTTTTATGTTCCCCCATAACAGCTGGAAGAAACAACTATAGATCCTGGTATAGAGAGACACTGGCAAAATGCAGACAAAACTGACATACAGAAAAATTGGAATCAGGTAACCTTTGATCAGATCAACCTTTTCCCGCCAACTTTTCCAGCTCGCCACCTTGGCATTCTCCATCCTGTTCACCCAATTTGCATGACCACCCAGAAAGCTTCACACTTGTCCTGGTTGACCTTTGAACCTGATGCTTCCACATACTGCCTTGTCACTGAGACCACCTCCTGCACTTCCCCAGCCCCAGAGACAAAAACAGAAACGTCATCAGCATAAGCCACAACCTTTAAAGGAGGCTCACCAGCGATGCCTGGTACCCCACACAATGGTCCACTCTCTAGCCTTCTAATGAAGGGGTCGATTGCAAACGCATGTAGCAGAGGGCTCAAAGGACACCCCTGACGCACACCTGAGCCAACCACAAAGGGCTGCCCAACCCAACCATTAACCATAGGAAAGCTTTCAGCCCCTTTGTACAAAATCTTGAGCCAATCAATGAAAACCCCCCCCCCCCCCCCCAGGCCATACTTGCCAAGAAGGAGCCATAGGTACTCATGATTAACCCTATCAAAGGCCTTCGCCTGATCCAATGTCAGCAGATATTTACCCCAACCAGCAGCCCTACAACGCTCCAATGCCTCCCAGACAGCTAACACAGGTGCTTCTACCCTGGACTGAGCAGTGCTGGTGATAACAAATCGCCTGCCACTGATGATAATCGCCAGAAAAAATATTTGCCAGTATCTTTCTATCGACATTAAGAAGGCTAATGGGGCACCAATTCTCAATCATCAAAAGAATCTTTGCCCTTTGACAGAAGAACCACTGCAGATTGCCTCATGGAAGGAGTGAGAGAACCCTCATACAAACAGTCATTAAAAACCTCCGCAAGGTTTGAAGCCAGGATCGTCTTAAAACATTTATAAAATTTAGCTGTCAATCCATCCAGCCCTGGCGTTTTCCTGATGGCTAGTTTATTAATAGCCTGGATCACCTCATCTGCAGTGATTTCATCTGTCAAATTTATCAAAGAAAAATATTTTACAGACCTGGTGTAGAGTCCAAAAAACTCAACATTCCTGCCCGATCAAGGTTCCTTCCTCCCAGGAGATCGGCATAGTATGACCTGACGACCTCCAGGATCCCTGACCTAGACTTCGTCAGAGAGCCCGTACTGTCCTTCAGGCCATTGACCGTCTTAACTGCTACGCTCTGTTTAAAGTTCTGGTAAGGGTCAGGCGAATGGTATTTCCCATAGTCCCTTTCCTTAACCAAAGAGGCGTGCCGGTCATATTGATGTCTCCTCAGGAGGAGCTTCACCTCAGAGATCGCCCCAGAATCTCCTCCATTCGAAACAAGGCGGTCAAGTTTCCTCCGCAAACGCTGGTAGGTGATATACTCATCTTGCTGTCTCTTTCTCCCTATGGCCTTGAAAAGCCTAACAGTCCGAGGTTTTATAAGCTCCCACCATTCTGACTTACTGTTGCAAAAGTCTAGGATAGTTACCTGTGCCTGAAAAAATTCCTCAAAGGATTGTCTTACTTCCTCGTCATCCAGGAGGGCCGAATTCAATCACCAGATACTCCTCCCCCTAGGTGGCATGCCTGAGGCATTCAGAGTCACAGATAGAATACAGTGATCGGAAAACTCCACTGCCCGACACACAGGTGCTGAAAAAGTAGAGTCCCCCTTTAAAAAAACCTATCTATCTGACTCTTACTTCGCTGAAAAGTGAACCCCGTGCTGTCTGGGCAGCGCTTAATGTGCGCATCTACCAGACCTGCTTCCCTAACCATTGCATTCGGGAAAAGGCTGTCATAGCCCAGCTTATCTCTGAAACCTCTCCTGTCTTTAGGCCTAGTAATGGTGTTGAAGTCACCTCCAAAGATAACCTGCTGAGCCGTAAAAAGAAAAGGCTTAATCTTTGTAAAGAGGCATTTCCTGTCCCATTTCGTCTGGGGACCATAGATGTTAATCAGGCGCAGGTCTTGCCCCCTCACAGAGACATCCAAAGTCATGCATTTTCCAATCTCTACCTCAATTACTCGTCGGCACGTTACCATACCGGAAAAAAGGACCGGAACCCCGCTGTAAGGCTCGGCCGCAAGAGACCAAAAGGAGGGACCACGCTTCCACTCCTTCTTTGCCAGATCTATATCAGCCAGATTACTGAGATGGGTCTCTTGCAAAAACAAAATGTCAGCATCAAACTCACTTAGCAAAAATAAGGCCATATGATGAGCACTCACTGATTTAAGCTGGAAACATTAATGGTTGCCACTTTTAACGGAGTGGGCACTGCCATTAGGATAATTGAGGCAGCTGTTTCTTAGCCCGACTACTCTCTCTCCCTGGAGAACCAGTGCGCTTCAGTGTACCCTGGGACTCATCATCCATAGAAGATGCTGTACTCCACAAGTCCCATTTATCGTCATCATCTGACAGGACCCCATACTTATTTGTCAAAGGCAAAACCTTAGGAATTTGGGTAACTGAACACCTTTTTTTGCTTCTTTTGCCCTTCTTCCTTTTCTCCTCCAACCATTCCACACCATCCTTGGACAAACTGGAAATAACAGTTTCCTCACTCTTACCCTCCCCTTCACCCCCACTCTCCCTTTCCTTATCTGCCACCAGGCCACCCTCTTCACCATTCTCCCCACTCCTCTGCATCCCACGGTCCCTAATAGAAGCCCTGAAATGCTGAGGGGGGGTGGGGGGGGGGGACAGATTGGCACTGCACTTGATGCCCATGCATCAGCACCTCTTGCTGCCTCTGCAATTTTGGAGGACATAGACACAGAAGGATTGGACACATTCTCGGTAACTGATACCTTACATACAGACTGGGAGGACACTGACACACTAGGTAAATGCACAGACTGGGGTGCCACAGATTTGGAAGACACTGACACATTGGGAATTGGCACAGACAGGGGCACCACAGACTGGGAAGACACAGGCATACTAGGCAAATGCACAGACTGAGGCACCACAGACTGGGAAGACACTGACACACTGGCCATTGGCACAGACTCAGAGGGAATCGCAGGCACCCTAGCTGCTGAGCTCTGAGCATCCTCCATGTCCAGGCGGAAGAACTCTCTCATGAGCTCAGGCTGGTTGTGCATTGCCTCAGGACACTGACTATAAGGATGCCCCACCGCATTGCACAAGTTGCACCTTATAATATAGCAATCCTTTGCCAAATGCCCTAAATCCTGACACAGAGAGCATTTCATTACTGGACAGGAGGATGCAAACTCCAGCATGCCAGTACCCCCCTCAACCTCCTGCTCAGATGTTCCACATTGCTGCTGCAGAGGGAGGGAGACAAAGGCCTCCACCATTGGGGGCTCAGCAGATGTCTGAGGTGTTGAAGAGCTGGGCTCATCCTCCGGGCCAAATTTCTCACTCTCTGCAATGCATCTGGGGGGAGGGAGACATCAAAAATACCGCCATCAGACAACAAAAAGGACTACACCGCTGTCTGCAGAACACTGCGGTCAAATGCAGACTCTTCCTGGGTCCCAAAATCCACTCGCGGCCTTGCAAATCTGAGCCATAGAGGCTTGATGGCCAAGTACCCAAGAGGCACCTACTCCTCTGGTAGAATGTGCCTTTACAGGAAAAGGTGGAACCTTTCCTTCTTAATCATATGCCTGGGTAATAACCTGGCTAATCCAATAAGAAATCGTAGACCTTGATGCTGCCAACCTTTCCTGGGCACTTCTGGCAGCACAAACAAGAGATCAGGCTTACGAAATCGGAGCTGATCTTTCCAAGTAAATTTTAAGTGCATGCACTATATCAACAGAATGCAACAACTTTTCCTCCTCTGTCTGAGGATCTGGAAAAAAGGAAGGTAGTATAATGTCCTGATTCAAATGAAAGGTGGACACCACCTTGGGCAAAAAATCTGGGTGTGGATGTAGAATCACCCCATCTTGATGAAAAATCAAGAATGTCTCTTTACAAAAAAGAGCTGCTAGTTCCGATACCCTTCAAGCCAAAGTTATTGCAATCAAAAAGACCAGTTTCCTGGTCAGAAGAACCAAGGGAACTTGCCCCATGGGCTTAAAGGCTGATTTTGTAAAACTGCCAGCACCAAATTTAGATCCCAAGGACATAATTGTGGCTTCACAGGTGGAAGCATACATAACATTCCCCAGACGAAGGTCTGAACCAATGATTTGGAAGTGATCGGTTTTTGGAAGAAAACCAATAAGGCTTAAATTTGCTCCTTTAGAGTGCTCAAGGCAAATTTCATATCTACGCCTGCTTGAAGGAAAGCTAGAATTCTCCCGATTATATATTTGCGGGGATGCCGTTTCCTGGCTTCACACCAGGTAATATAGGATTTCCAGACCCTGTAATAAATGTTTCTAGAGACTGGTTTCCTAGCATTTATTGGGGTAGAAACTGCAGGGCCAGATACACCCCGCTCCTTCAAGATTAGGGCTTCAATAGCCAGGCCATCAATGTTAGAGACTGTAAAGCAGGGTGGAATATCGGACCTTGAGAGAGTAGATGCGGACACAGTGGAAGGACCCAAGGTCTTGTCACTGCCAACCTTTGGATTTGTGCATACCAAACCCTTCGGCCATGCCAGAGCTACCAGGATTACTGGTTTCCCCTCTAGCTGGATTCTGCGTAACAGACGTGTTATCAGCTGCACCGGAGGAAAGGCATAAATCAGGGAATACTCCTCCCAAGGAGTCACCAAAGCATCCACTCCGACTCCGAGTGGATCCCTGGTCCTCGACACAAATCTCTTCAACTTGTTGCTGAACCTGGATGGCAACAGATCTACGTCTGGGACCCCCCAGAGTAGGAAGATTGATTAAAAAATCTTGGAATGTAAGGACCAATCCCCTGGAAACATCTGTTGATGACTCAGAAAATCTGCCTGACTTCAGCCATCTCTAAGGGAGGAAATTTGTATCCAGACCGGACTATTTCAGTAAGAGTGGGATGGGTGAGGTGAGATGGCGCTGCCTAGTTATATACAAGTGGTGTGAGAAGAAGTTAATCCAATGGTCACAACCTAAAGTGCTAATGTGCTAGTTTGAATAATGGCGTGCAGTCCACAGTATTAGGGCATGAGTGTATATAAGAATATAAAGCAAATTGAAAGAGCACTCTACCCAAAATTGTGCTCAAAGTGATATATGCAATAAATATTATATTATAATAATAATTTATAATAATATTATAAATATAAGTAAATTGATAAACGAAAATTGTATGCCAGTGAAAGGGTAGTGATAGTGTTTCACAAATTAAAAAATCCTTAAATTTGTGAAACACTATCACTACCCTTTCACTGGCATACAGTTTTCGTTTATCAATTTACTTAAATATTTATTGCATATATCACTTTGAGCACAATTTTGGGTAGAGTGCTCTTTCAATTTGCTTTATATTCTTATATACACTCATGCCCTATACTGTGGACTGCACGCCATTATTCAAACTAGCACATTACCACTTTAGGTTGTGACCATTGGATTAACTTCTTCTCACACCACTTGTATATAACTAGGCAGCGCCATCTCACCTCACCCATCCCACATTTATTGATATAGTCCTTGGACTATATTTTGAGGTTGGCCGCAGCCCTTTTCTCTGTCCATAAGCGCGGAATTTCTTCCACCCTCCTATTTCAGTAAGAGACTGAACTAACAATCTCTGGGATTGAGAGGCTGATAGAGACTCCTCTGACTCCCCAGAAGTGAAAACCTCAGCTTGACCTTCCATAGGGTCATTTTCTGCTACTTTTTTCACATCCTCTGCCCAATCCTGAACTGATTCAGGTGGTAGCTCATGTGAGGGGGATCTATCATGTTTCCTCCCTCCTTCTGATACTGCAATCATGCCAGCAATCTTACCCTCAAGGCCAGCTAATGCTGATGCCAAATTGTCCTTAGTGACGTAGGTTACTGCAGAAGCACCTGGAGTAGCTACTATGCCTGACAACCGTAATGGCTCCGATTGGCTAGTCGCCTCTGGCTCTTCAGGGGGAGTAGACACAGAGGAAGCACGGCTAGGACCTTCAAGGCCTGATTGAGGCATCACAATGCCCCTTTCAGCTGTGCCCCTCCCCAGCCCTTTTACAGGCAGACATTTCTTTATAGCAAGACAAACTTGAGGTACTAAATTCAGTGTACTCAAGGCTTGTGCCAAGCTATACAGCTTATCACACACAGCACTGACTATCCCAAAGATACAGAACCTGTGCCAGTAAACATACACCCACAGTGACTCACGTAACCCAGCTGCTGCTGCTGTTCTGTGTCCCCTTTAGCCTCTGACAGAGGCTTGTGCATAGAAAACAGTTCCTTATAAATTGCGCCGTTTAGTGCTGTATTGTGCTTACGCAGCATGCTTCACGGCATCCACGTGCGTGCCAGTCGTTCAAACACACCCCCGCGGCATACGCCCACGCACGAATAGGCCTTTGCCACAGACACGCTATAGAGTTCGGAGACGAACACGCGGGCACTTTCGCACCAAAGCAAAAACAACAACATGGGGTGAGAGCAGCTTAGGCCGAATTGGTTTGTCACAGCTGATACCTTTCAGGTGATAAGCCCAGGGTGAAAACAGTGTGTCAAAAAAACAAAGAAATATTGTTTAACAAGATGTATTTTGCCTAGGCTTAACATCCATTGTCTCATGCAGAGACCCACATGGCACTCGGCCTCTGTTATCTTTTAAAGGGAACAGTGCATAAAATATTGTATTTGTAAGTGTAAAGATTTTAAATTTGACTTACAAGTCCTGCAGCAGGATTCTGTTTGAAATAGGAATCCAATCTTCACCCATCACTGTGAGGTTTATCTTGCCGACCTTCAAGGACTGGGTCCCCTTGTTTTTAGGAGCCACGGCCTTGGACCTGTAGAGCACCCTGCAACAGTCCTGATCCCAGGGTCCAGCGCCTAAAAAGGACAGCGTTGCAGGTAAAACCTTGTATCTGCTTCCCGAGGCTCAGGTACCATCTTTTTAGTCTTCTGACTTTTTTAGATGGATCCGATAGCTAACCCCTTAGATTCAGTGATCTTCGATCGGGGTATGTAGCATAATCTTCTTTCTCCTTCTTTAAAGAATATGCGAAGAGACTCTCCACTGTGACCATCACCTTTTCACACTGGCGAAAAAAGTGAGGTACTTCCTGTGTGGGAGGGGTTATATAGGGGCATCCTTTCTGATTGGTTGCCAGTGTCCTTCACCTGTAGGTGGCTATATAACCCAAATGGTATGATTTATGGCTCTGTGTCCCATGATGTACAAAAAGAAAGCTCTATTTGTGGGGAAAAAAAGGACATCCATTTTATTTGGGTAATGCGCAAATGTCAGTTAAATTAACGCAGTGCCGTATCGCAAAAAATGGCTTGGTCAGGAATGGGGGAAAACCTTCAGGGGCTGAAGTGGTTAAAGTCATTTCTAGCAAAAAAAAAAAAGAAAATAATGCAACCATTGATTGATCTTCCTTTATTGATTTTAATAGGATAAAATGATTGTTTCTGAGTCCCCTGCACCTCCAGCAGAGACCCTCAGGGGGGCGCTGTGGAGAAAGCTGCTGGCCAGCACATGGCGACTTTGTTTTCAGTGGCGACACTTCCAGACGTATGAAGTGCCCCTTTGTTGTGCGGATCCATTCTCTCTCCATTCTCTGCCACTTCTTGTGTGTTTTCTCCTCTTCCGGATGTGGAAGTCTGTACACAGGTTACGGACATTGTTTGGGATTCTGGTTGTCAGTGGGGAATTCTATGAAAAGTGTAAACAGCGTTTCCTGAGCCGCCATCGAAGCAGCTGCTCAGAGACAAACAGACGTGATTATATCTGTGACTCTGGAGCGCCCATTGTGTGCGCCGCGCTTTGTGATCTCACAATGTATCTGTCACTTGGAGGAAATCGTGTTTATTGAAACAAAGTCACCGCCGATATCAGATTCACTTCAAAGTAGATGAGTTGTGTATATGGAATAGACGAGCGTGCGCTGAAATCATCCCATCGTGGGAAACTTTTGCTGATTATTCTGTCCTGAGAATTTAAAATTTTAATTAACACATTAAAGAATTTAATAGGATGAAAGTTGACTCTAATAGATACATGTTTACACACGTACTAAAAATACATACATTATTTTACATGTTTTAATGTTAATAGATATTTACAAACATATCAGAAATAGATACATTCTCTTTTTTTAACAGAGTGTCTTAACTCGGGGTCTCCAAACTTTCTAAACAAGGTGCCGGTTTACTGTTCTTCAGACTTTGAGGGGGCTATACCAGGGCTTGATTCCTGCAGGAACGCATGGGAACGGCGTTCCTGTACTTTTTCTTCAAAGCAGGAACATGATCCCGGCACCACCTTCTGCTCTGGGATCGCAGGTCGGTAAGCCAAGATTGCAGGATCCCAACGCGCCATCCCAGAGCATCAGTGTAAAGAAGGGAGCTGGCACTAGAGGAAGTAGAGCAGATGCTTCCTGTATAGCGCCAGCTCCTGTCACAGGCGGAGTGATATCAAATGTACTCCGCCTGTGACAGGTGCAATACAAGAAGCATCAGCTCTGCTCTCTACTGCAGCCGCATGCTTCTTCTATTTCCAGCCCCTGTCACACTGATGCTCGGGGATGGTGGGTCGGGAACCAGCCAGCAGTACCAATACAAGGGGCTATTACTGCGTAAACTGGCACCAATACTAGGGGTTTTTAATGCATAAATTGGCACCAATACTGGGGACTATTACTGCATGAATTGGAACCATATTAGGGGCTATACAATAAAAAGGGGGAGTACACGATCGTGAATAAGCAGAACAGCGTGCACGGCTTCCTGCCATTGGTGGGTGGAAATCCGCGCACTGTAGTTAACAATGAAACCCACGTGTAGCAGAATTTGCGCCTAACACTACACAATGAAATCAGCGTGTAAAACTGTGAACGCTGCTCTGATCAAACTCGTGCATGTATTCCCACCTCTACTACTAGCGTGAATCCCATTCAGCAAGGCTCAGAGAACAATGCCTAATAGGATTATACTACTGTTCCCATAGACGTGAGACTATCTGCAGGGAAAGAGCCATGCTGTTTCCACTATGGTGATCAGGCACAGTAGAAAGCATGGGCGTCCGCAAGGGGGAAAGTGCCCCCCTCTGGAATCTCAACTTCCTCTTTAAAGTGGTTGTTAAGCCACTTTATACTATCCTGTCTGGTCTGTTTAATAATCCTGAGTACCCGTGCCTCTGTGTGTGTGTTTTTAAAAAAATAAGCCGTTCTTTACCAGTTTTCAGAGCACAGATCGCTGCTCGCATGACCCACTGGCTCTCTCCTCACCCCGTCTGACAGCTGCCTGCAGTGTGCGGGGCCAAGGATTCCCTGCTGTCAGTCAGGAGGGGAGGAGGAGGAGAGGAGCAGAGGCCGAGAGAAGGAGAGAGGCGGCGGGTCACGTGAGCGGCGATCGGCGCTCTGAAAACTGGTAAAGAACGGCTTATTTTTATAAAACACATACAGGGGCACACAGGATTATTAAACCGACTGTAGACAGGATATGAAACTTTAAATGAAACTACAGCAACAGGAGGGGGGGCGGGCACTGACACAGGAGCAGACAGGCAGGGAGGGGAGGGGGCAGGCACTAACACAGGAGCAGACAGGCAGGGAGGGGAGGGGGCGGGCACTAACACAGGAGCAGACAGGCAGGGAGGGGAGGGGTGGGCACTGACACAGGAGCAGACAGGCAGGGAGGGGAGGGGGGGGGGCACTGACACAGGAGCAGACAGGCAGGGAGGGGAGGGGACGGGCACTGACACAAGAGCAGACAGGCAGGGAGAGGAGGGGGCAGGCACTGACACAGGAGCAGACAGGCAGGGAGGGGAGGGGGCGGGCACTGACACAGGAGCAGACAGGCAGGGAGGGGAGGGGACGGGCACTGACACAAGAGCAGACAGGCAGGGAGGGGAGGGGGGGGGCACTGACACAAGAGTAGACAGGCAGGGAGGGGAGGGGACGGGCACTGACACAAGAGCAGACAGGCAGGGAGGGGAGGGGGCGGGCACTGACACAGGAGCAGACAGGCAGGGAGAGGAGGGGGCAGGCACTGACACAGGAGCAGACAGGCAGGGAGGGGAGGGGGCGGGCACTGACACAAGAGCAGACAGGCAGGGAGGGGAGGGGCACTGACACAGGAGCAGACAGGCAGGGAGGGGAGGGGGCGGGCACTGACACAGGAACAGACAGGCAGGGAGGGGAGGGGGCGGGCACTGACACAAGAGCAGACAGACAGGGAGGGGGCGGGCACTGACACAGGAGCAGACAGGCAGGGGCGGAGGATGGCAGAAAAGACAGAGGAGGACAGGAGGGCTGCGGATGACGGAGGCACGTAAACTGACCACGGTGTCAGGGCTCAGCAGCCATGGTATAACGTGGTCAGTTTACAGAGGGGAGGACATAACCAGGCAGGATCAGCCAGGTATTTTAGGTGATAGATAGCACTGTGCTGTATAACATGCTTTAAGGGAAAAGGATCAATATTTTTTTAGGTTAACAAATGCTTTAAAAATAAATTCTGTCGTTTCCCCTTTAAAAATAAATACTCGCGAGTCACGGTGACTGATGTCGCCTTCATGATATTGTCGAAAAGGGGCGGAGCATGGGTGACCTTAAAAATGATGCCCCTCCCACCCTGAAAAATGTTCAGTGGATGCCCATGGTAGAAAGACATGAGCCCCCTGCTGGTGGTCATATCCTTGCTTCTTGATCCTTGGACTCCGCACCACAATACACAGAGATCTCTACCGGCAAACAGACCCGCGCAGAGCGCATGGAGTGTTCACCGACGGAGATGTCTGTGTAGAGCGAACCCGTATGCACATCTAAGGGAAGGTTTCCACTGCCAGGAGTCTTTCCTCAATGCCGGTTCTCCCACATACGCTCTAATGAGCGAACCGACAATAAGAGCCATAATGACAATCTAAATAAAACACATCCCGAAAAATGTCCTCACTAATCCGAATACAATTCCCACAACACCTTCACACCATTTATAAAGACTCCATTTGCCATGATTGCTGCAAGATCCTGTTGTGCGACAATCGTGGCAGAATCGCATTGTGTTTGGGTTGCACACTCTGCAGCCCTTTAACATCAGAGTCCTCAGTCTCCCCCCTTTCACATCAGAGTCCTCAGTCTCTCGCCTTTCACATCAGAGTCCTCAGTCTCCCCCCTTTCACATCAGAGTCCTCAGTCTCTCGCCTTTCACATCAGAGTCCTCAGTCTCCCTCCTTTCACATCAGAGTCCTCAGTCTCCCTCCTTTCACATCAGAGTCCTCAGTCTCCCTCCTTTCACATCAGAGTCCTCAGTCTCCCTCCTTTCACATCAGAGTCCTTAGTCTCTCACCTTTCACATCAGAGTCCTCAGTCTCTCGCCTTTCACTTTAGAGTCCTCAGTCTCTCGCCTTTCACTTTAGAGTCCTCAGTCTCTCGCCTTTCACTTTAGAGTCCTCCGTCTCTCCCCTTTCACATCAGAGTCCTCAGTCCCTCATCTTTCATATCAGAGTCCTTAGTCTCTCGCCTTTCACATCAGAGTCCTCAGTCTCTCGCCCTTCACATCAGAGTCCTCAGTCTCTCACCTTTCATGTAAGAGTCTTCAGTCCACCTCCCCTTTAGTCTCCCCTTTTTCACAAAAGAGTCCTCAGTCTCCCCCCTTTAATATCAGAGTCTTCAGCCCCTCCTCCCCTTCACAACAGAGTCTGCAGTTCCCCCCCCCCCTTTCACATCAGAGGCCTCAGTCCCCCCCCCTCCCTTTCATATGAGAGTCCTCAGTATCCCTCCCTCTCACATCGGCCTCAGCCCCCCTCCCCTTCACATCAGAGTTCTTAGTCTCCTCCCTTTCACAACAGAGTCCCTGGTCTCCCCTCACTCACATCAGAGTCCTTAGTCACCCTCCATCCACATCAACGGCCTCAGTCTCCCCCCTTTTACATCAGAGTCCTCAGTCTCTCACCTTTCACATCAGAGTCCTCAGTCTCTCACCTTTCATGTAAGAGTCTTCAGTCCACCTCCCCTTTAGTCTCCCCTTTTTCACAAAAGAGTCCTCAGTCTCCCCCCTTTAATATCAGAGTCCTCAAACCCCCTCCCCTTCACATAAGAGTCCTTAGTTTCCCCCCTTTCACCAGAGAGTCCTCAGTCGCCCCCCTTCCACGTCAGAGTCCTTAGTCCCCCACTTTTCATATCAGAGTCTCAAGCCCCCCTCAAATCAAAGATCTTAGTCTCCCCCCTTTCGCATCAAAGGCCTCAGTTTACCTTCCTTCACATCTGAGTCCTCAGTTCCCCCCCTCCACGTCAGAGGCCTCAGTCTCCCCCCCCCTTTCATTTATTTTAAAGTCTTCAGCCCTCCCCCCTTCATATCCGAGTCATTAGGCCCCCCCTCCCCTTCACATCAGAGTCCTTAGTCTCCCCACTTTCACAACAGGGTCCCCAGTCACCCCCCTTCCACATCAGAGGTCTCAGTCTCCCCCCCACTTTCAAATTAAAGTCTTCAGTCCCCCCTCCTTCACATCTGAGTCTTTACTCTCTCCCCCTTTCACAAGGGAGTCCCCAGTCTCTCCCCTTTTCACATCAGAGGCTTCAGTCTCCCCCCCTTTCCCCTCAGAGTCCTCAATCCCCCCCCCCTTCACATCAGGGTCCTCAGTCTCCCCCCTTTCACATCAGAGGTCTAAGTTTCCCTTCTTTCACATCAGAATCCTCAGTCCCCCCCCCTTTTCACATCAGAGGCCTCATCCCCCCCCCTTTCCCATCAGAGTCCTCGACCCCCCTCCCTTTCACATCAGGGTCCCCAGTCTCTCCCTTTTACATCAGTGTCCCCAGCCCCTTTCCCCTCAGAGTCCTCAATCCCCCTCCCCTTCACATCAGGGTCCTCAGTCTCCCCCTTCACATCAGAGTCCTTAGTCTCCCCCCCTTTCACATCAGAGGTCTCAGTTTCCCTTCCTTCACATCAGAATCCTCAGTCTCCCCCCTTTTCACATCAGAGTCCTCAGTCTCTCGCCTTTCACATCAGAGTTCTCAGTCTCTCACCTTTCACATCAGAGTTCTCAGTCTCTCACCTTTCACATCAGAGTCCTCAGTCTCTCACCTTTTATATCAGAGTCCTCAGTCTCTCACCTTTCATGTAAGAGTCTTCAGTCCACCTCCCCTTTAGTCTCCCCTTTTTCACAAAAGAGTCCTCAGTCTCCCCCCTTTAATATCAGAGTCTTCAGCCCCTCCTCCCCCTCACAACAGAGTCTACAGTCTCCCCCTTTCACATCAGAGGCCTCAGTCTCCCCCCTTTCACATCAGAGGTTCCAGTCTCCCCCCTTTCACATCAGAGGCCTCAGTCTCCCCCCCCCCTTTCATATGAGAGTCCTCAGTATCCCTCCCTCTCACATCGGCCTCAGTCCCCTTCCCCTTCACATCAGAGTCTTTAGTCTCCCCCTTTCACAAGAGATTCCCCAGTCCCCCCCTTTCCTATTAGAGTCCTCAGCCCCCCTCCCCTTTACATCAGAGTTCTTAGTCTCCTCCCTTTCACAACAAAGGCCTCAGTCTCTCCCTCTTTTACATCAGAGTCCTTAAGCCCCCTCCCCTTCACATAAGAGTCCTTAGTTTCCCCCCTTTAACCAGAGAGTCCCCAGTTGCCCCCCTTCCACATCAGAGTCCTTAGTCCCCCACTTTTCATATCAGAGTCTCCAGCCCCCCCCCCCTCAAATCAAAGTCCTTAGTCTCCCACCTTTCGCATCAAAGGCCTCAGTCTCCCTTCCTTCACATCTGAGTCCTCAGTTCCCCTCCACATCAGAAGCCTCAGTCCCCCCCCTTTCATTTTAAAGTCTTCAGCCCTCCCCCCTTCATATCAGAGTCATTAGGCCCCCCTCTCCTTCACATCAGAGTCCTTAGGCTCCCCCCTTTCACAACAGAGTCCCCAGTCACCCCTCCCCTTCCATATCAGAGTCCTTAGTCCCCCACCCTTTCATATCAGAGTCTTCAGCCCCCTCTCCCTCCCCCTCAAATCAAATTCCTTAGTCTCCTTTCACAACAGATCCCGCCCTTCCCTCCACATCAGAGGCCTCAGTCCACCCCCCCCCCCACACTTTCATATTAAAGTCTTCAGTCCCCCCTCCTTCTAATCCGAGTCATTACTCTCTCCCCCTTTCACAAGAGAGTCCTCAATCCCCCTCCCCTTCAGATCAGAGTCCTCAGTCTCCCCCCCTTTCCCCTCAGAGTCCTCAAACCCCCTCCCCTTCACATCAGAGTCCTCAGTCTCCCCCCCTTCACATCAGAGTCCTTAGTCTCCCCCCTTTCACATCAGAGGTCTCAGTTTCCCTCCCTTCACATCAGAATCCTCAGTCTCCCCCCTTTTCACATCAAAGGCCTCAGTCTCCCCCCCCCCCCCCTTCCCATCAGAGTCCTCAATCCCCCTCCCTTTCACATCAGGGTCCTCTGTCTCCCCCCCTTTCACATCAGAGTTCTTACTCTCCCCACATCAGAGTCCTCAGCCCCTCTCCCCATTACATCAGTGTCCCAGCCCCCTTCCTTTTCAAATAAGAGTCTTCAGTCCCCTCCCCTTTTCATCAGAGTCCTCAGCCCCTTACCTTTCACACCAGAGCCCTCAGTCTCCCTTCTTTCACATCAGAGTCCCCAGCCCCCCCCCTTTCACGTGAGAGTCCTCAGTCCCCCTTTTTCATCAGAGTCTTCAGTCTCCCTCCTTTCTCAGTGGCCTTCTCACCCCCTTTCACATCAGAGTTCTAAGTTCCCATTCCCTTCTCACAAGAGTCCTACCTCCCAATCTTCACCATAGCATGGGTGTGACAACATGGCATTGGACAGGAGGTGGAGCAGGTCTTTAACAGAAGAGGACTTCTGTCCCCTTCTGAATGCTGGGGCTGCCCTGAATGCCAACCTCCCTGGAATAGTGCCATGCATTTCCATGGTGCTGGCAGCCATTACACCAGTGCCATGAAAATGCAGGCCACTGTGCAAGAATATTGGACACGGAACAGCACCCTATTTCCGAATAGCTGTTCCAAGGACTGGTAATCTGCAATATATTACGTCTGTAGTTCTTGGCAGGGCATTTTTTTAGTGGGAACGCGGGGGAACGCAGTTCCGGCACCTCCAGCACTGAATGTATGTAATGGCAAGGGGTGCTGGGGGGTCCATTGATGATGGCTGCTGGGGGATCTATTGTCACTGATGGGAATCCATTTTTGAATTAGGGGCCCATTGTTGCTGGGGTGAGGGTCTTATTCTGCTGGGCACTCAATTGCTACTGTGAGGGATCTACTATTAAGAGGGGGTCTATTGTTGCTGGCTGCTGGAGGGTCTGTTGATGTTGGTTGCTGGGAGATCTTTTTCTGCTGCTGGGGATCTATGGTTGCTAGTGTGCATGTGTTCCTGGGGGGTCTATTGTTGTGTGAGAGATCTACTGTTGCTTTTACTGCCTTTCTTGTTATAATTTACACATTCCATATAAATTACTTAGTTACATAGTTACATAGTAGGTGAGGTTGAATAAAGACAATAGTCCATCCAGTTCAACCTGTGTAGGTGTGTGTGACTGTAATCATCTAACATAGCCCTTAATGTCCTGATCCTTGAGATGTAAGTCTAAGAGTCTTTTGAAAGTCACCATACTTCCCGCAGAAACCACCTCTTGTGGTAGGGAATTCCACAATCTTGTAGCCCTAACAGTAAAGAACCCTCCTCGTTGCCTGAGGTTAAAACGCTTCTCCTCTAATCGCATTGTATGCCCTCGAGTCCTCATGCAATCCCTTCGAATGAACAGCTTTTTTTCTAAGCTGAGATCCCCATTAAGATATTTATAAATTGCTATCATGTCCCCTCTCAGTCTTCTCTTCTCCAGGGAAAATAAATTGAGCGATTACAGCCGCTCTTCATAGTTAAGGTCCTCCAACCCCCTAATTAGTTTAGTTGCCCTTCTCTGGAATTTCTCCAGCTCTTAGCACCACAAAAATGATACGTGGTTCTGTATTCTCTAAAAGGGGTGGTACTGGGAGGTGGGTAGGGGGTGAAACCATGGGACAGTGCCTGGAGGTTGGTAGGTGGCAGAGACAAGGGATGATTCAAAAGATGAGGAGTTCCTACACCTATTCTCTGAGAAAAAAAGTCCTGGTTCTTGGCCATCGATACCCTATTAAGCTGACTGAGCAGTTTGGCAGACTTTACTAGTATTGTTGCTCTACGACCGAGACTTTCCCAATCTGGTAACATTGAAAGTTTGACTGGTTTGACCCCTGCTAAGCTACATGTTGACCATTGTGCTGAGACAGTAGACCTTCACCTTCCATTTCCTCTTGGAGGAATAGTCCAGAGGAGGGGGAGGATATGAACAGAAGACGAGAGTCGTTCTCAAAGAATAAAGAAGAATCCAACAAACAATTTACAAGGTTACTCTCTGCATTGGAACCGTTCACAACCCATCCTTTCATAACAGGGAACTCTTTTTCCCCTCTTCCCTCCGCAGAGCTTGGTGGACACTTCCTCCACTTCTCCTGTGTCTTTGTCAGCTTCGGTTTCCTCCTGCTGTGGGAACCTCGACTTGGCCCTGCCAACATCTGTACGTCGCCCGTCGTTTTCTCATATTTGTCAAAACTGACGAGATGGAATTGTAATTAATACAAACAATAAATACACCGGGAGAAGAGGGGGGGGGGGTGCTTTGCGGTGGGGGCTTCGTACTCCCTGAGGACGCACGTTTGGATTGGCTTCCTCCATTCACATGCTTTTGTTTTATTCCTATTTACACGTGCGACCGGGTGGCCATTGTTTAGAGTTGCTTGTTTTCTCCTGTAAGGTGGACGAGAAAAAGTTGCGATTGCTTAGGAAGTCCTCCATCCTTATTGTTGTTTGTAAGGATGTGGGTTTTCCGCCCCGAGGGGTCATTAGTTTCTGTAAGATGTTTATCTTTGTAATTAACCCAGCGTCTGCTGAGCGGTGGGCTGAGTAGCCAATGTGTGTCTGGTATAGTAGTGGATGTTTATGTGCTGTGATGATATGCAAGAGCCCGTAGTCTGGGCATGGCGCGTCATGACATCATAATGTTGTGACTGCAACGCTTCTAGGATAGGGATGCTAATATGCAAATTAGGGCTCATTCACAGCAATGGACGTGTGTTACGGTGCCCATAGCATGCACCTGCTGCCGCAGGACAGCTACACACCATCCAGCTTCCACCAGCCACTCTTCAGTGAGTTCTCCAGACCAGAAGTGAAGTCAATCGGCTCTAAAGATTCTTAGTGTAGCAATATTTCCAGGCATTGGGCCTGATGTGGGTCTGCCATGGTTACCGTTAACACCAACAGCACATTTAAGCTTGTTGCCCAAGTGTGAGATCTGAGACAATGACCATTCCGGCATCTTTTTTTTTTTTTTTTTTAACCACTTAAGCCCCGAAAGATTTTACCCCCTTCCTGACCAGGGGGTATTTTGCGATTCGGCACTGCGTGACTTTAACAGACAATTGCGCGGTCGTGCGACGCTGTATCTAAACAAATTTGGCGTCCTTTTTTTTCCCACAAACAGAGCTTTCTTTTGGTGGTATTTGATCACCTGTGCGATTTTTTGATCATGCGCTATAAACAAAAAAAGAGCGTAAATTTTGCAAAAATAGCAATATTTTTCACATTATTTTATATGAAATTCCCCCCAAAAAAAATGTAAAAATCAAAATTTTTTAACATTTTCGGCCAATTTGTTTTATGCTACCTATGTTTGGTAAAAAAAATTGCAAAAAGCGTATTTTGATTGGTTTGCGCAAAAGTTATCGCGTTTACTAACAAAGGGAAAGTTTTTTTTCATTTTTGTTGTTTTTTTTTTTTAACGCATAATGGCGGCGATCTGAGATTTTTTTTGCGGTACTGCGACATTGCGGCGGACAGATCGGACCCTTGACTGACATTTTTGACACTTTTGGGGTTACCAGTGACATTTCTACAGTAATCAGTGCTATACATATGCACTGTTACTGTAAAAATACACTGGCAGTGAAGGGGTTAACTTTTTTTGAAAGGGAGGGGCTATGTGTGTCCCTAGGGGCGTGCTTTCTACTGTGATTGGCTGTGGCTTCAGATGTATGAACAGTGATCAACGGTTCTACATAGTAGAACCGTATGATCATCCTTCATACACAGGGGAGAATGACAGGCGGCTTGTTGTTTACACAAGCCGCCTGACTTTCTCCCTCCATCGGGTCCGCCAGTCACACGCACGGGGGGGTCCGTGACCACGCGGGAGCGGGAGCGCGCCTCCGGCGGTGCGCGCTCGCTCCCTAGACCCTCACAGGCTAGCGACGTAGACCTACGTCGCTTTGCCTGTGAGGGGCTGACCGCCGACGTAGATAGTCGTGCGGCGGTCGGCAAGAGGTTACATGAAGAAAAAGCTTTATTGAGAAAAACTCACACCATTACACCAATGAAATTATCAGAAAACACCAACTTCAGAAATACATTCAGTAACCCATGTCAAGATCTCACCCATCAGCAATATATAGTTATATAGATACATATATAATGCTAATATTCCAACCACATCATCTATAGATGTAAACCCTCTACGTGAAAAACATAATATATTGATATATCGCACAATTTATTGGTAGATCTGATTGAACGCATGTATGACCATAATCAGAAGGAATCTTAAGAAACACACAACCATACCCTCCAGAAAATTGTAAGTTAATAATTTACTGGGCAATCCCATCCAAAACTGTAGAATAGACACCTAACTAAAAGATCCTAACCAAACACCATATCTTGCAGAAAGTAGCCTGGGCTCCCGCTGTTCAAAAAGGATGCATATCAAAAACCTTACATGGAATAATAAAAAAACATATGTATGTATACTTTTTTCTATATACCACACTGATCTAAATCAGTGGTATAAAAATCATATTCTAACATATCTGTATAAATGTTACAGAATTGGTGATAACCACCCTTGAAAAAGGCTCAAAAGGAAGCCGAAACGCGTAGGGACAAACGCAGGAGAAAACTCTCTGGGAAACTGAGATTTATCCTAAATTGTCACCAATTGTCACGGAACCATGAACCAGACGTACAACAACAGATAAGTGAAAATAAGAAGGCTTTATTGAAAATCAAGCTGTAAAGCAAAAGTCCAAACGGATGGCGAAACCGAGGCAGAGTCCTTGCGAAGCCAGAGGTCAGGAGCCAGGAGGGTGGTCAGACGAAGCCGGGATCAGGAACCAGCAGGGTAGTCAGACGAAGCCAGGATCAGGAACCAGCAGGGTAGTCAGACGAAGCCAGGATCAGGAACCAGCAGGGTAGTCAGACGAAGCCAGGATCAGGGACCAGAAGCAGCAGCAGTCTTAGAAGCATGTGAACACAGGAGGACCAAGCAAGGAACTGAAGCCACAGACCTCCTATATATATGAGCTAGGCATCCAGCTCCTCCCAGTGGGAAGGAGGAGCCGCAGGGTGGGAGGCTACAAGAAACCCAGAAACCAAGATGGCCGCCAGCACATGTCAAACGAAGGAGAACAGCAAGAAGGTAAGACCATGACACCAATTTCACATATGTCACGCAACTTTCTAACTATGGACACAACTTCACTTGGGTCTATAACCCAACACGAATAATCATGTACTCTCTTGTACCATATTGAACATAAGACATTAAATATTTGTCTTTTTTATAATTGATGTATCTGCACAAATTATTATTTGCCTTAAAAGTCCCACCCAACTTGGCCTGAGGAACCAACCCCCCCTCACATGTATCCTTCAGGGATGACGGCAAAACCCACACCTTTAATAGGCTGATAGTGATCAAAAATCTGTATATAAAGATTCTTAGTGTAGCAATATTTCCAGGCATTGGGCCTGATGTGGGTCTGCCATGGTTACCGTTAACACCAACAGCACATTTAAGCTTGTTGCCCAAGTGTGAGATCTGAGACAATGACCATTCCGGCATCTTTTTTTTTTTTTTAAATGAAGAAAAAGCTTTATTGAGAAAAACTCACACCATTACACCAATGAAATTATCAGAAAACACCAACTTCAGAAAGACATTCAGTAACCGATGTCAAGATCTCACCCATCAGCAATATATAGTTTTACAGATCATGGCACAGAAACGGTACAATGACATAACAATGAGGGTAGCCCTACCCCCAACCCGGTACCATCAGCAGGAGACTATTAATAATACTACACATAAAGTTACGTTAACAAACGGTCCATAATGAGGTCATTAGGAGCCATGCCCGGGCAATTCAGCCACATGCCCCATATCTTGGAAAACTTTTGTGGCGAGCCCCTATGCTGATAGATAATTCTCCATACGAAGAGTAATACCCATCTGTTCCAACCACATCCCGTAGGTGGGGGGTTCCGTTGCTATCCAATGTTTTAGGATGAGCAATCGGGCTTGGAAGAGGGCCCGAGTAGCGGCCTCCTTCAAGAACTTATCCTCCACTACCTGGTCTAGGATACCCAAAATGCAATGGCGGGGATCCCTAGGGATATCCACCCCCAGGGCTCTAGTAAGTGCAGATAGCACATTGGACTAATATCTGTGTAGCTTTGGACATCTCCACAACAGATGGATCAAGTCCCCCGTCTCCCTCCGGCACCGTCCACAAAGGTCATCGGCGCGGAGACCCATGGCATGGAGTTTCAGGGGAGTATGATGCACTCTAAGTAGGATGTAAAGCTGTGAGACCTGGTGAGATACATTAAGGGAACAACCACGTACCGCCTCTAAGGCCTCCTCCCACTGCTCACCTGGGATCTCCCCCACATCAGTACTCCAGTGGTCACAAGCCTTACCAGGGTATTTTTCCAGAAATGTACTTAAGAGAGAGGCATATGAAGCCCTTGGTGTCAGTAAACTGCTGCATGAGAAAGAAGACAGGTGTCGGGGACAAGTAGAATTGTCCCAGGGCGGCCTATTCCGGCATCTTTGGTTTTTAGTTTTATTGTAGGAACTTGGATGGGAGAAGGGAATGAGTGGGATACTCCTCTGGCTTAACTAGGTACAAATCTGGGACACTTGAGAAAAATGCCGCCTAGCGCTGTCTTGGCGCCGGCTGAAGGCCGACCAACGCTTACTGGCGCTTGCAAATCTGACTTGCGGTCTGTGAACTGAAACTTGACTTTTGCTACTTCCTCACAGCTCAAATGTCCTTTACACTGCTCCCTGTAGTCTTCTCTGACTGAGGTAGCTACTTGCAATGATGCTGCAACACTTAACATTTTACACTTCAGGGCCCAACCGCTGGCACCCCTTTACTTTTCAGGGTTATCACTGGCACCCCCTTTACTCTTATTTCTGCACCGGCTAGCTAGCTCTGGATCCCTCTGACCTTCTCCGGAGTGGTCCCCTCTGCTAGGCAGACCCCCAGGGGCAGTTTGCAGTACTCACAACTCAGAATGCTTTCCTTAAACTTGACCCCAACGCTCCGCTGGTCCTCAGCACACCTGGATCCTTCTCTGCAGCTCAGCTCAGCCCTGTGTCTACTCAGGCCAGCCGCCTGGGACACCCGATTCTTCCTGACAGGAGGAGAGACAGCCATCACCTCCCTCCAGGGACTCTGCTTCCCGCCAAAGACAATCTGTCATGTGCTCCTCACAGACTTACACCCTCTCCCAGAGTGCTGTGCGGCAGAATCTGCCCTTCCAGGATGGGTACAAGCCCTGGTTTGCTATTGGTCAGGTTTCCTCCACTGCCCAATGAGAGCCCTCATTGGGATATAGTGGGGAGACTCCCCAACACAACAGGCACACCTGGGAACACATGCCAGCCTAGCTGAAAACATGGCCTTACTGTTAAGCAGACAAAGCCCACTATACTTTACCTAGCACCTATATTGGAGGGTGCTACATTAGGAAAAGGCTCCCCTCTGCTCTGCTGTATCTGGGACCTTGATGAACATCAGCCAACACCAACAGAACTTTTGCAAAGGGGCAGAAGCCCCTGAGGCTTCTCCAGCAGGGCAAGAACCTGGCTGCTCCAAACCTCAAAATATTTATGCCCCCAAAGCCACCTGCTCCCCAGGGATTGGCTGAAGCACAATAAATATTTAAGCTGCCCATTTGACTCATCCAGCCCCTATGTTATAGAAGCATCTAGAAGGCAGGGGGAAACAGTCAAACTTGCAACCTGTGAGATCCAGAACAGCCCAAAGAAATCGATATATGCTCCAATGATTACAGAGATGCCAAAAATAACGACATTTTCCTATCATCCTAGCAGCCTGCCTAGGAGGGTGCTACATGGTGTGGATTGAAGAAAAATGGCATTAGGCAAATTGTGTGGTCTATGCATTGGGGTTATGTTGGGCAATGCTGTTCAACAGGGACAGTCTGAATGAGCCCTTAAATGATCTAAACTAGGGGGCGCTGAAGGTTTGGACTTTGGCTGTTTGGGCATTTGGACAAGCACCCGGACATTTACCCCGCTGAATATCATACATAATAGCAGTATTACTACAGCTATTAAACCTAACAGCTTCCCGCTATCAAAAGTTGTTAAGGATGCTAGCAGGTGCAGGCACTGCTAAGTCCATAGCAAACAGTGATGTTAACTACCCTATTCACTTACATGGATGGGAATCCCCAGACATGTAAGCACAGAGGCAGGGATAGGTAAAAAAAAGCATGGGGTTTCCCCTCCAATTCATACCAGGTTCTTTAAATCTGGTATGAATTTTAAGGACGACCTCGCACAATAATAAAAACAAAAACTGAATGATGACCCCCTACAAATTCTATATATATTGTATATATAATATAGAATATTCAAATGACTTGTCAAAAGCCTGTACATGTTTTGATTTTATTGTTTACATTTTTTGTAAACTAAGAGGGGTAATATGCACCCCAACCTCATTCACATGGCGGACTGGTGTCTGGGTGCCCTCTTATTGAGGCTTCCAAATTCCGATAGGCCAAATACCTGGAGACCCCCAAAACCACCAGGCCAGGGTTGTGGGGAAGAGGCCCTTGACCTCATCAACATGAAGACAACTTGCTTTGCCAAAGAGGTCCCCATTGCCAAGGTACTCTCCCTCTTTGAGAGGGCCTGGTATGGTTCAGGAGAGAGTGGGAAACATGCCTCAATGCCTGCATTAAGAGTCTAGTTTGGATTTCTGGGGGACATCCTGCATTTCATTTGCATGGGGTTCCCGTTAAATACCATACCAGACCTGAAGGGTCTGGTATGGATTTCTCAGGGGACCTCAAGATTTTTTTTTGCATGGCGTATCCCCTAAAATCCATACCATGCTCAAATGGGTCTGGTATGTATTGGGGGGGGGGGGGAACTGTACACAGTTTTGTTTTTTCCTTTTTACTGTAGGATTCACTACAACAAAAGTAATATTAAGAGTAAGCGGGTGGTTTTCTCCATGAAACATGAAACACGTAGAGACAGCAACAAGGTACAGAAGGACCCCCCCATGTACCAATCATGGCATTGCTCAGCCTTTGGGGAGCTCTCAATATAAAAATAGAGTTTTTATATCATTTTAATCTTTATGTATCTATGTATTTTAACTTTAACTTTATTTGTCAATAAAATTTGGTAAAAATATTTTTAGTCTGTCATCCATATGCGCCAGAATAGGTCCACAGTGTCCACTATTTTTCTCCCTGCCCTACCTACTGCCTTAGGAGTGGGGATTTTTTTAATTTGATGTAAATTGAAAGCGGTGCCTTAAAGTGTTTGTTCCCTCTCAATCTAAGCAACCACAGTGAAATATCTACCAAAACGACCCACCAATGGCATAGCTTATCTTTAACATCTCCGTCCAACGCACCAATTTGCTAGAATGTTTCCACCCATCATCCCAAAGGCGGCCTGGGTATTTTTGGATGTGGGACACTCTTTGAGACTCAACCTTTCCACCTCAGTCTACTACCCCAAAGTGATCACTCTGACTTTGCAATTTAACTTTGTGGCAAGTCACAAGGTGAGAGGCTGATCCATATCAGATATTCAGGAACTGAACAGCAGTGCAGAAACAAGGTCATCCAGCTCCCAGGGCAAAGATGCCAAACTGTGCCCCCCCCCCCTCCCCTGTTCATGATGTGAAAGCTTAGAGGATCTTACACCCACCAGTCATTAACTTGTTAAAATCACTGCTGCTGTCACTACTCCTGTCAGCCTTGCAACAGAAGGAAGGCGCCCCCATCCCTACAGTTAACCATTGCGCCAAGGGAAACCGTTCCTCGCGCCTTCCCCTTGTCCCGGCCCTGCTGAACAGGCACCAGGACTTGCAAGATTGTGTCCTCTCTAAGCCCGTATCTCAGTCCAGAAAGTAAGTGGTGAGCCTGAATGATGCCTGAACAAGAACTGGTGGCAGTAGCTTAGGTTTCTAGAGGTTCCTTTAGCAATGAGCAGTAGCAGCTTGTTCTACTGCATTATTGTGCCTGCATAGTTCTGGCACCAAAGCCACTGGGCAAAGCCAGCAGAATGTGACCAGTGGAGCTCCTCCTCTTGTCATGTAAACCACTGACACCAATAATTTTGTTAGCTGTCTGTAAGAACGATATTCTTCCTATTGACCACCCACCTAAGGAACATTCTTCACACGACCACTAACACAAGGAACATTCTTCCCACTGACCACCAACATAAGGAACCTTCTTCCCATTGACCATCAACTTAAGGAGCATTCTTCCTACTAAGCACCAACACAAGGAACATTCATCTTATTGACCACCAACGTAAGGAACATTCTTCCCATTGACAACCAACATAAGGAACCTTCTTCCCATTGACTACCAACATAAGGAACATTCTTCCTACTGACCACCAACATAAGGAACCTTATTCCCATTGACTACCAACATAAGAAACCTTCTTCCCATTGACTATCAACTTAAGGAGCATTCTTCCTACTATGCACCAACATAAGGAACATTCATCCTATTGACCACCAACATATGGAACATTCTTCCCATTGACAACCAACATAAGGAACCTTCTTCCCATTGACTACCAACATAAGGAACATTCTTCCTACTGACCACCAACATAAGGAACCTTATTCCCATTGACTACCAACATATAGAAAATTCTTCCTACTTACCACCAAGGAACCTTCTTCCCATTGACCACCAACATAAGGAGCATTCTTCCTACTGACCACCAACATAAGGGACATTCTTCCCATTGACCACCATCAGGAGCATTCTTTTAATTGACTACCAACGTAAGGAACTTTCTTCACATTGACTATCAACACAAGGAACCTTCTTCCCATTGACTACCAACATAAGGAACCTTCTTCCCATTGACTACATATGGAACCTTCTTCCCATGTACCACCAGCTTAAAAAAAAAAAAAAACATTCTTCACATTGACCACCAACATAAGTAACATTCTTGCTGTTGGCCACCAGCATAAGGAACATTCTTCCCACTGGCCACCAACATAAGGAACATTCTTCCCATTGACCAGCAACTTAAGCACCATTCTTCCCACTGATCATCAATGTAACAAGGCATTCTTTTCACCAACCAGTATGGTTAAGGGGCTATTCTCTCATTGACCACCAGTGTGGTGTGGCTAATGAATCATGAGCTGTAGACACAGTATATTAATTTCTAGCATGAGTTTCATAAGACCTGAATATTATATTATATTATTATTTCTGCACAGTAAAAAGGTTGAGAAAGGCTGGACTAGGCTCTCTTCAGCCCTGCAGCATCAGAAGGGTCTTGGCGTGTGTGACGGTGTTCACCGTCACTGGAATTAAAGGACAGATGGGTGATGGTTTGAATTGCTTCATATTTGTCAGCAAGGTCATTTGTTCCCATTTGCCATGAGGTCTCTGGCCAGGAAGTACAACTCCTAGTATGGTCATTCCAGGAAGTTCAATGAGGAGACGGACTGTCTAACAATGTTGCTTTTTTCTGAGGTGGCTTTCCATTCACCTATTGTCGAGTGTGCTAATGAATTCACCTGCTGTCTGCTAAGGGATGTATTGACACTCAGAGTAATGTGTATTGGGGGCTCGTTAGGGAACCATTGTTCTGTGTCTGGCTATTGTGTACATTGATTGCCCCCTGGGGCTTCTGTCTCATTATACATAACAGTCCTTCTGGTCAAGCTATCCAAGCTGGACCAATCCCTGCTGACTCATTTTCAAGTCCTCATTTGCATGGCTAAAGAGGACCTGAAGGGGAACTGCAGGTACTTTGCAATTGACCAATAGGAGGGCAGTTGTTGGGGGCAGGATGTTCCAAATTCCGTATAAAAGGGTGCTATGTTCTTCCAATAAATTGTCTTCCTGTTTGAACTTACATACAGCCTGCTTGGTGTTTGTTCTAATGGATTCCGGACGGCACATAGCTGTAGTTCGGATCCCGGATCCTTGGTTGACCGAACCATCAGACGTTGCGATCTGCAAGCTGACTCACTAGAAACAGAGGAGTGTCAGGAGAGCGGAAGCGAGCGAGCAAGGGTCTCGTCACAGCGTGTAGTATTACATCACTGATAATATGGTGGACCAGGGACAGTCAGGTGGGGAGGAAAGGGCTAGACGATGCTGGACATCCTCTGGGCAAAAAATGAGGCGGGCCCTATCTGACTTACCACAGCTTCTAATGCACATTGTGAGAAGCTCACAGTATACAATGAATTCCATTTCAGTACAGGAGAGGAGCCTGTACAACTATGCAAGACAGAAAGGAAGGCCGGAGTTAAGCTTTCACTCTCTTCAGGAGCTACCCAGCTGGAGAATCTTCAACATCTGACAGACTTAGTGGTGTGTTGAATGGTTGGTCCCCCGCTGTGGTTGGTTTTATTTGCCAATTGCCAGCCCTACACTAATACAGAGCATCATTGTGACATAAAAGATGGTCGATATACCCACAGTGCACAGCGGGGGACCATCCCTTCGACACACATGCCTGCCAGACAGGGCTGTACACATTTCAGAAATGGATGGACAGAAATAAAAAATCTCTTGTTTTTTTTTTATATTTGCCTGGAGTTAAGCTTTAACGTAGCCCAAAATATCTCTGTTATATTGAATTTCGTTCACCATTGTGTTCTCAGCAGTTGTCTCCCAGCCTGTAATTCAGAAGAATTGCATTTCCTTCTCCCCCTTGTCCATTTTTTCCGTTATTGACTGTGAGAAAAGAACAGCCCTGACCAGGTATCGGCAGAGGAAGAGGGGTCTTCTATATAGAGAAAGACAATGACCTTTACCAAAGTCCTCTATAAAATTTAGACATGAGCCCTCGGTGTGACCTGCCATATCGGAAGCAATAGAAGGACACGTAAGACGTACTCCTGTCCATTGTCTGTATGAGTAGAATTCTGTATTCTTCAATCTTTCTGTCTTTTCATTTATCATATCGGGAGTCTGTTTCGCCTCCTGGTGACCTTCCTGTCTAATGACTTATAAATAGACCTCAGAGACAGTGATCGATATAGCAGTAAGGCCAGACAGTATTATTGTTTGGGAGACGAGTCTGCTGACATCATACAAACAAGTTCATGTGCCCCAAAATAATGAAGGTAAAGTCTGGTAAAGCATATTCCATAAAGTTCAATCATACAATGAATGATGGCCCAATCCAGCCCTGGATACAAACTTCTTATTGCACATATAGGCGGTTTAAGGGCTCTCTATCTAGAGCAGAAGTCCTCAACCACCTGGTCATGGCCCACAGACACTGCAGATCCCCTAACCTACCACAGTGCCTCCCAGTCCTAATTTCCCATAATTATCTGCAGTGCCCCTCAATCTCCCACAGTGCTACCCATCCTCCCTGAGTGCCCCCCCCCCCAGCCTGCTGCAATGCCTCCAGCCTTCCATATTACCCCTAACCTCCAACTGTGCCCCACAGTGTCCCTTAGCTCCCTGCAGTGTTCCCTAGCTTGCTGAAGTGCCTCCAGCATCCCATAGTGCCCCAACCTTCAACAGTGCCCCACAGTGCTCCCAGCCCCCTGCAGTGTTCCCTAGCTTGCTGCTGTGCCTCCAGCCTTCTATAGTGCCCCCAACCTCCAATAGTCCCCTACAGTGCCTCCAAGTTCCCATAGTACTCCCAACGTCCCATAATTGCCTACAGTGCCCCAAAGCCCTCCACATTGAGAGCCTTCAGTCACCACACTGCCCCTTACAGTGCTAACAAGCCTGCCAGAAGGCCCCCAAGCCTGCTGCAGTGCCTCAAGCCTCCCATAGTGCCCCCACCTCCAACAGTGCCCTACAGTGCCCCCTCAGTTCCCATAGTGCTCACAACTTTCCATACTTGCCAGCAGTGCCCCTCAACCCTCCACACTGAGAGCCTTCATTCACCACAGTGCCCCCCCCCCCCAATCTCCCACATTGCTACCCAGCCTCCCGGTCCAGCTGTGTTAACCCCTCCTTCTCAGGAACCACCAACTCAGCAGGTCAATTTAAGGACAAGTCAGCATTTACACAGTGTAATAATTTGCAACATATTTTCCCTGGTTAACCCCAGAGCATGAACACAGTAGAAGAAAACATTTACCACTTTAGAACCATATTAGAAGCACCTGCTTATAAGCCCATTTTGCCCCCAAAACAACTCTGACCCATCGAGGCATGGACTCCACTAGACCTCTGAAGGTATGCTGTGGTATCTGACACCAAGCCATCAGCAGAAAATCCGTTCTGTAAATTGTGAGGTGGGGCCTCCAGACTTGTTTTTCCATCACATCCCAGAGATGCTCAATTGGATTGAGATCTGTAGAATTTTGGAGGCCAAGTCAACACCTCAAGCTTGTTGTTGTGTTCCTTAAACCATTCTTGAACCATTTTTGCAGTGTGGTAGGGTGCATTATCCTACTGAAAGAGGCCACTGCCATCAGGGAATACTTAGGGGTATAGTTAGTCATTAACAATGTTTAGGTAGGTGGTACGTATCAAGTAACATCCACATTAATGGCAGGACCCAAGGTGTCCCAGCAGAACTTTGCCCAAGGCATCACACTCAGGGTTGCCAACCATCCATACATTTATGGACAGTGTATAAAAAACAGGCATTTTTCCCCTGACTGTAAATGTCTGTAGACAGATGAAAAATGCCCATAAAAATCCCTTTGTCAATGACTCTGAACTGCGGATGTGCAGTTCCGGAGTCAGCTTATTATAGAATTGCCGGGCTTGGCCTTGGATCAGGCAGCAAGTGTGGCTTATAGTCACGTGCCCTGTATGGAGGAAGATATCCCTGTGACCGCACACCGAATGCCTCCCAAGGTATGGTGGTATATGGCAGCAACCTCAGCCTGGAATCTAGCCAGGCCATGCCCCCAACGCATTTCTCTCCGTCCCTCAGAGCTTAGTCATGGAGATCAAATTATTATCAGATTATATTCATGCGCTCTGCTGCACAACCTGAGGCCAAGCTCAACAGTTCACTAATCTGCTGGCTTTGGAACTGTGCATGTGCAGGTGAGATTCGCCGACAAGGATATTTTTTAAAGTGGTTTCCTGCTAGCCGCTTACGAGCTGCTTCCCACCATCAGCAGCCAGGAAGGTATGTGTAAGGAGGCACTCTGGAGGAGGATGTAAGGGGGTACTCTGGCGGTACTAAGGGGGCACTCTGGAGGTACTAAGGGGTCACTCTGAAGGATTTAAGGGGGCTCTCTGGAGGCACTAAGGGGGCACTTTGACAGATGTAAGGGGGCATTCTGGAGGATGTAAGGGGGCACTCTGGAAGTACTTAGTACCTCCAAAGTGCCCCCTTACATTTTCCAAAGTGCCTCCTTGTATCCTCTAGAGCAGGGGTCTTCAAACTATGGCCCTCCAGTTGTTCAGGAACTACATTTCCCATTATGCCCAGTCATGTCTGTGAATGTCAGAGTTTTCCAATGCCTCATGGGACATGTAGTTCTGCAACAGCTGGAAGGCCATAGTTTGAGGATCCCTGCTCTAGAGGGCTTGCTTAGTAGTACTAAGGGAGAACTCTGAAGGACTCAAAGGGGTACACTGGAGGTAATAAGGGGAACTCTGGAGTATGTAAGGGAGCACTCTGGAGGCACTGATGAAAAGGGGCACTCTGGAGAATGTAAGGGGGCTCTGATGTAGGGTGGCACTCTGGCGAAATGGATGTTAGGGGGGACTCTGCGGACTCTGATTTATAGGGAGAATGCTGGGAATTTTGATGTAAGGTAGGGCTCTGATGTGAACGTGGTGCTCATCCTGACTGTTGTACTCTATATGCTGTCTTGTTTGCTCCTAACCCCTGGCCCCTGCACTCTATATATTATGCTGTACACAGACCTAAACAAGGTGTTCATTGGCTCAACAGTTGCTGGTTTTAATGAAGTTCTTTTTTAAGGCAGGCTCAGTATCATTTTTCTGTGCATAAAACATATGTAATAGAAATGTTTAATTATCCCCTTCCCACCGACATACAGTATATGTGGTCTCACTGAAGTGGGCTTTTTTTCCATGGGTCCTCATATATGCATATCTCTCTTTGTGCTGGGAGCGCGCCGTATAGTGCACTCCCAGCACAGAGACCACTCCTACTAATGCCTGGTTCCAGGTCACCTGATCGCTGTGATAGCCTCTGATTGTCTATCACAGTGATCAGTCACTGTAAACCCGCCCCTGTGTTTACTTCCTCTTCTGAATGGAGAGAAAGATATGTTGTATCTTTCTCTCCTTGCAGGAGATGAAGCTGTAAAATAAAAAAGTGTGCAAAAAAAAATTGAATTAAATAAATTAAAAATAAAAATAAAGAATAAAAAAATAAAGAAAAAAATAACAAGATCAAGGTTTGCCAGGGTTAGTGTTAGGATCAAGGTCTGCGTCAAACGTCACAGTCAGCATATTTTGAGTAGAAATAAAAAAAATATATATATATTTTTTAAATTAGTATCAGTGTCAGCGCGTTTTATGTATGGTAAAGAAAATTGCAAAATGCGCACCATTGTTTCTTCTACTACGGGTACAAACAGCAACTAACATACACATATATGGTATCGCTGCATTTGACAGGAGCAGGAGAATTTATTTTGGGTGATTTTTGGTGGTATATTATGGCAATACCAAGAAATTTACAGCTAATTTTAAAAAATATATAATTTTTTACTGTTTTGGGCCAGTTTTTCTTTATTATTAAAAATAAAATCAGTGAATATCTATTATCATTTACCACCAAAATAAAGCCCAATTTGTTCTGAAAAAAACAAAAAAAAACAAAGCAATGTGTAATCCACCTGGATACACAAAGTAGCTGTGATGATATGTACAGTTTTGCTAGCACATGTCAAAGTGGCAACATTGTGCTTAGGCATTTAGATTTGTTTTACTCTTAGGCGGGAAGAAGTTAAAGAAAAAAAGAAGAAACAAACCAGGTTTAAATATATTTAAATCCAAAACAAGCAAAGCAAAAGGAGTTTAACCGCTTGCCGACTGCCGCACGACTATTTACTGCGGCGGTCAGCCCCTCACAGGCAGAGCAACGTAGGTCTACATCGCTAGCCTGTGAGGCTCTAGGGAGCGAGCGCGTGCTGCCGGAGGCACGCTCCCGCTCGCTCACGGACCCCCCCGAGCGTGTGCCCGGCGGACCCGCGATTGTCCGTTACAGCGGGAGAAAGGCAGGCGGCTAATGTAAACACAGTCGCCTGTCATTCTCCCTTGTGTAAGTATTGAGATCATAAGGTTCTGCTATGTAGGACCGTTGATCTCTGTTCTTACACCTCAAGCCACAGCCAATCACAGTTAGACTCACGCCCCTAGGGACACACTTAACCCCTCCTTCTCAAATAAAGTTAACTCCTTCCCTGCCAGTGTCATTTTTACAGTAACAGTGCATATGTATAGCACTGATTACTGTAGTAATGTCACTGGTAACCCCAAAAGTGTCAAAAATGTCAGTCAAGGGTCCGATCTGTCCGCCGCAATGCCGCAGTCCTGCAAAAAAAATCGCAGATCGCCGCCATTACTCGTTAAAAAAAAACAACAAAAATGACAAAAATCTTTCCCTTAGTTAGTAAACGCAATAACTTTTGCGCAAACCAATCAAAATACGCTTTTTGCGATTTTTTTTTTACCAAACATATGTAGCATCAAACAAATTGGCCTAAAATGTTAAAAAAATTTTGATTTTTACATTTTTTTGGGAATTTCATATAAAAAAATTTGAAAAATATTGTTATTTTTGCAAAATTTACGCTTTTTTTTGTTTATAGCGCATGATCAAAAAATCGCACAGGTGATCAAATACCACCAAAAGAAAGCTCTGTTTGTGGGAAAAAAAGAACGTCAAATTCGTTTAGGTACACCGCGCAATTGTCCGTTAAAGTAACGCAGGGCCGAATCGCAAAATAGGCCCTGGTCAGGAAGGGGGTAAAATCTTCCCGGGGCTTAAGTGGTTAAAATCATCAGCCTATTGTTAGAGTGAACAAAAATCCCCTAGATTTATAGACCCATCTACAGCCTGTGCATACGCATTACATTTGACTGCTCTGGAAGAAGCTACAACATTAGCCCACTGGATGTATATCAGTTAAACTTCACACATAAAGTACTTTGTCATAGACACAGATTTGAGCTGTTGAGGGGAGCAAATTCTTGACGCGCTTCGCAGACATGCTTCTTCAGGAGAGGGGAGTTCAGAGAGAAGTCAAAGCAGGTCTTGTGTACATCATCTAGATCAACCTTTCTCAACCTTTTCAACCAGAGGAACCCTTGAAATAACTTTTAAATCCCAGCAAACCCCTGCTAAAAATTACTATATCTACAACTCATGGCACATTAATGTGATGGTCAGTGGGAAGAATGCTCCTTACACTTGTGGTCATTGGGAAGAATTCCCCCCTTACAGATAGCTAAAAAGATCAATGGTGTCAGTGGGAACTTATTTGAGAGGCATATATTACTCCTTGCTCAAGGAACCCCTAGCAACCTCTTGAGGAACCCTGGTTGAGAAACCCTGATCTAGACCATAGCTATTGTCAAAAAAAAAATGTGTGTGTGTGTGAGGGGATTCTCAAAATTGAGTAAGCAATTTCAGTACAGGAGTGGAGCTTGGGGAATGGAGAGCCGTGGGCTATGGTTGGTATGGTATGGAATGGAACACTAGGGAGTCTGACTGGGGGGAACTGGATCCTGTGATTGGGGGTTGAGAACGCTGGTTGCTACAAAGAGGTTGGAGTGTCCATCCGCTTACACCGCTGCTCCCTGGAGATTTCATGGATAGTCTGACGGAGTCCTCTTTGCCAAGGATGCCTACAGCTGTGACCTGGGATTGGTTAAGGGGGTATTGGACCATTGCTTATACAGCTAGCAGATACTGAGCTACTGAAAGCAGAACGTCAACTACATCTCTCATGTGCTGCATCCACACTAGCCTTCTGCAGCACCTCTACCAGACCTATACTGTACCTCTTTTACTCTATACCATAGTTCTACTGAACTGTCACTGTTTCTGACCTGTCACTATTTCCACAAGGACTACACTACCTCTACAGCCGACACTAACTGCATGCAGGTTCATCAGGAATGTTGTTAAGTGCACCAACGCTTCCTAAAGGACCCCAACAATAGCTAGCATATTGCACGCTTGTGAGAAAATGCTCAGCCTCGCGTTGAACATCAAAGTAAGCAATTTCAGTACAGGAGAGAAGCCTGGGGAATGGAGAGCGGCCATCTATGGTTTCCCTCTAACCCTCACTCCCACCACCGCTGCACAGAGGGACAGAGTGCAGCAGCAGCAGGCGGCCTGTGCATGTGTGAAAGCCTCCTTCCCTTCCCCACTCTCCGGTAGCCATTGCGTGCACCAATCAGCGGCAGGGAGAGGACACAGTTGCCACAAAGCACACCGGGGCTCGTAGTCTTAGCCAGGGACCACTGCACTGTGTGAGATACTGAAAAGACTACAGAACCTATTGGACTAAGGAATTTAGGAGGAGTGAGGGAGGATTTTTACTGTTCTGCATGGGGAAAGTTCAGGCTTTTTGTCACTATGGCTAGAGGAGAGAGGACTGCTGTATACCTGCTCCTGAGCACTGGGGAGTCCAGTTGGAGGGAACTGGATCTGCTCTATATCTGCTCAAGAACTACACTACCTCTACAGCCTTCACTAACTACATGCAGGTTTGTCAGGAAAGTCGTTAAGTGCACCAACACTTCCTAAAGGGCCCCAACGATAGCCGGCATATTGCACGCTTGTGAGAAAATGATCAGCCTCTCGTTGAACCTCAGAGTAAGCAATTTTTGTACAAGAGGAGCCTGGAGAGTGAAAACTGAAGGAAGGTAAAATTTCAGCTTAAAGAATACCATAATGCAGTCAATTATGGGCATCTTCAATAAATATGGATATCCTTTTTACAACACTGTAATACCAACACCTCCACCATTTTTTAAAAACCTAGCTTACCAGCCTCCAAGATCTCATAAATAAATAGGAGGTCAAGGATTGCTTCAGATGATCAGTCTGACTAACTGGATTTTTCCAACTTGGTGAATTCCTAAGAGGTAACCCTCCTATGGTTGTAGAAATCCTGTGCATGGAAAACTACCTTATTCTCTAACAATCAATTCGCTTCACTGTATATTCACAAGGGAAAACTGGAAGTCCACCATTCACTGGATCGTCCGACAAAAGCATGATAAATTTGGGGAAGAATAATATAAAGTACGGATCAACATAGTTTATTAAAGATTAGAAGAGTTTTTAAATTAAAGGTGAAGGTGTTGACATGGTGGTTTATTAAATAGGGCGCCTACATGCATTGAAGGGTCTCATGTTGTGTTTCATATTGCTTAGCTTGGACCTTTTGATCCTGTGTAACTATGTAACTATGTTTTTTTCAAAAAGCACAAACACTAATAAATCCCCCATGTAAATGACTAAGGCTAAAGCCACGAAGAAACCAGAGGACAGCGTTACCTCACTGGTGAACTCAGGATCTTGGCAGCCTCTGCCGAGTCTAAAACATGAATGAATAGAAGTATTATAGGAAGCACCTGTTGGCCAAGGAAGTCTACAGAAACTTTTATTATCCCCGTTCAGTGGTCTATTCAAGACTCCATTAGGGGCTTCCTCTTCCCTCGGCGGGCACTTCACACTCTCTAATAACAAAGACCATATTGTCCTCATAAACGATAGGGCAAGAAATATTACTCAGGGGCAATGATCCCATGGAACTCCTGCCAAGGAACTCCTGTCTCCAGGCTCTAATGATATACACAAAACGTATTCAAGTCTTATCTTATTATTTATCACTGATATTATGCATTGTTTTTTTTTTTTCAAAGCTAGCTGAATATAAATTAAATGGATACTTCCCATGCTGAAGAACATCTAGAAAACAAAATTGGCCACATATAAAGAGTCCTAGCCTATTGATCATTTTAAATGATATTTGGACATACCCTCTCTAAGCAATTTATTAATAGTAACAGTAAACCTGCTCATGTATAAAATGATCTCATCAGCAAATCACGTTGTAGTAGCACAAACCTGCAGATACAGGCCAGGAGCTCCAGTAAATGATCACATGAAACACCAAAATTGGGAATTGGGATTGACCTTGACCACAGCATGATTGTTGGTGGCATACGAGCTGATTTGCTTATTACTGTACCGAACAACCAAAATATATGTGCGCTGAAAGTGACAATTAGGATAAGTGACTTAAGACAGCCGTCCCCACTGATATTTAACACACAGAAAAATATAAAAAAAAAATCTAAACCAATGTGTAAATGTGAGGCGCTATCAACTTTAATAATACATACTGTATGTGACAAATTCAGTATGTAAGAAAAGAATCAAAATATATAAGGTATACATGAATAAATAAACAAATGAAAAAATCCATGAGTGCATGAAAAGTATATACAGTATATACAGTATATATATATATATATATACACACAGTATCTCACAAAAGTGAGTACACCCCTCACATTTATTTAAATACTTTATTCTATCTTTTCATGTGACAACACTGAAGACATGACACTTTGCTACAATGTAAAGTAGTGAGTGTACAGCTTGTATAACAGTGTAAATTTGCTGTCCCCCTCAAAATAACTCAACACACAGCCATTAATGTCTAAACCGCTGGCAACAAAAGTGAGTACACCCCTAAGTGACAATGTCCAAATTGGGCCCAATTAGCCATTTCCCCTCCCCAAAGTCATGTGACTGGTTAGTGTTGGTCAGTTGAAGTCGGACATGACGAAACCGGTCGGGGCGTGACCAGACGACACATCCGACATCACACGACGGTGGGGGGACCTACCCTGAAAGCATAGGGCTGGCGTGGAGTTAGCCCGGATGACTGGACGAGTTAGGTTTCCTTTTGCCAATAGATATGGGACAATATGCCTTTTGATGTGCCTATACATGTGAGTGCAATATATTTTTTACTTTTAATAAAGTGACTATAGTTACGTACTTCACTATGTGGGGCCATTCTTTCTCTCCATGATACCGCAATACCGAGGGAGTTTATACAAGCAATAGCTGTGGTGAACAGGTTGTGGCTCCATATCCATTTAACACTTCTGCGCTGTTTGCTCTTGTGTGAGAACACCTGAGCATTGATTTCTGGTGAGTTGCCAATCTTACTATTACTTGGTGTGACACCTGGTGGTGGATGGTGATCCAGTAACTAACCTCACGCACCCTTGGATTTCATGGACTGAAGGGACATTATTCCTGAATCCTACTCTTCCGTTTTTTATTGTCAAGCAATATCTTGGCCAGTTTGCTTACAACATTTTGAGTCATTTAACAGTGATTTTGTGCGCTACTTTCTTTTCCATTTATGTATCTGCAAATATTTTCCACTATTTGTTCAAGTAGCAGCATTATTTGTTTATTATAGCAGTTAAGAGACTGACTCCTCCTTAAGCGCAAAGATATTTTACTTGACATTGGGTGTCCAAGTGTATATATATTTTATAGTATATACAGTATATATATATATATATATACACACAGTATCTCACAAAAGTGAGTACACCCCTCACATTTATTTAAATACTTTATTCTATCTTTTCATGTGACAACACTGAAGACATGACACTTTGCTACAATGTAAAGTAGTGAGTGTACAGCTTGTATAACAGTGTAAATTTGCTGTCCCCCTCAAAATAACTCAACACACAGCCATTAATGTCTAAACCGCTGGCAACAAAAGTGAGTACACCCCTAAGTGACAATGTCCAAATTGGGCCCAATTAGCCATTTCCCCTCCCCAAAGTCATGTGACTGGTTAGTGTTACAAGGTCTCAGGTATGAATGGGGAACAGGTGTGTTAAATTTGGTGTTATCGCTCTCACTCTCTCATACTGGTCACTGGAAGTTCAACATGGCACCTCATGGCAAAGAACTCTCTGAGGATCTGAAAAAAAGAATTGTTGCTCTACATAAAGATAGCCAGGGGTCTTCATACTATGGCCCTCCAGTTGTTCAGGAACTACAATTCCCATCATGCCTAGTCATGTCTGGGCATGTCAGAGTTTTACAATGCTGCATGGGATGTGTAGTTCCGCAACAGCTGGAGGGCCGTAGTTTGAGGATTCCTAGCCTAGGCTATAGGAAGAGTGCCAAGACACTAGAACTGACCTGCAGCACGGTGGCCAAGACCATACAGCGATTTTTATTTATTTTTTTAAATAGACTTTATTGAAGAAAAGAACACACAATCAAGGAAAAACTGTACGAACAACAACATTTTTTTCCACTAGACAATAAACGCAACTATCACCGTTTACATATTCTCAGAACTAAGAGGGAGAGGAGTCATAAACATACCCTAGTAATGGGATAGTTGGATGGATCTCAGCGAAAGGAACACTAATGTAGTCCGAGAATTACGGTGGGGGAGGAGGTGGGGAAGGGTTGATAGCCATTAGAAACTTGGTAAGCTTGAGTCCTACAGTAGACGCTCACTAGCTAGCAGCAGTGTAGGCGAAAGTTATGTTGAAAGATTACAGTACCTTGTCATCAGATAATGATGATAGAAAGTCCTGCCATTTGGCATAGAAGCGTATTTGTGACGATTTTGAATTGAAATCTGTGTTGATTTGGTCCTTGCGGAGAAGGGTGATGAGCTCTCATTTAACCTGAGTAATGGTTGGACAGGTTAGAGATATCCAGTTGGAAAGGATAGCCCTCCGAGCTCATACAGCGATTTAACAGGACAGGTTCCACTCAGAACAGGCCTCGCCATGGTTGACCAAAGAAGTTGAGTGCACGTGCTCAGCGTCATATCCAGAGGTTGTCTTTGGGAAATAGATGTATGAGTGCTGCCAGCATTGCTGCAGAGGTTGAAGGGGTTGGGGGGTCAGCCTGTCAGTGCTCAGACCATACGCCGCACACTGCATCAAATTGGTCTGCATGGCTGTCGTCCCAGAAGGAAGCCTCTTCATTTCAATTCATTAGCTGCAAGTACTACATTCAAGTACATCATTTTAAGTACAGTGAAGAGATATTGCAGAAGACTGAATGAGATTGAAGGGATACTGAAAGAGATTGGCTTGGAGTTTGCAACTGACTCATCTGTGTCTTTGTGCTGACCATTTGCTTGAGAAGAGGTAAGGAATTTGGTCAGGTGTTTGCTATTGTGCATTTGCTAATGAGATTAGCTCATTGAGGTGTTACATTTGCTGCTGGGGAGGAGCTTGTGAAGGAGTGTGTATATATACACACACACACTCATTAGCTGGCCTAATTCATTAGCTGCAAGTACTACATTCAAGTACATCATTTTAAGTACAGTGAAGAGATATTGCAGGAGATAGTCAGGAGGTAGGCTGGAAGGTGGAAAAAACAAAAAAAAAAAAAACAAAAAGGTAAGATTTGTTTGACTTAAATCTACAATTTTTTTTAATTTTTTTTTCCTCTTTAAAATGGCAGACTTGGTTCAGTGCAGGAATTGTTGTGCATTTATTTCATGTTCCACTCTTTGGAGATTCGGATGCTGTCAGATCTGTAGACAATTCTCCTTACTGCAGCAGGAAATTGCATTTTTGAAATCAGAGATATTTAAATTATCTGTTAAACAAACTCCAGCTGGGACTGCTGCAATGCCACTGCCACAGAGGACCCCCAGAAATGGCAGATGGGCTACTGTAGGTTCTGGAAGACTTAGAGTGGTGGATAGAAGACATATCCCACAGTCGGTGGTTCTCCATAATTCATTTGCAGCACTCTCAGAATGTAAGGACAACATGGATATGGACTCAAGCACAGAGGGTGAGAAACCATCGACTCCTATGTCTAATGTATGCAAGACTGCAGCCAAGGACAAAAAAGGTAAAGTGAAGTCTCAAAGAAAGCAGCTGTTGCTGGGTGATTCAATCATAAGAAGCGTGGAGCTTAAAGAAAATGGTTTTGTGAGATGTCTCCCTGGTGCTACTGCTAGACGAGATAGAAGACGTATTATTAATATTGTTAAGCAAGCAAAGCAGGAAGGGGACGTGGATGTTCTTGTCCATCTAGGGACAAATGACCTGGCTTGCAATGAAGTGTCAGAGGTGAAAAAATCTTTTATCACACTTGGTAATGACGTACAGAATTTTGCATCCACCATTTAATTTTCTGAAGTTCTGCCTGTGCATAATGTTCAGAATGATAGGCAGAGGCGCATAAAGGAGTTCAACATATGGCTTAGTAAATGGTGTCAAGAGCAAGGATTTGGCTTTGTTTCTCATGATAGCTCTACTTGGAATAGAAAGGAACTGTACAAAAAAGATGGATTGCATCTTTCTCTCAAAGGAACAAATGTACTTAGTGAACAACTCCAAGAATTTGCGAAAGAGTATTTAAACTAGGAAGGGGGGGCAAAAGAGTGGAAATACAAGAGTCCAATTGCCCCCCGAAACAATGCCAGAACAGGTCAGAAGCACAGAGGTTAAGAAATGATAAGCTCAGAGTCCTGTCTACAAATGCTCACAGTTTAGGTAAAAAAATCAATGAACTTGGGTCAATAATGGCATCTGAGAATGTAGATTTAGTGGCTGTTACGGAGACATGGTTTGATGATAGAAATGACTGGGACATAACCATACCAGGGTACTCTTTATACAGAAGAGACAGAGAAGGCAAGAAAGGAGGAGGAGTGGCCCTGTATGTGAAAGATAGCATTAAATCTAACCTAATACAAGTTGGTGAGGCCAACATAGAGTCAGTTTGGGTTACGTTGCAGTTTGCTAATCATGCAGTAACTCGTGTAGGTGTGATATATAGACCACCTGGTCAAGTTAAAGAACTAGATGAACTACTAGTTGAAGAAATAGCTAAAATGACAATGAAAGGAGAAGTTATCATTATGGGAGATTTCAATCTTCCAGATATAAACTGGAAAACCAAAATAGCAAGTTCTACCAGGAGTACAGATATTCTAAATTCCCTATTGGGGTTGTCTCTGCAACAAGTGGTTGAGGAGCCAACCCGGAGGGAAGCCATTTTGGATTTGGTATTCACAAATGGGGATTCGGTATATGATGTCCTTGTAGGCGAAACCTTGGGATCTAGTGATCACCAGTCAGTGTGGTTTAATATAAGAACTGTGAAAGAGTCACACCACACAAAAACAAAAGTTTTAGATTTTAGAAAAACAGACTTTTCAAAAATGAAATTAGTCATAAATGAGTCCTTATCAGACTGGAACGGATTACATGGAGTCCAGGAGAAATGGGACTACTTAAAAGGTGCATTATTGAAGGCAACAGAAAATTGCATTAGACTTGTCAGTAAAAGCAAAAAAAGGAAGAGACCACTGTGGTACTCAGCAGAAGTGGCCCAAATCATTAAAAATAAAAAGCTAGCATTTTGTAATTATAAAAAAACCCAGAGCAATGAAGATAAGGAAATCTACAAGATTAGGCAGAAAGAGGCCAAGCAAGTTATAAGAACTTCTAAAGCACAGGCAGAAGAAAAACTAGCTCAGTCTATGAAAAAGGGGGATAAGACATTCTTCAGATATATAAATGAAAAAAGGAAATTAAAACAAGGAATAACTAAATTAAAAACAAAGGACGGAAGGTATGTAGAAGAGAATAAAGGGCTAGCCGACTGCCTAAATGAATACTTCTGTTCAGTTTTTACAGAAGAAAAAGAAGGAGAAGGACCTCCACTTGAAAGGATGACTAATGAATCGTTTGATGCATGTGTCTTTACAGAGGAAGACGTTCTAAGATTGCTGTCTAAAGTGAAGACAAATAAGTCACAGGGTCCTGATGAGATACACCCAAAATTATTAAAAGAGCTTAGTGGTGAGCTGGCAAAACCATTAACAGATTTATTTAACCAATCATTAGTAACAGGAGTCGTCCCGGAAGATTGGAAATTGGCAAATGTCGTGCCCATTCACAAGAAAGGTAGTAGGGAGGAATCGAGCAACTATAGACCAGTGAGTCTGACATCAATAGTAGGCAAATTAATGGAAACCCTATTAAAGGATAGGATTGTGGAACATCTTAAATCCCATGGATTGCAAGATGAAAAACAACATGGGTTTACTTCAGGGAGATCATGTCAAACAAATCTTATAGATTTTTTTGACTGGGTGACTAAAATAATAGACGGTGGAGGTGCAGTAGACATTGCATATCTAGATTTTAGTAAGGCTTTTGACACTGTCCCACATAGAAGACTTATCAATAAACTGCAGTCATTGAGCATGGACTCCCATATTGTGGAGTTGATTAGGCAGTGGCTGAGTGACAGACAACAGAGGGTTGTAGTCAATGGAGAACATTCAGAACAAGCTCAGGTTACCAGTGGGGTACCTCAGGGATCTGTACTGGGACCAATTTTGTTTAATATCTTCATAAGTGATATTACAAAAGGCCTCTATGGTAAGGTTTGTCTTTTTGCTGATGACACAAAGATATGTAACAGGGTTGATGTTCCTGGAGGGAAACGCCAAATGGAAAAGGATTTAGGAAAACTAGAAGAATGGTCAGAACTCTGGCAACTGAAATTTAATGTGGATAAGTGCAAGATAATGCACCTGGGGCGTAAAAACCCAAGGGCAGAATATAGAATATTTGACACAGTCCTGACCTCAGTATCTGAGGAAAGGGATTTAGGAGTAATTATTTCAGAAGACTTAAAGGTGGGAAGACAATGTAATAGAGCAGCACGAAATGCCAGCCGAATGCTTGGATGTATAGGGAGAGGTATAAGCAGTAGAAAGAGAGAAGTGCTTATGCCGCTGTACAGAACACTGGTGAGACCTCACTTGGAGTATTGTGCGCAGTACTGGAGGCCATATCTCCAGAAGGATATAGATACTCTAGAGAGAGTTCAGAGAAGAGCTACTAAACTAGTACATGGATTGCAGGAAAAAACTTACCAGGAAAGGTTAAAGGACCTTAACATGTATAGCATGGAAGAAAGAAGAGACAGAGGGGATATGATAGAAACTTTTAAATACATAAAGTGAATCAACTCGGTAAAGGAGGAGAGCATATTCAAAAGAAGAAAAACTACCACAAGAGGACACAGTTTTAAATTAGAGGGGCAAAGGTTTAAAAGTAATATGAGGAAGTATTACTTTACTGAGAGAGTAGTGGATGCATGGAATAACCTTCCTGCAGAAGTGGTAGCTGCAAATACAGTGAAGGAGTTTAAGCATGCATGGGATAGGCATAAGGCTATCCTTCATATAAGATAGGGCCAGGGACTATTCATAAGGATTCAGATATATTGGGCAGACTAGATGGGCCAAATGGTTCTTATCTGCCGACACATTCTATGTTTCTATGTTTCTATGTTTCTAAAGATGATGCACAAGAAAGCCTGCAAACAGTTTGCTGAAGACAAGCAGACTAAGGACATGGATTACTGGAGCCATGTCCTGTGCTCTGATGAAACCAAAATAAACGTATTTGGTTCACATGGTGTCAATCGTGTGTGGTGGCAACCAGGTGAGGAGTACAAAGACAAGTGTGTCTTGCCTACAGTCAAGCATGGTGGTGGGAGTGTCATGGTCTGGGGCTGCATGAGTGCTGCCGACACTGGGGAGCTACAGTTCATTGAGGGAACCATGAATGCCAACATGTACTGTGACATACTGAAGCAGAGCATGATCCCCCTCCCTTCGGAGACTGGGCCGTAGGGCAGTATGCCAACATGATAACGACCCCAAACACACCTCCAAGACGACCACTGCCTTGCTAAAGAAGCTGAGGGTAAAGGTGATGGACTGGCCAAGCATGTCTCCAGACCTAAACCCTATTGAGCATCTGTGGGGCATCCTCCAATGGAAGGTGGAGGAGTGCAAGGTCTCTAACATCCACCAGCTCTGTGATGTCATCATGGAGGAGTGGAAGAGGACTCCAGTGGCAACCTGTGAAGCTCTGGTGAACTCCATACCCAAGAGACAGTTCTGGAAAATAATGGTGGCCACACAAAATATTGACACTTTGGGCGCAATTTGGACATTGTCACTTAGGGGTGTACTCACTTTTGTTGCCAGCGGTTAGACATTAATGGCTGTGTGTTGAGTTATTTTGAGGGGACAGCAAATTTACACTGTTATACAAGCTGTACACTCACTACTTTACATTGTAGCCAAGTGTCATTTATTCAGTGTTGTCACATGAAAAGATAGAATAAAATATTTACAAAAATGTGAAGGGTGTACTCACTTTTGTGAGATGCTGTATAACTGTGTATACAGTATATATATATATATATATATATATATATATATATATATATACACAAAATAAATAGGGCCACCAAAGGAAAACTATTATGAAAATAGTCTTTGAACTGATGTTTGAGAGCAGCAGATCAGTAATTCACCGGCAGGGGAAAAGAAGGGAAGGGAAGATCCGCCATGACCCCACCAAAGCAGCGCTTTGTGGGACCCTGGCGGGTGTGGGGACGTCACCATGTTAGCATCCCCTATGCATTTTGCCTGAAAGGATGTCTTCACAGGGGCTTACGGAGATTGTTGTGCCATACCAGCTGGTTTGCTTATTCCTGTAACTGCTGATCCCCTGGGATTTCCATGCTCAACAATCTACAGTATACTCAAAATAGTGTGAAAAACTGAAACCATCAAGTGAGCAGCAAGTTTTGTTCCTCTTTGTTCCCTATAATAGAATAGGTATTATACTCGCCCTCTGGTGTCCTGTGTCTCCTTTATTTTTATATATCTTTTAATATATTTTGATGTATATTAAATAATTATACTGCCAAATAGTTTTTAAAATTACTCTGTACATATTATTATGGTTAGTATTATATGATTTACATGTGTTATGTTAAGTCCCATATGTATACAGTGTGTATATTGTTGTCCCCTTTAAGTTTGATGAGTATCCACCTGTCCATACTAATACTGTATATAAGGCTCTGTTCACTATTTACAGTTAGCTTGACACAGGAGCACGACTGTTGCCCCATCCACAGTGCGCATGCTCTGAAACGCGTCGCCAAACACCCAGTGACATCATCAAGCCTCACGCTGCGCTCCACAAGCACTCCAGCCCTCTCTCCTGGATCTCCTCCATTTTATGGCCGACTTCCTGGAAGCGATCAGAGAGGGATTGTGCTTGGATATGGCGTTCCAGATGACCAAACACACACTGATGACGGCTTACCGATTAACATCTTTTGATGTGCCTTATACATCCGCTTTTATGGGAGTTGCCAATTGTCTGTCTGCAATAAAACTTTTATACATGTCTATACTTAGAGGCGCCTCTCTCCCTCTTTCCACTCAGCTCGTGTTGGATTCTGCTTCCAGTTTCATTTAGAGGCTGCCATTTGTGGATGGACATTTCATTTTTTCCAATTGTATTGAATGGGCTACATCTTTTCCTTTGCCCATAACCCTTTATATTCCCGTTATGGACTTTATGTGTTAGTTTTAGGAGTAATTGTCTTTACCATCCTTGGTTTCTATTAATGTATCTATTATAACAGAAGTGTTTTCATATGAGATAACTATTTTGCGCCTTCCATTTCTTTTGTTTTCTTTTGTCACGTGTCTCCCACCTCCCCTCCATTCCCTAAACCAGAAGAGGTATTGTACTGCTGTCAAGGTCTTACCATGCCCTCCTTTTAGCAGCCATCTTGGACATGTGCAGACTGCTGCCTTTTATAGACTCTGATTGCATCATCATTTCCTGCTGCCTGGGTGTCGCACAGTGATGATGCTGCACACCTGACTATATCTATCACCTGTTGGGTTGCAATCCTTGCCCTTGTGTTTGTGCTCCAAGGTGCATCTCTGCTAACAGTCTTCTGTTCTCTGTGTTTCTCTGTGTATGACCTGGCTTGGCTGACGACTTTCCTTTCTCTCGACCCGGCATTGGCTGACAACCCGGCATTGGCAGATGACCCGACATCAGCAGACTACCCACTTGGACCCGACCCCGGATTGGATGACTACAGGCTGCTGGACTTGACCCCTGCTCTCGCTTCCTCACTCTTGCTGTGCAATTACTGTTGTTTTCTCAAATAAACAGCTTTATTTTACCTGCATCCCAGTGTGGTCTAGTTTCCTGGCACCCTGACAACTCCCCTCTCTGGTGTCCCAGGTCTCCTACCTCCCCCCCATTCCCTGTAATAGAAGAGGTATTAAGATACATTCTCCAGTGTCCCATGCCTCCTACCTACCCCCCATTCCCTGTAATAGAAGTGGCACTGTACAACCCTCTCCGGTTTCCCATGTATCCTACCCCCCCTCCATTCCCTGTTATAGAAGAGGTATTATACTCCCCTCTCAGGTGTCCCATGTGTCCTACCTCCCCTCCATTCCCTATAACAGAAGAAGTATTATACTCCCTTCTCCAGTGTCCTGTGTCTCTTACCTCCCTTCTATTTTCTGGAATAGAAGAGAAATTATACTCACCTCTCTGGTGTCAAATGTCTCTTACCTCCCCTCCATTCTCTGTAATTGAAGAGGTATTATAATCCTCTCTCCGGTGTCTCATGTGACCTACCTCCCCTCCATTCCCTGTAATAGAAGAAGTATTATACTCCCCTCTCCAGTGTCCTGTGTCTCTTACCTCCCTTCTATTTTCTGGAATAGAAGAGAAATTATACTCACCTCTCTGCTGTCAAATGTGTCTTACCTCCCCTCCATTCTCTGTAATAGAAGAGGTATTATAATCCTCTCTCCGGTGTCCCATGTGACCTACCTCCCCTCCATTCCCTGTAATAGAAGAGGTATTATACTCCCCTCTCTGGTGTCCCATGTGTCCTACTTCCCCTTCATTCCCTGTAACAGAAGAGGTATTATACTAACCTTTCTGGTGTCCCATGTCTCCTACATCCCCTCCATTCCCTGTAATAGAAGAGGTATTATACTCCCTTCTCCGGTGTCCTGTGTCTCCTACCTCCCCCCATTCCCTGTAATAGAAGAAGTGTTATAATTCCCTCTCTGGTGTCCCATGTCTCCTACCTCCACTCAATTCCCTGTAATAGAAGAGGTATTATACTTCCCTCTCTGGTGTCCCATATGTCCTACCTCCCCTCCATTCCATGTAATAGAAGAGGTATTATACTCCCCTCTCTTGTGTCCCATGTCTCCTACCTCCCCTATATTCTCTGGAATGGAAGAGAAATTATACTCCCCTCTCTGGTGTCCCATGTGTCCTACCTCCCCTCCATTCCCTTTAATAGAAGAGGTATTATACTACCCTCTCAGGTCTTCCATGTGTCCTACTTCCCCTTCATTCCCTGTAACAGAAGAGGTATTATAATAACTTTTCTGGTGTCCCATGTCTCCTACATCCCCTCCATTCCCTGTAATAGAAGAGGTATTATACTCCCTTCTCCGGTGTCCTGTGTCTCCTACCTCCCCCCATTCCCTGTAATAGAAGTAGTGTTATAATTCCCTCTCTGGTGTCCCATGTCTCCTACCTCCATTCAATTCCCTGTAATAGAAGAGGTATTATACTCCCCTCTCTTGTGTCCCATGTCTCCTACCTCCCCTCCATTCCCTGTAACAGAAGAGGTATTATACTCCACTCTCTGCATTGGTAGACTGTGAAAGAAGGGTGCCATGATGAAGTCCCCCCAGTTGGCCTGACCCTGACTCCCTGCATTCACAGTTTATCCTTATTCTCCTGGGGACACTGGGCCTTATTCAACGCTAAAGACTGAGGACATCTTGTGGCATAAAGTATGTACTGCAGGGAGCAGCTATGAAACATATACAGCTAGAGCTGTTTTTTTTTTTTTTTTAAGCCTTCAGGGGCAAAAATAGTGCAGACTTGGGCTTTAACTTTTCTTTGTACTAAAAAGTGTGTATGTGTCAAATAAAGTAATATACATAAAATTTTAGCAGATGATTCTCTAAACTATGATGATAAGGAATGAACAAAAATGTTCAACCCATCTAATCCACCATTGGTCTGATTACTATTTTCTGATGGTATTGTTACAGAGAATATACAATCAGATAATAGTTCAATGTGGTCAGAATAACCTCCATTGCAGTGCTCACATGTGAGAACCATTAGACGGGTTCTGTGTTTTGATGAAGAGTCCCACATATCTCTACTCATCAGGTGGAATTTGTTCTTGTCGAATTGCAGGATGACATCATTTATTTTTTCATACTTCATAATTATTCTCTCTTTGTAATCTACAGATTACACTTGTTTTGCATCCCCACCTGGCCCTAGACCTGTTAGAAAATTATTTTTCTGTTGCAATAATTATTATAATTATGGTTAATTGACCGTGGTGGGGATATTATTGCAGGCTTTTTTGTTGACTCATTTTGTTTTGAACTGGCTTAGTGGAGAGCTGGTACATTTTGAATGTGAACATATTGCTCACCCTGAGTCAGGGGTATCTCAATAAACTTCATGAAGGTCTGGTCAGTAAAATGTTCTTCCAGCCGAGGTTCAAATCTCATGCTAACGCTATGACTCAGATCCTTCTCATTACTGCCCCTCCATTTACATTACAGTTCCCCCTTCACATTACACCCTCCCCCGCTTTACATCAGTGTTCTCAATCCCCCCTTCAAGAACAGTCTCCCCTTTACATCATTGTTCTTAGCCCCCCTCCTTCAAGAACAGTCCCCACTTTACATCAGTGTTCTCAGCCCCCCTCCTTCAAGAACAGTCTCCCCTTTACATCAGTGTTCTCAGCCCCCCTCCTTCAAGAACAGTCCCCACTTTACATCAGTGTTCTCAGCCCCCCCCCTTCAAGAATAGGGATGATAGAACGGTTCGGGTCAACCATCGGTTCGACCCGAACATTGACTGTTCGAGGTTCGGCCGAATTTAGAACTTTTTGCTGAAAAAGTTCGGAATTCAGCAACCAGAACCGACCAAAATGCAATGGGACAGGAAATGGGCTTTAAAAGCCCGTGATTGGACCAGAACCATTAGTAAAAGCCAATTGAGGGGGCAGGAGAATGCTAGGAATGTGATTGGAGTGACTAGGGGGTCCCTAGGCCAATCATTAGTGAATACGCCCCCCAGTATATAAGATAGCCCCCGCCAAATTCCTAGCATTGTAATACAGGGACATTGAAGAGAGTGGAAGCAGTTCTGTTAATTTTACTTTAAAAGTGTCATTTAGCAATTATTAGTGTGAGGAAAGGGATATCTAGTGTAGTTAGGGTGCTATTTTCCACTTTAGTTAGATGCAAAAATTTAGTTTCTGTAGGGAAAGTGTTAAGTGCCAGGGGACTGTAGTGTAGTGTAGGGTTAACTGACTCTGACTGCTATGGCAGGGTGACCGCTATAGAGAAAATATATTTTCTCTTAGGTCACTTTCAGAGCACTGATATGGCTTCTCGCCGGTCAGCCTGCTTTTTGGCTGCAGGCGTTTATAGGGATTTTTTGAGGACAAGTTTGGAGTCAGGCATGACATCTAAACTTGTGTATTGGGGCATATATACACACACATGTCTGTATATATACACCTGCACATATATAGGTGTGAAAGGAGCAGAAAACTATACTTGCGCTAATTAAATAATTAACACCAATATGGTTGCGCTCCTATCACACCTATGTATGTGTATGGGTAAAATACATATAAGTGTGTGTGTATATATATATATATATACCCCTATACAGAAGTTCAGATGTTTTGCCTGCCTCCAAAGAACCCAAAAAAATGCCCAAAAAAACGCCAGCGCCAAAAAAAACACCCAGGTGTGTTTTTGCAGCAGGTGTTTTTTTGGGCATTTTTTTGGGGTCTTTGGAGGCAGGCAAAACATCTGAACTTCTGTATAGGGGTATATATATATATATATATATATATATATATATATACACACACACACACTTATATGTATTTTACACATACACATATATAGGTGTGATAGGAGCGTAACCATATTGGTGTTAATTATTTCATTAGCGCAAGTAGTGTTCTGCTACTTTCACACCTATATATGTATATGGCTATATAAACATATAAGTGTGTGTGTATATATACCCCTATACAGAAGTTCAGATGTTTTGCCTGCCTCCAAAAAAATGCCCAAAAAAACACCTGCGCCAAAACAAAAAGGGCCAGGTGTGTTATTGCAGGGTTTTTTTTGGGCATTTTTTTGGGTTCTTTGAAAGCAAGCATGACATCTCATCTCCTGTATAGGGGTATATATACACACACACTTATATGTATATATACCCATACACATATATAGGTGTGAAAGTAACAGAACAGTATACTTGCGCTAATGAAATAATTAACACCAATATGGCTCCGCTCCTATCACACCTATATATGTGTAAGTGTAAAATACATATAAGTGTGTGTGTATATATATACCCCTATACAGAAGTTCAGATGTTTTGCCTGCCTCCAAAGAACCCTAAAAAATGCCCAAAAAAACGGCAGCGCCAAAAAAAACACCCAGGTGTGTTTTTGCAGCAGGTGTTTTTTTGGGCATTTTTTTGGGGTCTTTGGAGGCAGGCAAAACATCTGAACTTCTGTATAGGGGTATATATATATATATATATATATATATATATATATACACACACACACACTTATATGTATTTTACACATACACATATATAGGTGTGATAGGAGCGTAACCATATTGGTGTTAATTATTTCATTAGCGCAAGTAGTGTTCTGCTACTTTCACACCTATATATGTATATGGCTATATAAACATATAAGTGTGTGTGTATATATACCCCTATACAGAAGTTCAGATGTTTTGCCTGCCTCCAAAAAAATGCCCAAAAAAACACCTGCGCCAAAACAAAAAGGGCCAGGTGTGTTATTGCAGGGTTTTTTTTGGGCATTTTTTTGGGTTCTTTGAAAGCAGGCATGACATCTCATCTCCTGTATAGGGGTATATATACACACACACTTATATGTATATATACCCATACACATATATAGGTGTGAAAGTAACAGAACAGTATACTTGCGCTAATGAAATAATTAACACCAATATGGCTCCGCTCCTATCACACCTATATATGTGTAAGTGTAAAATACATATAAGTGTGTGTGTGTATATATATACCCCTATACAGAAGTTCAGATGTTTTGCCTGCCTCCAAAGAACCCTAAAAAATGCCCAAAAAAACGGCAGCGCCAAAAAAAAAAAACGCCCAGGTGTGTTTTTTCAGCAGGCGTTTTTTTTGGGCATTTTTTTGGGGTCTTTGGAGGCAGGCAAAACATCTGAACTTCTGTATAGGGGTATATATACACACACACTTACATGTATTTTATACATACACATATATAGGTGTGATAGGAGCGTAACCATATTGGTGTTAATTATTTCATTAGTGCAAGTATAGTGTTCTGTTACTTTCACACCTATATATGTGTATGGGTATATATACATATAAGTGTGTTTGTATATATACCCCTATACAGAAGTTTAGATGTCATGCCTGCCTCCAAAGAACCCAAAAAAATGCCCAAAAAAAAACCCTGCAATAACACACCTGGGCGGTTTTTTTTGGAGCAGGCGTTTTTTGGGCATTTTTTTGGAGGCAGGCAAAACATCTGAACTTCTGTATAAGGGTATATATACACACACTTATATGTATATATACCCATACACATATATAGGTGTGAAAGTAGCAGAACACTATACTTGCGCTAATGAAATAATTAACACCAATATGTTACGCTCCTATCACACCTATATATGTGTATGTGTAAAATACATATAACTGTGTGTGTATATATACCCCTATACAGAAGTTCAGATGTTTTGCCTGCCTCCAAAGACCCCAAAAAAATGCCCAAAAAAATGCCTGCTGCAAAAACACACCTGGGCGTTGTTTTTTGGAGCTGGCGTTGTTTTGGGCATTTTTTGGGTTCTTTGGAGGCAGGCAAAACATCTGAACTTCTGTATAGGGGTATATATACAAACACACTTATATGTATTTTACACATACACATATATAGGTGTGATAGGAGCGGAGACATATTGGTGTTAATTATTTCATTAGCGCAAGTATAGTGTTCTGCTACTTTCACACCTATACATGTGTATGGGTATATATACATATAAGTGTGTGTGTGTATATATACCCCTACACAGAAGTTCTGATGTTATGCCTGCCTCCAATAACCCCCAAAAAATGCCCAAAAAAACGCTTGCTACAAAACCGGCAAGGTGTGAAAATAGCGAAGCCATATCCCTGTTCTATAAGTGACATAATACAAACAATCTTTTTTTTTTATGGTTCTGGACATGCTACAGAGCTGAAACTTCACAGGTACACTTTTTAGACCCCCCAGACACTAAATCCAAAGTCAAAATCTCTTTCTTTTTTTTTTCAATAATTGGCTCTCTATCAAAAATGAAAATTTTTAAGAACTTTTTTTTGTATGATTAATAGTCCCTGGGGCATGACCCAGAACCCTAGGCACTTTTTAGGGGCATTTATGTTTTTTGATTACCGAAGTTCGGGTCCCATTGATTTCAATGGGGTTCTGAAATCTGGGCTGAACTTTTGGGAAGTTCGGGTGTTCTGGTCGAACCAAACTTTTCAAAAGTTCGATCATCCCTATTCAAGAACAGTCTCCCCTTTACATCAGTGTTCTCAGCTCCCCTCCTTCAAGAACAGTCTCCCCCTTACATCAGTGTTCTCAGCCCCCCTCCTTCAAGAACAGTCCCCACTTTACATCAATGTTCTCAGCCCCCCTCCTTCAAGAACAGTCCCCACTTTACATCAGTGTTCTCAGCCCCCCTCCTTTAAGAACAGTCCCCACTTTACATCAGTGTTCTCAGCCCCCCCACCCCCTTCAAGAACAGTCTCCCCTTTACATCAGTGTTCTCAGCTCCCCTCCTTCAAGAACAGTCTCCCCTTTACATCAGTGTTCTCAGCCCAGTAGATACAAAACAAAGAAAGGGTGCACCAGCCTAGCGCATTATCCTCAGCGAGTAAAAAAAAGATAAAAATCAGCTACTCACAAACATGCGTGAAAATCAAGCATTTCAATTCCATAAAGCAGCATCATTATAGGAGTCCGATATCTCATGAAAGCAGAGGGCTGACGCGTTTCGAGGCCGTGCCTCTTCCTCAGAGCCTGGAGGCCATGACCAAGTCCATGGCTTAAATATAGTAGACTAGGCCTCCACATGACCCTCAGAGATGTGGGAGGAGATACCACCCATATGGGCGTGGCTACACAGTAAATAGCCCAGCCCCCCTCCTTCAAGAACAGTTCCCACTTTACATCACTGTTCTCAGCCCCCTCTTCAAATCACAGTCCTTCAATTTACATCAGTGTTCTCAGCCCCCCCTTAACCACTTTAAGACCGCTCACAGTAATACTACTGCGGCAAAGTGGCTCGTTATCGTCTGACGACGTAGTACTACGTCGTCAGACACTCCCCCTTCTGGGTGGCGCTTGCGCACCGCCGGAGGCTCGCTCCCGCTGTTTTCATTCACAGCGGGAGTCGGGCCAGGGGAGGAGCAGCGGCGATCGCCGCTGCTCTTACCCGATCGTCGGGGATCGAGTCTGGAGATCCGCCCGCTGTGTGTAAACACAGCGGGCGGATCTCCATAGTGACAGGGAGTGACAGATCGGACTGTTCAGCATAGCTGTACATGCGATCTGTCCATGACTCACTCAGTCACCTCCCCCCCTACACGTCAGTAAGCACCAGGCATACATTAACCCCTCCCTCTCCAATAAAATTAACCCCTTCCCTGCCAGTGTCATTTTTACAGTAACAGTGCATATATATAGCACTGATTACTGCAGTAATGTCACTGGTACCCCCAAAAGTGTCAAAAATGTCAGTCAAGGGTCCGATCTGTCCGCTGCAATGTCGCAGTCCCGCAAAAAAAATCGCAGATCGCCGCCATTACGCGTTAAAAAAAAAAACACCAAAAATGACAGAAATCTTTCCCTTTGTTAGTAAACGCAATAACTTTTGCGCAAACCAATCAAAATATGCTTATTGCGATTTTTTTTACCAAACATAGGTAGCAGAAAACAAATTGGCCAAAATTTTTTAAAAAAATTGGTTTTTACATCTTTTTTGGGGGGAATTTCATATTAAAAAATGTTAAAAATATTGTTATTTTTTCAAAATAAACGCTCTTTTTTTGTTTATAGCGCAAAGAGTAAAAATCGCACAGGTGATCAAATACCACCAAAAGAAAGCTCTGTTTGTGGGAAAAAAAGGACGTAAATTTCGTTTGGGTACGGCGTCGCACGACCGCGCAATTGTCAGTTGAAGTTGCACAGCGCCGAATCGCAAAAAGTGGCCTGGACGGAAGACAGCAAAATCCTCCGGTGGTAAAGTGGTTAAAATCACAGTCCCTCCTTTACATCAGTATTCTCAGTCCCCCTTTCAAATCACAGCCCCGCCTTTACATCATTGCTCTCAGTCCCCCCTTTCAAATCACAGCCCCGCCTTTACATCATTCCTCTCGGTCCCCCCTTCAATTCACAGTCCCTCCTTTTACATCAGTGTTCTCAGTCCTCCTTTCAAATAACATTCCACCCTTTACATCAGTGCTCTCAGTCCCCCTTCAATTCACAGTCAGTCCTTTACATCAGTGTTCTTAGTCCCTCCTTCACATCATGGTCCCTCCCCCTTCTTTTACATAACAGTCCCCCTTCACAATACAGTCATGTCCTCAGCTCCCTCTTCCCATCACATGCCCTCCCTCTTCACATCAGTGTCCACTGTCCCCCATTAAATCCCAGAACCCCCCCCCCCACCCCTTTACATCAGTGTCTTCAGCCCACTTCCCATCAAAGTGTCCTCAGGCCTCTTCCCTTACAGCCCCCTTCACATGTCATCAGCCCCCTTCCTATCACAGCCTCCCCTTCACATCAGTGTTCTCTGCCCCCTTTATATAACATCATCCCCTTCACATTAGTGTCCTTAGTTCCCTTCCCATCACAGCCCCCCGCCCCCCCTTCACATAAGTGTCCTCAACCCTGTTCCCATCATAGCCCCCCTTCACATAATTGTCCTCAGTCCTTTTCCCATCATAACTCCCCTTCACATCAGTGCTCTCGGTCCTTTTCCGTTACAGCCTCATTTTCACATCAGTGTCCTTAGCCCCCTTCCCATCACAGCCCCGCACCCAAACCCCCCCCCCTTCACATTAGTGTCCTCAACCCTGCTCCCATCATAGCCCCCCTTCACATCAGTGTCCTCAGTCTTTTTCCCTTACAGCCTCCCTTTCACATCAGTGTCCTTAGCCCCCTCCCCATCACAGCCCCCCCTTCACCCTTCACATCAATGCCCTTAGCCCCCTTCCCATCACAGCCCCCCTTCACGCCAAAGTCCTCAGCCCCCTTCCCATCACAGGCACCCTCCCCTTTACTATCAGTGTCCTTAACTCTTTTCCCATCATAGCCTCCCCTTTTCATCAGTCTCCTCAGCCCCCTTACCATCACAGTCCCCCCTTCACATCACATCGGTGTCCATAATCCCCTTTCCATCACAGCCCCCCTCATCACATCAGTGTCCTCAACCCTATTCCCATTATAGCTCCCCCCCTTTACATCAGTGTCCTCAACACACTTACCATTACAACCCTCCCCCCCCCTTTCACATCAGTGAACTCTACACCCCCCCCCCACTTTACATCAGTGTCTTGTGCCCCCTTCCCATCCGATCCTAGCCCCTTCCGCCTTCACAGCCCTACCTTAAGCCAGCCGTACATGGATTGCAATTTGGCTGGTTTAGCAACGGCCTTATTTCGTTCCATGTATGGGCACTGTAGTTGTACAGAAGTCAATCTACCAATCAACATCTGTACAACAGGCTGGTTGGATTTCCCTGCTCGATCAGCACTGCAGGCAATAGCCTGCAAGGCTGATCAGTGATCAGGAAGCCTCCCTGCCATCAGAATACAAACAAACAGCAGGGAGGATTCTGTCATCCACCTCAAATGTGAAGCTTTGGGAGCACCATAGGCATTGTGTGCTCCACTGGGAATCTTCATATATTATGCTGCCTACAGAGTGAAGCATGATCATCACCGAGATGCCAGCTAATAAAAACATTTTGACTCATTCTGCCCTGTGCTGAATAGTGGACATCTATTACCGAAGATGAGAAAAGTTCTAGTCTAGACCTCAAAGGAGGTTTTTGGGAATTTGGGGGCTGTAGACAATCTCCCTAAATAATGAACATTTAAAACTGAAGCTTGTTGAAAGAGGCTTTCTAGGGTTTTGGGGGTCTAAGAAGACCACCTTTAATAATGGGCAACAATAAAGTTTAAAAAAGTTCTAGCCTGCACTCAAGTAGGGAAACGGGAAGTTTTTCGGGAACTTTAGGCAATCATATTCAATAATTGATATCCAGCAATAAAGTTAAATGAAGTTCTAGCCTGCAGCCAAGGTGCAAAAAGGGAGATTTTCAGGAATTTGGGGACTTTGGGCAATCACCTTTAATAATGAACATCCAATAATAAAGTAAAAGTAGAGTTCCGGTCTATTTTGCAACTTTAGTGATTCCTAGAGTGCTCGCTATTCTGATCAACAATTGGGCATTTTCAATTTTTTTCGGGCGTCCCTTACCTTATTTTCAGGGCATTTTTGATTGTACTTCCTCCTTCTCCCCCCTCTGTGGCCGCGGCCACCAACATCGCTTCCGCCTTTGCATTCCATCCTGGGATCTGTTTGTCATCACTCCCAAGAGGCGGGAATCAGGAAGCACTCCCAGAACACTCCCTGGAATCAGGAACAGTGGCGGCCCGTGCATAGGGGGCGCCAGGGCGCCACCCCCCCCCCTAAAAAAAAGGAAAAAGAAAATGACAAAAAGAACAATAAAGTTATGAAAAAAAAAATCGGTTCGCCGGCCTATGTGGTGGCTAAAGGGGGGGTGGGGTTTACGACCCAGAAGAGGCGCCGATTGGCTGCCTTCTGGGGGTGTAACCTGGGCGCAGGGAAGAGCGCTTGGCCACCCCCATCTTCGTGATATCCTGGCTGTGATTGGTCCAGTCTCCAGCCTGGACCAATCATCATCCAGGACATCCGATCGCTGACGTCGCAATGGGGGCGGTGCCGGTGCGTGCGTCAGTCACGCACCGTCACCGCTTCCCGCCGCCCGGACCGAACGGAAGACAGAAGACTGAAGAGGACGAGACGAGCAGCGCCGTGGACGGTTCCCGGAATCCCGCCATCCCACCGCCGTCAGAAGGTAAGTGATTGAAGCCGACCTGTGCCATGCCTGTGCCATCACCTGTGCCATCCCTATACCATCACCTGTGCCATGCCTATGCCATCACCTGTGCCATGCCTATACCATCACCTGTGCCATGCCTGTGACATGCCTATACCATCACCTGTGCCATGCCTGTACCATCACCTGTGCCATGCCTATACCATCACCTGTGCCATGCCTGTGCCATGCCTATACCATCACCTGTGCCATGCCTGTGCCATGCCTGTACCATCACCTGTGCCATGCCTATACCATCACCTGTGCCATGCCTGTGCCATCACCTGTGCCATGCCTGTACCATCACCTGTGCCATGCCTATACCATCACCTGTGCCATGCCTATACCATCACCTGTGCCATGCCTATACCATCACCTGTGCCATGCCTGTGCCATGCCTGTACCATCACCTGTGCCATGCCTATACCATCACCTGTGCCATGCCTGTACCATCACCTGTGCCATGCCTATACCATCACCTGTGCCATGCCTATACCATCACCTGTGCCATGCCTGTACCATCACCTGTGCAATGCCTATACCATCACCTGTGCCATGCCTATACCATCACCTGTGCCATGCCTGTGCCATGCCTGTCCCATCACCTGTGCCATGCCTATACCATCACCTGTGCCATGCCTGTGCCATGCCTATACCATCACCTGTGCCATGCCTGTGCCATGCCTGTACCATCACCTGTGCCATGCCTATACCATCACCTGTGCCATGCCTGTGCCATGCCTATACCGTCACCTGTGCCATGCCTATACCATCACCTGTGCCATGCCTATACCATCACCTGTGCCATGCCTGTGCCATGCCTGTACCATCACCTGTGCCATGCCTATACCGTCACCTGTGCCATGCCTATACCATCACCTGTGCCATGCCAAAACCTCACCTGTGCCATGCCTGTGCCATGCCTGTACCATCACCTGTGCCATGCCTATACCATCACCTGTGCCATGCCTGTACCATCACCTGTGCCATGTCTATACCATCACCTGTGCCATGCCTATACCATCACCTGTGCCATGCCTGTACCATCACCTGTGCAATGCCTATACCATCACCTGTCCATGCCTGTGCCATGCCTATACCATCACCTGTGCCATGCCTGTACCATGACCTCAAAGTCACACAATTTTTTTACCGCGTTTTTTCCCGCAAAGCAATACCTATTAAATTTTTCTTTTTGCCCCCCCCCCCTAAAAATTTTGAGCACCAGCCGCCACTGATCAGGAAGAAGGACACAGCAGATTACACTGCGGCTTCAGATGCCCACATCCAAGATGGCCATGCCCAGCTTTTTTAAAAGTAAGATTTTGACTAAAATCCAATACCATACACCTTGTAAGTATGAGAATAGCGGTTCTGTAAAGGGCAATGGATTAGTATTATAGGGGTATTTTTAGTTTAAAAAAGGTATTTGAGGCCGGAACTCCGCTTTAAATGAAGTTCTAGCCTGCACGCTAAGCGCAAAAATGAAGATTTTCAGGAATTTGGGGACTTTAGGCAATCATCTTCAATAATGTACATCCAACACTAAAGTTCAATGAAGTTCTAGCCTGCGCCCGAGGTGCAAAAAGGGAGATTTTCTGAAATTTGGGGACTTAAGGAAGTCAGCTTCAATAATGGACATCCAAAAATTAAGTTAAAGGAAATTCTAGTCTGCACCCGTGGGGCAAAAAGGGAAGTTTTTTTGGAATTTGAGGACTTTAGGCAATTGCCTTCAATAATAGACATCAACTATAAAGATAAAGTTCTAGCCGGCACCCAAGGTGCAAAAAGGGAGATTTTCAGGAATTTGGGGACTTTAGGAAATCATCTTCAATAATGTACATCCAACACTAAAGTTCAATGAAGTTCTAGCCTGCGCCCGAGGTGCAAAAAGGGAGATTTTCAGAAATTTGGGGACTTTATGCAATCACCTTCAATAATGGACATCTAATATTGAAACTAAAGAAAGTTGAAAGAGGCTTTCTAGAGTTTGGGGGTCTAAGACAACCACCTTTAATAATGGACATCAAACACTAATGATATACAAAGTTCTAACTTGCACCCAAGGAGCAAAATGGGAGGCTTTGGGGAGTTTGGGGACTTTAGGCAATCACCTTCAATAATGGAGATCCAACAAAAAAGTTAAAGAAAGTTCTAGCCTGAACCCAAGATGCGAAAATGGAGATTTTGATGAATTGCGGGACTCAAGGAAGTCAGCTTCAATAATGGACATCCAAAAATGTAGTTAAAGGAAATTCTAGCCTGCACCCGAGGGGCAAAAAGGGAGGATTTTTTTGGAGTTTGAGGACTTTAGGCAATCACCTTCAATAATGGACATCTAAATTTGAAACTTAAGAAAGTTGAAAGAGGCTTTCTAGAGTTTGGGGGTCTAAGACAACCACTTTTAATAATGGACATCAAACAATAATGATATAAAAAGTTCTAACTTGCACCCAAGGAGCAAAATGGGAGGCTTTGGGGAGTTTGGGGACTTTAGGCAATCACCTTCAATAATGGAGATCCAACAAAAAAGTTAAAGAAAGTTCTAGCCTGTACCCAAGATGTGAAAAGGGAGATTTTAATGAATTTCGGGACTTTAGGCAATCATCTTCATTAATGGACATCCAAAAATTAAGTTAAAGGAAATTCTAGTCTGCACCCGAGGGGCAAAAAGGGAAGTTTTTTGGGAATTTGAGAACTTTAGGCAATCACCTTCAATAATGGACATCTAAATTTGAAATGGGAAAGGGAGGTTTTGGGGAATTTGGGGGGACTTTAGACAATCACCTTTGATAATGGAGATCCAACAAAAAAGTTAAAGAAAGTTCTTGCCTGAAACCAAGATGTGAAAAGGAGAATTTTAATGAATTTGGGGACTTTAGGCTATCATCTTCAATAATGGACATCCAAAAATTAAGTTAAAGGAAATTCTAGCCTGCATCCGAGGGGCAAAAAGAGAAGTTTTTTGGAATTTGAGGACTTTAGGCAATTGTCTTCAATAATTTATATCCAACAATAAAGTTAAACTAAAGTTCTAGCCGGCACCCAAGGTGCGAAAAGGGAGATTTTCAGGAATTTAGGGACTTTAGGCAATCACCTTCAATATTGGGCATCCAACAATAACGTTAAAAAAAAGTTCTAGGGGGCGTGGCCTGACCGTGATGGTGTGAGGACGCATCTCGTGCGAGCTCCTGCTTCCCTGAGCCTGCCGCTTGACCTGTAGCAACCACCGATCATCTACTTACCTTCTGGCGATGCCACCAAAGAAGCGACCGTCCTCCCAGCCCCCTGGTGGGCTCTCTACACGCTCCACGGACCTCCGCGATCTCTTCTCAGCAACCCCTCGGAGCCGCCGCGAGGCGGCCAAGATGGCGGCGCCCCGATCCTCTCCGGCCTCCACGCTGCTCCCGGGACCACCTTCCTCCTCTGGCATACAGCTATCCCAGGTACAGGGGCGCAGCCCCAACCCCTTCTTGCCGTATACTGCGGTGTCACCTCACTCCACAGACTCTGGGGACACGGAGGAGGACTGGGACTGGAAGGCCCACATTAAGGCCTTGCCGACCAGGACGGAGATTGTGCACCTGATCACCACTACGGTGGAGCAGTCGGTCACTCAGGCATTGGAGGGGCTGAGGGCGGACACTGAGGCTCTGGGACACAGGGTGGCTTCCCTGGAATCCGGCCAGGATGATATACTGCATTCCCTGTCCTCCTTTCAGGAGGCTGCTAGCACGCACGACACTGTCCTTAATACACTTATGGATCAGCTTGATGATTATGAGAACAGGGACAGACGCCAGAACATCCGCATTCGGGGGCTTCCTGAAGCCACCAGAGCTCCTGACCTGGTCCCCTCTGTTCAGGGTATTTTCCGCCAGATTTTGGGAAACAGAGCCCCTGATACCATTGACATTGACAGAGCGCACAGGGCCTTGCTTCCCCCACCAAAAGAGGGGGAGCCACCCCGGGATGTCATATGCAAACTTCATAAGTATGCTGTGAAAGAGGACATTATGAAGGCTGCACGGTCTATGGATGTGATCGACTTTGATGGCGCACAACTTTCTCTGTTCCCCGACCTGTCTAGGCGGACACTTATGCAACGGCGCTCCCTGCGCCCCCTACTGGATACCTTACGCTCTCACCAGGTGGTGTATCGCTGGGGATTCCCCTTCCGTCTCACTGCCTCCAGGAATGGCAAGTCGGCCGTTCTCCGCACCAAGGATGACTTGCAACGCTTCTGTACTGCCCTGGATGTCCCCTTGACAGACTTTCCTGACTGGAGACTGCAGAGTGCTCTCCCCTTGCCGCAACGCCCTGAGCGGTGGCAGCAGGTCGCCTCGCAAGGTGGGAAGCGTCGCAGAGGTTCGCGACGGGGCTCCGCCCGGGCCTCCCAGCACGACTGAACGTTGCTCACTCTCGCTAGAGACTTGCCGGACGGTGGGCTCAACTCAACTTCTGCTGCTATGGGGGGCTTGTCTGGGTCCCCCTATTGTTATGGTGGTATTTGCACTATGTTGTTAAATATGCTTGCCTTATATATTGACGGGTTCAGGGTGGGTTTTTTCCCCCCTGCGGACTGGGGCTGACCCGGGGCCCTCAGGGGCCGTGGGTCCCCCCCAGCCTGGCTACAGGTCATGTTTACTTCATTGTTGATGTTCAATGGCTCGGAGATGCATTGCTCCTCTCACTGGTGGTTCAGTCACTACCCCGCAGTAGGTGGCCCCGTGGGTCTGGGTAATCCCGAGTCCTTGAGGGTTTTTTTCTCCCTTCTTTTTTGGTTATGGTTAGTTGGAGCTGCCTCCTCTTTTTTGAGGTTGAGGGGGCGTGTCCCTTCGGGATGGCTCTCCATGCTGGGGATGGTTTTTGTCTCCTGCTCTCTCTTTTCTACTCATTGTTTCCACTGTCCTATTTTCTCTGTCTGTCTCCCCCCTGCCCTCTCCCCTCTTTTTCCCATCCCCTTCTCTCTTTTCCTTTTCTTGGGTGGTCTGGGGGGGGGGCCTGAGGCCCACGGTGGAGGTGTGGAGCAATGCGTCTTGGAGTTCTTTTTGCTTCCCTTGCTGATCGGGGCTAGGCCTTTGATCGCATGTTGTTTACCGGTTCTTGCCGACTGCCCATCGCTGTCTTATGGCTGATGTATTGCGAGTGACCTCGTACAATGTACGGGGGCTTTGCTCTCCCAATAAGAGGGGAAGGATGTGGCAGGAACTGCGTCACTTGCGCCCCGATATGCTTTACTTACAAGAGACGCACTTCACTGCCTCCTCCACTCCCCGCTTACCTACCCAGATGTTTTCCCAGTGGTATCATAGTGTATCCCCAATTGCCAAGGCCAGGGGGGTTGCCATAGCCATCCACAAACAATGTCCCTTTGTACTCATGGACTCCCTAACGGATCCTGAGGGGCGCTTCCTATTTCTGAAGGGTACGATCCATGGCCACACGTACACTCTTGCTAATGTGTATGCGCCTAACTCTAGAACAGTCTCCTTTTTGTCCTCAACCCTTGCCAAGCTCAAGGGGTTTCGGGAGGGCATTGTTCTCTTGGGGGGAGATTTTAATGTGGTACTTGATCCCTCCCTGGACTCCTCCTCGGGATGCTCTCCTCTCTCTTTTCGAGCTCAGAAGCACCTTCGGAGGCAGTTCAGGGCCCTGCATTTGGTAGACTGCTGGCGGATCCTCAATCCCGGGGTTAGGGACTACAGTTACTACTCCAAAGTTCATGATATGTACTCCAGACTGGATTTGTTCATGGTGGATCAGTACCACCTGGACTCTGTCCTTGCCGCTTCGATTGGGTCCATTACCCTCTCTGATCACTCCCCGGTCTCCCTGACGATCACGCCCCCCGGTGCTCACCGTGTGACCCGGACGTGGCGCCTCAATGAAAACCTCCTGGATGACCCCTCCATTTTGGATCAGGTTACTGGAGAGGTGCGCTCCTATTTTGAGCTTAACTCTTCGCCTGATGTCTCCCCGTCCGCTGTCTGGGAGGGCCATAAGGCTGTGATCAGGGGGGTCCTCATTTCGCATGGTGCACGATTGAAGCGGCAACGACAGCAGGAGATTTCTGACTTGCTGGATCGTATCCACGATTTGGAAATCAAACATAAGCGTGCCAGGGCTCCTGAGGATGCTCGTTCCCTAGAGGAGCTCAGGAACACCTTGTCTTCCTGCCTGGACAGACGGGCCCGGGATAAGCTGCGCTTCTGGGCACACCGTTTTTATGAGCATGGGAACAAGTGCGGTCGCTTGCTGGCCCGAATGCTACATAAAAGGTCGGAAGCCCGTCATGTCCACGCCTTGGAGACTCCTGAGGGTAAAGTTGTCAGTTCCCCTCGCATAGCCACTTGTTTCCAACGCTTTTACGAGTCCCTGTACCATCTCCCTCGGGCTGGGGGGGGTCAGCCGTCCGACATTCAAGACTACTTGGCAGACTCCGGACTCCCCAGGCTCCCGGATGGGGTCCTGGAGGAGTTGGAGGCTCCCATTACCGAGACGGAGGTGAGCAGGGTGGTATCTGGCTTGCCTGCAGGCAAGAGCCCGGGCCCGGATGGCTTCACAAACCACTATTATAAGTCCCTGCTCCCCGTTCTTGGCACCCATATGTGTACCTACTTCAACGCGGTGTCGGGTGAACGGCCCCTCCCACCTGAGGCGCTGTTGGCCCACATTGTAGTACTTCCGAAACCGGGTAAGGACCCCCACCACTGTGCCAGCTATAGGCCCATCTCTCTCCTCAACGCTGATACCAAGATTTTGGCCAAAATTATGGCGCTTCGCCTCCAAGACCATATCGCGTCCTTGATCCACCCTGACCAGGCGGGATTCATGCCCCTCCGAGAAGCCCGGGACAATACTGTCCGGGCTCTCCATGTGCTCCACTGGGCTCAGCATGGACCGGACAGACTTCCCTGTCTGGCTCTATCCCTGGATGCGGAGAAGGCCTTCGACAGGGTGGCCTGGCCATACCTGTCGGGGGTTCTTCGATCTCTGGGGCTCGGGTCCCGTATGTTGGGGTGGATCTTGGCCCTATATCACGGCCCAAGTGCCAGGGTCAGGGTGAACGGGTTGCTGTCGGATCCCTTTCCCATTTATAATGGCACCCGACAGGGTTGTCCCCTGTCACCCCTTCTTTTCGCCCTGGCCCTGGAACCCTTTTTGAGGAGAGTGAGGGCACTGTCTGACATTGCTGGTGTTACGGTGGGTGGTACGGAACATAAGGTGTCGGCATATGCCGATGACCTGCTGTTCTATCTTGCCCGACCACAGCTCTCCCTCCCTGTACTGGTACGAGAGCTGGATCTGTTCGGGCGACTTTCCAATTTCAAGGTCAATTATGATAAATCTGAATTGCTACCTATTCATGTACCCCCCGACCTGGCTTCGACTCTATGGCGATCCTTTGGCTTTAGATGGCGGGAGGACTACCTCCCATACCTCGGCGTGAACATCTCCCCTGACTTGAAAACTCTATATGACAAGAACTTCGGCGACCTGCTGGCGCGTATCCATCTTGACCTGGAATCGTGGGCATCCCACTCGGTAACTTGGTTCGGCCGCATTAACGTGCTTAAAATGACCATCCTTCCCCGGCTGATTTATTTGTTCAACACGGTCCCCATGCATTTACCGGTATCCTTTTTTAAACGTCTGCGGCGGGCTTTTCTAAAATTCGTCTGGAGGGAGGGGAGCCCCCGCCTGGCCTACGCTGTCCTCAGGCGGACGAAAGCCGATGGTGGCGTCGGGCTTCCGGATGTTACTTTGTACTATAAAGCTATGGCATTAGTTCGTATGCTGAATTGGGCGCACGACGGTCAGACTAAACCTTGGGTCCCCTTGGAGAAAACGCTGGTGGGCCGGAATCTTGCGGGTGCCCCGTGGATTCCTTCGGGCGATCGTGGACTGTCGGCCTGGACGTCACCCCTGACTGTGGCCACACTCCGTATATGGGATGGCCTTAATGTGTCTGGCGCCATGTCTTCCGGCGTGTCCCCTTTGGCTCCCCTGGGGGGATTTCCCTGGTTCCCCCCGGGGGAGGATGTACGCTTTTTTCGCTCGTGGAACACTGATGGCAAACTGTACTGCGGGAAGTTTGCCCCGGCAGGCACTTTGCTGCCCCTTGCGACTTTGCGCGATCGCTTCGGCGATTTTCCGATGTCTGACTGGCGCTATAGGCAACCGACTGACTTTTTCGTCACACTCCCAACTGCTCCACGCCCGATAACTGGCCTCTCGGACTTCGAGAAGTGGTTTGTCGACCCTCCGGAGTCCCGCCACCTACTGTCGCACATGTATAAATTGTTGCTGAGCGGGGTATCCTCCTCGCCTCCCTATTTCATGAAGGAATGGGAGAGAGAGCTGGGGGTGGAATTTTCCCCTCCACAACTCTCTCGCATTCTGCGTTTGACCCATGTCTCCTCTATTAGCACCAGGGTACAGGAGTCGGCCTATAAATTTGTGGCCCGCTGGTACAGGACCCCTGCCAAGTTGGCTCGGATATTTCCGGGCTCGGACCCCCATTGTTGGAGGGGCTGCGGTCAGGTGGGCACTTTCCTCCACATTTGGTGGGGGTGTCCCCTACTGCAGCCCTTCTGGGACGCTGTACATCTTTGGGTATCCAGGCTGTCGCTCACCCCTCCTTCCCGTGCTCCCCTTCAATACCTGTTCCATGATACACACTCCTCGATCAAACGCTACAAACGTAGTATAGTTCCTTTCCTGCTGAACGCCGCCAAGTGCCTCATACCGAGGCATTGGCGGAGTTCCACCTGCCCCACGCTCTCTGAGTGGAAAAAGGAGGTCAACCTAGTGATGGAAGCCGAAAGACGTGTTCTCACGTCACAGGGTAGGGAGGAACGCTTTAAGGACACTTGGACGGGGTGGATGTATTACTCTGATGAGATCTCGGATGAACACACTCCTAATGTTAGCGGCTGAACTCTGGGACTCCTGCCTGGTCTTCTCCAGCCTGGGGCCCGCGCCCCCTGCCCGGACCTCCCTTTCCCTACCTGTTTTATCCTTCATGTTTGTCTTTTCCCCTATACTATCTCTCCCCCCCCCCCCCCCTTTTTTTTTTTTTTTTTTCTTTTCTTGTCTCTCTGAGGCCAGTAGTCGATTCTGCGGCTGTATAAACTGTAACACGGACGTTAATGTGTACAGATGATGGAACTGTGTGTGGTGTCTGTCGGGCCCTCCGGCCTCCTCTGCGGGGATCCCTTTTTTTGGGCGGCACTGACAGACACGGCGCATCCTGGGGGTCCATAATTGTATTTGCTGTTTGGCCGATGTTGGCACACGCTTTCACAATGACTGATTAATTGACCCCTATGGACCTTTCTTTTTTTGTTTCACTAATGATGTCCGGACTGAACATAATGCCGATTGTGACTTTTCTGTGTTCTTTTTTTCCTACATGCACTTATGCACTTCTTTGCTATTTTATATTTCTGTATGTTGTTTTGAATTTGTTAAATAAAGATTATTAAAAAAAAAAAAAAAAAAAAAAGTTCTAGCCTTCACCCAGGGAGCAAGAAGAGAGTTTTTTTGGGAACTTTACTGTCAGATGTCCAATACCAAAGGTGATTAACTAACGTTCCCAAAAAAACTCTCTTTTTGCTCCCTGGGTGAAGGCTAGAACTTTTTTTAAACTTAATTGTTGGATGCCCAATGCTGAAGGTGATTGCCTAAAGTCCCCAAATTCCTGAAAATATCCCTTTTTACGCTTTGGGTTCCGGCTAGAACTTTATTTAACTTTATTGTTGGGGTGTCCATTGTCCAATACTAAAGGTGATTCCCTAAAGGTAAATAAAGTTCTAGCCTGCACCCAAGAGGCAGTAACGGATGTCCAACAATGCAGCTAAATTAAGTTGTAACCTGCATCCAAACTTTCTGAATTTTGAGGACCTAACAGCGATCATCTTGTTTGGCTTAACCTTCAGCATGTCCTGAGCAGCATATGCACACCCTCCATGGCTGACCCATGGAGAATCTTCCTCCTCTCTGCTCTCCATCCAATCACCTCTGCCCATTTTAGGCCCATGCCCTCTTACACCCCTCATAAAGGATTCCCGACATCCACCTGGTCACCATACATGGAGTTCTGTTTCTCCAGAATTCTGTGTTAGACAAAATCTACCCTCCCAAGGGTTAACAGATCCCTTAGCCAGGGGGTGTAGGAATAATCTTACTTACCTTATTCCTCGCTTCAGCGGTGTGACGGTTCCAATCAGGAGTTATTGGCCCTCCATTGTATGTGATGATGCCAAGGGACTCCCTACAGCCCAGAGCACCGGAGAGAGCTGACCAGAGTAAGGGTAAAGTAAGTAATACACAGCCTTTTCAGCTCTCCTTGACCTAACAAGCATTTTTAGCCTGCAGTGTGGGTAGCACCACTGCGAGGGTGGATTTAGTCTAATTCCTTTTAGGTGGGCTTTAAAGTGTTACTAATTCCAAAACAATAAAAATCAGTCTGTATATGCAGTAAAGCATGCTTGTTATACACACTAAAGGGTTAATCCTTCACATTCTGTAAAAAGCCTGTTTGATCCTGTCTTCTCTGTTCCTCCTTCTTCCACTGTCCCCAACCCATCTCCTAATAGAACAGAGGCTAGGGGGCAAGCTGCGCACGCTCAGTTTGGTGTAGATTGCTAAAAAGTGTTTTTTTTTTTTCTTAGGAGAGTGCATGTGATCAGCAAAGGGCCAACCAGCACTGTCCAGACAGAGGGTCAGGGGTCTTGGGGCCTCATAGGACAATCAGAGCAGAATGAAAACTTCTCCTACAAGCTTTAACCAGACACTGATAGAAGTTTCAAGATTGCTATATACTGCTAATGAGAAAAGGTATTTAGCCGTTTATATTTGCTAAAATAATTGCATTTCCATGTTCTGTGCACTGTGGGAGACCAGATATAGTCAATGCAGGGCCCTGGGTTTAGTAACACTTTAAGTATTATTTGCATGCATGACTGAGCCTTTTTCATGGATTTTAATATATACACTATATTGTCAAAACTATTGGGACGCCTACCTTTACACGCACATTAATTTTAATGGCATCCCAGTCTTAGTCTGTAGGGTTCAATATTGAGTTGGCCCACCCTTTGCAGCTATAACAGCTTCAACTCTTCTGGGAAGGCCGTCCACAAGGTTTAGGAGTGTGTCTATGGGAATGTTTGACCATTCTTCCAGAAGCGCATTTGTGAGGTCAGGCACTGATGTGGACTAGAAAGCCTACTCTACTCTAATTAATCCCAAAAGTGTTCTATTGGGTTGAGGTCAGGACTCTGTGCAGGCCAGTCAAGTTCGTCCACCCCAAACTCGCTCATCCATGTCTTTATGGACCTTGCTGTCATGGTCTGGGGCTGCATGAGTGCTGCCGGCACTGGGGGAGCTACAGTTCATTGAGGGAAACATGAATGCCAACATGTACTGTGATATACTGAAGCAGAGCACGATCCCCTCCCTTCAGAGACTGGGCCGCCGGGCCATATTCCAACATAACGACCCCAAACAGACCTCCAAGACGACCACAGCTTTTGTAAAGAAACTGAGGGTAAAGGTGATGGACTGGCCAAGCATGTCTGCAGACCTAAAACCTATTGAGCATCTTTTGGGCATCCTCAAATGGAGGGTGGAGGAGCGCAAGGTCTCTAACATCCACCAGCTCTGTGATGTCATCATGGAGGAGTGGAAGAGGACTTCAGTGGCAACCTGTGAAGCTCTGGTGAACTCCATGCCCAAGAGGGTTATTCGATTCTAGAAAATAATGGTGGCCACACAAAATATTGACACTTTGGGCCCAATTTGGACATTTTCACTTAGGGGTGTACTCACTTTTGTTGCCAGCGGTTTAGACATTAAAGCTGTGTGTTGAGTTATTTTGAGGGGACAGCAAATTTACACTGTTATACAAGCTGTACACTCACTACTTTACATTGTAGCAAAGTGTCATTTCTCCAGTGTTGTCACATGAAAAGATAGAATAAAATATTTACAAAAATGTGAGGGGTGTACTCACTTTTGTGAGATACTGTATATATATTCACATATATGCACCCATGTGTGTTTGAGCTTTGGGGTGCGCACCATAATGAAATAGGCTGCACACATCCATGACTAGAGCGCACACAAGGGCCACATGCCAGGATAGCCAATGATGCCTAGAGATCAGTGATGTCCAAACCAGGCAAATTGTTATTCCTTTTTGTTCCCTTCCCGAAAAGGTTACTGAATATTGTGGAGAACTATACAATTGAGGACGGCTGGATTCCTGTAGTGTCTCAGTCTTCATAGCTCACACAGATCTGCATTAAGATATTCAGGTATATCCAACATACATTGATTCTCCTGATTATTTCATCATTAAATCCAGCCTTTGAGCAGAAATGGTTCAGTTGTGTCCCCCAACACTGCCTTCACTTGGGGCTCACTTGGACATCCTGTTCTTTTTAGTACCTGAGTTCAGTGTTGGGGTAGTTACTCAAAAAATTTAACTAATTACTAGTTACTAGTTACTTCTGTAAATTGTAATGAGATTACTTTACTAGTTACTGCATCTGAAAAGTAACTTCACTACTTATTACTTTACTTTACTTTTGAAAAAAAATATGAACAAATTCCAATGCGCATATTTATTTGTAGTGCACAAAAAAAAAAAACAATATTTATTGTTTTATTTATATATATATATGACCACAGCGTGCCCCCTTTCAATGCCAGAGTGACCACAGCGTGCCCCCTTTCAATGCCAGAGTGACCACAGCGTGCCCCCTTTCAATGCAGAGTGACCACAGCGTGCCCCCTTTCAATGCAGAGTGACCACAGCGTGCCCCCTTTCAATGCCAGAGTGACCACAGCGTTCCCCCTTTCAATGCCAGAGTGACCACAGCGTGCCCCCTTTCAATGCAGAGTGACCACAGTGTGCCCCCTTTCAATGCCAGAGTGACCACAGCGTTCCCCCTTTCAATGCCAGAGTGACCACAGCGTGCCCCCTTTCAATGCAGAGTGACCACAGCGTGCCCCCTTTCCAAGCAGAGTGACCGCAGCGTGCCCCCTTTCAATGCCAGAGTGACCACAGCGTGCCCCCTTTCAATGCCAGAGTGACCACAGCGTGCCCCCTTTCAATGCCAGAGTGACCACAGCGTGCCCCCTTTCAATGCCAGAGTGACCACAGCGTGCCCCCTTTCAATGCCAGAGTGACCACAGTGTGCCCCCAGATTGACCACAGTGGGCCCCCAGAGTGACCACAGCGTGCCCCCAAATTGACGACAGCGTGCCCCTAGATTGACCACAGCGTGTCCCCAGAGTGACCGCAGCGTGCCCCCAGAGTGACCACAGCGTGCCCCCAGATTGACCAGAGTGTGCCCCCAGAGTGACCACAGCGTGCCCCCAGATTGACCACAGCGTGCCCCCAGAGTGACCACAGCGTGCCCCCAGAGTGACCACAGCGTGCCCCCAGATTGACCACAGCGTGCCCCCAGAGTGACCACAGCGTACCCCCAGATTGACCACAGCGTGTCTCCAGATTGACCACAGCGGGTCCCCAGAGTGACCACAGCGTGCCCCTAGATTGACCACAGTGTGCCCCCAGAGTGACCACAGCGTGCCCCCAGAGTGACCACAGTGTGCCCCCAGAGTGACCACAGCGTGCCCCCAGATTGACCACAGCGTGCCCCCAGAGTGACCACAGCGTGCCCCCAGAGTGACCACAGCGTGCCCCCAGATTGACCGCAGCGTGCCCCCAGAGTGACCACAGCGGGTCCCCAGAGTGACCACAGTGTGCCCCCTTTCAATGCCAGAGTGACCACAGCGTGCCCCCTTTCAATGCAGAGTGACCACAGCGTGCCCCCTTTCAATGCAGAGTGACCACAGCGTGCCCCCTTTCAATGCCAGAGTGACCACAGCGTTCCCCCTTTCAATGCCAGAGTGACCACAGCGTGCCCCCTTTCAATGCAGAGTGACCACAGTGTGCCCCCTTTCAATGCCAGAGTGACCACAGCGTTCCCCCTTTCAATGCCAGAGTGACCACAGCGTGCCCCCTTTCAATGCAGAGTGACCACAGCGTGCCCCCTTTCCAAGCAGAGTGACCGCAGCGTGCCCCCTTTCAATGCCAGAGTGACCACAGCGTGCCCCCTTTCAATGCCAGAGTGACCACAGCGTGCCCCCTTTCAATGCCAGAGTGACCACAGTGTGCCCCCAGATTGACCACAGTGGGCCCCCAGAGTGACCACAGCGTGCCCCCAAATTGACGACAGCGTGCCCCTAGATTGACCACAGCGTGTCCCCAGAGTGACCGCAGCGTGCCCCCAGAGTGACCACAGCGTGCCCCCAGATTGACCAGAGTGTGCCCCCAGAGTGACCACAGCGTGCCCCCAGATTGACCACAGCGTGCCCCCAGAGTGACCACAGCGTGCCCCCAGAGTGACCACAGCGTGCCCCCAGATTGACCACAGCGTGCCCCCAGAGTGACCACAGCGTACCCCCAGATTGACCACAGCGTGTCTCCAGATTGACCACAGCGGGTCCCCAGAGTGACCACAGCGTGCCCCTAGATTGACCACAGTGTGCCCCCAGAGTGACCACAGCGTGCCCCCAGAGTGACCACAGTGTGCCCCCAGAGTGACCACAGCGTGCCCCCAGATTGACCACAGCGTGCCCCCAGAGTGACCACAGCGTGCCCCCAGAGTGACCACAGCGTGCCCCCAGATTGACCGCAGCGTGCCCCCAGAGTGACCACAGCGGGTCCCCAGAGTGACCACAGTGTGCCCCTAGATTGACCACAGTGTGCCCCCAGAGTGACCACAGCGTGCCCCCAGAGTGACCACAGCGTGCCCCCAGAGTGACCACAGCGTACCCCCAGATTGACCACAGTGTGCCCCCTTTCAATGCCAGAGTGACCACGCCAGAGAGACCAGTGCACTTACCTGCAGTGGCGGGAGTCTTCTCCTCAGTCCTCCCGCTCTGCTCCTCGGCCACACGATCCCCCGCGTCTCCTCGCCCTCCCGCCTCCTCCTCAGCCACACGATCCCCCGCGTCTCCTCGTCCTCCCGCCTCCTCCTCGGCCACACGATCCCCCGCGTCTCCTCGTCCTCCCGCCTCCTCCTCGGCCACACGATCCCCCGCGTCTCCTCGTCCTCCCGTCTCCTCCTCGGCCACACAATCCCCCGCGTCTCCTCGTCCTCCCGCCTCCTCCTCAGCCACACGATCCCCCGTGTCTCCGCACGAGATGTCAACGGCTTTGGTAATGCAGGAAAGCGCGTTACTCAAGCCGAGTAAAGTCATTTAGTCACCGCCGATGTTATGAATGTAACGCGTTACGTTAATACGTTACCAAAAAAAGTAACGTAGTTAACGTAACGCGTTACATTGTAACTCGTTACCCCCAACACTGCCGGAGTTCAATAATACTCTTCAAATAGATAATACTGTTTTACAGTATAACTATGGGGAGAGCTTTTTTATTTTTATTTTGGAAAGAGTGAGGGTTATAACCCCTAAAATACACAGAGGGTGCAGTGCCAAATAAACCTTCAAAAGAGTCTGGAACAGTCCTACAAACACATCATGTAAAGTCCACCAATAGAAGATGGTAAAAAGATTCCCACACAAGCTCCTGTGAGAGAGACTAGAAATGCACACATAACCACCATGAGGGAGGGGGAAAACCTGCTTACCAGATCGGATTGACCCTCAAGTTATAGAGAGGTCAATAATCGCATGTGTAAAAACAAGGCCAGATGGAGCGGCACCTGCTAAATGTTCGTTCAGAGTGACGCCATTAAGGACGCATGTATCCCACGATCCTGCAGCTGGAAACTCATAATCCCAGCGAAATGTGGGCTAATCAGTGACTTTATTACCTCAAAGGATACAAAGGACAGGACAATAGTGCAGTATGTCTAAAAGGCTGCAATTGCTGGTTTAATTCCAAATACTTTGCACTCACACTCATAAAATTTAAAACAGGCATATCAGATCAGTATTAAGGATGGCCGCGCCAAGCATGCTTACGTCATATGGTCCCATACCGACTTACGCGTTTCGTCATATTTTAACGTCATCAGAGGCGTTTTACCCCTGTCGGTTGTTTTTGGTTTTTTCTTTATGCAATTTGTGTCCTTCATTTCCTGTCCCATAGCCAAAACAGGAAGGGAGAGGAAATCCCTCCAAAGTGAGGGAATCCCTTGTTATCGCCAGAACTAGTGTCCCCATTGGAAGATTTCCCCTCTTATCCTGTTAAAGTGACTACCTACAATTTGGGGTTTTTCTTTGCTTCCACTCTCAGTAATAATGGTCACCAGGACAAATAGAGAGGATAAATCTCCCTAATGGAGATACAGACAGCAATAAAAACCTGACTAGGTCCTAATGCACATGACAGCTGATCACTCAGGTCTTCACTGAGCAGAGAGAGGTGACTGTCAGTCACCGGCTCTCTGCTCTGCCCCTCTAGCGCTCATTGAAGCATCGGACTGTGGAGGGGGAGGGATCTGCTGGCTCAGGCTCTCATCAGCATACTAAGAGGCTGAGCCGGCTGCCGGTCAAGCATGTGAGTGGATCCTGACTTTATTGTCGGGATCCATGCAGAGCCTGGGCTGGCTAAGTGACGTCAGCCTACAGAGGACTTTAGCCCACTGTCAGCTGATTCTGGGTCACAGGAATGCAAAAGTAAGTGCACTGCCTGTGACCCAGAAGAAAAGTATGTCCAGAAAAGCTTTAACCATATTTCTCTTTTAAGCCCAAAAGCAAAGATGCAATATATTGCAGCTTACCAATTCTTAGATGTGATGGCTGTATTTGTTTTTTTTTTTTTTTTAGACTTTCTTTCCTTTATTTTCACCTGGTGATCCAGTAAGTAAGTCTGTTGTTTTTCAACAGAATAGGCTATTCTGCGGATGTAGCAGATGGAGGGAGGAGACAAATCACTGACATGGGTTCTTACAATGATCAGCTTTAATTTATTTAAGTAAAACCTTTACCCCAAAAGGGAAAAAAGTTCTCAGTGTTGATCTTTTAGGGTTGTTCAACAGGGCTGAATCTAGCCTGTCAAATGTGGGGGTGCGGTAAAAAATGTCAGGGGGTGCAGAGGATAAGAGGTCAGCAGGGCAGTGTACAAGAGTCAGCAGGGCAGAGGATAGGGTTAGCAGGGCAGAGGATAGGGTCAGCAGGGCAGTGTACATGAGGTCAGCAGGGCAGAGGATAGGGTTAGCAGGGCAGAGGATAGGGTCAGCAGGGCAGTGTACATGAGGTCAGCAGGGCAGAGGATAGGATTAGCAGGGCAGAGGATAGGGTCAGCAGGGCAGTGTACATGAGGTCAGCAGGGCAGAGGATAGGGTCAGCAGGGCAGAGGATAGGGTTAGCAGGGCAGAGGATAGGGTCAGCAGGGCAGTGTACATGAGGTCAGCAGGGCAGAGGATAGGATTAGCAGGGCAGAGGATAGGGTCAGCAGGGCAGTGTACAGGAGGTCAGCAGGGCAGAGGATAAGGTCAGCAGGGCAGTGTTCAGGGGTCAGCAGGGCAGTGTACAGGGGTCAGCAGGGCAGTGTACAGGGGTCAGCAGGGCAGAGGAAAGGGTCAGCAGGGCAGTATACAAGGGGTCAGCAGGGCAGAGGATAGGATCAACAGGGCAGTGTACATGGGGTCAGCAGGGCCGAGGATAGGGTCAACAGGGCAGTGTACATGGGGTCAGCAGGGCTGAGGATAGGGTCAACAGGGCAGTATACAGGGGTCGAAAGGGAAGAGGATAGGGTCTGCATGGCAGGCAGTGTAGAGGGGGTCAGCAGGGCAGAGGATAAGGTCAGCAGGGCAGTGTACAGGGGTTTAGCAGGGAAGAGGATAAGGTCAGCAGGGCAGTGTACATGGGTTCAGCAAGGCAGAGGATTGGGTTAGAAGAGTAGTATACAGGGGGTCAGCAGGGCAGTGTACAGGGGTCAGTAGGGCATAGGATAGGGTCAGCAGGGCAGTGTACATGGGGTCAGCAGGGCAGAGAATAGGATTAGCAGGGCAGTGTAGAAGGGGTCAGCAGGGCCGAGGATAGGGTAAGCAGGGCAGTGTACAGGGGGTCAGCAGGGCAGTGGTTAGGGTCAACAGGGCAGTGTACAGGGGGTCAGCAGGGCAAAGGATAGGGTCAACAGGGCAGTGTACAGGGGGTCAGCAGGGCAGAGGATAGGGCAGCAGAGCAGTATACAGTGGTCATCAGGGCAGAGGAAAGGGTCAGTAGAGCAATGTACAGGAGGTCAGCAGGGCAAAGGATAAGGTAAGCAGGGCAGTCTACAGGGGTTTAGCAGGGCAGAGGATAGAGTCAGCAGGGCAGTGTACAAGGGGTCAGCAGGGCAGAGGATAGGTTCAACAGGGCAATGTACAGGGGGTCAGAAGGGCAGAGGATGGGGTTAGCAGGACAGTGTTCAGGGGGTCAGCAGAACAGAGGATAGGGTCAGCAGGGCTGTATACAAGGGGTCAGCAGGGCAGAGGATAGGGTCAGCAGGGCAGTACATAGGGGATCAGTAGGGCAGAGGATAGGGTCAGCAGGGCAGTGTATAGGGGATCAGCAGGGCAGAGGATAGGGTCAGCAGGGCAGTGTACAGGGGGTCAGCAGGGCAGTGGATAGGGGATAAGCAGGGCAGAGGATAGGGTCAGCAGGGCAGTGTACAGGGGGCCAGCAGGGCAGTGGATAGGGGATAAGCAGGGCAGAGGATAGGGTCAGCAGGGCAGTGTACAGGTGGTCAGCAGGGCAGAGGATAGGGTCAGTAGTTTGTAGGGAGGTGTACAGGGGTCAGCAGGGTAGAGAACAAACAAGTGGTTACTGCCCTCACCTGTAACCGGTCACTACAGCAAGGAGCATTGGAAACTAAAGGCCCGTACACACGTGCAGATTGTCGGCCAAAAAGATTCGGCCGACGACCGATCGGACGATTTTCGGCTTGTTAGTATGATGCTTCCGACAGCCGACAGCGCACTTTCGGCCGAACAGAATCGGTTGTGCAAGCATTAAAATTTTTGTATGCCGACACCAGAACGGCCGATTGTTCGCCAGTCAGTACAGATTTCGGCCGACAGACAGCAGATTTGCAAGACTGGGCATGCTCAGAAAAGAAAAAACACAGGGAAAGTTAACCATCACATGACATCACTTCTGCAGTCGGCTGTTGTTGGCCGACAAAATTCGTGTGCAGTCTTTTGCACTTTTCAGCGGACACGACAGCCCGGGGACAAAAGACGGCCGATCGTTCGGCCGACGATCGGTACGTGTGTACGGGGCTTTATCGACCAGTCTGCAACCAACCAAATTGACCTGTCCAACAGTATGTGTTAAAAACAGGGGTTTAATTGCACACCATTGTTGGAGACTCACAGAAATTAGAGTAAGATCCACAGAAAATGGAGTGCCTGTTGCAGGGCTCTGTGGCTTATGGCATGTATTTGCAAATGTGTGCAACTAAACTCCTGTTTTTAACGCATACTATTAGACAGGTCACTTCGGTTGGTCGCTGGCTGGTCGGTAAGTTAAGCTTGGAAATGCCTTTGTTTTTTCATCAGCAGAGCAGAGAGCAGGGGTCAGAAGGGCAATGTAAGGGGACCAAAGGGCTGTCAGGGGTTACTTCTGGTAGAGCAAAGAACAGGAGTCACTCCTGCCAGCCCTAGCCCACCCCAGTACCCCGCTATATTCAGCTATGTTGTTCTAACAATCACATAATACACATGCATGGCATGCATTGTTCTTGCATGCTGCGTTGTGTAGTTACAACACATTTCAGTGTTTCCTTTTTTCCTCTTTTTTACCTTTAAAGAGGTTGTACACCGAGATTTTTTTTTTCCTCTTCTTTAAATCCTGAAAGAGAAACCCATAATGAGCTAGTATGCATCGCATACTAGCTCATTATGAAATACTTACCTTAGAACGAGCCCCCGCCGTGCCGTCCGCTTACCTGTATGACGGGCGACATGTATAGTCGCCCGTCTTCCGGGATCGCGGCATCCGGCCATCTGATTGGCCGGAGCCGCGGTGACGTCACTCCCGCGCACGCGCGCGGGAGCCGACGGTCACGGCACGGGGCTCTGAAGGAACGGCACGATCAGCCGTTCCTTCAGAGCGCATGCGCCAGTGACGTCACTGGCTGCATTAAAGGTAAATATCTCCTAAACGGTGCATGTTTAGGAGATATTTACAGTACCTATAGGTAAGCCTTAATATAGGCTTACCTATAGGTACAACTTCCTGAGGAGGGTTTACTTCCTCTTTAATTGAAGAAAAAAAACAACATTCACCCTATGCACAAAAGCGCATTTCTTGCAATGTAATGCAATGGTACGCGTTACATAAAAATGTGGGGCACATAGAGTTAGAGAACATCCGCTCGCTTGGTGTCCTTGCATTGAACCTGCACATTTCAGTTACAATGAGCAATGTTACACTTGCATTGAACCTGCGTTGATCAAAGTCGACAAATGAACCCTTTTACTTACGACTTCTGCTTGTACATTTATGATGTTATATTACTTATGGCCAGTAGAGAGAGCTCTTGTTCTAGATTATATCATTCTACTGAACACACAACACTTGGGGCAGATACTGTATCTTAGGGCAATAGTGCCCAACTTGTAGCCCCTTGGCACTTCTTGTGCGTTCTTTTAGGGCCCCCAAGACAGTAGTTTGTGCTAGCGAAGGGACAATATACTGCAGAACAGCTTCCAATATTTTAACGGTTTGACTTATTTTTTATTGCAATGTATATCTCATTTTGTTGATGTTTATATTCCCCATAATAATGGATCTAGAGAAATATCAGATGAAAATAGTAATACTGATCTGATTGTGCGATGAGTTCAGACTTTGCCGCAGGGTTGTGAAGGCGCCCTAAGTTTATAGGTCAGGTAGAGTTCAGTCTTGTGTCTCCCATGTTTGCCTACTAGAGAAGAAAGCGCTAAATAAACCTGATAGAACAATATACAAAGCACCTTGTGGGCCATCTGTGCCTATAAACCAGAAGACAATGAGAACTCAGAGTAACCAGCGATTGTTTGTTGTCACTTCTATTGTACAAAGTCATTGTGTACAGATCAGGAGAGGTGCAGCCTTCAGTATGACCATTAGATGGCGACACATAGCCACTCTCTGTGAGTTGAACATAGAAAGGTTTGTTAGTACAAATACTGTATATGGATTTTTTTCTACAGGTAAAATCCATTTCTTGGAGTACATCATGGGACACAGAGCCATATTCATTACACATGGGTTATATAGCCACCTTCAGGGGAATGGACACTGGCAGCCAATCAGAAAGGATGTCCCCCTATATAACCCCTCCTACACAGAAAGTACCTCAGTTTTGTAGCAAGCAATAAATACCCCATACGAGAGGGGAGGGACCTCTGTGTCCTGTGATGTACTCCAAGAAATGGATTTTACAGGTTAGCTGTAGAAAAAATCCATATTTCTTTATCGTACATCACGGGACACAGAGCCATGTTCATTACATATGGGATGTCCTATAGCAATGCACCTGAGGGGAGGGGGACACCATCAATACCGCCATCAGACCACGAAAGGTCTACATAGCTGCCTGCAGAACACTGCGGCCAAATGCAGACTCCTCCTGGGTCCCAACATCCACTTGATAGAATCTAGTGAACATATGGACCATTCCCCGGAAACATCTGTTGGCGACTCCGAACTGGACGGCATACTCCAGATGCGGCTGGACCAGAGCCTTGTAGACTGGGAGAATTATCGTTTTATCTCTGGAGTGAATCCCCTTTTTTATACATGCCAGTATTCTGTTGGCTTTGCTTGCAGCAGCTTGGCATTGCATGCCATTGCTGAGTTTGTCGTCTACTAGGACCCCCAGGTCCTTTTCCATCTTAGATTCCCCTAAAGGCTCTCCTCCTAGTGAGTAGCGTGCACTCATATTTCTGGCACCCAAATGCATTACCTTACATTTTCCAACATTAAACCTCATCTGCCATGTAGTTGCCCACCCCATTATTTTGTTCAGGTCTGCTTGTAAGGTTTCCACATCCTGTATAGAAGTTATTGCTCTGCTTCAGTGGCGTAACTACAGGGGTTGCAGGGGTTGCAATTGCAACCGGGCCCCATGCTCCAGGGGGCCTGTGCGGCTCCCGTGTACACCTGGATAGGAGGGGGGGCACAGTGGCGTAGCATGGGTTGTCAGCACCCGGGGCAAGGGAAGTTATTTGCGCCCCCTACCCCGCGGGATTTTAGCACTCGAGTCTCTTCCACTAGATTAGTTAAAGAAACCCTTACCCCCTAAGCACATGTATTGTTTGTTATGAAAATACCGATGTAATTAAAGTAAAATGCATCTAAATACAAGTTTGAATGACCAGCGTGCCCCCTTTGCCCTCTTTCAATGCAGAATGACCAGCGTGCCCCTTTCAATGCAGAGACCAGCGTGCCCTTATTCAATGCAGAATGACCAGCGTGCCCCCTTTCAATGCAGAGACCAGCGCTCCCTTATTCAATGCAGAATGACCAGCGTGCCCCCTTTCAATGCAGAGAGACCAGACAATGCAGAGAGACCAGACAATGCAGAGAGACCAGCGTGCCCCCTTTCAATGCAGAATGGCCAGCGTGCCCTCTTTCAATGCAGAGAGACCAGCGTGCCCCCTTTCAATGCAGACAGACCAGCATGCCCCCTTTCAATGCAGAGGGACCAGCGTGCCCCCTTTCAATGCAGAGGGACCAGCGTGCCCCCTTTCAATGCAGAATGACCAGCGTGCCCCCTTTCAATGCAGAATGACCAGCATGCCCCCATTCAATGCAGAGAGACCAGCATGCCCCCTTTCAATGCAGAATGACCAGCGTGCCCCCTTTCAATGCAGAGAGACCAGCATGCCCCCTTTCAATGCAGAATGACCAGCGTGCCCCCTTTCAATGCAGAGAGACCAGCGTGCCCCCATTCAATGCAGAGAGACCAGCATGCCCCCTTTCAATGTAGAGTGACCAGAGTGCCCCCTTTCAATGTAGAATGACCAGCGTGCCCCCATTCAATGCAGAGCGACCAGCGTGCCCCCTTTCAATGCAGAGCGACTAGCGTGCCCCCTTTCAATGCAGAATGACCAGCGTGCCCCCTTTCAATGCCGAGAGACCAGTGTGCCCCCTTTCAATGCAGAATGACCAGCATGCCCCCTTTCAATGCAGAATGACCAGCGTGCCCCTTTCAATGCAGAATGACCAGCGTGCCCACATTCAATGCAGAAGGCCCCTTTCAATGCAGAATAACCAGCGTGCCCCCTTTCAATGCAGAATGACCAGCGTGCCCCCCTTCAATGCAGAGAGATCATCGTGCCCCCTTTCAATGCAGACAGACCAGCGTGCCCCCTTCAATGCAGAGAGACTTACCTGCAGCGGCGGCTTCTCCTCAGTTCCCCGCGTCTCCTCGAGTCCTACCGCCTCCTCCTCAGCCAATGGCATGCGTTCGCCTTTTGGCCAATTAGGAAGCGGGTCTCTGACCCACTTCCTGATTGGCCAGGAGGATGATCCGTGTGACAATGATCCGTGTGCTCTGCGCCCCGTGCCCACCCTTTTTTGAAGCCTATTAGAGCCTCTGTCTCTAATCCGGTGATTAAAAAAAAACAAAAACCCACTCTGTGACAGCGCCAGGCTGCTGACTCACTCGCTGCTAAACTGACTGAGCAGTGAAGAGAGGCGGCATAGGTGGGGCTTGACTTGCAACGCCACCCCACCCTACACCAATGGACAGGTGAGGCACAGTCCAGCCCTGCCCCGACCCGCCATTTTCAGCCATAGAGCGGCCGCGTTGGACATCTCCCAGCCTAAAGATGGAGGCAGCTGCAGACAGTGAACTGTGTATGTCAGAGTCAGACAGAGTGACACTGCAGGAATGCGCCCCCCCAGATGTTGCACCCAGTGCGGCCGCCCCCCCCCCCCCCCTGCACCCCCCACGCTACGCCACTGGGGGGGGGGGCAGCATGTAGAGAAAATATTGTCCTTTTTCCTCCTGTAGCTGCAGGAGGAAAATGGAGGAGATTGGTTCCTCTGTATGCTGCCCCCGCCACTCTTCCTATCCAGTTCACTTGTGTTCTGCTGTCTTTGGGCCCCTGTGTGCTCTGTGCTCCCCTGCCCCCCCCCCCCCCCCCCGCCCACTGTGCTCCCTTCCCTCTCCTGCCAGCTGCTGCAGTGGATGTGTCACAATAGAGAACCAGGAAGGGGTCGGCACATATGTAATTTACCAGCTCCTTCCTTTTCTGAATGGACAGAGTCATAGTCAGTGACATTGTAAAAAAATAAAATAAAATGATAAAAAATAATACAATTAAAATACCAAAAAATAAAAACTACTGACACCAGTGGGTGAACTTCCAGGATTGCAAAGGTCACGCTTGAGACCGGGCCCTGGCATTCCACCACCGTGGGGAGGCCCCAAGATGGCAGGAAGGGGGCCCACTGCAGAACTTGTGAAAGGGTCCCGCTGCGGGACCGTAATAAAGGGCCCCAGGATCAGTGGGGAGAGCCCCAGGCTTGAAGGGAAGGGCCCCGGCCAGGGGTCAAGGGGAGCCCTTCATGGTTTCTTGCACCGGGGCCCTGAAGGTTCTAGTTACGCCTCTGCTCTGCTTAATTTAGAATCGTCCGCAAATACAGATATTGAGCTGTTTATCCTATCCTCTAGGTCGTTTATGAATAAATAAATAGGATTGGTCCCATGACAGATCCTTGGGGGACCCCACTTTCCACAAGACACCATTGGTGCACATTGTGAGAAGCTCACAGTGTGCAGTGAAATCAGAGTAAGTCATTTCAGTAGAGGAGAGGAGCCGGGACAACTATACAAGACTGAAGGGAAGGCCCGGAGGTCTTCCCACAACTGATTGACCAACCGCCTCTCCAGCGCTGTCACATGGAGAACAGGTCACATGCTTCCCATACTCAGAAGTATCGAGTGTTTCACTTTACTTCCCCAGGTGATCGGAGGGTGCAAAGGTATTTCCATGCCAAGAATAAGCAGGGCCATTTTCAGAAATGGTAGTAGGACGTAGCATGGCTTGTCTATCACGAGTGTTAGTGGTCGGGGTCTCCCCTTATTCTTTCCTTCCAGTGACGGAATGTAATCCCTATGTGTGATCAAGAGTCTGATGATGAGGTCTATATAAACTTTGTCTTCTCCTCCGGCTTTTCTTCTGCCTTGTAAAAAGTTTACATGGATCTTAACAAGCTTTTATGTCGGCTCTAGACGGAGGCCGCGGCCAAGGATCCTGGTTTCGGGAATTAGCTGAGTGTCTCCAGGGCTGTATCAGGACAGGTGAGGTCTATGCTGAATGGGGAGAGAACGTCACTGGTTTCAGTCTCAACATTTCAGGGTCTACTAAAAAAAAAGTCCTATAACTCTTCATTCAGGGAATCGGCATGCACATTCGTTCTGTGTGAATTGAGCAAATAACGAATGTCCTTTAGGCTTTTTTCTCTCCCAAATGATTGTTCTTTTCTTATTAGCAGTCGTAGAACACCACATTATGGCCACTAAGTGAACCTGAGGAGCATAGGGCACATCTTTGTAACAAAAGATACAATGTCACAATTCTAGAGAACACTAGAGGGAATTAGCTGAGGAGCATAGGACATGTCTTTGTAACAAGAGATACAATGTCACAATTCTACAGGATGCTAGAGGGAATTAGCTGAGGAGCATAGGAAATGTCTTTGTAATAAGAGATTCAATGTCACAATTCTAGAGAACACTAGAGGGAATTAGCTGAGGAGCATAGGACATGTCTTTGTAACAAGAGATACAATGTCACAATTCTAGAGAACACTAGAGGGAATTAGCTGAGGAGCATAGGACATGTCTTTGTAACAAGAGATACAATGTCACAATTCTAGAGAACACTAGAGGGAATTAGCTGAGGAGCATAGGAAATGTCTTTGTAACAAGAGATTCAATGTCACAATTCTAGAGAACACTAGAGGGAATTAGCTGAGGAGCATAGGACATGTCTTTGTAAACAAGAGATACAATGTCACAATTCTACAGGATGCTAGAGGGAATTAGATGAGGAGCATAGGACACGTCTTTGTAGCAAGAGATACAATTCTAGAGAACACTATAAGGGAATTAGAAAATACTTGTTACCACTTGTTCTCTAGAATTGGTGCCACTAGAGGGAGCTGAGGAACATAGGAAATAAACATGTCTTTGTAACAGGACATACAATGTAACAATTGTAGAGAACTCTAGAGGGAATCAGCAAATAAATGTAACCAATTGTCCTCTAGAACTGTTGCCACTATATGGAGCTGAGGAGAATAGGAAATACATGTGTCTTTGTAACAAGACATGCAATGTAACATTTCTAGAGAACACTAGAGGGAATTAGCAAAAAACATGTAACCAATTGTTCTCTAGAATTGTTACCACTAGATTGAGCTGAGGAACATAGAAAATATATATGCTATTGTAACAAGACATACAATGTAACAATTCTAGAGAACACTAGAGGGAATTAGCAAATAAATGTAACTAATTGTTGTCTAGAACTGTTGCCACTAGCGATAGCAGAGGAGCATAGGAAAAACACATGTCTTCATAACCAGATATGCAATGTAACAATTCCAGAGAACACTAGAGGGAATTAGCAAATATATGTAACCAGTTTTTCTCTAGAATTGTTACCACTAGGTGGAATTGAGAAGCATAGGAAATACACATTCTTTGTAACAAGATATACAATGTAACAATTCCAGAGAACACTAGAGGGAATTAGCAAATATATGTAACCAGTTTTTCTCTAGAATTGTTACCACTAGATGGAGTTGAGGAGCATAGGAAATACACATTCTTTGTAACAAGAGATACCATTTAACAATTCTAGAGAACACTAGAGGGAATTAGCAAATAATTGTAACTAATTGTTCTCTAGAACTGTTGCCACTAGAGGGAGCAGAGGAGCATAGGAAATACATGTCTTTGTAACCAGAGATGCAATGTAACAATTCTAGAGAACTCTAGAGGGAATTATAAAATTTAACAATTCTAGAAAATTAGCAAATAAATGTAACCAATGGTTCTCTAGAACTGTTGCCACTAGAGTGAGCAAAGGAGCATAGGAAATACATGTCTTTGTAACCAGAGATGCAATGTAACAATTCTAGAGAACTCTAGAGGGAATTATAAAATTTAACAATTCTAGAAAATTAGCAAATAAATGTAACCAATGGTTCTCTAGAACTGTTGCCACTAGAGTGAGCAAAGGAGCATAGGAAATACATGTCTTTGTAACCAGAGATGCAATGTAACAATTCTAGAGAACTCTAGAGGGAATTATAAAATTTAACAATTCTAGAAAATTAGCAAATAAATGTAACCAATGGTTCTCTAGAACTGTTGCCACTAGAGTGAGCAAAGGAGCATAGGAAATACATGTCTTTGTAACCAGAGATGCAATGTAACAATTCTAGAGAACTCTAGACGGAATTATAAAGTTTAACAATTCTAGAAAATTAGCAAATAAATGTAACCAATGGTTCTCTAGAACTGTTGCCACTAGAGGGAGCTGAGGAGCATAGGAAATACTTATGTCTTTGTAACAAGAGATGCAATGTAACAATTATAGAGAACACTAGAGGGAATTTGAAAAAGACATGTAACCAATTGTTCCCTAGATTTGTTACCACTACATGGAGCTGAGGAGCATAGAAAATATATATGTCTTTGTAACAAGAGATACAATCTAACAATTCTAGAGAACTCTAGAGGGAATTATAAAATGTAACAATTCTAGAAAATTAGCAAATAAATGTAACCAATTGTTCTCTAGAATTGTTACCACTAGAGGGAGCCGAGGAACACAGGAAATACAAATGTCTTTGTAACAAGACATACAAAGTAACATTTCTAGAGGACACTAGAGGGAATTAGAAAATAAATGTAACCAATGGTTCCATAGAACTTTTGTCAGTAGAGGGAGCTGAGGAACATAGGAAATACATATGTCTTTGTAACAAGAGATACAATGTAACAATTATAGGGAACACTAGAGGAAACTAGAAAATAAATGTAACCAATTGTTCCCTAGAACTGTTGCCACTAGAGGGAGCTAAGGAACATAGGAAATACATGTCTTTGTAACCAGAGATGCAATGTAACAATTCTAGAGAACACTAGAGGGAATTAGAATATACATGTAACCAATTGTTCTCTAGAGTTGTTTCCACTAGATGGAGCTGAGGAACATAGGAAATACGGAAATACTTACGTCTTTATAACAAGACATACAATGTAACAATTCTAGAGAACACTAGAGGGAATTAGCAAATAAATGTAACCATTTGTTCTCTAGAATTGTTACCACTAGATGGAGCCGTTGAGCACAGGAAATACATACAATAAGTCTTTGTAAAAAGAGATACGATATAACGATTCTCAAGAAGCTAGAGGGTAACCAATGGATCAATTTATTTGCTAATTCCTGCTGGCATTCTCTAGAATTGTTACATTGAATCTCTTGTTACAAAGAGTGTATATTTCCTATGCTCCCCAGCTCCCTCTAGTGGCAACAATTCTAGAGAACCTTTGGGTACATTGATTTGCTAATTCCCTCTAGCATTCTCTAGAATTATTATGTTGTATCTTTTGTTACAAAGATGTAAATACTTCCTATGCTCCTCAGCTCCATCTAGTGGCCATAATGCATTACTTTAAAAGTCCCCTGTGCCATCATCTTTAACTTTTCTGAATGAATGTTTTTTTATTATGGGCGGTAGTAAAATGCAGCAATACGGCCACTAGAGATACAATGTAACACTCCTTGAAAACGTTAAAGGGAATTTGAAAATAAATGTAACCAATGACTTAAGAGTCCATTCACACTGCCGCGACTTGTCAGGCGACTTGTCAGCCTGACAAGTCGCGGTCCTCCCGCTCCCACTGTGTAGTACAGGAGCCGTTCTAATAGGAGGGACACAAGTCGCTCCGACTTAGAAAAAGGGTCCTGTACTATTTTGGGGCAGCCTGGAGGCGACTTGCATTGACTTCTATTATGTGAAGTCCGTGCAAGTTGCGCCGAAGTCGCGCTGCATGCGACTTCACAGGTCGCCCCCTAAGTCGGAGCGACCTAATGTGAACGGGGGCTAAATGTATTTTCTAGAGAACCATTGGTTACATTGATTTGGTAATTCCCTCTAGCGTCCTCTAGAAGTGTTACTTTGTATCTCTTGCTACAAAGACATGCACTATATTATCAAAAGTATTGGGACGCCTGCCTTTACACACACATGAACTTTATTGGCATCCCAGTCTTAGTCTGTAGGGTTCAATATTGAGTTGGCCCACCCTTTCCAGCTATAACAGCTTCAACTCTTCTAGGAGGGCTGTCCACAAGGTTTAGGAGTGTGTCTATGGGAATATTTGACCATTCTTCTAGAAACACATTTGTGAGGTCAGGTACTGATGTTGGAGAGAAGGCCTGGCTCACCATCTCCATTCTAATTCATCCCAAAGGTGTTCTATTGGGTTCAGGTCAGGACTCTGTGCAGGCCAGTCAAGTTCCTCCACCCCAAACTCGCTCATTCATGTCTTTATGGACCTTGCTTTGTGCACTGGTGCGCAGTCATGTTGGAACAGTAAGGGGCCAACCCCAAACTGTTCCCACAAAGTTGGGAGCATGAAATTGTCCGAAATGTCTTGGTATGCTGACGCCTTAAGAGTTCCCTTCACTGGAACTAAGGGGTCAAGCTCAACCCCTGGAACTCTGATGCTCTAGGATGCTTTGCATGACACAGGACTGATGGTAGACCTCACCTTTTCTTCTCCGGACAAGGTTTTTTTGCCTGGATGCCTCAAACAAAGGGGAACAGGATTTATCGGAGAAAATGACTTTACCCCAGTCCTCAGCAGTCCAATCCCTGTACCTTTTGCAGAATATCAGTCTGTCTCTGATGTTTATCCTGGAGAGAAGTGGCTTCTTTGCTGCCCATCTAGACACCAGACCATCCTCCAAATATCTTCTCACTATGTGTTCAGATGCCCTCACACCTGCTTGCTGCTATTCCTGAGCAAGCTCTGCACTGGTGGTCAGGGGGGGACTGGGCCAGGGGGCAGGGGGGCAATTGCCCCCCCTGGCTGCTCTGATGCCCCATAAAAAGGCTGAACCACTTCTGCCACAGACATGCCTAAAGGATTCCTGGTGAAGGGAAGTGGACTGAGGGGCTAAAGGGCTGAAGGCGACCGTCTTCCAAGGTGCCGCTTATATGTACATGGATGTGGCAGGTTCAGGGTTAGGATAAGTGCTTGATAAGAAAAAAAAAGTGCCTGTCAACCACCCTCTGAAAAGCAATCTACAGTGGATGGCTTTTCAGAGGGGCAACAGGGGCTGTCGCTAAAGTAAAGGAGCGCCACAGAGTGGATTTTAACTTGCAGCCTCTGGGTTTACATTGGCCTTTAGGAAAGTTTCAGATTTTAAAATGTTGACCTTCTGCTCAGAACAGGGGCCCTCTGCAAGATTTTATCCGGCCAGCAGCTGGGGGCCCATGGCGGATCCTCAATGTGTACTGAGTAAGGATTAAGGTCAGCAGAGGCTGCCTGTGGTCTACACTTCAACCCCCCAACCAGCATGAAGATTCTGTAAGGGGAAGGGGGGGACTCTCTAAGGGGGGGTCTGATAGGGCCCATGGCAGATCCTCAATGTGTACTGAGTAAGGATTAAACAGCAGAGGCTGCCTGTGGTCTACACTTCAACCCCCCAACCAGCATGCAGATTCTGTAAGGGGAAGGGGGGGGGACTCTCTAAGGGGGGGGTCTGATAGGGCCCATGGCAGATCCTCAATGTGTACTGAGTAAGGATTAAACAGCAGAGGCTGCCTGTGGTCTACACTTCAACCCCCCACAACCAGCATGCAGATTCTGTAAGGGGAAGGGGGGGACTCTCTAAGGGGGGGGGGGGGTCTGATAGGACCCATGGCGGATCCTCAATGTGTACTGAGTAAGGATTAAACAGCAGAGGCTGCCTGTGGTCTACACTTCAACCCCCCAACCAGCATGCAGATTCTGTAAGGGGAAGGGGGGGACTCTATAAGGGGGGGGTCTGATAGGGCCCATGGCGGATCCTCAATGTGTACTGAGTAAGGATTAATCAGCAGAGGCTGCCTGAGGTCTACACTTTAACCCCCCAACCAGCATGCAGATTCTGTAAGGGGAAGGGGGGGGACTCTCTAAGGGGGGGGGGTCTGATAGGGCCCATGGCGGATCCTCAATGTGTACTGAGTAAGGACTAAGGTCAGCAGAGGCTGCCTGTGGTCTCCACTTCCACCCCCCAATCAGCATGCAGATTCTGTAATGGGGGGACTCTCTAAAGGGGGGGAGGGGTCTCATAGGGACCCTGGTATGATGAGGACTCTGATGGGGACTTGAATGTAGGAGGTGAGTCTAATGGAGACCAGACCCTGATGTAAGCGAGGAATTTGATGTAAGAGGTGTTCTGATGGGAACTCTTCTGATGTAAGGGGGACTCTGGTGGGGACCCTGATGTAAGTAAGGACTTTGAAGTAAGAGGAATTCTGATGGGACTCAGATGTAAGGGAGGACTCTGATGGTGACCTTGACATAAAGGAGACTTTAAAGGAGACCCTGAAATAACGGGGAGACTCTAATAAGGATTCTGATGTAAAAGAAGACCTTGAAGTAAGAAGGACTCTGATGAGGACTCAGGTATACGAGAGGACTCTGATGGTAACCTTGGCATAAAGGGAGACTCTAATGGAGACCTTGAATTAAATCCTAATTAAGATTCTAATGCAAACGCGACTCTGATGGAAACCCTGATGTAAGAGAGGACTCTGATGAAGACCCTAATATAAGGGGGGGACTTTGATGTAAGAGGGACTCTGATGGAGATTCAGATGTAAGGGAGAGCTCTGATAGGGACCCTTATGTAAGAAAGGACTTATGACCCTGATGTAAAAGAGGACTTTGGAGTAAGAGGGACTCTAAAGGGGACTCAGATGTAAGGGAGGACTCTGATGGTGACCTTGACATAAAGTAGACTCTAATGGAGACCCTGAAATAAAGGGGGGACTCTAATGAGGATTCAGATATAAAAGAGGACCTTGAAGTAAGAGGACTCTGATGAGGTATAAGGGATGACTCTAATGGGAACCTTGGTATAAAGGAAAACTCTAATGGAGACCCTGAATTAAATCCTAATTAAGATTCTAATGCAAACATGACTTTGATGGAAACCCTGATGTAAGAGAGGACTCTGATGAGGACCATAATATAAGGGGGGGGGGGGCTCTGATGTAAGAGAGAACTTTGATGTAAGAGGGATTCTGATGGAGACTCAGATGTAAGGGAGAGCTCTGATAGGGACCCTTATGTAAGGGAGGACTCTATTTATGACCTTGATGTAAAAGAGGACTTTGAAGTAAGAGGGACTCTAAAGGGGACTCAGATGTAATGGAGGACTCTGATGGTGACCTTGACATAAAGGAGACTCTAATGGAGATCCTGAAATAAAGGGGGGACTCTAATGGGGATTCCGATGTAAAAGAGGACCTTGAAGTAAGAGGACTCTGATGAAGACTCAGGTAAAAGGGATGACTCTAATGGGAACCTTGGTATAAAGGAAAACTTGAATGGAGATCCTGAATTAAATCCTAATTAGAATTATAATGAAAAGGTGACTCTGATGGAAACCCTGATATAAGAGAGGACTCTGATGAGGACCCTAATGTAGGGGGGGGGGGGGCTCTGATGTAAGAGAGGACTTTGATGTAAGAGGGACTCTGATGGAGACTTAGATGTAAGGGAGGGCCCTGATAGGGACTCTGGTGTAAGGGAGGACTTTATTGGGAACCCTGATGTAAAAGAGGACTTTGAAGTAAGAGGGACTCTAAAGGGGACTCAGATGTAAGGAAGGACTCTGATGGTGACCTTGGAAAAAAAAGGGAGACTCTAATGGAGACCCTGAATTAAATCCTAATTGAGATTCTGATGCAAAGGGGATTCTGATGGAAGGCCCTGATGTAACAGGGGACTCTGATGGGGACCTTGCTGTAATGGGGGACTCTGATGGGGACTTGGATGTAGGAGGGGAGTCTGAAGGGGACCCAGACATAAGTGGGTCTTTATTGGAGACCCTGATGTAAGGGAGGACTTTGATATAAGAGGAACTCTTCTGGTGTAAGGGTGACTCTGATGGGAAATAAGGATGTAAGGAGGGAGGGACTCTGATGGGGATCCTGATGTAAATGAGGACTTTGAAGTAAGAGGAACTCTGATTGGAACTCTGACGTAATTGCGACTCTGATGAGGACCCTGATGTAAAAGAGGACTTTGAAGCAAGGGGGACTCTGATGGGAAATCAGATGTAAGGGAGGACTCTGATGGTGAACTTGGCTTAAAGGGAAACTATAATAGAGACCTTGAATTTAATCGTAATGATGATACTGATGCAAAGGTGGCTCTAATGGGGACCCTGATTTAAGGGGGGAGGGGGACTCTGTTGTAAGAGAGGACTTTGATGTAAGAGGGACTCCGATGGGGACTCAGATATAAGAGAAGACTCTGATGGGACACTGATGTAAAAGGGAATATAATGAGAACTCTAATGTAAGGGGAGGGACTCTGATGTAAGAGAGGACTTTTATGTAAGAGGGACTCTGATTGGGACTCAGATGTAAGGGAGAACTTTGATGGAAAGTCTGACTTGAGGGAGGACTGTAGTGAGGAAATATAATAGGGACCCTAATGAAAGGGGGGGGGGGGTGGACTCTGCTGTAAGAGAGGAATGTAGGAGGGACTCTGATGGGGATTTAGATGTAAGAGAGGACTCTTATGTAAAAAGGGAATCTAATGGGGACCCTAATGTCAGGGGGGGTCGACTCTGATGTAAGAGAGAACTTTGATGTAAGATGAACTCCAGTGGGGACTGAGATGTAAGAGAAGACTCTGATGTAAATGGGAATATAAAGGGAACTCTAATTTAAGGGGGTACTCTGATGTAAGAGAGGACTGAGATGTAAGAGAGGATTCTGTTAGGGACCCTGATGTAAGGGGGGGGGGACTCTGATGTAAGAGAGGATTATGATGTAAGAGGGACTCTGATGGGTACTCAGATGTAAGAGAGGACTCGTATGTAAAAGGGAATTTAATGGGGACCCTAATGTCGGGGGGGGGGGACTCTGATGTAAGAGAGAACTTTGATGTAAGAGGAACTCCAGTGGGGACTGAGATGTAAGAGAAGACTCTGATGTAAATGGGAATATAATGGGAACTCCAATTTAAGGGGGGGGGGGGTACTCTGATGTAAGAGAGGACTTTGATATAAGAGGGGACTCTGATAGGGACCCTGATGTAAGGGGGGGACTCTGATGTAAGAGGGGATTATGATGTAAGAGGGACTCTGATGGGTACTCAGATGTAAGAGAGGACTCTTATGTAAAAGGGAATCTAATAGGGCCCCTAATGTAAGGGGAGGGACTCTGATACTGGAGAGGTCTTTGATGTAAGAGGGACCCTGATGGCGACTCAGATGTAAGAGAGGACTCATATGTGAAAGGGAATCTAGTGGGGACTCTAATGTCGAGGAGGGGGGGGGATCTAATGTAAGAAAGAACTTTATGTAAGAGGAACTCCAGTGGGGACTGAGATGTAAGAGAAGACTCTGATGTAAATGGGAATATAAAGGGAACTCTAATTTAAGGGGGTACTCTGATGTAAGAGAGGACTGAGATGTAAGAGAGGATTCTGTTAGGGACCCTGATGTAAGGGGGGGGGACTCTGATGTAAGAGAGGATTATGATGTAAGAGGGACTCTGATGGGTACTCAGATGTAAGAGAGGACTCTTATGTAAAAGGGAATCTAATAGGGCCCCTAATGTAAGGGAAGGGACTCTGATACCGGAGAGGTCTTTGATGTAAGAGGGACCCTGATGGGGACTCAGATGTAAGAGAGGACTCATATGTGAAAGGGAATCTAGTGGGGACTCTAATGTTGAGGAGGGGGGGGGGATCTAATGTAAGAAAGAACTTTATGTAAGAGGAACTCCAGTGGGGACTGAGATGTAAGAGAAGACTCTGATGGGGACCCTGATGTAAGGGGGGGGACTCTGATGTAAGAGAGGATTTTGATGTAAGAGGGACTCTGATGGGGACTCAGATGTAAGAGAGGACTCGTATGTAAAAGGGAATTTAATGGGGACCCTAATGTCGGGATGGGGGGGGGGGAGACTGATGTAAGAGAGAACTTTGATGTAAGAGGAACTCCAGTGGGGACTGAGATGTAAGAGAAGACTCTGATGTAAATGGGAATATAATGGGAACTCTAATTTAAGGGGGGGTACTTTGATGTAAGAAGGACTCTGATTGGGATTTAGATGTAAAGAGGAACTCTGATGGAAAGCCTGACTTGAAGGGGGGGGGGGGGGGACTATCGTGAGGATTCTGATGGGGACTGATAGAAAATATAATAGTATAATGGGGACCCTGATTAAAGGGGGGGGGGGGACTCAGGTGTAAGAGAGGACTTTGACATAAGAGGGACTTGGATGTAAGGGGGGGACTCTGATGGGGAATACTTGTAAAATATACAATTGGCCCTCATACTGAAAAGTCTGGAGACCCCTGGTATAGAAGATCCTTCCCAATGATGTCAGGGTGGTCTATAGGAGAAGATAAGGGAACGTTCTCCGTATCCATCTGCCGGCTCTGGCTCGGAGTTGTATGTACGGGGAACAATAGATCCTCTGGTGGGAATTCAGTGGGAATATTGTGTGTACATACACAGGGACATCCATTACTAGGAGTCCCTCCTTGTGTATTCAGCTCTAGAGTCATGGCACGGCGTTCAGTGTAACCCCCAAACCTGCTCGGTGGTCTGAAATGTTGAAGAGGTTTCGTAGGTCCTCCAAGACACGTCTTCATTCCTAAGGAGGGGAGCATACCCCAACATTTATGTCCACACCTCAATCCCATCACCATGGAAGGTGTCAAGGCAGATGCTGATTGTCCAAGAACAGGAAAAGAGGTGAGAAAGTTGAAGACCCCTCCCGTCCTAGTGACATCGTCCCATTGTTGGTGTCAGTAAGTCTTCACAGGTGTTGATCCTTTGGATCACCAAGGGTAGAGATGTTTGAATGGCATTATATGTGGGAAACAGGCCACCATTACAGAATAGGGGTGGGGCCTTCAACATCACCTGTCTGCCACATATAATGTCACCTAAACATCTCTACTCTTGGTTCCAGTGTTCACTTTCCACTTCTTGCAAACCAGTTGTCCTCTCTGTCCAAAATATACACCTCCTCATTTTCCCTGCATGAATGCCCCTTTTCCTTAACTTGTTCCTGCCTGCGCTATGGCCAAAAGACAGCTAGAGTGCGGCTCTCCAGTTCTGGGAGGCTGCCCATAAGTGCAGCCTCATCAGTGTCCATCAGTGCCCCTCAGTGCTGCCTCGTCAGTGCTTATCAGTGTGGCGTCATGCATGCCCATCAGTGCAGCCTCATCAGTGCCCATCAGAGTAGCCTCCTCAGAGCCCATCTGTGCAGCCTCATCAGTATAGCCTTATCAGTGCCCATCAGTCCAGCCTCATTAGTGCACATCAGTGCAGCCTCATCATTTCCCATCAGAGTAGCCTTATCAGAGCCCATCAGTGAAGCCTCATCAGTGCAGCCTCATTAGTGCACATCAGGGAAGCCTTATCAGTACAGCCTTATCAGTGCCCATCAGTGTAGCCTCATCAGTGCCCAATAGTGCAGCCTCACCAGTGCACCTCAGTGCAGCCTCACCAGTGCCCATCAGTACAGCTTTATCAGTGCCCATCATAGTAGCCTCAGTCATCAGTGCAGGCTCATCTGTACCCATCATAGTAGCCTTATTAGTTACCTATCAGTGAAGTCTCATTAGTGCACATCAGTGCAGCCTCATTAGTGCACATCAGTGCAGCCTCGTCGGTACCCATTAGAGTAGCTTCATCAGTGCCCATCAGCGCAGCCTCATCAGTACCCATCAGGGAAGCCTCATCAGTACCCATTAGGGAAGCTTTATCAGTACAGCCTTATCAGTGCCCATCAGTGTAGCCTCATCAGTGCCCAAAAGTTTAGCCTCACCAGTGCACCTCAGTGCAGCCTCATCAGTGCACATCAGTGTAGCCTCATCATTGCCAATCAGAGTAGCCTTATGAGCCCATCAGTGCAGCCTCATCAGTGCCCATCAGTGCAGCCTCATTAGTGCACATCAGTGCAGCCTCATCATTGCCAATCAGAGTAGCCTTATGAGCCCATCAGTGCAGCCTCATCAGTGCCCATCAGTGCAGCCTCATTAGTGCACATCAGTGCAGCCTCGTCGGTACCCATTAGAGTAGCCTCATCAATGCCCATCAGAGTAGCCTCATCACTGCCCTTCAGCGCAGCCTCATCAGTACCCATCAGGGAAGCCTCATCAGTACAGCCTTATCAGTGCCCATCAGTGTAGCCTCATCAGTGCCTAATGGTGCAGCCTCATTAGTGCACATCAGTGCAGCCTCGTCGGTACCCATTAGAGTAGCCTCATCAGTGCCCATCAGCGCAGCCTCATCAGTACCCATCAGGGAAGCCTCATCAGTACCCATTAGGGAAGCTTTATCAGTACAGCCTTATCAGTGCCCATCAGTGTAGCCTCATCAGTGCCCAAAAGTTTAGCCTCACCAGTGCACCTCAGTGCAGCCTCATCAGTGCACATCAGTGTAGCCTCATCATTGCCAATCAGAGTAGCCTTATGAGCCCATCAGTGCAGCCTCATCAGTGCCCATCAGTGCAGCCTCATTAGTGCACATCAGTGCAGCCTCATCATTGCCAATCAGAGTAGCCTTATGAGCCCATCAGTGCAGCCTCATCAGTGCCCATCAGTGCAGCCTCATTAGTGCACATCAGTGCAGCCTCGTCGGTACCCATTAGAGTAGCCTCATCAATGCCCATCAGAGTAGCCTCATCACTGCCCATCAGCGCAGCCTCATCAGTACCCATCAGGGACGCCTCATCAGTACAGCCTTATCAGTGCCCATCAGTGTAGCCTCATCAGTGCCTAATGGTGCAGCCTCACCAGTGCACCTCAGTGCAGCTTTATCAGTGCTTATCATAGTAGCCTCAGTCATTAGTGCCTATCAGTGAAGGCTCATCGGCACCCATCATAGCAGCCTTATCAGTGCCCATCAGTGAAGAAGAAAAAATACTTAAATAGGTGGGGGGATTGAGGTAAATGGCGCTGCCTAAACCCCCCCCCCCCCCCATTAATACATTATATACATCCCTTTGGGTTGTATTTTTGAGGTAGGCCGCAGCCTAATTTTATTCCTTAGCGCGGATTTCTTGACTTTCTAAGAAAAAATACTTATTTGCAAAATTTTATAACAGAAAACAAAGAAAAACGTTTGTTTTTCCAACATTTTTGGGTTTTTTTCATTTGTTTAGTTAAAAATAAAAAACCCATTGGTGAATAAAAACCACCAAAAGAAAGCCGTATCTGTCTCAAAAACATGCAAAAAATTTTTTATGGGTGCAGTGTTGCATGACCTCGTAATTGTCGTTCAAAGTGTGATAGCGCTGAAAGCTGAAAATTGGCCTGGGCATGAAGGGGGGTGAAAGTGCCCAGAAAGTGGTTAAAGTGGAACTTTACGTAGCCTATCTACTGTATATAATTACCTTCCCTATTTTTTGGGGTGGGGTAAATACCCTTTTGGGGAACCCTTCCCACGCTTCCGTAATTTTAGCCTAGGCTAGAATGACTTCTGTAGTGCCAATAGCCTCCTTAGATACCCACATATTGGTTCCCAGAAGGCCCCTTGCAAAGTGCCGCCCTAGGCCTGGGCCTTGGTGGCCTAGGCCAAGATACAGCACTGACTACACTGCAACGTATTTACCAAGTCACTTCCCTTGTGTTTGGGTGTTGTGTCTTCTGGATGTCCAAGCTTCTGTCTCAGTGTAGCGCTGGGCTTGAAGGACACAGGGACGGGAAGATGATTAAAGTTTAGGTATAGCCAAAACCTTTTTGCAGTTTGGATAGAGTAGGGAGGGGTTAAAATCCCTGCCAGATTTTTTTGTAGCATTGGGGAAATTTCACTTCCTATTTCAAAAAGGAAACAGGAAGTTTGAGGAAATCTCCTAAAATTAGAGCTTTTTAGGTGTATTTTTTGGATCAGTTTCCTAATTTTTGCACATATACAGTGGCGGAACTACCAGGGTCACAAAGGTCATTGCAGAACATGTGAAAGATTCCCCGCTGCAGGGCCGTAAGACTGGGTTCACACTGCTGCTACCCCAAAGTCCTGTGACTTACTTGCGATTTCCTTGCAACTTCTTTGCGATTTGTTTTTCCTTGTGACTTCCTTGCTACTTGCTTGTGACTTTTGTGATTTCACGTGGCAGTCTTTGGTACTAGAATCGCACCAAAGTTGCAGAAAAGTAGTGCAGGAACCAGGGGCGTAACTACAGGGGATGCAGGGGTTGCAATCGCTACCGGGCCCCATGCTCCAGGGGGCCCGGTAGCAAACCAGTGGGTGAACTTCCAGGATCGCAAAGGTCACACTTGCGACCGGACCCTGGCATTGCACCACTGTGGGGAGGCCCCAAGATTGCAGGAAGGGGGCCCACTGCAGAACCTGTGAAAGAATCCTGCTGCGGGACCGTAATAAAAGGCCATGCAACGAGTGTAAAGAGCCCCAGAATTAGTGGGAAGAGCCCTGGGCTTGAAGGTAAGGGCCCCGGCCAGGGGTCTGGGGGGCCCTTCATGGTTTCTTGCATCAGGGCCCTGAAGGTTCTAGTTACGCCTCTGGCAGGAACCTTTTTTTTTTGTCGTTTGGACTTGAGTCGCATTGGGCATCGCAATGAGAGTAAAGGGCCCCCGCGTTCAGTGGGAAGGCCCACAGGGTTGGAAGGAAGGGCCTCAGGACCAATGGAAAGGGCAACCAGAACAATGGAAAGGGCCTCGAGACTGATAGAAAGGGCCCCAAGACTGATGGAAAGTGCACCCGGACCGATTAACCACTTGCCGACCGATCACTGAGCTGGTACTGCGGCAAAGTGGCGCGATATCGTCCAGCGACGTAGACCTACGTCGCTGGACTCCTCCCCATGTGGGCGGCGCGCGCGCGCCGCCGGAGGCTCACTCCTCTGTATTCAGTCACAGCGGGAGTCGGGCCAGGGGAGGAGCGGCGGTGATCACCGCCGCTCTTCTCCGATCGTCGGGGATCTTGTGTGAAGATCCGCCCGCTCTTGTAAACAAAGCGGGCGGATCTCCTAAGTGACAAACAGTGACAGATTGCAGGATTCAGCATAGCTGAACCTGCGATCTGTCCCTGACTCACACAGTCCCCTCCCCCCACACACGTCAGTAAGCACCAGGCATACATTAACCCCTTGATCACCAATAAAAGTTATCCCCTTCCCTGCCAGTGTCATTTTTACAGTAACAGTGCACATGATTACTGTAGTAATGTCACTGGTACCCACAAAAGTGTCAAAAATGTCACTCAGGGGTCCGATCTGTTCACCGCAATGTCGCAGTCCCGCAAAAAAAAAATCGCAGATCGCTGCCATTACTAGTTAAAAAAAAAAACAATAAAAATGACATAAATTCCCCGTAGTTAGTAGCTGCGATAACTTTTGCGCAAACCAATCAAAATACGCTTATTGCGATTTTTTTTTTACCAAACATTTGTAGCAGAAAACAAATTGGCCTAAAATGATAAAAAATTTTGATTTTTACATTTTTTGGGGGGGAATTTCATATAAAAAAATTTGAAAAATATTGTTGTTTTTTCAAAATTGTAGCTCTTTTTTTGTATATAGCGCAAAAAGTAAAAATGGCACAGGTGATCAAATACCACCAAAAGAAAGCTCTATTTGTGGGGAAAAAAAGGACATACATTTAATTTGGGTACAGCATCGCACAATTGCGCAATTGACCGTTAAAATAACGCAGTGCCGAATCGCAAAATATGGCCTGGTCAAGAATGGGGTAAAATCTTCCGGTCTTAAAGCGGTTAAAAATACGCTCTTTGAGAATTTTTCTGTCAAAGACATGTAGCTAAATACATTTTGGCCTAAATATATGACAAAAATTGGATATATTGGATATTTTTTAACTGTCAAAGTAGAAAAATATTGCTATTTTTTCAAAATTGTAGCATTTTTTTATTAATATCGCAAAAAATGAAAAGCACAGAGGTGATCAAATACCACCAAAAGAAAGCTCTGTTTGTGGGAAAAAAAGGACATAAATTTTGTTTGGGTACGGTGTTGCATGACCGCGCAATTGTCAGTTAAAGTCGCACAGTGCCGAATCGCAAAAAGTGGCCTGGACGTACAGCAGGAAAATCCTCCGGTGGTAAAGTGGTTAAAAAGGTCCTGAGACTGATGGAAAGGACCCTGGGACTAATGGAAAGGGCCCTGTGAATAATAGAAAGGGCCCCAGCGGTCAGGGGGGACCATCATGGTTTCTTACACTGGGGCCCTAAAGGTTCTAGTTACATCTCTGCACACCTAGGAATGTTTTAGAAGTATATTTTAAGTGTCTTATTTGTCTATTTAGCCAATGTAAAGTACTAGGTGGAGATCAGTTGTTTGAGGCAGAATTTAGACATTTTTGACTCCAAATTTCCTGAAGGTGAATGCCTGAAAATGCGCTTATTGATTATTTTTAGGTTTATCAGGTATTTTTAGCCTCTAACGTACTAAACTTGGGATGTCTACGGTGGGCGTGACGAAACGTGTCAGGGACGTGGTTTCTGGTGGAGACCCATGGTCTGAGGCCGTCCTCATGTTGCTACTACGCTGGCTGGTCAGCAGTGTGGTGCTTCTATAACCCCGTATCTGCCTCAGAAGTAGCTCATTTAGCTTTTGGTGCATCAGGCATCAAGCTACAGGTGTCTGAGCATTTATATGTGGACAGCCACCAAAACAAAAGTATGGAATTTGGATGCTGAGCGTTTTTGTAGCTTCAAGCTACTTGGATGTAAGAGGTTTCCCCATTTGGAAAACTTCCCCTTCTCTGTTGTTCTGGGAACAATTCTAAAGTGTTGACAGCCTGCTCTCGAGGGCTTTGCCAGTTAGCTGTTGGGTTGTCTATCAGGTATATCAGATAGCCAGCCTTAGTGTTAGAAGGTATCAGGTGTGAATGGGGAGCAGGTGTGTTAAATTTGGTGTTATCGCTCTCACTCTCTCATACTGGTCACTGGAAGTTCAACATGGCACCTCATGGCAATGAACTCTCTGAGGATCTGAAAAAAAAATAATTTTTGCTCTACATAAAGATGGCCTAGGCTATACGAAGATTGCCAAGACCCTGAGACTGAGCTGCAGCATGGTGGCCAAGACCATACAGCGGTTTAACAGGACAGGTTCCACTCAGAACAGGCCTCGCCATGGTCAACCAAAGAAGTTGAGTTCACATGCTCAGCGTTATATCCAGAGGTTGTCTTTGGGAAATAGAGGTATGAGTGCTGCCAGCATTGCTGCAGAGGTTGAAGGGGTGGGGGGTCAGCCTGTCAGTGCTCAGACCATACGCCGCACACTGCATCAAATTTGTCTGCATGGCTGTCATCCCAGAAGGAAGCCTCTTCTAAAGATGATGCACAAGAAAGCCCACAAACAGTTTGCTGAAGACAAGCAGACTGAGGACATGGATTACTGGAACCATGTCCTGTGGTCTGATGAGACCAAGATAAACTTATTTGGTTCAGATGGTGTCAAGCGTGTGTGGCGGCAACCAGGTGAGGAGTACAAAGACAAGTGTCTTGCCTACAGTCAAGCATGGTGATGGGAGTGTCATGGTCTGAGGCTGCATGAGTGCTGCCGGCACTGGGGAGCTACAGTTCATTGAGGGAACCATGAATGGCAACATGTACTGTGACATACTGAAGCAGAGCATGATCCCCTCCCTTCAGAGACTGGGCGGCAGGGCAGTATTCCAACATGATAATGACCCCAAACACACTTCCAAGATGACCACTGCCTTGCTAAAGAAGCTGAGGGTAAAGGTGATGGACTGGCCAAGCATGTCTCCAGACCTAAACCCTATTGAGTATTTGTAGAGCATCCTCAGATGGAAGGTGGAGGAGCGCAAGGTCTCCAACATCCACCAGCTCCGTGATGTCATCATGGAGGAGAGGAAGAGGACTCCAGTGGCAACCTGTGAAGCTCTGGTGAACTCCATGCCCAAGAGGGTTAAGGCAGTGCTGGAAAATAATGGTGGCCACACAAAATATTGACACTTTGGGCCTAATTTGGACATTTTCACTTCGGGGTGTACTCACTTTTGTTGCCAGCGGTTTAGACAATAATGGCTGTGTGTTGAGTTATTTTGAGGGGACAGCAAATTTACACTGTTATACAAGCTGTACACTCACTACTTTACATTGTAGCAAAGTGTCATTTCTTCAGTGTTGTCACATGAAAAGTTAGAATAAAATATTTACAAAAACATGAGGGGTGTATTTACTTTTGTGAGATTCTGTATATCAGGGACTTGAAGACGATGTCACCAATATGGCCTTGTGAGGACGTACAGACGGATGGAAGCCGGGTCCTATGTAGGTTCAGTGTCTGTATACTTGTAGTGTAAGGGATAATAATCAGAGGGCTTATGCTAAGCATTATAGATTTAGTGGAAGTCTGGACACAGATTAGCCCGCTGGTCATATATCATGCGTGGGAGCCAATGACATAATAAATAACCCGCCCATAAGGTGTAAAGGTAGAAACCGGCACGCCATTAATAATATTGCTGCTGCCATATATCAAGCTGAAACTTAACCATTCCCCTAAGTCCGGGGGCGGCTAAGATGTGCAAAGTGTGCATAATGCACCCCGCCTGCCCGCAGCATCAACCCGCTACATGCATGCCTCTGCACCACCCTACTGCTATACAAGGCTGCTTAAGGAAACGCAGTTCTCACCTTTTACCGCGGAATTTGGTTCCTGCCATACAGATCGCTTCACAACAACAAGACGTATTTCACAAGACCTGGAATGCTTTTCGATCGCAAGCCTTGCGTCATCGCTACAACTTTCTTATGAAAAAAGTCCTGGGGCTCATTCACAGTTTTCCGAGTCTGGTGTGTTGCAATCATGATGTAGCGTGTTAGGAGCATCATGTTAGAGCCCAGTGACGGGATATGGTCATCCAGAGATGGCAAACTGGGCACCCCCCCATTTATGATGTGCAAGCTCAGGGGTTCCTACGCCCAGCAGCTCAGGTTTAACACTGAGCACATGCTTGTGTTGATGGCTCTCTCCTCCACTCGCGGCTCTCTAGTGTGCACTTCTGAGCTTGGTGGCGCAGGCTGTGCTCTCTCTCCCACTCATCCTTCCTGCTAGTTCAGCGCCTGTTTGTCTGTAAACAATGCCACCTGCTTGGTAATACAGAAGCACTGCACTTGGAGAAAGGAAGAGAAGGAGCAAGAACACAGCCTGCACCGCCTCCCAGCTTTCTCCGACAACTCATGGCTCTCTAGTGTACTCTACTGCTCTCTGTGGTGCAGGCAGTGCTCTCTCTCCCACTCATCCTTCCTGCTAGTTCAGCTCTTGTTTGTCTGTGAACACCAACACCTGCTTCTTAACACAGTGGCACTGCACTGGCAGGAAATAGGACAAGGAGCAAGAACACAGCCCACACCGCCTCCCAGCTCTCTCCTCCACTCATGGCTCTCTAGTCTAAACTTCTGAGCTTGGTGGCGCAGGCTGTGCTCTCTCTTCCACTCATCCTTCCTGCTAGTTTAGCTCTTGTATGTCTGTGAACATCACCACCTGCTTGTTAATACAGGAGAACTGCAGTGGCAGGAAGGAGGAGAAGGAGCAAGAACACAGCCAGCACTGACACACAGCTCTCTTCGCTACCTGTGACTCTCTAGTGTATACTTCTGCGCTCAGTGGCGCAAGCTGTGCTCTCTCTCCCAATCATCCTTCCTGCTAGTTCTGCTCCTGTGTGTCTGTGAACACCGCCACCTGCTTGGTAATACAGGAGCACTGCACTGGCAGGAAGGGGAAGGAGCAAGAACAAGTCTCCACTGCCTCCCAGCTCTCTTCTCCTCTCCTTGCTGCTCCCAGCACTGGGCTGACAGAAGTAGTGATGCCGTTGTCACTACTTCTGGCAGCCTTGCAACAGCAGGAAGGCACCTCCATCCTAACAGTAAAGCATTTCACCCAGGGCAGCTGCCCCTCCTGACCACTCCTTGTTCTGGCCCTGTTAGAGCCTATTCACACCTATGTGTTTTATCCCCCTGATTGAGATCAATCGAAATGCATGAAAACACGTGTCGACGTTCATTATCACAAATTGTTGCTTGTGTTTTAATGGGTGTTGGATTGCTGTTCTATCGCTTGGTAAAGCACATCATAATACATGTCATGATTAGTTGACGGTTGACATGACTTGTTGTTGTGAATCATGACGTGGTTTTCAGCAATTCCCAAGCCATCTTGTCTTATGACAATTGCAGCAGAATTGCATCGTGTTTGAGGTGCCATTGAAGTATATTGGCACCCAAACGTGCATCACGCAATGTGCAGCAATTGCCACGTGATTTCAAATTGCAGGCAGAAACTCAGAGATTTTTCCTGGGATTCCAAATAGCAAAGTGTGAATGGAGCCTTACAGTGTATTGTGTGCGGCAGTGTCCCTTAGTACATTGGGGTGCCATTAAAAATGAATGGCACCTTAACACACTAAAACGTGTACTGTGCATTATTGTGTGTTGCAGTAACAACTGGATGTGAATGGGATTCCACGTTTTTGAATGTTCGGTATGCGCCCCAACTAAAGCCGGCCATAGATGGAGAGAATTTCGGGCAGTTCAGCAGGTACCAGATGAGATTCGATCCATCTATGGGCAGACTGGTTGTACCCAAGTCTGTCCATCAATCCCATTGGGTACAACCAGCCTGTCAGATTTTTTACATGTGCTTATTGCCGGCAGCTATAGCCACTAGCAGTAATTATTGTGTTCTGCCGGCCGGCAGAACACAATAGCACTGCAGGAATAATTTTCTTTCCTTCCACCCATGATGCAAGGAAAGAAAACTGAATTATCTATGGGCTGCTTAAGACACAAAAACCACCCCCCAATACCACCAGAGTCTTCCAGTACTAGTGGGGTGGCTCTGTTTTCTCAGATCTTGGATCCCTTCAGCTGTATGCCTGTGTTCGGTTAGCTCTGGATGTGTGCCGCTCAGCTTGATACACGAAAATATACAAACGGGTGCCTCCATGGCTACTGTTAGGAGTGCCAGCAGGGGATGGAGCCCGTCCTGGCCCCTGTGGTGGTTCAAAAGGAGAAGGGGTGTCCGAAGAATTCTTAGAAGGTGAGCGGCGTGGCAACCTCAGCCTGGACTCCGACCACGTCTCGCCCCCAATGCATTTCACTCCATCCATGGAGCTTAATCATGGGAATTATTAAACTCCAGGGGCGGAGTAAAATTCATTGGGGGCGTGGCCTGGTCAGAGTCCGGGTTGAGGTTGCTACTCCACTCACCTTCTTAGAATTCCTCAGATGTGTGGCATTAGGGGACACCCCTTCTCCTGTTTGCCTGTGTTGCCAGAGTTACCCTGGACTTCACTGAGAGGGACACAGTTCATGAGACTAAAGCTGGATACACACTATACAACTTTTGTTGGTGGATTTCCTTTAGATTTACCTTCAACTATGTAGTGCAAGGGCCTGCCTGATTGCATATAAATTGAAAGTGTTCAGATCTGACCTCATATTATATGGTTTTGGTAAATCTAAAGGAAAAAATCTAAAGAAAATTGTATAGTGTGTATCCAGCTTTAGAGATGAGCCAAAATGAAGTCAATGGGAGCCAAATGTTAAAAACCAGTAATGGTCTTTTTCTGGGCTAAAGGACAAGGGATTGTAAAACAAATTACATGGGGGGTTGGGCACGAAAATCCATACCAGACCCTTATCCAAGCATGCAGCCGGGCATGCCAGGAAAGTGTGAGTGTGGGGGGGGGGGATGAGCATATGCCTATATGCCCAGGGGAGGACTGGGAAGGGGGGCAGGGGGGCAATTGCCCCCCGGGCCAATCTGATGCCAGGTAAAAAGGCTGCTGGATTAATGTAGGGGCCAGACACTATACAGCTGCCGGTCGCCGTTACACAATGTTATATTTGCAGAGCTGCAGCGGAGCAGTATGGGTACGCTCCTGCACCCAGCCAGCACAATACTAACACAGTCACTTTCCTGTCATGCAGAGTGATCTCCGCCCAACAGGAGCTTACTAGGCCCTGCCTGGCATGATGTCATGTACTTGTGTTAAACCTCCTTTGTTGCTATTAACATTAAATTATGTTACCACATTGCATCATGTTTGTCTTGCTTCAAAACATTAATATCTATTATAAAACCAGGTGGGCATGGATGGTGAGCTGATTCAATGGTTCAATGGGCCACTTGACTGGAATTGCCCCCCAGGCCTAAGGCTGCCAGCCCTCCCCTGTATATGCCTCTCATCCTGAACCATTCCAGGCAACATGTCCTCAACATGAGGAGCAGTACATTTCCAAGGTGATTTGGGGGGAGAGAATTGGTGGATGAGATTGGTGGAGAATGTGCTGGGAGTGGGGATTTGAGGCAAGGAGTCGGGCTGGAAGGTGGGAATTTTTTTTGGAGGAGAGGATTTTTGCTATGAGGGGAGATTTTTTTGGGGGGAGAGGATTTGTGTTGAGAGGCAATTGTGCTGGGAGTGGTAATTTTGGGGAAAAGAGGATTTGTACTGCAAGAGAGAATTTGGTGGAGAGGGGTGGTAGGATTTGTGTTAGGTGGGTTATGGGCAGCGGGGAGATTTGAGCTAGGAGGGGGATGGGGGTAGGATTTGTGTTGGAAGGGGGGTTTGGGGGAGGAAGTATTTATACTGAGAGGGGTGATTTTTTTTTAAGACAGAAAATTTTGCATTGTCCACTAGAGGGTGCTAAGTATCATCTACCACAGGAGTCTCCATACTCTGCCCTTTTGATGTAAGATTGACTCTAACAGGGAATCTGATGGGGACTTTGATGTAAGAGGAGACCCCGATGTCAGGGGGACTCTGATGTAAGGGGGAGTTTGATAGGCTCAAATTTCTGTGGAAGTTTATTCCTCTGTTTAAAATATATGCTAAATAGGAACAAAACTCAGTAAAACTTTTTCATTAACCACTTGCCGACCGCCGCACGACTATTTACGTTGGCAGTCAGCCCCTCACAGGCAAAGCGACGTAGGGCTACGTCGCTAGCCTGTGAGGCTCTAGGGAGCGAGCGCGCGCCGCCAGCAGGAGAAAGGCAGGCGGCTGATGTAAACAAAGCTGCCTGTCATTCTCCCCTGTGTAGGAATAGTGATCATACGGTTCTACTATGTAGGACCGTTGATCACTGTTCCTACACCTTAAGCCACAGCCAATCACAGTTAGAATCACACCCCTAGGGACACACATAACCCCTCCCTCTCAAATAAAGTTAACCCCTTCCCTGCCAGTGTCATTTTACAGTAACAGTGCATATGTATAGCACTGATTACTGTAGAAATGTCACTGGTAACCCCAAAAGTGTCAAAAATGTCAGTCAAGGGTCCAATCTGTCCGCCGCAATGTCGCAGTCCCGCAAAAAAAATCGCAGATCGCTGCCATTACGCGTTAAAAAAAAAAATGACAAAAATCTTTCCCTTAGTTAGTAAACGCAATAACTTTTGCGCAAACCAATCAAAATACGCTTTTTGCGATTTTTTTTTACCAAACATATGGTAAAAAAAAAATTGGCCCAAAATGTTAAAAAATTTTGATTTTTACTTTTTTTTGGGGGGAATTTCATATAAAAAAAATGTGAAAAATATTGTTATTTTTGCAAAATTGATGCTGTTTTTTTGTTTATAGCGCAAAAAGTAAAAATTGCACAGGTGATCAAATACCACCAAAAGAAAGCTCTGTTTGTGGGAAAAAAAGAACATCAAATTTGTTTAGGTACAGCGTCGCACGACCGCGCAATTGTCCGTTAAAGTCAGGCAGTGCCGAATCGCAAAAATAGGCCCTGGTCAGGAAGGGTGTAAAATCTTCTGGGGCTTAAGTGGTTAAGTTTAATACCTTGGGCTTGGCCTCTTAGTTCCAGTGAAGGGAGCTCTTTAGGCGTCAGAATACCAAGACATTTTGGACAATTTCATGCTCCTGACTTTGTGGGAATAGTTTGAGGTTTGGCCCCTTCCTATTCCAACATGACTGCGCACCAGTGCACAAAGCAAGGTCCATAAAGACATGGGTGAGCGAGTTTGGGGTGGAGGAACTTGACTGCCCTGAAATTGAGCATGAAATTGTCCAAAAATGTCTTGGTATGCTGACGCCTTAAGAGTTTTCCTTCACTGGAACTAAGAGGCCAATCCCAACCCCTGAAAAACAACCCCCACACCGTAATCCCCCTCCACCAAATGATTTGGATCAGTGTGCAAAGCAAGGTTCATAAAGACATGGATTGGAGTTTGGGGTGGAGGGAACTTGACTGGCCTGCACAGAGTCCTGACCTCCACCCGATAGAACACCTTTGGGATGAATTAGAGCGGAGACTGTGAGCCAGGCTTTCTTGTCCAATATCAGTGTCTGACCTCACAAATGCGCTTCTGGAAGAATGGTGAAACATTCCCATAGACACACTCCTAAACCTTGTGGACAGCCTTCCCAGAAGAGTTGAAGCTGTTATAGCTGCAAAGGGTGGGCCAACTCAATATTGAACCCTACGGACCAAGACTGGGATGCCATTAAACTTCATGTATGTGTAAAGGCAGGCGTCCCAATACTTTTGGTAATATAGTGTATGTGTGTATCTGTGGCTGGCAATAGACTAAATGGATATATGTGCTCATTACATTTACAGTCGTATTCTTGGGTTATTAAAACTAGAACCTCTCGGAGTTGTTACCTTGCCGTGGAATCCATACTTCGATTTTTTTTTTCAGTTCCACTTTTATCATGTCGCCCTCTTTTTTTTTTTTTCTTGGCTAATTAGCAGCCTAATCAAGTTTGTGTATGGCGTTGGTGGAGGACGGGGCTATCCATTGCCATATTTGTCCCTTATTAAATGTCCCGAGTTTGTAATGCAATAAAAAGTGACAGGCTCGGGGTCCAAATTAAGTCTCATTTAAAGGCTGGATTAATGGTCTGTCTGCGCTTGGTGTTGCAGCTGGTGCAGTCGCCCACGCACTGCCAGTGGCGTACATATGGGCCTCGCTTTATTCCCAGGTAGCGCGTGGGCGTCGGAATCCATTAACTAGCCGGACCTTTGTTTAAGCCGTGCTAACAAACCAGCTGCACTTATGGCGGCTGTCACTTACGCGCAGTCACTTAGCGCGGCCAAACAAAGCGAGTGTCACGGAAAAATAATTATAATGTGACCGCCAAGGCCCTCGAACATTATTTCAGCGCAGGGAGTCGGTGTCAGGAGTCCGCAGAGACGGCCATTGATGTACGTCTGCTCTCTAAATTTGATCACGGTATTGCACTGGTTAGCATTTTTTTTACCGCTTTCATAAATCTTGTGGCAAGCCGCCGGGCGCAGGGGAATAGCGTGGGGTTGGGGGGGGACGATCGGAGAGCCATGACAGGGGTCAGGCGGGCAGAATGGCGAGGCCTGCTAAAACCCTGCATGGTAAAGTAATGTTGTGCTTTGCTCGGATTTGGTTTTTCGTGCCGTGTCTACTGATCGCATCGTAATCGGTGGCACCGATCGTGAAAGTCCACGCCATTGAAGTGCTGAGAGAAACAATCCAGCCAGAGATACGTTTTGTCGTACAGAATTATGATGCAAAATGAAGATCAACCAGAAGGAAAAATGACTAATTGTAATTTTGGTAACGCATACAGTATTTTAAATTTTTGTTGTAAGATTTATCTTAAAGGTTCCTGGAGGATTTAATAACCTATAACAGGGGGGATGAATTAAAATTCAAGGAGGTCCGGTCGCTAAAGATTTCTATCAGTCGAGGTCTGAATCTCTCTTTAATAAAGCATAAAAGTAGACCAATCACATCCACAATTCAAGTAAAAGAAAATAGAACCACTTTACATAAGGTGTCCCCATCACAGTACCTCTTAGATCAGTTCCCCCCATCAGAGTAATCAGAGTACCCCCTTATATCAGGTATCCCCATCAGAGTAATCAGAGTACCCCCTTATATCAGGTATCCCCATCAGAGTAATCAGAGTACCCCCTTATATCAGGTATCCCCATCAGAGTAATCAGAGTACCCCCTTATATCAGGTATCCCCATCAGAGTAATCAGAGTACCCCCTTATATCAGGTATCCCCATCAGAGTACTCCCTTATAAATGGTGTCCCCATCAGAGAGCCCCCTTACATATGGTGTTCCTATCAGAGTGCCCCCTTACATAAGGTGTCCCTATCAGAGTGCCCCCCATAAGTCAGTTGTCCCCACCGGATTACCCGCTTAGATCAGTTTCCCCCATCACAGGACTCCCTTATATCTAATGTCCTCGTCAGAGTACCCTCTTACATATGGTGTAGCCATCAGAATGCCCCCTTACATAATTGCCCCCATCAGAGTGCCCCCTTACATAAGGTTTCCCTATCAGAGTGCCCCCCATAAGTCAGTTGTCCCCACCGGATTACCCCCTTAGATCAGTTGCTCCCATCACAGTACTCCCCTATATCTGCTGTCCTCATCAGATTAACCCTTTACATATGGTGTCCCCAACAGAGTGTCCCCTTACATAATGTTCCCCCATCAGAGTGCCCCCTTACATAATGTGCCCCCATCAGAGTGCCCCCTTAAATAATTTGCCCCCATCAGAGTACCCCCTTACATCAGGTATCCCCATCAGAGTACTCCCTTATAAATGGTGTTCCCATCAGAGTGCCCCCTTACATAAGGTGTCCCTATCAGGGTGCCCCCTTACATACGGTTTCCCTATCAGAGTGCCCCCCATAAGTCAGTTGTCCCCATTGGATTACCCCCTTAGATCAGTTTCCCCCATCACAGTACTCCCTTATATCTGCTGTCCTCATCAGAGTACCCCCTTACATATGGTGTACCAGGGCTTTTTTTCTCAGACAATAGGTGCAGGAACTCCCTCCTTCTGAGTCCCCCCTTGTCTCTATGCCTTATCCACCTCTAAGCACCGTCCCTTGGTTCCACCCTTACCCACCCACCTCCCAGTACTGCCCCAAGAATCATTTTGTGGTCCTAAATGATTTATATGTAATTTGTTCTTGCCTAATAACAACAAGAAAAACATTAAAATAGATCCCCTGGAGCCAGCAACAAAAGAACCCTCATACAACAATAGACTCCCCCAGAAACAATGGACCCCACCCCAACAACAAAAGCCCCCCCCCCAAGCAACAATATATCCCCCAAACACAACCCCCCCTCCCCCCCCCCCACACACACACACAGCAACAATGGACCACCCACAACAAAGAACCACCTCCCAGCAACATTGGACCCCCAGCAGCAACAACAGATTTCACAGCAGCCAATATCAATAGACCCTCCAGCAGCCAGCAATAATCGACCTTTCCCTCAAAAGTAGATCGCTACCAGCAACATAAGACCCCCCCCAACAACAATAGATCCTCCACCATCAACAATAGACCCTCACACAAAACCAGATCCCCACCAGTGACAATAGATCACCCAGCATCAAGCATCAATAGACCCTCCAGCACACCCCTTGCTATTACATACATTCAGTGCTGGAGGTGCCGGAACTGCGTTCCCCCGCGTTCCCGCTGAAAAAAAGCCCTGTGGTGTACCCATCAGAATGCCCCCTTACATAATGTGCCCCCGTCAGAGTGCCCCCTTACATACGGTTTCCCTATCAGAGTGCCCCCCATAAGTCAGTTGTCCCCACCGGATTACCCCCTTAGATCAGTTGCTCCCATCACAGTACACTCCTATACAGTATCTGCTGTCCTCATCAGATTACCTCCTTACATATGGTGTCCCCATCAGAGTGCCCCCTTACATAATGTGCCCCCATCAGAGTGCCCCCTTACATAATGTGCCCCCATCAGAGTGCCCCTTAAATAATGTGCTCCCATCAGAGTGCCCCTTACATAAGGTGTCCATATCAGAGTGTCCCCATAAATCAGTTGTGCATACCAGATTACCCCCTTAGATCAGTTGCCCCCACCAAGTACTCCCTTATATCTGGTGTACCCATCAGTGTGCCCCCTTACATCAGGTGTTCACATCAGGGGGCCACTTACATAGTGCGTTCCCATCAGAGTTCCCCCATACATCAAGTGTCCCCATTACAGTGCCCCTTACATAAGGTGTTTCCATCAGGGTGCCCCTTTACATATTAAGGCTCCATCAGAGTGCCCCCTTACATCTGGTACCCCTATCAAAATACCTCATTATATCAGGTGCCCCCATCAGAGTAACCCCATAAAACAGAAATTTCAATCAGAATATAGTTGCCCCAATACATCAGGTGTCCCCATATATTAGAATGCCCCCATACATCAGGTGTCCACATATGTCAGAATGCCCCTATACACCGGGTGTCCCCATATATCAGAATGCCCCCATACATTAGGTGTCCCCACACATCAGGTGTCCCCATCAGGGTGCCCCCTTACATAAAATGTCTCCATCAGAGTGCCCCCATGCATCAAATTCCCCCATCAGAGTGTCTCCCAACATAAGGTGTCCCTATCAGAGTGCTCCATAAATTGTTGACCCCACCAGATCAGTTGCCTCATCACAATACTAACTTATATCTGGTGTTCACATCAGGGTGCCTCTTACTTAGTGAGACCCCATCAGAGTGCCCCCAGGTTTACCCAGTACATCACAGTACCCCTTACATAAGAAGTCCCCATCAGAGTGCCCCCTACATCTGGTGCCCCTATCAGAGTACCTCATTATATCAGGTGCCCAGGTGCCATCAGAGTAACCCCATAAAACAGGAACCCCAATCAGAATACCCTCAAATGTCAGTTGCCCCATCATAGTGCCCCCTTACATCAAGTTCACCTATCAGAGTGCCCTCTTACATAAGGTGTCCCCTTCAGAGTGCCCCCAAACATCAAGTTCCCCCATCAGAGTATCACCTTATATAATGTGTTCCCATCTGGTGTCCCCATAAATCAGGTTCCCCCCTCAGAGTCTCACTATAGATCAGTACTATCCATTACAGCTGGGCAGGCAGGGGGCAGGAGCTGGAAGGAACAGCATGCTACAGGCAGCGGGCACACATGTGAGGTCATTGGTTGTTATGACACTGGCAGTCCTAGCAGCCAATGACAGCAACTTGGCGAGGATCCAGAGCAGCAGAATGGCTGGCTGACGGTCCAGACTGAGCTTTCAGTCGGTCCGGATCAGGACCCCGGTCCGCCATTTAGCGAAGGCTGTTTTATAGAAATACAGCATGCCACTCTTTAATAATTGTAATGGGTCTGTACACCTGCTGAGCCCATTATGAGGGGTTCCCACCATCCCTGTGCTGAGTTCCTGAGTCTGCACACTTGCTGTGCCCATTATGAGGAGTTCCCACCATCCTTTCACTAAGTTCTTGGGTCTGAACAACTGCTGTGCCCATTAAGAGGGGTTTCCACCATCCCTGTGCTGAGTTCCTGAGTCTGCACACTTGCTGTGGACATTATGAGGGTTTCCCCCATCCTTATGCAGAGTTCCCGGGTCTATACACCTGCTGTGTCCATTATGAGGGGTTCTCACCATCCCTGTGCTTAAATTCCTGGTCTGTACACCTGCTGTGCTCATTATGAGGGGTTCCCAACTTTTCTGTGCTGAGTTCTCAGGTCTGTACACCTGCTGTGCCCATTATGAGGGGTTCCCACCATCCCTGTGCTGAGTTCCCAGATCTGCACACCTTCTGTGCCCATTATGAGGGGTTCACACTAGTGATCTACCGATATAGTTTTTTTACCGCCGATAACGATTTTTTTGGTCATCGCATATCGGTATCGGCTTATATTGGCCGATATTTTCGGACATTAAAAAATTGTATTTATTTTTTTTAATGTCTACAGGTACAGTGGTGGAGGGATCTGGGGGTCTAAAAGACCCCAATCCCCTCCTCTGCACTTAAAAGCATTCAAAACGTCAAGTTTGGCTGTTTTGAATGCTGTACGTTTTTGAATTTGGCGCCGCAAGTACCCGGAAGTGATGTCATGACATCACTTCCGGGTACTCGGCGGCACCAAATTCAAAGAAATGGAGTTCCTGGCTCTGGACACCTGCTGTGCCCATTATGAGGGGTTCCCACCATCCCTGTGCTGAGTTCCTGGATCTGCACACCTGCTGTGCCCATTATGAGGGGTTCCCACCATCCCTGCACTGAGTTCCTGGGTCTGTACACCTGCTGTGCCCATTATTAGTAGTTCCCACCATCTCTGTGCTAAATTCCTGGGTCTGCACACCTGCTGTGCCCATTATGAGGGTTTCCCACCATCCCTACACTGAGTTCCTGGGTCTCTACACCTGCTGTGCCCATTATGAGGGTTCCCACCATCCCTGCACTGAGTTCCTGGGTCTCTACACCTGCTGTGCCCATTATGAGGGTTCCCACCATCCCTGCACTGAGTTCCTGGGTCTCTACACCTGCTGTGCCCATTATGAGGGGTTCCCACCATCTCTGTCCTAAATTCCTGGGTCTGCGCACCTTCTGTGCCCATTATACACAGCAGGTGTTGTCATGAACAAAAGATGGATCTGGGATTGAAGTAACACACCATGAGTTAGTAATCAGATACAAATGTATTCAAATGTACAGTCAGGTGGTAGACTATAAAAGAAATCCATTGCGTTTCAGGGGCCAAACCTCATCCCCTTCATCAGGGCTGCTGAATGCAGATCAAGTAATATAGCGAGTAGCAAACGTCCGATCAACTGGGGTGGTGGGGGAAACCCGCCTGTGCTTGTAAACCACAAGATTGTAAGCTCCCTGGTCCAGCCTTCTGAGGAACTACATTGTTCTCCTTAGGATGAGCTGCTCTGCGGAGGGCTGGCTCCCTGGTCCAGCCTTCTGAGGCATTCGCCAGTGTTCTCCTTAGGATGAGCTGCTCTGCGGAGAGCTGAAAGACATGACAGCTGGTAGTGAACATAGCACCAGGGAGACTGGACTGAAGAGCTTACACTCTAGTGGTCCACAAGTACAAGCCCCCACCATCCCAGCTGGTTGGATGGCTGCCTTTGCCTGTATTACCTGAGCTGCATTGAGCAGCCCTGATGAAGGTGGTGAATTTTGGCCCCCCATTGGCTTTCCTGTATGTCCTCCACCTGCTTTTACATTGGAGTAAATCTATATCTGGACTGTTAACCCCCCTTGTGCCGCTTCAGATCCATTTACCTTTCCCCTGTATCATTCTCTCCTACATTACAAGAAACCAATCACAAGAGTAAGCTGAGCTCTGAAAATGCCACTTGCCTGGCTGTCATCCTTTAGAGCACGTGTGTAGATAAGGACTTCTGATTCCCGATCTACTCACTGTGACCCCCAAAAATACGGGAACCCTTGTCAGCCAGGAAACTAGCATTTTCAGGACACTTTTTTTTTTTTTCTTGCAGGATGTTTATTATGGACCAAAGGTGAAACGGTGGAGCCCCATGTGAGTGCGGTCCTCTGTGTGTCTGTGCTGTGAGTTAGTATGAGGTGCACGCACCTCCTGCCGTAATCCCAAAGCGTCATTTCCCGGTGAGCTCATGGCTTCCTGTTATGCAGCACAAAATATTGATGTGTATCACAGCTGCCGTGGGGAATATGTCACTGTTTTGGAGGCCCTGGCGGAAATTCCAGTGCTACGACACGTAGAAAGATGCACATTGAATCCACACTTCCAGGTATCTATTGTCTGCCACCATGTCTTGGGCGCCCAGCCAGCTTTCCTTTAGAGGCTTTCTCTGAGCGCGCTTCCTCTTCGGCGTGTCGTTACGATGGGCCGATGATCAGCTTAGCTACATGAGCGATTTTTTTATCACATTCCACGACTGTTAGCGACTCTGGTGGGGGGGGGGGGGAGTCGGGTGCCACTCCTGGAGTCAGGTGCCACTCCCAAAAGCATAGACAGGGGATGAAGTTTCCTGAGTGTAGTAAAGGCTCCATGAAGTGCTCTGTAGGGATATATTTTTCAACAAATTGGGGCATATGTATAAAGCAGTGAATCCAACATTTATCAAACATTGCAGGTAAATCAGAGTCTTAGAGGAAGGGGCAGACTGGCTACCAGAGGCCCATGGTGCAGCGACTCGGTCCCCCTCCCACTCTCCCTCGTCCCATCCTCCTCCTGACCCCCATTCCAGTCTGAAGCCCTCTGCTCCAAGTACTCTACTCACCGGCTGAATCCGGGTTTCCAACCTGGCCAGCAGGGGGCGGATGGGGAGAGCTGGGACAGCTCGGTTGGGGCTGGCCAAGGGAGGAGAGGCTCCAGTGGGGCATGGAACCGGCCTTTGCTCAGACTCAGTTTACACCATCCATGCTGGGGAGGGAGGCCTGCGATCTCTCCTTGTCTTCAACCCGCACTCAGTAGGTCAATGGCAGGGACTTTTTACTTCTCTCCACCAGGAATCCTTTAGGCATGTCTGTGGCAGAAGTGGTGCAGCCTTTTTACAGGACATCAGAGCGGCCCGGGGGGCATTCTGCCCCCTGGCCCAGTCCTCCCCTGCTTAGAGGTGTTTTATTAAAATTCGTCATACCAGTGAAGGTGCACATACATTCGTTCTGTGCTAATGAGGCAAAAAAAAAAAACGAAAGTTATTAAGCTATTTTCTGTGTTGGTCAAATGCTTTTTAATTATTGAGAACAAAAAATACCACATCCAGCCACTAGATGGAGATGAAAATGAATATTAAGCTATTTGAACGCTTTTCATTGACTTAAGACAAAAAAATATCGCATTTGACCACTAAATGGAGACAAAAAACAAAAAAATATATTAGATTATTGCCTGTGCTGGATGAATGCTTTTCAATTATTTAAAACAGAAAATACCCAACTGGTCACTAGATGGAGACAAAAATGAATATTAGGCTATTTCATGTGCTGGTTGAACGCTTTTCATTGATTTAAAACAGAAAATACCACATTTGACCACAAGATGGAGACAAAAGTAATTATTAGGCTATTTGCTGTGCTGGTTGAATGCTTTTCATTGATTTAAAACAGTACCCCATTTGGCCACTAGATGGAGACACAAAATTAATATTAGGCCATTTCCTGTGCTGTTTGAATGCTTTTCATTGATGTAAAACAGAAAATACCACATTTGGCCACTAGATGGAGACAAAAATAAATATTGGGCTATTTCCTGTGCTGCTTGAATGCTTTTTATTGATTTAAAACAGAAAAAGAACACATTTAGCCACTAAATGGAGACAGAAAAAAATAGGTTATTGCCTGTGCTGGATGAATGCTTTTCATTGATTTAAAACAGAAAATACCATATTTGGCCACTAGATGGAGACACATAATGAATATTAGGCCATTTCCTGTGCTGTTTGAATGCTTTTCATTGATTTAAAACAGAAAATACCAAGTTTGGCCACTAGATAGAGACAAAAATAAATATTAGGCTATTTCCTGTGCTGCATGAATGCTTTTTATTGATTTAAAACAGAAAATAGCACATTTGGCCACTAGATGGAGACAAAAATATATGGCTCATTGCCTGTGCTGGATGAATGCTTTTCATCGATTTAAATCAGAAAGTACCACATTTGGCCACTAGATGGAGACAAAACAAATATTAGGCTATTTCCTGTGCTGTTTGAATGCTTTTTCATTGATTTAAAACAGAGGATTTTGCATTTGGCCACTAGATGAAGACAAAAAACGAATATTAGGCTATTTCCTGTGCCGTTTGAATGCTTTTCATTAATTTAAAACTGAACATACCGCATTTGGCCCCTAGATGGAGAGAAAAATTGTTACTCAGGCTATTTCCAGGCTATTTCCTGTTCTGGTTGAATGCTTTTGATTTAAAAAACAAAAAACAAAAAAAAAACAATGCATTTGGCCACTAGATGGAGACAAAAAAAAAATAAATAAAGACAATTATCAGGTTATTTCTTGTTGTGGTTGAATGTTTTTGATTTAAAATGGAAAACACTGCATTTGTACACTAGATGGAGCTAACTACCATAGAAATTTTCTATGATATTTAGCATCATCTAATGACCAAGAGATTTTCCTTTTTCAATAAAAAACATTCGACCAGAACAAGAAATAGCCCGGTAAGCAATTTTGTTTTTTTTTTTGGCTCTATTTAGTGGCCAAATGCGGCATGTTTTATTTTGAATTAATAAAAAATAACTCAACCAGCAGAGGAAATAGCCTAATATTCATTTTTATTTGTCTCCATCTAGTGGTCAAATGTGGTATATTCAATTAAAAAAAAAAAATCAGCACAGGAAATAGCCTAATATTATTATTTTTGTTTTTTATTTTTTTTTTCTATCTGTCATGTCTGGAAATATAACAAAGCATAATGCCAGAAAATGGCTAGCGGTAATTGGTTAGCATGGTCAAGTGAACGCACTGATTACTTTGCCACTACCTCTGGTGGTGGCACTGGGCAGTCCTTCCTCCTGGACTGAGTGGCACTCACATAATCACTATCATTTATTGTAGTAGTACAGTGAGTCCAGATGGCCATGATAATTCCACCCCCCCCCCCCCAGGAGGCGTGTCCATAACAGCCTGGACTCACAAGAAGTCTATTGAATGGTGTTGGCTCCCTCAGCCCTGATGAAGGAGTTTTCAGAAAACCAAAAAAGAAGCAAAAATGGACTTTGATGGCACAACATATTATTAGAAACTGATAAATTGTATAAAAAATATATATATTTTATTCCATTAAATATTAGAAAATCTTACATATACATAAATGTATGTGATTGACAGGTAATACCCTCCTCAATGTGCTTACGGCCCTGGATAACACTAATAATCCTGATGTTGAGAATCAAACTTCATTATACTCAAGTAAGTAAGCGCCGGTTCACACTGCAGCGACCTCGGAGGTCGCGGTGCGAGCAGCGCGCCGTGACCTCGGAGCGGCCGCCACGGACTTCATAACATTGAAGTCTATGGCGGTCGCCTCCGGGTCGCCCCAAAGAAGCTCCGGACCCCTTTTCTAAGTCGGAGCGACTTGTGTCGCTCCTATTAGAACGGGTCCGCAGCTTCCCTATGGGAGGCGACCTGCGGCGACCTGTGAGGCGACCAGGTCGCCTCACAGGTCGCCCTAGTGTGAACCGGCACTAAACCCAACCAACAAAGGAGATGTTGACTATAAACAGGTATGGGTGACACAACATCAAGAATGTGGTCCCAACGGTTGACACTTGTCTAGGCTCTACATGTTTCGCACATATGGGCTTCCTCAGGAGATAGTCAACGTGGGCCAGAAGTAACTTACGTAAATATCTGTCAGTATTCACTTAGACTGGAGGGACCAACCAACGAACGCAAAGTAGTCCACCCTATAGTTTGTGGAGATGGGGATCCATCACTGTCAATCCTGGTTTGTTTTCATAATGATGATCAATGGGGGAGGCACCATATCCCTGTAGATCCCTACTAGTGGTTTTAGATTCAATGTCAAATGTATGTGATTGACAGGTAATACCCTCCTCAATGTGCTTACGACCCTGGATAACACTAATAATCCTGATGTTGAGAATCAAACTTCATTATACTCAAGTAAGTAAACCCCACCAACAAAGGAGATGTTGACTATAAACAGGTATGGGTGACACAACATCAAGAATGTGGGCCCAACGGTTGACACTTGTCTAGGCTCTACATGTTTCACGCATATGCGCTTCCTCAGGAGATAGTCAACGTGGGCCAGAAGTAACTTACGTAAATATCTGTCAGTATTCACTTAGACTGGAGGGACCAACCAACGAACGCAATGGAGTCCATCTTTTAGTTTGTGGAGTTATGTGGTTAAATATTAAAAAAACTTACATATACATAAATGCATGTGATTGACAGGTAATACCCTCCTCAATGTGCTTACGACCCTGGATAACACTAATAATCCTGATGTTGAGAATCAAACTTCATTATACTCAAGTAAGTAAACCCCACCAACAAAGGAGATGTTGACTATAAACAGGTATGGGTGACACAACATCAAGAATGTGGGCCCAACGGTTGACACTTGTCTAGGCTCTACATGTTTCGCACATATGGGCTTCCTCAGGAGATAGTCAACGTGGGCCAGAAGTAACTTACGTAAATATCTGTCAGTATTCACTTAGACTGGAGGGACCAACCAACGAACGCAAAGTAGTCCACCCTATAGTTTGTGGAGATGGGGATCCATCACTGTCAATCCTGGTTTGTTTTCATAATGATGATCAATGGGGGAGGCACCATATCCCTGTAGATCCCTACTAGTGGTTTTAGATTCAATGTCAAATGTATGTGATTGACAGGTAATACCCTCCTCAATGTGCTTACGACCCTGGATAACACTAATAATCCTAATGTTGCAAATCAAACTTCATTATACTCAAGTAAGTAAACCCCACCAACAAATGAGATGTTGACTATAAACAGGTATGGGTGACACAACATCAAGAATGTGGGTCCAACAGTTGACACTTGTCTAGGCTCTACATGTTTCGCGCATATGTGCTTCCTCAGGAGATAGTCAACGTGGGCCAGAAGTCACTTACGTAAATATCTGTCAGTATTCACTTACACTGGAGGGACCAACCAACGAACGCAATGGAGTCCATCTTTTAGTTTGTGGAGTTATGTGGTTAAATATTAAAAAAACTTACATATACATAAATGCATGTGATTGACAGGTAATACCCTCCTAAATGTGCTTACGGCCCTGAATAACACTAATAAATCCTGATGTTGCGAATCAAACTTCATTATACTCAAGTAAGTAAACCCCACCAACAAAGGAGATGTTGACTATAAACAGGTATGGGTGACACAACATCAAGAATGTGGGTCCAACAGTTGACACTTGTCTAGGCTCTACATGTTTCGCACATATGTGCTTCCTCAGGAGATAGTCAACGTGGGCCAGAAGTAACTTATGTAAATATCTGTCAGTATTCACTTAGACTGGAGGGACCAACCAACGAACGCAAAGGAGTCCACCCTATAGTTTGTGGAGATGGGGATGCATCACTGTCAATCCTGGTTTGTTTTCATAATAATGATCAATGGGGGAGGCACCATATCTCTGTAGATCTCTACTAGTGGTTTTAGATTCGATATTAAGGGGTATTAGATAAAGTAATAAGACCTTGAGATTGATAAGCAGAGTGTTAACAATCGCAGGTAGGAAATAGGGGGACTCCAGGGTACTGTGCTCTCCAACGTTTGTAAGGTGAATGTGTAGTTTTAAAGATAGAAGCTCCTTCGCATGTGGCATACGTGTGTGTACCTCCGTCAGTGCCAGAAGGAGTTTTCAGGCCATGAAACGCGTTGGCTTTATCTTCTATGACCTGTTGAACAGCTAAATAAACTTTTACTGGACTTGATACATAGTTGTGGCATTCTCATTCTTTTATTCTCTCTTATGAATGGCTTGTGGCATTTTCATCCTGTTTTGACACCCGAGGGACCCTAGTGACACCCCGTTGGCCAAGAGCTGTCTGTAAGAACTGTGTACCATGATAAGTTTATCACCGATCAGTGGGCCTAGCACTTCACCAACACCGATACTGGCTGGTATTAATAGTTACATAGTCAGGTTGAAAAAAGACACAAGTCCATCTAGCTCAGTGATGGCGAACCTTGGCACCCCAGATGTTTTGGAACTACATTTCGCATGATGCTTATGCACTCTGCAGTGTAGTTGAGCATCATAAGAAATGTAGTTCCAAAACATCTGGGGTGCCATAGTTCGCCAATACTGAGCTCAAGGGTCTTTAAACTATGGCCCTCCAGTTGTTCAGGAACTACAATTCCCATCATGCCTAGTCATGTCTGTGAATATCAGAGTTTTGCAAGGCCTCATGGGATGCGTAGTTCCACAACAGCTGGAGGACCGTGGTTTGAGAATCCCCGATCTAACTCAACCAATAAAAAAACAAAAAAGAAAACACAACAAACCATACAATCCCATATCCATTCATCTCAGAAGACTAGCAACATCTAGTGGCGGAAAGGTATTACTGCAGGGGACAGCTCTAGATAGAAGGTGAGCATTTTACTGTTTATGGAAAGATTTTTTTTTGATGAACAAATCTGACTGCCCTGACATACATCTGTAATTACAAGCTACATGCAGAACCAAGGTTTTTCACACTTTCTTGCATTGAATGAATCAACTCACTGAGCTAAACCCAAGGCATCTCATTCAGGCTATAAGGGAGGTCAGTGCTGATGTTGTGGCTCTTGTAAGACCAGAAAGTCCCTTATATTACCAAAAGTATACATTTTATATTTTTGATATATGTTGGTATTATACGCTATATTACCAAAAGTTTTGGGACGCCTGCCTTTACACGCACATGAACTTAAATGGCATCCCAGTCTTAGTCCGTAGGGTTCAATATTGAGTTGGCCCACCCTTTGCATCTATACCAGCTTCAACTCTTCTGGGAAGGCTGTCCACAAGGTTTAGGAGTGTGTCTATGGGAATGTTTGACCATTCTTCCAGAAGCGCATTTGTGAGGTCAGGCACTGATGTGGACAAGAAGGCCTGGGTCGCAGTCTCCACTCTAATTCATCCCAAAGGTGTTCTATTGGGTTGAGGTCAGGACTCTGTGCAGGCCAGTCAAAATCCTCCACCCCAAACTCACTCATCCATGTCTTTATGAAACTTGCTTTGCACACTGGCCCAATTCATTTGGTGGAGGGGGATTATGGTGTGGGTTCGTTTTTCGGGGGTTGGGCTTGACCCCTTAGTTCCAGTGGAACTCTTAAGACGTCAGCATACCAAGACATTTTGGACAATTTCATGCTCCCAACTTTGTGGGAACAGTTTGGGGATGGCCCTTTCCTGTTCCAACATGACTGTGCACCAGTGCACAAAGCAAGGGGTATAAAGATATGGATGAGCGAGTTTGGGATGGAGGAACTTGACTGACCTGCGCAGAGTCCTGACCTCAACCCTTTGGGATGAATTAAAGCGGAGACTGCAAGCCATGCCTTCTCGTTCAACAAAAGTGCCTGTTCTTACAAATGCGCTTCTAGAAGAATGGTCAAATTTTTCGATAGACACACTCCTAAACCTTGTAGACAGCCTTCCCAGAAGAGTTGAAGCTTTTATAGCTTCAAAGGATGGACAAACTCAATATTGAACCCTACACACTAACAACATCTAGTGGCGGAAAAGTATTACTGCAGGGGACAGCTCTAGATTGAAGGTGAGCATTTTACTGTTTATGGAAAGATTTTTTTTCTGATGAACAAATCTGACTGCCCTGACATACATCTGTAATTACAAGCTACATGCAGAACCAAGGTTTTTAATACTTTCTTGTATTGAATGAATCAACTCACCGAGCTAAACCCAAGGCATCCTGTTCAGGCTATAAGGGAGGTCAGTGCTGACGTTGTGGCTCTTGTAAGACCAGAAAGTCCCTATATACATTATATTACCAAAAGTATAAATTTTATATTTGATATATTTTGGTATTATAAGCTATATTACCAAAAGTTTTGGGACGCTTGCCTTTACACGCTAAATGGCATCCCAGTCATAGTCGGTAGAGTTCAATATTGAGTTGGCCCACCCTTTGCAGCTATAACAGTTTCAACTCTTCTGGGAAGGCTGTCCACAAGGTTTAGGAGTGTGTCTATGGGAATGTTTGCACAAAGCAAGGGGTATAAAGACATGGATGAGCGAGTTTGGGATGGAGGAACTTGACTGACCTGCGCAGAGTCCTGACCTCAACCCTTTGGGATGAATTAGAGCGGAGACTGCAAGCCATGCCTTCTCGTCTAACAAAAGTGCCTGATTTTACAAATGCGCTTCTAGAAGAATGGTCAAATTTTTCGATAGACACACTCTTAAACCTTGTGGACAGCCTTCCCAGAAGAGTTGAAGCTTTTATAGCTGCAAAGTGTGGAGCAACTCTATATTGAACCCTACAGACTAAGACTGGGATGTCATTAAAGTTCATCAGCGTATAAAGGCAGGCGTCCCAATAGTTTTGGTAATATAGTGTATATTACCAAAATATAAATATATATATATATATATATATATATATATATATATATACTATATATATGAAGTAATACGATTAGTAGAGCCATCAATTTGTGTAGTCACTTTGTTCTGTCCATTTGTACTTCAGTAGACAGAGTGCTGGGCTGAATAAAATATATATTGTTTTTGGATTAACAAAATCATGCACTGTCCCTTGGAGATCCAGATCCCCCTCTTTTTGTCCCCCCAGAGGCAGATTGGCCAATATGTGATTCACATGAGTTGCTGCGTATCCTCTTTCTTGTAAGTTGTTAAAGACGGACTCAAAAAATTTGATGACGTTTTTAAACAATTATGCCAGATTCTTATCTTAAAGCCCAAACTTGAAAATTATCCCTTGCTAAGAGGTTTCTTCCGGCAGATGGCGCTCCCCCATGCTTCAACGGTGGGTTGTCCCTATGGTCCCTGTATTGGTTCTAATGTCATCGGGACCTTAAACTGCTGGAGCATGGGGGAGAAGATGCTGCGGGGACTGGTCTATCAGCACAAAGGAGTGGAGTACTGGGTAAGTAGATATTCCAGGAGCAGGTCCACTGCAAGGGATAATATTCAAGTTTCCCTGGGATTGAATATTGCAGATATTTTCCACATATCTCCTGAAGAAGCCTACTGAAAATGTGGAAAATATGGAACGAATGACCCCCTTCCCCTGTATGTGATATAGCAGCCATCATATTAACCTGATGACCCCTTTGAAATGCGTAAATCTTGCTAAGCAGTAAGCAGTGGGAAATGTAGGATATACCTATGGGAATGTATACAGTAAGTGATATGCAAATGTAAATTCTATTATTCATTTTTGTCCAACCCATATACAGTAGATGAACCTTTTAACTTGTATAAAAATAGGAATTTCTAAATACTTTAATATACAGTGCTTTGCGAAAGTATTCGGCCCCCTTGAACTTTTCGACCTTTTGCCACATTTCAGGCTTCAAACATAAAGATATAAAACTGTAATTTTTTGTGAAGAATCAACAACAAGTGGGACACAATCATGAAGTGGAACGAAATTTATTGGATATTTCAAACTTTGTTAACAAATAAAAAACTGAAAAATTGGGCGTGTAAAATTATTCAGCCCCTTTACTTTCAGTGCAGCAAACTCTCTCCAGAAGTTCAGTGAGGATCTCTGAATGATCCAATGTTGACCTAAATGACTAATGATGATAAATAGAATCCACCTGTGTGTAATCAAGTCTCCGTATAAATGCACCTGCACTGTGATAGTCTCAGAGGTCAGTTTAAAGCGCAGAGAGCATCATGAAGAACAAGGAACACACCAGGCAGGTCAGAGATACTGTTGTGGAGAAGTTTAAAGCCGGATTTGGATACAAAAAGATTTTCCAAGCTTTAAACATCCCAAGGAGCACTGTGCAAGCGATAATATTGAAATGGAAGGAGTATCAGACCACTGCAAATCTACGAAGACCTGGCCGTCCCTCTAAACTTTCAGCTCATACAAGGAGAAGACTGATCAGAGATGCAGCCAAGAGGCCCATGATCACTCTGGATGAACTGCAGAGATCTACAGCTGAGGTGGGAGACTCTGTCCATAGGACAACAATCAGTCGTATACTGCACAAATCTGGCCTTTATGGAAGAGTGGCAAGAAGAAAGCCATTTCTTAAAGATATCCATAAAAAGTGTTGTTTAAAGTTTGCCACAAGCCACCTGGGAGACACAGCAAACATGTGGAAGAAGGTGCTCTGGTCAGATGAAACCAAAATCAAACTTTTTGGCAACAATGCAAAACGTTATGTTTGGCGTAAAAGCAACACAGCTCATCACCCTGAACACACCATCCCCACTGTCAAACATGGTGGTGGCAGCATCATGGTTTGGGCCTGCTTTTCTTCAGCAGGGACAGGGAAGATGGTTAAAAATGATGGGAAGATGGATGGAGCCAAATACAGGACCATTCTGGAAGAAAACCTGATGGAGTCTGCAAAAGACCTGAAACTGGGACAGAGATTTGTCTTTCAACATGACAATGATCCAAAACATAAAGCAAAATCTACAATGGAATGGTTCACAAATAAACATATCCAGGTGTTAGAATGGCCAAGTCAAACTCCAGACCTGAATCCAATCAAGAATCTGTGGAAAGAACTGAAAACTGCTGTTCACAAACGCTCTCCATCCAACCTCACTGAGCTCGAGCTGTTTTGCAAGGAGGAATGGGCAAAAATTTCAGTCTCTCAATGTGCAAAACTGATAGAGACATACCCCAAGCGACTTACAGCTGTAATCGCAGCAAAAGGTGGCGCTATAAAGTATTAACTTAAGGGGGCTGAATAATTTTGCACACCCAATTTTTCAGTTTTTTATTTGTTAAAAAAGTTTGAAATATCCAATAAATTTCGTTCCACTTCATGATTGTGTCCCACTTGTTGATTCCTCACAAAAAATTACAGTTTTATATCTTTATGTTTGAAGCCTGAAATGTGGCAAAAGGTCGAAAAGTTCAAGGGGGCCGAATACTTTCGCAAGGCACTGTATATATTCAGTTGATTGTATGGCACCTTAAATAATCTCTACAATTAAGCCCATATCAGTGAAATGCCTTAGAATGACAGGTCTTTCAAGTGGGGATGTGGATGTGTACTGTTCATCTCAATATAATGTGCTAAAAAGAGTGTGACCTGATTTTTCATGTTATTCATGTATAGAACATAAATGGGCCCCATCGGTCAACACCTGTTGTGCCTACGGTGAGGGATGGTGCACAGCTTTGGAGCAGGGAGACCTTGGGACCCTAAAAGTTCCTTTATATGGTATTGTTCAGTTAGTACGATCCTGATCACTTACACAACTACATTACGTGGTCAGCAGTTTGTGGAGTCCTGACCACCACACCTAGATGAGCTTGTTGGACATCCCATTCCAAAACCATGAGCATTACCATGGAGTTGGTCCTCTTATAACATCCTCCTCTCTTCGGGAAAGGCTTTCCACAAGATTTTAGGCTGTCTGTGGGAATTTGTTCCTTTTTGTGAGGTCAGGTACTCATGGTGGATAAGAAGACCTGGCTCACAATTAGCTTTCCAACTCATCCAAAAGGTGATCAGTAGGGTTGAGGTCAGGGCTCTGTACAGGCCACCTTTGTGAGTTCCTCCTCCCAAAACTCATCAAACCATGTCTTTATTGAGATGTTGGTTGCAAAGATCTTGCTTATTACATTTTATCCCAAAGGTGATCTGTAGGGTTAAGGACAGGGCCATATATAGGCCACTCGACTTTCTCCTTACCAAAGTCATAAAACCATATCTTTACGAAGATGTTGGTTGAGAAGACCTGGCTTATTCCAATTAATCCCAAAGGTGATCAGTAAGGTTGAGACTAGGGCTCCCTACAGGCCACTTGTGTTGCTTCACACCAAAGTCATCAAACTATGTGAGATGTTGGCTGACAAGACTTGACTCGATCCAATTTATCTCAAAGGTAAGCAGTAGGGTTGAGGCCTGGGCTCTATACAGGCCACTCAAGTTCCTCCTCACCAAAGTCATCAAACCATGTGTTTATGGAGATCTCTAGGAGTTCCAGGATCGATGCCAGCATTATGTCAGACCTGGCTCATTCCAAGTTATCTCAAATGTGATCAGTAGGGTTGAGATCAGGATTCTGTGAAGCCCAGCTGAATCTGGAATAATGCTTGACTGGGGCTGGGCCCCCCGGGCAAGTGGGGCCCCCGGGCAACTGCCCAGCATGCCCATTCGATAAGATGGCCCTGAACTATGTAAGATGTTGGCTGACAAGACTTGACTCGATCCAATTTATCTCAAAGGTAAGCAGTAGGGTTGAGGCCTGGGCTCTATACAGTCCACTCAAGTTCCTCCTCACCAAAGTCATCAAACCATGTGTTTATGGAGATCTCTAGGAGTTCCAGGATTGATGCCAGCATTATGTCAGACCTGGCTCATTCCAAGTTATCTCAAAGGTGATCAGTAGGGTTGAGATCAGGATTCTGTGAAGCCCAGTTGAATCTGGAATAATGCTTGACTGGGGCTGGGCCCCCCGGGCAAGTGGGGCCCCCGGGCAACTGCCCAGCATGCCCATTCGATAAGATGGCCCTGAACTATGTAAGATGTTGGCTGACAAGACTTGACTCGATCCAATTTATCTCAAAGGTAAGCAGTAGGGTTGAGGCCTGGGCTCTATACAGGCCACTCAAGTTCCTCCTCACCAAAGTCATCAAACCATGTGTTTATGGAGATCTCTAGGAGTTCCAGGATTGATGCCAGCATTATGTCAGACCTGGCTCATTCCAAGTTATCTCAAAGGTGATCAGGGTTGAGATCAGGACTCTGTGAAGCCCAGTTGAGTTCCCCCCCCCCCCCCCCCCAGTAAACTGTTTAATCCATGTCTTTTTGGACCTGGCTTTGTGCATGGGGCACTGTCATACTGGAACAGGAAAGTGCACAATGGTTTACAATATCTTTGTATGATGTACCCTTCACTGGAATCATCAAAACTCAATCAATTGGAGAAGGGTCCACATACATTTGGTCTTAGAGTTTCTTAAAAAAACATTATAAAATTATAATTTCCCTGTGATGTAATGCAAGTCAAAGCCAAGGTCTAAGCTTCTGCTGTCTAGGAGTTCCAGGATCGATGCCGGCATTATGTCAGGATGATACTTGTGCCAGCTCAGAGGCCGGTGTGCAGCTTCCCTCGGAGAGCCATGACTCACAACAACAGGAAACAATCACAATATGTGTTATTAACTGTTGTTGTGGGGTAATCGAGGTCACAGCGATAGGAAACACTTAATGCTTCCAATTATGGATATTGACCCGTGTTCGAGGTAAAAATTAGCTTGGCCCGGAGTCGCTGATTCCAATTTTTTTTTTCTATAAGGAACTGCAAAATCACTTTATTCCAGGGAGGGGGACAATTATTCCGACCACACAAGGTAGATTTCTAGTAATTTTAACCTGTTTTCTATCAATAAAACAACCAAATGGGTGGATGGAGCTTACCGCCAACTGTCTCTACCAATACCTTAAAGCAGGGGTGTCAAACTCGATTACATTGTGGGCCGCAATATGGTCGCCCTCAACGGGCCGGATGTATCTGTAAGACTAGATGTCCAGAGCACCACCCCTCTTTAACCACTTGCCGACCGATCACTGAGCTGGTACTGCGGCAAAGTGGCTCGATACCTACGTCACTGGATCCCGCCCCCTCTCGGCGGCGCACGTGTATTCAGATACAGCGGGAGTCGAGCCAGGGGAGGAGAGGTGGTGATCACCGCCGCTCTTCCCCGATCATCAGGGATCGAGTGAGGAAATCCGCCTGCTTGTGTAAACAAAGCGGGCGGATCTCCTAAGTGACAGACAGTGACAGATTACAGGATTCAGCATAGCTGAACCTGCGATCTGTGTCTGTGTCACACAATCCCCTCCCCCCACACACGTCAGTAAGCATGAGGCATACATTTAACCCCTTGATCACCAATAAGGTTAACCCCTTCTCTGACAGTGTCATTTTTACAGTAACAGTGCATATTTATAGCACTGATTACTGTAGTAATGTCACTGGTACCCCCAAAAGTGTAAAAAATGTCAGTTAGGGGTCCGATCTGTCCGCCGCAATGTCGCAGTCCCACAAAAAAAAATCGCAGATCGCCGCCATTGCTAGTAAAAAAAAATAAACAATAAAAATGTCAAATCTTTCCAGTAGTTAGTAAACTACGAAAATATCAAAATACGCTTATTGTGATTTTTTTTTACCAAAAATATGTAGCAGAAAACAAATTGGCCTAAAATTTTAAAAAATTTTGATTTTTAAAATTTTTTTTGGGAATCTTATATAGCGGAATGTGAAAAATATTGTTTTTTTTTTTTTTTCAAAATTGTCGCTCTTTTTTTCAAAAATTAAAAAATCGCACAGGTGATCAAATACCACCAAAAGAAAGCTCGATTTGTGGGGGAAAAAAAGGACATAAATTTAATTTTGGTACAGCATCGCACGACCGTGCAATTGTCCGTTAAAGTAACGCAGTGCTGAATCGCAAAATATAACCTGGTCAGGAATGGGGTAAAACCTTCCGGTCTTAAAGCGGTTAAAAATACGCTCATTGAGGATTTTTTTTGTCAAAGACATGTAGCTAAATACATTTTGGCCTAAATATATGACAAAAATTGAATATATTGGATATTTTTTAACTGTCAAAGTAGAAAATGTAAATTTTTCGCAAAATTTTCGCTCTTTTTTTTTTTTATTAATATCGCAAAAAATGAAAAGCGTAGAGGTGATCAAATACCACCAAAAGGAAGCTCTGTTTGTGGGGAAAAAAGGACGTTAATTTCGTTTGGGTACGCGGTTGCATGACCGCGCAATTGTCAGTTAAATTAGTGCAATGCTAAGTTGCAAATAGTGGCCTGGACGTAAAGCAGGAAAATCCTCCGATGGTAAAGTGGTTAAATCAGATGCCAAGAGCCCCCCACCATTAGAAGTCAAGGGCCCCCGACCCTTCCTTACATCATGAGCTTGGAAGCATACAGTGCAGGGTCTGGAGGAAGGAGGGCTGGAGTCTTTTGAATTCTGAGACCAGGGAAGGTGAAGACAAGGGGGTGCTGCAGCTGCACAGAGAGGAGCAGGTCCTGAAGGAGTTCTGTTCTCCTCTCTGCTGCCGACTGCTGAGACAGGGGTTGGTGGAGATGAGGGCAGCTGCAGGAGAGGTCTAAGGGCCACATGAAATGACCTGGAGGGCCAGATTCGGACCGAGGGCCTTGAGTTTGACACATGTGCCTTAAAGGCTCAGTCCCCTTTTGATGCCATGCTTCATGTAATATGGTCGCATTCTCCAACCCTCACCTTCAACCCCATTCCACTTACCCAAATCTCTGGGTGCCCCCTGCTTTGCCTGCACAGCCACATCATTCATTTAAGGGGAACTGCCATACAGCTTGATAATGCACACTGGAGGGGGAAGGGAAGGGGGTCTGGTATAAATGTCATTGGGGAGCCCAGGCCAAAAAAACCACAAAAAATCTAAATTGTGCCCTATAAATTCTATACCAGATCCTTCGAGTCTAGTAAGGAATTTAACCACTTTACCCCCGGAGGATTTTGCTGTCTTACGTCCAGGCCACTTTTTGCGATTCGGCGCTGTGCGACTTTAACTGACAATTGCGCGGTCGTGCGACGCCGTACCCAAACTAAATTTACGTCCTTTTTTTCCCACAAACAGAGCTTTCTTTTGGTGGTATTTGATCACCTGTGCGCTTTTTACTTTTTGTGCTATAAACAAAAAAAGAGCGTTTATTTTGAAAAAATAACAATATTTTTAACATTTTTTTATATGAAATTCCCCCCCAAAAAAAATGTAAAAATCTAATTTTTTAAAATTTTTTGGCCAATTTGTTTTCTGCTACCTATGTTTGGTAAAAAAAAAATCACGATAAGCGTATTTTGATTGGTTTGCGCAAAAGTTATTGCGTTTACTAACTACGGGAAAGATTTCTGTCATTTTTGGTGTTTTTTTTTTAACGCGTAATGGCGGTGATCTGCGATTTTTTTTGCGGGACTGCGACATTGTGGCGGACAGATCGGACCCTTGACTGACATTTTTGACACTTTTGGGGGTACCAGTGACATTACTGCAGTAATCAGTGCTATACATATGCACTGTTACTGTAAAAATGACACTGGCAGTGAAGGGGTTAATTTTATTGGAGAGGGAGGGGTTAATGTATGCCTGGTGCTTACTGACGTGTGTGGGGGGAGGTGACTGAGTGACAGAAGGACAGATCGGATGTTCGGCTATGCTGAACACTCCGATCTGTCAGTCCCTGTCACTTAGGAGATCCGCCCGCTCTGTTTACACAAGCAGGCGGATCTCCTCACTCGATTCCCCGACGATCGGGGCAGAGCAGCGGCGATCGCCGCCGCTCCTCCCCTGGCCCGACTCCCGCTGTGAATGAAAACAGCGGGAGCGCGCCTCCGGCGGTGCGCGAGCGCCGCCTACAGGGGGAGGAGTCCAGCGACGTAGGTCTACGTCGCTGGACGGGAACGAGCCACTCTGCCGCAGTACGCTCCATGTGAGCGGTCGGCAAGTGGTTAAGGGGAGCACCACACAAAAAACAAACAAAAAAACCATGGGGTCCCCTAGGACCCATAAGAGTCCTTTATTTGAGCATGCAGCCTGGCAGACCAGGAAAGGGGAGGAAGGGGAAGAAAGGCATGTGACCCCCGCCTCCTGAACCATGCCAGGCCATATGTCTCCAACATGGTGGTGGGGGGGGGGTCATTGACACACTTGACTCATAGAAAGCTGGGATAAAATCAACTTGGAAAAAGGCCGGTGCTGGGTCATATTCTGTTCCAGAATAGTGTCTGGTTACAGAAAACATTGTCATCAGGTGCTAGGCCCCTTTTAGTTAGACCCCTCCTATAGAGATGTAGTGGATGAGTCAGGGTTGGGAGGAGCCATAGGGCAGTTGTGATGTCACAGTTTTTGCTATCTTCCAAGTTCAATCAGTAAAGTGCAGCAGCCCTATCCTTGTGTGGACATTCATTCCTTTGGGGATATAAAGGTTAATAGCAGGGGAAGTCAGGAGGAGGACTCTGGCATTGAGTGGGCACAAGATGGTGGAGCGGTAAAGCCTCAATCAGGAGGGTCACTGTTATAGCAAGAGACAAATAGGTTCAGGGACTGTTCTTGGTGCCCAATTCTAGGCAATCACAAGCCCCTCTTACAAATTACTTTGCCTAGGCTGAGATATCATGCTGCTGCAGGCAGGAGGAAGCATTTCCTCAGTCTCCTCTTACCCAAGTAATCAGACTACAACATGGTAACTTTGTATCAAGTCACAGGGTAAGAAACTGCAGCGGGGGGCTGATCTGTGTCAGGCACCAGGATGTACATGATTGTGTCACCTCTAAGCAGACATCCCAGTCCAGGAAGTAGATGATGACCCTGGATGATTCCAGAACAAATATGGCCCGTCCTTCTGAAGAGAAGGAAAAGAAAAACACCATAGAGAAGATATTTTATATGGTTTTTTTTTTTTATTGTTTTTAGTTACAGCAACTGACTTTTATTTTACATATGATATTGGTAAATACATACACCACTCTGTTTTATACAGTAATAAAGTGCTTAAAGTGATTTTATAATAAATACACAACTGATTACATAGACATAAAACTTTACAGAATGCAGGGCAAGCTTTTCAGATAGTGTTACTGTGCATTGTGGAAGCTGCATGCTCTAGCACCGATGAAACTGGCTCTCTTCCAAGTACTTAAATCACTGTTTCAAAGCCATTATGTACACTGAGTCTGTTTGTGCTTGTTGTAGCTCCACCCTAGACTGAAGCCCAATTTACGGACATTCCTGTGGGGAAGTGCAATAGCCACTGTCCCCTCTCCTCTGTGTACTAGCTGGCAGCTCAATCCAAGATGGCCCCCTTCATGTGCTGCATTTGTCAGGACTTGGATCATCTGATGATGGCACTATGCTTTCTAGAGTGGAAGGTTGTAATTCCGGTGTCCACTAGCAGGTGTCTCCCAGCAGCAAGCAGATCCCAGTAATCAGTTTCCACCTAATGCCGGCTGCTGGGAGGGTATTTAGGTCCCCCCTAGGTGTTATGCTACTGCCAGATACTGTCTGCCAGTGTTCTTGATCTTGCTCCTGCCCTGTACCCTGCTACCTTTAACCTGTTCTCCCTTGTTTCTGATCCCAGTTTTTGTTCCCCCTTTCCATCTGCTCCCTGCAGCTTCAGTTTTCTGTGTCCCCCCATTTTGTATAAAGTAAAACCTTAGATTGCGAGCATAATTCGTTTTGGAAACTTGCTTGTAATCCAAAGCACTCGTATATCAAAGCGAATTTCCCCAAAAGAAATTATGAAAACTCAGAGGATTCGTTCCACAACCATTCATATAAAAATGATTATAGCAATACAAAATACAGTTAAAAAAAAAAGTGTCAATCGGGAATGCATTAAGCAGAATCCAGCAGGAGCTACAGAGTATAATAGAGAAGACAGGTGCCTCTAAGTGTAGCAATATGGTTACATTTAATGAACATTTAGCAACTCACATGGTTGATGATTAAAACAGGCACATCTAAGTATGCAGGCATCCGAGGTTAAGTTGCCCACATAGACTGTCCTCCACACCCCCATTGACATCATCCCTTCCATGCTGCTCTCTACGTGCTCTTTAAGCCTCACTTTCAGATCGCTCTACTGCAGGGTAGTCTTTCCTGTCACCATTGCAGACTGACAGTGGTGAGAGCCGGCAGTGCAGGGGATGAATGCCTGCATACTTAGATGTGTCTGTTACTAGTTGCTACTCGTATTGCAAGACATTGCTCGTCAATCATGTTAAACTTTATTAAAAAAAAATGTTGCTCGTCTTGTAAAACACTTGCAGATCAAGCTACTCGCAATCCAAGGTTTTACTGTATATTGTATATAGTTAGGCCTACTGTTTGTTAGGTTGTTTAGTTAGGTATTCTGTCACTGGGTTTTTGGTTCACTTATATTTTTGTTTGTTGTGTGCTGATGTTTGGATGGATTGTGGTTTACTGTGAATAAATCTTACTTTAAATAAATATGGTCTGGTCCCAGTTTCCTAAATGTAGCCCTGCAGATTTGGCCATCCCTGCTGCTGATTCCTGACATAACACTGGAGCGCGAGGCACTAGTAGGGAAGGGCATAAATACTCTCCCAGCAGCCAGCATCAGGTGGAGACTGATTACTGGAATCTGCTGGCTGCTGGGAGACACCCGCTGGTGGACACCGGAACTACAATCTTCCACTCTGGGAAGCACAGTGGTGCCAGCAGGTAAACCAGGTCCTAACAGTGGTGAAGGACCACAATAATCTCCAGATCACCCCTGCTGGCAGAAACAGAAATGTTTACTGATGAGCAGTGTGGTTAAACAGCAGTGGTGGGGGGGGGGGGGGCCGGGTTGAGAGGAGGCGCGCTGTCACCCATACTAGCTCAGCAACCACAGTACGGATCAGAATAGGAGCAAGTGCATATGCATTTGGTCCCTGGGGGGTTCAACAAAGTTGAAGTTATACTTCTTTAACAAAAACTGCCAACAGTCACACTTTTAGGATAAAATCGGGCAGACAAGGTCCACACAAGGAGGAACATCAATCAATTCTGTCACATAGCCAGGCAATGCTAGGAGCAGTGAAAAGAGTTACTACATGATTAAAGGTTGAGTCATACATTCCTCCCTTGGCTTCTCTAGGTAGCACTGCAACAGTATAAAAAAAGAGTAAACCATGACCCTGACCACTTCTTCATTGTGTGTCTGTATGGATCTTCATTGCTACACCTGTCTCAGACTTTTGAAAAGCATAGACATACAGGGAAAGGTGCCAAACCAAAAGGTGAAGGAGTCCAAATTATTCAGAACTCAATCATATAAAAATATCCTATACAATTCAGGGGCAATTACGCCCCCCCCCCCTTCATCAGGGCTTAGAAGATGAAATATGGACTTGAATGGACTCACATATACCAATAACTGCATGGATCTATCTTTGTTCTGGTGAAAGTTCTCCTTAGGGAGGGAGAAGAAACAATGTGGCCAGGTGCAGAGTTCATATTCCGTATTATAAGCCCTGATGAAGGGGGAGCATTGTTGCCCCCAAATGTGTTGGCTGTTTTTTTTATGATTGAATTCCAAACAATGAAAAGCAGCTCGGGGCTCTTTCACCTTTTGGTTTGGTGCCCTTTTCTATATACCTAGGCTTCAAGTCACTTCTGGAAGCCTGTTTGGTTGGGAGCCGTCTTACCAGAGCCAGTGAGCTGACTTAAAAACGGTGGGAAAAATTTAGACCCAATTTAACCTTTTACCATAATTATTCATTACTTAGTTTATTGCATATAATTATATATTCTAATATACAGTATCTGCCAATCATGACTCCAGCTTTTGCATCTTTGCATGAAGAAAGTCTATGTGTTTCGCGCTACATCAGCGCCTAATCATGACTCCATTATTTACTATTCAATTTAATGCACATAATTATAATTTCTAATATATATTATCTGCCAATCATGACTTCAGCTTTAAGGACTCATTTGTATCTTTGCATGGGGAAAGTCTACGTATTTCACGCTACATCAGGGCTTAATCATGACTCTTTGGGAGTCATGATTAAGCCATGATGTAGCACGAAACACGTAAGCTTTCCTCATGCCCCACGGTGTCTATTATGTTGCATTTATGACCTAATAAAGATCGACTTTCTCAGAGTGCGGCTGTCCAAGCTTCTGTTAATACATAGGCTTCAGTTTGATGAACTGGGCTGGCACGGAGTACTGTGTAAAGGACTCTGTCAGCAGACCAACCTGGAGCAGCATTACAAGATTGGAACCTCTGTAGGATAAAGTAGGAAGGTATTATTAAGATTGATGTGCAACAGGCTTATATGGGGGTGGGGGTATCCTAAAATAGACACCACAATCAGTCCAGCTTATGTATATTAGAAAATTTTAATGGTTGTATAAACATACCTCTGTGCTGCAGAAAAACAATGTAAATGATAGCTCCTGAAATTCAACAGGGACCACCAGGTTGTAGGTCATGCCTTTTCTAGGAATAGTATAAATCTGGGATGCTTTGCCTTTCATTGGGCCAAAACCGTCCCAGCATGCACTAGTGATTGTTTGCAATTATGTTGGTGCCATTTACAGTAGTTAAAGGGAATCTATTACTTAGAGAATATTGCCAAAGTGACATACGCCCAACTCCAGGCTCCCTCCCCCCCCCCCATGCTCCCCTTTCTGCATTTTTTGTACTTACCTTTTTTTTTTTTCAGATATCATCAGGCTGCTCACTTGATGCGCAAGGTCTTCTTTCTCTTTTCTGGTGGTCCTCCGTGATGCATCTCTCTGTATCATTACATTTGAGTACTGGTCACACGACCCTTGATCAAGGGGTCCTGTGTGACCCCGAAACATTTAACGCTGTATTGTATAACTATTATGCAATAAAGCTTCTTTCTTCAAAACCTTATTTTGGTGCATTGAGGATTTTGGATAAGCAAATCGGCCTGGGTTAATTCAACAAGGGTACGCTGAATCTGTTTGGAATCCCATTGAAGTCTATGGTGGGGGGACTCAGGAGTGATCCTATTATTCAATGCTGGCCATTTTTAGGGCTAATGGACAAACTACTGTTAAAAATGGGTACTGAGAACTGGCCACTGCCATGGGGCATAAACATCAATGCAAAATACCTTGCAGTGGGTAGAGGGTCTTTCCATGTGGTTTTGAGGGCAACATTGAAAATACATTGCTCATTTCAATACCATGCATGGGGATGCTTTAAATCTGTATGTGGTGTTATGGAACTGTATGATTTTCACAGTTTCAGAGACAGGGTACCCTAGCAGCACATATTTGCCTGCAAAATTAGTTATTTTTTCTTTTACAAATAGTTTGGTTAGCATACAGCAGCACGGGTGAGCCGACCTGCCCTGGATTTGGTTCCAATGATGTTTTGCGAATTTCGGGTGCTAAACCCGAACCCCATTGTAATCAATGGGAGCGAAATCTGTAAGGTTAAAAAAAATGCCTGCCGACTCACTGAAAAAAAAAAAACCTGATACCCTGGCACACACGACTGATCCTGACAGTACCACTAGGCAAATGACAGCTCCCTGAGCTGCTATCACCTATAAAATGAAAGGGCGGGGATAGTGGTGACATCTTTGGCCATGTATGGCCAGTAGTCATATTTGGGCAGTGATGTCATCGCTATACCTGTCCCTTTGCTTACAAGGCCGGGGTCTGCCGGCCACGTAAGGCAATGTACTGTGACATCAGCAGTTCCTAGGGAAGCGGCGGGTGCCAGCATCTGCTGCTTCCATAGGAACCAGTGACCGCAAGAAGCAGTCATATGCAGAAGAAGTGGAAATATCACTTTTTAATATATGAGGCATTGCTCCCACCGAATGGGAGGCATGCCGGTAAAGGTTTGAGGGTTTGTCCGAACACCCGAATGGCCAGTGTTTAGTCCTAACCTAGGTTTGGACCAAACCATCAGCTCACCGCATAGCAGCAGCACCCCAATCTAATTTTAAAAAATGGGTATTATTATTTAGGGATTCTTAGTAGTGACACCTTTGCTTTCTCATCTAATGGTAACGGTCCCACTATGACCAGCAGATAGAAATTGGCTGGAAGTTCACTGGGGCTGTTCCTGATCCCACTGATGCAAAACTGTCCTGACAACTTTGTCGGTTTTCTTCTTCGAGTTCAGCCATCTTTAATGGTATGTGCATGGAATTTAATTACATTGCAATGCTAATTCCCTCTAGCGTCCTCTAGAATTGTATCTCTTGTTACAATGATTTAGGTATTTCCTATGCTCCTTACCTCCATCTTGTTACCATAATGTAGTATTTTACCACTGTCCATAATAAAAGAACATTCCTCAGAAAAGAAAATAGCCTAAAGAACATTTGATAAATGAAATGGCTATGTAAAGTTTCTATAAATAGACCCCATAGTATGTCTCTTTCACAATGAAAAGCTGATTTTATTATTTTTTTTTTTTTTTTTTTAAGTAAATTTCCACTTAAATTTTGACCAGGTCAAGATTTGATAGGCAGCACAAGCCATCTTTGCTTACTTGCTGTTCAATAAATCCTTCCTCCCCCTACATTCTACAATGCACAGCATGCACCCCTCTACAGTACAGGTCGTTGAGGCACATCGTAACTTAGGATTAACAAACTTCACCATGTTTTAAGTTTAAAGAACATTATTTTGCAGCCGTACCTTGTGGCGCCAGCTACTAGGTAACCATGCCACCATGATAAGATTTTCCTAACAACAGGTTCAATTTAACCCAACCAACGTGCAATCGTTGACTGATGTAACATAGATGACATTACAGACACATTTTTACAAAAAATCAGTTACCATTACCAAACCTTGACCCATACTGGAGGCTATTCTTGCAGTCGTTTATATAGTATGTACTATGTAAGTATTGTTTTTAGCAGCGTTACATCAAGCCGTCCAAAGGAAGCATTCTTCCTGTTCAATACTGTCAGACATAGAAACAGAACCTGTAAGGTGGATAGCAAATAGCCTTTTATATGTTTTTTATTGAATTAGTAAGTGCCCAATAACCTACTTACATATTTCATTGGGCCCTATGGGAGAACATTTTAGGTGGCGGAGCTACATAGTAGCTTCTGCCATTCTCACAGGTTCTCTTCAGCTCACTAAATTTATGATAGGATAGATAGATTCGACCAGCTTTTTTTCAACATTTTTACCCTAGAGCAGCCTTTCTTAACCATTTTAACACAGGGAAATCCTTAAAATAACTTTCCAATACCAGGGAACCCCTGCTAAAAATGACTATGTCTACAACTCACGATATATTAGTGTGATGGTCAGTGGGAAGAATGCTCCTTACACTTGTGGACATTGGAAATAATTACCTCCTTATATATAGCTAAAAAGATCTTGTGAAAGTGGGAACTTATCTGAGAGGCAGAAGGTGCTCAAGGAACCCTTAGCAGCCTCTAGAGCAGGAGTTCCCAAACTGTGGGTCGGGACCCACTGGTGGGTTGCCAGCTGCATTTGAGTGGGTCGCGCTGAGCCGGAAATCACTGAGAGCGGGCCCACTTTAATTGTGCTGTGCAAGCCCGCACAAATTACACAGAGCCAGAGCAGTCAAATCGCGATGGATTCAGGACCCCGCCAACGCAGTTTACGGAGGCTGATCTGCATTTCTCGCGAGGATACTTGAATCAGTGAGCACATGTGTGGGCTGTTATGTAGGTTGTAGGATATGTTCATGGGATACAGAGCCAGCTCCTCGGCCCTGCTGGCAGGAGCAGTGGTGGCTAGACTGGCGGCGGGATTCTCTCAGATATAGCGGGCAGAGACGGCGGCCTCTGTAGCATAGAAGGACCAGGTGGCCCGGCGGTGTCAGGAGTTCATGGCAGCTTCTATTTTTAATTTAACATCCCCCCTCCCTTTAAAATATGCATTATTATTATTATTTGCATTTATATAGCGCCAACAAATGCTGTAGCGCTTTACAATATTCAATTACAAGCAAGTGGGTCATGAAAAATAACTGTATTCAGAAGTGGGTCTCGGCCCAAAAAAAGTTTGGGAAGCCCTGCTCTAGAGGAACCCTAGGGTTCAGTGCAACCCTGGTTGAGAAACACTGCCCTAGAACCTTTGAAATCATTTTTAACTCTCATTGAACCCCTCCTAAATCAATTAGTTAAGTGTGATTGGGAAAAATGCCCCTTACATTGGTGGCCAGTGGAAAGAATTCTCCATTGTTGTCCTGTAGCTGGCCCTGCCAAGTGGCATTGACCTCGCAACTATTCATTCAATAAAAAAACTATTGAAGAAAAAAAAAAAAAACCTTTTGTAAGTTTAAAGCAGGCATGTCCAACCTGCGGCCCGAGGGCCACATGCGGCCCAGAACCTCAGGCAATGCGGCCCACTGCCTCCTGACAATTTTTTTTTGCTGGGGAAGAAGGAAGTCAGGTCGGGGGCACGGCCACAGCAGCTTCCAACTAATGGTAGGCAGAGGCTGCCTCAGAGGGGGGAGGGGAGCATGTGCAGTGTTTCTGACTCTACCACCATGACCACTTCAAATCACTGAAGTGGTCATGGTGGTTAGAGTGTTCCTTTATTATCGCTCAGAAGAAGTAAACCTCTGTATACTGATTCCATTTCATTTGATCATCCTCTAGTTGTGTTAAATTAGTGAGGGGGGCGCGGTGGCATTTTATTACTTATATACCTTAACTATAGTATATATTTAATATGCGGCCCAAGAAAATTTCTCTACACTCAATGTGGCCCAGAGAAGCCAAAAGGTTGGACACCCATGGTTTAAAGAAAGCATTTGAAAAAATGATGACATATACAATGATCACATGGTACTTTTCATTTTCAAATGACATCTAAAGCAAATTAGTAATTTCCCCTTGAAGAGTTATAAGCATTTGTTTAGTTGATGCTGGGAAATGACTGGACAGCACTATAAGTGGTCATGGACCCTCCACCTGCTGTAGAACCTTTGTGAGACACCCCGTATTTCCTCATTGGAACCCAACAGCACTTTCAAACCGTCAATTTACAGTGCAAAACACAAGCTTTATAAACAAGAAAATAGCTGCTGCAAGTTTGAGCCTTTTGCTACCAGAAGGCTAAAAGATGATTGCTACTAACTAGGTACATGGCAAATAAACTGCAATGCAAATATCAGTTTTATCAGTTGGATCTGTTGAGCTTTTCTTTTTAGAGGTATATGTGAGGGTCTAAAAGTGAGTTTACCTAAAAGTCCAGGTCATCTTGATCAATAATATCATCTTCCAAAGCCTTTTTAGATTTACTGTCACAATCATCAAAGCTTCCTATGTTGTTTGATACCCGCCCAATACCTTCACTTTTATTTTTACCAGAAGGGCTTGCTCGTGGAGAGTCTCCATCCTCCTCCTCGGAGGAACTGTCAGGGTACATCTGGGAATGTTTACTACCAGAACTGTTTGATTGTCCATTTGGTGATGTTTCCCCTAAGGTATTGTTTGTCTCTTTACATTCTTCTAGATCTTCCACAGAGCCATTCTGTGTTATGAGAGAACCGTTACCTAAACAAGATCTCTGGAAGTACAAACCATGGGATTCAACAGCTTCCGTGTCTTCATCTTCTGAGTTGTCCTCGGTTTTGATGACAGGGTTCATTGTGTTATTTTCTTCATGGCAAAAACCATTTTGAGAACACTCATCTGTTACAGCAGCTTCATCCTTTATGGGTTTTTCATCACCAGAATCAGAAGCCTCTTTTGTTTCCTCATGTTCAGATGGTAATTCTTGATCTCGATCTTGGTGGACATCCTCTAGTATGTTTGGCTGTTCCTCTTCGCACACTGCTGTGTTATCCTCATCCGCTGGGTAGTCTGTGTTCATCCCTTTCCCTTGGGCACCAGCAGAGTTAAGTTCATCAGATATGGCATTTTCTAGTTCGCCATCCAAGTCATCAGTGAACTTGTTTTCCACATCGGAGTCTACTTTTTCGAACGTGTTTTCTACATCGGAGTCTACTTTTTCGAACTTGTTTTCTACATCGGAGTCTACTTTTTCGAACGTGTTTTCTTCATCAGAGTCTACTTTTTCGGACTTGTTTTCTACATCAGAGTCTTTAATTTCCATTTCTTCTTCTCCTGTGGGTTCACATTGAAGCTCATTTGCTTCACATATTTCATTTTCTTCTACAGATGATTTATCCTGCTGGCCCTCAGTCTCATTATTTTCACCATCTTGTTCCACAATGTCTGCTTTTGTTGTTATCATTTCATCACCAGCTTTAGAAGATAGAGAGGCAGCGTCAATGGCATCTTCTTCATTTGGACCTTCAGGACAATCTTTTTCAGTTGCTGCCTTAACATCATTGTCACATGTTTCTTGTCCAGTATCTTTTGGCTGATTGTTTTCCCGCTTTATCTTCAATATCTGTTGAAGGTCAAATGCCCTCACTATAGGAGCATCTGCAACTGGAGGCCTTGGTTTTGCTAATTTTGCTAACATTTTCTGTTTTATGCATTTCTCACATGGGCAGAACTCGTCGTTCCCTTGTCCACTGCTGTCATCTGCAAATGAAGCACTGAAAGTTAAGTCTTCTTCATCAGTCTCACATGAATCATTAGTTCCACCTTCCATTTTATCACCAATTGCATAACCATGCATGGACCTTCTCTGCATTGCTTGCAAACGTCTTCGCCTTTCATCTGCTTGCAAAGAAGACTTGCGCTTCGGACCATCATCAGGGGGCCTTGGCATCCTAATTCCAGCTCGACTCTTGATTTTCTTCAGCTCATCTGAAATACTTCTCTGAATTCTTTGGCTTACCTCATTCTTAAGTTCTGTAATCATCTCCTCGAGATTTTCGTTGTTTTCCAGATTCCACCTGACCTTGAATTCATGCATTGCATCCACATAATGAGTCATAAACTCCTTCTCAATTTTTTTTAATAGCTTCAGTACCCAAACTGGGTCAGCATCAAATGTTTGGTCATTTGCTGCTGGATTGTTTTTCTCATTCGAATCAGAAGTAGATATGATAGTGGTCTGACTGCAAGAATTGACGTCGCTTGCCTCCTGCGAGTTAGACTCCTGGGTTTTTGCCTCGTTTTCATTATGGCTAAGGATATTCATGGTGTCATTATTACTCGTGGCATGGTCCTCTACAGCTTCTGTATCAGTGCTTCCATGTCCTTTCATAGAGTCTTTTATATCTCCATCAGAGTTACTGTCTATTTTCTTTTCATTCATATTTTCATCCATGACATAAGATTTAGTCTCATCAAAACCAGCATCGGCAGTTTCTGTGGTGGCTGTTTGACCACTTCCTGTATCCTGGTCTCCTGAAGAGGTTGGTTCTTCGGGATCCCCTGAAGAGGTTGGTTCTTCATTGCAAAGTTGTATGTTTTTACTATCACATTCCACTTCCTTAACTACTGATTTTTCAGTTGCAGTACCATCACCTCCGCCAGTTATACTACCATCACCTGATCCATCAAACCCGCTGTTGATATCCACTCCAGAGGACGAAACTGGAGTCAACTCATCTTCTCTGGAATAGTGCTTTGCAGACTTAAGATCAGTTATATTTTTATTGGTTGGACCTTCTGCCCATAGCGCCTGAAAAATATTTATAAGTTCAATATACTTTGAGTCATTTGAGTTTTTCGTGGGATCTGTTGGACCATCATTTAGAAGCTGAAGACCAGCAAGGCATGAGATCAGGACCTGTGCAGAGTTACTAAGCTTCTTTCCCATGGTTTGTGATACTACTGGTAAACTGTTTGACCGGTCAAGTTTTGATTCATGTAATGGATTTAGCAGTGCTTTCATTATTTGCACAGAATTATGTATGTTGTTTGGTAGTGACCTTTTATCATAAGTGCAGTCCTCTGTCCCTGCCTCATTTTTCGCATTATTTGTTTTTGATATATTTGACAAATCAGACATGTCAATTTCTTCCTTATCAGACAAATTTGAAACTGCCGTTTGATTGGCATTATCGGTACAACACACCTCAGTCATTTGCTTGCCAACTTGGTCATCATTTTGTTCTTCTGTTGTGGAGACCTCGTTCAGTTCACCATTGTCCTCTTTATCAGAGACCAGTTTTGGTCCTTCAGTTTCGGTAGCCATGTTGACCTTTTTTTGGCATTCTTCAACTTCATATTCAACAGCCATTGTCTCGGAGGGAATCTTTTTAAGCCATTCATTGACGACATCTTCTGGGGAAACGTTGGGTAGCGCAGATGGTGTAAGTTCACTACTAACATTGTTTTCTCGATCAAATGATTCTACTTTAAGTTTTCTCTTTGAAGAACTAGAGCTGTTTTTACGTTTTTTGCTATTAGGAATATCCTCTGTACTATTATTATTAGAAGCAGAATTTTTTAGCAGTTTGCAGGTCTCAATGCTGATCTTAGACACCAACAATCCCTTTGATGCAGGTGTTGAGGATCGTGAGCTGTCGACCATTTCTCCATCAATGTTTCTCAATGGGTCAATGTTCATGCTGTTACTGGAATATTTATAGTGAGAAGATCGCAGATGTCTTTTGACTGGTTTATCTTTTGGAGGTGAAGGACTGTGAATGCAGGGAGTCTCCAAAGCTGATATCCTGCTACATGTTTCAGAAATTCCATTCTGATCATTTAGCTTTTCATCATCTTTACTATTTTGGGACATGGCTCTGGCACTGTCTCTTGAAGAACTGCAATCACATAATTCGGAGGACCCAACCGGTTTGCCTTTTTTCTCTGATGCTGATGACACTCTTGAACTAACGCTATTATTTTTTTCATTTTCCCGACAGCTTACATTGTTGTATTTCGAACTGAAGGATTGAGATTTACTTGATGACCGTGAAACTGGAAGGCTTTCCTGACCATCTCCATCTGCGGTGGCTGCTATGCATCCTTCAGATTTGCCTGTGCAGCGTGATTTTAAGGATTCATTGCAACTGTCCTCTTGAAATGGGGCTTGATTATCTTCTTGCTCTTGAGGTAAAGCTGAGTCTGCTACAGGTGACATTGTTTGATGTGACCGGTTAGACCGAAAGCTCTGTCCTCGACTTTCTAAATGGGATTTTCTATTTGATTTAGAAGAGGTAGACCTGTTATTATTTGAAATGGTCTCACAATTTTCTAAACTTTCCCGATGGTCCAATATTTTTTTACTATTTTGCTTTGAAATGGAAGACAAGCAAGGAGAACTGCAGGAATCTTGACCACCATTTTGGCCGCAACTTTTGTTTTTCTCTGCTCTTCTAGCTGAAGATCTGGAATGAGTGCTTGCTCTTGAGGAACACTTATCGCAGTCACTAGCGCTAGATTTCAACGAGTAATCTGGGGCTGTATGTTCTCCATTCCCGTGATCTTCCGGTTCATTTATGGTCACTGTTTGCTCTGTACATTCACTAGGGTCTTCAGACACTCCTCTTTCAATGGAAACACTTAGCATGTTCATAAGTGTTTCCTTAGCACTAGTTTCATCTCTTTCTTCATTTTCATTGTAACTGATATTTGACCCAACACTCTTGGTATTAGTGCTGTCTCGTTTAAGTAGTCTTCTCTGACTTGCTTTAGAGTGCAATGATTGTGAAACCATTTCAACTCTTTGGCTACAGCTTTCACCATTTGAACAAGGTGTGGGAGATGGTTCACTGCCGTCTGCCAAGCTTCCCCCTTCAGTTTTTAGGTGTCCTTCGGAGCTCTGTGACTCCTGGTTCTGTAAAGACATTTGACTCCTACGGCTGGAACGTGATTTCTTTTGGCTATCCCCCGTCTTCTGCCTGGCTGTATCTGAGGAGGCATCCACATTTGAGGCTGCAGTTGACTGACTACTACGACTTGTGCACTGGCTAACTCTTGAATATCTAATGGTTGTTTCTCCATTTTCTCTAGTTTCAGAATAGCAAGAGGATTTGTGGACAACATGCTCCCTGTACTCTTCAGAAGACAAGGTACGGAGGCTGTCCATAGATGCTTTCTGGTTGGATGCCAATTTGTTATGTGAGGAAGTGCTGGAAGCAGATGATTGAGTTTGCCAAGTTGCCTTCTTGGTATAGTCCTCTTGAGGGTTGGCATGCATGGGGTTCTTCCAGATGTCATAATCTTGACACTGCATGCCACAGTGAGCACAGTACATGTCTAATTCCGCATCGTTAAGCTTTGAGCTGTACGAGTCGCCATCACATGGATAAAAAGACTCATCTGTCTCAGAAAAGGTTTCATGGTTCATCTCTTTTATACCATTTTCATCATATAAACAAAGCTGTTCGCATTTCCCCTTGCCGGATGTGCTGGATTTCTTTATTTGTGTGGACCACTGAAGGGTCTCCTCGTTGAGTAAGCGAAAACGCACCTTCATCTCCACTGAAAGGCTGCCATCTTTGTTTACGTGAACCTTTTTTTCGATGTCGTCATTGACCAGCGAGTGGGCAGTGTCCTCAAATTTTTCGTGTGGACATGTGTTGGAGAAAGATGCAAAGCCGCTGTTTGCTGGCGACATGTTCAGTCCATTTGGATCCGATTTTTCCGATGACAGGGAGAATCTGGTCTTGTTGCTTGATGCAGAACGCGGGTGAATCACACTTTTCTTGGCTTTAAGCCCAAAGTTGGCTGCAGTGGGGTCACCATGCAAAGGAAAAAAAAGAAGATACCAATTAGTTAACATGTTCAAGTTGAACTGACTCCTAAAAACAGTTGAAAATGTTTAAAAAAAAAAAACAAAAAAACTAGTCCATTGTAAAAAGACAGCATGAAGAACACATAGTCTGTCACAGTTGTATCCTATGCCCCCTTTACATCCCTCCCCCCACAGTAATGTACTCTGCCCCACACAGTAGTATCCTCTGCCCCCCTTCACCCTTCACATCACTTAACATCACCTTCCACAGTAGTGTCCTGTGCCTTCCAATCCCACAGTGGTGTGCTCTGCCCTCCATTCACATCATACCCCCACAGCAATGTACTGTGCACCCCCCCACAGTAGTGTCCTTTTCTCCTCTCCAGTAGTGTCCTCTGCCCCTCATAGCAGTGTCCTCTGCCCCCTTCACATCCCCCCCACAGTAATGTACTCTGCCCCCCCCCCATAGTAGTGTCCTCTTCCCCCCTTCCCATAGCAGTGTCCTTTGCTCCCTTTCACATATCCCCCTCACTGTAGTATCCACTGCTCCCCTGTCCCCCATAGCAGTGTCCTCTGCTTCCCTTTCACATATCCCCCTCACTGTAGTATCCACTGCTCCCCTGTCCCCCATAGCAGTGTCCTCTGCTTCCCTTTCACATATCCCCCTCACTGTATTATCCACTGCCCCCCTGCCCCCCCCCCCATAGCAGTGTCCTCTGCTCTCCCCCCCCCCACAGTAGTGACCTGTGCCCTCCCCAAAGCAGTGTCCTCTGTCACCTTCACACCCCCCTCCCCCACTGTAGTGTCCCGTGCATCCCTCACCCCTAACCCCCAAAGTAGTGTCCTAGTGTTCTCTGCCCATCTGCCCCCACCACGAGTAGTGTCTTCTGCCACTCTGACCCCCCCCCCCCATACAGTACTGTCCTCTGCCCTCCCATAGAAAACTAATCTGCCCCGTCTTCACATCAACCCCCCCCTTCCCCCCCCCTATAGTAATGTACTCTGTCCCACACAGTATTTTCATCATCCTCTCTACCCCCTCTTCCATACTGTACTGTCCTCTGCCCCCATAGCAGTGTCCTCTGCTCCCCTCCCCCCACAGTAGTGTCCAGTGCCTACCACAAAGCAGTGTCCTCTGCCCCCCCCCCCCCTCACATCCCTCTCCCTACTGTAGTGTCTTCCGTCTCTCTATCCTCTGCTTCCCCACCCACCTACAAACACACACACAGTATTGTCCCCTGGCCTCCATAGCAGTGTCCTCTGCCCCCCCCCCCAGCAGTGTCCTTTGCCCCTTCACATCATCCCCCCCCCCCCGACACAGTCATACACCATTGTGTAGGTGGCACTCTCCTACCTTACAACCGGTGTACTGCAAAGCAGGAGGCAGCACAGTCCTAGATGGAGGGCTGGAGCTGGAGCGGCCAGAGTTAACCTTTCATATTAACAAGCTGGTAAATGGTTTCTAGGACCACCTGGCACCCTAGCAACCATACACCTGCTGGTTAACTTGAAAAGTAAATCTGGCAGCTCCTGCTCCCACCCTCCATCCAGTACTGTGCTGCTTCCCGCTCTCCACTCTGCATTAAATATGAAGCTGGTGGAAATGACCAGCAAAGCAGAGATGTGTTCACCATCTACCCATCGGCTTCCCGTGGTCGAAGGGTAGATCGCAATAGATGGCTTGCCAAACTGCGGCTTAGATCTTCAGTTTTTATAGCTGCCCTTGTCCCTACTGGGAAAATTTCCCTTTTACTTCCTGTCTCAGTGACAACCCGAGTGCTGAAATTTCCAAGGGGAAAAAAAGACACCAATAAAAAGCTGTGGAAATTCTAGCCTTCCCAAACAGTACTAGAAAACAGAAGTGTCTGTATCGTTGTGTATGTGTTAGAGAGATCTCTGTCTACTTCCTGTCCCATTGACAACGTTGTCACCAAATAAACAAAAAAATGTAAAAAAAAAAAAAAAAAAAAAACGAATGTCCCTAATGGGACCACAAACAGAATAATAAAAAATAAGGAGGTTCTGGTATTTCTCTAAAACTTGGAAAAAAAACTCTGGTAAAAATACAATATTACTTTTACACCCCTCCCTTCTTAACTATTGCAAGAGTTAAGTGCTCATTTTTGTCTGGGGGCAGAAAAATCAATTGTATTTGGTTTTTCTGTTCCTGGGGAGTCTAGGTTCACAGTTATCAAAGTGTATATTTGCATGCGTTCCCACACCCACAGACAAAACAGGTGCTTTAGCAGGCGCGCGGGGGTGCCAATAATTCCTAATGACACCCCCACGCATCTGAAAATGCAGCAAGAGAGAGGAGGGGCATAGGAAATGTGTGTGCACATTATGATCACTAGAGGCAGTGGCGTAGCGTGGGTTGTCAGCACCCGGGGCAAGGCAAGTAATTTGCGCCCCCTAACCCGCGGGATTTTAGCACTCGAGTCTCTTCCACTAGATTAGTTAAAGAAACCCTTACCCCCTAAGCACATGTATTGTTTGTTATGAAAATACTGATGTAATTAAAGTAAAATGCATCTTAATTAAAGTAAAATGCATCTAAATACAAGTTTGAATGACCAGCGTGCCCCCTTTCAATGCAGAGAGACCAGCGTGCCCCCTTTCAATGCAGAATGACCAGCGTGCCCCCATTCAATGCAGAATGACCAGCGTGCCCCCTTTCAGTGCAGAATGACCAGCGTGCCCCCTTTCAATGCAGAGAGATCATCGTGCCCCCTTTCAATGCAGACAGGCCAGCGTGCCCCCTTCAATGCAGACAGACCAGCGTGCCCCCTTTCACTGCAGAGAGACTTACCTGGAGCGGCGGCTTCTCCTCAGTTCCCCGCGTCTCCTCGAGTCCTCCCGCCTCCTCCTCGGCCAATGGCATGAGTTCGCCTTTCGGCCAATTAGGAAGCGGGTCTCGGACCCGCTTCCTGATTGGCCAGGAGGAGGATTTTCATTCGCTATTGTCACACAATGGGTGGGCTCGGGGTGCACTGCTCTGCACCCGGGTCCACCCTTTTTTGAAGCCTATTAGAGCCCCTGGCTCTAATCATGCGATTTAAAAAAAAAACCCACTCTGTGACAGTGCCAGGCTGCTGACTCACTCGCTGCTAAACTGACTGAGTAGTGAGGAGAGGGGGAATAGGTGGGGCTTGGCTTGCAACGCCACCCCACCCTACACCAATGGACAGGTGAAGCACAGTCCAGCCCCGTCCCGACCTGCCATTTTCATCCATAGGGCGGCCACGCTGGACATCTCCCAGCCTAAAGATGGAGGCAGCTGCAGACAGTGTGTGAACTGTGTATGTCAGACAGACAGAGTGACACTGCGGATGCGCCCCCCCAGATGTTGCGCCCGGTGCGGCTTGCCCCCCCTGCACCCCCCACGCTACGCCACTGACTAGAGGGAGCTGTGGAGCATAGGAAATACGTGTACACATTGTGACCCTTAGAGGGAGAGCAGGGATGTAGGAAATATGTGTACACATGACCACTAGAGGGAGCTGAGGAGCATAGGAAATACGTGTACACTTTATGAAAACCAGAGGGAGCAGAGGATCATAGGAAATATGTGTACACATTATGACCACCAGAGGGAGCAGAGGAGCATAGAAAACATGTGTACACATTATGACCACTAGAGGGAGAGCAGGGATATAGGAAATATGTGTACACATTATGACCACTAGTGGGAGCGGAGGAGCATAGGAACTATGTGTACACATTATAAACACTAGAGGGAGCAGAGGAGCAAAGGAAACATATGTACACATTATGACCACTAGAGGGGAAGCAAGGATATAGGAAATATGTGTACACATTATGACCACTAGAGGGAGCCGTGGAGCATATATATGTGTACACATTATGACCACAAGAGGGAGCCAGTGAGCATAGGAAATGTGTGTTCATTTTATGACCACTAAAGGGAGCCAAGGTGCATAGGAAATACGTGTACACATTATGACCACTTGAGCTAACCGAGGAGCATAGGAAATAGGTGTACATCTTTGTGGAATTAGCTACAATGTAATACTTCTTGAGAACACTAGAGGATAACCAGTGGATACATTTACTTACCAGTTCCCACCAGCATTCTCTTGCTTTATTACTTTGTATCTCTTGTGAGAAAATGTATGTATTTCCTATGCTCCTTAGCTCCATCTAATGGTCGTAATGCATTATTTTAATAGTCCCTGCACCATCATCTTTAACTCTTCTGAATGAATGTTCTTTTATTACAGGCAGTAGTTAAATACCGCATTATAATCACTAGAGATACAATGTAACAATTCTAGAGAACACTAGAGGGAATTAGGCAATAAATGTAACCAATGGATTTCCTAATTCTCTCTAGTGTTCCTTAGAATTGTTACATTGGGGGTTGACTTACTAAAGGCAAATAGGATCTTGACTTTACAAGGGAATTTTCACTTAGCTTAATGGACAGGGTGATGCTTTGCTGACTTCCATCATCCAATCATGTGCAAGCAAAAGGCCCATTCACCCTTCTGAGACTTGTCATGTGACTTTAGACATGCCAAGTCACACAACAAGTTACAGTCCATTGTTTGCAATGGCATCTGTTCAGATCAGTGCGACTTAAAGGTGCCCGCATTACTTTGGTGCGAATTTGGATGCAACTTTGTACTGAATATTTTTTTTTTGCCAAAACCTTCTCATTAAGGGGTCATTTTATATAAGCGTCAGCCCTTGCTTCCCCTTCTTTTAACCCTTAAAGGCATGCACTGCCACTGTATGCAACGTAACTGCCCATCGAATGTGAAAGGCTGTTTAATGTTTGTCTCGTCGTACAGTAAAGCATTGCACCCATGGCATAAGTACAACCCCATCTGGCCACTGTCTTAGGTCAAGACGAGTGGTTGGGGGTGGTTAGACCATGGCTAAACTGCCTATTCCTACCACCCCTGGCCATAAGTGTTAGAGAGCCCTAACAGGCCTCTAAAAGGAAAACCAATGATAAAAAGGCTTTGTCCCTGGAAAATCAGGAAGAAACGTGAGGATCTGCGGAAGGCGAGGTGCTGAGAAGTCAGTTTACGTTACAGGAATTATGGGGATTGAGGATCCTCGTGTCCTTCCTGGAGTTACAAGGTTCTCACGACAGTCCCGTCCTCTCCTCTGGACCTAAAAACTTTGAAGTTTTTCCGTACAAGCCGGCTCCTGCCCCACATCAAACGCAGCCTGGGAACCCCGGATTAACCAGAGATGCTAAAGGATCAAGACATCAGCAGTCCGGGATGGAACTCCCGTGTAGATGTTCCTGCATGTAAATCCATGGCTGAGCCCCCAAGCCGGAACATCTGCCGCTGCCATCGCAGTGATACGTTTTATTGGGAACGATTAGACAGAAGATGAGCACTTTGATGGCACGGGGACATCTAATATGAACCATAGACGATGAAAGGAGACCCATGCAGACTGGTTTCGGTGTTAATGACTCTCTGCCATGTTTATGTAATGAGCTGATTATATAAGAGTTTACATATTGGGATTACAGGACATGAATGCGTCTGGTGATGATAATTTGTACGAAGAAGGAAATTCATGCATTAAATTCAAACTGGAATTAATAATGAAGAGTAACATCAGATGTCATCTGCCAGTCTTGCAAAAAACCAGTCTGGCTTTTCCATTGTCCCACTGGCTGGGAGTACTGGTAACCCACCCCAGCCTCCATCCCATGCTGGAGATGAATTATGCCAAAGTAGAAGGCTCCTTGGTCTGTAAACCTGCTGTGCCCATTATGAGGGGTTCCCACAATCCCTGTGCTGAGTTCCTGGGTCTGTACACCTGCTGTGCCCATTATGAGTGGTTCCCACCACCCCTGTGTGAAGTTCATGGGTCTGTACAACTGTTGTGCCCATTATGAGAGGTTCCCACCATCCTTGTGCTGAGTTCCTGGGTCTGTTCACCTGCTGTGCCCATTATGAGAGGTTCCCACCATCCTTGTGCTGAGTTCCTGGCTCTGTACACCTGCTGTGCCCATTATGAGAGGTTCCCACCATCCTTGTGCTGAGTTCCTGGGTCTGTACACCTGCTGTGCCCATTATGAGAGGTTCCCACTATCCCTGTGCTGAGTTCCTGGGTCTGTACACCTGCTGTGCCCATTATGAGGGGTTCCCACCATCCCTGTGCTGAGTTCCTGGGTCTGTACACCTGCTGTGCCCATTATGAGGGGGTTCCACCATCCTTGTGCTGAGTTCCTGGGTCTGTACACCTGCTGTGCCCATTATGAGGAGTTTCCACCATCCTTGTGCTGAGTTCCTGGGTCTGTACACCTGCTGTGCCCATTATGAGGAGTTCCCATCATCCCTGTGCTGAGTTCCCAGGTCTGTACACCTGCTGTGCCCATTATGAGGGGTTCCCACCACCCCTGTGTGAAGTTCCTGGGTCTGTACAACTGTTGTGCCCATTATGAGAGGTTCCCACCATCCTTGTGCTGAGTTCCTGGGTCTGTTCACCTGCTGTGCCCAGCATGAGGGGTTCCCACCACCCCTGTTCTGAGTTCCCAGGTCTGTACACCTGCTGTGCCCATTATGATTGGTTCCCACCACCCCTGTGTGAAGTTCATGGGTCTGTACAACTGTTGTGCCCATTTTAAGGGGTTCTCACTATCCCTGTGCTGACCTCCTGGGTCTACACATCTGCTATGATCATGATCAGGATCACACCTGATTTCCTATCATCCTTGTTTAAAATTCTTGAGTATGCACACCTGGTTTGCACATTAGCAGGGGTTCCCACCATCCCTTTGCTGAGTTCCTGGGTCTGTACATTGCTGTGCCCATTATGAGGGGTTTCCACCATCCCTGTGTTGAGTTTCTTGGTCTGTACACTTGTATAGGTCATTATGTGGGGTTCCCACCATCCTTGTGCCAAATTCCCGGGTCGCTACACTTGTTGTGCTCCTTTTGAGGGGCTCCCACCATCCCTGTGCTGAGTTCTTGGGTCTTTACACTTGTTTGCTCATGTTGAGGGGTTCCCACCATCCCTGTGCTGAGTTTCCAGGTCTGTACACCTGCTAGGATCATGATGAGGTGTTCCCACCATCCCTGTTCTAAAATCCCAGGTCTGCACATCTGTTTTGCCCATTAGCAGGGGTTCCCATCATCCCTGTGCTGAGTCCCTAGGTACAGCATCTCACAAAATTGAGTACACCCCTCACATTTATGTAAATATTTTATTCTATCTTTTCATGTGACAACAATGAAGAAATGACACTTTGCTACAATGTAAAGTAGTGAGTGTACAGCTTGTATAACAGTGTAAATTTGCTGTCCCCTCAAAATAACTCAACACACAGCCATTAATGTCTAAACTGCTGGCAACAAAAGTGAGTACACCCCTAAGTCAAAATGTCCAAATCAGGCCCAAAGTGTCAATATTTTGTGTGGCCACCATTATTTTCCAGCACTGCCTTAACCCTCTTGGGCATGGAGTTTACCAGAGCTTCACAGGTTGCCACTGGAGTCCTCTTCCACTCCTCCATGACGAGCTGGTGGATGTTAGAGATTTTGCACTCCAACTTCAGTTTGAGGATGCCCCACAGATGCTCAATAGGGTTTAGGTCTGGAGACATGCTTGGCCTGTCCATCACCTTTACCCTCAGCTTCTTTAGCAAGACAGTGGTCGTCTTGGAGGTGTGTTTGGGGTCGTTATCATGTTGGAATACTGCCCTGTGGCCCAGTCTCTGAAGGGAGGGGATCATGCCCTGCTTCAGTATGTCACAGTACATGTTGGCATTCATGGTTCCCTCAATGAACTGTAGCTCCCCAGTGCCGGCAGCACTCATGCAGCCCCAGACCATGACACTCCCATCATCATGATTGACTGTAGGCAAGACACACTTGTCTTTGTACTCCTCACCTGGTTGCCGCCACACACGCTTGACACCATCTGAACCAAATAAGTTTATCTTGGTCTCATTAGACCACAGGACATGGTTCCAGTAATCCATGTCCTTAGCCTGTTGTCTTCAGCAAACTGTTTGCGGGCTTTTTTGTGCATCATCTTTAGAAGAGGCTTCCTTCTGGGATGACAGCCATGCAGACCAATTTGATGCAGTGTGCGGCGTATGGTCTGAGCACTGACAGGCTGACCCCCCACCCCTTCAAGCTCTGCAGCAATGCTGGCAGCACTCATACCTCTATTTCCCAAAATAGACAACCTCTGGATATGACGCTGAGCACTCAACACTTTGGTCGACCATGGCGAGGCCTGTTCTGAGTGGAACCTGTCCTGTTAAACCGCTGTATGGTCTTGGCCACTGTGCTGCAGCTCAGTTTCAGGGTCTTGGCATTCTTCTTATAGCCTAGGCCATCTTCATGTAAAGCAACAATTCTTTGTTTCAGATCCTCAGCGAGTTCTTTGCCATGAGGTGCCATGTTGAACTTCTATTGACCAGTATGAGAGAGTGAGCGCGATAACACCAAATTAAACACATCCGCTCCCCATTCACACCTGAGACCATGTAACACTAACGAGTCACATGAGAGCGGGGAAGGAAAATGCCTAAATGGGCCCAATTTGGACATTTTCAATTAGGGGTGTATTTACTTTTGTTTAAACATTAATGGCTGTGTGTTGAGTTATTTTGAGGGGACAGCAAATTTACAAGCTGTACACTCACTTCTTTACATTGTAGCAAAGTGTCATTTCTTCAGTGTTGTCATATAAAAAGATATAATAAAATATTTACAAAAATGTGAGGGGTGTACTTACACTTGCTATGCCCATTAGGAAGGGTTCATTTTGTTTATTGAAAATATATTTGATTTGAAAATCTAGGGGAGCGAAGCAAGGACAGAAAGAAAAGTCGCACACTCTGAGATCAACAGGCAGCATCTGCAGAGTCCTGATATTCCTCCACGCCCTTATCCAGCCCTCCTGCTGCCACCTGTCTTTCTCAAGACCCCGAATCTTCCCAACCTCACCCAGAATATCCTGCACCACCACCTTGACAGGGAGGATTTTACTCCATAAGGATACCTGGCCCCGTGCATTCCATGTGAAATAACGGACTACTAAACTAACTAAAAAAAAAGTGTTTCCAAATTATAATCCTGGCGAGTCTGGAATGCCCCATTCACCCACTCTGCATATCTCATATGGGGGAGGAAAGGTACACTCAGAGCCCTCCCTACCCTCTTATACACCTCTATATTAAAAGGGCACCGAAGTAGAAAATGATCCATGGACTCCACCACTCCTCCACTCTAAGGTAGCCCCGATCACTCGTAGAAAGAAACTTCAAGTTGCCCTTCACATATAGCTTTCCATGGAAAGCGAGCCAAGCCTGATCCCTAAACTTATTTTCTCCAAATTATTCAATTGCAAACCCTTCCCCAAAACAAGGCTTGGGCAATCCCTTAAGGCCAGTGGTTCGCAAAAAACAGAGCTCATGATCCTCTTCTCAAGAAGTTTCCTTGGAAGAGATCTGACTTCCCCTGCCGTTACTTGCCACTGCCAAAGTATTTTCAAACATGGGGCATTGTAAGCCGGGATCTTATGATGGTTGACCCTCAGGCTTTTCATTGGCCTACCATTTTCCCAGTTTTGCAGAAAGGGCCAAAACCAGGACTGGAAAATACCCACCCATCCAGGCGGTCTCTCTGCCAACATGTTACCCAGGTTGTACTTTACAAACCTCAGAGAGAAAAAGACTAAAGGGTTGATCATTCCTAGACCACCCTCCCGCCTAGGAAGGTAAGTCACACTCCTTTTGACAATGTTTATTCTGTTCCCCCATAACAGCTGGAGGAAACCACTATAGATCCTGGTATAAAGAGAGATACTGGCAAAATGCAGACAAAACTGACATACAGAAAGATCTGAGCAGATCAACCTTTTCCCTCAAGGAAAACTGCCAACCTTTCCAGCTTGCCACCTTGGCATCGGCATTCTCAAGGCCTGTTTACCCAATTTGCATGACCATAGTGACCTGGGTCAAATTCAATGCCTAGAACTCTAATTCTTTTTGTTGGGGCTCCGGGAAGTCATCCAGGAGAACAAAGTTCTCACGTTCCACGCCCATCCAGAAAGCTTCACACTTGTCCTGGTTGACCTTTGAACCTGATGCTTCTGCCTTATCAGTGCCTTATCACTGAGACCACTTCCTGTGCCTCCCCAGTCCCAGAGATAAAAACAGAAATGTCATCAGCATAACCCACAACCTTCAAAGGAGGCACACCAGTGATGCCTAAAGGTACTCCACACAATAGTCCACTCTCTAGCCTAAAGAAAGGGGTCGATTGCAAACGCATATAGCAGAGAACTCAAAGGAAACCCCTGACGCACACCTGAGCCAACCACAAAGGGCTGCCCAACCCAACCATTAACCAGAGGAAAGCTTTCAGCCCCTTTTTACAAAATCTTGAGCCAATCAAGGAAACCCCCCTCCAGGCCATACTTGCCAAGAAGGAGCCATGATTAACCCTATCAAAGGCCTTAGCCTGATCCAATGTCAGCAACAATTTACCCCAATCAGCAGCCCTACAACATTCTAAGGCCTCTCGGACAGCTAACACAGATGAGAAAGTGCTTCTATCCTGAACTGAGCAGTGCTGGTGATGGGATAACAAACCGCCTGCCACTGATGATAATCGCCTGAAAAAAATCTTTGCCAGTATCGTTCTATCGACAATAAGAAGGCTAATGGGGCACCAATTCTCAATCATAGAAGGATCTTTGCCCTTTGACAGAAGAATTACTGCAGATTGCCTCTTGAAAGAAGGGAGAGAACCCTCATGCAAACAGCCATCAAAAACCTCTGCAAGGTAGAAAGCCAGGATCGTCTTAAAACATTTATAAAATTTGGCTGTCAAACCATCTGGCCCTGGCGTTTTCCTGATGGCTAGTTTATCAATATCCTGGATCACCTTATCTGCAGTGATTTCATCTGTCAAATTAATCAAAGGAACATTACTTTCAAGAACTGGTGTAGTGTCCAAAAAACGTAACATCCTTTCCCTATCAAGGTTCCTTCTTCCCAGGAGATCAGCATAGTATGACCTGACGACCTCCAGGATCCCTGACCTAGACTTCGTCAGAGAGCCCGTACTGTTCTTCAGGCCATTGACCGTCTTAACTGCTACTCTCTGTTTACAGTTCTGGTAAGGCTCAGGCGAATGGTATTTCCCGTAGTCCCTTTTCTGAACTAAAAAAGCTTCACCTCAGAGATCGCCTCAGAATCTCCTCCATTCAAAACAAGGCGGTCAAGTTTCCTCCGCAAACACTGGTAGGTGATATACTTATCTTGCTGTCTCTTTCTCCCTATGGCCTTGAAAAGCCTAACAGTCCGCTGTTTTATAAGCTCCCACCTTTCTGATTTACTGTTGCAAAAGTCTAGGATAGTTACCTGCGCCTGAAAAAATTCCTCAAAGGATTGTCTTACTTTCTCGTCATCCAGGAGGGTGAATTCAATCTCCAGATACCCCTTCTCCTAGGTGGCATGACTGAGGCATTCAGAGTCACAAATAGAACACTTTGATCAGAAAACTCCACTGCCCGACACACAGGTGCCGAAAAAGTAGAGTCACCCTTTAAAAAAAAAACCTATCTATCCTACTCTGACTATTACCTTGCTGAAAAGTGAACCCCGTGCTGTCTGGGCAGCACTTAATGTGCACATCTACCAGACCTGCTTCCCTAACTATCGCATTCAGGAAAAGGCTGTCATAACCCAGCTTATCTCTGAAACCTCTGCTGTCTTTAGACCTGGTAAGGTGTTGAAGTCACCTCCAACGATAACCTGCTGAGCCGTAAAATGAAAAGGCTTAATCTTTGTAAAGAGGCATTTCTTAATCATGCATCTCCTAATCTCTACCTCAATTACTCGTCAGCACGTTAACATACCGGAAAAAAGGACTGCAACCCAAGGCTCGGTCGCAACAGACCAAAAGGAGTGACCACTCTTTCTTTGCCAGATGTATGCCAGATGTATATCGACCAGACTAATCAGATGGGTCTCTTGCAAAAACAAAATGTCAGCATCAAACTCGCTGAGCAATAATAAGGCCATATGATGAGCACTCTGTGATTTTAAGCTGGCAACATTAATGGTTGCCACTTTTAACGGAGTGGGCACTGCCATTAGGATAATTGAGGCAGCCATTTCTTAGCCTGACTACGCTCTCTCCCTGGAGAACAAGTGCACTTCAGGGCACCCAGGGACTCATCATCCATAGAAGACGCTGTGCTTAACGAGTCCCATTCATCGTCATCATCTGACAGGACCCCAAACTTATTTGCCAAAAGGCAAAACCTTAGGACTTGAGGTAACTGAACACCTTTTTTCTCTTTTGCCCTTCTTCCTTTTCTCCTCCAACCACTCCATACCATCCTTGGACAAACCAACAGCTTCCTCACTCTTAGCCTCCCCCTCCTCACTCTTACCCTCCCCCTCCTTACTCTTACCCCCCCCCCCCACTCTCCCTTACCTTATCTACCACCAGGCCAGCCTCTTCACCATTTTCCTCACTCCTCCGCACCCCATGTTCCTTAATAGAAGCCCTGCAGTGTCGAGACTGGCACTGCACTTGATGCCCCTGCCTCAGCACCTCTTGTTACCTCTGCAATTTTGGAAGACATAGACACGGAAGGATTGGACACATTCTCAGAAACTGATACCTTAGATACAGACTGGGAAGACACTGACACACTAGGAAAAAGGACAGACTGGGGCACCACAGACTGGGAAGACACAGGCTGACTAGGCAAACGCACAGACTGGGGCACCACATACTGGGAAGACACAGGCACACTAGGCAAACGCACAGACTGGGGCACCACAGACTGGGAAGACACTGACACACTGTGCATTGGCACAGACTCAGAGGGAATCCGAGGCACCCTAGCTGCTGAGCTCTGAGCATCCATGCCCAGGCGGAAGAACACTCTCATGAGCTCAGGCTGGTTGTGCATTGCCTCAGGACACTGACTATAAGGATGTCCCACCGCATTGCACAGGTTGCACCTTATAATGTTACAATCCTTTGCCAAATGCCCTAACCCTGACACAGAGAGCACTTCATCACCGGACAGGAGGACGCAAAGTGCCCTTTATCCCCACACAACTTTGGCTGGCCCGGATAGAAGATGGTCAGCCTGTCCCTCCCCAGGAAAACTGAGGATGGCAGATGCTGGATGACATTGTCAATAACTCTCAATTTTAGCTGCACAGACCACCACAACCCCCCCCCCCCCACCACCCATATTCCCCGATCATCCACAATCTTCTTTAAGGGGCTCAGGATGTCTCCATATCTCCTCAGCCATACAGATAAATCCCCTTGCTGTATGGACTCATTGCGGACAAAAATTGTCACCATTTTAATGTGTGGCTGGCGTGATACAAGCCCTTTCCAGTCCGGCAGGCCCCTACACACATGCTCATACCTCTTCCAAAATATGTCCAAAGACTCCAGAGGGATAAAGGACAAATCGTACTCATAGGAACTAGTCGGACTGATCAGAGCGATAATATCTGTGGGCCCAAACCCGAACGAACTCCAGAATCCTATCCACCACTGGCCTCCTATGTGGAGGAACACCCCCACCCTCCCATCGAAGCTGCACAACATTCCTCCTTTTAAATAACGAGGAAGATAAAACATTTCCATGCTCCTTCCCTGCTCACTCCCCCCTCCCAGCTCCTGCAGCAGCACCAGCATGTTTTCCTCACAGACACACCACCAGCAATTGCAGCATTGTCCTTAGGCACAACCAAATCTGCTGACAAGGAGTCTGAATCAACCATAGCAGTCATTGGAGCAACAGAGGAAAGACCCCCCCCCCCCCCGCTCTGACCATTCAGCTGCTATCCTGGGTTCAAACACAGTCCCATCTACTGCAGACTCCCAGACAGTTGTGGCACCACTGCTCTCAGCACCTCCTCCACCATTCTCAGAAACAGTCAGTGTATCTGGTCCAGGCAAAGCCTCTGCAATGTCCATGGTGCTCCTCTCTGCAGATTCTTCCCCCAGAAGCTCACAGTTATCTCCAGCTCTCCCGCCATTTGCATCTAAATTTGAAGTTTTTCCAGCAGGTGCATCAGGTTGCATTGCATGCTGTAAATTGTCTATGGGTCTGGGTTGACTACCCATAACAATACAACCCTCAGCAAGCCCATTGTCATTATTATAGTTCACATCACCACCTTACACACACGCCATACCTGTTTGCTGTGTTGTTACCTCTGCAGTGTCATGGCTGACAGTGGGATCAAACTTCCTCCTGGTTGTTGCAGATTGCATGGTGAATCTTCCTCTATCCAAAGGTTTCTCTTTCACAGGGCGAGGAGCGGTACCCATCTCCTCGTCATCTGAGGAATCCGCAGTGAAATGGAACTTTCTTCCATCCAGAGGGGATTCCAGCTCGGCAAAAAACTCCAGCATGCCAGTACCCCCCTCAACCTCCTGTTTAGATGTTCCATATTGCTGCTGCAGAGGGAGGGGGATGGAGGCGTTCACCACTGGAGGCTCAGCAGATGCCTGAGGTGTTGTACAGCTGGGTTCATCCTCCGGACCCACTTTCTCACTCTCTGCGGACTCTGTCCGTACCTGCATCTCCTCACTGACTGAGTCACTCTCCACGCTGGAAGCGGCTCCTCTCCTCATTTGGCTGAAACGTTCCTCTTTCGTATATTTCTCCTTAAATGCTCCGCTGTTTTCCTTCAGAGAGCTCATCAGTTCTTTCTGCTTCTTCAAAGCTTGCTCCAAGGCCTTCAACTCAGGCCTCAGAGCCGGTCTCTTTTTGCTGTACACGTTGTCACGTCAGCTTTTTCTTTCTAAATTCAACCTTTAAAGCTGCCAATTTCTTCTCCTCTTTATTAATCCGTGTCAGCTTACCAACAATCCTCCGTCTAAAGGCAGACAGGGACTCATCTCTCCTTGGGCCAGGCCCAATATCTTCCACAGACTGAGGCCTAGTCACAGGCCTAACCAGGGGGCCCCTGCCAGGGTCCTCCCCAGGATCCTGCATCCCTCCTGAGGGCAGAGAAGCAACTCTAGCCCCCGGTTTCTGGAAGCACACGAGCTAAGGAACCAGCAACCTCATTGTCAAGGTGTAGAATGGCAGTTTCCCACCATCCCTGTGCTGAGTTCCCAAGTCTGTATACCTGCTGTGTCCATTATGAGGGGTTCCCACCATCCTTGTGCTGAGTTTCTGGGTTTGTACCCCTGCTGTGTCCATTATGCTGGGTTCCCACCATCCCTGTGCTGAATTCCTGGGTCTGTACACCTGCTGTGCCTATTATGAGGTGTTCCCACCATCCCTGTGCTGAGTTCCCTTGTCTGTACAACAGCTGTGGCTATTATGAGAGGTTCCCACCATCCCTGTGCTGATTCCCCAGGTCTGTATACCTGCTGTGCCCATTATGAATGGCTCTCACCATCCCTGTGCTGAGTTCCTGTGTCTGTACCCCTGCTGTGTCCATTATGAGGGGTTTCCACCATCCCTGTGCTGAGTTCCCAGGTCTGTACACCTGCTGTGTCCATTATGAGGTGTTCCCACTATCCCTGTGCTGAGTTCTTGGGTCTGTACAACTGTTGTGTCCATGGCGAGGGGTTCCCACCATCCCTGATAGTTTTTTATGTTCTATTGTACAGTACATGAAAGAAACGAATTGGAAGCAGCAAGAGAGGAAATTAACACAGCAGAGATAAAGGTGGAATCAGAGCTAGTGGCTATGACCAGGCATTGTTATTGACAGACTCTCTAACAGATATAAGAAATCAGAAGGCTGATCAGCCCAGCAGACTCCACCTAGAACTGAGCTGTGACTCTTGTTGAATTGGTAGTTTCACTGATTTGCTGGAAAATAGACATCATCTGTCTCAGCAGGACTCACCATTTTTCTTGTTGTCGCGGATCTCACTGTTGTGGTTGTAGCTGTGATGAGATCGGAGACCCGGCAGCTTTTCGGTAATACTTTTGCGCACATTTTCTGACTGGATGGATTTAAAGGCCTCTCTGCCCGCACAGATCAGGACATTGGGTGACTGTAGAACGCCTTGTATGTTCTCAATCTGGAAGGGGAACACAACCGTTACATCATTACTACAAATTATGCCTTTTCTGGTTCCTCCAAAACATACAGTATATGTATATATATATATATATATATATATATATATATATATATATATATAATTAAATGTTTATATAAAATCCTTCTATTTTCGTTACATACCTTATTCTACATTCTGTGATGTCACCACTGAGTCTGTGCTTCTCTATGCAATGCAGGCAGGTCATGGCTGTTGGGAGGGGCCAGCAGGGTGCTGTACATATCTTGCTGAAAAAATGACAGCACTCTGCCCCAGTACTCCTCTTAAGAGCCCTCAGCTCTAATGTAAGCAGTGTTTTGCCCTTGGGAGGGGTTATGCAAATATCAACATGCCTTGATGGATGAATGTCAGTCTGGGGGAGTGGGCGTTCCTAGGAAGGCTGAGGAGGAAAGGGCTAAGATGATGCTAGATGTCCCCCAGCCAGGAAATGAGGTGGGTTCTATCTGGTATCAGCTGTACCAGCTGCCTTATGCACCAGCACTAGCTGTAATCAGGCACTGGTACCTGCTATAGTCATGCACTGGCACTGACTGCAATCAGGCACTGGTACCGACTATAGTCGCACTAGCACAGACTGCAATCATGCACTGGTACCAGCTATAGTCACGCACTGGCACTGACTGCAATCAGGCACTGGTACCAGCTATAGTCATGCACTGGCACCGACTGTAATCAGGCACTGGTACCAGCTATAGTCATGCACTGGAACTGGTTCTAAAGGCACTGGTACTGGCTTGCTCTGGCACTGCTTGTAATCAGCCACTGGCACTGGCTTTAGTCAGGCACTGGTACTAACTCTAGTCCGGCACTGGTAATGACTGTAATTAGGCACTGGTACTGGCTGTAGTCAGGCACAGGTACTAAGTCTAGTCTGGCACTGGTACTGGCTGTAATCAGGCACAGGAACTAGTTGTAATCAAGCACTGGTACTGACAGGCACTAGTACTAGTTGTAATCAGGCACTGGTACTGGTTGTTACTGGCACTGGCTGTAGTCAGGTTCTGGTACTGGCTGGCTCAGGTACTTGTAATCAGACACTGGTACTGACTGGCACAGGCACTGGTACTAGTTGTAATCAGGCACTGGTACTGGTTGGTAATGGCACTGGCTGTAGTCAGGAACTGGTACTGGCTGGCATAGGCACTAGCAATCAGGTACTGGTACTGGGTGGCTCTGGTACTGGCTACAACTGATACTGGCTGAAATCAGGCATTGGTAATGGCTGGCACTGGGACTGGCTGTAATTAGGCACTGGTACTGGCTGTAATTACGCACTAGTACTAGTTGTAATCAGGCATTGGTACTGGCAGACACTAATACTAGTTGTAATCAGGCACTGGTACTGGTTGATACTGGCACTGGCTGTATTCAGGCACTGGTACTCGCTGTAGTCAGGCACTGGTACTGGCTGAAACTGGTACTGGCTGTAATCAGGCACTGGTACTGGCTGGCACTGGTTTGGGCTGTAATCATGCACTGGTATTGGCTGGTACTGGCTGTAATCAGGTACTGATACTGGCTAGTACTGGTACTAAATAGTTACATAGTTAGTGAGGTTGGAAAAAGACATCAGTCCATCCATTTCAACCTATGCTACTGGTACTGGCTGTACTCAGACACTAGCACTGGCTGTAATCAGGCACTGGTACTGGCCGTTATCAGACATTGATACTGGCTGCCACTGGCTGTAATCAGGCACTGGCACTGGCTATAACTGATACTGGCTGTAATCAGGCACTGGCACTGACTACATCTGATACTGGCTGTAATCAGGCACTGGTAATTGTTGGCACTGGTACTGGCTGGCACTGGATGCCAGATTCTCAGTTCTCCGGCGCTCCATTCTCTAGCTGCCTGCTGACTTGAGTGTCACTCTAATTGGGCACAGCATAGGCTGCAATAGCTGCCGGAGGGAAAATTCTGCCCTCCCCTTCTTCCAATGGCAGCCTGCTATGATGGAGAGTTGGGAGAGGAGGCGCCCTCTGAGTACAAACCTCCTTCACTGGGGAGCGAAAGTGAACTGCCCTTCCCCTGTGACATATCACATGACCTGAGATGATACTGGTACTGACTGTAATCAGGCACTGGTACTGGTTGGCACTGGCATTGGCTGCAGTCAGGCACTCGTACTGACTGTAATCAGGCACTGTTAGTGGTTGGCACTGGCATTGGCTGCAGTCAGGCACTGGTACAGACTGTATTTAGGCACTGGTACTGGTTGGCACTGGCACTGGCTGTAGTCAGGCACTGGTACTGGCTTTATCATTATTATTATTTTTTAAATTTAAAATGACCTATAATTATTACTATAATTAGTATTCGTTCTTTATTATAATTTTGCGCTATCCAGGGACAATGTCAAGCACAGCCCTACACGGTGTAATAATAGTAATAATAATGACAATAATATTAATTGTATTATTATTTGTATTATTACTATTCTTATTATTTTAAGTTTAAAATTACCTATAATTATTACTAAAATTTGTATTAGTTTTTATTACTATTTTGCACAATCCAGGGACAAGGTCAAGCAGAGCCCCGCACATGGTAATAATAGTAATAATAATAATAACTGTATTATTATTATTATGATTGTCATTATTATTTTTTTTTTAAGTTTAAAATGACCTATAATTATTACTATAATTAGTATTCGTTTTTATTATAATTTTGCGCTATCCAGGGACAATGTCAAGCCCTGCACAGTGTAATAATAGTAATAATAATGATAATAATAAATTGTATTATTATTTGTATTATTATTACTATTATTTTTATTTTTATTTTAAAATCACTTATTATTATTATTACTATAATTATTATTTTTTTAATACTATTTTGCACCAGCGACAAGGTCAAGCAGAGCCCCGCACAGTGACAAGTTGCTCTACGAATATAAATAATTCAGCAGCAGCTAAAGTCCTCTAGGCCAAACCCTGATAGAACAAAGCCTGATTAAAAGTTAATTAAAAGTAATCTGTTGGTACAGCTGTATTCCCTGGGCTTCTGTGCAGCATGATTAGGGCTCACATGACTGCAGTGCATGCTGGGACTTGGTTCTAGAAGAAATAGTAGCAGAGTTGCAGGCACAGCTAGACTTGCCTGCATATTAGAACAATATATATTATATATATATATATATATATATATATATATATATATATATATATATATATATATATATATATATATATATATATATTTATTTATTTATTTATTTATATAAAATTGTCTTAACCGGTTCGGATCTCTCACCTGTACTCCCCCCATGGACTAGACGAGAACAATGATTACATTTCTGCTCTGAGCCTGATTTTTCAGTGATCACTTTGTTGTTGAGTAAGCTAACAAAGTAATAAATTTATTATTTTGTTTTTGGATATTATCTTTCAAAAATTATTTTATTTTTTTTATGCAATCTATATACAAAAAGCAAAACAACTTAAAAAATATTTTTTTTATCACAGTCACTTTAACCACTTCCCCCTTAATGACCAGGCCATTTTTAGCATTACTTTAACGGACAATTGCGCGGTCATGTGACGTTGTACCCAAATAAAATTTGTTTATTAATTTTCTCCCCAAAATAGAGCTTTCTTTTGGTGGTGTTTGATCACCTGCACGATTTTTATTTCTTGTTCTTTAAACATAAAAAGACAACAATTCTGAAATAAAAACCAAACAATATTTTTCACTTTCTGCTATATACCATTCCCCCCCCCCCCCCCCCCAAAAAAAAAGGATTTAAAAATCTAAATTTTTCATCCTCTTAGGCAAATTTGTATTCTGCTACATATTTTGAGTACAAAAAAATCGCAAAAAGCGTATTTTGATTGGCTTGTGCAAAAGTTATCACATCTACAAACTAGGGGAAAAGATTTATGTCATTTTTATTTATTTTTAATTAAAAAAAAAAAAAATACAGGAACCTGTGTTCCTAAATAGCAGGAACACAGGAGCTCTGTGTTAATACCACACAGGAGCGCTTCTGGGAACCGCCATACAGGCACGGCGATTCGCAAGAACCTGCCCACCTGCCGCCGTATAACTGCGTTTGCTGGCCAACAATGTTTTATCTCTCTATCTCCTGTCTGATCAATGTTTATAAACAATGTTACTTTGTATCTCTCTATCTCCCGTCTGATCAATGTTTATAAACAATGTTACTTTGTATATCTCTATCTCCTGTCTGATCAATGTTTATAAACAATGTTACTTTGTATCTCTCTATCTCCCGTCTGATCAATGTTTATAAACAATGTTACTTTCTATCTCTCTATCTCCTGTCTGATCAATGTTTATAAACAATGTTACTTTGTATTTCTCTATCTCCCGTCTGATCAATGTTTATAAACAATGTTACTTTGTATCTCTCTATCTCCTGTCTGATCAATGTTTATAAACAATGTTACTTTGTATTTCTCTATCTCCCGTCTGATCAATGTTTATAAACAATGTTACTTTGTATCTCTCTATCTCCTGTCTGATCAATGTTTATAAACAATGTTACTTTGTATCTCTCTATCTCCCATCAGATCAATGTTTATAAACAATGTTACTTTGTATCTCTCTATCTCCTGTCTGATCAATGTTTATAAACAATGTTACTTTGTATCTCTATCACCCGTCTGATCAATGTTTATAAACAATGTTACTTTGTATCTCTCTATATCCCGTCTGATCAATGTTTATAAACAATGTTACTTTTTATCTCTATCTCCCGTCTGATCAATGTTTATAAACAATGTTACTTTGTATCTCTCTATCTCCTCTCTGATCAATGTTTATAAACAATGTTACTTTGTATCTCTCTATCTCCTGTCTGATCAATATTTATAAACAATGTTACTTTGTATCTCTCTACCTCCCGTCTGATCAGTGTTTATAAACAATGTTACTTTGTATATCTCTATCTCCCATCTGATCAATGTGTTAAGGGTCTTTATTTTTGCACCAGTAGTTTCTGCAGCTTCGGTATTTACACAGCGATTCCCAGCTATCATTTTAATAATTGGAATTTTCCAGCAAGTCCAGTATGAGGAGGGGGTGAGGGTGGTAGAGGGGCAGTAGGACATACTACACGGGTCCTGTGACTTTGATCAATCTTCGCTGTGTCCAGTGGCCAAAGCGGCACTTCAGCTCCAGAAGATTTACCCCCCCTCCTTAATGACCAGGCCATTTTTTTGCAATACGGCACTGCATTGCTTTAACTGACAATTGCGTGGTCATGTTACACTGTACTCAAATAAAATTTGTTTATTCATTTTCTTCCCCAAAATAGAGCTTTCTTTTAGTGGTATGTGATCACCTCTGTGGTTTTTATTTTTTGCGCTATAGAAAAAAAAAAAAACCCGACAATTTTGAAAAAAATAAACATATCCAATAAAAAAAATGTAAAAAAATCAAATTTCATCAGTTTAGGTCAATATGTACTCTGCTGCATGTTTTTGATAAAAACAAAATCACAATAAGTGTATATTAATTGGTTTGCGCAAAAGTTATTGCGTCTACAAACTATGGAATAGATTTATGGCATTTTTTTTTTTTTTACTAGTAATGGCGTTGATCAGCGACTTAAAGCGGGACTGCGATGTTGCAGCAGACAAATTGCACACTTACTGACGCTTTGACGCTTCTTTGGGGACCAGTGACACTAATATCAGTGCTAAAACTATGCATTGTCACTGTCCTAATGACTGGGAAGGGGTTAATGTCAGGGGTGATCAAAGGGTTAAATGTGTGCCTAGCCCGTGTTTTAGTGTAGTATGGGAGGTGCTGAACACAGGATCCATTCTTTCCTTACTGACAGAACGGCGATTGGCCTTGTTTACTGCTGTTCTGCCGAATGACAGCGCGGTCAGCTTATTCTGGGAAGACGTACAATGACATCCTCCCAGGATTGTGCACACAGAAGTGTCCGTGCTTGCCGGGGACAAGGGACCCAGCGCATTACGGATCATGGTAAAGGGCCAATGACAGCGGCCCTTTACCACGTGATCCATCCATGCCACATCCATTCTCATCCATGCCACATCAGTGCTCATCCGTGCCACATCCGTGCCACATCCATGCCCATCCGTGCCATGTCAGTGCTCATCCATGCTACAACCATGCCATGTCAGTGCTCATCCATGCCACATCAGTGCTTATCCATGCCGCCTCCATGTCATGTCAGTGCTCATCTGTGCCACATCCATGCCACCTCAGTGCTCATCCTTAGCCACATCTGTGCCACATCAGTGGTCATCCGTGCCACATCAGTGCTCCTTCATGCCACATCCATGCCACATCAGTGCTCATCCGTGCTACATCAGTGGTTATCTGTGCCACATCCATGCCATGTCAGTGCTCATCCCTGCCACATCCATGCCATGTCAGCGCTCTTCCATGCCACATCCATGCCACGTAAGTGCTCATCCATGCCACATCAGTGCTCATCTGTGCCACATCCATGCCATATCAGTGCTAATCCATGCCACATCAATGCCAGGTCAGTGCTCATCTGTGCAACATTAGTGCTCATCGGTGCCACATCCATTCCACACCCCTGCCACATCAGTGCTTATCCATGCCACATCCATGCCATGTCAGCGCTCTTCCATGCCACATCCATGCCACGTAAGTGCTCATCCATGCCACGTCAGTGCTCATCTGTGCCACATCCATGCCATATCAGTGCTAATCCATGCCACATCAATGCCAGGTCAGTGCTCATCTGTGCAACATTAGTGCTCATCCGTGCCACATCCATTCCATACCCCTGCCACATCAGTGCTTATCCATGCCACATCAATGCTCCTCTGTGCCACATCCATGCCACATCATTGCTCATCCATGTCAGGTCAGTGCTCATCTGTGCCACATTAGTGCTCATCTGTGCCACATCAATGCCACACCCCTGCCACATCAGTGCTCATCTGTGGCACAGCAATGCTCATCCGTGCCACATCCATGCCACATCATTGCTCATCCATGCCACATCCATGCCAGGTCAGTGCTCATCTGTGCCACATTAGTGCTCATCTGTGCCACATCCATGCCACACCCCTGCCACATCAGTGCTCATCCATGACACATCAATGCTCATTCGTGCCACATCCATGCAACATCATTGCTCATCCATGCCACATCAGTGCTCATCTGTGCCACATCGGTGGCACTACAGTGCTTCTTATCAGTGCCCTACAGTGCCTCACAAAATTTGTAATGGGAAGTCAGGAAATGACGGTGCTCCCTGGCCTGCATGTTGGGCCTCTGTATGTGGTCATGCTGTGTAAAAAGTGTCACACATGTGGTATCGCCATACTCAGGAGGAGTAGCAGAATGTACTTTGGGGTGTAGTTGCAAGTATGCTCATACAGTGTGTGAGAAAAAACTTGGAAATATGACAATTTTGTGAAAAAAATAAAAAAAATCTTCATTTTGCAAAGAATTGTGGGAAAAAATTTCAACTTCAAAAACTCACCACGCCTCTTACTAAATACCCTGGAATGTTTACTTTCCAAAAAGTAGTCATTTGGGGGGCATTTGTACTTTGCGGGCTTGTTAGGGTCTCAGGAAATGAGATAGGCCGTCAGTACATCAGGTGTGATCAATATTCAATGATTGGCACCATAGCTTGTAGACTCTATAACCTTCACAAAGACCAAATAATATACACTTATTTGGGTTATTTATACCAAAGATATGTAGGGATGAGCTTCGAGTTTGATCCGCTTGTTTGTCAAATGAGGAACAAATGGGCTTCTTCACAGGAACATAGAGTTCCTGCATTATCATGGACTCTCTGACCTCTGATTCCAATAAATCACCCGCTGGCCAAGGGACCTGGACCCACAACCATCTCAATTGCAAGCCTGGTATTCTACCACCTATGCCACCATCAAGCCCGCTAAGGGTGAACACACTCTCCCTAACTTCTAGCTCACTACCCAACTTGTAGAAGTTGGGTAGTTAGGCAGGGAGATTGTGGTACCCTTGAGCCCGCTTGACAGTGATGTAGGTGGTAGAATACCAGGCTTTAATTGCAAGGTTGTGAGTTCGACTCACTTGGCCAGCGGGTGATTTATAAGTGGAATTCTATAGTTAATAATACATTTACAGTTTGTTGAGATCAGATAGTACAGTGTATACCACAAAGATATATATATATATATAACAGGCTACATACATCGCACAAATGCGCCACTTTAAAGGAACATTAAGGGGACTCCCCAGGCACAATATTTAAAGGAAATTTTCATTTTTATTGTTTCACTTTAAGCATTATTAAAATCACTGCTCCTGTAAAGACTATTGTTTTTAAAAAAAAATGTTTTCATTGATTCATGTCCCCCAGGGCAGTACCCATGTCCCCATACGCTTTTTTGGGCCAACAGCTTGCATTTAAACCTTTAAAATGAGGACTTTTGATTTTCCATGTTCGTGTCCCATAGACTTTAATGGAGTTCGCATGTTCGCTAGAACATTTCCCCTGTTTGAGATGTTCTGGTGGGAACCAAACAGGGGGGTGTTTGGCTCATCACTAAAGACATGTAGCAGTATAAATTTTGGCCAAAATTTATGAAGAAAAATGACTAAATTTGCAAGATTTTAAAACCGAAACAAAGAAAAATGCATTTTTTTTACAATTTTTTTTTTTTTCATTTATAGCGCAAAAAAATAAAAAACCCAATGATGATTAAATTCCACCAAAAGAAAGCTCTATTTGTGTGAAAAAAATGGCAAAAATTTCATATGGGTACAGTATTACATGACTAAGTAATTGTCATTCAAAATGTGAGAGCACTAAAAGCTGAAAATTGGTCTGGTTAGGAAGGGGTTACATTGTTACATAGTTACATAGTTAGTGAGGTTGAAAAAAGACATCCGTCCGTCCAGTTCAACCTATGATGTGTGTGTGTGTTTGCTGTTAACCGTACATTGTATACCCCTGTATGTTGTGGTCTTTAAGGTGCCCATCTAATAGTTTTTTGAAACTATCAATGCTCCCTGCTGATACCACTGCTTGTGGAAGAGAATTCCACATCCTTACCTCTCTTACAATGAAGAACCCCTTACGTACTTTAAAGTTAAACCGCCTTTCCTCTAGTTTTAGTGAGTGTCCACGTGTCTTATTGTATTCCCTTTCTCTGAATAGTTTGTTCCTTATGCTAGGGTCGCCAGTACAGTATTTGTACATTGATATCATATCCCCCCTCAATCGTCTCTTCTCCAGAGAGAATCGATTCAGTGCTTGTAGTCTTTCCTCATAGCTGATGTCCTCCATTCCCCTAATTATTTTTGTTGCCCTTCTCTGGACTCTCTCCAGTTCCAGCACATCCTTCCTGAGGACCGGTGCCCAGAACTGGACAGCATACTCCAGATGTGGCCGGACCAGAGTCTTGTAGAGCGGTAGAATAATCTCTTTATTTCTGGAGTGAATCCCCTTTTTAATGCATCCCAGTATTCTGTTGGCTTTGCTTGCAGCGGCTACCAAGCCTGGGTACCAAGCCTGTTGTCTACCAGTACCCCCAGGTCCTTTTCCATCCTAGACTCACCCAGAGGTTCCCCCCCTAGTGAGTAGCTTGCTTTCTGGTTTCTGGCACCCAAGTGCATTACTTTACATTTTTCAACATTAAACCTCATGTGCCCTGTAGTTGCCCACCCCATTATTTTGTTCAGGTCCCCTTGTAAGGTTTCCACATCCTGCATAGAAGATATTGGCATGCTTAGTTTAGTATCATCCGGAAATACTGAGATTGTGTTAGATATCCCCTCCTCTAGATCATTTATGAATAAATTAAACAGGATTGGTCCCAGGACAGAACCCTGGGGGACCCCACTTTCCACACCCGCCCAATCCGAGTACTCCCCACCCAATCTGAGTACTCCCATTGAGTGCACAGTGGGTAAGTGGTTAAAGAGACCTTTCCCTTTCCTTCTTAACGTACATTTGTATAGCATTTTTTGCTTTCCATCTCATGTCACAGCTGTCTAGTAATCCCTGGATAGCAGCTGTGAAAACTCTACTTTCATAAGTTTATCCTGCTAGAAATCATCCTTTCTTTCTTCCTTCTTTTTCATTTGATTTTTTTCTCTATTGGCTGTACTTTCCACCAATAAATAACAAGTATCCCAGCCAATTGAGAAATCTACTACTGTCCATCTTTTTAGTGATCCAGGGTCATCTCTATCAAGGTAGACCAATCACTAATTTTATTTATGCATATTCCCCCCATTACGCATTATTGCCTGACTTACTCTCCTTCCATCCACGGTGTAGAGTCGTCGAACAGTAAACTGCAGGAGATCGGAAGCATCCTCCAGGAATGTCTTGAAGTTTCGTGCATTCCGTCGGTTTAGAATGATGGATCGCCTAACCGTTGGATCTCCGTTCTTCACCAGAACAACCTTCTTCCTCAGTTTGGGCACCTGTTGAAAGTGAGTTGCGGTGAACTCCTCCTCTGGCTCATCCTGTTGACCCTGTTTTTGGGCGCTCACTGGGCGACTGCTTTTGTGAGCGCCCACTTTACGCCCAGCGATGGGTTGCGCATATTTTTTATCAGAGCATATATAGCTTCCCCCATCTTGAAGCTGGTCCAGCCTGTTTATATTATGAGTTCCTCGAGGAGTAGTGATCGTCCGAACTCCGAACGGCAGAGGGACTCGGTTTGAAAGATCGTCCATAAGGGCACTAAAACTCTTGAAGCTACGCCGATTAATGGCCATTTTTACTCCACTGAACTGGGGGTCTCCACTCTTAAAGAAGGTTATCTTTTTTGCTGGGGTCACCTCAGAGACCGCATGAGGTCGGATCACCGGGGGCAGGGGCCGGTCTAGACTCGCTGGGGAGACCGGGTAGGCTTCAGCCATGGCGGAATTCATTCCGGATGGTAATCTGGAACTGAAATGGTAGAATAAAATAATGTTAGTGTATTGTCAGTTTCCAACATAAATTTTTTTAAATAACAGGTTAGCAATATAGTAGAAAACACAATATTTGACTTGTCATCCAGCCACCCCTTCCAGACTGAACAGTCAGGTCCTTTCGTTCTATTGCAGCAGCAGCTCCTGGATGTGTGGTCTGGAGCACCTTGTACAAACATCTCACTTGGTAAATAATTTCAAAATATTGATTGATTAGGAACATTGGATACAGCTAACGCATTTCAGGGGTGCGGCTTCCCCTTTTTCAGGAACTGGCAGCTACCCGTATATGACAATTCTAGCCTTAAAGTATAACTAAAGGCAAAACTTTTTTTTAGCTTCGGATAGAGTGGAGAAGGGGATAGAACACCTTTCACTTTTTTTGTGGACTGTGCCCCTCTTAAGGAGATTCATCCTTCAACTTGTCCTGTTTATCATTATCATTTAAAGTGAAAGTAAAAGAAATTACCCAAATTTTGGGTTGTCTCCAGAAAAGGGGAAATCTTCCAATGGGTACACTAGTTCTGAAGACCTGGGGGTCCCCATGGAATTCCCTTAATTTACAGGGATTTCCTCACACTTCGTGTTTGGCTATGGGACAGGAAGTTGAAGGAAATCACCGCAATGGGACACAGCTCTATCCAAAATGAAAACAAAAAAAGGTTTGCCTATAGTTCTACTTTAATTCATACTTTCTAGTGGACTCTAGTGGATTCTGATTCTATTACAAACCATTTATTCGGGCCCTGAAGACAGAGGAGGCTGCTCTACCAAAAAGCATTGGCTCAGTCTGGTTATTCTTATCCTATTCCTAATCATAAAATATTTGAAAAAACATTGCCAAGTGAGATCAATATTTGTACTAGGTGCTCCTAACTACACTGCTCAAACAAATTAAAGAAACACTTTTTAATCAAAGTACAGCATCAAGTCAATTAAACTCCTGGGATAGTGATCTGGTCAGTTACGTATCAGAGGGGGTTGTTAATCAGTTTCAGCTGCTTTGGTGTTATTGAAATTAACAAAAGGGGCACTAGATGGGCAACAATGAGACAAACTCCAAAATAGGAATGGTTTTGCAGGTTGAAGCCACTGACATTTTTTCCCCTACTCATCTTTTCTGACTATTTTACATTAGTTTTGCATTTGGCTAGGGTCAGTGTCACTACTGGTAGCATGAGGGGATGCCTGGACCCTATAGAGGTTGCACAGGCAGTCCAACTCCTCCAGGATGGCACATCAATACGCGCCAGTGCCAGAAGATTTGTTGTGTCTCCCAGCACAGCCTCAAGAGCATGGAGGAGATTCCAGGAGACAGGCAGTTACTCAAGGAGAGCTGGACAGAGCCATAGAAGGTCCCTAACCCATCAGCAGGACCAGTATCTGCCCCTTTGTGCAAGGAGGAACAGGATGAGCTCTGCCAGAGCCCTACAAAATGTCCTCCAGCAGGCCACTGATGTGAATTTCTCTGACCAAATAATCAGAAACAGACTTTATGAGGGTGGCCTGAGGGCCCGATGTCCTTTAGTGGGCCCTGTGCTCATTGCCGGAAATAGTGGAGCTCGATTGGCATTTGCCATTGAACACCAAAATTGGCAAGTCAACCACTAGCATCATGTGCGGCTGGTGCATGATAATTTGGGGGGGCTGCAAAACCCACAGCACCTGCGGGACGGCCGGCAGGTGGTGTAGGTTTTGCTATTCATTCGCTATTGTTTTACAACTGGGTGGGCTCAAGGCGCAGTGCCCTGCGCCCCGAGCCCGCCCTTTTTTGAAGCCTATTAGAGCCTCTGGCTCTAATCACGTGCTTAAAAAAAAACCCTATTGGAATCCATGCATCCGGCGCCCTGCATGTAGATTAGGGGGCCAAATGCATGGATGGGGGGGGGGCGGCACCCCTGCGCCGCCCAATGGACAGGCCACCACTGGCCTGAGCACATGTGACAAATGTGAAAGGGTCTGGAGAAGCCGTTAAGAACATTATGTTGCCTATAACATCATTCAGCATGACTGGTTTGGTGGTGGGTCAGTGATGGTCTGGGGGGGAATATCCATGGAGGGATGCAGAGACCTCTACAGGCTAAACAATGGCACCCTGACTGCCATTAGGTATCGGGATGACATCTTTGGAACCATTGTCAGACCCTAGGCTGGTGCAGTGAGTCCTAGGTTCCCCCTGGTGCACGACAATGCCCGGCCTCATGTGGTGAGAGTATGCAGCCAGTTCCTGGAGGATGAAGGAATTGATACCATTGAATGGCCCCCACGCTCGCCTGACCTAAATTCAATAGAACACCTCTAGGACATTATGTTTTGGTCCATCTGATGCTGCCAGGTTCCACCTCAGTCTGTTCAGGAGCTCAGTGATGCCCTGGTCCAGATCTGGGGGGAAATACCCCAGGACACCATCCGTCATATCATTAGGAGCATGCCCTGATGTTGTCAGGCATGCATACAAAAATGTGGGGGTCATACAAACTACTGAGGACCATTCTGAGTTGCTGCAATGAAATTTCAGCAAAATGGACTAGACTGCTGCATCATGTTTTCACTTTGATTTTTGGGGTGTCTTTGAATTCAGCCCTCTGTAGGGTGAGCATTTTCATTTCCATCAAACAATGTGGCATCCTTTCATTCCTAACACATTACCCAGTCCATACCAGTATAGATCCAAACACATTACCCAGTCCATACCAGTATAGATCCTAACCCATTACCCAGTCCATACCAGTATAGATCCTAACCCATTACCCAGTCCATACCAGTATAGATCCTAACACATTACCCAGTCCATACTAGTATAGATCCTAACACATTACCCAGTCCATACCAGTATAGATCCTAACACATTACCCAGTCCATACCAGTATAGATCCTAACACATTACCCAGTCCATACCAGTATAGATCCTAACACATTACCCAGTCCATACCAGTATAGATCTATAGATCCTGACACATTACCGAGTCCAAACCAGTATAGATCCGAACACATTGCCCAATCCATATCAGTATGTATATCAAGCATGATATTTTTCCCCATTCAGATCCGATGTGTTTTCAAAGTGTTCCTTTAATTTTTTTTTTTGAGCAGTGTATATATCCAGAAATAAATTGTCTGGTGATTATTTTATCATGATCAGAGAGGTAGAAGCCTGGGACCAGAACCAGGTCCATGCACCATACTTCCACCATGGCTTTACCTCCATAAAGGATAATGTATTTCTTTATATATTCAGTAAAATTGGTTGAGGAACCCTGTCCTAATGTAAATGAAAGATGATCCCTGGATACAGGTCTTATCCCTTCTATTACCACCAAATAAAAGTGGCTACAAAAATACATGATCCAAACCTGAAAATAAGGATGGGTCAAACACCCCCCTGTTCACTTCGCACCAGAACATCTCGAACAGGGAAAAAGTTCTAGCGACCATGTGAACTATATTAAAGTCTATGGGGCATGAACATGAAAAGTTCGCATTTTAAAGGCTTACTGTATATGCAAGTTATTTCCATGAAAAGTGTATGGGGACCCGGGTACTGCCCTGGGGGACATGAATCGATGCAAATTTTTTTTTTAAAACGATCATTTTTAAATGAGCAGTGATTTTAATTATGTTTAAAGTAGAACAAAAAAAAAAGAAAAATTCCTTTAAATATTGTGCCTGGGGGGGTCGCCTTAACCACTTTGCCAACGGAGGATTTTGCTGTCTTACGTCTGGGCCACTTTTTGCGATTCGGCACTGTGCGAATTTAACTGACAATTGCGCGGTCATGCAACGCCATACATAAACGAAATTTACGTCATTTTTTTCCCACAAACAGAGCTTTCTTTTGGTGGTATTTGATCACCTGTGCGATTTTTACTTTTTGCGCTATAAACAAAAAAATAACGACAATTTTGAAAAAATAACAATATTTTTCACATTTTTTATATAAAATCCCCCCCCCCCCCCCCCCCAAAAATGTAAAAATCAAATTTTTTTATCATTTTAGGCCAATTTGTTTTCTGCTGCATATTTTTGGTAAAAAAAAAAATCACAATAAACGTATTTTGATTGGTTTGCGCAAAAGTTATTGCATTTACTAACTAAGGGAAAGATTTCTGTCATTTTTGGTGTTTTTTTTTATAACGAGTAATGGCGGCGATCTGCGATTTTTTTTTTGCGGGACTGCGACATTGCGGCAGACAGATCGGACCCTTGACTGACATTTTTGACACTTTTGGGTTTACCAGTGACATTACTACAGTAATCAGTGCTATAAATATGCACTGTTATTGTAAAAATGACACTGGCAGGGAAGGGGTTAATTTTATTGGAGAGGGAGGGGTTAATATATGCCTGGTGCTTACTGACGTGTGTGGGGGGAGGTGACTATGTGACACAGGGACAGATCGCAGGTTGCAATCTGACCCTGCCTGTCACTTAGTTTACACAAGCGGACGGATCTCCAGACTCGATTCCCCGACGATCGGGGAAGAGCAGCAGCGATCGCCGCTGCTCCTCCCCTGGCTCGACTCCCGCTGTGACTGAATACAGCGGGAGCGAGCCTCCGGCGGCACGCACGCGCCGCCGAGAAAGGGGAGTGTCTGACGACGTAGGTCTACGTCGCTAGACGATAACGAACCACTTTGCCGCAGTAGAGCTCTAGTGAGCAGCGGCAAAGTGGTTAATGTGCCTGTAAAGTGGCACATTTGTACAATGAATGGATCTTGCTGCAGCAATACTGACATTTCTAAAGGAAAAAATGTAACTTAAACTTGCTCGCGGCTGTAATGTATTGCCGCCTCCTGGCAATACAGATAAAAATAACAAAAAAATGAAAAAAAAAAATGGCGTGGAGTCCCCCCCCCCTTCCTCCCAGTCCATACCAGGCTCTTCAGGTCTGGTATGGATTGTAAGGGGAACCCCAAATAAAAAAAAAAAAAAACGGCATAGGCCCCCCCCAAATTCCATACCAGACCCTTATCAGAGCATGCAGCCTGGCAGGTCAGGAAAGGGGGGGGGGGGAACAAGCAAGCGCCCCCCTCCCTATCTGAACCATACCCGGCCACATGCCCTCAACATGTTCTGCCCCAAAACACCTTGTCCCCATGTTGATGGGGACAAGGGCCTCTTCCCGACAACCCTGGGCTGTGGTTGTCCGGGTCTGCAGGTGGGGGGCTTATCGGAATCTGGAAGCCCTTTTTAACAAGGGGGCCCCCAGATCCCACCCCCCCCCCATGTGAATGGGTATCGGTTACACCCATTCACCAAAAAAAGTGTCAAAAAGTAAAGAAACTGTGTTTTACAAGTCCTTTAATAAAAAAATAAAAAGTAAAAAAATAGTGCCCCTCAATGAAAATCCATCGTCAATCACAACCCCCGCTGAACCCGAAAAAAAACAAAACTAAACGCTTCTGCCTCTTGGGACGCCTCCCGCCGTCTGCTTTCTCTTTTTAATTTTGGCGTGGAGTTCCCCTTAAAGTCTGTACCAGACTCAAAGGGCCTGGTATAGATTTTGTGGCGGGGGCCCACGCCGCTTTTCTTTTTTTAAATTCTGTCATAGGGTTCCCCTTAACCACCTAAATACAGGGCACTTTCACCCCCTTCCTGCCTAAACCTATTTTCAGCTTTCAATGCTCATTGGCATTAATGGGAAATCTTGGTCAGCTTGGCATGGCACTGCTCCCCCAACTATAAGTGACAAGGACACCAAACTTGGGGAGCATCAAGAGGGAACCCAGGACTACAACATATCCATACATTTTAAAATTGGGGTATGCCTGTATACTACACTGACTGCACTAAACTATCTGACCCCACTATCCACTAACTACCTGCCTAATCTCTATTGTCACAAACTATAAACGGCTGCCGTGTAAGCAGCAGCCTTATATAGTGTGGGGCATGGATTTAGCCCCTGAGCCATGATTGGCCAAAGGCACTCTACATACAGGTCTGGTGCATGTTGTGGCCAATCATCATCAGTGCATTATGGGGCGCTGCCGATCGCCTCATTTGTTCATGTGTTCACTGTTCAGCGAACACACGAACAGCTGATGTTTGAGTCGAACGTAACCCATCCCTACCTGAAAACCTTGTGAGCTCCTAGAAACAGCCTGCTTTTTGCTTCATGTTCAGACTTGGCATAGAACTCTAAAACCCAACAGTCATAACCTGTATCGAGTAACATAAAAATAAACTGCAGTTGGATATGACTCCTCCAAAGTGACCCTGATGCACCAGTAAGCAGGTGTAGTCTGCTGTCTCCACTGCAGGTGGCACTCAACCACAGTAGCAATGCAGAGGATGAGGAAGTCATGAAGAACCTGGTTCCTCTATGGTTTCCTAAATCACTGGGGGCAGAGATCCGATTGGATGCTGGCTGCCCATGTGGCGATCTTAGGTGTGGCAGAGTCTATATAAGACCCTGGCCCCCCGGTTTATAAAACATAACCAATAAAATTTCCAGCTCAACTCACCAGCCAACCTACTACCAACCAAATTAATCTGCCTACCAGTTTGCATTAAAAACAGGGGTTTAGTTAGCACACATTTGCAAATACATGTGTAAGCTGCGGAGGCCGCGACAAGGAACCCCATTATTATCCGCAGTCCTCACTCTATACATTTGTGAGAGCCTCCATAGTAGAAACACATGCATTATAATAAATAGGCAGAGGGCAGGTGAGCCTGGAAGAAGCCCACCCCTCCTTAAAGGCACATGGGCTCACTGGACACCCAGCGTATAGCACAATGGCAGCAAAGGTGTCCACTATTTCCCCTCACCAGAATTCCAACAGTACAAACACATGGGCACAAATGTATGTGCTTCTACTATGGAGGCTCTCAAAAATGTATAGAGTGATGACTGCGAATAATAATGGGGTGACTTGTCGTGGCCCAGCTTATGCATGTATTTACAAATGTGTGCTAACCAAACCCCAGTTTTTAACGCAAACTGTTAATTCAGTTGGTAGCAAGTTGGCTGGCGAGTTGAGCTGGGAATTTTCTTTGGTTTTTGTGACAACACCACATATTTGGGTTGTTTATTTATATCCTGCATTCGGTGTACCTTGTTACCAAATACCCTTTTCCCCTTTTTGCCCAGTTCGGAGGAGAGCCGAGTTAAAGTGTTCACCGGGATGTGGCCGCCATTCGGATCATCGATCCCCACCTGCTTACAAAAATGGCGGCCATCTTGTCACCAAAACAAAGACAGCGGGACTTGGTCTTTGAGTGTCTGGAACTCTAGGCCGGACACTCAACCGGTGCACCTTCAGCGGATGCCTGCTTTGCTTCCCATTCAGCCAGGAGATCGCTATTTGGCGTGGCTGCCCCTAAGACCCAGATGATCCAACACTACTCCTGAACCCCATGGACAGTTCACCTTTTTGGGTCAATTTGGAGACATTCAGAACTCCCTGACCGTGACCATTGAACTTATGGAACTATTGTGGGCATCTGCCTCGTGTGCAGTCGGTCAAATCTTTACCTCGTGGCGTTTCTGCTGAATACATGGGATCAGGGCACTATTTGGCCAGATTGAGCTCTCCGAAAACCAGCTATTTGGGCATATAACATGTGTGGGGGTTCTGACATATTTAGGATGTGTTAATACATATTTTCATGTTTTCTGTATTTTCTGTCGAGTCATTGTGACTCATGTTTTTATGTGGGTGTGTCGTGGGAGTTCCCGTGGGCGTATGTCATGTACCTTGACTTGCATAAAAGCCGGCCATCTGGCCTGAATAAAACATTCCTGTTGTACCCTTCAACTAGTTTCGACTGCTCGCTAGGATTTCGGGAACGATCGATCCAGGCGAAAAGGGCTATAGTCACAAAGTCCCTAGCCAGTCCGGGAGTGTCTGAAAGAACGGTATTCAGGATACCAGCGTTCTTTACAGTTTTGTTTTACATGCGTTGCCCTTCCATGTGCTTGTTGCTGTGAAGGCCAGTTATAGTTAGGGGCAGTGGCCATTTGTTTGGGGTGCTTTATGCAAGTGGGTAGAGTAGGGACAGGTACCCCATCTGTTACGGACAGTACTAGGGTACGGAAAGGTCCCTGAAGAGGAGGGAAAGCGTAGGGTTCACAACTTCTCTGAGCTTCTACCTGCTTGGGCTCAGGATGGCCAGGCCGCATTCTGCCCCTCTCTACAGATGCTGTCAATTTGGCTAAAACCTGCTTACTACAGGATTTCAGAACTGTGAGTGTTCCCGGCTGGGCTTTCTTCCCACCCAGTGTTTGTGAATTTTCTTTGCGTTATTTTAATACAAGTTATTTCATCGCACTGGGCTATGTGTGTTATTGCCGCCACACCATGCTGCACCCCACCTACACTATCTCTTCATTTCTGATACTGCACCAGGCACTGATACTCAAGTGTCTCAGAGTGAATCTCCAGCTATGTAAGCAAAGAAGCCAGGGTTCCCCCATAATTTATACCAGGCCCTCCAGATCTGGAATAAATTTAAAGCAGGACCCTATGCAAAAAAAAAGCATAAAGTCCCTCCCAAATTCTAATCTGGTATTGATTTTAAGAAGGAACCCTGCAAGAATCAAGGAAAGAAAAGCACTAGACCCCCCCCCCCCCCTCCCAAAAAAGTCCATACCAGGCCTTTTTCCAAGCATGCAGCCTGGCAGGTCAGGGGCCATGAAATGTAAGGTATGAGCATGCGCTGACCCTCCTCCGGAACCCTACCAGGCCACATGCCCTCAACATTGGGTGATCCTGGCCAAGCACCTTGTACCCATGTTGATGAGGACAAGGGCATCTTCCTCATAACTCTTACCCGCTGGTTGGGCAGAGGGCTTATTGGAATCTAGAAAAAGGATAGGGCCCTCTGTTACACATTCACAAAAAAAAAAATGTAAAAAATTGTCCAACAATGTACATCTACTGTCAACTTGCCCAGTGATGTAGATTAACATGAATCACAATTCCCAACAAAAAAAGACACCCACTGACACTAATCTGGTCACGTCACTCCAGACACAGTCAACACAGTCAACAGTATTATAAATATAGGCCGCACTTCAAACGTAGCCCTATTTCTGTGTTTAATGAGTAAAAAACTACACACAGTGATGTCTCCACCCTTAAAGCAACCTTCCTTGTGTTTCACCACTACTGGCTTGCTTACAAGGATATTGGGCTTCCCTTATCCTTGTGAGCCAGCCAGCGGTGGTGAAACGCGTCAAGGAAGGTTGGAGACATCAATCTATGCCGTCTTTTTTTTTAAAAAGTACACACAGAAAGAAAAGATAAGTTCTGGAGTGCGGCTTATATTTCCCAAACTTTTGAGTGAGAATGGAGGCGGGCTGTGGTAGCCAACACCCCCGGGTTGTTTATGTGCGATTAAAGGAGCCAGTCTGGAGCAGAGCCATGGGTTTTGGTGTGTTCAAGACGTAGTCAATGAAGTCACTGGGGTCATCATGATGACCATAACAAAATTTTAAAAATTTGCTTTGGTAGATTAAGCTAATGGCAGTACCCAGTCCCCCAAATCATGTGTTTGCTAATTCCTTGCCAATTAGCCTAGAAAATGGCAAGAACTGCTTATGACATTGGGCTGCTGTGGACTTCAATGGCACCTGAACTTTAGTCATGTTCAGCGAACCTTGCTAGAACCGAGCCCAGTTGTGTTTGGTTCATCACTATCCATATCGATTGAGTTTTGCTTGAAAAATCTAAAGGAGATTGTAGAAACAGAACGCAATAAGTAAGTGGTCAACAATGCAAAACATGTAGTATAATGGGTAGAACCCTCAGACCTTAGATAAGCTCCAATGCATGAACTTCATCCCCAAACCCTCTACCTCTATGAACAAAGAGCACTAATGTAGACGTGCGTGGGCTTCTTCTATACAGTATGCTGGCGTTCTCAGCCACTGGTGGGTTTTCAGTGATGTCAGGGACGTAGGTGGGACAGTCTTTGTAATTGCCAGCCAGTTGACAGAGCTGTCGGTTACAGCCAATGGCAGCAGGTGCCAGTACAAACAGCGTTGGCACGTGTATCGGGTGCGGGAAGGGGAGTTTGATTTCTGCCATATGTTTTTTTCTATCATGGGAATCAAGTAGACGGCACAATGCATAGCTCTGACTTTCTGAGTATAAGGTACACCTCTAAAAATTATTGTTTGGACCTGCAGTTGTCTTTTTTACCATGACTTTGCAATTAAAGCAAAAATAGAATCTGACATTTTAGTATGGACAACCAAGACAAGTGAGGATCATGAATATAGAGAAACAGTCAGGATGTCATAGGCGTCCTTCAGAAAGTGGGCAGTTCCATTCCCATCACTGGAGGAAAAATGCACAGACATGTTCTACCTGTAGCTTCATCATCTACGCATGTAATGTGAGCTCTTCCCATAGCGGGACATGACACAGAAATATGGAGCTTATAGGGGATTAGCATAACTCAGGCTGGTATTAGTAGGCAGAGGAAGGAGACAGTGTTGTAGCAAACCAGCCCCTGTGCATCTATCTATCTATCTATCTATCTATCTATCTATCTATCTATCTATCTATCTATCTATCTATCTATCTATCTATCTATCTATCTATCTATCTATCTATCTATCTATCTAATGAAAAAGTATTCATGCCCCTTGAAATTTTCCACATTTTGTCATATTACAATCAAAAAGGTATATGTATTTTATTGGGGTTTTATGAGATAGACCAACACAACATTGCACATCATTGGGAAGTGGAAGGAAAATGATAAATGGATTTCAATTTTTTTTTACAAATAGAGGGTAGCATGGTCCCTGTAGAGCTTGCTGTATGGTGACTTGTTGGGTCTCCTCTGATTACCAGCACACAGTCACTTAGGGTAAGGTTCACACATTCATCCTTACTCCCGATGGCTCGTTGCTCAATAAACAGTCCAGGGGTTTTGCTTTTTAGTGTTTATTTTGGAACTTGGATGGGAGAAGGGAATAGTGGGATACTCCAACTGGAACTATTCACAATGGATAAGGATAACTCTCACTTGGCCTCACCAGGTTGTTTGTGGAAGCAGCTGCACTTCTTGAACCATACTGCCACATGTAGGGAAAGGGTTAAGTCTCCTTGTTCTTTTCTCTCCAGCAATAGACTTGGTGAACTACATTCTCTTCAGGATACTCTCTAGCATCCCCTTTACTGACTCTTCTAGCAGCAGGATGGCTCCCCTCAGGTCAGGCCCCTTGACACAGGTCCGTACTCACTCATAATCAGAATCTCCAATGTCCCCCCTTTAGACAGCTTCACCAGACTTCTGGGTTCAATTCCTCTCTAGCACTCTCTATGCCCTCAGGTTGACTACCTGAGGTCGCATGGCGCCTCTACAGAGGAGGAGGCAGCCGCCCCCTCCCTCCGGGACTCCGCTATCCAGACAAAAGACCCCAAGCACATGTGCTCCTATTATTGATACAGTATGCCAGTATGCACTGAGGCATTTTCCTCTGCCAAATCAACAGGGCTGTACTAAACGCCTATGCACTCATTTGTCAGGTTTCCTCCCACTGTCCAACATGCATCCCTCTTAGACCAGTGTGTAGCACTCTGCAGACAGACTGAGTTGCACCTGAGCACATTGCGCAGACCTCACTAGCAGATCCTGCTCTCTGGTAGGCAGAGAACAATATAGATTTACCTGCAATCCCTCTGGTAAGCAGACAAGATCCAAAAACTATACTCTCTCTCTAGCACCTACGTAGGAGGGTGCTACATTAATATGTGAAAAGTGTGGCGTGCATTTGTATTCACCCCCCACACCCGAGTCAATACTTTGTAGAACCGCCTTTTCCTGCAATTACAGCTGCAAGTCTTTTTGGGGAGGTCTCTACCAGCTTTGCACATCTAGAGAGGGAGATTTGTGCCCATTCTTCTTTGCAAAATATCTCAAGCTCTGTCAGATTGGATGGAGAGCATCTGTGAGCAGCAATTTTCAAGTCTTGCCACAGATTCTCAATTGGATTTAGGTCTGGACTTTGACTGGGCCATTCTAACACATGAATGTGCTTTGATCTATTCTAAACCATTCCATTGGTTGTATGTTTAGGGTCGTTATCCTGCTGGAAGGTGAACCTCCGCCCCAGTCTCAAGTATTTTGCAGACTCTAACAGGTTTTCTTCTAAGATTGCCCTGTATTTGGCTCCATCCATCTTCCCATCAACTCTGACCAGCTTCCCTGTCCCTGCTGAAGAAAAGCATCCCCACAACATGATGCTGTCACCACCATGTTTCACGGTGGGGATGGTGTGTTCAGGGTGATGTGCAGTGTTCATTTTCTGCCACACATAGCGTTTTGCTTTTAGGCCGAAAAGTTAAATTTTTGGTCTCATCTGACCAGAGCACCTTCTTCCACATGTTTGCTGTGTCCCCCACATGGCTTCTCACAAACTGCAAACGGAACTTCTTATGGCTTTCTTTCAACAATGGCTTTCTTCTTGTCACTCTTCCATAAGTGCCAGATTTGTGGAGCGCACGACTAATAGTTGTCCTGTGGACAGATTCTCCCACCTGAACTGTGGATCTCTGCAGGTCCTCCAGAGTTACCATGGGCCTCTTAGCTGCTTGTCTGATGAATGCTCTCCTTGCCTGGCCTGTCATTTTAGGTGGACGGCCATTTCTTGGTAGGTTTGCAGTTGTGCCATATCCTTTCCATTTTCGGATGATGGATTGAACAGTGCTCCGTGAAATGCCCAAAGCTTGGGATATTTTGTTTTTTATAACCTAATTCTGCTCTAAAATTCTCCAAAACTTTATGCCTGACCTGTCTGGTGCGTTCCTTTGCCTTCATGATGCTGTTTGTTTACTAAGGTTCTCTAACAAACCTCTGAGGGCTTCACAGAACAGCTGTATTTATACTGAGATTCTATCTATCTATGATGTGGGTTGACCACCATAGGTTGAATACAGCCTGAATCGAAGAATGTCAGGTGATGTGGTGCAATGTGATACTGTGGAAAAAAAGCTTACAAACTATGCTAATAAATAGGAATGGACTCGGGCGTGTTCAGGATCCCACCTGCCCGATTCTGCCAGGAACCCGACACTGCACGCGGCTAATCACAGGCAGTGAAACATTTTCCCGGGAACTGTCTTACTGCAGGGATCTCCAAACTACGGCCCTCCAGCTGTTGCGTACTTCGCATCCCATGAGGCATTGTAAAACTCTGACATATATATTGCAGTTCTAGCAGATTCCTCTGCTAGAACTGCAATGAAGGGACACCTCCTGGAACTACTCACAGGTGGACCATGCTAATGAGGTTCTAGCAGAGGAATCTGCAGCCTGCACACTTTTCCCATGACAGGAGTGAGTATTGCCCTATGGTTTTGAGAAGTGGGATTATCTTCTCTATGAATAGTGTAGGGCCCACTGAAAATGGGGTACTTTGACGTAGTGGTGGGCTTAAGCACAGTATGGCCATATGGTGTGACCAAATTCCCATATCTACTTTATAAGAGCAGGTTTTTTTAAATAGCCTTGCAAGATTTGAAAACAAATTTTTTTCTGTGTATGTGTGCGCTATTATATTGTTCAACAACCATGTCATAGACTTCCTAAGTTGATGAGATACAAAGAGGAACACCTATCAGAGCCATATTTTATAGCAGGGGTGGGGAACCTTTTTTCTACCAAGGGCCATTTGCATTTTTGTAACATCATTCGGGGGCCGTACAAAATGTATGCATAAATGTAATAGGCATTGATTTGCGGCAAAAAACGCTGTAAAAAATTGCGTGACTTTGAGGTCATAAAAGTGTGAAAGGGGCCTTCAGTAATCAAGGTATAGCGTGCCCCCTTTCAATGCAGACTGACCACAGCGTGCCCCCCTTTCAATGCAGACTGACCACAGCGTGCCCCCTTTCAATGCAGACTGACCACAGCGTGCCCCCTTTCAATGCAGAGAGACCACAGCGTGCCCCCTTTCAATGCAGACTGACCACAGCGTGCCCCCTTTCAATGCAGACTGACCACAGCGTGCCCCCCTTTCAATGCAGACTGACCACAGCGTGCCCCCCTTTCAATGCAGACTGACAACAGCGTGCCCCCCTTTCAACGCAGAGTGACCACAGCGTGCCCCCTTTCAATGCGGAGTGCCCAGAGCGTGCCCCCTTTCAATGCGGAGTGCCCAGAGCGTGCCCCCTTTCAATTCGGAGTGCCCAGAGCGTGCCCCCTTTCAATGCGGAGTGCCCAGAGCATGCCCCCTTTCAATGCGGAGTGATTGACCACAGCGTGCCCCCTTTCAATGCAGAGTGATTGACCACAGCGTGCCCCCTTTAAATGCGGAGTGATTGACCACAGCATGCCCCCATTCAATGCGGAGTGCCCACAGCGTGCCCCCTTTCAATGCGGAGTGATTGACCACAGCGTGCCCCCTTTCAATGCGGAGTGATTGACCACAGCGTGCCCCCATTCAATGCGGAGTGCCCACAGCGTGCCCCCTTTCAATGCGGAGCGATTGACCACAGCGTGCCCCATTTCAATGCGGAGTGATTGACCACAGTGTGCCCCCTTTCAATGCGGAGTGCCCACAGCGTGCCCCCTTTCAATGCGGAGTGCCCAGAGCGTGCCCCCTTTCAATGCGGAGTGCCCAGAGCGTGCCCCCTTTTAATGCGCAGTGCCCAGAGCGTGCCCCCTTTTAATGTGCAGTGCCCAGAGTGTGCCCCCTTTTAATGTGGAGTGCCCAGAGCGTGCCCCCTTTTAATGTGCAGTGCCCAGAGTGTGCCCCCTTTTAATGTGCAGTGCCCAGAGTGTGCCCCCTTTTAATGTGGAGTGCCCAGAGCGTGCCCCCTTTTAATGTGCAGTGCCCAGAGTATGCCCCCTTTTAATGTGCAGTGCCCAGAGTGTGCCCCCTTTTAATGTGGAGTGCCCAGAGCGTGCCCCCTTTTAATGTGGAGTGATTGGCCACAATGCAGAGTGAACAGCGTGCCAAGCCCCAGAGCACTTACCTGTTTTAGCGGTGGCCGGCTTCCTCTCTTCAGTCCCCGCGTCTCTTCGAGTCCTCCCGCGTCCCGCCTCCCGCCTCCTCCTCGGCCAATGACATTGGCCGAGGAGGAGGCAGATCCGTGAGACAGTAGCGAATTTTCATTCGCTATTGTCACACAAATGGGCGGGCTCGAAGCGCACTGCTCTGCACCTCGGGTCCAGCCTTTTCGGAGATTCACAGTGTCAGAACGGAGCCATCGGCTCCTTCTGACACAGCGGCACGGATCGCGGGCCGGACAGAAGGATCGTGCGGGCCGCATACGGCCCGCGGGCCGGAGGTTCCCCACCCCTGTTTTATAGGCATCCATGCCACATCCATTCATATAGTATTGGCCTAAAAAAAGACTGGCAATCAATATTTGACAATGAGCACTCTATACTTTGCCTTCCCTTCTGAGACAGTGGACACCTTACTGTATGAAAGGTTACTGGAGAAGACACAACAATGTCAAAGTCTTCCTAAGTTTCTGAGTAGAGGAACACCTATCAACGCCATGTTTTGTAGGCATCCATGTCTCTTCCATTCATATTATATTGACCTAATAAAAAAAAAAAGACTGGCAATCAATATTTGACAATGTGCACTCTCAAATTTGCCTTCTCTTCTGAGACAGTGGACACCTTACTGTATGAAAGGTTACTGGAAAAGACGCAAGTATTTCGTAGTCTTGCTAAGTTCTTGGGATAGGAAGAGGACCACCTGTCAGAGCCATATTGTGTATGGATTAATACCACATCCATTCTTTTCATATTGGCCTAAGAAAATACAATATTTGACTAAGAGCACTCTATACTTCCCTTCCCTTCTGAGACAGTGGACATCTTGCAGTAGGAAATGATACAGGAAAAGATACAACAATGTCAAAGTCTTCCTAAGTTTCTGAGTAGAGGAACACCTATCAGTGCCATATTTTATCTTCCAATATTTTTATTAAAGTTTTACGAAAAGGTAAGCAAAATATACAACAGTGCAAAGTGTGCCTATAAGGCTTGGTCATATACAACAGAGATAGCATAACATTCTCAAAATGTAAATTGAAGCACAACTGACACAGATATAGCCGGAGTAAGAAACTCGATATAAACAGAATAAGTCATGGAATGGCAGCCCAAGTCAGGGTCAGAGCAGAGCCCCAAACCGGCCACCAGGTTGGCCAGCGGTCCCGGGCCCCCCCCCCCCCCCCCGGCGCCCCACCCCGCCCCCCCCCCCCCGGCGCCCCACATGGGAACATACTGCGCCCCAGAAGGGAGGTGGTCCCCGGCCTCGGCACCCCACCTCAAACCGAGGGGGGGCACCGACCTTCCGGCTGTGCACTGTAATGAGTAAGAATGATAATACGGGGAGAAAAAAAAAGAACAAACAAAAAAAAAGAAGGGGAAGGAATGAACGAAGAGAAGGGGAGCAGAGGAAAAGAGAAGGAAAAGAGAGAATGAAGTTAGGTAGCCCGCGAGGGCCCAAGCAATGGCAAGGAAGGAGATAGGAGAAGAGAGTAGTAGCGGTGGATAGAAAAGGAAGGGGGGGGTCCGCCCACCCCCACCAGGCCCCCCCATTTCCCCCAGCCCCCGTGGGGGACAACGGCACTCCCCCCCTCAATGGGGACCTGCCAAATATCTGAGCCAGGGGTCCCATGTCTTATCAAACAAGCGCATTTTATCATGAAGTAGCGCCACCATCCGTTCATTTATCATGATCCATGTCAGCTTGGCTTTGAGTAGCTCAAGTGGTATTACAGGAGAGCGCCAGGAGGGGGCGATCGCAATTTTAGCCGCTGTGAATATAAAAGCTATAAGGCGTTTAGTGGGTTTAGACTCCCCCTCGATCCGCCCCCCCAACAGGGCTTGTTGGGGGGATTTAACCAAATTAACCTGCGTCAAGGAATAGATTAAATTGTACGTGCGGATCCAGAAGCGCCTTACTTTCGGGCAAGCCCACCAAGTGTGGAATACAGTACCCGCCTGTCCGCATCCCCGGAAACAATCGGGGGACGCAGTCCGATCCGCCGCCGCCAACCTGACCGGGACCATGTACCAGCGGAGGAACACCTTATAGTTAGCCTCTATCAAGGAAGTATTAAGTAGGGATTTGAAGTTAGATTGTGCTAAGGAATTCCATTCGGCGCGATCTCCAAATTGTCATTCAGATCCTCCTCCCAGCGGAGCATGTACGGAAGTTTAGTATCGTCATCGTGCAACATGTTATAGATCGTGGATATGTAACTTTTTTGGTTGTCCACCATGCGACATAGGAACTCCATTTGTGTGGAGGTAGTGATGTCACTTTTGTTTTTTAGAGAGGCTACATAATGGGAAATTTGGGTATAGCGGTAGCATTCGCTGCCCGGGAGGGAATATTTTTCCTGCAACTGATTCTTAGGAAGCAATCCGCGGTGATCACACAGATCTGCCAGCCGGAGAAGTCCCTTGTTTGTCCACCACTCAAACGCCGAGGGACATAGGCCCGGGGGAAACAGGGGGTTGCCCAATAGAGGCGCCAGAGGCGTGTGGGGAGATTTAAAACTGTATCTTTTCGAGAGTCTATCCCATATACCCAGGGAGAAGGACAGAGGGGGGCAAAGCACCCCCGGTCTGTCCTTGGCCCTTAACCAGAGTGCGTGATGTATCGGAATTGGTAAGTGGGCCGATTCCAATCGCATCCAAATGGGGTGAGGATTCTGGGAGTGAAAGCGGACTAAATGAGCAAGTTGAGCCGCGTAATAGTATTTTACCAAATCAGGGACCCACAGCCCTCCTCTAAGCTTCGGGGTGAAGAGAGTACGTCTGTTCACCCTGGGCCTCTTGCCCCCCCACACAAAGTGTCCCCTGAAATTCCCTGAGATCCGACATGTTCAGCATTACAGATAAAGTGCGAAACAAATATAACAATCTAGGCAAGATATTCATTTTGACTGAATTCAACCTACCGAACCACGATGGAGGGTTAGCTGACCAGCGAGTGAGGTCCTCCCCAAGTTGTTTGTATAGGGGTGGGTAATTGTGTGTGTATAGTGTAGCAAAGGATGGCGTAAGGTGTATCCCCAAATAAGGCAGTGACCGTTCCTGCCAGGTGAAAGTGAAACTAGCCTTGAGAGCCGACTGTGTGGCCGCCTCTTATGTCAAATTTAAAGCCTGGGACTTGGAGGGGTTAACCCGCAGGCCAAAGAGGGATGCAAACTCTGCCAGGACCTTGAGCAAATTAGGGAGAGATATCAACGGATTCGAGATGAACATCAAGATGTCATCTGCAAAGAGGGCACATTTATGTTCTAGGCCCCCGCACGGTATACCTTGAACATTCGGATTAAGGCGAATCTTAGTGGCCAGCGGTTCCAAGGCCAAAATAAAGAGGAGAGGTGACAAGGGGCACCCCTGACGTGTGCCCCTGCGTATCGACAGGAAGTCAGAATCATAGCCCTTGATAGACAGCCTCGCTATAGGGTTGTCATACAGCGTTCAGATAAGGGTGAGAAAATTGCGTCCGAAGCCAAAACGTTCCTGAGTCAGCATTAGGTATTCCCAAGACAGGGAGTCGAATGCCTTATGTAAATATAACGATAATAGCATGCCTTTCCTACACCCCATACCATCCCAGTTAGATTGAAGGGCCTATATGATGTTAAGTGCGTGCCTAGTTTGGTCTGGGGCCTGCCTACCAGGGACAAAACCCACTTGATCCGGGTGGATATAATCCGCCAGGAAAGAATTCAACCTGGTCGCCTGTACTTTCGCCATAATCTTAAGATCCACATTAATGAGTGATATCGGCCTATAGTTGAGGCAATCCCCATGGTCTTTGCCCGGCTTAGGAATGACATGTATGAACGCATTGTTTTCATACTTAGGGATAGCCACACCCTTCCTAATGGAGTTGAAATAGGAACGAAGATGAGGGGCGAGGGTTTCACTAAATTTTTTGCAATAGTGTCCGGAAAACCCATCGGGGCCAGGTGCTTTAGCAGGGTTAATGGTTTTAATAGCGGCCAGTACCTCAGAGTCCGAGAACTCCCTTTCCATGAGATCCACATGGGGGGAGGATAGCCGAGGTAGAGGGATATCCCGGAAAAAGTCATCAAAAAGGGGTTGGCGGAGGGGTGGCGGCTGGGAATAGAGTTTGGAGTAAAAATGGTAAAACCCGTTTACCACCAATTGGGGGTTTTGTGTCCAAAGACCAGACCGAAGTCTCAGTTTAGGAAGCGCTGGTGAATAGGGTCTTGGAGTTAGCTTACGGGCCAACAGCGTGTGGGGTTTGTCTCCCAAAGTATAATAGCGATTTCCCGTCCAGCGGAATTACTTCTCCGCCCTAGTGGTCAGGCTAAAATTGAGGGCCACTCGGGCCGCATCAATCTTATGTCTGATATCTACCTCCGGAGCCCTTTTCTGTTCCCTCAAGAGGTCACGTAAGACCCCTTCCTGTTGCGTTATCTCCCCGCCTCGTTCTCGCTTTTTCCAAGCGGCTATTTGGATGAGTTTACCCCTGATCGTCGCTTTGTGCGCCGCCCAGACCATCGTGGGGGAGGTGTCCGTGACAGGGTTATCAGCAAAAAATTGGCACAAACAGTCCGACACTTCCTGGAAAACTGAAGGGTCATTGAGCAGGGAGGCATTGAGCCTCCAGGAGGACGGTTTAGGTTTAGTCCACAGGTCAGAGATCGTCATCACTACTGGAGAGTGGTCAGACCGCGGGGTGGGGACTATCTGAGCTTTCAACACAAAAGGGAGGATAGCCGACATGGCAAAAAGATGATCGATGCGGGCATAAGTTTTATGTGCATGGGAGTAGTGAGTAAAGTCCCGCATCGTCGGGTGGTCGTTCCTCCACACATCCACCAGACCGGCGGAGTGCAGCAAACGGGCCAGCCGGACGCCTTGCCGTGGGGCATGTCTCAGAGACGCTCTCAAAGAGTTAGACTTATCCATGACCTGATCCAAGGTGACATTGCTGTCACCCCCAAATACCACGTGGCCCGTTGCGTGAGGCATAATCACATTTAACATATCACTGAAAAAGGGCACTTGACCTACATTAGGGGCGTAGTAGGAAAAAAAAGTCACTTCATGTTCATTGATTGTTCCGTGCACCATAACGTAGCGCCCCTCCTTATCCCTAATTACTCCCTTAGGTGTAAATGGTACCTTCTTAGCTATACAACAGTGCCATATTTTATAGGCATCCATGTGTCTTCCATTCATATCGTATTGGCCTAAAAAAAAAAAAAAAAAACTGGCAGTCAATATTTGACTATAAGCACTCTATACTTGCCTTCCCATCGAAGACAGCGGACACCTTACATTATGAAAGGTTAGGGGAGAAGACACAAACATGTCATTGACTTCCTAAGTTCCTCAGATACAAAGAGGAAGACCTATCAGTGCCATATTTTGTAGGCATCCATGCCACACCCATTCATATTATACTGGCCTAAAAAAATACCAGCAATCAATAGTAGACTATGAGCGCTCTGTGCACTTCTGAAACAGTGGAGACCTTGCAGTATGAAAGGCTACAGGAAAAGTCACAACAATGTCAAAGTCTTCCTAAGTTTCTGAGTAGAGGAACACCAGTCAGTGCCATATTTTGTAGGCATCCATGTCTCTTCCATTCATATTATATTAGCCTAAAACAAAAGACTGGCAATCAATATTTGACAATGAGCATTCTATAATTTGCCTTCTCTTCTGAGAAAGTGGACACCTTACTGTATGAAAGGTTACACGATAAGACACAAGCATTTCAATGTCTTGCTAAGTTCTTGGGATAGAAAGAGGACCACCTGTCAGAGCCATATTGTGTATGGATTAATACCACATCCATTCTTTTCATATTGGCCTAAGAAAATACTGACAATCTATATTTGACTTTGAGCACTCTATACTTCCCTTCCCTTCTGAGACAGTGGGCACGTTTCTGTATGGAAGGTTACAGGAAAAGACACAACAATGTCAAAGTCTTTCTAAGTTTCTGATTAGAGGAAAACCTGTGCCATATTTCGTAGGCATCCATGTCTTTTCCATTCATATCAAATTGGCCCGAAAAAAAAAAAGACTGGCAATCAATATTTGACTATGAGCACTCTATACTTGCTTTTTGCGTTACGAAAGGCTACAGGAAAAAACAGTAATTTTATAGTCTTCTTGAGTTCCTGAGATAGAAAGGAGGAACACCTTTCAATGCCATATTTTGTTGGCATCCATGCCACATCCATTCATATCATATTGGCCTTAAAAAATACCAGCAATCAATATTAGACTATCAGCGCTCTATGCATGCCTTCCCTTCAGTGAACACCTTGAAAGGTTACAGGAAAAGTCACAACAATGTCAAAGTCTTCCTAAGTTTCTGAGTAGAGGAACACCTATCAGTGCCACATTTTGTAGGCATTCATGCCACATCCATTCGTATAGTATTGGCCTAAAAAAAAGACTGGCTATCAATATTTAACAATGAGCACTCTATACTTTGCCTTCCCTTCTGAGACAGTGGACACCCTACTGTATGAAAGGTTAATGGAAAAGACATGAGCATTTCATAGTCTAACTAAGTTCCTGGGGTAGATAGAGGACCACCTGTCAGAGCCATATATTGTAGGCATTCATACCACATCCATTCATTTCATATTGGCCTTAGAAAATACTGACAATCAATATTTGACTAAGAGCACTCTATACTTCCCTTCCTAAAAATCAAATTTTTTCATCATTTTAGGCCAATTTGTATTCTGCTACATATTTTTGGTAAAAAATAAATCCCAATAAGCGTATTTTGATTGGTTTGCACAAAATTTATCGGGTCTACTAACTAGGTGAACGATTTTGTCATTTTTATTTATTTTATTTTTTTAACTAGAACTAGCGGGACTGCGACATTGCGGCGGACAGATCGGACCCCTAACTGACATTTTTTACACTTTTGGGTGGACCAGTGACATTACTACAGTAATCAGTGCTAAAAATATGCATTGTTACTGTACTAATGACACTGGCAGGGAAGGGGTTAACCCAGTGGTGATCAAAGGGTTAGATGTGAGCCTAGGGGGTGTTTTCTAACTGTATGGAGGAGGGACTTGTGGAATCAACACAGAGACCTGTGATCCTAAATAGAAGGATCACAGGCTCTCTGTGTTCATTCCAGAGAGAACAACGGCCTGCTGTGTTTACAACAGCAGACCGTCGTTCTCTCACAGCGGGTAGCGATCGCGGGTGCCCGGCGGCAATTGCGGCTGCCGGTCCCATGGATCGGATTCCCCGCTTACAAATGAGGGCGCTTCTGCGAACCGACGTACCCATATGTCAGTTCGCACAGCCGAGCCAGCCTGCCGCAGTATATCTGCAGTAGGCAGTCGGCAAGTTGTTAAGAAAACAAGGTAATACATATATTATTTTTTTTCAAGGACAAACAAAGTGTTCTTTTTCATGATATTCTCTAATGATTTTCTTTTTTTTTTGCAATCCTTAGACAATAAGTCCCGGTTCACACTACCGTGACTTGTCAGGCGACTTTTCAGCCTGACAAGTCGCGGTCCATTCTGTGCTTCGGGAACCGTTCTAATAGGAGCGACTCCAGTCGCTTCGACTTAGAAAATAGTTCCTGTACTACTTCGGGGCGACAACGGAGCGACTTGCATTGACTTCCATTATGTGAAGTCCGTGCAAGTCGCACTGAAGTCGCGGTGCACGCGACTTCACAGGTCGCCCCCGAAGTCGGATCGCCATAGTATGAACCGACACTAAAATTTAACAAAAATAAAAACCAATATTATCATATGGGATTTATATAGCGTCAACAGTTTGCGCAGCGCTTTACAACATGAGGGCAGACAGTATACGATTGTTACTATACAATCCGATACAGGAGGAATCAGAGGGCCCCGTTCGTAATGCATTTTTTTCTATTTTTTTTTTTTTTTTTGAGCAAGTTAGTTTAAAAATAGTGCTATTTCCCAAAAAGTGTGCATTTTATTATGTAATTTGTCCTGTTTAAAATTACGCTAAACATTTATTTTTTTATTTTTTTTGGATTTATATTTTTATATGTATATCACAAAACTTTATATATGATGTATGGATGTTTTATTATGCATTGTATGTTTTGTACCGAAACACTTTCAATAAAAGTTTTTAGACAAAAAAAAAAAAAAAATTATGCTAAAATTATGATTCTGGTACAAAACATTGCAGTTTATTTGCAAACGAAATAAAGTGTTTTTTTTTTTTTGTTTTGTTTTTTATATTTTGCCATTTTTTAACCACTTTACCACTAGAGCATTTTGCTGTCTTACGTCTGGGCCACTTTTAGCGATTAGGCGCTGTGCAACCTTAACTGACAATTGCGCGGTCGTGCGACGCCGTACCCAAACGAAATTGACGTCCTTTTTTTCCCACAAACAGAGCTTTCTTTTGGTGGTATTTGATCACCTGTGCAATTTTTACTTTTTGCGCTATAAACAAAAAAAGAGCGTTTATTTTGAGAAAATAACAATATTTTTCACATTTTTTTTATATAAAATTCCCCCCAAAAAAGATGTAAAAACCAATTTTTTTTTAAATTTTTGGCCAATTTGTTTTCTGCTACCCATGTTTGGTAAAAAAAAATCGCAATAAGCGTATTTTGATTGGTTTGCGCAAAAGTTATTGCGTTTACTAACTAAGGGAAAGATTTATGTCATTTTTTGTGTTTTTTTTTTAATGAGTAATGGCGGCGATCTGCGATTTTTTTTGCGGGACTGCGACATTGCGGCGGACAGATCGGACCCTTGACTGACATTTTTGACACTTTTGGGGGTACCAGTGACATTACTGCAGTAATCAGTGCTATAAATATGCACTGTTACTGTAAAAATGACACTGGCAGGGAAGGGGTTAACTTTATTGGAGAGGGAGGGGTTAATGTATGCCTGGTGCTTACTGACGTGTAGGGGGGGAGGTGACTGAGTGAGTCATGGACAGATCGGATGTCCAGCTATGCTGAACAGTCCGATCTGTCACTCCCTGTCACTATGGAGATCCGCCCGCTTGTGTTTACACAGGCGGGCGGATCTCCACACTAGATCCCCGACGATCGGGGCAGAGCAGCGGCGATCGCCGCCGCACCTCCCCTGGCCCGACTCCCGCTGTGAATGAAAACAGCGGGAAGCGCGCCTCCGGCGGCACGCGAGCGCCGCCTACAGGGGAGGAGTCTGGTGACGTAGGTCTACGTCGTCAGACCTACAAGAGCCACTTTGCCGCAGTACTATTACAGTATTTAGTGGTAAAGTGGTTAAATAGTAAAAGGAATTATTGTATGTTTAGGCTCCATACACACTGGGCTTATAAAAACTCCAGTTCACTTGGCAGAAAAAAACTTTTTTTTTGTACAAATTTTAGACAAGTTTAGGAGAGTTTTCTTGCCAGAAAGCTCCAATCAGAAACGCAAACCAGAATGGTTGTTTTCCTGCCTCTAAACGTTGAGCTCAAAATATGCCTTAGGGCTCTTTCACACGGGCGGTCCGATCAGATCCGCCTGTCAGTTTTTTAGGCGGATCTGATCGGATGCTCCATGCAGCGAGTGTCAGCGGAGGTCACCTCCGCTGACACCCGCTGCCATCCGCATCCGATCCTGTGCTGAAATCTGGACGGATGGAAACCCTATTTTTCCATCCGTTCAGTAATCGGAGCGGAGCGGATCTGATGAGAGCGGACAAGCGGTCCCCGCTGAGCAACACGGATCCGCCTGCGGAGGCGGACCGTGTGAAAGAAGCCTAAATCTTCCTAATGTGCATTTACACATACAGTAGTTATATTGTTAGTCAGGTTGAAAAAAGATACAAGTCTATCTAGTTCAAGCAATAAAAAAAAACAATCATCCTATATACATAATCCTATACCCACAGTTGATCCACACACATAGGATAACATTGAGCTGCTTCTACAGGCAGAACTCCAGTTCCTTTGGCAGAAAAAAATGCTCATACAGAGAGTTTTTTGTACAAACTTTAGACGAGTTTAGGAGAGTTTTCCTTTTTTCTGCCAGAAAGCTCCAATCAGAAATGGAAACCAGAAGATTTTTTTTTCCTGCCTCTAAACGTTGAGCTCAAAATATGCCTTAATCGTCCTAATGTGCATTGACACCAAGTTACATCTTTAAAGCGGAGTTCCACCCTAAAATTATACTTACCTCCATCTTCTTGCTCCGGGTCACCTGAAAACCAAATGGATAATCGCAATTTTTTATTTTTTTTACTTACCTCGTTTAGAAGAAAATATACTTACCTTACTTCCTCTTCCTCCCCTCGGTGGCCATGGCGATTCGTCACTTCCTGGCTTGCAATGATTCCTGGGAGCTGAACGTCATCGCTCCCAGGAATCAATGCGCCTGCACCGGCCCCGACGTCAGTTCCGGTGCAGGCGCCGTCATACCTTGCTAAACAGCTTCTGCGCATGCCCAGAAGCTGTGCAGGGATGACGCTGCGGCACCGGAAGTGACGGCGGGGCTGGTGCAGTGCATCGTGGGACCGAAGAAGACGGAAGAGGACACAGAAGAGGATCGCGCTGGCTTCAAGCTGCCCACACCTGAGATGGCAGCACTGGACAATACAATTTCAAGGTAAGTATTTCTTCTAAAAGGTAAGTGCAACCCGGGACAGATCAGAGGCTAGCCATTGTGGAATGCACTGTTCAGAGAAAGTGGTTACGGGTTACCCAGTCTCTGACCAGCTTCCTGTGACATCACCTCCGGACCGGTGGACGGCCGGATCGTGCGCTGGAGACGCTGCGATACGGATTGGAGCTTACTTTCATGTAAGTCAGTATGTATTTTGTGCAATAAACTTTCTGGCTAACTACAGTGGCGCCTGTTTTCTTTTCTAATTGTGGAATGCACTAGCCCTGACTGTCCCGGGGGTATTTTTATTAAAAGAAACTTTCCCAGGGTGGAACTCCACTTTAGGTTGAAAAAAGATACAAGTCTATCTAGTTCAACCAATAAAAAAAATAAAAAATAAATATACACAATCCTATACCCACAGTTGATTCACAGACATAGGATAACATTGAGCTGTTTCTACAGGCAGAACACAAAACCTCTGTAGAAGCATTTTTAAGCCAGTGTGGATGGAGCCTAAATGTGTAAAAATATTAACAAAAAAAGAATTGTAAATATTAATAATTTTAATAGTTATAGAAACAAACAAAAAAAAAAACAGCAGGAAAATAATAGTTGAAGGTAGGAGAAGAAGGAATTAATCAGGGCTGATACTAAGGGTTAAAAAAGGTTTAAACAAAGGAATATTTTATTTAACAAAAATAAAAATTATTATTATTTTTTTTTTTTTTTACTTGTTATGTTGCTTTAACTGATATAATTTGCAGATCTAAGATTTGTCCTTCGATCTGCAGATAAATGAACAGAATGATACAAAAATACCAATATGTTACTTTGTATCTTTGTATAATTCTGGTCTGGAGCATTGTTGTTTATAAACAGTGATTCACACTGCTTTTTTTTTTACAGATACAGCTGCTGACACTGGGTATACAGTAATGCCGGCTTTGATTAATAAAATTAATAAATTGATTAATAAAAGCCTTCAATAGTCTTATACTGGTCCCAAAAGCAGGGCAGAGACTAAGCATGCTACACACGTCCTGTGTACAGTGATGACTTTTTTTGGGGCGTGTGTAGCATACCCTTAAAACAATAATAAAATTGCTTCTTCCAACCAAACTGAACTGTGTAAAACTTTTTTTTTTAGCTTTGGTACATGTTCCTCAGGGCAATGCCCAGACCCCCATATAATTTGTTTGACAATCCCTTGCCTATTAGCCTAGAAAATGGCTATTACTCTTTTTCAACATCTAGCTGCTATTGACTTCAATGGGGTTTAGATTCAGCACCTGTAATGTTTGCCAAAACCCACTGGGTACTAGGGTTGCCACTTCCATCCCTTTAATCCAGGACACATATTAATTACACAGGTTCTGAGGCTGATATAATGCACATAAGGAACCAATTGAGTTTATTTACCACTTTAATCAGCCATAGAACCTGTGTAATTAACGTGTGCCCTGGTTTAAAGGGATGAGGTGGCAACCCTAGTGTGGAGAATAATTGATGTGAAAGGTTGTGGAGTGGGGTTGCCACATCAACTCTTCTCCACACTAAGGTTGCCACCTCATCCCTTTAAGCCAGGACAAATATTAATCACACAGGTTCTGAGGCTGATATAATGCACATAAGGCACTAAGTGAGTTTATTTACCACCTAAAGCCTCGTACACACGCAACGATTGTTGGCCGTGAATTTTCGGCCAACGTCCGATCGGCCGATTGTCGGCTTGTTAGTATGATGCTTCCGACAACCGACTGCGACTTTTCGGCCGAACAAAATCTGGTGTGCAGGCTATAAAATTTTTGTTGGCCGTCAACAGAACGGCCGATTGTTCCTCAGTCAGTACAGATTTAGGCAGACAAAAATCTGATGAGCAAGACTGGGCATGCTCAGAGAAGAAAAAACACACGGAAAGTAAACCAGCACATGACATCACTTCTGAAGTTGGTTGTTGTTGGCCGATAAAATTCGTGTGCAGTCTAGAGCACATTTCAACCAACACAACAACACTGGACAAAAGACGGCCAATCGGTCGGCCAACAATCGTTGCGTGTGTACGAGGCTTTAATCCGCCACAGAACCTGTGTAATTAACATGTGTCCTGGTTTAAAGGGATGAGGTGGCTACCCTAGTGTGGAGAATAATTGATGTGACAGGTTGCGGAGTGGGGTTGCCACATCAACTCTTCTCCACACTAGGGTTGCCACCTCGTCCCTTTAAGCCAGGACCCATATTCATTACACAGGTTCTGAGGCTGATATAATGCACATAAGGAACCAATTGAGTTTATTTAACACCTTAATCGGCCACAGAACCTGTGCAATTAACTTGTGCCCTGGTTTAAAGGGATGAAGTGGCAACCCTAGTGTGGAGAAGAGTTCATGTGAAAGGTTGTGGAGTAGGGTTGCCACATCAACTCTTCTCCACACTAGGGTTGCCACCTCAACCCTTTATGCCAGGACACATTAATTACACAGGTTCTGAGGCTGATATAATGCACATAAGGCACTAAGTGAGTTTAACTGCCACCTTAATCAGCCAAAGAACCTGTGTAATTAATGTGTGTCCTAGTTTAAAGGGATGAGGTGGCAACCCTACCAGGTACGCTTGGTTCATCCCAATTCACAAAGCCTTTTATTAGAATCTCCCTTTACTTACGATAAGCTTATTGATGCAGCTGCGTGCCAGAAAGTCGGTTTGATAACCCCCACGTAATGGAGCGCTAAACAGGCTGAGAAGGGGAAATAAGGACAGTCAGACCCCTCCAGCTTATGAAAACAACATGCAAAAGCTAGAGCATAGCACATCTTATGAGCAGAGGAGCCTATATCAGGAAATAAGTTCGGAGAATGCAAAATGAAATATATTATTTAGGGCGCGCCTTTGTATGCAAACTTCAGGTTGTAAAAAATCATGAACATGTAGCAAGGTATAGGAGAAGACCATGTGCATTACGCGCTTCGTATATCCTTCAGAACGTATTTTGTAGCATAGCATTTTTCAATCTGCTGCCAGGAAAGTTTCAATAGTTAAATACCGTGGGGAAAATACGTTTCAATAGTTACATACAGTGGCAAAAATAATTATTTGATCTCCTGCAGATTTTAGAAGTTTGCCCATTTACAAAGAAATGAAGGGTCTATGTTTTTTATCATAGTTGTATTTTAACCACTTAAGCCCCGGAGGATTTGGCTGCTAAAAGACCAGGGGTTTTTTTGCGATTTTTTTACTGCGTGACTTTAACGGACAATTGCGCAGTCGTGCGATGCTGTACCTAAACGAATTTGACGTCCTTTTTTTCCCACAAACAGAGCTTTCTTTTGGTGGTATTTGATCACCTGTGCGATTTTTTGATCATGCGCTATAAACAAAAAAAGAGCGTCAATTTTGCAAAAATAACAATATTTTTCACATTTTTTTTATATGAAATTCCCCCCAAAAAAAATGTAAAAATCAAAATTTTTTAACATTTTCGGCCAATTTGTTTTATGCTACATATGTTTGGTAAAAAAAAAAATCGCAAAAAGCGTATTTTGATTGGTTTGCGCAAAAGTTATCGCGTTTACTAACAAAGGGAAAGATTTTTGTCATTTTTGGTGGTTTTTTTTTTTAACGCGTAATGGCGGCGATCTGCGATTTTTTTTTCGGTACTGCGACATTGCGGCGGACAGATCGGACCCTTGACTGACATTTTTGACACTTTTGGGGTTACCAGTGACATTTCTACAGTAATCAGTGCTATACATATACACTGTTACTGCAAAAATGACACTGGCAGGGAAGGGGTTAACTGTATTGGAGAGGGAGGGGTTAAGTGTGTCCTAGGGGCGTGCTTCTAACTGTATAGGGACATGGCTATTGGTGCAAAAACAAAGATCAACGGTCCTACATAGTAGAACCATCTGATCTTCATTTTTACACCAGGGAGAATGACGGGCGGCTTGTTTACATAAGCCGCTCCACCTTTCTCCCTTCACCGGAGCGATCGTAGTGTGACCGGCGGACATCGGGTCCGCTGGTCACACGCACTGACTTGTCAGTGAACGAGCCTCGGTGGGCGCGCGCCCGCCCGCAATTGGCTCATAAGTCAGTGACAAGCGAGTGACGTACCCATACGTCACTCTGCCTGGCCGGGGCTGACCGCCGCAGTATATAGTCGTGCGGCGGTCGGCAACCGGTTAAATGATAGAGACAAAATATCAACCAAAAATCCAGAAAAAAACACATGATACAAATGTTATAAACTGAGTTGCAGTTCAGTGAGTAAAATAAGTATTTGATCCCCAAGCAAAACATGACTAGTGCCTCGTACCACGCAACGATTATCGGCCGACCGATCGTCCGACTTTTGTCCAGAGTGGTGTTTTGTTGGTTGGAATGTGCCTAGACTGCACACAAATTTTCTCAGCCAACAATAATCTACTTCAGAAGTGATGTCATGTGATGGTTTACTTTCCGTGTGTTTTTTCTTCTCTGAGCATGCCCAGTCTTGCTCATCAGATTTTTGTCTGCCGAAATCTGTACTGACTGACGGAAAATCGGCCGTTGTGTTGACGGCCAACAAAAATTTTATAGCCTGCACACCAGATTTTTTTCGGCCGAAAAGTCGCAGTCGGTTGTCGGAAGCATCATACTAACAAGCCGAAAATCGGCCGATCGGACGTTGGCCGAAAATTCCCGATTAAGGAGATTCACCCTCTCTATTCGTCCTGTTTACCATTATCATTGAAAGTGAAAGTAAAAGAAAATCCCAAATTTTGGGCTGTCCGCAGAAAAGTAATAGAGGGGAAATCTTCCAATGGGGACACTAGTTCTGGTGACCTGGGGGGGTCCCCAAGGAATTCCCTTAATTTGGAGGGATTTCCTCTCACTTCCTGTTTGGCAATGGGTCAGGAAGTGAAGGGAAATCTCTGCAATGGGACACAGATGACAGAAAAATCTGACAGGGGTTATAATCCTCCCTTACTCTATCCAAAATGAAAAAAAATGTTTTGCCTATAGTTTTACTTTCAGGTTTCTTGGCTGTCGCTTGGCAACTCAGAAGTTTCAGCTCCCTCCATACATTTTCTATAGGATTAAGGTCTGGAGACTGGCTAGGACACTCTACGTGTTAATGTGCTTTTTCCTGAGCCACTCCTTTGTTGCCTTGGTGGTATGTTTTGGGTCATTGTCATGGTGAAAGACCCATCTACGACCTCTCTTCAGTGTTCTGGCTGATGGAAGAAGGTTCTCATTACATGTGCCTTCTTGAGGAGGGGGACCTTGTGGGCACTGCAGAATTTCATTCCATGGTGGCTTATTGTGTTACCAATGGTTTGTTTGGTGACTTTGTATTTCCTCCATTTGCGAATAATCACCCCAACAGTTGTCTCCTTCTCACCAAGTTTCTTGCTGATGGTCTTGTAGCCCATTCCAGCCTTGTGCAGGTCTACAATCTTGTCCTTGATGTCCTTTCACAGCTCTTTGGTCTTGCCCACGATGGTGAGGTTTGAATGGAAGAAAAATTCAGTGGAAAGGTGTCTTTTATACAGTTAGGAGCACCTTCTAACATTGACAGGACTAATCTGTGTACACATGAGCACATACTGTAGCAAGTCTGTGGAAGCCAAAATTATTGTTGGTTGGTAGGGGATCAAAGACTTATTTTACCCACTCAACTGTAATTCAATTTATAAGATTTGTATCATGTGGTTTTTCTGGATTTTTGGTTGATATTCAGTCTCTATAATTTAAAATACACCTATGATAAAAAAAATTATAGACCCTTCTTTTCTTTGTAAGCGGCCAAACTTACAAAATTTGCAGGGGATCAAATCATTATTTTCCCCACTTTAGATGGGTTGAAAAAGACAAATGCCCCTCAAGTCCAACTAATAGACTAAAACAAGTAAATGAACAACCTTCATCCACAGAATCCTAAATCTGCAGTTTATCCAGAGCAGGGGTCTCCAAACTACAGCCCATGGACCACATCTGTCCATGTCATATACTCACATAGGCTGTGTATCAGTGGCGGCCCGTGCATAGGGGGCGCCAGGGCGCCACCCCCCCCCCTAAAAAAAGAAAAAAAAAAAAGACAAAATGAGCAATAAAATTTTCAAAAAAAAAAAATTGCGTTCGCAAACTTCGCCGCCGCCGGCCTATGTGGAGGCCGGGTGGTGGCGGGGGGTTCGGGTGTGGGGTTACGACCCACAAGAGGCGCCGATTGGCTGCCTTCTGGGGGCGTAACCTGGGCGCGGGGCACAGCGCTTGCACACCCCCACTTCGTGGATTCCTGGCTGTGATTGGTCCAGTCTCCAGCCTGGACCAATCATCATCCAGGACATCCGATTGCGACGCCGCTGACGTCGCAATGGGGGCGGTGCCGGTGCGTGCATCAGTCACTCACCGTCACCGCCCGGTCAGCTTCCCGCCGCGAAGACCTGGAGTCCAGTCCGGAGAAGAAGCCCACGCCGGTCACCCGCCGCAGAAGAGGGAGAAGTGCCACTCACCTTCCCGCCACCGAACGAAGAAGAGGAGAGGGAGAAGCCGCCGTGACTCACAGGTAGGTGCACTCTCAGTCGGGCACGCACGCATAGCTCTGCATTGGGGAACATCTGAACATGTATACTGGCTGCACTGGAGGCACGCATCGCATGCATAGCTCTGCATTGGGGACATGTTTACTGGCTGCACTGGAGGCAAGCATGCATAGCTCTACATTGAGGACATGTTTACTGGCTGCACTGGAGGCAAGCATGCATAGCTCTGCATTGGGGACATGTATACTGGCTGCACTGGAGGCAAGCATGCATAGCTCTGCATTGGGGACATGTATACTGGCTGCACTGGAGGCACGCACGCATAGCTCTGCATTGGGGACATGTTTACTGGCTGCACTGGAGGCACGCATGCATAGCTCTGCATTGGGGACATGTATACTGGCTGCACTGGAGGCACGCACGCATAGCTCTGCATTGGGGAACATGTATACTGGCTGCACTGGAGGCACGCATCGCATGCATAGCTCTACATTGGGGACATGTGTACTGGCTGCACTGGAGGCACGCATGCATAGCTCTGCATTGGGGACATGTTTACTGGCTGCACTGGAGGCAAGCATACATAGCTCTGCATTGGGGACATATTTACTGGCTGCACTGGAGGCAAGCATGCATAGCTCTGCATTGGGGACATGTTTACTGGCTGCACTGGAGGCCCGCATGCATAGCTCTGCATTGGGGACATGTTTATTGGCTGCACTGGAGGCACGCATGCATAGCTCTGCATTGGGGACATGTATACTGGTGGTCACTGCATTGGAGGCACGCATGCATAGCTCTGCATTGGGGACATGTATACTGGTCACTGCATTGGGGACATGTATGCTGGTCACTACATTGAAAGGGGGCATTTATACTGGTGGTCACTATATTGAAGGGGGCATGTACTGTGGGGTTTGTGCTAGGGGCCTGTACTGTGGGGTTTATGCTAGAGGGCATGTACTGTGGGGTTTGTGCCACTCTCAGTCCATGTATCCCATAATAGGGTGTCTCTCACAGTATATCCCATAATAGGGCCCCTGTTCCCTATTATGGGATATACTAGTACTGAGAGACCCCTTAATATGTGATATATTGGGAGAATTGGTTCACGCAAGCAAAATACAGGGGACAGAATGGGTGGAGTCTATAAGGGGTGTGGCTTCTGAGAAATGGGAGGGGTCAAAATGGAAGGGCGGGGTCTTGCGCCCCCCCATCTTAAAACTTCACCAGCCGCCACTGCTGTGTATGGTCTCCTCTTTACCACCTCATACCTTTAACATCCCCCAGCCCCCAGACTTCATTGCTCCAGTAAAGGTTTGCTGTCGTCATCCCTATCATTGGTTGCTAGGACCGCCAGCATGCTAGAAATGAATGGCGTGCTTGCCCTAGCATTCAAAGGAGGACGGAACTTCCTTCATAAACACATGCTCCAGCTCCCACCCTGCTTTTAGCCATGCTGTAAGACTTGCAGTGGTAAGAAGAACTCTGATGGGTACCCCAGTGTCAGATGAACTCTAAAGGGGACTCTGATATAAGGAGGACTCTGATGGAGACCCTGGTGTTGATGGGGGCTGTGATGTACAGTGGACTGTGATGGTGACCCTGATGTAAGGGGGTTCTGATAAAAACACTGGTATTGATTGGGGCTGGGATTTAAGGGGGATTCTAGTGGGGACCCTGATGTAGGGGGGACTCTGATGGAGACCCTGGTATTGATGGTGGATGTGATATAAGGGGGACTTTGATGGAGACCCTGGTGTTGATGTGGGCTGTGATGTAAGGGGGATTCTGAAGGAGACCCTGATGAAAGGAGGGGGGGGGGGGACTCTGATGTAAGAGGCACTCTGATGTGGACCCTGAAGTAAGTGGGCACTCTGATGGGGACCCTGATGTAAGCAAGGGAAATCTGATAGGAACCTTGATGTAAGGCAGACTCTGATGGGGATCCTGATGAAAAAGGGGACTCTGTTGGGACCATGATGTAAAGGGCCTCTGATGGAGACTCTGGTTTTGATGAGGATGTGGATGTAAGGAGGGTTCTGATGGAGACCCTGATGAAAGGGGGGACTCTGATGTAAGAGGCACTCTGATGCGGACCCTGATGTAAGGGAGTATTCTGATAGGGACCCTGATGTAAGCAGGAGAAATTTGATAGGGGCCCTGATGTAAGAGGAGACTCTGATGTGGACCCTGATGTAAGGGGGCACTCTGATGCGGACCCTGATGTAAGGGGGCACTCTGATGCGGACCCTGATGTAAGGGGGCACTCTGATGCGGACCCTGATGTAAGGGGGCACTCTGATGCGGACCCTGATGTAAGGGGGCACTCTGATGCGGACCCTGATGTAAGGGGGCACTCTGATGCGGACCCTGATGTAAGGGGGCACTCTGATGTGGACCCTGATGTAAGGGGGCACTCTGATGCGGACCCTGATGTAAGGGGGCACTCTGATGCAGACCCTGATGTAAGGGGGCACTCTGATGCAGACCCTGATGTAAGGGGGTACTCTGATGCGGACCCTTATCTAAGGTGACACTCTGATGCGGAACCTTATCTAAGGGGGCGCTCTGATGCAGACCCTGATGTAAGGGGGCACTCTGATGCAGACCCTGATGTAAGGGGGTACTCTGATGCGGAACCTTATCTAAGGTGGCACTCTGATGCGGAACCTTATCTAAGGTGGCACTCTGATGCGGAACCTTATCTAAGGTGGCACTCTGATGCGGACCCTTATCTAAGGTGGCACTCTGATGCGGACCCTTATCTAAGGTGGCACTCTGATGTGGACCCTGATGTAAGGACGCACTCTGATGCAGACCCTGATGTAAGGGGGCACTCTGATGCAGACCCTGATGTAAGGACGCACTCTGATGCAGACCCTGATGTAAGGGGGCACTCTGATGCAGACCCTGATGTAAGGGGGCACTCTGATGCAGACCCTAATGTAAGGGGGCACTCTGATGCAGACCCTAATGTAAGGGGGCACTCTGATGCAGACCCTGATGTAAGGGGGCACTCTGATGCAGACCCTGATGTAAGGGGGCACTCTGATGCAGACCCTGATGTAAGGGGGCACTCTGATGCAGACCCTGATGTAAGGGGGCACTCTGATGCAGACCCTGATGTAAGGGGGCACTCTGATGCGGAACCTTATCTAAGGGGGCACTCTGATGCGGACCCTGATGTAAGGGGGCACTCTGATGGGGATCCTGATGTATGGTGGCACTCTAATGGGGACCCTGATGTAAGAGGGCACTCTGATGGAGACCCTGATGTAAGGGGGCACTCTGATAGGGACCCTGATGTAAGAGGGCACTCTGATGGTGACTCTGATGTATGGGGACCCTGATGTAAGGAAGGATTTATTAATTTATAAACTTGCTTTTTTGGCCAACGAATATTTGTAAACTATATGAAGTGGCCATCTTACTGAAATGTTAGACACCTGATACAGAGCAAATAAAAAAATAAACTATTTAAATGCTATACAATGTGTTTCAATAAAAAAAAGAAAAATAAGCATTTATAATGTTTTTTTGTACTTATATACACAAATGTTTTGTCTTTCATTTCTATTGTAAACTCAATGGGTTGTTTCACAGAGTGGGAGTTGACATAGACTTTAATAGCCAGTTATAGTCCCTATTCAGAAGCACATCAAGCATTTTGTTAACCACTTGCCGATCAGCCGCCGCATTTACACAGCCGTACCCGCACGTCGGTCCGTGGGAGCGATCCTTGGGGCGCGCGCCTGCACCCACTCACAAGAGGGGAAGCCGAGGTGCGGGGCCGCAGCCACAATTGCTGCTGGGCAGCCGTGATCGCTCCCCGTGGAGAGAGAATGGCAGTCTGCTGTTGTAAACACAGCAGACCGTTGTTCTCTCTAGTATCAACACAGAGCAGCCCCTGTGTTCCTCCTATTTAGGATCACAGGTCTCTGTGTTGATATTACAAGAACAGTTAGAAAACACCCCCTAGGCTCACACTTAACCCTTTGATCGCCCCTGGTGTTAACCCCTTCCCTGCCAGTGTCATTATTACAGTAACAGTGCATATTTTTAGCACTGATTACTGTAGTAATGTCACTGGCCCCCCAAAAGTGTCAAAAATGTCAGTTAGGTGTCCGATCTGTCCACCACAATGTCGCAGTCCCGCTAAGGCCCCATGCACACGGGGCGTTTTTAACGCCGCTGTAAATAGCATCAGGCATTTTCTTTTTGCAGCCTAAAAATGCACCTCTATGTTATTCAATGGCCTCATGCACACACACAGATGTTTTTGAGCTGTAAGTGGCCTTAGGCGTTTTTAAGCTGCAACAAGAACCCACGACCTACGCATTCTGAGGACCAGCGTTACAGCTGTAAAAACGTCTGACGCTGCTAAAGGCTGAATAACGTTGCTATAACGTTGCTTAACGTGCGTTAAGCCACGTTATACGTTTTTTTTTTCTTCCATTCAAAATCAATGGTTCCCTATGGGAGCCTATTGATTTGAATGGAAGTCGCACCGCAAGTCGGATCAGGATGATCCAACTTGCAGGGCGACTTGCGCTGTGAGAATCTTGAGGGGGAACTCCACGCCAAAATGGGAAAAAACAGTGTGGGGGTCCCCCCCAGGTTCCAAACCAGGCCCTTCGGGTCTGGTATGGAATTTGAGGGTAGCCCCACGCCGTAAAAACGGCGTGGGGTCCCCCCCAAAATCCATACCAGACCCTTATCCGAGCATGCAGCCCAGCAGGCCAGGAAAGGGGAGGGGACGAGCGAGCCGCCATTACTAGTAAAAAATAAAAATGACATAAATCTTTCCCCTAGTTTGTAGACTTAACTTTTGCGTAAACCAATCAAAATACGATTATTGGGATTTTTTTTACCAAAAATATGTAGTAGAAAACAAATTGCCCTAAAATGATGAAAAAATGTGTTTTTTACATTTTTTGGGAATGTTATATAGCAGAAAGTAAAAAATATTGTTTTTTTTTTCAGAATTGTCGCACTTTTTTTTCTTATGGTGCAAAAAAAAAAAAAAAAAACAGGTGATCAAATACCACCAAAAGAAAGCCCTATTTGTGGGGGAAAAAAGGGCATCAATTTTATTTTGCTTACAGTGTCGCACGACTGTGCAACTGTCAGTTAAAATAACGCAGTGCCGAATCGCAAAAAAATGACCTGGTCATTAGGAGGGAAATCTTCCAGCCCAGAGGTGGTTAAACAATCTACAGAGCTAGCTTTTACTGTGAAGAAACCTTTCCGTATGTAGAGCCTAAACCTTTCTCACCTCCAGGCACTAAGAATGTCCCTTGCCCACTGTGCACTGTTTGTTGACTTTGTGGACCCCTTATGTTATAATACAAGGTGATCATATCCCACCTTAAACTGCGTATCTCAAGGAAGAATGAATTCAGTTCAGTTAATCCATCCTCATAGCCGAGGTCTTTCATACCATTCTCTGCACGCTAAAGTTTACTAAGGACGGAGTTCCTCGATAAGCCTCTGAGGGCTTGCACTGATCTTTGTTAGAGATTAGCAGAAAAAAACACTTACAAGGATTGATAAAGAAAAATAATTATTATGTTTTACTAACGATTAAAGGACAATATTAAGTGCTTATATGCTAATGTTAGGTTCTTGACATAAAACCAGGTTCGCTTGCTAGAACGAGCTAGCAGAACGATAATACAGAAACAAGTTATTTCTCTCCCATCTGCTCTGAATGTTTTCCTGTGCAATGTAGAGACAGTTTTTTTCCATATTCTACAGCTGCCAGGGTCAGCATCTGAACCTGCAAGCTTTGTGATGTCTGGCTGTGGCTCTTCTTGCTGTGCCACCTGAACAGCTCCTGGTCTGATCTTATAGGACAGTTGTCTCCAAACTGTGGCCCTAGGGGCACTATTTCATACACTGACGGGCAGATGGGGCTGAATTCCGTCCTCTGACACCAACAATGAAGCAGAATTCCTTCCACTGACACCAACAATTGGGCAAAATTCCTTCCATTGACACCAGCAATGGTAAGAAGGACTTCCATTGACACCAACGATTGGGCACTATTCCTTCCAATGACACCAAAGATGGGTCACAATTTTCTTCCATTGACACCAATAATGGAGCAGAATTCCTTCCATTGACACCAACAATTGGGCAAAATTCCTTCCATTGACACCAACAATGGGAAGAATGACTTCCATTGACACCAACGATGGGGCACTATTCCTTCCAATGACACCAAAGATAGGACACAATTTCTTCCATTGACACCAACAATGGAGCAGAATTCCTTCCACTGACACCAACAATTGGGAAAAATTCCTTCTATTGACACCAACAATGGGAAGAATGACTTCCATTGACACCAACGATGGGGCACTATTCCTTCCAATGACACTAAAGATGGGTCACAATTTCTTCCATTGACACCAATAATGGAGCAGAATTCCTTCCACTGACACCAACAATTGGGCAAAATTCCTTCCATTGACACCAACAATGGGAAGAATGACTTCCATTGACACCAACGATGGGGCACTATTCCTTCCAATGGCACCAAAGATGGGACACAATTTTTTTACATTGACACCAACAATGGAGCAGAATTCCTTCCACTGACACCAACAATTGGGAAAAATTCCTTCCATTGACACCCAACAATGGGAAGAATGACTTCCATTGACGCCAACGTTGGGGCACTATTCCTTCCAATGACACCAAAGATAGGACACAATTTCTTCCATTGACACCAACAATGGAGCAGAATTCCTTCCACTGACACCAACAATTGGGAAAAATTCCTTCTATTGACACCAACAATGGGAAGAATGACTTCCATTGACACCAACGATGGGGCACTATTCCTTCCAATGACACCAAAGATAGGACACAATTTCTTCCATTGACACCAACAATGGAGCAGAATTCCTTCCACTGACACCAACAATTGGGAAAAATTCCTTCTATTGACACCAACAATGGGAAGAATGACTTCCATTGACACCAACGATGGGGCACTATTCCTTCCAATGACACCAAAGATAGGACACAATTTCTTCCATTGACACCAACAATGGAGCAGAATTCCTTCCACTGACACCAACAATTGGGAAAAATTCCTTCTATTGACACCAACAATGGGAAGAATGACTTCCATTGACACCAACGATGGGGCACTATTCCTTCCAATGACACCAAAGATAGGACACAATTTCTTCCATTGACACCAACAATGGAGCAGAATTCCTTCCACTGACACCAACAATTGGGCAAAATTCCTTCCATTGACACCAACAATGGGAAGAATGACTTCCATTGACACCAACAATGGGGCACTATTCCTTCCAATGACACCAAAGATGGGACACAATTTCTTACATTGACACCAACAATGGGGCAGAGTTTCATGTTAGGTAAGGTTCAATAAAGACAATAGTCCATCCAGTTCAAACTGGTGTCAATGGAAGAGTTCCTGTCTTTGAAACCAACAATGGGGCAGAAATTCTTCCATTGACACCAACAATGGGGAAGAATTCCTTTAATTGACACCAACGATGGGACACTATTCCTTCCAATGACACCAAAGATGGGACACAATCTCTTACATTGACACCAACAATGGGGCAGAGTTTCATAGTAGGTAAGGTTCAATAAAGACAATAGTCCATCCAGTTCAAACTGGTGTCAATGGAAGAGTTCATTCTTTTGACACCAACAATGGGGCAGAAATTCTTCCATTGACACCAAAAATGGGGCAGAATTCCTTTAATTGACACCAACGATGGGACACTATTCCTTCCAATGACACCAAAGATGGGACAGAATTCCTTCCATTGACACCAACATTGGGGCAGAGTTTCATAGCAGGTAAGGTTGAATAAAGGCAATAGTCCATCCAGTTCAACTTTGTGTCATTGAAAGAGTTCCTTCTATTGACACCAGCAATGGGGCATTATTCCTTCCACTGACAGGATCTTTTCTACTCCCACTGACCATAGCCCAGTCCCCCTAAAGTCTGAAGGAAAGAAAACTGGTCCTTTGTTTAGGGAATTCGGAGACCCCCGTTAAGGGAAAGCTTGCCTTGTCTCTTGCTTCTGGTGTACCTTGAACTCTTCACTCCCCTCCATGAATTTCCTAATTTAAGCCCTGTCTTTGCACTTCCTGATTGCAAGAATATTGTGCTTTCTCAAGCCAATATCTCACTTTTGTCACTCCTGCTGCTGTCCATTAGAGATGTATAGAACTGTTCGCCGGCGAACAGTTCCCGGCGAACTTAGCATGTTCGCGTTCGCCGCTGCCGGCGAACATATGCGATGTTCGGTCCGCCCCCCATAAGACATCATTGAGGCAAACTTTGACCCTGAACTTTACAGTCAGCAGACACATTTCCAGCCAATCAGCATACCTCCCTCCCACACCCTCCCACCTCCTATAAATAAGCCAGGGCAGCATCCATCTTAGATCATTCTGAAGCAGTGTGTGTAGTGAGAGTAGGGAGAGAGCTGCTGCTGCTGCTGCTGCTGCTGCTGCTGCTGCTGTTAAGCTAGGGACAGTTAGTCAGTGTTCCTGGTCTTGCAGTGTTCTTGGTCCACTACTGGTATTTGGTATTTGTGTTTTTTTTTTTTTTATATATATATATATCTATATATATACCTAGCGTCCCCAAAAGCCCTTTTAAGGGCTGGTAATTGAGTTGTTTCTTCTTATATATATATATATATATATATATATATATATATCTATATCTATCTAGTGTCCCCAAAAGCCCTTTTAAGGGCTGGTAATTGAGGATTTTTTTTATTTATATATATACATATATATATATATATAGTGTCCCCAAAAGCCCTTTTAAGGGCTGGTAAGGTAATAGATTTTTTTCTTTATATATATATCTATATATATCTATTGTACACTGCAGTTGCCTGCCCGCTGTGTGTGAGAGGCCACAGACCTACCACAGACTGTACTGTGTGCACACCACACTCATTTCGGGTGGCACAGGCACAGTACCTGGCATTTTAAAAAATATTTTTTTTTTCCTCTGTCATAATTGCAGTGAGTGCTGTGTCAGGTCCACAGAGTGCACTGTACCCACTGCAGTGCACTGCCCACCTGCCCACCACTGATATATATACGGTGGCACAGCATCTTGTTGCAATAAATTGAAAAAAAAAAATATTTTTTATTATTGCAGTTGTCTGGGCTGCCAGTTACTGTCAGGTCCACAGAGTGTACTGTGCCCACTGCAGTGCCACTGTGTGCCCACCCACCACTGATATATAAGGTGGCACAGCAGCTTGCAAAGTAAAAAAATATATATATTTTTTTTAATTGCAGTTGCCTGGGTGCCAGTGACTGCTGTCAGGTCCACAGAGAGTGTACTGTGCCACTGCCCACCCACCACTGATATATAAGGTGGCACAGCAGCTTGCAAAGTAAAATAAAATATATATTTTTTAAAATTGCAGTTGCCTGGGTGCCAGTGACTGCTGTCAGGTCCACAGAGAGTGTACTGTGCCACTGCCCACCCACCACTGATATATAAGGTGGCACAGCAGCTTGCCAAGTAAAATAAAATATATTTTTTAAAATTGCAGTTGCCTGGGTGCCAGTGACTGCTGTCAGGTCCACAGAGAGTGTACTGTGCCACTGCCCACCCACCACTGATATATAAGGTGGCACAGCAGCTTGCCAAGTAAAATAAAATATATTTTTTAAAATTGCAGTTGCCTGGGTGCCAGTGACTGCTGTCAGGTCCACAGAGAGTGTACTGTGCCACTGCCCACCCACCACTGATATATAAGGTGGCACAGCAGCTTGCAAAGTAAAATAAAATATATATTTTTTAAAATTGCAGTTGCCTGGGTGCCAGTGACTGCTGTCAGGTCCACAGAGAGTGTACTGTGCCACTGCCCACCCACCACTGATATATAAGGTGGCACAGCAGCTTGCCAAGTAAAAAAAATATATATTTTTTTTAATTGCAGTTGCCTGAGTGCCAGTGACTGTCAGGTCCACAGAGTGTACTGTACCCACTGCCCAACACTCCTATAGGGTGGCACAGCACCTTGCACTCATAGTACACAACACATTAAAAAAGAAAATGACAGGCAGAGGCAGGCCACCCCGCAAGGGCCGTCGTGGTCGTGGTGCTGTGATTTCCTTAGGCCCTAGAATAATGCCCAGTGTTCAGAGGCCACCACAGACCCTGAACTCAAAAAATTCTGAGGCCATAGTTGACTGGCTTACACAGGACACCCAATCGTCTACAGCTTCCGCTCGGAACCTTAATGTACCATCCTCCTCCAGCTCAGCTTCGGGCACCTCTCAATTTACCACTCGCCAGCCGCCGGCACCACCACCAACACTAGCACCACAGCCGCTTCACTTGATCCGTCAGAGGAGTTATTTTCACATCAGTTTGAAGAAATAAGTGATGCGCAACTATTAGTGCCAGAGGATGTAGATAACGGGGATATGTCTCAGTCAGGCAGCATTATACACATGGACGTACATTGTGATGATGATGATGTTGTACCTGCTGCTGCTGCCTTTGCTGAGTTGTCAAGTGAAGCGGCTGATGATGACGATGTGTCTGTGGATGTCACCTGGGTGCCTGCTCGAAGAGCAGAAGAAGAGGGGGAAAGTTCAGATGGGGAGACAGAGAGGAGGAGGAGACGAGTTGGAAGCAGGGGGAGGAGGTCATCGCAAGGAGCTAGTGGCGCAGTCAGACAGCATGTAGATTCGGCACCCGGGGTCAGCCAGACAGCACGCCAATCAACGCAAGCTGTTGCCACCACCAGAATGCCGTCCTTGCAAAGCTCAGCAGTGTGGCATTTTTTTTGTGTGTCTGCCTCTGATATCAGCGATGCCATTTGTAACCTGTGCCAAAAGAAACTGAGTCGTGGGAAGTCCAACACCCACCTAGGTACAACTGCTTTGCGAAGGCACATGATCTCACATCACAAACGCCTATGGGATCAACACATGAGTAAAAGCAGCACACAAACTGAAAGCCACCATCCTCCTCCTGGTCCAGCATCTTCAGCCACGTCAACCACTGCTGTCCTCCATGCCCCCTATCAACAACCCGCCCCTCCGCCTCTCACCTTCAGCAGTTCCTGCTCGTCACCTGCCCACAGTCAGGTGTCTGTCAAGGAAATGTTTGAGCGTAAAAAGCCAATCTCGCAGAGTCACCCCCTTGCCCGGCGTCTGACAGCTGGCTTGTCGGAACTCTTAGCCCGCCAGCTTTTACCATACAAGCTGGTGGAGTCTGAGGCCTTCAAAAAATTCGTCGCTATTGGGACACCGCAGTGGAAGGTACCCGGCCGAAATTATTTTTCACAAAAGGCAATCCCCAACCTGTACTCTATTGTGGAAAAGGAAATCATGTCACGTCTGGCACACAGTGTTGGGGCAAGGGTCCATCTGACCACTGATAGCTGGTCTGCAAAGCACGGTCAGGGCAGGTATATAACGTACACTGCGCATTGGGTAAACCTGCTGGCGGCTGCCAAGCATGGAATGCGTGGCTCTGCTGCAGAGGAGTTGGTGACACCGCCACGACTTGCAGGCAGGCCTGCTGCCACCTCCTCTACTCCTCCTACTCCATCCTCTTTGCTAACCTCCTCGGCTGAGTCCTCTTCTGCTGTTGCGTCTTGCTCCACACCAACTGCACCCCCCCAGCTCCCCAGGGGCTATTCCACATGCCGGATACGACAGTGTCACGCTGTCTTGGGGTTGACTTTCCTGAAAGCAGAGAGTCACACCGGACCAGCACTACTGTCCGCCCTGAATGCACAGGTGGATCAGTGGCTGACCCCGCACCAACTGGAGATCGGCAAAGTGGTGTGTGACAATGGGAGCAGTTTGTTGGCGGCATTGAATTTGGGCAAGTTGACACATGTGCCGTGCATGGCACATGTGTTGAATCTGATTGTGCAACGTTTTGTGCAGAAGTACCCAGGCTTACAGGACGTCCTCAAGCAGGCCAGGAAGGTGTGTGGCCATTTCAGGCGTTCCTACACGGCCATGGCGCACTTTGCAGATATTCAGCGGCGAAACAACATGCCAGTGAGGCACTTGATTTGCGACAGCCCGACACGTTGGAATTCAACACTGCTAATGTTCGACCGCCTGCTCCAACAAGAAAAAGCGGTCAACGAGTATTTGTATGACCGGGGTGCTAGGACAGCCTCTGCGGAGCTGGGTATTTTTTTGCCACGCTACTGGACGCTCATGCGCAATGCCTGTAGGCTCATGCGTCCTTTTGAGGAGGTGACAAACCTAGTGAGTCGCACTGAAGGCACCATCAGCGACATCATCCCATATGTTTTTTTCCTGGAGCGTGCCCTGCGAAGAGTGCTGGATCAGGCCGTAGATGAGCGTGAAGAGGAAGAGTTGTGGTCACCATCACCACCACCAGAAACAGCCTTACCATCGATTGCTGGACCTGCGGCAACACTGGAAGAGGAGTGTGAGGAAGAGGAGTCAGAGGAGGAATGTGGCTTTGAGGAGGAGGAACACCAACCACAGCAGGCATCCCAGGGTGCTCGTTGTCACCTATCTGGTACCCGTGGTGTTGTACGTGGCTGGGGGGGAAGAACACACCTTCAATGACATCAGTGAGGACGAGGAATTGGACATGAGTAGCTCGGCATCCAACCTTGTGCAAATGGGGTCTTTCATGCTGTCATGCCTGTTGAGAGACCCTCGTATAAAAAGGCTGAAGGAGAACGACCTGTACTGGGTGGCCACGCTACTAGACCCCCGGTATAAGCAGAAAGTCTGTGATATGTTACCCAATTACCGGCAGTCGCAAAGGATGCAGCAGCTACAAAATAAGTTAAAAACTATGCTTTACACAGCGTATAAGGGTGATGTCACAGCACAACGGGAATCCAACAGGGGAAGAGGTGAAAGTAATCCTCCTCCTACCACCACAACCACGCCGGCAAGGACAGGACGCTTTACAGACGTCTTGTTGATGGAGGACATGCGGAGCTTTTTTAGTCCTATGCATCGCCACAGCCCTTCGGGGTCCACCCTCAGAGAACGACTCGACCGACAGGTAGCAGACTACCTTGCCTTAACTGCAGATATCGACACTCTGAGGAGCGATGAACCCCTTGACTACTGGGTGTGCAGGCTTGACCTGTGGCCTGAGCTATCCCAGTTTGCCATTGAACTTCTGGCCTGCCCCGCTTCAAGTGTGCTGTCAGAAAGGACCTTCAGCGCAGCAGGAGGTATTGTCACTGAGAAGAGAAGTCGCCTAGGTCAAAAAAGTCTTGATTACCTCACGTTTATTAAGATGAATGAGGCATGGATCCCGAAGGGACTGACAGTGGGGGATGCATTTGACTAAAAAAGGCCTGGTGATGACTGAGATGCCTTGGCCTAAAAATGGTCCACACGCTGCTGTATATAATCATTCTCTGCATGCCGGATGACTTACGTGACGTCTCCGCCACCAACTACGGTTCAAGCCGCAATGTTTTAGTGCACTTTCTGCCTTAAAACCTCAATTTTTCAGGCCGCTGCTACAGCAGCGGCTGCAACAATACCTACTTTTTCATGCATGTGTACATGCCTAATTTTTCTGGCCTCTGGTGCTACACTGTGGCTGCAAAAAAACAAAAAACAAAAAAAAAGGCACATACATGTGTCAATTCCCCTTCGTGATCGTTACCTTGTCGTGGTGAAGGGGCTTGCGTATCACAATGAAGCGATCACCTCTAGGATTGTGTTGGCACACCCCAGATGATAAGGTCGTTGCTTCATTGTGTACAGACCAAAAGCGATCCGCAGGATAATTTTTCATAAAAAAAAACATTCATTTTCTTTCATTCTTTCTGCGGAGCTGGGTATTTTTTGGCCGCGTTACTGAATGCTCATGAACAATGGCTGTAGGCTCATGCGTCCTTTTGCGGAGATGACAACCCTGGTGGTCAGTCGAACCCAAGGCAACATCATCGACCTCATCCCATATGCGTTTTTTCTGGAGCGTGCCCTGCGAAGAGTACTGGATCAGGCTGTAGATGAGCATGAAGAGGAAGAGTTGTGGTCCTCATCACCACCAGAAGCAGCCTTGTCGTTGTCAATTGCTGGACCTGTGGCAACGCAGAGAGAGGAGTCTGAAGAAGAGAAGTCAGAGGAGGAAGGTGGCTTTGAGGAGGTGGAATACCAGCCACAGCAGGCGTCCCAGGGGGCTTGTTCTCACCTTTCGGGGACCCTTGGTGTTGTATGTGGCTGGGTGGAGGAAGAGACCTTCAATGATGTCAGTGAGGACAAGGAACGGGACATGGCTAGCTTGGTATCCAACCTTGTGCAAATTGGGAGTTTGCGGTTGTGCAAATGGACTGACTGTTAAACGGGGAGTTTGGTCTGTCAGAGTTTGGTCTGTCACTGTGAAGCGGGCGACGGGCGTAACCCTTACACTACTTGACCGATAAAACATCATACCTGATCGTATTCACACACTGGATGTTTTAGTGCTGGTTTACACTGCCGCTACCACTAAAGTAGCGTCGCTTCCAGTGCGACTTTGGCGCGACTTAGCGCGACTTTGGCGCGACCTCATCGCGAGGCGACTTTTTATTTGGCCAATCACAATATCATGTTTTGTGACCGTCACCTAATTTCCTTTTCCTGTTTTTTGTTTTACATATTTCCCCATGTGTGCAGTGTTGTCTGTGTCATAGCTCAACTGATAGGCATGTTTGCCTTGGCATATCATATTTCAGCTTGCCAGAAAGAAAAAAAGACAGCTGGAAAGACACTGCATTAGTTTTCTACTAAAAATCATAAGAAAAATGCTGTTTTTTTTGGGTTGTGGACATACTACAGAGCTGAAACTTGACAGGTACACTTTTTAGACCCCCCAGACACTAAATACAAAAAATGACATGCCTGCCTAAAAAAATGCCCGATAAATGCCTGCAAGAGAAAAAGCCAGCCGCAGAGAAGCCGTATTCCTGAAAATATAAGAAAAATGCTGTTTTTTAGGGGTTCTGGACATGCTACAGAGCTGAAACTTGACAGGTACACTTTTTAGACCCCCCAGACACTAAATACAAAAAATGACATGCCTGCCTAAAAAAATGCCCGATAAATGCCTGCAAGAGAAAAAGCCAGCCGCAGAGAAGCCGTATTACTGAAAATATAATAAAAATGCTGTTTTTTAGGGGTTCTGGACATGCTACAGAGCTGAAACTTGACAGGTACACTTTTTAGACCCCCCAGACACTAAATACAAAAAATGACATGCCTGCCTAAAAAAATGCCCGATAAATGCCTGCAAGAGAAAAAGCCAGCCGCAGAGAAGCCGTATTCCTGAAAATATAATAAAAATGCTGTTTTTTAGGGGTTCTGGACATGCTACAGAGCTGAAACTTGACAGGTACACTTTTTAGACCCCCCAGACACTAAATACAAAAAATTACATGCCTGCCTAAAAAAATGCCCGATAAATGCCTGCAAGAGAAAAAGCCAGCCGCAGAGAAGCCGTATTCCTGAAAATATAAGAAAAATGCTGTTTTTTAGGGGTTCTGGACATGCTACAGAGCTGAAACTTGACAGGTACACTTTTTAGACCCCCCAGACACTAAATACAAAAAATGACATGCCTGCCTAAAAAAATGCCCGATAAATGCCTGCAAGAGAAAAAGCCAGCCGCAGAGAAGCCGTATTACTGAAAATATAATAAAAATGCTGTTTTTTAGGGGTTCTGGACATGCTACAGAGCTGAAACTTGACAGGTACACTTTTTAGACCCCCCAGACACTAAATACAAAAAATGACATGCCTGCCTAAAAAAATGCCCGATAAATGCCTGCAAGAGAAAAAGCCAGCCGCAGAGAAGCCGTATTACTGAAAATATAATAAAAATGCTGTTTTTTAGGGGTTCTGGACATGCTACAGAGCTGAAACTTGACAGGTACACTTTTTAGACCCCCCAGACACTAAATACAAAAAATGACATGCCTGCCTAAAAAAATGCCCGATAAATGCCTGCAAGAGAAAAAGCCAGCCGCAGAGAAGCCGTATTCCTGAAAATATAAGAAAAATGCTGTTTTTTAGGGGTTCTGGACATGCTACAGAGCTGAAACTTGACAGGTACACTTTTTAGACCCCCCATACACTAAATACAAAAAATGACATGCCTGCCTAAAAAAATGCCCGATAAATGCCTGCAAGAGAAAAAGCCAGCCGCAGAGAAGCCGTATTACTGAAAATATAATAAAATGCTGTTTTTTAGGGGTTCTGGACATGCTACAGAGCTGAAACTTGACAGGTACACTTTTTAGACCCCCCAGACACTAAATACAAAAAATGACATGCCTGCCTAAAAAAATGCCCGATAAATGCCTGCAAGAGAAAAAGCCAGCCGCAGAGAAGCCGTATTACTGAAAATATAATAAAAATGCTGTTTTTTAGGGGTTCTGGACATGCTACAGAGCTGAAACTTGACAGGTACACTTTTTAGACCCCCCAGACACTAAATACAAAAAATGACATGCCTGCCTAAAAAAATGCCCGATAAATGCCTGCAAGAGAAAAAGCCAGCCGCAGAGAAGCCGTATTACTGAAAATATAATAAAAATGCTGTTTTTTAGGGGTTCTGGACATGCTACAGAGCTGAAACTTGACAGGTACACTTTTTAGACCCCCCAGACACTAAATACAAAAAATGACATGCCTGCCTAAAAAAATGCCCGATAAATGCCTGCAAGAGAAAAAGCCAGCCGCAGAGAAGCCGTATTACTGAAAATATAATAAAAATGCTGTTTTTTAGGGGTTCTGGACATGCTACAGAGCTGAAACTTGACAGGTACACTTTTTAGACCCCCCAGACACTAAATACAAAAAATGACATGCCTGCCTAAAAAAATGCCCGATAAATGCCTGCAAGAGAAAAAGCCAGCCGCAGAGAAGCCGTATTACTGAAAATATAATAAAAATGCTGTTTTTTAGGGGTTCTGGACATGCTACAGAGCTGAAACTTGACAGGTACACTTTTTAGACCCCCCAGACACTAAATACAAAAAATTACATGCCTGCCTAAAAAAATGCCCGATAAATGCCTGCAAGAGAAAAAGCCAGCCGCAGAGAAGCCGTATTCCTGAAAATATAAGAAAAATGCTGTTTTTTAGGGGTTCTGGACATGCTACAGAGCTGAAACTTGACAGGTACACTTTTTAGACCCCCCAGACACTAAATACAAAAAATGACATGCCTGCCTAAAAAAATGCCCGATAAATGCCTGCAAGAGAAAAAGCCAGCCGCAGAGAAGCCGTATTACTGAAAATATAATAAAAATGCTGTTTTTTAGGGGTTCTGGACATGCTACAGAGCTGAAACTTGACAGGTACACTTTTTAGACCCCCCAGACACTAAATACAAAAAATGACATGCCTGCCTAAAAAAATGCCCGATAAATGCCTGCAAGAGAAAAAGCCAGCCGCAGAGAAGCCGTATTACTGAAAATATAATAAAAATGCTGTTTTTTAGGGGTTCTGGACATGCTACAGAGCTGAAACTTGACAGGTACACTTTTTAGACCCCCCAGACACTAAATACAAAAAATGACATGCCTGCCTAAAAAAATGCCCGATAAATGCCTGCAAGAGAAAAAGCCAGCCGCAGAGAAGCCGTATTCCTGAAAATATAATAAAAATGCTGTTTTTTAGGGGTTCTGGACATGCTACAGAGCTGAAACTTGACAGGTACACTTTTTAGACCCCCCAGACACTAAATACAAAAAATGACATGCCTGCCTAAAAAAATGCCCGATAAATGCCTGCAAGAGAAAAAGCCAGCCGCAGAGAAGCCGTATTACTGAAAATATAATAAAATGCTGTTTTTTAGGGGTTCTGGACATGCTACAGAGCTGAAACTTGACAGGTACACTTTTTAGACCCCCCAGACACTAAATACAAAAAATGACATGCCTGCCTAAAAAAATGCCCGATAAATGCCTGCAAGAGAAAAAGCCAGCCGCAGAGAAGCCGTATTACTGAAAATATAATAAAAATGCTGTTTTTTAGGGGTTCTGGACATGCTACAGAGCTGAAACTTGACAGGTACACTTTTTAGACCCCCCAGACACTAAATACAAAAAATGACATGCCTGCCTAAAAAAATGCCCGATAAATGCCTGCAAGAGAAAAAGCCAGCCGCAGAGAAGCCGTATTACTGAAAATATAAGAAAAATGCTGTTTTTTAGGGGTTCTGGACATGCTACAGAGCTGAAACTTGACAGGTACACTTTTTAGACCCCCCAGACACTAAATACAAAAAATGACATGCCTGCCTAAAAAAATGCCCGATAAATGCCTGCAAGAGAAAAAGCCAGCCGCAGAGAAGCCGTATTACTGAAAATATAATAAAAATGCTGTTTTTTAGGGGTTCTGGACATGCTACAGAGCTGAAACTTGACAGGTACACTTTTTAGACCCCCCAGACACTAAATACAAAAAATGACATGCCTGCCTAAAAAAATGCCCGCTAAATGCCTGCAAGAGAAAAAGCCAGCCGCAGAGAAGCCATATTCCTGAAAATATAAGAAAAATGCTGTTTTTGTAGGGGTTCTGGACATGCTACAGAGCTGAAAATTGACAGGTACACTTTTTAGACCCCCCAGACACTAAATACAAAAAATGACATGCCTGCCTAAAAAAATGCCCGCTAAATGCCTGCAAGAGAAAAAGCCAGCCGCAGAGAAGCCATATTCCTGAAAATATAAGAAAAATGCTGTTTTTTAGGGGTTCTGGACATTCTACAGAGCTGAAACTTGACAGGTACACTTTTTAGACCCCCCAGACACTAAATACAAAAAATGACATGCCTGCCTAAAAAAAATGCCCGCTAAATGCCTGCAAGAGAAAAAGCCAGCCGCAGAGAAGCCATATTCCTGAAAATATAAGAAAAATGCTGTTTTTTAGGGGTTCTGGACATGCTACAGAGCTGAAACTTGACAGGTACACTTTTTAGACCCCCCAGACACTAAATACAAAAAATGACATGCCTGCCTAAAAAAATGCCCGCTAAATGCCTGCAAGAGAAAAAGCCAGCCGCAGAGAAGCCATATTCCTGAAAATATAAGAAAAATGCTGTTTTTTAGGGGTTCTGGACATGCTACAGAGCTGAAAATTAACAGGTACACTTTTTAGACCCCCTAGATGCTAAATCCAAAGAAATTTTTTATTTTTATTTTTTTTTAATTTTTCCAATAATTGGCTCTCTATCAAAAAATTATAATTTTTAAGAACTTTTTTTTGCGTGATCCCTCTCCGGCATGCCACAGTCCAGGTGTTAGTCCCCTTGAAACAACTTTTCCATCACTATTGTGGCCAGAAAGAGTCCCTGTGTGTTTTAAAATTCGCCTGCCTATTGAAGTCTATGGCGGTTCGCCGGTTCGCGAACATTTGCCGATGTTCGCGTTCGCCGTTCGCGAACGGCGAATTTTAGGTTCGCGACATCACTACTGTCCATATCTTCATTACCACTCATTACCGACCCTTGACTTGTTTCTTGACTACGCTTCTTCTTGATCCCAACCTGCAATCTCTTTTTACCAACCTTGTTTACTGACTAAGCTTCTGCTTGATCCCTACTTGCTATATCTGCTACAGGACCCTGGCTTGCTCACCTCCTGGTGGGGCGATCATGAGAACCACGGCCTGGTACTAAGACACAGCAAAACCTATCTCCACCATCAGGAGCTCTGGTGAACACCCGTTAGTGCTTAGACCCCGAACCTCGGGAAAGCCCATGTCATCCGCCAGGGGGATGCTATAGCTATTGGCCTCCAAGCCTGACCCTTGAACGTGACAATTGCGAGAGTTTGAGTTGTAGTCAAGCTGATAAAGTGTTCCAAAAATACCAGGAATATTTTGCAACTAATGATTTGTTGTTTTTGCAAATTCTTAAGTGAATAAGTGGATGTGTAAAATGCTTGAGTGTGGGAGGTCCTGCATGGAAACTGTCAAGGGTTGGAGCGTAAAAGTCTTCTATTCTGGTCAAGAGACCAGGTCCTCCCTTTACATTGCTCGACAATCTCCATGCACATTATTGTACTTGGTTCAGAGAAAATCAGCCCTTCTTAATAGTCTCCAGACTAGGGTACTCATCCCTTTTGGATGGGGCAGAAGGCAAAATATGGGCATTCCATTGTGAAGACATTTGTCCAGAAAGCCAAGCATGGGGGGATGATGCTGAATAAGGGAGGTGGAACGATGATGGTTGTCCTTCAAGCTGGAACAATTAACAAAATTTAGTGGCAAGAATTAATAACTATGGGGGTCAGCTACAGACTGAAGGTGAGTAATGCAGTTTAAAAAAAATTTAGAGTACTACTTAAGTCCCCCCGTGTCGATAGATCACTGGTCCTGCTAAAAATGGCCAGATGAGCATGGTCACCTTAAAGGGGAACGTAAGCCTTTCCCCTCCTTCCATTTTTTTCCCCCCTGCTTACCTTTTACTGTCTCCTGCAGAGTAAGGATACTCACCTTGCGGCTCCAGTGTTGAGCTGCTGGGATCCTCCTCTCTGCAGTCTCTGCACAGGTCCGGTGCCCAGGGCAGCCATCAGGAGGGGACAGCCCATACACATGTAGGGGGCCCAGGCGTTCTGAGGGGCCCCACCCCCCAGGCCCTAGCCAACGAGACTGAGTTGTTGCTGCTGTAGTAACTAGCAATTGCTAAATCATGGTGGCTGCAGAGTAAGCCGATGCAGCTGAAGGGATGTCTCTTTGCTGGATTGCGCTGTCTCTTTGCTGAAAATATTAGGCTGTCTCTTTGCTGGATTGGGATATCTCTTTGCTGAGTATATGAAACTGTCTCTTTACTGGATTGGAATGTGTCTTTGCTGAATATGTGAGGCTGTCTCTTTACTGGATTGGCATGTCTCTGTGCTGAATATATGAGGCCATCTCTTTGTTGGATTAGGATGTCTCTTTGCTGAATATATGAGGCTGTCTCTTTACTGGATTGGGATGTCTCTTTGCCGAATATATGGGGATGTCTCTTTGATGGATTGGATTCATTTTCATTTATTAAGTTTTAAGAGTGTTAAAATAGAAGTGGGTGCACTGAACGACTCGGTGGAATGGCCAGTGGGCGGATTCGGTGGGACGGCCAGAGGGCGGGCCCTGCAAAATGTTGGTGGTCAGGCCCGGAGGGGCCGAGGCCTTAAGCTGTGTAAGGGGCCCCAATGTTTCTGATGGCTGCCTTGCCGGTGCCGCCATGTCGCCTGTGACAGCTGCCCGCCCCACTTCTCCTTACTTAATAGGACTGCAGGTCATGCATCCCAGGAGGCACAGGGGGCAACTGTGTCATTTGCCTAGGCGAAATTCCAGAAGTTGGGGGGCAGGCTGAGCCTTTTAGGCCTGAAAATATGAGTATGAAAAAAAAAAGGAACCCAATATCAGTGCTGTGGAGGGAGGGGCTGGGTGAAGAGGAGGAGAGTGCTACGGAAGGGTGAAGCTCCACTTTATGCAGGAAGCAGAAATTAGATATGCATCAAGTAAGTTTGGCTGCCCTTAAGTAAAAGCATAATTACAAATTATATGATAAATACTGCAACATAAACCACGTACAATAGTATCAATGGCCCATTCACATACATGTATGAATTAAAGCATGTGCACTTTAAGCAGATGCAAAGATGTAAATCCAGCCTCAATGCCACCTTACAAGCATGGATCCTACTTTAATCTATAGGAACAATATGATGTAGAAAAATTAGGGAAATAAACTGAGAGATCTTCAACCTCCTACTCAAAAAATGATAAGCAGAGCCTGGACAAAGGAAGGGGGGCAGCAGGGGAGTTTGCCCTGGGTGCAGTGGTCTTATGTGAAGGTGGGGTGTGCCATGTGGCGAGTTCCTACCGTTACAGGTTGACAGGAAGAATGACAGCAGCATCACTACTCTTGGCAGCATAGCGCTGGAAGGGGCAAGCCAAATCAGGAGAAAAGGGAGCCGGAGGAAGTTCCTGCCAGTCAGCGGTGTTGCTATGGAGGTGCGTAGGGTGTGGACCACACCCACGTGACACCCCCAGAGGGGGGACACCATCAAAAATGAACTGATATCCGACTATTAAGGGTTCCCCACCTGTGACAGCGAAACATGCCGGCCCAGCACCCAGCAGGTGACACCATTTTTTTACTGAACCAGGTGACACCAATCCTAGTGACCCACTGCTGCCAGTGCAGTGCTCCTGGATACAGGCATTAACACAAGAACTCTGTCAGATTAGGACTGTGTAGGGTTTGCTTACCCACCCCTGGTCACCCCTTCCCTGGACTATTCCTGTGCTGGCAGCAGAAAATGTGGGTAAGGATTGGGGGTAAGCAAGCAAACCCTACAAAGTCCCGATCTAACAGCATAACACATATGGGCCCAATAGGTTTGAACTTTCACTGGGTGTTGGGACAGGCTTGACAGCCTTTCTATTCAAAGGTACTACCTCTTCATTCATATACCGCTGTATGAGTTTACAAATCTGTACCATGTCCTTATGTCTTATGTAATCCACACACTACAGAGTTGAGTTTGTTTCAAAACTGTTTATTGTAACCTTTTTACAAAGTTCCAAAAGAAAGAATTGTAGTAAAAATTTTCAAAATTTCTTTAAAAAATGTCCTTTATCCGTTCAACTTTTAAGGGAATGTATAGATGTTCTGTAAATGTTTTCTGTTTTTTTACTTTAGACTTATTTTTACAAATTCATGCATCTCAGCCATTCTCAACCAAGGTTTCCCCAATGGTTGCTAGAGTAGATTGACCTCCCATTTGTTGGTGCCTGCATTGCTCCAGAGACAACAACACTTGAAAAAGACAGCAACATGACACCAATATTTTTTTAGCTGTCTGTAAGGGGGGGGCATGCTTCACATTAGAGACTAAAGTATGGAGCATTCTTCCAAATGAAAACCAAGGTAAGCGGCATTCCTCCTACTGAAGGCCAACGTAAGGAACATTCTTCCCACTGATTACCAATGTACGGACATTCTTCCCACTGATCACTAATGTACGGACATTCTTCCCACTGCCTACTGAGGACTGTTATTAATACCTGTAGACTACACTATATGACATATATCACCTTTGTTTTATGTTGACAAGCAATCGATATCGATGGTGTTGCCATCCCCCTGGGACGCAGTTTTGGCTCCCAATAGGCTGTCCCGGGAGGGAGAACAACAACCTTATACCCTGCCGATCACTACCGTCATAACCCTACTCTAGGCCACGAACAGCCTCTACTTGGCACAATATATCTACAGGTACTCCTCATTAATTCTTGTCTCATAGAGTGTATTACTGTTAGACCCTGTTCACACTGGGGCGACCTGTCAGGCGACCTGGTCGCCTGACAGGTCGCCGTAGGTCGCCTTCCATAGAGAAGCTGTGGACCCGTTCTAATAGGAGCGACACAAGTCGCTCCGACTTAGAAAAAGGGTCCGGAGCTTCTTTGGGGAGACCCGGAGCGACCTGCATAGACTTCAATGAAATGAAGTCCGTGCCGGCCGCTCCGAGGTCGCGGTGCGCCCCGGGAAGTAGCGTCGCCCCAGTGTGAACGGGGCTTTACCACTTTGTTGCTGTTTGTTTGTAACCTCTTTATGGAAAATCAATAATAAAACTATTGAAAATAATTCAAAACGTATACCAAAAAATCATGTATCAAAAAGACTATGTATCAAAAATAAAGGGGAAGGGAAGAAGAAGAGAAAACCAAAAACAAAAACATTTTACCTTTCTCTCTAAAGAAAACGGAGATAGAACATGATATTTAAAATTATATTCCTCCTTACTCCCCACTCACAAGCCATAATGACATCCATATCATAAATTATATGAAATATATAAACATTAAATCGAGAATAAGGAGAACCAAAATCAATATGAAAAACTTGATAAGGGACATTCTTCCCACTAACCACCAATGTAAGGAGCATTCTTCCCACTGACTACCAATGTAAGGGACATTCTTCTCACTGACCACCAATGTAAGGGACATTCTTCCCACTGATCACCAATGTAAGGAGCATTCTTCCCACTGACCACCAATGTAAGGAGCATTCTTCCCACTGACTACCAATGTAAGGAGCATTCTTCCCACTGACTACCAATGTAAGGAACATTCTTCCCACTGACCACCAATGTAAGGAGCATTCTTCGCACTGATCACCAATGTAAGGAGCATTCTTCCCACTGACTACCAATGTAAGGAGCATTCTTCCCACTGACTACCAATGTAAGGAACATTCTTCCCACTGACCACCAATGTAAGGAGCATTCTTCGCACTGATCACCAATGTAAGGAGCATTCTTCCCACTGACCATCAATGTAAGGCACATTCTTCCCACTGATCACCAATGTAAGGGACATTCTTCCCACTGACCACCAATGTAAGGGGCGTTATTTCCACTGACCACCAATGTAAGGAGCATTCTTGCCGCTGACCACCAATGTAAGGACCATTCTTCCCACCGACCAGACCATCAATGTAAGGAACATTCTTCTCACTGAAGGCCAATGTAAGGGACATTCTTCCCTATGACCACCAATGTAAGGGGCATTCTTCCAAATGAAGACCAATGTAAGGGGCATTCTTCCCACTGACCACCAATATAAGGAGCATTATTCCCACTGAAGGCCAATGTAAGGGGAATTCTTCCCTCTACATACCAATGTAAGAAGCATTCTTCCCACTGGAGACCAAAGTAAGGAGCATTCTTCAAATTGAAGACCAATGTAAAGGACATTCTTCCCACTGATTACCAATTTAATCGGCATCCTTCCAACTGAATACCAATATAAGAGGCTGTAGGAAGGATTCTTTCCACTGAAGACCAATGTAAGGGGCATTCTTCCCTCTGAAGACCAATGTAAGGGACATTCTTCCCACTGACTACCAATTTAAGGGTCATTCTTCCCATTGACTACCAATGTAAGGAGCATTCTTCTAGCTGACCACCAATGTAAGGAGCATTCTTTCCACTGAAAAACAATGTAAAGGACATTCTTCCCAATGACTACCAATTTAATGGGCATCCTTCTCACTGAATACCAATGTAAGAGGCTGTAGGAGGCATTCTTTATTTACACCAATGTAAGGAGCATTCTTCCCACTGAACACCAATGCAAGGGACATTCTTCCCACTGATCACCAATGTAAGGGACATTCTTCCCACTGACCACCAATGTAAGGGGCATTTTTCCCACTGAAGACCAATGTAAGAGGCATTTGTCACACTGACCCTTGATAAATTAGTTTTAGCAGGGGTTCCCTGAGACCTGAAAATTATTCTAAGGATTCCTTGGGAGTAAAAAGGTAGACAACGGCTGTGAAAGTACAGTGAAACTCCTGTGAGTTACAATATAGCAACTGTATGGGTCTGTGACGCAGGATACATTTTGTGCAGGGTGGTTACCTAGAGCAGGGGTCTCCAAACCCGCCCACAGGCTATATGTGGCCCTCTACAAGAATGTATCTGTTCCGCAGCTAGGGCCAGTGATATATCCTCAATGTGCACAGATTGAGGACTAAGGTCAGCAGAGGCTGCCTGTGGTCTCTGCTTCAACACCCCCCCCCCCCCACCTAACTAGCCTTGCTGTGTATTAGGAGTGGGCTCCACTTCCCCTCCTTTGGTCATGAGACGAGCATTGTGGGTATCAGTGGAATGGAGGAAGATCAGTGCACATCGGTAAGTGAACCCTGAAGTGGCAAGCATTTTGTCACTTCCATGTTCAAAGCTGTCATTCCTCGGATACTGTGGCCACAGAATAATGTGATTAAGCATGATAAAGTTAAGCGTAAAAAAAAAAAAAAAGTTGAGATAAATTAAAGAAACATATAATAAATAAGAAAAAACACATTTTAACCACTGCTGACCAGCAGTTTAACATATACAGCTCTCTTGTTTCCCCTTGACGTACCCGTATGTCATGGCGGAACTTCCTGGTTTACGGGCATGTGCGCCCCCTGCCTCTCCTGCTGTGGTTGGACACAGCATGAGTTTGTCAGCAGGCTTGCAGCAGGGGCTGACTGTCAACTTTGAGCCCAGGGGGCAAGTACAAACCATAGGCCCATGGTGCAGCGACTCGCCCCCCCTCCTGCTCTCTCTCTTTCCAGCCTCCTTCTGACCCCCATTCCAGGCTAAAGCTCCACTCCAGGTACTCTCTACTCACTGCCTGAATCTGGTTTCCCGACCTGGCCAGCAGGGGCGGTTGGGGGGAGCTGGGACAGCTCAGTCTGGGCTGGCCGGAGGAGGAGAGTCTCCAGTGGGGCATGACACCCGCCTCTGCTCAGACACAGCCTACACCATCCATGCTGGGGGGGGGGGGGGGCTGCGCTCTCTCCTTGTCTTTATCCCTCAGTTGGTCAGCAGTGGGGGCTTTTTACTTCTCTTCACCAGGAATCCTTTAGGCATGTCTGTGGCAGAAGCAGGGCAGCCTTTTTATGGGGCATCAGTGTGGCCCGGGGGGCAATTGCCCCCTGGTCCAGTCCTGCCCTGGCTTGCAGCCAATGATTTTAGCTGTGAACCTGCTGATGGCTGTGGCAAATCACAGCCCAGATATCTGTGTGTGTCAGTAAACATCTGGCTGCTTCTGCTTCTTGATCTCACTTACAGTTTAGAGCTGAAATCAAGATGAAAAAACGCCAGCCAGTCAGTGAGTAAAATCAGCACACATACACTTGTTAAGCACACAGCAAACCCTTTGATTGCCTTTCCAGTCACCCCTGTCTAGACATGTGCAAGACGAAAAAATTAGCTTAGTTTCAATTAGATTCATTAATCTCGTTATTTTGTTTAGTTAAATTTGGTTGATTCGTTCAATTCGTATATTTAGAATTTATATTCAGAACTTGTTTCATGTCTTTTTTGAATTTTCTTTGAATTTACAGATTTTTTTATTTTCGAAACATTCGAATCGATACATTTTGATTCACTCGAATTGAAACATTTTGATTTTTTTCTTTTTAGATTTGAACGTGGCAAAGTGAAAAAACAATAGAAAAATATTCTTTAAATGATTACAATGACTCTTTAAATCGCAGGTGTCAAACACAAGGCCCGCGGGCCAAATCCGGCCCGCCAGACCATTTCATGCGGCCCTCGAACCTAGGGATTTTTTTCAGATGGAATGTGGTAAAACTCTGTTCCGCCACATCCGGCTCTTGCAGATCCCTGCCTACCTTGCATGCACTCACAGCAGGGCACAGTAGTGCCGACTAATGATCTCCCTTCAAGTGAGAGAGAGATGCGGAGCCACCTACACTGCCGGGAGGCACTAGAGCCAAGCAGATGAGATGTAAGGAAGCTTTTTGGGGGATGGGGGCACTCAACACACTCCTTAACTCTGAAAACCACATACTACTTATCTCTGCACTCTGTATATAGCGCACCCATAAACCCTGCACTCTGTATGTCATACACTCCACAACCCTGCACTCTGTACATGGCGCACCCATAAACCCTGCACTCTGTATGTAATACACTCCTCAACCCTGCAGTCTGTACATAGCACACCCCTGAACTCTGCAATCTGTATGTAGTACACTAGTGAACTCTACACTTTGTACACAGCATACTTCTAAGTATCTAAGTAGATGCATATTCTTACAGATACAACCGTCCCTTTGAGGACAACACTAATGTTGATGCGGCCCACAATGAAATTGAGTTTGACACCCCTGCTTTAAATCATCTTTGGCTTAACAAAAACAGCATTATTTCAAATTGGTTCTCTAGTAACACGCACAACCTTTGATTTCAGAAATATGTTTACAGTTCGAGTTCGATGTAAAATTTAATTCAAATTTCAATTTGAATTTCTGAAATTCAGACAAGTTTTGTTTCGTTATCTGGAGCATTCCAAGTAAACTTCCTTTATTCTGCAATTCGGGTATTTGGATAAATCCAAATCTCCGAATAACGAAAAATTTGTCTGAATATTTATTCAGAACCAAACGAACCACACAAGTCTACCCCTGTCACCCAGCCAGTGTCATTAGTACAGTGACAGTGTACAGTATTATCACTGGTCACTATTTTTAGTGTCACTAGCGACGTCAGTGTCATTTAGTGTCCCTCCCAGCCAGTGACAGTTAGTGCCAGTCCCTGATTGCCCGCCACACTATCCCAGTAACACCAGAAATGTAAAGGGCAGTCAGAAAGTCAGAGCTGCGTTAAAAGCTGCATAAATTCCAGTCAGTGGCGACTCTAGGAATAATATATAGAGGGGGGGGAGATACCACAGTCAAAACTAGGGGTGCACTCATAATTTTCACTATTATATCATACCACTGAAAAAACAAAATAAGTATATATATATCTATATATACAGTATATATATATATATATATATATATATATATATATATATATATATATATATAAGGTTGCAAAATACGAGAGTAATGCAGTATGCAATGATACCTTTTTATTGTGCTAACCTAACCTAGCTTTCAAGAGTTTTCCTGTCTTCCTCAGGTATTGCTTCAGACCTGTGAAAGAGGAAAACTCCTAAAAGCTTTTCTTTATAGTTTAAAGCAATTTTAACAAACAGTTTACACAGTAATAACCCCTAGTATCGGTGCCAGTTTACACAGTAATAGCCCCTAGTATTGGTGCCAGTTTATCCAGTAACAACTCCTAGTAATAGCGGCAGTTTACACAGTAATAGCCCCTAGTACTATTGCCAGTTGAAACAGTAATAGGCCCTAGTATTGGTGCCAGTTTACTCAGTAATAACCCCTAGTATTGGTGCCAGTTCACGCAGTAATAACTTCTAGTATTGGTGCCAGTTTATGCAGTAATATCCCCTAGTATTGGTGCCAGTTTATGCAGTAATAAAATCTAGTATTGGTGCCAGTTTACACAATAATAACCCCTAGTATTGGTGCCAGTTTACGCAGTAATAACCCCTAGTATTGGTGCCAGTTTACACAATAATAACCCCTAGTATTGGTGCCAGTTTACGCAGTAATAACCCCTAGTATTGGTGCCAGTTTACACAGTAATAGCCCCTAGTATTGGTGCCAGTTTACGCAGTAATAACCCCTAGGATTGGTGCCAGTTTACACAGTTATAACCCCTAGTATTGGTGTCGGTCTTCTGTCCGATCCGACCTTTGTTCAAAGAGAATTAGTTATGAAAAAACATCTTGAAACCTTTGTGGGTGAACTATTAAAAACTAAAGAGAAGAAATTTGCTAGGGACAAGTCAGATTATGACTCCAACGGGGCTTACAACTGGACGCGGGAAAGAGGTGCCAGGCGTACTAGGAATTCAAATCAAAATGCAGTTCATTCAATATTACCCAATGTTGATCCCAATGATTCTGATGTTTCATCCCTTATCATCTACTTCTTCTTCACAGATCACTTCACAGTACATTTCCAAGGGCAAGGGAGCCCAGAAACGTAAAAACAAGGGAGAAGGCTCTCAAATCTCACTCTCTAAGCGCACTCCGGCTCCATCTCAAGGACGAAATTCTTCTCACCGTCCTAATCTTCACCCAGTTTCTTCTCAATCTGTGCACACAAATTTTGGTGAATCGGTTTCCACTTCCTCTTCTTTTCCCACTGCTAGTGCATTGAAAGTAAGTCATACCAACACCACTAGTGGAGATTTACACACTGCAGCCATTTTTAAGATACCCAAAGGGTCTTCTAGTTAGCAATCACAAATAGAATCCATTGACACTTCTTTAGACACTTTGCAGGTGATAAACCTGTCTTCCCAGACTCTCACCTCTGAACAGATACAAGTTCTAGCTTTAGGTCTCACTTTCTGTCCCTCTCAAAATATCAACAAATTTGAACTGATTAAGGATGTACACTTATTTGCTCGCAAGCTTATGCACAAGGTTATATATGATAGAGATGATAATTCATCCAAATTAAATCCCCCCAGTGAGCTTTGGCATGAATTCTCTTTGGAAGATCTGAGGGCTCTAAACGATTTAATGGAGCTGTGGGAGGAGGGTGGTTCTTCGGGTTGGCCGTTTTTGGAGGATGACTTACCCTCCATCCCTCCGCTGGACGACTCCCTTGGAACCCCATGTTTCCCTCCTCCACAGCTCTACAGATCTAAATCTAAGGCCTTTCCCCTTTTACAAGCAAATCCAAATATCTGGGCCTTCACCCAGCAGGTGGTAAGGGAAATTCAATGTACTAGATGGCAAGGTCTGTCTGTCTCTAATTTGAATCAGGCTCAAAGACTAGCTGTTGACTCCTTAAAAAACAATCCAAACCTGGTGATTAAGCCTGTGGACAAAGGTGGAAATGTGGTTGTTATGGATGATATCCAATATGAACATTTGGTTCTGTATATCCTCAATAACCATAGTTGGTATGGCAAAATATCTGGAATATATTTGGAGAGAATGACTAACAAGTTTAGACAGCTGATCTTTGATGCATATTCTCAAGGGACAATTGACAAATAGACATTTGAATCCCAAAATGTTAAACATCCTAAAACATCTACCTTATAAGCATTGCAAAAAGTCCATAAGAGCCTAACCAAACCATTTGGTTGACCAATAGTACCTGGCAATGGATGCTTGACAGAATCTGCCAGCCTACTGGTCAATGATTATCTTAGACCCCATGTTACAGTCTTGCCAGCGTATATCCAGGATACCAGTGACCTCATCCAGGCATTGGATGGGATTGTCAGTAATAGCTCCTAGTATTGGTGTCAGTTCATGCAGTAATAGTTCCTAGTATTGGTGCCAGTTTATGCAGTAATGACTCCTAGTAATGGTGCCAGTTTACGCAGGAATAGCCCCAAGTATTGGTCCCAGTGTATGCAGTAATAGCCCCTAGTATTGGTGCCAGTTTACACAGTAATAACCCCTAGTGTTAGTGCCAGTTTATGCAGTAATAGCCCCTATTATTAGTGCCAGTTTACACCGTAATAACCCCTAGTATTCATGACAGTTCACTCAGTAATAGCTCCAAATTTTGATGCCAGTTTACACAGTAATAGACCCTAGTATTGGGGCCAGTTTATGCAATAATAGCCCTTAGTATTGGTGCCAGTTTACGCAGTAATAACCCCTAGTATTAGTGCCAATTTACGCAATAATAGCCCCTAGCTTTGGTGCCAGTTCACGCAGTAATAGCGCCTAATATTGGTGCTAATTTACACAGTAATAACTCCTAGTAATGGTGCCAGTTTACGCAGTAATAGCCCCTATTATTGGTGGCAGTTTGCACAGTAGAAGTCCTTGGTATGCGTCCCAGTTTATGCAGTAATAACCCCTAGTATTGGTGCCAGTTTACACAGTAATAACACCTAGTATTGGTGCCAGTTTACGCAGTAATAGCTCCTTGTATTGGTGTCAGTTCACGCAGTAATATTTCCGAGCATTGGTGCCAGTTTACGCAGTAATAACTCCTAGTAATGGTGCCAGTTTACACAGTAATAGCCCCTAGTATTGGTCCCTGTGTACGTAATAATAGCCCCTAGTATTGGTGCCAGTTTACGCAGTAATAAAACCTAGTATTGGTGCCAGTTTATGCAGTAATAAAACCTTGTATTGGTGCCATGCTCTCAGCCCAGGGAAAGTAGGGAAGAATAGTGAGATCTGTCAACCACAGAAGTGTTAAGGCCAGCTGCGACAGTGGCAGCGGTCTTAACACTTTTATTAACTTCATGGGAGATCTTTATGATTTCCCCCGCGGGTCTACTGATGCACTACAGTACAGCGTACCTCTCCATCCTGGACTCCTTAGCGACTTGGTAACCGGTCGCTGGCCACAATGAGTGGAGCAGATGACAGGTCCGTGTCCACTCAGCATATGCAGAGCAGACACGGACACAGCCAGCTCTACTCTATGGGCCCTCTGATCCAATCCACCCGGACAGAAGGGGATGGATCCCCTTCTGTTTTTTTAAGTGAATTGGATAAGAGATAGGCAGGTGTAAACGAGCACAAGTCCATTTACATCTGACCCTCTATAGAGGGGAATGGAGGGTCCGATTGGGTCCACCTGAAATACAGACAGGCAGACCTGATTTGATCGATTGTGTGAAAGGGGCTGCTTTCACACAGATGCACTGCAATTTACCTGCAACTCAACTTACCTCAATCTATACTTCTTCCTCAGGATTCCTGCAGGTATCGCTGGCTGCTGCCATCCCCCAGGCAGGTATGGCTGGTGGCTGCTGCTGGCTGTCCTCCAGGGCTGGTACTGCTGGTGGGTACTGCTGGCTGGTACTGCTGGCAGGTACTGCTAGCTGTTATTGCTGGCTGGTACTGCTGTTGGGTACTGCTGGCTGGTACTGCTGGTGGGTATTGCTGGTGGGTACTACTGGCTGGTACTGCTGGTGAGTACTGCTGGCTGGTACTGCTGGTGGGTACTGCTGGCTGGTACTGCTGGTAGGTACTGCTGGCTGGAACTGCTGGTGGGTACTACTGGCGGGTACTGCTGGCTGGTACTTCTGGTGGGTACTACTGGCTGGTACTGCTAGTGGGTACTGCAGGCAGTTATTGCTGGCTGGTACTGCTGGCTGGCACTACTGGTGGGTATTGCTGGCGGTACTGTTGGTGGGTACTGCTGGTGGGTACTACTGGCGGGTACTACTGGCTGGTACTGCTGGCGGGTACTGCTGGCTGGTATTCCTGGTGGGTATTGCCGGCTGGTATTCCTGGTGGGTATTGCTGGCGGGTACTGTTGGCGGGTACTGCTGGCTGGTACTGGTGGTGGGTACTGCTGGCTGGTACTAATGGTGGGTACTGCTGGTGGGTACTGCTGGCTGGGACAGCTAGCTCCTCTGAGACACCAATGAAGATGTGACAGGAGCGGCGCTGGAGGAAGAATGTGGCTGCAGTAGAGAGCAGAGCTGATGCTTTCTGTATCGCTCCTCTCACAGGTGGAGTATATTTGGTATCACTCCGCCTGTGACAGGAGCCAGAACTATAAATGAAGCATCGGCTCCGCTTCCTCTAGGGCCGGCTCCGTTCCTCACAGTAATGCTCGGACATGGTGGGTCGGGAACCCGCAATCTGGGCTTACTGACCCGCCATCCCAGAGCAGGAGGTGGGATCCTGTTGGGGGGGGGGCATAGCATAATGTGAGGGGGGGCATGACCCCCTCTGGCCCCACCCCAGTGACACCACTAATTCCAGTATATTTACCATAGTTTGTAGACACTATAAAGTTCACACAAACCAATTATTATACACTTATTAGGATTTTGTTTTACTAAAGACATTTGGTCTAAATTTATGAAGAAATCTGATTCTATTGGATACGTTTTATAACAGAAAGTAGAAAATATTGTTGTTTTGTTTTTTGTTTTTTTAAATTGTTGGTCTTTTTTCATTTATATTAAAAAAGAAAACCCCAGCGGTGATCACATGCCACCAAAAGAAAGCTCTCTTTGTGTGAAAAAAATGATATAAATGTAATTTGGGTACACTGTTGCATGACCGCGCAATTTCCAGTTAAAGTAGCACAATGCTAAATAGCAAAAAATGGTCTGGTTATGTAGGGGGTAAAACCTTCCGGAGGTCAAGTGGTTAAAGTTCCTCACCCACCATGTATGCACGTACAAAAAAAAGCATTTCCTGTTCACCTACATACAAAAACAGTGATTGCGTTAGACATACAGTATTAGGTAAGGATGGGCTTGATATTCGAGTCGAACGTAAGTTGACTCGAACATCAGCTGTTCGTGTGTGCGCTGAACACACAAACAAATGGGGCGCTCGGCGGGAAGTTTGCCCGCCGCACCCAAAGAATAGAAAAAAACAAAACGCTCCCGCCTCTTCACACGCCTCTCACGTAATGAGCTGTTACAGAAAGGACAGATGTCCAAATGTCTTGGGGTCAGCGAGAATAAACCAAGCCCCATGGTTGGTTTTAGGGGTAGTAATAGTGCGCCATCATTGTAGGGCTGGCCCGAGACATTGTGCTGCCTGGGTCCAAGAATGAAATCCTGCCCCCCCACCCCCTTAAAAAAAAAAAAAAAAAAATCATGCCCACCAAAAGGCCCCCACATCCATTATTTTATATAAATCCAAAATGTAAAAAATATTATATATACTATTATCTTCTTCAATAACTCACCACTGGACCAGTCCACCAAACACCCACTGTCTGTCCTCAGTCCTCCTGTCACTCCTGTGTCTGCCGCGCCCACCGCCCCTAGAAGGATGTTCCCCGGAGGAGACACTCCGCCTCCTTATACTCAGTCAGTATGAGATGGGGAAATGCCGCCCATACCGCGCCGCAGACTGATGACACACAAAACTGCTGGAAAAAGAATTTGGGCGTCAATTTGCTGCCCCTCTCAAAGTTCCGCCTGGGTCCAATGGACCCAACGGGACCCATGGCAGGGCCGGCCCTGCATAATTGGTATCAATAGGAGGAATAGTGTCCTATTGCTGGTGTCAGTGGGAGGAATAGTTCCCTATTGTTGGTATCAGTGTGAGTAATAGTGCCCCATCATTGGTATCAGTGGGAGGAATAGTGCCCCATCATTGGTATCAGTGGGAGGAATAGTGCCTCATCATCGGTGTCAGCGGGAGGAATGATGCCCCATCTTAGACGTCAGTGGGAGGAATAGTGCCCCATCATTGGTGTCAGTAGGAGGAATAGTAACCCATTATTGGTGTCAGTAGGAGGAATAGTAACCCATTATTGGTGTCAGTAGGAGGAATAGTGCCCCATCATTGGTATCAGTGGGAGGAATAATGCCTTATTATTGGTGTCAGTGGGAGGAATAGTGCCTCATCATCGGTGTCAGTGGGAGGAATGATGCCCCATCTTGGGCGTCAGTGGGAGGAATAGTGCCCCATTATTGGTGTCAGTAGGAGGAATAGTGCCCCATCATTGGTGTCATTGGGAGGAATAATGTAATGCCCCATCATTGGTATTAGTAGGAGGAAAGGAGCCCCATCATTGGTATCAGTGGGAGGAATAGTGCCCCATCTTAGGTGTCCGTGGGAGGAACAGTGCCCCGAATCGTTGGTAACAGTGGGAGGAATAGTGCCCCATTATTGGTATCAGCGGGAGGAATAGTGCCCCATCATTGGTATTAGTGGGAGGAATAGTGCCCCATCATTGGTATTAGTGGGAGGAACAGTGCCCCATCATTGGTATCAGTGGGAGGAACAGTGCCCCATCATTGGTATCAGTGGGAGGAATAGTGCCCCATCATTGGTATTAGTGGGAGGAACAGTGCCCCATCGTTGGTATCAGTGGGAGGAATAGTGTCCCATCATTGGTTTCAGTGGGAGGAATAGTGCCCCATTATTGGTAGCAGTGGGAGGAATAGTACCCCATCATTGGTATTAGTGGGAGGAATAGTGCCCCATCATTGGTATTAGTGGGAGGAATAGTGCCCCATCATTGGTATTAGTGGGAGGAATAGTGCCCCATTATTGGTATCAGTGACTAAAATACGGCTAAAACTAAAATAGCATTTTATTTAAAAGAGTAAAATATCACTAAAACTAAAATCGCATTTAAGTACTTAAACTAAATGGAAATTTGCTGCCAAAATGAACACTGAAGGAGGTCTTTAGTTACCTGCTGGCTGCTTTTGGAAGGCGATGGTTAGAAATGACACATGTAAGGTAGCAGAAGAGGGCGGGCTGACATTGGGCTGATCACGTAATACGTTGCTTGTAGTCATGGCCTCCTACAGAGGCAGAAGCTTCCAGCGCTAATCCTTCTTCAGGAGACGTTAATGTTAATCAGGTCATCGGCTGCTGGGGATTAGGGTCGAATCTCTGCCACTGCGCCCAGGCTCTTCTATAACAAACACTTCATCCTTCTATCTCTCTTTGAAATACGTGACATTTTTTTTTTTTTTTTTTACAGACGGAGAAAAAAGGATACTACAGCGTTTTAAAAGGTTTTTTCAAAGTCAATGGGGGAGATTTACTAAAACTGGTGCACACGTAATCTGGTGCAGGTGCGCATAGTAACCAATCAACTTCCAGGTTTTCGCCTTCATTCACACTGAGCATGGCTTTGAAATCGCACAATTTCATCTGAACTCGCACGATTTCAAAGCCTCATTTCAGTCTGACTTCGGGGGGGCAACTTGAAAGACATCTGTGCGGGTTCATGCATGGATGTCTATTTAAATCGCCCCCGAAGTCACCAAAAGTAGTGCAGGAACTACTTTTGGAAATTGGTGCGGCGCCGCAAAGTCGGCGTCTCACTGATTGGGACGCTCCTATTGCCGGCAATAGGCTCAGATTTGACATGCGATTTGACCTGTCTAGTGGTTAAATATGCTTCAAGCTTTGCAGTGCTCTACTGCTGATTCTCACATTGCAAGAATTTAAAGCTGCAGTTTAACCACTTCCCGCCCACCCTATAGGCAATTGACGGTGGTTGCATTATCCTGACCCACCGTCATATGACGTCGAGCGGGATAATGCGCTCTGCGTGCCCCCCGGCAATCGGTGTTGCAGTGTGTCACTCTGACACTCCGCATCTGCGATCTCGGTAAAGAGCCTACTGACATAGGCTCTTTACCATGTGACCAGCTGTGTCCAATCACAGCTTGTCACATAATAAATAGGAAGAGCCGTTGATCGGCTTTCCTCAGTTCGCGCCTGACAGGCACGAGTAGAGGAGAGCCGATCTGCGGCTCTCCTGACAGGAGGGGGGTTCTGTGCTGGTAATCAGAGCACCGATTACCAGTGCAGACCCTTGGGGGGGGGTGCCACTAGAGCCACCAGGGATGTCCACCCATGGCCACCAAGGATGCCCACCCATGGCCACCAGGGATGCCCACCCATGACCACCAGGGATGCCCACCCATGACCACCAGGGATGGCAATCAGGGCTGAGGGAGCCTTCCAGTGGTGCCCTCCCCATCAGTGCTGCCCACCATTGCCACCTATCAGTGCTGCCCACCAGTGTCCATCATTGCCATTTATCATTGCCGCCCAGCAGTGCCCATTATTGCCCACCAGTGCCATCTATCAGTGCCCATCAGTGCCCATCAGTGTCGCTGATCAGTGCCCATCAGTGCCATCTATCAGTGCCCATCAGGGCCATCTATCAGTGCTCACCAATGCTGCATATCAGTGCCACCTATCAGTGCCCATCAGTGCTGCATATCAGTGCCGCCTATCAGTGCCCATCAGTGCTGCATATTAGTGCCACCCCATCAGTGCCACCCCATTAGTGCAAACCCCATCAGTGCCTCCTCATCAGTGTCTGTCAGTGCGGCCTCAACAGGACAGGAAAAAACGTATCTATTTACAACATTTTATAACAAACAAAAAAAACTTTTTTTTTTTTTCAAACTTTTCAGTCTTTTTTTATTTGTGTAGCAAAAAATAAAAAACCTTGTGGTGATCAAATACCACCAAAAGAAAGCTCTGTTTGCGGGGAAAAAATGACATAAATTTGGTTTAGGTACAGTGTTGCATGACCGCGCAATTGTCATTCAAAATGCAACAGCGCTAAAAGCTGAAAATTGGCCAGGGCAGGAAGGGGGTGAAACTGCTCTGTATTGATCCTGCTTACATGTTTCCTTCCGTTTCTTTCCCTGCCCCCTCATCTACATGCTAGTAAAAAAAAGTTTTTTATTGCATATTTTCTTTTAGCGCCGGTTCACATATATGCAATAACAGACATCGCAGCTCACTGCTCTGCAAATCACATGCGATGTCTGCGTGATGCGAATTCAGTCATACAGATTGTATGACTGAAATCGCATCGGATTCGGACATAACTCGCACAGGACCCTTTTTTGGGTCCGCACCAGAATCGAATTGCATGGGTGTTCACACCTATATGATTCCATTCATGTCTGAATTGACAGTTCGCCCTGCGATATGCAAACTGATCTGGGGGTGTCGTTAACTTTGTATTGACACCCCCAGCAATTCGCATATGGCAGTGTGAACTGACTGCGAGTGGAATGCGATGTGGACCCAGTCATGTCGGGTCACTGTGCTTCTCTTTGCAATGCAGGCAGTTCATGGCTGGTGGAAGGCACCGTCAGGGTGCTGTACATGTAAGAACTGAAGTTAAAAAAAACCGTTAAGGGGCAGGCCAGGGACAGTCAGGCTGGGGAGGAAAGAGCTAGATAATGCTGGATGTCCTCCAGCCAGGAAATAAATCAGTCTCTATCTGACTTACTGCAGCATCGAATGCACACTGTTAGAAGTCCCCAGAGTGCAGAGAAACCATTTCAAGCCATCAAGCCATTTCAGTCCAGAAAAGGAGCCCATCCAACTGTGCAAGACTGAAGGTGAGGCTGGCGGTCAGAATTCACCCACCTGACTCAATAAAAAGGTATTAACGGGTATTCAGGGTCCATTGAACAGCTGGCTCTGCACAACAGCCCATCGTTCTGAGACTTAAGCGAAAACGGTGACGTAACTCACCGCGACGTACTGACGTCACCGCGACGTACTGACGTCACCGCGTTTGCTTAAGTCCTGGAAGGACGGGCTGTTGTGCAGAGCCAGCAGGCTTTATCCTTGCGTTTGATTTTATATTACATGTAAGTGCAACCATATTCGTTAATGAATGTTTTAAGGATTTTATGTTACAGAAGCTTTCTTTCTTTTGGGGTATTTTAATTGAGTCTCCTACGAGTGATGGGCAACGATCCCTTCAACATTCCCACTATTGGAACAGAGGCCTAGGCCGGGCTATGGCCTCAGGCGAGTGAGACCTTCCATAAATAGGAGGTCATTACCATCTGGTAAGCAGCCAATTTGTGCGGTGGAGGCTTTTCTTTTTCACGTGGGATCACAGTTTACTGAGTGATGAAGAGTATACTTTGGGACTTCTGGATTTTGTAAATTTATCTTTTGGACTATACTCACTTTCTCAAGATTTAAGCGCAACTTCATTTTCTACCTACTCTACCTAATTTGCAAGTCAGTGTCTCTCTAGAACAGGGGTCTCCAAATTTTCTAAAGAGGGGTCCAGTTGGGCAGACTGTGGCCATTGGGAGTAGAAAAGGTCCCAACGCCAATGGGGAAAAACAATGCCCCATCCTTGGTGTCAAGGAATTGTGCCCCATTATTGGTTTCATTGGGCCCATGTATTGGTGTCATTGAGAGGATTTGTGCCTCATTGTTGCTGTCATTGGTCCCATAGCTGGCCCAAGACATTGTGCTGCCTGGGTCCAAGAATTAAATGCTGCCCACCCCCCACCCCCAAAAAAAAAAAAACCCACGCCGACCAAAAATCACCCACATTCAATATTTTATATCATAATAATTAAAACTAAAAAAAAAAAAAAAAAAAGATCAGGAAGTCAGATTTACATGCAACAGCACCTTGTCTATATGCAGACTTTTTAGGGGCTGCATTGGGGGGGGGGGGGGGGGTTAAAGGGCTGCTTTGTGGGGGGGGGGGGTAAGGGGCTTCCTTGTGGGGTATAGGGGCAAAAAAAAAAAAGCAGTAATAACTTTATGAAATATGAAATGTAGAAAATATTATACAGTGCCTTGCGAAAGTATTCGGCCCCCTTGAACTTTGCGACCTTTTGCCACATTTCAGGCTTCAAACATAAAGATATAAAACTGTAATTTTTTGTGAAGAATCAACAACAAGTGGGACACAATCATGAAGTGGAACGAAAATTATTGGATATTTCAAACTTTGTTAACAAATAAAAAACTGAAAAATTGGGCGTGCAAAATTATTCAGCCCCTTTACTTTCAGTGCAGCAAACTCTCTCCAGAAGTTCAGTGAGGATCTCTGAATGATCCAATGTTGACCTAAATGACTAATGATGATAAATAGAATCCACCTGTGTGTAATCAAATCTCCGTATAAATGCACCTGCACTGTGATAGTCTCAGAGGTCCGTTTAAAGCGCAGAGAGCATCATGAAGAACAAGGATCACACCAGGCAGGTCCGAGATACTGTTGTAGAGAAGTTTAAAGCCGGATTTTGGATACAAAAAGATTTCCCAAGCTTTAAACATCCCAAGGAGCACTGTGCAAGCGATAATATTGAAATGGGAGTATCACACCACTGCAAATCTACGAAGACCTGGCCGTCCCTCTAAACTTTCAGCTCATACAAGGAGAAGACTGATCAGAGATGCAGCCAAGAGGCCCATGATCACTCTGGATGAACTGCAGAGATCTACAGCTGAGGTGGGAGACTCTGTCCATAGGACAACAATCAGTCGTATACTGCACAAATCTGGCCTTTATGGAAGAGTGGCAAGAAGAAAGCCATTTCTTAAAGATATCCATAAAAAGTGTAGTTTAAAGTTTGCCACAAGCCACCTGGGAGACACCAAACATGTGGAAGAAGGTGCTCTGGTCAGATAAAACCTAAATCGAACGTTTTGGCAACAATGCAAAACTTTATGTTTGGCGTAAAAGCAACACAGCTCATCGCCCTGAACACACCATCCCCACTGTCAAACATGGTGGTGGCAGCATCATGGTTTGGGCCTGCTTTTCTTCAGCAGGGACAGGGAAGATGGTTAAAATTGATGGGAAGATGGATGGAGCCAAATACAGGACCATTCTGGAAGAAAACCTGATGGAGTCTGCAAAAGACCTGAGACTGGGACGGAGATTTGTCTTCCAACAAGACAATGATCCAAAACATAAAGCAAAATCTACAATGGAATGGTTCACAAATAAACATATCCAGGTGTTAGAATGGCCAAGTCAAAGTCCAGACCTGAATCCAATCAAGAATCTGTGGAAAGAACTAAAAACTGCTGTTCATAAACGTTCTCCATCCAACCTCACTGAGCTCGAGCTGTTTTGCAAGGAGGAATGGGCAAAAATTTCAGTCTCTCGATGTGCAAAACTGATAGAGACATACCCCAAGCGACTCACAGCTGTAATCGCAGCAAAAGGCGGCGCTACAAAGTACTAATTTAAGGGGGCTGAATAATTTTGCACACCCAATTTTTCAGTTTTTTATTTGTTAAAAAAGTTTGAAATATCCAATAAATTTCTTTCCACTTCATGATTGTGTCCCACTTGTTGTTGATTCTTCACAAAAAATTACTGTTTTATATCTTTATGTTTGAAGCCTGAAATGTGGCAAAAGGTCGCAAAGTTCAAGGGGGCCGAATACTTTCGTAAGGCACTGTATATACTGTTATCTTCTTCCATACCTCACCATGGAAGGTCCACCAAACACCCACTGTCTGTCCTCCTGTCACTTAATGTCCACTGCGGCCACCGCCCTAGAAGATCCAGCTTGCTCTGCATGAGATGGAGTGTGCCAATGCCTGACGTCACTGCGCACACCACAATCATGCGAGGGACGTTTCCCAGAGGAGACGCTCCTCCTCTTCATTCTCATCAGGTTGCACTACGGGCGGCAGTATGAGATGGGGAAATGTTGCCTATAATGCGTCGCAAACTGATGATACACAAATTTGCTGGAAAAAAAATCTTGGACGTCAATTTGATGTCCCTCTAAAAAAGATGCCTGGGTCCAATTGACCCAGCGGGAACTATGGTAGGGCTGGCCCTGATTGGTAACAATTGTTAGTGTCATTGGGAGAAATTGTACCCCTTTGTTGGACGCATGTGACCCCTGGGCTTTAGTTTGGAGATCACTGCTCTAGAGGAAGGATGGGGGTGACTGATCAAGAGCATGTGCCTTCAAACTCAAGTTGGCTATGGAGGATCCCATAGTTCTTTGCTGACTGGTTCCCTTTCATGAGAGTATTTCCTGTACAAAGTTTGAGCTGGTGTCATAGTTAACGGAAAGTCAAATTTAATTGACTTTCACATTCTTGCTTGCTGATCCATATTTCAAATATTGTATTTCATATGTAGCATGGTAAATGCTTTTTGCAGTAAACTTCTATGGATTGGGAAACATAATTAGTATTTCATACTTAACCACTTAAGGACCAGGCCTTTTTCTGACACGTATTGATTACAAGTTAACCACTTGCCGACCGCCTGCCGCATATACTGTGGTAGGCTGGCTCGGCTGCGGAATCAACGAATGCTCACCTTGCTCCTTGGGAGAGAGCGCGGGGGCGCACGCGCGCCGCGCCGCTAGAGGGGAAACTGATCTGTGGGGCCCGCAGCCGTCAGGTTCCCATGAATCGCTGTACCTGTGCAGTAGTTCGCTGGAGCGATCCTGGGGGCATGCAGTGGGGAAGCGGATTCACGGGGGCAGCCCTTTTGTTCTGTCAGCAATCAGCCCCGAACTCCTGTGTTCCTCCTATTTAGGAGCACAGGTCTTTGTGTTGATTTCATAAGCCCATCCCCCACACAGTTAGAAAACACCCCCACTAGGCTCACATTATTTAACCCTTTGATCTCCCCTGGTGTTAACCCCTTCCCTGCCAGTGTCATTATTACAGTAACAGTGCATATTTTTAGCAATGATTACTGTAGTAATGTCACTGGTCCCCCCAAAAGTGTCAAAAATATCAGTTAAGTGTCCAATCTGTCCAACGCAATGTCACAGTCCTGCTAAAAATTACTAGTAAAAAAAAAAAAAATTAAATAAATAAAAATGACATAAATCTTTCCCCTAGTTTGTAGACGTGATAACTTTTGTGCAAACCAATCAATATACACTTATTGCAATTTTTATTTTACTAAAAATATGTATCAGAATACAAATTGGCCTAAAATTATTAAAAAATTTGATTTTTTTTTTTAAATTTGGGGGGGGGGGGGGATGTTATATAGCAGAAAGTAAAAAGTATTGTTTTTACAAAATTGTCGGTATTTTTGTTTATAGCGAAAAAATAAAAATCACAGAGGTGATCAAATAGCACACAAAAAAAGCACTATTTGTGGGAAAAAAAGAACATCAATTTTATTTGGGTACAGCGTCGCACGACCGCGCAGTTGTCAGTTAAAATAACGCAGTGCCGAATCGCAAAAAATGGCCTGGTCATTAAGGGGGAAAATCCTTCCGGTCCTTAAGTGGTTAAAATGTATGCATTCTTATCAGTTACATTGTTCACAGCTATCTATGTGGACTACAAAACACTTACCCTAGCTTATGGGGAAGTGGAGAGGGGGGGTGTTCTGTAGCCCTGTCCTAGGGTGACAATGCTCCCCCTTCCGGGATATAGTACATTGAAGGCGCCAAGTCACTTTAATTGGGTTTTCTGTCTTTTTTTTTTGCACCAGGTCAGTGGTTCCTAACCTCAGTCCTTAATCAGGCCTAACAGGTCATGTTTTATCATTCCCTTCACCTTTAAATCAATGTTGATGGCTTGGTTTTTATAAAAGCTATATTATTTATGGGAAATTCCCAAAGCATGGCCTGTTGAGGTTGGGAACCACTGCACTAGTGCATGGAGATCATGAAAGAGGGTGGAGGGACTGGGAGCCAAGAATACCTGAAGGTTTCTACATAGAACAGCCTCTGGTCTTCTGCACATCTTTCAAAACTTTCTGGGCCCCTCTGTCACTTTTCTTGGCTGCTTGCCATGTTCTGGGCTCCTGTCTCGCTATGCTGGCTCCTTGACATCTTCTGGGTCCCTTTCTCGCTGAGCTGGCTCCTTGACAACCTCTAGGCTCCTCATTGGCTATTCTGGATCCTTGACATTTTCTGGGCTCCTCACTGGCTATGCTGGCTCCTTGACATCTTCTGGGCTGCTCTCTCACTATGACAACCTTTAGGCTTCTCAATATGCTGGCTCCTTGAAATCTTCAGGGCTCCTCTCTCGCTATGCTGGCCCCTTGACAACCTCTAGGCTTCTCTCTCGCTATGCTGGCCCCTTGACAACCTCTAGGCTTCTCTCTCACTATGCTGGCCCCTTGACAACCTCTAGGCTTCTCTCTCGCTATGCTTTCCCCTTGACAACCTCTAGGCTTCTCTCTCGCTATGCTGGCCCTTTGACAACCTCTAGGCTTCTCTCTCACTATGCTGGCCCCTTGACAACCTCTAGGCTTCTCTCTCGCTATGCTGGCCCCTTGACAACCTCTAGGCTTCTCTCTTGCTATGCTGGCTCCTTGACATCTTCTGGGCCCCTCTCTCGCAATGCTGGCTCCTTGACAACCTCTAGGCTTCTCTCTCGCTATGCTGGCCCCTTGACATCTTCTAGGCTCCTCTCTTGCTTTGTTGGCTCCTTGACAACCTCTAGGCTCCTCTCTTGCTATGCTGACCCCTTGACATCTTCTAGGCCTCTCTTTTACTATGCTTGCACCTTAACAACCTCTAGACTTCTCTCTCGCTATGCTGGCTCCTTGACATCTTCTGGGCCCCTCTCTCACTATGCTGGCTCCTTGACAACCTCTAGGCTCCTCTCTTGCTATGCTGACCCCTTGACATCTTCTAGGCCCCTCTTTCACTATGCTTGCACCTTAACAACCTCTAGACTTCTCTCTCGCTATGCTGGCTCCTTGAAAACTTCTGGGCCCCTCTCTCACTATACTGGCTCCTTGACATCTTCTGGGCCCCTCTCTCACAATGCTGGCTCCTTGACAACCTCTAGGCTCCTCTCTCGCTATGCTGACCCCTTGACACCTTCTGGGCCCCTCTTTCGCTAAACTGGCTCCTTGACAACTTCTGGGCTCCTCTCTTACTATGCTGTCTCCCTGACAACTGAGGTTCTACTGGTATCTCAGTCTTAGTATTTAGGCAGGACAACATAGAAAGGTTCCTGTGTTAACTTTGCACTCAGTTGGCCACTCACTACTTCCATTGTGGTAGACAACTGCAGTTTCCTTCCTCTTAGCCTAGGTGGAACATCCATGGCAGCCACCATTCTCCAGGTTCCTCCAAGGATGGGAGATCCTTGCAGCACTACAATCCCTAGGCCTAAAGGCCTGAAAAAAATATAATTGTTAAAGTACCATCCTAACTAGGCAAAAGTCCAGAAGGGAAGAACATGTGTCAGGATGTTTCTTTAAGCCTGCTGATGGGGTTTGGGGTTCCCTCCAAGCCTTCTAAATTACTAGCACATTAAATATCCATAATTATAGAACAGTTGGACAATCTTTAGGTTTTTTTTTTAGACCTATAACCCAGTACGTTCTTGTGAATTCACAGCCCTCTTTGTCACCCGTTGTTTCCTGGTGATTCTCTTTTCCAAACAGCTTGGCGACAAAGATGTAGGACTTGCTGAACCATTATAGTAATGATTTTGTTGATTTTTACTAGAGACCAGCGAACTTCTGAAAAAGTTCCATCAGTTGCAAACCTACAAAATTTGGAATTTCCAAACCATAAGTCTCACTGAAGTCGAATCCAAACTAAACTAAAAAAAAAAAACGTATATTACAGAGCAGAAAATTATGTAAGATTAAACAGAATTGAGCCACTTCCCCCAAAAATTCTACCAGGGATACTAGAAGAGAAGCGGGGGTCTGGTGGAACTGGCATTCAAGTTATAAGGCAACAGCAGGAGACGGAAAGAACAAACAGAAGCCTTTGGTGCCATTATATCAGAAGTTGTTTAAGTGTTTTAACTGTATCTTTTAGATATTCTTTTTATTTGCCAAGAGAATGCAGTGGTAGGAATTAGATTGTTGGGATAGGGGCAGAGTTGAATATCCTTGTTGTCAGAGGAGTATCCAAAATAAACAAGAAGATGGTGTGCGATTTATTTTGCCAGCTGGCCACCGATAATTGAGATGAATGTACTATCCCTTTAAATAGCTTTGTGTCTTGAAAAATTGGTAAATAATCTTATCAGTGCTTGTTAAAGTGCATCTGAAGCTGATCTGCGTAGATATAGAAGTGAGTGTTAATACGTTTGACCAGATTCTGTCCAGATTTAATTTTATCCAGATTCTTATATCACAAAGGGCCAGCATATTTTTAAAAAATTCAGCCTTTCTCAAAGAGGTTTCCTTTCTGATTGCTAGGGGGTCCTTGAACAATTCATGACAGATATGTAACCACTGACACCAATGATCTTTTTGGCTACCTGTAAGAGGAACATTCTTCCCATTGACCAATGACCACCAATGTAAGGAGCATTCTTCCCACTGACCACCAATGTAAGGAACATTCTTCCCACTGACCACCAATGTAAGGGACATTCTTCCCACTGACCACCAATGTAAGGAACATTCTTCCCACTGACCACCATATATAATGGCAATAGTTGTGTCGTTAACAGCTATCAAGCACGATTCAGCACAGATTTCTAGAATAAAAACTCCTAGCATCTGTGCCAGTTTACGTAATAATGACCCCAGCACTGCTGTCAGTTTCCGCAATAATAACCCCCAGCATTAGCATCAGTAGCAGCTAAAATAACCCCCAGCATTAGTGCCAATTTTTGCAATAATAACCCCCAGCGTTGGTGCCAGTTTCCGCAATAATAACCCATAGTATTGGTGCCAGTTTCTGCAAAACCCACCACACTCCCTGAGGAGTTAACTAATCCAGTGCACTGGAAAAACCTCATGGCTGAATCACTGCAACATTACACTGTTAAGCAATATATATTCCCCTGTCTGCTTTGGTTAAATTATTGCTCACTTACCTAATCCAAGCAACATGCACGCTCCCTCGCGTTGCCTCTCTTTCTTTCTGTCCCAGGCTCAGAATGACATCATGTCAGAGGCGGGGACTATAAATAATCTGTCGGGCGGACTTCACTCTGCCTGACATAGAAGTGTAATGCATGTCTACTAATGCTGAGTGCAGGAGCGCAGGGAGCATTCCAGCACTCCGCACCCCGCTGCAGCTCTGCAAGGGCACTGTGAAGGGTCTGTTATGGACTTTGGCCATGATCTGTGCACCGCTGTGCATGTTCAACCGTCATCAGACAGACTTTAGCCGGAACTGATAGCAGTAGGGTTGATTTGCTAAAACTAAAGAGTACTAAATCTGGTGCAGCTGTACATGGTAGCCAATCAGCTTCTAACTTCAGCTTGTTCAATTAAACTTTGATAATAACAAAAAAAAACCTGGAAGCCGATTGATTTCTATGCAGAGCTGCACCAGATTTTGCACTCTCCAATTTTATTAAATCAACCACAAACTGTGTCATCACTTCACTCACCCCCTTGTCCTGGCCATGGTGTCACCCCTCTGGCAGGTATCACCTGGGTGCGCTCTGCACCCCCATAGTGACCCCATGGTGTGGCCCCACACTTTTCTTCTATCCAATGCTTATTTGTTGTCTATTTTCCTGCTGGGGAGACTTACCCTCATTATGTGTCCTGGTGAACATTGTCACCCAAACAAAAAGTGATGGAAATCCAACATTTTACAGTTGTCTAGGTTGTAGAGTGTATGACTAGGTTAAATCAACCTAGCTGGAGTTTACACAGAGCTCAGGACTCTCTCAACCCCCCATGTGTCAGTGCTGGGTCAACCACCAAGAACCAATGCTACAACGCGAGAGGTTGCTCCTCCATACATAGAGAACATGCTCCTCTATACCTGGGGAACATGCACCTCCACACCTAGAGAACATGCTCCTCCACACCTGAAAGACGTGCTCCTCCACACATTGAGAAGGTGCTCCTCCACACCTGGGGAACATGCTCCTCCACACCTGGAGAACGTGCTCCTCTACACCTAGAGAACGTGCTCCTCCAGACACGAAGAAAGTGCTCCTCCAGACCTGGAGAACATGCTCCTCCAGACCTGGAGAACGTGTTCCTCCACACCTGAAGAATGTGCTCCTCCACACCTGAAGAATGTGCTCCTCCACACCTGAAGAATGTGCTCCTCCACACCTGGAGAAGGTGCTCCTCCACACCTGGAGAAGGTGCTCCTCCACACCTGGAGAAGGTGCTCCTCCACACCTGAAGAATGTGATCCTCCACACCTGGAGAAGGTGCTCCTCCACACCTGAAGAATGTGATCCTCCACACCTGGAGAAGGTGCTCCTCCACACCTTTAGAAGGTGCTCCTCCACACTTGGAGAACATGCTCCTCCACACCTGGAGAACATGCCCCTCCACACCTGGAGAATATGCTCTTCCACACCTGGAGAACATGCTCCCCCATACCTGAGGAACGTGCTCCTCCAGACCTGGAGAACGTGCTCCTCCAGACCCGGAGAACATGCTCCTCTACTCCTGGAGAACATGCTCCTCTACTCCTGGAGAACATGCTCCTCTACTCCTGGAAGCACTATGTACTTCTGGAGAGAGGGTTACTAAGTGAACCTGTTACTTTGACCTGCTTGGAAAAAGCACATAGTTTCTAAAAAACATGACAAATTATGATCACTATATAATATCCAGGAGAGAATTTATCAGCAGTAACAAAATACTGAGCCATGCAACAGTCAAAATCTTTTCAATAATGGTGCTTGTTCACAATAAGACAATATAAAACATCCAACGTGTTTAGGGGGTCTTCAAAAGCGTGCTGCTGCTTGTTTTGCTCCTGGGCACATTTCCTTTTTCATCTTTCAAATCATGTAAATTGGGGAATGAGCCATTTTGAGTCCTGATCACATACAAAATTTTGAGCCCTGAAGAAGATATTTGTACCACTGAAACATGTCAGCTGGTTTATATTGTCTCATTGTTAACAAACACCATTATTTAAAAAGTGTGGACTGTTACTCCTTTGTGCTGGTGCTCCCATTGGAAATTTTTCTATATATAATCTATACTGGGAAAGATATCCCAAAGGGTGAGACCAACAACTAAACCTGAGGTGTGCAGGTAAGTGCTGGGGTACAAAGAAAAAAGAAGAAGCAAGAGAAAAAGTGAGGAGAGGGAAAGAAAAAGATGGGAGGAAGGAAGCAGGGGAAAGGAGAGGGATGGGAAAAGCAAGGTAGGGAAAGTAAAAGAAAAGGACTGGGAAGGGGAGCTGAAAGGGACAGGAATGGGGAAAGATGGGACAGAAAACTGTAAGATAAAGAAGAATAGGAAGAGAAATGGGAGGGCTAGTGGGACTTTTAAGGTACCAGATAATTCAAAATGATGAAGACATAATTAAAAACTAGAAATGTTTATTGACATAACATCTTTAAAACCAAAGACCAACAGTGTAACATAGATACAACATATATATATTTTTTTGACATATACAAATACAAAAAAAGGCAAATACATAAAACATAAGGCTGTAAATGAATGATAAGGATGAATACGTCCAATGATTAACATCAGACCAGTCCCGACATGTTTCACGGGCAACAATGCTCCGTTTCTTCAGGGGAATGAGAATATATCAATATATCAATCTATAATGCCTGTATGATACAACAACAGTAAACATTAGTTTTTGGATCAGATGCATATATATATATATAACGACAAATATAAGTTGCATGCCACCATAAAGTATTGAGCCGCATCCGAGACCACCACCAAGGACAGACCCACTCGTGAACCAATTGGATAGAAGTGCTCCCCAAGAGAAAAAATTGGGATAAACGAATCCTACAAAGAGAATCCTTTTGGATAGAATCCTTAGAGGCTACTATACCTCCCGGGATAAATGAGGTTTTGACTTATAAGCCATTTTTGGGTTAAAAAAGCCCCCTTCCCCCTGTTGGAAATACCCTTGAGCCCGATCCATGCGGCCTTTGGGCATCCATGCCCCTATTTTGCCCACAACATGTCCCCGGACCATCCACTTCCTGCGACATCCCGACTGCGATTCTGGCAAATGGTAAGTCAGTCAGCTATTCCAATTATTTGGAAATACCGCTGCTGTGTTTTTCTTTATATTATAAAAAATGTTTGTTCTTTGGTGTCTCTCCGAGATTCTATATCTTTTAGAGCTGTAGCATTTAGAATTATGACACTTCTTATTTGTTTATGGATTCTTGTTTCCCCTATATTGGAATTTCTTGTATTCCACATAGGGGTTTCAATATGTAGAGACCACGATGGATCTTTATGTTCCCTACTGGTCTCTTTTACAACCGCAGTTTACTGTTGTGATTGGAATCCCATTTTCTACATACTTGCTAAATTGGTGTTTTTTGTTACACTCTTTTCTTGCCTTTATAACTGGTGAAATGTTTTTTTTGCATGCCACGGCCCCTTTTGAGTCATTGATTTGCATCCGAGCCTTGTCCACCTCCGTCATCTCCCCTCCGGCCACTGGGTGGTGCGCTCCCCAGACGTCTCAGCGGATGTGTGGTCCTCTCACACACCGCTGGCCGGAAGTTTTCTTTCGTTCGGCGCGGTTGTGGCCGTTCTGGGCTGCCTATTGTGGCCCATTAAGAGCGACACTGCGCATGCGCCTCCCTGGAGGCGCGCACAGTTGAGGACCTGACCCGCCCACATTGCGTATGACGTCATGCGCAGCGTGGCGTCAGGTTGAGGGCCATATCAAGCGGGACTCGATGTCTTATTCAGTCAGGAGTCGGCGTTGGTTGATATGGCGGTCCCACGCGGGTAAGAATTGTGCAGCACATTGTTTTTTGTCACTTGGTGACAGAATGATTCATTAATCTTTGAACCTTTTTATCTCCTCGACAATGCTTTTAAAGAACTGCTTAATGGCTGGCTTTTCTTGACCCAGCGACAACAGCACACAAATCCAGTATTTGGACTCCCTTTCAGACTCCGAGTTACTAACCCGTACTTGAAAGGGCCTATTTATCCATCTAGTACTTTGCAGGTAAAGCCCCTCCTTTTTTGCTTTTTTGTCTCCCCTTACCCCCCCTTTTTTTCCATTTACTTATTGGAGAGTCACTCTACAGACTCCTAATCACAGGCACACGTTTTTTGCATTTTTTACCTTAACAGTTCATTGCCCTGCGTGTTGGTTCCAACATGGCCGCCAAACTTGAGCCCTCCTGTTTTTAACCGTGTTTATCCTGACTATACAAACGGGTCTATTATACACATCAAATGAGGTACATATACTAGCCGAATATATAGTTTCCTTTTACTTTCTTCCATTTTTCTTTGATGACAAAGGTTTTTTCAGCCTATATCTTTATCCTGCTTCATATGCCCCTCCACATCCGCTGGTGAGACGTTTCTCTTGGGGAGCACTTCTATCCAATTGGTTCACGAGTGGGTCTGTCCTTGGTGGTGGTCTCGGATGCGGCTCAATACTTTATGGTGGCATGCAACTTATATTTGTCGTTATATATATATATGCATCTGATCCAAAAACTAATGTTTACTGTTGTTGTATCATACAGGCATTATAGATTGATATATTGATATATTCTCATTCCCCTGAAGAAACGGAGCATTGTTGCCCGTGAAACATGTCGGGACTGGTCTGATGTTAATCATTGGACGTATTCATCCTTATCATTCATTTACAGCCTTATGTTTTATGTATTTGCCTTTTTTTGTATTTGTATATGTCAAAAAAATATATATATGTTGTATCTATGTTACACTGTTGGTCTTTGGTTTTAAAGATGTTATGTCAATAAACATTTCTAGTTTTTAATTATGTCTTCATCATTTTGAATTATCTGGTACCTTAAAAGTCCCACTAGCCCTCCCATTTCTCTTCCTATTCTTCTTTATCTTACAGTTTTCTGTCCCATCTTTCCCCATTCCTGTCCCTTTCAGCTCCCCTTCCCAGTCCTTTTCTTTTACTTTCCCTACCTTGCTTTTCCCATCCCTCTCCTTTCCCCTGCTTCCTTCCTCCCATCTTTTTCTTTCCCTCTCCTCACTTTTTCTCTTGCTTCTTCTTTTTTCTTTGTACCCCAGCACTTACCTGCACACCTCAGGTTTAGTTGTTGGTCTCACCCTTTGGGATATCTTTCCCAGTATAGATTATATACAGACTAGGGATGCGGTACCTCCATTTATTATCTTGTACTACAAACACACCCTTTATTGGAAATTTTTCTATGTAGATTCCAAAGTTTAGGTCCCCTATTTAGGGGTACCCAACTGTGCAGAAAGCAGCCTCAGAAGCCATTGGGCCCCATGTAAACTTGGGTCGCTGCCTTCAACTATTACCCCTTGATGAATCAAATCCAGTGGCTCAGTCACACATGTTCCATGAAACATGCCAAAGTCATTTAATAATGGTGTTTGTTCACAACAAGACAATACAAAACATCCAACACGTTTTGGGGTACAGATATCTCCCTCTTTTTCAGGAGCATGCTGCTGCTTATTTTGCTCCTGGGCACTTTTCTTGTTTCGTCTTTCAAATGAATATTGTTGGTGAGTGAGTAATTTCAAGTCTTCCTGATTACACAAAATATTTTGAGCTTTGAAGAAGAGGGAGATACCCTTGAAACTCCTTGCCTGTTTTATTTTGTGTTATTGTTTCTAAACACCATTATTTAAAAGACTTTGGACTGTGACTCCTATTGTGCTAGTGTTCTCATTGGACTTTTTTACATGTAAATTCCCACGTTTAGGTTCCCCATTTAGGGTGATTGTGTTATTTTGAGTCCTCATGATTACACACAATATTGTGAGCCTTGAAGAAGGGAAGTAACCCTCGAAACTCCTTGCCTGTTTTATTTCATTTTATTGTTTGTAAAGACCATTATTTAAAATACTTTAGACTGTGACTCCTTTTGTGCTAGTGTTCTCATTGGACTTTTTTCATGTAAATTCCAAGTTTAGGTTTCCCATTTAGGGTGATTTTGTTGTTTTGAGTCCTCATGATTACACACAATATTTTGAGCCTTGAAGAAGGGGGAGATACCCTCAAAACCTGTTACCTGTTCTCCTATTGGTTGTAAACACCATTATTTAACCACTTTAGCCCCGGAGGATTTGGCTGCTCAATGACCAGGCCCTATTTTGCGATTCGGCACTGCGTGAATTTAATGGACAATTGCGCAGTCGTGCGGCACTGTACCCAAACTAAATTGACATCCTTTTGAGCTTTCTTTTGGTGGTATTTTATCACCTGTGCAATTTTATTTTTTTTTGCGCTATAAAGAAAAAAACAGCGACAATTTTGAAAAAAATAACAATATTTTTCACATTCTTTTATATGAAATTCTCAAACAAAAAATGTAAAGATCTAAATTTTTTAACATTTTAGGCCAATTTGTTTTCTGCTAAAGATTTTTGGTAAAAAATCACAATAAGCATATTTTGATTGGTTTGTGCAAAAGTTATTGCGTTTATTAACTACAGGAAAGATTTATGTTTTTTTTTTTTTTTTTTTACTAGTAATGGCGGCGATCTGCGATTTTGATCACATTTTGAGCGGACTGCGACAGACAGATCGGCCCCCTGACTGACATTTTTGACACTTTTGGGGGTACCAGTGACATTACTACAGTAATCAGTGCTAAAAATATGCACTGTTACTGTAAAAATGACACTGGCAGGGAAGGGGTTAACAGTATGGGTGATCAAGGGGTAAAAATGTGTCCCTAGGGGCGTGATTCTAACTGTCAGGGGGCGTGGCTAGTGAAGTAATCACAGAGACATGCGATCCTATATAGCAGGGTCACATAGCCCCTGTGATCACTTCAGGGAGAATGACAGAAGGCTGTGTTTACATCAGCTGTCTGTCCTTCTCTCTCAGCTGCGGGAGATCGCGAGTGGTCGGCGGCCATCGGAGCCGCCTGTCACACGCACTGGCTCCCCGGCTGACAAGCGGGAGCGCGTCGGCAGTGGCGCGCGTTCGCCCCCTAGAGTCTTTTGAGCAAGCGATGTAGTAATACATCGGTTTGCCCAGGAGCGACTGCCTGCCGCAGTAAATCTGCGGTGGGTGGTCGTTAAGTGGTTAAAAGACTTTGGACTGTTACTCATTTGTGCTAATGTTCTCATTGGACTTTTTTTCACGTAGATTTCCCAAGTTTAGGTTCCCCATTCAGGGTGATTTTGTTATTTTGAGTCCTCATGATTATACACAATAAGTTGTGCCTTGAAGAAGGGGGAGATGCCCTCAAAACTCATTGCCTGTTGTCTTATTGGTTGTAAACACCTCTAATTAAAAGACTTTGGACTGTTACTCCTTTGTGCTAGTGTTCTTATTGGACTTTTTTTCATGTATATTCCCATGTTTAGGTTGCCCATTCAGGGTGATTGAATATTGAGTCCTCATGATTACACACATTTTGAGTCTTGAAGAAGGGGGAGATACCCTCAAAACTTGTTGCCTGTTGTCTTATTGGTTGTAAACAATATTATTTCAAAGACTTTGGACTGTTACTCATTTGTGCTAGTGTTCTCATTGAACTTTTTTTCCATGTAAATTCCCAAATTTAGGTTGCCCATTCAAGGTGATTATATATTGAATCCTCATGAATACACACAATAGTTTGAACCTTGAAGAAGGGGGAGATACCCTCAAAACTTGTTGCCTGTTGTCTTATTAGTTGTAAACACCATTATTTAAAAGACTTTGGACTGTTACTCCTTTGTGCTAGTGTTTTTATTGGACTTTTTTCATCTAAATTCCCAAGCTGAGGTTCCCCATTTAGAGGTACCCAGTTGTGCAGAGAGCAGCCTCAGGTGTCATTGAGCCCTCTATATGAATGTTGTCACCTTCTTCAACTGTTATCCCTTGATAAGTCAAATCTAGTACCTCAATCACACATATTTTGTGAAATAGACCAACAGCATCCATGACATAAAAAAGTATTTATCTAAAAGTGCTTACGATAGGAGAAATATCTTAGACATACGTTAACTTGAAGACAGAAATGCCCATGAAGGATGTGACTACTAGATATTGCACTGCTATCTGCTGCCTTCCTTGTTGCCTGATTGTACATTGATGATTTGGCATTTACACTGCCTGGCCAAAAAAAAGTTGCCACCAAAAAAAAAAAAGGTCACACATTTGAATATTTAGTTGGACCGCCTAGCACAAATTTGCTGTGGTGTTGTTTCGAGAAGGTTCTGCAATGTCACAAGATTTAGTTCCATCCAGTGTAGCGTTCATTTTTCACTAAGATCTTGTATTGATGCTGGGAGAGTCAGACCACTGCGCAAAGCCTTCTCCAGCACATCCCAAAGATTCTCAATGGGATTTAGTTCTGGACTCTGTGGTGGCCAATCCATGTGTGAAAATGATGTCTCAAGCTCCCTGAACCACTCTTTCACAATTTGAGCCCGATGAATCCTGGCACTGTCATCTTGGAATATTCCCGTGCCATCAGGGAAGAAAAAATCCATTGGTGGAATAACCTGGTCATTCAGTATATTCAAGTAGTCAGCTAACCTTATTCTTTGGGCACATGCAGTCCAATAGGATAGTTACCGCATGCTTAGTTTAGTTAGTTTCTTAGTTAATTCCATGTCTGGGAAATGGCCATAGGAGAACTGGCAATGTTGCCAGTAGTACAATTGGGCGCATCTGGCGCATCCCTGTGCGCCCTGGCACTGGAGCGGCGACCGCAGAAATTCATGACAGATGTGGCCACTTGCTGGCCTATAGCAGACTGCTGTGGGATGCATCAGATTGCTGGATTGCCGTCAGCCTTCCCGTGTTCCTGAGCTTCTGCGTACTTCATTTTTGATTTCCCTGTTGTGATCCGGCTTGTTCCTGACTTGTTTGATGTCCTCCTCCTGGCGTTGACCCTCTGGCTTGCTTCACCAACCTTGCCCCTGTTTGATCACCCGTGTATGACCCCGGCTTACCTCAAGGACTTCTCTATACTACCTGCCAGCCTTCCTGTGTATGACCCCGGCTCACATTATGGACTTCGCTATTTTCTCCTGCCTGCTTCCCTATTGTGACCTTGACTAGGTTCCTGTTTTCGCTACCTGCCTTATCCCCGGACTGACTACCCGTGTTTGATCCTCAGCCTGGACTTTACCACTGCTTCCATTAGTGCCCAAGTGGGGCTCCCAAGAGACATCTGCCTTGCTGTGTACCCTGCCTTCTCCAGCACCCTCCAGGAGTCCATCGGCCCAGCTCTTCAGCACCCTGTTGGCAACCTGTGCTACTTTGGGTGCAACATCTCCTGTACCACCTTCAGGGGTGTGCCGTACTTAGCCACAAGGGGAGCCCCCCCAGCACCTTGGCCTCGGATCAGGTACGTGATATTCCAGGTGGCGACTTTTTTTTTTGGCCAGGCAGTGTATATCCTATTTCAGTAGAATAGGAGACATCAGCTACATCTACATTCTCATCCTCAGCAAGTGTTACTTGAGTAGCCCATAAGGCGCCTACAACTTTGAGATGCCCACGCACTTTGTGCCACACCAGCATTCTGTCACACCTGATTACATTGTGCCAATTGAGGGTATTGCACTTCAAATAGGTCTATGTCTCCTGTAGACTCTTTGCAGTCACCTCCTGTCTACATGCACTGTAGTGATGGCTGCACGGCATTCCTAGGGGTGGTTTTCTGACGGTGACAACAGTGGACCATGTCTGTGTAATGTGTGTTGAAATGCCCACAGGTAGCCTCCATTGAAATTCCGTTTGACAGGGTGACAACATTGGGCACAATTGGGAGACAGAGCCAGACCATTGTCACCCTGTAAACTGTAGGGATTGGGTGGGTCCAACTTCATTTTCACACTGGGGATTGTTTTTTGCAGACCTACAAATTCCCCACTGAAGTCCCTGACAGATATAGGAATTCATTAAAGTTGACCTATAAATAAAATGTAAAAAAGAAATATAAAATAAAAAATCTCGCTTTGCATGGATCAGTCAAGCACGTGTCAATATTATTTATTCACAGTTAATATTTTGGGTAAAATAAATTAATAAAAAATAAATGAAAAAATAAAATGAAAATTTCTCTTTGCATGAATCAGTGAAGCACACGACAAAATTACCCAATCACATGGATCGTTTGGGTAAAATAAATAACAAAGAAATAAATAATAAAATAAAAAATTCTCTTTGCATGGGTCAGTGGAGCACATGTCAACATTTGCCAGTCAAATGTAGCATTTTGGCAAAACGAAATAAATAAATATATAAATAAATAAAAGATAAAAAACTAAACATAAATAAAGTAAAAAAATAAAAATCTCTCTTTGCATGAGTGAGTAGAACACAAATCAATATTGCCCAATCATATGTATCCTTTTGGGTGAAATAAATAAAAAATAAATAAACAAATAAAAATCTCTCTTTGCATGGGCCATTGGAGCACATGTCAGTATTATCCAATCACATGTATTTTTGGGTAAAATAAATAAAAAGAAATAGAAAAAATAAATAAATAAAATAAATTAATCTCTTTGCATGGGTCATTGGAGCACATGCCAGTATTACCCAATCATGTGTATCATTTTGGGTAAAGTAAATGAAAAATAAAATAAAAAAATAAAAATCTCTCTTTGCATGTGTCATTGGAGCACGTGTCAAAATTACCCAATCACATGTATCATTTTGGGTAAAATAAATAAAAAATAAATAAATGGATAAAAATCTCTCTTTGCATGGGCCATTGGAGCACATGTCAGTTTTACCAAAACACATGAATCATTTTGGGTAAAATAAATAAAATAAAAATATCTCTTTGCATGGGTCATTGGAGCACATGTAAGTATTTCCCAATCACATGTATCATTTTTGGTAAAATCCATTTAAGAAAAATAAATAAATACTGTAAAACAAATATAGAAATCTCTTTGCATGGGTCATTGGAGCACATGTCAGCAGTATTACCCAATCACATGTTTCATTTTGGGTAAAATAAATAAAAAAATAAAATAATTAAATAAAAATCTCTCTTTGCTTGGGTCATTGGAGCATGTGTCAGTATTACCCAATCACACGTATCATTTTGGGTAAAATAAATAAAAAAATAAATAAATACTGTAAATAAAATAAAAAAATCTCTTTGCATGGGTCATTGGAGCACATGTCAGTAGTACCCAATCACATGTATCATTTTGGGTAAAAATAAATAAATAAATAAAAATCTCTCTTTGCATGGGTCATTGGAGCACAGGTCAATATTACCCAATAACATATATTATTTTGGGTCAAAGAAATAGTAAATAAATAAATAAATTGAAAATTTCTCTTTGCATGGGTCAGTGGAGCACAAGTCAATATTACCCAATCACATGGATAATTTTGGGTAAAATAAATAAGAAATAAATGAATAAGACACAAATAAATAAATAAAATAAAACAAATCTCTCTTTGCATGAATCATTGGAGCAAACGCCAAAATTACCCAATCACATGTATCATTTTGGGTAAAATAAACAATAAATAAAATGAAAATTTCTCTTTGCATGGGTCATTGGTGCACGTGTCAGTATTGCCCAATCACATGTACACGGACCTGAAAAAAATAACGGGGTGGGCAACTACATGGCAGATGAGGTTTAATGTTGAAAAATTGAAAAGTAATGGACTTGGGGGCCAGAAACCAGAAAGCAAGCTACTCCCTAGGGGGGGAACCTTTGGGTGAGTCTAGGATGGAAAAAGACTTGGGGGTACTGGTAGACAACAGGCTTGGCAGTGGCATGCAATGCCAAGCCGCTGCAAGCAAAGCCAACAGAATACTGGCATGTATAAAAAAGGGGATTCACTCCAGAAATATAGAGATTTTTCTCCCGCTCTACAAGACTCTGGTCCGGCCACATCTGGAGTATGCTGTCCAGTTCTGGGCACCGGTCCTCAGGAAGGATGTGCTGGAATTGGAAAGAGTCCAGAGAAGGACAACAAAAATAATTAGGAGAATGGAGGGCATCAGCTATGAGGAAAGACTACAAGCACTGAACTTATTCTCTCTGGAGAAGAGACGATTGAGGGGGGGATATGATATCAATGTACAAATACTGTACTGGCAACCCTAGCATAAGGAACAAACTATTCAGAGAAAGGAGATACAATAAGACACGTGGCCACTCACTAAAACTAGAGGAAAGGCGGTTTAACCTTAAAATGCGTAAGGGGTTCTTCACTGTAAGAGCGGTAAGGATGTAAAAAATTCTCTTCCACAAGCAGTCGTATCAGCAGGGAGCATTGATAGTTTCAAAAAACTATTAGATGGGCACCTTAGAGACCACAACATACAGGGGTATACAATGTACGGTTAACAGCAAACACACACACACATCATAGGTTGAACTGGATGGACGGATGTCTTTTTCAACCTCACTAACTATGTAACTATGTATAATTTTTGGAGAAATACATTTAAAAAAATAAATAAATACTGTAAATAAAATAAAACAAATCTCTTTGCATGGGTCATTGGAGCACATGTCAGTGGTAGCCAATTACATGTATAATTTTGGGTAAAAATAAATAACTAAAAAATCTCTCTTTGCATGGGTCATTGGAGCACAGGTCAATATTACCCAATCACATATATTGTTTTGGGTCAAATATATAATGAATAAATAAATAAAAAAATAAAATGAAAATTTCTCTTTGCATGGGTCAGTGGAGCACAAGTCAATATTACCCCAACACATGTATAATTTTGGGAAACATAAATAAGAAATAAATAAATAAGACACAAATAAATGAAGTAAAAAATAAAATAAAAATCTCTCTTTGCATGAATCAGGGGAGCACACGCCAAAATTACCCAATCACATGGATCGTTTTGGGTAAAATAAATAAGAAATAAATAATAAAATGAAAAATTCTCTTTGCATGGGTCAGTGGAGCACATGTCAATATTTTCCAATCACATGTAGCATTTTGGGTAAACTAAATAAATAAATAAACAAATAAATATATAAAAATAAAACATAAATATAAAAGTAAAAAAATAAAAAAATAATTATAATCTTTCTTTGCATGAGTTAATGGAGCACATATAAATATTATCCAATCACATGTAGCATTTTGGATAAACTAAATAAATAAATAACCCAAAAATAAGACATAAATAAAGTAAAAAATAAAAAAATAAAAATCCCTCTTTGCATGAGTCAATGGAGCACATATCAATATTACCCAATCACACTGATCATTTTGAGTAAAATAAGAACTCTTTTTGCCTTTAATAAAGTAACTGTCCGCAGCTTAGCCAGCCTAAGGGCTGAAACACACCTATGCAATGTTTCCTTATTGCAGGTAGGAGGAACAAATGCCTGGCGCCGCTTCTAACGCTTCTTGGGTTGTCATACTCGCATACATGCGTATCTACAAATATATGACCGCAAAGTACTGTACAGAATTTTTTTATTCATATGCAGTGCAACTTTACGCACCTGTGTGAACAGACCCATTTTATAAAATGGTCTACATTTATTTCAGTGGGGGAAAAAACGCCTAAATGCCTAACAGCGTGGCCTTTTTAGGCATCTGTATGGAAGAAACCCAACCAGAAACCTTTCCTGAACAACAAATGGGGGCTGCCATTTCAATTTTGAAGATGGCGGTTGTCTGGCTAGTACACTGACCGATTGGGTTTTTTTATGACTTGAGAGAGTGGCTAAGCTTCCATGTGTGGGATTTTGATTAAATGCCCCCTAAAGGTGATGATGCTGCAGTGACGCAAAGCCCAGATTGGTCTATAATAGCTACCCCCGCTCCCTCCCCAGGGTGGGGGACAGGGTAGAGTGCCACATGCCTCAGGACCAGAACGCAGACGGAAGCAGGCCATCTTTCTCTGAACACATTGCATATTTGTTGGGAACCCGGTACTAAATCGTCCATCTACCTAATTTTGGTTCAAGGTTTTCTGTGTAACAGAGCAGCTACCTTGCTGCAAACTAGTCATCCTTTAAGCCAAAAGGTCAACCCTGAAGGTGCACAGCTGCCTCCCTGGGACCTCCCCCTCTGGCACAAGATGATCAAGAGATGTGGGCCAGCCTGGCCTGCTTGGTCAAATGGTGTGGGAAAAGGTCAACCATGAGGGTCCACAGCTGTCTCCCTGGAACCTCCCTCTATGACTCTCCACCCTGAATGGGACTGCTTGGCCACAAGGAGAGAGCTGGATAGAGGAGAAGCGCAGTGCACCCCCTGTGCCCATGAGCAAAAATGCCCACTGGTCAGCTGAGCCCATTGGTCTGGAGGGGTGGCACAAAGGGTCAAGAGATGCCAGCCAGCCTGGCCTGTTTGGTCAGATGGTGTGGGAAAAGGTCAACCATGAGGGTGCACAGCTGTCCCCCTCTGACTCTCCATCCTGAATGGGACAGCTTGGCCACAGGGAGAGCCGGATAGAGGAGGAAGGCAGTGCAACCCCTCTGCCCATGAGATGGAAAGAGGGAGGGAGGGACTCGGGGTGGGGAGTTGGGATGGAATCTTAAGGGCTGGCAGCCAGCTGGGCCCTAGGTAAGAAGGGGCATTGTGCTGGAAATTTAAGAGTCAGCATCCATATTGGCCTGGGTAGAGCAAGGGAATCAGGCAGGAAGCTTAATGGCTCCAATCCAGCAGAGCCTAGAGGTGAGAGAGATTTGGGGGCAGAAGCTTAACGGTCACCACCAGAGGGGATATGTATGACTCTCCACCTTGAATGGGACAGCTTGGCCACAAGAAGAGAGCCGGGTAGAGGAGGAGAGCAGTGCACCCCCTCTGCTCATGAGCAAAAATACCCACTGGTCAGCTGAGCCCATTGGTCTGGAGGGGTGGCACACAGGGTCAGTAGATGCCAGCCAGCCTGGGCTGCTTGATCAGACAGTGTGGGAGAAGGTTGACTATGAGGGTGCACAGCTGCCTCCCCAGGACCTCCCCCTCTGACTCTCCACCCTGACAGGGACAGCTTGGCCACAAGGAGAGAGCCGGTAGAGGAGGAGGGCAGTGCACCCTCTCTGCCCATGAGCAAAAATGCCCACTGGTCAGCTGATCAAGGAGTCTGGAGGGGTGGCACACAGGGCAAAGCGATGTCAGCCAGCCTGGCCTGCTCGGTCAGAGGGTGCGGGAAAAGGTCAACCATGAGCAGGGCCGGGACAAGGGTTTGGCAGGAGGGGAAGCTGCCCTGGGCAAGGTTGTATCATGTGAGGTGGGGGGGGGGGGGCGCCGCAACGCCGCAAGGAGATTGGGGAAAGGAGATTTGTGTTAGGAGGGGAAATTTGGAAGGCAGCAGGGGGTAAGAGTTGTTCTAGAAGGGGAAATTTGGGGTGGGGGGTTGTGCTAGGAATGGTAATTTAGGGGGATTTGTTTTGGGAGGGGGGAACAGGGGAAGAGGATTTGTGCTAAGAGGGGAGATTGGGTGGGGTTTGTGCTAAAAGAAATGATATGGTAAAGGAAGGAAGGGAATTGTGCTAGAAGGGGAAATTCATTTTTGGGGGGATTTGTGCTAGTAGGGATGAATGGGGGGGTGTTCATACTAGTGGGGGAAATTGGGGGGGATTTGTGCTGGGGGGGGGTTTGTGCTGAGAGAGTGGATTTTGGAAAGGGGGGAGAGGATGTGTAATAGGGGAAATTTGAGGGGATGGAAGGATAGAGGATTTGTACTAGGAGGGGTGATTTTATTGGGGGGGAGGGGTTGTTCTGGGTGGATTAAGGGGGGTCAAAGATTTTTGCCAGCAGGGGGGATATTATGCTTAGGAGGTAAACTTTCACATTAGTGCTCAGTTTTTCTTTTGTGGGGGTTTTGCTGACACATAATGCTCTGGGGAGGGGGGAGGCACAGTTTCATATGTTTGTCTTGGGCTCTAGATGATCCCATCAGCTGCCTCCATGGGCCCTCCCCCTCTAACTCGCCTCCCTGAATGGGACAGCTTGGCCACAAGGAGAGAGCCAGGTAGAGGAGGAGGGCAGTGCACCCCCTGTATCCATGAAAAAAAATGCCCACTGGTCAGCTGAGCTCTTTGGTCTGGAGGCGTGGCACACAGGGTCAAGAGATGCCAGCCAACCTGGCCTGCTTGTTCAGAGGGTGCTGGAAATGGTCGACCATGAGGGTGTACAGCTCTCGGGACCTCCCCCTCCGACTCTCCACCCTGAATGGGACAGCTTGGCCACAGGGAGAGCTGGGTAGAGGAGGAAGGCAGTGCAACCCCTCTGACCATGAGTGGGAAAGAGAGAGAGAGGGAGGGACTCGGGGTGGGGAGTCGGGATGGAATCTTAGGGGCCGGCAGCCAGCTGGGCCCTAGGCAAGAGGGGGCATTGTACTGGAAACTTAAGAGTCAGCAAGCATATTGGCCTGGGCAGAGTGAGGGAGTCAGGCAGGAAGCTTAATGGCTCCAATCCAGCAGAGCCTAGAGGTGAGAAAGATCTGGGTGCAGAAGCTTAACGGTCAACACCAGAGGGGATACGAACAGCTCAGAGGACAGAGACAAGAGGAAAAAAAAACAGAAAGCATAAGTACCTGAATTTGTATCAATTGTAGGGAACCAATGGTTAAATTCATCTGCTAAATCCCTCTAGCGTTCTCTAAAATTGTTACATTGTATCTAGTAGTTGCAGTGTGGTATTTACAGCTCTGAACATTAATTCAGAAGAGAAAATAGCCTAAAAAACATTCCAATGTGCATGGACAAATGACTACGCAAAATGTTTTATTGACACCATAAAGTCATCATAGATCCTCAAGGTATTAATGGGTAAAGCGTCATCACCACTAATGATTCCCAGTTCTGGCCACTTATTACAGCTGTAACAAATCACATTGATAGTTTCATGGATTCTTCATAGAATGAACAAATAATTGAAGATTATCTCACTGAAGCCTCTCTGGAATCTCTTCGTTGACCTATAACTCTCCAACACCAACCAAAACCCAAAGTACCCACCTTGGGCTGACTGCTCCTTAAAATAATATACAATCCTAAAAGTACAATGAAAATGGAAGCAGCTGCAATTCTTTTAAGTTACAGCGTCTTACCTTTTTTATGACCTCATCAGTAGATTATTTGGTGCCTAAGCAGTAATCTGCCTCGGTATAGGTCACTGCGCTACCACCGTACTCCAGACCCATTCTCAGAAGAAGGTTTGGTCAGATAAAAATCAGGAAAAAAGGTTCTTGCAATGGGGCTTGTTTAGGATCCTTCCTGGTTCTGGGCATGTTTGCTGATCCACATGGAAAAGGAATCTGATTCCTTCTGAGTGGTCACTTTGAAATGGATTATGATGACCGAAAGCGGATTACAGGCAGAGCCATCTGTAGGAGAGATAATTAACTAATAGGGTTAGTGAGACTATTTCCTCGCTGTGCTCGAATGCTGACGACCAGAATATCATTAACCTGCAGGCCTATATCTGTCCATGCGTTATTCAAGCTTCATGTCCCCAGGCATTGACCTTTTTATACATTTTAGGCCTTTATGACCAGATGTATGCTAGAAGAACAGACAGATTTTAGTTCAGTCCCTTCCTAGAGCCCAGCCAAACTTTCAGCTTGAATCAGCTAAATCTATTCCAGGTCCAATAAAGAAAACCATTCAAAGTCCCACAGGTCATTTTCTTTAGAAACAGCCCCAATTTGAGTAAAAAAAAGCCTGTCCCCTGTCAGTTTTCTGCAGAGGAGGACCTTCGCTCTATGTGTGGAAGCAGTGGTCTCTCTGCAAAGGTCCAACACGATGAGTCAGAGCCAGAACTCTCCAATCAGAATGAGCTTTGCTGATTACAGTGCTATGTGTCTGTCTTATCAGGGTACGTTTGGAAGGAGGGAGACACCACTTTTCTGTGGAGACAGGTACGGGCCAAAATGAGCTTTTCCCCACTCCCAGGTTGTACAAATGGCACTCCAATGATGTCAGCAGTTATAAGACTTTATTGTTCTGAGCATCACATACAGAAGATCCACCCAAGACACCCTGCACCCCAAAGGAATTTCACCCAACAAGGTCTTAACCACAGTCTACCTAATCTACAATGAAGCTCTTGTTGGGTGATACGCATCAGAGTGAGAAGGAGCCTGATGTTAGCAGTTGCAAAATATTATTGTTCCAGATATTACAAACAGGGGGGCCACCCAAGACCATTCTTATCCTGTGGCATTTCACTCAAAAAGGGGTTCACTCTCCCCAACAGGCACTTCTGGGTAAACCGGTTGAGGGGATACCGAAACACGCTAAACGCCTTATAGCCTTTATATTTACGGCTGCCAAAATTGTGATAGCCCGCTCTTGGCGGACTCCGGTGGTGCCGATTGAGCTGCTAAAGGCCAAGCTGACCTGGATCATGATCAATGAGAGGGTGGTGGCGATGCTTAATGGCAAAATGCACCTCTTTGAGAAAACTTGGGACCCCTGGGTGTGATATCTAGCAGGTCCTCCTTAAACAGAGGGGGAGAAGCTACTTGCTGGGACAACATAACTTGCACGTGAACCCCAATTCCGGGGACATGGGCCTGGACACCGACCCTTTCCTACCACTGCTATTCCCTTTCTACTATCTACTTCCTACTGTTCTTTCCTCATTTTCCATCCTATCTCGATCCCCCCTATGTCTTTCTATTTCCCTCTCTTCCTTTTTTGTTTTTCTTTTTTCTTTCTTCTCATATGTTTAAACTGTTTGTCACAATGACTCAAGTGTCAACGGACCATGGTTGGTCCAAGGTTTTAATTAACCATGGCCTCTGCCTCGGCTACGCACTCAGGTGGGTTTCCTGTGGAATAGCTGATGGTGGACGCCTCCCCGGTCCATTGTGCTGTGATGGGTTTGGGGTCGGGGGGCCGCCTTCCCCCCTGGGCACAGTAAGTTCCCATGGGGGCGCTGGGGAGGGGCGGCGGGATCCAGGCCGGCCAATGTTGAATTGAAGGGCATGGGGGGCTACGCTTATGCTAATGTTTGGGCAATTGTTCCACTGTTTACACTTCCATAGCTACTGTTTTGAGTGTATCGTTTTTATTACTTTATTCCATGGCCATGGTCTGATTGTACTTTTGCACTATTGTGACCTTTTCTTGAAAACTCAATAAAAATATTGAAATTTAAAAAGGGATTCACTACATTCTACCTAATCTGCAATGAAGAGCTTCTCGGGTGAAACGCAACAGTAAGGAGGAGACAACTGCACTCCAATGAAGTCGGCATTTGTAAAACTTTTGTGCTTTGGACATCACATAGAGAAGCTCAAACCAAAACTCCCCTTACCCCAAGACATTTCACCCAACAAGGGCTTAACCACAGTCCACCCAATCTACAATGAAGCCCTTGTTGGGTGAAATGTGTCAGAGTGAGAAGGAACCTGTCATACTCCAATGATGTCAGCAGTTACAAAAAATAGTTGTTTTGGACATCCGTACATAAGGCCTACCCAAGACCCTCCTCACTCTGAGGCATTTCAGTCAACAAGAGCTTAACCACAGTCTACCCAATCTACAATGAAGCCCTTGTTGGGTGAAATGCGTCAGTGTGAGAAGGAACCTGTCACACTCCAATGATGTCAACAGTTACAAAAAATAGTTGTTTTGGACCTCACGTACATAAGGCCCACCCAAGACCCTCCTCACCCTGAGGCATTTCAGTCAACAAGAGCTTAACCACAGTCTACCTAATCTACAATGAAGCCCTTGTTGGGTGAAATGCGTCAGGGTGAGAAGGAACCTGTCACACTCCAATGATGTCAGCAGTTACAAAAAATAATTGTTTTGGACATCACGTACATAAGGCCCACCCAAGACCCTCCTCACCCTGAGGCATTTCAGTCAACAAGAGCTTAACCACAGTCTACCTAATCTACAATGAAGCCCTTGTGAGAAGGAGCCTGCTGCACTCCAATGATGTCAGCAGTTGTAAAACATTATTGTTCTTGACATCTCATACAGAAGATCGATCCAAGACCCTCCTCACCCTGAGGAATTTTACCTCACAAGAGCTTCACCACAGTCTACCTAATCTACAATGAAGTGCTTCTCGGGTGAAACGCGACAGGGTGAGGAGGAGGCTGCTGCACTCCAATGATGTCACCATTTGTAAAATTTTAGTGTTTTGGACATCACATACAGAAAATCAGACCAAGACCCTCCTTTATCCTGAGGCATTTCACTCAAGGGCTTCACCACAGTCTCCCTAATCTACAAATACGTTCTTATCAGGTGAAACGCATCAAGGTGAGGCGGAACCTGCCACACTACAATGATGTCAGCAATAAAACATTATTGTACTGGACATCACATACAGAAGACCAACCCAAGACCCTCCTCACCCTGAGGCATTTCACCCAACAAGGGCTTCACCACAGTTTATCTAATCTACAATGACGCTCTTGTCATGTAAAACGCGTCAGTTGAGGAGGAGTCCGCTGTACTCCAATCATGTCAGCAGTTGCAAAATGTTATTGTTCCAGAAATCACACACAGGTCTACCCAAGACCATCCTCTCCATGAGGCATTTCTCTCAACAAGGGATCAACCACAGTCCATCTAATATATAATGTTGGACGAAATGTGTCACAGTGAGAAGCAGCCTACCAAACTCCAATGATGTCAGCAGTTGTAAAACTTTATTGTTCCAGACATCACGTACAAAAGGTCCACCCAGGAGCCTCCTTACACTGACGTGCTTCACCTAAAAAGAGTTTCATTGTACATTAGGTAGACTGCAGTTGAGTCGTCAGAGTGGGCAAATCATGTGGCAGCCATTATATGTGATGTCTTGAACAATAAAGTTTTACAACTGTTGACACTATTGGCATGCCGCAGGCTCCTCCTCACTGTGAAGCATTTCGCCCAACTTTGTAGATTAGATAGACTGTGGGTAATCCCTTGTTGGGTGAAATGCCTCAGGGAGAAGAGGATCTTGGGTAGACCTTCTGTGTGTGATGTCTGAAACAAAAAAGTTTGAAACTACTGGCGCCATTGATGTGCCGCAGGCTCCTGCTCACTGTGACGCATTTTGCTTAACATTGTAGATTAGATAGACTGTGTTTATTCCCTTGTTTGGCGAAATGCCACAGGGAGAGGAGGGTCTTAGGTAGACCTTTTGTGTGTGATGTCTGGAATAAAAAAGTTTTACAACTGCTAGCGTCTTTGACGTGCCACAGGCTCCTCCTCACTGTGACGCATTTCGCCCAACATTGTAGATTAGATAGACTGTGTTTATTCCCTTGTTTGTTGAAATGCCACAGGGAGAGGAAGGTCTTGGGTAGACCTTTTGTGTGTGATGTCTGGAACAAAAAAAGTTTTACAACTGCTATCGTCTTTGACGTGCCACAGGCTCCTCCTCACTGTGACGCATTTCACCCAACATTGTAGATTAGATAGACTGTGTTTATTCCCTTGTTTGTTGAAATGCCACAGGGAGAGGAAGGTCTTGGGTAGACCTTTTGTGTCTGAGGTCTGGAACAAAAAAGTTTTACAACTGCTAGCGTCATTGACGTGCCACAGGTTCCTCCTCACTGTGACGCATTTCGCCCAACATTGTAGATTAGATAGACTGTGTTTAGGTTTGTTGAAATACCACAGGGAGAGATGGGTCTTGGGTAGACCTTTTGTGCGTGATGTCTGGAACAAAAAAGTTTTACAACTACTGGAATCATTGACATGCCGGAGGCTCCTCCTCACTGTGACGCATTTTGCCCAACATTGTAGAATAGATAGACTGTGGTAATCCTTTGTTGGGTGAAAGGCCTCAGGGAGATGAGGACAGACCTTCTGTGTGTGGTTTTTACAACTACAGGAGTCATTGGTGTGCAGCTGGCTTTTTTCTTTGTGTCCACCAGAAAAGGGAATGAGCTCCTTTTGGCCCGCACCTCTCTCCACAGTGGAGCTGCATCGTCCTCCTTCCAGATGCCCCTTGATGAGGCAGACCTCTATCTCTGTAATGAGTAAACCTCATGCTGATTGGAGAGTTCTAGCTCTTACACTTCAAGGGGCGTGTCAGATCTCTGCAGAGAGACCACTTCTTCCATACTGTCCTTTCCCCTCCAGCCTGACTGTCCCTGGCCCACCCCTTCCATCCATTGGCTTTCAGATCTTTCAGTTATGAAAGCTCAGCATTCAAATGCAACCTACCTAGGAACGGCCTATCCTTCAGAAGGACACCTGCCCATCAAGGTATTTAGATATTTGAATACCACCTTCCAAGGGCAAGCCCACTGCTTGTTTTAGGACTGAGGACTCCCACCTGCCATAACCTGCCTGCATTGTTAGAGAAGCATTGAGACCCAGTGGGTCTAAAATAAGGCATGTCATGAAAACAGCAAAGTTTTATTTAAAAAGGGAATTTTAGGTTTTGATGAGGAGGAACCAGTGAAGGTAAAATACGGTATAAGCAAATTGGGCTTTAGCTTTATTTGGTGAGTTTTTGCCCTTCTTTGGGGGACAAATGCTACTCGGCACCTTCCATTAAACATCCATTAGGCCTGTAGTGTTTGTGGAAAGAGGTGGCATGGATTGGGCACGGCCCCCATGGTATGTTATAAACGTAGCATTGTCTGTGGCTGTTTGTATTCATGATGACTACAGGCCTGAAGGAGCAGAACGATGAGCAGGAAGGACCATGAGCCAATACTAAATACAAGTTGGAGCCGATCCCGTCCTGGTGCCAAAAGAGGAGGAGAGCAAACACAGAGAGGTGCTGCTTTAATTTACGGCCCGTCTTACCTATTGATATTTCAAAGAAGTTGTTCAACAAGAATATGACTGGGAGGGATGAGGGTTACCAGGAGGTGAATACTGGAGAAGGTAGAGGGATTAATAAAGGTCAACAAGCCAAAGAAATACTATCATCCCATAACTGGGGGCACCTCAAGAAAAAAAACAATGTCCATTCAATACAGGGGGCTCCAATGTATATTTTTTCAAATATTTGTGAGCCAAAAAAAATACCCATCAGAGTCCATCCTTACATCATAGTCCCCATTAGATTATTTTTAACATTAGGGTCTCCATCCCAGTACCCTTTACTTCTAAGTCCCCATCACATCAAAGTTCTCAATAACATCAGGGTCCCCATTAGAGTCTACCCTTACATCTGAGTCCCCATCACAGTTCCCCCTTACCTGAGGTTCCCCACCAGAGTCTCCCTTACATCAACATTCTCCTATACATCAGGGTCCCCATTAAAATCTACCCTTACATCTGAGTCCCCATCAGAGTCCCCACTTACATCAGGGTCCCAGTCAGAGTACCCCTTACATCAGGGGTGGGGAACCTATGTCCCGGGGCCGTATGCGGCCCTCAAAGTCATTTGGTCCGGCCCCCCATGCAGCTGAGTCTGTGTCTCTCAGCTGATCTGTCAGAATGAAGCCAATGCTTCCTGTATAGTTCCGGCTCCGTTCTGACAGTCTGAGTGAGTCACAGGCGGAGTGATATCAAATGCACTTCACCTGTGACCAATACAGGAAACATCGCCTCTTCCTCCAGCGCGGTACCGCTGCTAGCCAGCATTTCCCGCCAGCAGCACACACAGCAGTACCAGCCAGAGCCAGCAGTACCAGCTAGAGCCAGCAGTACTCACAGCAGTACCAGCCAGAACCAGCAGTACCAGCCAGAACCAGCAGTACTCACAGAAGTACCAGCCAGAGCTAGCAGTACTCACAGCAGTATAAGCCAGAGCCAGCAGTACCAGCCAGAGTCAGCAGTACCCACAGCAGAACCAGCCAGAGCCAGTAGTACTCACAGCAGTACCAGCCAGAGTCAGCAGTACCCACAATAGTACCAGCCAGCAGTACCTACAGCAGTACCCACAGCAATACCAGCCAGCAGTACCCACAGCAGTACCAGCCTGAGCCAGCAGTACCAGCCAGTAGAACCAGCCTGAGCCAGCAGTACCAGCCAGCAGTACCCACAGCACAGTACCAGCCAGCAGTACCAGCCTGAGCCAGCAGTACCCAAGGCAGTACCAGACAGCAGTACCTACAGCACAGTACCAGCCTGAATCAGCAATACCCACAGCAGTACCAACCTGAGCCAGCAGTACCCACAGCAGTACCAGCCAGCAGTACCCTCAGCACAGTACAAACCAGCAGTACCAGCCTGAGCCAGCAGTACCCACAGCAGTACCAGCCAGCTGTACCCACCAGCAGTACCAGCCAGCTATGCCCACCAGCATTACCTGCCAGCAGTTCTTTTCAAAACTTACCACCACAAAGTCGACTGCGCTCCAGACTGACCGATGCAAACCTGGAAAACCAGTTGCGAGTAGCAACATCATCAATACCAGCTAACATCACACACCTCACCAAAGAGAAGCAGTTGCAGCCATCACATTAGGGGTGAGTTAATTAAATGTTGACCAAATATAACAGGCACATTTTTAAGTTGATAATTTTGTATGGCCCCCGAATGATTTTATAAATACCCAAATGGCCCTTGGCAGAAAAAAGGTTCCCCGCCCCTGCCTTACATCAAAGTTCTTCCATAAATCAGGGTCCTCATTAGAGTACTATTAGATTTCCATTTATATTAGGGTCTCCATCACAGTGCCTTTTACATCAAAGTCCCCATCAGAGTTCCCCTTACATTAAAGTCCTCCCTAACATCAAGGTTCCCAATAGAGTCCACCCTTACATCCAAGTCCCCATCACAGCCTCCCTTACATCAGGGTTCCCATCAGAGTCCTTATCAGAGGCTCCATTACATTAATGTTCTCCCTTAGATCAGGGTACCCCCTTATGTCACCATCCCCGTTAGAGCCCCCCCCTTACTTCAAGGTCCCCTTCAGAGTCCCCTCTTACATTTGAGTCCCCATCAGAGCCCCCCTTACTTCAGAGTCCCCATCATAGTTCCTCTTACAACAGAGTCCCCTCAGTGTCCTCATGAAAGCCCCCCCTTACCAGGTGTAGGTTGATTGGGTTGAAGACCATAGGCAGCCTCTGCTGACCCTAATCCTCCATCTCTGCACATTGAGGACACACCATTGCCATGGACCTTAGCTTTGGGCTGGATAAAATCCTGGGGTGGGCCTGAGTTGACCCGGTGGACATAGTTTGGAAACCCCTGGCTTAATATATGACCCCTATAAGCCCTGTAATTCCCTTTTTACCCCATGTCCTGTCTACTCATGGGGTGTCAGACAGAACAGGAAGTGAGTGCAAGTCTACTATGACCTGTCTATTTAATCAGGGTCAGAACAGGAAGTGAGGGAAGATCTTCCCATGTCCTTTCTATTCAATGGGTGTCAGGCAGAATAGAAGAGAAAATAATGAACAGCTGGCCAAGTCCCATCTCTTAGATGGGTGCTAGAGAGCACAGGAAGTGAGGAAAAATCTACCCATGACCTGTCTATTCGATGGATATAAAGCTGAACAGGAATTGAAGGAAATTCTACCCGTGTCCTGTCTATTTGATGGATATCAGGCTGAACAGGAAGTAAGGCAAAATCTACCCATGTCCTGTCTATTCAATGGGTCCCAGATTGCACAGGAAGTGAGGGAAAATCTACCCATGACCTGCCTATTCGCTGTGTATAAGGCAGAACAGGAAGTGAAGGAAATCTACCCATGACCTGTCTATTCGATGTGTATCAGGCAGAACAGGAAGTGAGGGAAATGTATCCATGACCTGCCTTTTCAATGGGTATCAGGCTGAACAGGAATTGAAGTAAATTCTACCCATTATCTTTCTATTCGATGGTTATTAGGCTGAACAGGAAGAAAGGAAAAATCTACCCATGATCTATCTATTCAATGGGTGCCAGACCACACAGGAAGTGAGGGAAAATCTACCCATGTCCTGCCTATTCGATGGATATCCGGTTGAACAAGAATTGAAAGAAATTCCACCCATGTCCTGCCTATTCGATGCATATCAGGCTGAACAGGAATGTAAGGGAAAATCTACCCATGTCCTATCTGTTCAATGGGTGCCAAACAGCACAGGAAGTGAAGGAAAATTTACTCATGACCTGTCTATTCAATGGATATCAGGTTGAACAGGAATTGAAGGAAAATCTACCCATGACCTGTCTATTCAATGGGTGCCAGACAGCACAGGAAGTAAGGGAAAATCTACCGATGGCCTGTCTATTCAATGGGTGCCAGACAGCACAGGAAGTAAGGGAAAATCTACCGATGGCCTGTCTATTCAATGGGTGCCAGACAGCACAGGAAGTAAGGGAAAATCTACCCATGGCCTCCCTTTTCGATGGGTTTAAGGCTGAACAGGAATCGAGGGAAAATCTACCCATGTCCTGCCTATTCGATGGATATCAGGCTGATCAGGAAGTGAGGAGAACTTCCTCCCCCATGGACACCAGGAATCAGTAAAGTGGGAAGGTTTGGGAGCTGTGTCAGGTTTGTATTGATGCCTTAATCCCCATGAGAGAGAGTATTCCTCATTTCCTGTCCAGGAGGCAGGTGTCAGATGAAAAATCTCCTCTATAAAGACACATCAAAAGAAAACATTACCATATTACAGAACAATTAAATAGGGTACAGCATTTAAAGACCAACTCCAAGCTCCATGAGCCCCCCTATCCCAGGGTACCCATTTTTTTACTGATGTCTTCCAGCCAGTCACATGACCTGTGCTGGGTCTTCTTTCTTGATATGGTCGGTGGTGCTGATGTAATCCATCTACACTGTGAGTGCAGGAGGTGGGGTCATGAGACTCTGCACTCACCATCTTCCAAGATAAATTGTGCTGCAAGAAGACATCTAGTGGCGAAAGAGAAGTACTGAAGGAGACAGCTCCAGACTGAAGGCAAGTATTGCAACCTATAATAAAGAACAAGCTGCACTAAGTGATAATCATTAGTGTATGAATGAACCCAAAAATGAAATGCAATTAATAAAAATAACCAAAATCATGCAAATAATGTTGAGTATCTGAATACACGGTAATGACCAGATGCATTAAATAAATGAATGAATATAAATATGTAAATAATCTCAATAATAAAAGTCCAAAAGTCCCATTAAGAAGAGTGACACAGTGTGTGAAATATTATACCTTGTGATAAATCCACTGCAAGTGCTCAATCCGCCACCAACTTCAGATCTGCTAACCAGAGACCAATTAAAATGAGGCTAATAAACACCAAGGCATAAGAAGCAGCAGGACTCCAATCGACCAAAATGAACCTAGGGAGATGTCCACGACTGTAAACCAGCAGGCCGTAGGTGTCACCACTTGTTCCAATCTCAAGATCCACGGGTGAGTAGAGCAGCCATCATGAAATAAAAAGCATTGGAAGCTCCATAGTGTGAAACCGTTTTGTGTAGTTTATTAAAAATAGAAAGACACTTACATAAATGCAGAGTAAAAGCCATGAGATCAAAACCGCCGGCCGGCTGGAAAATCCACCCGTCCTTCCGGGTTACGTAGTTGGCGTCAGCACGCTGTGACCCAACGCGTTTCGTCACAACTGACGTCTTCCTGGGGTGCCTTGCAACCTACCTAAACAAAAAGAAAAATTATAATAATTTTTAAATTTAAAAAAATGTAGCTTGAAGTTTGGCATATAAAATCTAACAGACGTTCTAACCCTACTCTACTCTATCCAAGGCTATAATACAAAATGGTTTTGGCTGGAGTTGGGCCAAATAAGATACCAACAAAATCTATTGCTAATCATGATACCTCTCACCTAGTAAATGATTTGCAACCGTTTTTAGTGTACATCCTCTACGCCTGGGATCCTAGACAGCTGAAAAAAAACATGTGACAGATTTATTGTCAGACACGCACACATCTAATAACTGGTCAGGGGTGTGAAATATATTGCTGTTATGCTACATTCAAGCCCTGGGACAGATTTATTATCTCTCTCATAACATATATTTTAATGCTCTTCTTGTCTCACTGTATGATGAGTTGATTGCCCCATCCCAGGTTATTTTAACCATTGCGGCTCCCCCCCCCCCCCCCCTATACACCTCCTATGGAGCAGAGCCATTTCTAAATTTCTGCAATGGGCCTGTTTATTTAGTGATCATTTTGTCATTACTTTTTTTTTTTTTTTTTTTGGTGACTTTATTTTGGTGGCCAATATTAAAAAAAAAAAAATTAAAATGACATGTATATGCTCTGGTTATTACCAAAATAATTATACACCTATTTCCCAGTGGTCACCAGCCCTAGAAATTCAAACCATACAAGAGAACCCCACACCCTTAGGGGCAGGGGTGGGTGATGGGACTTTATATGTCCTACTGAGAAATCACACAAGATTCAAATTACAATATTTATTTTTTTTTTTTACAAAAGTAAAAAAGTCACATAAAAGACGAAGACCATAACATGGAGTACATATAGTCAAAAGAATTGTATTGGCATCTGGGACCGACGCATTTCATGAGAGACTCGCGTCCTTGGGATCCACGTTTTAGATATACAGTGGGTATGGAAAGTATTCAGACCCCCTTAAATTTTTCACTCTTTGTTATATTGCAGCCATTTGCTAAAATCATTTAAGTTCATTCTTCTTCCTCATGAATGTACACATAGCACCCCATACTGACAGAAAAACACAGAATTGTTGACATTGTTGCAGATTTATTAACCATTTTACCACCGGAGGATTTTCCTGCTAAAAGACCCGGGGTTTTTTTGCGATTTTTTACTGCGTGACTTTAACGCACAATTGCGCGGTCGTGCGACGCTGTACCTAAACGAATTTCACGTCCTTTTTTTCCCACAAACAGAGCTTTCTTTTGGTGGTATTTGATCACCTGTGTGATTTTTTGATCACGCGCTATAAACAAAAAAAGAGCGTAATTTTTGCAAAAACAACAATATTTTTCACTTTTTTTTATATGAAATTCCCCCCAAAAAAATGTAAAAATCAAAATTTTTTAACATTTTTGGCCAATTTGTTTTACGCTACCTATGTTTGGTAAAAAAAATCGCAAAAAGCGTATTTTGATTGGTTTGCGCAAAAGTTATCGCGTTTACTAACAAAGGGAAAGATTTTTGTCCTTTTTGGTGTTTTTTTTTTTAACGAGTAATGGCGGCGATCTGCGATTTTTTTTGCGGTACTGCGACATTGCGGCGGACAGATCGGACCCTTGACTGACATTTTTGACACTTTTGGGGGTACCAGTGACATTACTGCAGTAATCAGTGCTATATATATGCACTGTTACTGCAAAAATGACACTGGCAGGGAAGGGGTTAACAGTATTGGACAGGGAGGGGTTAAGTGTGTCCTAGGGGCGTGATTCTAACTGTGCAGGGACAGGTCTACTAGTGTAAAAACAAAGATCAACAGTTCTACATAGTAGAACTGTCTGATCTTCACTTTTACACAGGGAGAACTGACAGGCGGCTTGTTTACATAAGCCGCTCTGTCTTTCTCCCGCTGTACCGGCGATCGTAGTGTGACCGGCGGACATCGGGTCCGCCAGTCACACTCCCGCACTCCTCCGTGAATGAGCCGAGGCGGGCGCGCACCTCAGCGGGCGCGCGCCCGCCCGCTATTGGCTCTAGAAGGAGTGACAGGCGAGCGAGGTAGACCTACGTCACTCTGCCTGGCCGGGGCCGACTGCCGCAGAAAATATACTGTGCGCAGTCGGCAACCGGTTAAAAGAGAAAAACTGAAATATCACATGGTCCTAAGTATTCAGACCCTTTGCTGTGACACTCATATATTTAACTCAGGTGCTTTCCATTTCTTCTGATCATCCTTGAGATGGTTCTACACCTTCATTTGAGTCCAGCTGTGTTTGATTATACTGATTGGACTTGATTAGGAAAGCCACACACCTGTCTATATAAGACCTTCCAGATCACAATGCATGTCAGAGCAAATGAGAATCATGAGGTCAAAGGAACTGCATGAAGAGCTCAGAGACAGAATTGTGGCAAGGCACAGATCTGGCCAAGGTTACAAAAAGATTTCTGCTGCACTTAAGGTTAATAAGAGCACAGTGGCCTCCATAATCCTCAAATGGAAGACGTTTGGGACGACCAGAACCCTTCCTAGAGCTGGCCGTCCGGCCAAACTGAGCTATCGGGGGAGAAGAGCCTTGGTGAGAGAGGTAAAGAAGAACCCAAAGATCACTGTGGCTGAGCTCCACAGATGCAGTCAGGAGATGGAAGAAAGTTGTAGAAAGTCAACCATCACTGCAGCCCTCCACCAGTCGGGGCTTTATGGCAGAGTGGCACGACGGAAGCCTCTCCTCAGTGTAAGACACATGAAAGCCCACATGGAGTTTGCTAAAAAACACCTGAAGGACTCCAAGATGGTGAGAAATAAGATTCTCTGGTCTGATGAGACCAAAATAGAACTTTTTGGCCTTAATTCTAAGCGGTATGTGTGGAGAAAACCAGGCACTGCTCATCACCTGTCCAATACAGTCCCAACAGTGAAGCATGGTGGTGGCAGCATCAAGCTGTGGGGGTGTTTTTCAGCTGCAGGGACAGGACGACTGGTTGCAATCGAGGGAAAGATGAATGCGGCCAAGTACAGGGATATCCTGGACAAAAACCTTCTCCAGAGTGCTCTGGACCTCAGACTGGGCCGAAGGTTTACCTTCCAACAAGACAATGACCCTAAGCACACAGCTAAAATAACGAAGGAGTGGCTTCACAACAACTCCGTGACTGTTCTTGAATGGCCCAGCCAGAGCCCTGACTTAAACCCAATTGAGCATCTCTGGAGAGACCTAAAAAATGGCTGTCCACCAACGTTTACCATCCAACCTGACAGAACTGGAGAGGATCTGCAAGGAGGAATGGCAGAGGATCCCCAAATCCAGGTGTGAAAGACTTGTTGCATCTTTCCCAAAAAGACTCCTGGCTGTATTAGATCAAAAGGGGGCTTCTACTAAATACTGAGCAAAGGGTCTGAATACTTAGGACCATGTGATATTTCAGTTTTTCTTTTTTAATAAATCTGCAACAATGTCAACAATTCTGTGTTTTTCTGTCAGTATGGGGTGCTATGTGTACATTCTTGAGGAAGAAGAATGAACCTAAATGATTTTAGCAAATGGCTGCAATATAACAAAGAGTGAAAATTTTAAGGGGGTCTGAATACTTTCCGTACCCACTGTATATATATATATATATATATATATATATATACACATAAATATATATATATATACACATATATATATATATATATATATATATATATATATATATATATATATATATATATATATATATATACACACACATATATATATATATGCACATATATATATATATATATATATATACATATATATATACACATATATTTATATATATACACATATATTTATATATATATACTCCCTGTTTTTAGATATGGTCTTCGTCCTTTATGTCACTTTTATACTTTTGCAAAAAATAAAAAATTGTCATTTTAATCTTGCATGATTTCTTGATGGTGCATATAAAGTCTCATCACTCAACCCTGCCCCCCATGGGAGTGTAAAGTTGTGGGATTTTCTTGTATAGTCTTAAAATATTTTATTTTTCATGCTTCCAAGTCAAAAAAAAGAACAAAACTATGAATAAAAATGAACTAACAATAAAAATTATTTTAAAAAAGTATACATTTTATTCTATCATTGGTCCCATTTAAAAATAACATTTAAAATTAAATTGCCACATCCCCCAGTGCCTTGTACAGTAAATATCAAAAGGCGGGGTGCGACTCTCAAATAGACAAATCAATAATAAACACCAAGGTTACTGAAAATCACAGTATAAGCATGAGCTAACTGTGCCACGTGTTAAACAGGTTCCTGGACTAAGTGCTACACATCATATCTCCCGGGAGATTATTTATGACAATTGTCAGTTTTAAGACGGGTGGGCGAGGTGACCTTCCTTTTTTAGTGCCGGTTCACACTTATGCGCTTGTACTGCGAATGCGATGCATTCTAAATAGTCTCCAATCGCATGCATTTACAAAATTCATTGAATTCGTGACGCTCGTTCACATCTATGCGTTGCGATCCAGATGCGAATGTGATGCGATGATAAAAAGGGTCTTGTGCGAGTTTACAGAGTTGCGTTGCGAATTTAGTCTCCATAGACATCAATGTAAATCGGTCTGGACTCGCATTATCAGTTCAGATATGTGCGAATTCTTATGTGCGAATTTTTATTTTTTGTTTGATTTTCCCCTCAGCTCCACCCCTCCTGAGCTTAATTAACATAATCAACGCAATAAAATTTTCATTACAATCGCGCTGGTACTATTGAAAAACACAAGGGAAACTCGCACTGCAAATTCGCATTGCAAGCGCAAGCGCATAAGTGTGAACCGGCACTTAAGGCATTTTGTTAATAAAGCTAATTTTTATATCACATCGCCGGTGTAGTTTAATCTTTCATATCTACTCTGGAATGCTTTGTTCCAAAATCATAATTTAGTGTCAACAACAAACAACAAAGTTATTTACAAAGGAGACAAAGGCGTTGTTTTTGTTTTTTTCAAATGGTGCGCTTTTTTAATGTGACCTTAAAAAAACAAAAAAAAAACAAAAGAATTGAAAAAAATTAATAAACATAAAAAAAAAAGTTTAATATAAATGATTAGGAAAAAAAAGGAAATTAAAAAAATCAGGAAAATATTAGTTAAGGAGAGAAGGGAAAGAAGGGGTTGATTGGGGCTGAACAAGCAAAGCAAAGGACATGAGCACTGTTTAGGGTGGCATGTTTTTAACTTAGGAGGTGTCCACAGGTGCCTTCAGTCTCTTAGAACTCTACCGATACCCTGGGTCATTTTTTATTTGCTCTTGATGTGAGAAAACATTTATTTTTACCAAAGAGTGAACTGAAATCTGGAAAGCACACGCAGCAGAGATTTACACCATTCTTGATATTTATTATTAAGTTCTCAATACTTTAATGTCATATGTTATTATACAAATATAACCTCAATGTAACTATATATAGCTTATTGTATATGTAACTCTATAACTGTTATGTAACTATATATAACTTACAGTATATGTAGCTATGTATATAAATATTAATATATAATATAAATTATATGTAACCTACAGTATATGTAATTTATATGTAACAATATGTAATTTATATGTAACTACTATGTAACTATACATAATGTGTACATGCTACTATATTTAACTATATATAACATATGTAACTGTATGTAACTTATACTGTATATAATTAAATATAATTTATATGTAACTATGTATAACGTATGTCTAACTATTTGAAACTTATATGTAACTGTATGTAACTTATATCTATACATAATTTATATGTAACTTAACTTATAAGCTCATACAGCGGGTAAAATAAGTATTGAACACGTCACCATTTTTCTAGGTGTAGCACTGCCCCTGCAAGGACTGACAGATTTACACTTTACGGGTCCCCCTGAGTTACCAGCACACTATAGTGACAGAAACAAATCTTTACTTTCTCCTTCCTTGGCTCGTTCCAATAATCAGTCCAGGGGTATTTAGTTGTTTTGTGTTTATTATAAATTAGGGATAAGAGAAGGAAATAATGGGAAACTCCAAGTTAACTATGCACAATGGTTGAGGACTCCTATCTTCAGGTACAGCCAGGCTGTTGAATCACCCTGCCACTATGGGTGAATTTGGATTAAGTCTCTTTTCCTAAGATGACTTGGTGAACTAGCAATTATCGTCAGGACACTCTCCCTAGTATCCTCTTTCTCTTTACTGCTGACACCCGTCCACTGACTATCCTACATGTGGGGTGGCCCCCCTCAGGTCAGGCCCCTTGACACGAGTCCCTGTATTCACGATACTGTGGTCTCAGGGTCCCAAGGGTCCCCCCCTCAGTCAGCTCTCCTGGACCTCTGGGTTCAGCTTCTCTTACCTGTTCCTCTGGCACTCAGGTCGACCTCCTGCGACCGCATGCCACTGCTACAGAGGAGGAGGCAGCTGCCCCCTCCCTCCGGGACTCCGCTCTCCAGCCAAAAACCTTGCAGCACATGTGCTCCTGGCTTTTATACAGTATCCCAGAATGCACCGAGGCGACGTACCCTCTGCCAATCACCAGGACTGTATCAAAGCCTATGCATCCATTCGTCAGGTTTCCTCCCACTGTCCAACATGCCTCCCTATTGGACCAGCGTGAAACACTCTCTAGACTGAATGAATCGCATATTGAGCACAACAAGCAGACCTCACTAACAGATCCTGCTTTCTGGTAGGCAGAAAGCAATATAGATTTGTCTGCAGCACCGCTGGTAAGCAGACAGAGCTCAAAACAATACTTTCTCACTAGCACCTACCTAGAAGGGTGCTACATAGGTAAATATTTTTCTAAAGGTGCTATTGACATTACATTTTTCACCACATGTCGGTAACAACCCATGCAATCCATACATACAAAGAAACCAAAACATATAAGTTCAGAAATGAAGTCATGTGTAATAAAAGGGATTGGCACAGGGAAAAATAATTGAACACGTGATAAAAGGGGGGTGCAAAAAGGCATGGAAAGCCAAGACAGCAGCTGAAATCTATCATTAATTAGAAAACAATCCTATCCCTCGTCAATACAAATTAATATCAGCTGGTTCAGTCTCAACTGATGGCCTAAAAAGGTGTCTCATTACCAAGGTGTCAACAAGAAAGATCTCATGATGGGTAAAAGGAAAGAGCTCTCAAGACCTTCACAACCTTATTGTTGCAAAACATATTGATGCAGAGCCGGGACCAGGGGTGGGCAGGAGAGACGGCTGCCCTGGGCACTGTGTTTTCATTTGAGGTGAGGGGGCACTGTGAGGAGATTGAGGGGAAGGGGATTTGAGTCTGGAGGGTCAATTGTGGGGGGGGGGGAGCATAGGAATTGCTAGTAGTGGTGATTTTGGGGGATTTGTGTTGGGAAGGAGGGGGGATAGGAAAGAGGATTTGTGCTAGGAGGGAGGATTTGTGCTAGAAGAGGTTATATGGTTAAGGAGGGAGGAGAATTGTGCTAGGAGGGAAATTTAGAGAGTGACTTTGTGCTAGGAGGGGGGATTTGGAATGGGGGGGATGTGTACTCAGAGGGGAAATTAGAGGGGTAGAGGATTTGTGCTAGGAGGGAGGAATTTTTTTGGGGAGGGGCATTTGGGTTGGGGGGATTTGGGGGATGGAGGGCAAAGATTTGTGCTGAGAGGGGGGATTTCAGCAGGGGGGGCGGATTTGTCTCCTGGGAGGGGGAGAATTTATGTTCAGGGGGTACGCATGCAGATTAGTGCTCAATTTTTTTGGGGGAGAATTTTTGCTGACACATAATGCTCATAAATCTTGGGGGGGGGGCCCAATTTGGCATGTTTGCCCTGGGCTCTAGATGACCTTGTCCCGGCACTGTACTGATGGCATTTGTTACTGCAGGATTTCTTAACTTCTGAATGTTCCAGTGTGCACTGTTGGGGCCATAGTCCGGAAGTGGAAAGAGTATAATTTGACCATAAACCGACCGCAACCAGGTGCTCCTCCCAAGATTTCTGACAGAGGAGTGAAAAGAATAATCAGAAGAGTGGTCCAGGAGCCAAGGACCAGCTGTGGACAGCTTCAGAAAGACCTGGAATTAGAATGGAACAGGTGTTTCATAGAAAACAATAAGTAATGCAGATGGCCTGTATGCACACTCACCATGCAAGACTCCATTGCTGAAGAAAAAGCATGCTGAAGCTCGTTTAATGTTTGCTGCGCAACATTTAGACAAGCCTGTGAAATACTAGGAGAATGTCTGGTCAGATGAGACCAAAACCGAATTCATTGATGCCATAATACACACCATGGAGGTCACATGGCATATTATCCCAAAAACACCCCCATACCAACAGTGAAGTTTGGAGGTGGGAACATTGTGGTGTGGGGCTGTTTTTCAGCATACGGGACTGGCAAACTTCATATCACTGAAGAAAGGATGAATGGAAAAATGTACAAAGACATTCTTGATAGAAATCTGCTGCCATCTACCATGATGATGAAGAAGAAACAAGGGTGGAGATTTCAGCAAGACAATGATCCCAAACACAAAGCCAAGGAAACTCTCAATTGGTTTAAAAGAAAGAAAATAAAGCTGCTAGAATGGCCCAGCCAATCACCTGAAATTGAATCCGATAGAAAATCTATGGAAAGAACTAAAGATCCAAGTTCATAGAAGAAGCCCACGGAACCTTCAAGATCTTGAAGCTGTCTGAAAATAAGCCCCACCCCGAAAATAAGACTTAGCTTTAATTTTGGGGATGGCTGCAATATAAGCCCTTATTTTTGGACCGAAAATAAGCCCTAGTTAAAGTCGTTATAAAAACATGCAATCCATTTTGTAAAAAGATTATATAATATGCAGTGTGTCTCCTTTTGTAACTTTATTGTGGAATATACCTTATTTACAGTGCCGCTGGGTGCTCACATGACCTGCCGTAGATCTGCTCTCCTCCCGGTTGACATCAGTGGCCCCTTACTCTGCAGTGCTTAAAGCTGGGAAGAAGAGTTCCGGGGGGTCATGTGAGCACCCAACGGTGCTGTAAATAGGGTATTTTCCACTATAAAAATACAAAAGGAGATACACTGCACATTCTATAATCTTTTTACAAAACTGATTTTGACAAAGGTTTATTTTTTGGGATTACAGAATGTCCTAATGCTGACTCCTGAGCTGTTTTATTTCAGGTTCTTTTAGAACAAAGAGAGGGGTAAATGACACAGTACACTGTGCTGTCTATCATGCCCTAAAGGATCAGGATTTTTTTGTTAGGGTTTCAACCTCTTTCGGAGCGTCATGATGACATGACTGTTTTTGAATAAATGTAAATTATTGTACGTACCGTAAATAAATAAGACACCCCCTGAAAATAAGCCCTAGTGTGTTTTTTGTAGCCAAAATTAATATAAGACCCGGTCTGATTTTCGGGGAAACATGGTAACAAAGGATGTTGTACCAGGTAAAATATTGAACACAATAACTCATGATGACATGACTGACATTTGAGTTATGGTGTTCAATATTTTCTCCCTGTGTCCTTCCATTTTATTATACAAATATTTCTGAATTTATTTGTTTTGGTTTCTTTGTATGTATGGATTGCATGGGTTGCTATCGACATGCGTTGAAAATTTCATGTCAATAGAATCTTTAGAAATATTTTTACCTAGAAAAATGGTGACGTGTTCAATACTTATTTTACCCGCTGTATATGTAACTATATATAACTTATTTGTAACTATATGTAATTCATATGTAACTATTTGTTATGTAACAATACATAACATATATGCTCTTATATGTAACTATATACAGTATTACTTATATGTAACTATATGTAATTTATATATAGATATATATACTATATATATATATATATATATATATATATATATATATATATGTGTGTGTCCCTGTGTAGTCACTGTAACGGGGCCGCGACCCCACAATGCACTTGTGTGCTTCCATCAGAATACCGCTTCCTTCAATCTTGAACATAGATATCAGATATTATAGCCGCCCCCATACAAAACTAGCCGAGAATAGCTTGTATAAGATCTGGAACATTTATTGAACAAACTCACACCGAATATATACCCCACCAGGTCAGGTGCCTGATTACATTATCCTATGCAGATGAAATTGTGTACAGAAATATAATTAACATATCTAAGGAACAACCAACACAAACAGTATTCTACTTTCCCACTAGCAACTAATAGATGACAGTGATTTAATTACCTTGAGCTAATTAACTAGCAGACTTGCTGTCATCGAGCTCATGAAGTACAATATTCATTATTATAAATGTAAACACATCACACCTTAATACACAGACAATAGCAGGAGACCACCAGTAACAGACTGTTCATCTCCTACATTGAAGAACATGGAACAGAGGCCAATGTGACCAGCTCGTTCAATGAACATGTTCAGAATCAAACAAACCAGGAATAGTCTTCATATATTTCTTGAGAGATATTTTTGATAAATATTACTGTCCCAATTGAAGTAATCCAAACCATATTCTCAGTGTCCATTAAGTAGCTGTCCATCATTTTTTTGGTCACCCTGTGCCCCTAATAGACACAGGGTGACTTACACATAAGAGGGGCCTAAATTGAGCTAATTAACTAGCAGAATTGGGCTTCTTTCACACGGCCGCTCCGTGTGAAAGGTCCGATGCGGGACTTTTTTTTTTTTTTTTCCACGGAGCGGATGACATTTCGGTCAACCGCTCTGTGTGCCCGCATATCATCCCATCCGTTTGCGGATGATATGCGGACATAATGTAAGTATATGGCACTGCGGATGTCAGAGGATGACACCGCTGACATCTGATTTTCCTTCCTTTCCGTTTTTTACACGGAAGAAAAAATAGGGTTCTGTTCCATTCGAAAAAACGGAACAGAACTGACAGGAGGAAAATCGGATGTCAGCGGATGGTATTCCGCTGACATCTGCAGTGCCATTCACTTACATTATGTCCGCAAATCATCCGCAAAAAAATAGGATGATTTGCGGACACACGGAGCGGCCGTGTGAAAGGACCCTTGCTGTCGTCAAGCTCATGAAGTACAATAAACATTATTATAAGTGTAAACACATCACACCTTAATACACAGACAATAGCAGGAGACCACCAGTAACAGACTGTCCATCTCCTACATTGAAGAACATGGAACAGAGGCCAATGTGACCAGCTCATTCAATGAACATGTACAGAATCAAACAAAGCAGGAATAGTCATCATATATTTCTTGAGAGATATTGTTGATAAATATCATTGTCCCATTTAAAGTAATCCAAACCCTATTCTCAGTGTCCATTAGGTATCATTTCCTGGGTCACCCTGTGCCCCTAATAGACACAGGGTGACTTATACATAAGAGGGATCTAGGGAGCTGAGAGAGGGATTTCTCAACCTCTCTAAGTAAGCTGTGTTCCACAGATCCCCCAACCAAAGTGACTCCCGTCACCGTCACTCTGTGCTACAGGCTTCCAATGGAGACTCTAGCTGGCCATTATGCAGGCACAGGACCCTATTAGAAGCCATGTGACCCTGTACAGCTTGTCTTACAACCTCCTTAAAAGTCTTCCCTCATCCCTCCCCCATTTCCTTCCACCAGGGTCGGACTGACCATTGGGCAGACCGGGCATATGCCCGGTGGGCCGCCCGCACCGCATGTCACTCTCACTTCCGTGACCGTCCCTCCTCTGATTCCCTATCACTTGCTGCCGGCCGCTGGCCTCTCCGCGGCCGATTCCGCGGAGAGGGCCGCGGCCGCATATTGTTGTGGCCGGCCGGGTATGTCCCAGTGACAGTCCACTCCCCACTGAGCAGCCGGGCTGATGCTGAGCCCAGCGCCGCTCACTGCGGCCGGCTCTGCAGCCATTCAGCCTTCTCTAGGCAGCTCAGTCAGGAGGGGTGGACCGTACCACAGTGGAATTGGAAACGAGGGGTCAGGTCAGCAGGTGACTCGTCGTGAGTCTCGTCACTGTCTGTGAAGGAAGGGGGTGGAGCTAGAGGAGACCCCTTCTGAGTTCTGCACAGTGCTTGATGGCGGGAAGGAAGGAACAGTGTCAGGCGCCGCACCACCCCAAGGCCTGCCCTGTCCTGCAAGGTAAGTGAAGTGACTGAGTGACTACTCTGCCACATTGCCACCAGCTGCAAAAAATAATCCCTATTTTGACAGTCAGTCACACAGATTGGCCTCTACAACAACGTTGTGTCCCACTTTGAAGCTCACTAGGATCTTGGGAAGAAGAAGTTGTTTAGCTGTAAAATTGCCATGAGAGCCTCAGCCTTGAAGATCCCAAGATCCTAGAATGGACATTGAATTCCCTAAATGTGAGTACTGTCACTGATCCGATCCCTCCCAGCCCTGTCACTGAGCCGATCCCCCCCCTCCCAGCCCTGTCACTGAGCCGATCCCTCCCAGCCCTGTCACTGATCCGATCCCTCCCAGCCCTGTCACCGATCCGATCCCTCCCAGCCCTGTCACTGATCCGATCCCTCCCAGCCCTGTCACTGATCCGATCCCTCCCAGCCCTGTCACTGATCCGATCCCTCCCAGACCTGTCACTGATCCGATCCTTCCCCCCCAGCCCTGTCACTGAGCCGATCCCTCCCAGCCCTGTCACTGATCCGATCCCTCCCAGCCCTGTCACTGATCCGATCCCTCCCAGACCTGTCACTGATCCGATCCCTCCCAGACCTGTCACTGATCCGATCCCCTCCCTCCCAGACCTGTCACTGATCCGATCCCCCCCAGCCCTGTCACTGATCTGAATTCCCCCCAGCCCTGTCACCGATCCGATTCCCCCAGCCCTGTCACTGATCCGATCCCCCCCAGCCCTGTCACTGATCCGATCCCTCCCAGCCCTGTCACTGATCCGATCCCTCCCAGACCTGTCACTGATCCGATCCCTCCCAGACCTGTCACTGATCCGATCCCCTCCCTCCCAGACCTGTCACTGATCCCCTCCCTCCCAGACCTGTCACTGATCCGATCCCCCCCAGCCCTGTCACCGATCCGATCCCCCCCAGCCCTGTCACTGATCCGATCCCCTCCCAGACCTGTCACTGATCCGATCCCTCCCAGACCTGTCACTGATCCGATCCCTCCCTCCCAGACCTGTCACTGATCCGATCCCTCCCAGACCTGTCACTGATCCGATCCCCTCCCAGACCTGTCACTGATCCGATCCCTCCCAGACCTGTCACTGATCCGATCCCTCCCAGCCCTGTCACTGATCCGATCCCTCCCTCCCAGACCTGTCACTGATCCGATCCCCTCCCAGCCCTGTCACTGATCCGATCCCTCCCAGACCTGTCACTGATCCGATCCCTCTCCAGCCCTGTCACTGATCCGATCCCCTCCCCAGCCCTGTCACTGATCCGATCCCCCCCAGCCCTGTCACTGATCCAATCCCCCCCCCCAGCCCTGTCACTGATCCGATCCCCCCCCAGCCCTGTCACTGATCCGATCCCCCCCCCCAGCCCTGTCACTGATCCGATCCCCCCCCAGCCCTGTCACTGATCCGATCCCTCCCAGCCCTGTCACTGATCCGATCCCTCCCCAGCCCTGTCACTGATCCGATCCCTCCCCAGCCCTGTCACTGATCCGATCCCTCCCAGCCCTGTCACTGATCCGATCCCTCCCAGCCCTGTCACTGATCCGATCCCTCCCAGACCTGTCACTGATCCGATCCCTCCCCCCCAGCCCTGTCACTGATCCGATCCCTCCCCAGCCCTGTCACTGATCCGATCCCCTCCCTCCCAGACCTGTCACTGATCCGATCCCCCCCAGCCCTGTCACTGATCCGATCCCTCCCAGCCCTGTCACTGATCCGATCCCTCCCCAGCCCTGTCACTGATCCGATCCCTCCCCAGCCCTGTCACTGATCCGATCCCCCCCAGCCCTGTCACTGATCCGATCCCTCCCAGCCCTGTCACTGATCCGATCCCTCCCCAGCCCTGTCACTGATCCGATCCCCTCCCTCCCAGACCTGTCACTGATCCGATCCCCCCCAGCCCTGTCACTGATCCGATCCCTCCCAGCCCTGTCACTGATCCGATCCCTCCCCAGCCCTGTCACTGATCCGATCCCTCCCCAGCCCTGTCACTGATCCGATCCCTCCCAGCCCTGTCACTGATCCGATCCCTCCCAGCCCTGTCACTGATCCGATCCCTCCCAGCCCTGTCACTGATCCGATCCCTCCCAGACCTGTCACTGATCCGATCCCTCCCAGACCTGTCACTGATCCGATCCCCTCCCTCCCAGACCTGTCACTGATCCCCTCCCTCCCAGACCTGTCACTGATCCGATCCCCCCCAGCCCTGTCACCGATCCGATCCCCCCCAGCCCTGTCACTGATCCGATCCCCTCCCAGACCTGTCACTGATCCGATCCCTCCCAGACCTGTCACTGATCCCATCCCTCCCTCCCAGACCTGTCACTGATCCGATCCCTCCCAGACCTGTCACTGATCCGATCCCCTCCCAGACCTGTCACTGATCCGATCCCTCCCAGACCTGTCACTGATCCGATCCCTCCCAGCCCTGTCACTGATCCGATCCCTCCCTCCCAGACCTGTCACTGATCCGATCCCCTCCCAGCCCTGTCACTGATCCGATCCCTCCCAGACCTGTCACTGATCCCTCCCCAGCCCTGTCACTGATCCGATCCCCTCCCCAGCCCTGTCACTGATCCGATCCCCCCCAGCCCTGTCACTGATCCGATCCCTCCCAGCCCTGTCACTGATCCAATCCTTCCCCAGCCCTGTCACTGATCCGATCCCCCCCCCCAGCCCTGTCACTGATCCGATCCCCCCCCAGCCCTGTCACTGATCCGATCCCTCCCAGCCCTGTCACTGATCCGATCCCTCCCCAGCCCTGTCACTGATCCGATCCCTCCCCAGCCCTGTCACTGATCCGATCCCTCCCAGCCCTGTCACTGATCCGATCCCTCCCAGCCCTGTCACTGATCCGATCCCTCCCAGACCTGTCACTGATCCGATCCCTCCCCCCCAGCCCTGTCACTGATCCGATCCCTCCCCAGCCCTGTCACTGATCCGATCCCCTCCCTCCCAGACCTGTCACTGATCCGATCCCCCCCAGCCCTGTCACTGATCCGATCCCTCCCAGCCCTGTCACTGATCCGATCCCTCCCCAGCCCTGTCACTGATCCGATCCCTCCCCAGCCCTGTCACTGATCCGATCCCCCCCAGCCCTGTCACTGATCCGATCCCTCCCAGACCTGTCACTGATCCGATCCCTCCCCCCCAGCCCTGTCACTGATCCGATCCCTCCCCAGCCCTGTCACTGATCCGATCCCTCCCAGACCTGTCACTGATCCGATCCCTCCCCCCCAGCCCTGTCACTGATCCGATCCCCCCCAGCCCTGTCACTGATCCGATCCCTCCCAGCCCTGTCACTGATCCGATCCCTCCCAGACCTGTCACTGATCCGATCCCTCCCAGACCTGTCACTGATCCGATTCCTCCCCCCCAGCCCTGTCACTGATCCGATCCCTCCCAGCCCGGTCACTGATCCGATCCCCCCTCAGCCCTGTCACTGATCCGATCCCCCCCCCCCCAGCCCTGTCACTGATCCGATCCCTCCCTCCCATACCTTTCACTGATCCGATCCCCCCCCCAGCCCTGTCACTGATCCGATCCCCCCCCCTCCAGCCCTGTCACTGATCCGATCCCTCCCAGCCCTGTCACTGATCCGATCCCTCCCAGACCTGTCACTGATCCGATCCCTCCCAGACCTGTCACTGATCCGATCCCCTCCCTCCCAGACCTGTCACTGATCCGATCCCCCCCAGCCCTGTCACTGATCCGATTCCCCCCAGCCCTGTCACCGATCCGATTCCCCCCAGCCCTGTCACTGATCCGATCCCCCCCAGCCCTGTCACTGATCCGATCCCTCCCAGCCCTGTCACTGATCCGATCCCTCCCAGACCTGTCACTGATCCGATCCCCTCCCTCCCAGACCTGTCACTGATCCCCTCCCTCGCAGACCTGTCACTGATCCGATCCCCCCCAGCCCTGTCACCGATCCGATCCCCCCCAGCCCTGTCACTGATCCGATCCCCTCCCAGACCTGTCACTGATCCGATCCCTCCCAGACCTGTCACTGATCCCATCCCTCCCTCCCAGACCTGTCACTGATCCGATCCCTCCCAGACCTGTCACTGATCCGATCCCCTCCCAGACCTGTCACTGATCCGATCCCTCCCAGACCTGTCACTGATCCGATCCCTCCCAGCCCTGTCACTGATCCGATCCCTCCCTCCCAGACCTGTCACTGATCCGATCCCCTCCCAGCCCTGTCACTGATCCGATCCCTCCCAGACCTGTCACTGATCCGATCCCTCCCCAGCCCTGTCACTGATCCGATCTCCTCCCCAGCCCTGTCACTGATCCGATCCCCCCCAGCCCTGTCACTGATCCGATCCCTCCCAGCCCTGTCACTGATCCAATCCTTCCCCAGCCCTGTCACTGATCCGATCCCCCCCCAGCCCTGTCACTGATCCGATCCCCTCCCAGCCCTGTCACTGATCCGACCCCCCCCCCCCAGCCCTGTCACTGATCTGATCCCTCCCTCCCATACCTTTCACTGATCCGATCCCCCCCCCAGCCCTGTCACTGATCCGATCCCCCCCCCCAGCCCTGTCACTGATCCGATCCCTCCCTCCCAGACCTTTCACTGATCCGATCCCTCCCAGCCCTGTCACTGATCCGATCCCTCCCCCCCAGCCCTGTCACTGATCCGATCCCCCCCAGCCCTGTCACTGATCCGATCCCTCCCAGCCCTGTCACTGATCTGACCCCCCATCAACACTGTCACTGATCCCATCCCTCCACCCAGCATGGCCACTGATGCCACCCACCACCAGCATTGCCACTTATCCCATCCCCTCCATGCTGCCACTCCTCCCCTCCCTCCACACCGACACTACTCCCCTTTCCTCCCTCCCTCCATACTGCCTCCCTCCACGCTGCCACTCCTCCCCTCCGTCCACACTAACACTACTCCCCTTTCCTCCCTCCTTCCATGCTGCCTCCCTCCACACTGCCTCCCCTCCCCTCCCCTCCACGCTGCAACTCCTCTCATCCCCTCCCTCCACGCTGCCACTCATCCCACTCCCCAAGCACTGCCACTGATCCCATTCAATTCCCCCAAGCACCCCCACTCATTTCGTCCTCCAGCACAGCCACTGATTCCACCTTCCACGTATTGTCACTCATCCTATCCCCCCCTGCACTGCCACTGATCCCACCATCCCTCCACACTGCCACTGATCCCATCCAATCCCCCCCAGCACTGCCATTAATTCCAACCCCCCCCCAACACTGCCACTAATTCCATCCCCCCAGTACTGCCACTGATCTCATCCCCCTCAGCACTGCCACTCATCCCAACAACCAACCAGTACAACCAGTCATTTCACCCTCCTCTCGTACTGTCACTTATCCTATCCCCCCACACTGCCATTTATTCCATCCTACCCTCCACACTGATCACATCCAATCTCCCCCGACATTCATTACACCCCCCCCCCCCAGTACTGCCACTGATTCCACCCCCCCCCCAGTTCTGCCACTGACCCCATCCCCCAAGCACTGCCACTGATTCCATCCCCCCCTCCCCAGCACTGCCACTTAATTCTTACCCCTCCCTCCCTCAGAACTGCCACTCATTCCTCCCCCCCAGCACTGCCACTCAATTCACCCCCCCCCTCCCAGTACTGCCACTGATTACACCTCCCCCTCCCTAGCCACCAATGGGTTAGTGCTAAAAATGTGCAGTAACCTCTAGCAATCAGTGAGCAGTGACTGTAGCATGCTAAATAGAACTAAAAGAACTAAAAACTAAAAACATTAAGAAACTGGTAGCTGTCATTATTTGTAATTTGGTTTAAATAAAAAAAAAAAAGGCTGCTCAGTCTAAAATGCCCGGGCCTATTTTTTGTCCCAGTCCGGGCCTGCCTTCCACCTATCAGTGTGTGGTGACTCTGCCCCTGGCACCCTGCCCCGGCCACCCCAATCTGAGCAAAAGCTGGGCAGCCCAAGCTCCTACGTCTTACTAGGTGTCTATGGACAGGGGAGGCAGTATCAGCTCCAAATCTTGCATTTGGCATCATAGTTGGTATCATTAAACCTCTTGTCCCTGCACAGGCTTAGTACATCCCAGTGATGATGTCACTGCTACTTTTATGTTGCAGGCAGGATATGAACATCCTGGTCCTAGAGCTTTATTGGTTGGTATGCTCTTGGTGCTGGTGGCTGGCCTACACCGTGGCAAAGCATATTGGTGATCCAGCGCAAACTGTGTCCTGTGTTCACGGCACCCCAGATAAGAAACGCTGCTTTGGGTGTTCATTGTCTCATTTAATTTCCCCTTGTCTGCATTGCCTGTGGTGCTGTTTTGGTCTTTAGTACACACACTATATTACCAAAAGTATTGGGACACCGGCTTTTACACGCACATGAACTTTAATGGCATCCCAGTCTTAGTCCGTAGGTTTCAATATTGAGTTGGTCCACCCATTGCAGCTATAACAGCTTCAACTCTTCTAGGAAGGATGTCCACAAGGTTTAGGAGTGTGTCTATGGGAATGTTTGACCATTCTTTCAGAAACGCCTTTGTAAGGCCAGGCACTGATGTTGGATGAGAAGGCCTGGCTCGCAGTCTCCGCTCTAAATCATCCCAAAGGTGATCTATTGGGATGAGGTCAGGACTGTGTGCTCCTGTGATAGGTGTCCTCCTCATGATAGGTGTTCTATCGGGTTGAGGTGCAGACCAGTCAAGTTCCTCCACCCCAAACTCGCTCATCCTTATCTTTATGTTATGGACATTGCTTTGTGAACTGGCCCAAATCATTTGGTGGAGGGAGGATTATGGTGTGGGGTTGTTTTTCAGGGATTGGGCTTGGCCCCTTAGTTCAGGCGAAGGGAACTTTTAGGCCCCGTTCACACTGGGGCGATCCGACTTCCCGGGGCGACCTCCGAGGTCGCGGTGCGAGCAGCGCGCCGCGACCTCGGAGCGGCCGGCACGGACTTCATAACATTGAAGTCTATGACGGTCGCTCCGGGTCGCCCCAAAGAAGCTCCGGACCCTTTTTCTAAGTCGGAGCCACTTGTGTCGCTCCTATTAGAACGGGTCCGCAGCTTCCCTATGGAAGGCGACCTACGGCGACCTGTGAGGCGACCAGGTCGCCTCACAGGTCGCCCCAGTGTGAACGGGGACTTAAGGCATCAGCATACCAAGACATGTTGTACAATTTCATGCTCCCAACTTTGTGGGAACAGTTTGGGGATGGCCCCTTCCTATTCCAACATGACTGCCCACCAGTGCACAAAGCAAGGTCCATAAAGATATGGATGAGCGAGTTTGGGGTTGAGGAACTTGACTGGTTTACACCTCAACCCGATAGAACACCTATCATAAAATAAGATCGGAGACTGTGAGCCAGGCAGAGATGTATAGTAACTTAGTAGAACTACTTCATTACTGTACTTAAGTACCGAAGTACTTTCCTAGAGTAGAATTTTTTTTCTCCTACTTCACTACATTTTTTTGATGATTTCAATACTTCTACTCCGATATTTTTTTTTGTGCTGCATAGTTACTCGTTACAATTATAACAATTACCACTGCCAGAACAGTAGATGGCAGGTTTCATGAAGCTCAAAACATGTGTATTATCAGCGCATACGAAAATAAATGCTACTGTATGTATAAATAAAAGCTGCATTTGAAGTAATAAAAAACAATATGATGTTCAAACTTTTGACTTCTTTCTGTAATAACTACATAACACAGTACTTGTACTTTTACTTTCAGTACTTGAGTAGCAAAATTTTTTAAAAAACTACATGCAATACTTTAGTACAAAAAATGTTGAATACTTTAGTACTTCTACTCAAGTCACTTTTTGATCGAGCACTTCCACTTCTACTCAAGTCACTTTTTGATCGAGCACTTGTACTTTTACTCAAGTATGGGTTTCGAGTACTTTATACAACTCTGGAGCCAGGTCTTCATGACCAACATCAGTGCCTGACCTCACAAATGCTCATCTGGAAGAATGGTCAAACATTCCCATAGACACTGCTAAACCTTGTGGACAGCCTTCCCAGAAGAGTTGAAGCTGTTATAGCTGCAAAGGGTGGGCCAATTCAATATTGAACCCTGTGGACTAAGACTGGGATGCCATTACAGTTTATGTGCATGTAAAGGTGGGCGTCCCAATACTTTTGGTAATATAGTAAATATACATCTATAAATGCTTGGAGTACCTTTACGTTAGGATCAGGAAACAACACTCAGCAGTTGTGCACGGTTGTGAAAGCTTAGAAAGCTGTGACTATAAATATACTGGACTAATATATTGTATACACCCAGAATATAATCAGCTTAACCTAAGCCCACCACCGCCAGCACTCAGCACGGCACAGAGAGCAGCCGCCGCACACATCATCCGCCGCGCATCCGTGGGTGGAAAACAACATACTTTTCTTGGGTGTTTCACAACTATGTCACCAATACGTCTCCCAAAAATAAACACAGACAGTATCGCTCTTTACTCATCTGTGACTGCAGACAGAATTCTGGGGGATTTTTTTTTCTTTATTTTTACCTGGCGATCCTGCCAGTAACACACGTCCTGCCCTAGGGGGACAACACAACTGTATCTATGGAGTAGGACAAGACTACACGACACCACCCTCCTCTTTTATATAGGGTGGAGGGGTTCTGTAGTTAATAGATATGAAATAGGCAAGCAGGACTGATGGCACTACAGGGAGTTCAGTGGGTTACTAGCTAACTGGATTATTGGCAGGATCTACAGGTATTTTTCAACTTATCCAACAGATATGACAAAACACTTTTAAAGCTAAGCTTCAGGCACAAAAAAATTCATCTGAGAAAATTCCTCATTAGCCACAAAAGATATAAATCCACTTTATGTGCGAATCCAGGTATTACCTTGTAAAAGTATCAGTGACATCATCACTATGCTGTACATAGTCGGGAGTCACTAGCTGATGCCGGATGCTGGAAGTCAAAGGAAGCTGGAAATCACATGCTGCTGTGAGATCCTTGGGTGACACAGGATGCTCTGGGATCATTGGGGGACACAGGGTGCTCTGGGATCACTGGGGGACACAGGGTGCTCTGGGATCATTGGGTGATGATGGATGGTCTGGGAACATTGGGGGACACAGGGTGCTCTGGGATCATTGGGTGATGCTGGATGGTCTGGGAACATTGGGGGACACAGGGTGCTCTGGGATCATTGGGTGATGCTGAATGGTCTGGGAACTTTGGGGGGGACACAGGGTGGTCTGGGATCATTGGGTGATGCTGAATGGTCTGGGAACTTTGGGGGGGACACAGGGTGGTCTGGGATCATTGGGTGATGCTGAATGGTCTGGGATCATTGGGGGACACCAGATGCTCTGGGATCATTAGGGGGACACAGGATGCTCTGGGATCATTGGGTGATGCTGGATGGTCTGGGATCATTAGGGGGACACAGGATGCTCTGGGATCATTGGGTGATGCTGGATGGTCTGGGAACATTGGGGGACACAGGATGCTCTGGGATCACTGGCTGATGCTGGATGGTCTGGGATTGGGTGATGCTGGATGGTCTGGGAACATTGGGGGACACAGGATGCTTTGGGATCATTGGGTGATGCTGGATGGTCTGGGAACATTGGGGGACACAGGGTGCTCTGGGATCACTGGGTGATGCTGGATGGTCTGGGATTGGGTGATGCTGGATGGTCTGGGATCATTGGGTGATGCAGGATGGTCTGGGGTCATTGGGGGACACACACTGTCTATCTATGAAAAAAACTTATATTATATATAAACGATTACTATTATCTTCATCATCATTATTATTATTATTATTAATATTCATTTTATAAATTATTTCCAGAATCATTTAATGTATAATATTCACAGAATATATCTTCAATTTTTTCCACTATATCTTTGAAGCACATGTCATATGTGATATTCAGATGTATTTTAGTAATAAACAAAAATAATAAATGCACATACTGTACATGAATATGTATTTTAGATTATTTTATAAACATAAATATATTAAGTAAAAAAAAATGTATTTATATCTTTCTATCTATCTATGAAAAAAATCGTATAATGTATATAAAAAAACAATTACTATTATATTCATCTTCATTATTATTATTATTAATATTCATTTTATAAATGATTTCCAGTATCATTAAATATATAATATCCACAGAATATATCTTCGATTTTTTTCAACTATATTTTTGAAGCACATTTCACATGCAATATTCAGATGTATTTTAGTAATAAATAAAAATAATAAATGCACATACTGTACATGAATATTGATTTTAGATTATTTTATAAACATAAATATATTATGTAAAAAAAAATGTATCTATATCTTTCTATCTATGAAAGAAATTGTATAATATATATATAAACAATTACTATTATCTTCACCATCATTATTAATAATATTAATTTTATAAATTATTTCCAGTATCATTTAATATATAATGTTCACAGAATATATCTTCAATTTTTTTATACTATATTTTTGAAGCACATTTCACATGCAATATTCAGATGTATTTTAGTAATAAATAGAAATAATAAATGCACATACTGTACATGAATATTTATTTTAGATTATTTTATAAACATAAATATATTATGTAAAAAAAAAATATGTATCTATATCTTTCTATCTATCTATGAAAAAATCGTATAATATATATAAAAAAACAATTACTATTATATTCATCTTCATTATTATTATTATTATTATTATTATTATTATTATTATTATTATTATTATTATTATTAATATTCATTTTATAAATTATTTCCAGTATCATTAAATATATAATATTCACAGAATATATCTTCGATTTTTTCAACTATATTTTTGAAGCACATTTCACATACAATATTCAGATGTATTTTAGTAATAAATAAAAATAATAAATGCACATACTGTACACGAATATTGATTTTAGATTATTTTATAAACATAAATATATTATGTAAAAAAAAAATGTATCTATATCTTTCTATCTATGAAAGAAATCGTATAATATATATATAAACAATTACTATTATCTTCACCATCATTATTAATAATATTCATTTTATAAATTATTTCCAGTATCATTAAATATATAATGTTCACAGAATATATCTTCAATTTTTTCCACTATATCTTTGAAGCACATGTCACATGCAATATTCAGATGTATTTTAGTAATAAATAAAAATAATAAATGCACATACTGTACATGAATATTTATTTTAGATTATTTTATAAACATAAATATATTATGTAAAAAAAAAAATATGTATCTATATCTTTCTATCTATCTATAAAAAATTGTATAATATATATAAAAAAAAACAATTACTATTATCTTCATCTTTATTATTATTAATAATATTCATGTTATAAATTATTTCCAGTATCATTTAATATATAATGTTCACAGAATATATCTTCAATTTTTTCAACTATATTTTTGAAGCGCATTTCACATGCAATATTCAGATGTATTTTAGTAATAAATAAAAATAATAAATGCACATACTGTACATGAATATTTATTTTAGATTATTTTATAAACATAAATATATTATGTAAAAAAAAATATGTATCTATATCTTTCTATCTATCTATGAAAAAATCGTATAATATATATAAAAAAACAATTACTATTATATTCATCTTCATTATTATTATTATTATTATTATTAATATTCATTTTATAAATTATTTCCAGTATCATTAAATATATAATATTCACAGAATATATCTTCGATTTTTTCAACTATATTTTTGAAGCACATTTCACATGCAATATTCAGATGTATTTTAGTAATAAATAAAAATAATAAATGCGCATACTGTACATGAATATTTATTTTAGATTATTTTATAAACATAAATATATAATAAATAAAAATAATAAATGCGCATACTGTACATGAATATTTATTTTAGATTATTTTATAAACATAAATATATTATGTAAAAAAATATGTATCTATATCTTTCTATCATTGAAAAAATCGTATAATATATATAAACAATTACTATTATCTTCACCATCATTATTATTGTTATTAATTATAAATAATTAATTATTAATATTCATTTTATAAATTATTTCCAGTATAATGTAATGTATATGTTCACAGAATATATCTTTAATTTTTTTCCCCTATATCTTTGAAGCACATGTCATATGTAATATTCAGATGTATTTTAATATAAACACCAATAATAAATCAGGAACACATTTGATTCGAAAGTGAAAAATGAATGCTGTCAGAAGTGGGATTCGAACCCACGCCTCCAGAGGAGACTGCGACCTGAACGCAGCGCCTTAGACCGCTCGGCCATCCTGACAACTGATGTACCAACTTATCTTCTTCAGTGATCCCACCTTCCACACGGTCTATAAATGTGTCTATCAGAAACATTGTAATAATCAGAATAAATGTAACAATGTTGCAGCTGGAGAAGAATAATCAACACAGCGAGCTGAGGATTTCCTTCTACTATAGACACTGTTCAGTGGGAATTCAGGCCCCCCCCTACTGGTAAGTGTCAGTATTACACCCTTATTACAGCATGGGATAGCTGAGCACTCAGATTCTGTCTCAGCAGTCATCAATGTCATCAATATACTGCGAATAATACATCTGTGATCCGGATCTCCATTGCTGAGGGGCCCCTAGGGTAGCCTTTCTTAGGGCCCATTTATACATTCACATTGTAGTAATGCGTTAACTCGTAGCAACGCACATGACTATTCATTTTGAAAGGTGCTCCAAGTCGCTAACATACCTGCGTGGTAGCGCACTGCATGGTTGCATGACGCACACCTGTGTGTGCACCAAATCCTTTTTCAAACACAGATGTTACCTTGTAAAAGTAGCAGTGAATTCATCACTGGGCTGTCCATACTGTGGAGTCACACAGGTTTCGGGCTGTGAGATTATTATTAATATTATTATTATCATACAGGATTTGAATAGCTCCAGCATTTTCTGCAGCGCTTTACAACATGAGATCCCTGGGTGATGCAGGATGCTCCGGGATCACTGGGTGACCCGCGTTCCACTTATTGCCCTTTACCCTTCTCAGCTGATTCCTCCACTGACCTCCGCTCAGTATCCTCCACTCTTCTCTGCCAATCCCTCTGCTGGTCTCCACTCAGTGGCCTCAACCCCTCTATACCAATCCCTCCATTGGTTTCTGCTCAGTGTCCTACACTCCTCTCTGCCAATCCCTCCGCTGGTCTCCACTCAGTATCCCCTGCCTATTCCTACCAATTCCTCCACTGACCTCTGCTCAATGTCCTCGACCCATCTCTGCCAATCCCTCCACTGGTCTCCACTCAGTGTCCTCTGCCCCTCCCTACCGATTCCTCCACTGACCTCTGCTCAGTGTCCTCCACCCCTCCCTACTAATCCCTCCATTGGCCTCTGCTCAGTGTCCTCCACTCCTCTCTGCCAATCACTCCACTGGTCTCCACTCAGTGTCCTAAACCCATCTCTACCAATTCCTCCACTGACCTCTGCTAAGTGTCCTCCACCCCTCCCCACCAATCCTTCTATTGACCTCTGCTCAGTGTCCTCCACCCATCTCTTCCAATCCCTCCATTGGCCATTGCTCAGTGTCCTCTGCCCCTCTCTGCCAATCCCTCCACTGATCTCCACTCAGTGTCCTCCGCCCCACCCTACCGATTCCTCCACTGACCTCTGCTTAGTGTCCTCCACCCTTCCCTACTAATCCCTCAATCGACCTTTGGTCAGTGTCCTCCACTCCTCTCTGCCAATCCCTCCGCTGGTCTACACTCAGTGCCCTCTGTCCCTCCCTGCCAATTCCTCCTTTGGCCTCTGCTCAGTGTCCTCCACCCCTCTCTGCCAATCCCTCCACTGGCCTTCAATCACCTTAAAAATTACATTCATAATACTAGCAACATACAAAGCCATCCACTAGTCCAACCCCAGTTACACTACCAACTTCTTATCAAAATATCACTCAAACCATCTTCTACGCTCCTCCCCAGACCTCCTGCTTCCTAGCTTCCTGGTCCCTCCTTCCATGCTCTCCTCCAGGACTTCTCCAGAGCCTCTCCCCTCCTCAAAAACGCCTTACCCTAATCTGTCCCAATATCGCCTACTCTATCTGCCTTTATGTGATCCCTGAAAACCCAACTCTTCAGGAAAGCCTATTCTGCCTCCACCTAAAACTCATCTCTTCAGTGAAGCCTATTGCACCGCCAGCTAAAACCCATCTCTTCAGGGAAGCCAATCAGACCTCCACCTAAAACCCATCTCTTCAGGGAAGTCAATTCTGCCTCCACGTAAAACTCATCTCTTCAGGGAAGCCAATCCTGCCTCCACCTAAAACCCATCTCTTCAGGGAAGCCAATCCTGCCTCCACCTAAAACCCATCTCTTCAGGGAAGCCTATCAGACCTCCACCTAAAACCCATCTCTTCAGTGAAGCCTATCAGACCTCCACCTAAAACTCATCTCTTAGGTGATCCCTGAAAACCCATCTCTTCAGGGAAGCCCATCCTGCCTCCACTTAAAAACCATCACTTCAGGGAAGCCTATCGCACCGCCACCTAAAACGTATCTCTTCAGGGAAGTGAGTAAATATATACAGGGGTCTGATAGATATGTTCTCTATATACACATATATATACTGTTACTTCTGCTTTTTCACTGTCATTTCAGTTTAAGAGCAATGTACACTTTTCTGTTAACTGTAGGAAACAAAGTCTGAGTCTGTGATGGCACTCACCACTTGATGGAAACCAACCACCTACCTTCTTGTTTGATCAAAGAATAGACATTTGTGGTCAGAACCAGCTTGAACCAACAACTGTCATGGCGGACTGCTGCTAGTTCCCTTTATTGTCAGTCACATGATGTAACGCCCATTAACCTATTAACCACTTACGGCAAAGTGACGTATGGGTACGTCGGCTGACTTTGCGGGGTTATACCGGGATGATGCCTCTAGCTAGAGGCATCATCCCGGTACCGTTGTTTAGAGCCCGCGGTTGGCTTTCTGGCGGTAACGAACGATGCGGCTCGGGAGCCGCTCGATCGTTACCCCAGCGAGCGGGAGGGGATGTTCCACCCTCCTCCCGCGGCTCTGCTCGTGTCTCCCGAGCAACCAGCCGGCACGTCCGCCGGCTGGATGAAGTCCCGATCAAAGCCGGAAGCGGCTTCGATCGGGTCTCCGATGACGTAACCGGAGGCGGCGTCCATGACGTCATGTCCGGGTTACACTGCTGCTAAAGGTGGCAGATTAAAAAAACTAGTGTATTCAAAAATGCCGTTTTCAGCGTTTTGAATATATGGAAGTGTAGTGGAGGGGTCTAGGGTCTTTTAGACCCTCGATCCCTCCATAAAGAGTACCTGTCACTGCATATTGCTGTCACAAGGGATGTTTACATTGCTTGTGACAGCAATAAAAGTGATCAGATTTTTTTATTTTTTTTTTAAACCTGTGTTAAAGTTAAAAAAAAAAAATAAAATAAATAGGAAAAAAAAAAATTAGCCGCCCCTGTCGCCGTTAGCTCGCACACGAAAGAAAACGTAAATGGAAGTCGAGCCGCCAACTGTTCAAACCACACACGTGAGGTATCGCCGCGATCGCCAGAGAGTGAGCAATAATTTAAAAAAAGAGCTACACTCTAACTCTAAACTGGTAACCATTAAAAAAAAGTAAAACGTCGCCTATTAAGATTTCTATTGACCGTAGTTTGTCGCCATTCCACGGGTGTGCGCAATTTTAAACCGTAACATGTTGGGTATCTATTTACTCGGCGTGACATCATCTTTCACAATATACAAAAAAAATGGGCTAACTTTACTGTTTAGTTTTTTTTAAATGCAGTGAAATGTGATTTTTCCTAATTTTTCCAAAAAAAATGGCGTTTTAACCACTTGCCTACAGTGCACTTTCACCCCCTTCCTGCCCAGACTGATTTTCAGCTTTCAGCGCTCTCACACTTTGAATGACAATTACTCAGTCATGCAACACTGTACCCATGAAAAATTTGTGTCCTTTTTTTCACACAAATAGAGCTTTCTTTTGATGGTATTTAATCACTACTGGGTTTTTTACTTTTTGTGCTATAAATAAAAAAAGACTGAAAATATTGTGAAAAACACATTTTTCTTTGTTTCTGTCATAAAATTTAGCAAATGAGTAATTTTTCTTCACAAATTTTGGCCAAAATTTATACTGCTACTTATCTTTGGTAAAAATAACCCAAATACGTATATATGATTTGGTCTTTGTGAAAGTTATAGAGTCCACAAGCTATGGTGCTAATCATTGAAAATTGATCACACTTGACCACACCTGATGTACTGAAGGCCTATCTCATTTCTTGAGACACTAAAAAGTCAGGAAAGTACAAATACCTCCCAAATGACCCCTTTTTGGAAAGTAGACATTCCAAGGTATTTAATAAGGGGCATGGTGAGTTTTTTGAAGTTGTCATTTTTTCCCACAACTCTTTGCAAAATGATTTATTTATTTTTTTTTTTTTACAAATTGACGTATTAACAGGTTATTTCTCTCACACAGCACATGTATACTTGCAACTACACCCCAAAACACATTCTACTACTCCTCCTGAGTATGGCGATACCACATGTGTGAGACTTTTTCACAGCCTGGCCACATACAGAGGCCTAACATCCAAGTAGCAGCGTCCGGCATTCTAGGAGCATAAATTACACATATAATTTCCTGACAACCTATCGCACTTTTGAAGGCCCTGGAGCACCAGGACAATGGAAACCCCCATAAAATGACCCCATTTTGGAAAGCAAACAGCCCAACGTATAATTTTTGAGGCAAAATTAGTCTTTTGAATATGTCATTTTTTTCCACAAGTTTTTGGAAAATATGGAAAGAAAATGAAAACACTTTTTTTTTACACAAAGTTGTCCATTTATGCAATATTTCTAACACATAGCATGTACATAGCAAAAATTGCACCCCAAAATACATTCTGCTATTCCTTCTGAGTATGGCGATACCACATATGTAACACTTTTTCACAGCCTGGCCACATACATATGCCTAACATCCAAGTAGCACTTTTCACAAAGTTGTCCATTTATCCACTTTAAGACTGGGCCTATTTTTGACACTTGGTGTTTACAAGCTAAAATCATTTTTTTTGCTAGAAAACTACTTAGAACCTCCAAACATTATATTTTTTTTTTTTAGCAGAGACCCTAGAGAATAAAATGGAGATCGTTGCAATATTTTTTATCACACCATATTTGCGCAGCAGTCTTCCAAATGCGATTTTTTTGAAAAAAATTCACTTTTTTAACTAAAAAATAAGAAAACAGTAAATTTAGCCCAATTTTTTTCCAAAATGTGAAAGATAATGTTACGCCGAGTAATTAGATACCCAACATGTCATGCTTCAAAATTGCGCATGCTCACAGAATGGCGCCAAACATTGGTACTTAAAAATCTCCATAGGCAACATTTTAAAAATTTCTGCAGGTTACTAGCTTAGAGTTACAGAGGAGATCTAGGGCTCAAATTATTGCTCTCGCTCTAACGATCGCGGCGATACCTCACATGTATGGTTTGAACACCGTTTACATATGTGGGTGGGACTTGCGTATGCCTTTTCTTCTGCGCGCGAGCTAACGGGGACAGGGCGCTTTAATTTTTTTTTTTTTTTTCCTATTTATTTTATTTATTATTTTTTTATTGTTACACAGTTTAAAAAAAAAAAAATGTTTTGATCATTTTTATTTCTATTACAAGGAATGTAAACATCCCTTGTAATAGAAATAGGCATGACAGGTCCTCTTTATTGTGAGATCTGGGGTCAAAAAGGCCTCACACCTCACAACTACACTAAAAAAGAAAAAAAAAATTGTTGAAGGAGGAAAAAAAAAAAAGAAAAAAAAAAGCGTCCCATTAAACCGGTTGCTAGGCAACGTCTTTTGACGTAGCTCCGGTCCTCCAAGACCATAGAGTCGAGTGAGGGCCATCTTGCCCTCACTCGACTTCCTGTCTCTGAGGATCCGGGACCGGATAGTTTTCCCCGCTGCCGGCGGGTCCGGTAAGCAGGGAAAACGTCTGGGACGTGGCAGGAGGGGGGGGGGGCACCTCTTCCCCTGCACCGTAAGGGTAATTCCGTGGCGAATCCGCCACTGGGACCACCCTTATCTGAAAGCTTACCGCCCGCCGTTTCAAAAAATACCGGGGTTATGGGGGCTATCTGCTACCATAACCCCAGTATTTAGCTTTTAACCACTTTACCACTAGAGCATTTTGCTGTCTTACGTCTGAGCCACTTTTTGCGATTCGGCACTGCGTGACTTTAATGGACAATTGCGCGGTCGTGCGACACTGTACCCAAATTAAATTTATGTCCTTTTTTTCCCACAAACAGAGCTTTCTTTTGGTGGTATTTGATCACCTGTGCGATTTTTACTTTTTGCGCTATAAACAAAAAAAGAGCGTTTATTTTGAAAAAATAACAATATTTTTTACATTTTTTTATATGAAATTCCCCCCAAAAAAGATGTAAAAAACTATTTTTTTTTACATTTTTGGCCAATTTGTTTTCTGCTACCCATGTTTGGTAAAAAAAATCGCAATAAGCTTATTTTGATTGGTTTGCGCAAAAGTTATCGCGTTTACTAACTAAGGGAAAGATTTATGTCATTTTTGGTGTTTTTTTTTTTTTAACGAGTAATGGCGGCGATCTGCGATTTTTTTTGCGGGACTGCGACATTGCGGCGGACAGATCGGACCCTTGACTGACATTTTTGACACTTTTGGGGGTACCAGTGACATTACTGCAGTAATCAGTGCTATAAATATGCACTGTTACTGTAAAAATGACACTGGCAGGGAAGGGGTTAACTTTATTGGAGAGGGAGGGGTTAATGTATGCCTGGTGCTTACTAACGTGTGGGGGGGAGGTGACTGAGTGAGCCAGGGACAGATCGCAGGTTCAGCTATGCTGAACACTCCGATCTGTCACTCCCTGTCACTTAGGAGATCCGCCCGCTCTGTTTACACAGGCAGTGCAGGGCGGCAGTGCAGGGCGGCAGTGCAGGGCGGCGCGCACGCGATCGCGCGCCTGCCCTGTTTCCTGGGATCACGTCCTATGACGTCTTCCCAGGATAATGGTCGCACCACTCCGCCGTCAATTGACGGCGGGCGGGCGGCAAGTGGTTAAAGACCGCTGCGCAAATACCGCGTGACAAAAAATATTGCAATGACCGACATTTTATTCTCTAGAGTCTTTGCTAAAAAATATATATATATATATATAATGTTTGGGGGTTCTAAGTAGTTTTCTAGGAAAAAAAAAACTGATTTTAACTTGTAAACAAAAAGTGTAAAAAATAGGCCTGGTGGGTAAGTGGTTAACTTACCATAAGAAGATATGGACACTGATTGGATTGACTATACGATCACACCTAGATTACAACCTAGGGCACGCCTATGTCTTATGCATATTCATTACTATAAATTAGTTAGCCTAATGCTTGTTAGCTAGACGATATACCTCTGCTTTCGCCCAGTTCACTTCAAACTGAGCTTCTATAAAACTGTATCCTCACACTGCAGTGAATAAATGCACCTTTTCTTTCATCAGTTTGGACTCACTATCTCATCTTAAAGATCTTGTTTGAAGACTCCCTATGCGGAAATAAAAGAAGCCTATCGCACATCCACCTAAAACCCATCTCTTTAGGGAAGCCTATCGCACCTCCACCTAAAACCCATTTCTTCAGAGAAGTCAACCTGCCTCCGCCTAAAACTCATCTCTTCAGGGAAGCCTATCGCACCTCCAGCTAAAACCCATCTCTTCAGGGAAGTCAATCCTGCCTCCACGTAAAACTCATCTCTTCAGGGAAGTCAATCCTGCCTCCACGTAAAACTCATCTCTTCAGGGAAGCCTATCGCATCTCCAGCTAAAACTCATCTCTTCAGGGAAGCCTATCGCATCTCCAGCTAAAACCCATCTCTTCAGTGAAGCCTATCGCACCTCCAGCTAAAACCCATCTCTTCAGGGAAGTCAATCCTGCCTCCACGTAAAACTCATCTCTTCAGGGAAGCCTATCGCATCTCCAGCTAAAACTCATCTCTTCAGGGAAGCTCATCCTGCCTCCACGTAAAACTCATCGCTTCGGGGAAGCCTATCGCATCTCCAGCTAAAACTCATCTCTTCAGGGAAGCCTATCGCATCTCCAGCTAAAACTCATCTCTTCAGGGAAGCTCATCCTGCCTCCACCTAAAACTCATCTCTTCAGGGAAGCCTATCGCACCTCCACCTAAAACTCATCTCTTCAGGGAAGCCCATCGCACCTCCAGCTAAAACCCATCTCTTCAGGGAAGTCAATCCTGCCTCCACGTAAAACTCATCTCTTCAGGGAAGCCTATCGCACCTCTAGCTAAAACTCATCTCTTCAGGGAAGTCAATCCTGCCTCCACGTAAAACTCATCTCTTCAGGGAAGCCTATCGCATCTCCAGCTAAAACCCATCTCTTCAGTGAAGCCTATCGCATCTCCAGCTAAAACTCATCTCTTCAGGGAAGCTCATCCTGCCTCCACGTAAAACTCATCTCTTCGGGGAAGCCTATCGCATCTCCAGCTAAAACTCATCTCTTCAGGGAAGCCTATCGCATCTCCAGCTAAAACTCATCTCTTCAGGGAAGCTCATCCTGCCTCCACCTAAAACTCATCTCTTCAGGGAAGCCTATCGCACCTCCAGCTAAAACTCATCTCTTCAGGGAAGCCCATCGCACCTCCAGCTAAAACCCATCTCTTCAGGGAAGCCCATCCTGCCTCCACCTAAAACCCATCTCTTCAGAGAAGTCAATCCTGCCTCCACCTAAAACTCATCTCTTCAGGGAAGCCTATTGCACCTCCACCTAAAACCCATCTCTTCAGGGAAGCCCATCCTGCCTCCACCTAAAACCCATCTCTTCAGGGAAGCCCATCCTGCCTCCACCTAAAACCCATCTCTTCAGGGAAGCCCATCCTGCCTCCACCTAAAACCCATCTCTTCAGGGAAGCCCATCCTGCCTCCACCTAAAACCCATCTCTTCAGGAGGGAAGCCTATTGCACCTCCACCTAAAACCCATCTCTTCAGGGAAGCCCATCCTGCCTCCACCTAAAACTCATCTCTTCAGGAGGGAAGCCTATTGCACCTCCACCTAAAACTCATCTCTTCAGGGAAGCTCATCCTGCCTCCACCTAAAACTCATCTCTTCAGGGAAGCCTATCGCACCTCCACCTAAAACTCATCTCTTCAGGGAAGCCTATCGCACCTCCAGCTAAAACCCATCTCTTCAGGGAAGCCCATCCCACCTCCACCTAAAACCCATCTCTTCAGAGAAGTCAATCCTGCCTCCACCTAAAACTCATCTCTTCAGGGAAGCCTATTGCACCTCCACCTAAAACCCATCTCTTCAGGGAAGCCCATCCTGCCTCCACCTAAAACCCATCTCTTCAGGGAAGCCCATCCTGCCTCCACCTAAAACCCATCTCTTCAGGGAAGCCCATCCTGCCTCCACCTAAAACCCATCTCTTCAGGAGGGAAGCCTATTGCACCTCCACCTAAAACCCATCTCTTCAGGGAAGCCCATCCTGCCTCCACCTAAAACTCATCTCTTCAGGGAAGCCCATCCTGCCTCCACCTAAAACCCATCTCTTCAGGGAAGCCCATCCTGCCTCCACCTAAAACCCATCTCTTCAGGGAAGCCCATCCTGCCTCCACCTAAAACTCATCTCTTCAGGGAAGCCTATTGCACCTCCACCTAAAACCGATACCTCACATTTGTGGTTTGCCGCTCACGGAGACCAGGGCGCTTTCATTTTTTTTTTTCCTATTTATTTTATTTGTTATTTTTACACAGTTTTTTCTAAAAAAAAAATGTTGATCATTTTTATTGTTAATATAAGGAAGTAAACATCCCTTGTAATAGAAATAAGCATAACAGGACTTCTTTATTGTGAGATCTGGGGTCAAAAAGACGTCACATCTCACATTTACATTAAAAAAAGTAAAAAATTGCTGATAAAAAATCGGCCCTTTAAACCGGTTGCTAGGCAACGACGTTCGATGTCGCTCCGGTCCTCCTAAGCCATAGAGTCGAGTGGGAGCCAGCTTGCTAGCTGAATCTCCTGATCTCTCTCCCCGTAAGGGTGATCCCGCGGCGAATCCACCTCTGGAACCACCCTTACCTGAAAGCTGGCAGCCCGCCGTTTAAAAAAATACCAGGGTTATGGCAGCTATTTGCTGCCATAAACCCGGTATTTTGCGTTAAAGGGCCAACGTATAATGACGGCAGTCGGTAAGTACCAATGTTTGTCCCCATTCCACGAGCGTGCGCAATTTTGAAGCATGACATGTTGGGAATCTATTTACAGTGGAGTAGCGTGGGGGGTGCAGGGGGGGGGCGGCCGCACCGGGTGCAACATCTGGGGGGGCGCATTCCTGCAGTGTCACTCTGTCTGTCTGACTCTGACATACACAGTTCACTGTCTGCAGCTGCCTCCATCTTTAGGCTGGGAGATGTCCAACGCGGCCGCTCTATGGCTGAAAATGGCGGGTCGGGGCAGGGCTGGACTGTGCCTCACCTGTCCATTGGTGTAGGGTGGGGTGGCGTTGCAAGCCAAGCCCCACCTATGCCGCCTCTCCTCACTGCTCAGTCAGTTTAGCAGCGAGTGAGTCAGCAGCCTGGCGCTGTCACAGAGTGGGTTTTTTTTTTTTAATCACCTGATTAGAGACAGAGGCTCTAATAGGCTTCAAAAAAGGGTGGACACAGGGCGCAGAGCACACGGTTCATTGTCACACGGATCCTCCTCCTGGCCAATCAGGAAGCGGGTCCGAGAACCGCTTCCTGATTGGCCAAAAGGCGAACGCATGCCATTGGCCGAGGAGGAGGCGGTAGGACTCGAGGAGACGCGGGGAACTGAGGAGAAGCCGCCGCTGCAGGTAAGTCTCTCTGCATTGAAGGGGGCACGCTGGTCTGTCTGCATTGAAAGGGGGCACGATGATCTCTCTGCATTGAAGGGGGGCATGCTGGTCATTTTGCATTGAAAGGGGGCACGCTGGTCATTCTGCATTGAAAGGGGCCTTCTGCATTGAAAGGGGGCACGCTGGTCTCTCTGCATTGAAAGGGGGCATGCTGGTCTCTCTGCATTGAAAGGGGGCACGCTGGTCATTCTACATTGAAAGGGGGCACGCTGGTCCCTCTGCATTGAAAGGGGGCACGCTGGTCTCTCTGCATTGAAAGGGGGCACGCTGGTCTCTCTGCATTGAAAGGGGGCACGCTGGTCCCTCTGCATTGAAAGGGGGCACGCTGGTCATTCTGCATTGAATGGGGGCACGCTGGTCTCTCTGCATTGAAAGGGGGCACGCTGGTCATTCTGCATTGAAAGGGGGACACGCTGGTCATTCTGCATTGAAAGGGGGCACGCTGGTCTCTCTGCATTGAAAGGGGGCACGCTGGTCTCTCTGCATTGCATTGGGGCACGCTGATCGCTCTGCATTGAAAGGGGGCACGCTGGTCTCTTTGCATTGAATGGGGGCACGCTGGTCATTCTACATTGAAAGGGGGCACGCTGGTCATTCTACATTGAAAGGGGGCACGCTGGTCACTCTGCATTGAAAGGGGGCATGCTGGTCTCTCAGCATTGAATGGGGGCACGCTGGTCTCTCTGCATTGAATGGGGGCACGCTGGTCATTCTGCATTGAAAGGGGGCATGCTGGTCATTCTGCATTAAAAAGGGGCACGCTGGTCTCTCTGCATTGAAAGGGGGCACGCTGGTCATTCTACATTGAAAGGGGGCACGCTGGTCATTCTACATTGAAAGGGGGCACGCTGGTCACTCTGCATTGAAAGGGGGCATGCTGGTCTCTCTGCATTGAATGGGGGCACGCTGGTCTCTCTGCATTGAATGGGGGCACGCTGGTCATTCTGCATTGATAGGGGGCATGCTGGTCTCTCTGCATTGAAAGGGGGCACGCTGGTCATTCTGCATTGAAAGGGGGCACGTTGGTCACTCTGCATTGAATGGGGGCACGCTGGTCATTCTGCATTGAAAGGGGGACACGCTGGTCATTCTGCATTGAAAGGGGGCACGCTGGTCTCTCTGCATTGAAAGGGGGCACGCTGGTCCCTCTGCATTGAAAGGGGGCATGCTGGTCTCTCTGCATTGAATGGGGGCACGCTGGTCTCTCTGCATTGAAAGGGGGCACGCTGGTCATTCTACATTGAAAGGGGGCACGCTGGTCATTCTGCATTGAAAGGGGGCACGCTGGTCATTCTGCATTGAAAGGGGGCACGCTGGTCTCTCTGCATTGTCTGGTCTCTCTGCATTGAAAGGGGGCACGTTGGTCATTCTGCATTGAAAGGGGGCACGCTGGTCATTCTGCATTGAAAGGGGGCACGCTGGTCTCTCTGCATTGTCTGGTCTCTCTGCAATGAATAGGGGCATGCTGGTCTCTCTGCATTGAAAGGGGGCACGCTGGTCTCTGCATTGAAAGGGGGCACGCTGGTCATTCAAACTTGTATTTAGATGCATTTTACTTTAATTACATCAGTATTTTCATAACAAACAATACATGTGCTTAGGGGGTAAGGGTTTCTTTAACTACTTGCCTTCTGTGCACTTAAACACCCTTCCCATCCAGGCCAATTTTCAGCTTTCAGTGCTGTCACACTTTGACTGACAATTGCGCGGTCATGCTACACTGTACCCATATGAAATTTTTATCATTTTTTTCACACAAATAGAGCTTTCTTTTGGTGGTATTTAATCATCTCTGGGTTTTTTATTTTTTACAAAAAAAAAGAAAAAAGACAGAAAATTTTGGAAAAAAAAAAAGTTTTTCTTATTTTCTGCGAGTAAATTTTGAAAATAAATTTTTCTCCTTCACTGATGTGCGCTGATGAGGCGGCACTGATAGGCTGCACTGATGGGCACTGATGAGGTGGCACTTATGGGCACTGATTAGGTGGCACTTATGGGCACTGATGAGGAGGTACTAATATGCCGCCCTGATGAGCACTGATAGGCGGCATTGATAGGCGGCATTGATAGGTGGCACTGATAGGCGGCACTGATGAGCACTGATAGGCGGCACTGCTGGGCACTGAGAGGTGGCACTGAGAGGTGGCACTGCTGGGCACTGAGAGGCGGCACTGATGGGCACTGATAGGCGGCACTGATGGGCACTGGCGGATGGCACTGATGGACACTGACGGGTGGCACTGATGAGCACTGATGGGCGGCACTGATGAGCACTGATGGGCAGCACCATCAGTGCCCACACTCAGTGCCCATAGTGCTGCCAGTCAGTGCTCATCAGTGCCTAGATGAGCAGGCACTGATGGGCACTGACTGGCAGCACTATGGGCACTGATTGTGGGCATTGATGGGGGGCACTGTTGGCGGGCACTGTGGGCACTGATGGCGGGCACTGTGTGTGTTTTTTTACCTTTAGTAATCAGGGCACTAGTGATCAGTGCCCTGATTACATCGATGTGTGTCCCCGGCGGCTGACGGCTCCCCCTCCTTCCTCACACTGCAGGCTCTGTGTGAGGAAGGAGCGCCGGCGATGAGAGATGATCTCATATGTTTACATATGAGATCATCTCTCATTGGACGGCTTGATCACGTGGTGAATGGCCGCTGTGATTGGCCATTCACCACGACCTGTGATCGGCCGTGTCCAAGGGACACGGCCGACACAGATTCTCCCCGATGCGCGCTCGCGGGAGCGCGCGGGGAGAGTCTTTCTGGGAGGCCGTTTAAAAACGGCCTCCCGAAAATTCAAGTCCGCGCTGCAGCCGTATATAGGCTGTAGCGCGGATGGCAGCAGGTTAACTAATCTCCAGCGGGTTAGGGGGCGCAAATTACTTGCCTTGCCCTGGGTGCTGACAACCCACGCTATGCCACTGTCTATTTACTCGGCGTAACATTATCTTTCACATTACAGAAACAAATTGGGCTAGTGTTACTGCTTAGTTTTTTAAACGCAGTGAAATTTATTTTTTCCCAAAAAATCGCGTTTGAAAGACCACTGCACAAATACCGCGTGACAGAAAATATATTGCAACGACCGCCATTTTATTCTCCAGAGTCTTTGCTAAATATATATATAATGTTTGGGGGTTCTAAGTCATTTTCTAGCTAAAAATACTGATTTTTTAACGTGTAAGCAAGAAGTGTCAGAAATAGGCCTGGTTAAAGGGATGACATTGCCAATACGGCCACCTCAGGCAGCAATTACCCCGGACCCACTCTTAATAATAACAGCCCTTGCTTTATTTTTAGCAGTTTTTATCATTATTTATATTTACAAACTATTTTATTAGGAATTCTATTTGTAAATATGAACAGGGATTCTGCCATCCCCCTTACATTGCACTGTATGATGACACCATAGAGTGGCCGCACTCCACTCATCGCCTGTCACCCTCATCTCTATACCACGTGACCACACCGCGGGTTACTGGGCTCTTTTCCGCCCCGCCGTCTCCGTGGCAACATCAGGCAGCGCGCGCGCGCCTTTACCCTAGCAGCCGCGCGGATTCGGCGCCCGCGGTCTCCTTGACTGGAGGATTGTTTTCCCGCCTCCCCCGCAGCCACGCCCCCACCTCCTGTCCGGAGCGCGCTTTAAGGAGAATGGCGCTCTGAGAGGATTGGGGGAAGGGCTGTGGCGGGAGTTGTACTCAGGGCCGTGTGTCGGTGACTAACAGAGGGTCACTTTTAGTTTACAACCGCAGAGTGGGTGGAGGACAGTGCAGTAACCCATAGCAACCGAGCACAGTAACCCATAGAAACCTACTGCGCTTCAGTAACCCAACGTAACAAAGCACAGTGCAGCAAACCATAGAAACTTAGTACAGTGCAGTAACCCATAGCAATGAAGCATAGTGCAGTAACAAATAGAAACTTAGTAAAGTGCGGTAAGTTTAAACCATAGCAACCAAGCAGAGTGCGGCAACCAATAGAAACCTAGTACAGTGCAGAAACCCATAGCAACAGAGCACAGTAACCCATAGAAACCTAGTGCGCTTCAGTAACCCATAGCAACGAAGCATTGTGCAGCATACCATAGAAACTTAGTACAGTGCGGTAACCCATAGCAACCAAGCACAGTGCAGAAACAAATAGAAACTCAGTACAGTGCGGTAACCCATAACAACCAAGCAGAGTGCGGCAACCAATAGAAACCTACTACAGTGCAGAAACCCATAGCAACAGAGCACAGTAACCCATAGAAACCTAGTGCGCTTCACTAACCCATAGCAACGAAGCATGGTGCAGTAACCCATAGCAACAAAGCACAGTGCAGCATACCATAGAAACCTAGTTCCGTGCGGTAACCCATAGCAACCAAGCACAGGCAGTAACCAATAGAAACTCAGTACAGTGCGGTAACCCATAACAACCAAGCACAGTGCGGCAACCAATAGAAACCTAGTACAGTGCAGAAACCCATAGCAACAGAGCACATGCAGTAACCAATAGAAACCTAGTACAATGTGGTAACCCATAGCAACCAAGCACAGTGCAGTAACCCATAGAAAACTAGTACAGTGCGGTAAGCCATAGCAACCAAGCACAGTGCAGTAACCCATAGAAAACTAGTACAGTGCGGTAAGCCATAGCAACCAAGCACAGTGCAGTAACCAATAGAAACCTACTACAGTGTGGTAACCCATAACAACCAAGCACAGTGCAGTAACAAATAGAAACTTAGTACAGTGCGGTAACCCATAGCAACCAAGCACAGTGCAGAAACAAATAGAAACTCAGTACAGTGCGGTAACCCATAACAACCAAGCCGAGTGCTGCAACCAATAGAAACCTAGTACAGTGCAGTTACCCATAGCAACAGAGCACAAGCAGTAACGCATAGAAACCTAGTACAGTGTGGTAACCCATAGCAACCTAGCGCATTGCAGTAACCCATAGAAACCAAGCACAGTGCAGAAACCCATAGAAACCTAGTACAGTGCGGTAACCCATAGCAACCAAGCACATTGCAGTAACCCATAGAAACCAAGCACATTGCAGTAACCCATAGAAACCTAGTACAATGTGGTAACCCATAGCAACCAAGCACAGTGCAGTAACCCATAGAAAACTAGTACAGTGCGGTAAGCCATAGCAACCAAGCACAGTGCGGTAACCAATAGAAACCTACTACAGTGTGGTAACCCATAACAACCAAGCACAGTGCAGTAACAAATAGAAACTTAGTACAGTGCGGTAACCCATAGCAACCAAGCACAGTGCAGAAACAAATAGAAACTCAGTACAGTGCGGTAACCCATAACAACCAAGCCGAGTGCTGCAACCAATAGAAACCTAGTACAGTGCAGTTACCCATAGCAACAGAGCACAAGCAGTAACGCATAGAAACCTAGTACAGTGTGGTAACCCATAGCAACCTAGCGCATTGCAGTAACCCAGAGAAACCAAGCACAGTGCAGAAACCCATAGAAACCTAGTACAGTGCGGTAACCCATAGCAACCAAGCACATTGCAGTAACCCATAGCAACCAAGCACATTGCAGTAACCCATAGAAACCAAGCACATTGCAGTAACCCATAGCAACCAAGCACATTGCAGTAACCCATAGCAACCAAGCACAGTGCAGAAACCCATAGAAACCTAGGACAGTGCGGTAACCCATAACAACCAAGCAGAGTGCGGCAAGCAATAGAAGGTGAAAGAATCCAGGGGGTTTTCAGTCACTACTCACCAACCAGATATGATTAGTATGTAGTGACTGGAAACCCCCTGGATTCTTTGACCTGCGTTTGCCCTTCCAGTGCTCCTTACTGTGAAGACCAGTTATAGGTGGGGGAGGTGACCACTTTTTGTATTGTCGTTTATATTGGTAACCAATAGAAACCTAGTACAGTGCGGTAACCAATAGAAACCTAGTACAGTGCGGTAACCAATAGAAACCTAGTACAGTGCGGTAAGCCATAGCAACCAAGCACAGTGCGGTAACCCATAGCAACTACAAATCCTGCACTGGAAAAATAACATAAACATTGGTAATGTTGTTTTCAAAGTTATTTTAATACTGCTTCAGCTCCGGAAGGTTTTACCCCTTAATGACAAGGCCATGTTTTGCGATTCGGCACTGCATTACTTTTACAAAAAATTGCGTGGTCGTGCGACGCTGTACCCAAATAAAATTGATGTCCTTTTTTCCCACAAACAGAGCTTTCTTTTGGTAGGATTTGATCACCTGTGCAGCTTTTAGATTTTGCGCTATAAACAAAAATAGAGCGACAATTCTGAAAAAAAAAACGCCACATTTTTTACTTTCTGCTATAAAACATTCCCAATAAAAAAATAAATAAATAAATGTTTTTTTTATCAGTTTAGGCCAATTTGTATTCTGCTACATATTTTTGGTTAAAAAAAATCCCAAAAAGCGTATAGTAATTGGTTTGCGCAAAAGTTATAGCGATTACAAACTAGGGGATAGATTTTAGGACTTTTTATTTTTTTGTTTTGTTTTTACTAGTAATGGTGGCGATATGGACTGGGTAATGGGTTGGGATCTATACTGGTGTGGACTGGGTAATGTGTTAGAATCTATACTGGTATGGACTGTGTAATGTGTTAGGATCTATACTGGTATGGACTGGGTAATGTGTTAGGATCTATACTGGTATGGACTGGGTAATGTGTTAGAATCTATACTGGTATGGACTGGGTAATGTGTTAGGATCTATACTGGTATGGACTGGGTAATGTGTTAGGATCTATACTGGTATGGACTGGGTAATGTATTAGGATCTATACTGGTATGGACTGGGTAATGTGTTAGGATCTATACTGGTATGGAGTGGGTAATGTGTTAGGATCTATACTGGTATGGACTGGGTAATGTGTTAGGATCTATACTGGTATGGACTGGGTAATGTGTTAGGATCTATACTGGTATGGACTGGGTAATGTGTTAGCATCTATACTGGTATGGACTGGGTAATGTGTTAGGATCTATACTGGTATGGACTGGGTAATGTGTTATGATCTATACTGGTATGGACTGGGTAATGTGTTAGGATCTATACTGGTATGGACTGGGTAGTGTATTAGGATCTATACTGGTATGGACTGGGTAATGTATTAGGATCTATACTGGTATGGACTGGGTAATGTGTTAGGATCTATACTGGTATGGACTGGGTAATGTGTTAGGATCTATACTTGTATGGACTGGGTAATGTGTTAGGATCTATACTGGTATGGACTGGGTAATGTGTAAGGATCTATACTGGTATGGACTGGGTAATGTGTTAGGATCTATACTGGTATGGACTGGGTAATGTGTTAGGATCTATACTGGTATGGACTGGGTAATGTGTTAGGATCTATGCTGGTATGGACTGGGTAATGTGTTAGCATCTATACTTGTATGGACTGGGTAATGTGTTAGGATCTATACTGGTATGGACTGGGTAATGTGTTATGATCTATACTGGTATGGACTGGGTAATGTGTTAGGATCTATACTGGTATGGACTGGGTAGTGTATTAGGATCTATACTGGTATGGACTGGGTAATGTATTAGGATCTATACTGGTATGGACTGGGTAATGTGTTAGGATCTATACTGGTATGGACTGGGTAATGTGTTAGGATCTATACTTGTATGGACTGGGTAATGTGTTAGGATCTATACTGGTATGGACTGGGTAATGTGTAAGGATCTATACTGGTATGGACTGGGTAATGTGTTAGGATCTATACTGGTATGGACTGGGTAATGTGTTAGGATCCATACTGGTATGGACTGGGTAATGTGTAAGGATCTATACTGGTATGGACTGGGTAATGTGTTAGGATCTATACTGGTATGGACTGGGTAATGTGTTAGGATCTATACTGGTATGGACTGGGTAATGTGTTAGGATCCATACTGGTATTGACTGGGTAATGTGTTAGGATCTATACTGGTATGGACTGGGTAATGTGTTAGGATCTATAATGGTATGGACTGGGTAATATGTTAGGATCTATACTGGTATGGACTGAGTAATGTGTTAGGATCTATACTGGTATGGACTGGGTAATGTGTTAGGATCTATACTGGTATGGACTGGGTAATGTGTTAGGATCTATACTGGTATGGACTGGGTAATGTGTTAGCATCTATACTGGTATGGACTGGGTAGTGTTGTAGGATCTATACTGGTATGGACTGGGTAATGTGTTAGGATCTATACTGGTATGGACTGGGTAATGTGTTAGGATCTATACTGGTATGGACTGGGTAATGTGTTAGGATCTATACTGGTATGGACTGGGTAATGTGTTAGGAATGAAAGGATTCCACATTGTTTGATGGAATTGAAAATTCTCACCCTACAGAGGGCTGAATTCAAAGACACCCCAAAAATCAAAGAAAAAAAATGATGCAGCAGGCTAGTCCTTTTGCTGAAATTTTATTGCAGCAACTCAGAATGGTTCTCAGTAGTTTGTATGGTCCCCACGTGCTTGTATGCATACCTGACCACATCGGGACATGCTCCTAATAAGAGGATGGATGGTGTCCTGCGGTATTTCCTCCCAGATCTGGACCAGGGCATCACTGAGCTCCTGAACAGACTGAGGTGGAACCTGGCGGCGTCGGATGGATGGAAACCTAATGTCCCAGAGGTGTTCTATTTTATTTAGGTCAGATGAGTGCGGGGGCCATTTAAAGCGGAGTTCCGGCCACAAAATCGACATAACCGATTTTGTGGCCATCCGCTTGCTTTTCTTCACCTGAAACAGAAATGGATAGTTAGGACTTTTTTTTTTTTTTTTTACTTACCTTGTAATTGTAGAAAGAAATACTCACCTTTCTTCCACTTCCTCCCTCTGTGGCCGCGGCCCGCGCCGTCTCTTCCGGTTTGCAATGATTCCTGGGAGATGAACGTCATCGCTCCCAGGAATCAATGCAACGGCACCGGCCCCACTCGTCACTTCCGGTGCGATGCCGCATTCCTTGCTAAACAGCTTCTGGGCATGCCCAGAAGCTGTGTAGGAATGCGGTGCCGCACCGGAAGTGACGATAGGGGCCGGTGAAGGCGCATTCTGGGAGAAGACACGGAAGAAGACGCAGAAGAGGACGCAGAAGAGGATTGCGCCGGCTTCAGCTGCCCACAAGAGAGATGGCAACGCTGTAGAAGAAATTTTATAAGTGAGTATTTCAGTGGCGGCTGGTGAAGTTTTAAGATGGGGGGGCGCAAGACCCCGCCCTTCTATTTTGGCCCCTCCCATTTCTCAGAAGCCACACCCCTTATAGACCCCACCCATTTTGTCCCCTGTATTTTGCTTGCGTGAACCAATTCTCCAAATATATATCACATATTAAGGGCTCCATCAGTACTAGTATATCCCATAATAGGGAGCAGGGGCCCTATTATGGGATACACTGACAGAGTGGCACAAACCCCACAGTACAGGCCCCTTGTACAAACCCCACAGTACAGACCCCCTAGCACAGACCACACAGTACATGCCCCCTTTCAATGTAGTGACCAGCGTACATGCCCCCTTTCAATGTAGTGACCAGTATACAGGCCCCCTTTCAATGTAGTGACCAGTGTACAGGCCCCCTTTCAATGTAGTGACCAGCGTACATGCCCCCTTTCAATGTAGTGACCAGCGTACATGCCCCCTTTCAATGTAGTGACCAGCATACATGCCCCCTTTCAATGTAGTGACCAGCATACATGCCCCCTTTCAATGTAGTGACCAGCATACATGCCCCCTTTCAATGTAGTGACCAGCGTACATGCCCCCTTTCAATGTAGTGACCAGCGTACATGCCCCCTTTCAATGCAGTGACCAGCGTGCATGCCCCCTTTCAATGCAGTGACCAGCGTGCATGCCCCCTTTCAATACAGTGACCAGCGTACATGCCCCCTGCAGAGGTATGGCAGTGGGAGAGATGGGATCAGGCAGAGGGATGGTGGTGGGAGAGATGGGATCAGGCAGAGGGATGGTGGTGGGAGAGATGGGATCAGGCAGAGGGATGGAGGTGAGAGAGATGGGATCAGGCAGAGGGATGGAGGTGAGAGAGATGGGATCAGGCAGAGGGATGGTGGTGGGAGAGATGGGATCAGGCAAAGGGATGGCGGTGGGATGGATGAGGGCATGAGGCAGAGAGGGATGGCAGTGGGAGGGATGGTCATGGGATGAGGCAGAGCAGAGGGGGATGGCAGTGGAAAGGCTGGATGGATGGATGGTCATGGGATGAGGCAGAGCAGAGGGGGATGGCGGTGGAAAGGCTGGATGGATGGATGGTCATGGGATGAGGCAGAACAGAGGGGGATGGCGATGGAAAGGATGGATGGATGGTCATGGGATGAGGCAGAACAGAGGGGGATGGCGGTGGAAAGGCTGGATGGATGGATGGTCATGGGATGAGGCAGAGCAGAGGGGGATGGCGGTGGAAAGGCTGGATGGTTGGATGATCATGGGATGAGGCAGAGCAGAGGGGGATGGCGGTGGGAAAGGCTGGATGGATGGATGGTCATGGGATGAGGCAGAGCAGAGGGGGATGGCGGTGGAAAGGCTGGATGGATGGATGGTCATGGGATGAGGCAGAGCAGAGGGGGACGGCGGTGGAAAGGCTGGATGGATGGATGGTCATGGGATGAGGCAGAGCAGAGGGGGACTGCGGTGGAAAGGCTGGATGGATGGATGGTCATGGGATGAGGCAGAGCAGAGGGGGACGGCGGTGGAAAGGCTGGATGGATGGATGGTCATGGGATGAGGCAGAGCAGAGGGGGACGGCGGTGGAAAGGCTGGATGGATGGATGGTCATGGGATGAGGCAGAGCAGAGGGGGATGGCGGTGGAAAGGCTGGATGGATGGATGGTCATGGGATGAGGCAGAGCAGAGGGGGACGGCGGTGGAAAGGCTGGATGGATGGATGGATGGATGGTCATGGGATGAGGCAGAGCAGAGGGGGATGGCGGTGGAAAGGCTGGATGGATGGATGGTCATGGGATGAGGCAGAGCAGAGGGGGACGGCGGTGGAAAGGCTGGATGGATGGATGGTCATGGGATGAGGCAGAGCAGAGGGGGATGGCGGTGGAAAGGCTGGATGGATGGATGGTCATGGGATGAGGCAGAGCAGAGGGGGACGGCGGTGGAAAGGCTGGATGGATGGATGGTCATGGGATGAGGCAGAGCAGAGGGGGACGGCGGTGGAAAGGCTGGATGGATGGATGGTCATGGGATGAGGCAGAGCAGCGGGGGATGGCGGTGGAAAGGCTGGATGGATGGATGGTCATGGGATGAGGCAGAGCAGAGGGGGACGGCGGTGGAAAGGCTGGATGGATGGATGGATGGATGGTCATGGGATGAGGCAGAGCAGAGGGGGATGGCGGTGGAAAGGCTGGATGGATGGATGGTCATGGGATGAGGCAGAGCAGAGGGGGACGGCGGTGGAAAGGCTGGATGGATGGATGGTCATGGGATGAGGCAGAGCAGAGGGGGATGGCGGTGGAAAGGCTGGATGGATGGATGGTCATGGGATGAGGCAGAGCAGAGGGGGACGGCGGTGGAAAGGCTGGATGGATGGTCATGGCCCATGATGACCATCCATCCAGCCTTTCCACCGCCATCCCCCTCTGCTCTGCCTCATCCCATGACTCATGGGATGAGGCAGAGCATAGGGGGATGGCGGTGGAAAAGCTGGATGGATGGTCATGGAGGACTGACAGGACAGGAGGACCACGAGGACTCACCGGTGGTGATGTCTTCTTCCAGCAGATGACCTCCGGTGGTCTGGTCTCCTCTCCGGTGCCGCCGTCACTCCCGTCCGGTGTCCACCCGACTCCATCGCCCGCGGTCCGGTCCACTGCTGCGAGTGACGTCAGCGGGGTCAGCGTTGGATGTCCTGGATGCTGTGATTGGTCCAGGCTGGAGGCTGGACCAATCACAGCCAGGAATCCACGAAGTGGGGGTTTCCAAGGAATCTGCCTTGCGCCCAGGTTACGCCCCCCACGCCCCCCAGAAGGCAGCCAATCGGCGCCTCTTCTGGGTGGTAACCCCACCCCCCCACCCCCTCCACATCGGCTGGCGGCGGCGGCGAACGCAATTTTTTTTTTTTCAAACTTTATTGCTCGTTTTGCAATCTTTTTTTTTTTTTTTATCTTTTTTTTTTTTCTTCCTTTTTTCAGGGGGGGCGGCGCCCTGGCGCCCCCTATGCACCGGCCGCCACTGGAGTATTTCCTCTTGCAGGTAAGTGTGAACCGGGACAGATCAGAGGCTAGCCATTGTGGAATGTACTAGCCCTGACTGTCCCGGGGGTATGTTTATTGAAAATTCTTTTTTGTGGCCGGAACTCCGCTTTAATGATATCGATTCCTTCATCCTCCAGGAACTGGCTGTATACTCTCGCCACATGAGGCTGGGCATTGTCGTGGACCAGGAGGAACCCCGGACCCACTGCACCAGCGTAGGATCTGACAATGGGTCCAAGGATTTCATCCCAATACCTAATGGCAGTCAGGGTGCCATTGTCTAACCTGTAGAGGTCTGTGCGTCCCTCCATGGATTTGCCTCCCCAGACCATCACTGATCCACCACCAAACTGGTCGTGCTGAACAGTGTTACAGGCAGCATAACGTTCTCCATGGCTTTTCCAGACCCATTTACGTCAGTCACATGTGCTCAGGGTGAACCTGCTCTCATCTGTGAAAAGCACAGGGCGCCAGTGGTGGACCTTCCAATTCTGATGTTCAATGGCAAATGCCAATTAAGCTCCACGGTGCCAGGCAGTGGTATGATCAAGCCATAAAATGTAGTCTGTGAGGCAAAGTTCAGCAATCTTAGGTTGTAACTCTTCTCCCCCCGAAATTCCCCCTTCTAGCACACATTCCCCCTGCTAGCACACCCCTCAAATTCCCCCTCCTAGCACCCCACCCACCCCCCCCCCAAAATTCCCCCTTGTAGCACAAATTCCCCCTCCTAGCACACCCACCACTCAAATCTCCTCTTCTAGCACAAATCCCCCCTCCTAGCATCCCCGCCCCCAAATTCCCCCTTCTAGCACACCCCCCTCAAATTCCCGCTTGTAGCACAACCCCCCTCCCCCTACTAGCAGACCCCCCTCAAATTCCTGCTTCTTGCACAAATCCCCCCTCCTAGCATCCCTGCCCCCAAATTCCCTCTTCTAGCACAAATTCCCCCTTCCTAGCACACCCCCTCTTTTCCCCCCTCCTAGCACACCCCCCTCAAATTCCCGCTTGTAGCACAACCCCCCTCCCCCTCCTAGCAGACCCCCCTCAAATTCCTGCTTCTAGCAGAAATCCCCCCTCCTAGCACCCCCCCCCCCCACTCATATCCACCCTTCTTGCACAAATCCCCCCTCCTAGCATCCCCGCCCCCAAACTCCCCCTTCTAGCACAAATTCCCCCTTCCTAGCACACCCCCCCCTCAAATTACCCCTCCTAGCACACCCCCCTCAAATTCCCCCTTCTAGCACAAATCCCTCCTCTTAGCACCCAACCCAAATTCTCCCTTCTAGCACAAATCCCCCCTCCTTGCACACACCCCTTAAATTCCCCCTTCTAGCACAACCCCCCCCCCCCCCTCATTCGCTCTCCAAGCACAAACCCCCTGCTCCCAAATCCCACTACTAGCACAAACCCCACTCTACCCCCCCCCCCCATCCCCTCCCCCTAGCTCCTAGCACAAATCCTCCCTCCCAGCACAATCCTAACACCCCCCCCCCCCCCGCCCCAATTCCCCCTCCTAGCATAAACCCCCTGCTCTCAAATTCCCACTCCTAGCACAAACCCCTGCTCCAACCCCCCCCCCCCCCATCCCTTTTCCTAGCACAACCCCCTCAAATCCCCCCCTCCCACTTCCTCCTCCTAGCATAAATTCCCCCTTAGGAAGTGGGTATAAGGTAAAGAAGCGGGTATAAGTGCTTAGTGGGTAAGTGGTTAATATGCGTTTGGGTTTAAAGCGATGAGATGGCAACCGTCCCCTTTTGCCGCTTTCGGAAACTATTCCAGTGGCTCATGAGCCGCTTGGAACAGTTTCATAAGAAAGCCTGCCGCTGGCTACAAAAAAACAACACCAGGGTTATGGCTGATATCTTCAGCTATAATCCCGGTAAACCACTTGCAAACCGCAACGTACACTATAATACCAAAAGTATTGGGACGCCTGCCTTTACACCCACATGAACTTTAATGGCATCCCAGTCTTCGTCCGTAGGGTTCAATGTTGAGTTGGCCCACCCTTTGCAGCTACAACAGCTTCAACTCTTCTGGTGGGAAGGCTGTCCACAAGGTTTAGGAGTGTGTCTATGGGAATGTTTGACCATTCTTCCAGAAGCGCATTTGTGAGGTCAGGCACTTTTGGTAATATAGTGTATATATACGTATTGTGGTCGGCAAGTGGTTAAACATTAAATCTGCGTGTCTAGTCAAAATAATCACCTGCCATGACAATCAATTCAAATCAATTACAAATTAATGACCTCTGCACTCTGCATTACTACTGACCCCTGCACACTGCATTACAAATTACTGACCTCTGCACTCTGCGTTACTACTGACCCCTGCACACTGCATTACATATTACTGACCTCTGCGCTCTGCGTTATTACTAAGCCCTGCACACTGCATTACATATTACTGACCTCTGCGCTCTGCGTTACTACTAACCCCTGCACACTGCATTACATATTACTGACCTCTGCGCTCTGCGTTACTACTGACCCCTGCACATTGCATTACATATTACTGACCTCTGCACTCTGCGTTATTACTAAGCCCTGCACACTGCATTACATATTACTGACCTCTGCACTCTGCGTTACTACTGACCCCTGCACACTGCATTACATATTACTGACCTCTGCACTCTGCGTTACTACCGACCCCTGCACACTGCATTACATATTACTGACTTCTGCACTCTGCGTTACTACTAACCCCTGCACACTGCATTACATATTACTGACCTCTGCGCTCTGCGTTACTACTAACCCCTGCACATTGCATTACATATTACTGACCTCTGCACTCTGCATTACTACTGACCTCTGCACTCTACCTACTACTGACCTCTGCACTCTACATTGCTTATTACTGACCTCTACACGCTGCATTACTTACTGGGGACCTCTACACTCTGCATTATTTACTACTGACCAATGCACTCTACATTACTCACTACTGACCTCTGCACTCTACATTGATTATTACTGACCTCTACACTCTGCATTACTTACTACTGACCTCTACACTCTGCATTACTTACTACTGACCTATGCACTCTGCATTACTTACTACTGACCTATGCACTCAGCATTAGTTACTACTGACCTCTACACTCTGCACTACTTACTACTGACCTGTGCACTCTGCATTACTTACTACTGATCTCTACACTCTGCATTGCTTACTACTGACCTCGGCATTAGTTACTACTGACCAGTGCACTCTGCATTACTTACTACTGACCTGTGCACTCTGCATTACTTACTACTGACCCCTGCACTCTGCATTACTTACTACTGACCCCTGCACTCTGCATTACTTACTACTGACCTCTACACTCTGCATTACATACTACTGTCCTCTACGCTCTACATTACTTACTACTGTCCTCTACACTCTGCATTACTTACTACTGACCCCTGCACTCTGCATTACTTACTACTGACCTCTACACTCTGCATTACATACTACTGTCCTCTACACTCTGCATTACTTACTACTGTCCTCTACACTCTGCATTACTTACTACTGTCCTCTACACTCTGCATTACTTACTACTGACCCCTGCACTCTGCATTACTTACTACTGACCTCTACACTCTGCATTACTTACTACTGACCAGTGGCGGCTGGTGCTCAAAATTTTTGGGGGGGGGCGCAAACAGCAAAATGTAATAGGCATTGCTTTGCGGCAAAAAATGCTGTAAAAAAATTGCATGACTTTGAGGTCGCAAAAGGGGCCTTCGGTAATTAAGGTATAGCGTGCCCCCTTTCAATGCACAGTGACCAGCGTGCCCCCTATTAATGCACAGTGACCAGCGTGCCCCCTATTAATGCACAGTGACCAGCGTGCCCCCTATTAATGCACAGTGACCAGCGTGCCCCCTTTCAATGCACAGAGACCAGCTTGCCCCCTTTCAATGCAGTGACCAGTGTACATGCCCCCTTCAATGCAGTGACCAGCGTACATGACCCCTTCAATGCAGAGATAAGCATACATGCCCCCAATGCAGAGACCAGCATACATCCCCCCTTCAATGCAGTGACCAGCATACCATTCCCCCAATGCAGAGACCAGCATACATGCCCCCTTCAATGCAGTGACCAGCATACCATTCCCCCAATGCAGAGACCAGCATACATGCCCCCAATGCAGTGACCAGCATACATGCCCCCAATGCAGTGACCAGCATACATGCCCCCAATGCAGTGACCAGCATACATGCCCCCAATGTAGTGACCAGCATACATGCCCCCAATGCAGAGATCAGCGTGCGTGCCCCCAATGTAGTGACCAGCATACATGCCCCCAATGCAGAGATCAGCGTGCGTGCCCCCAATGTAGTGACCAGCATACATGCCCCCAATGCAGAGTACATGCCCCCAATGCAGAGTACATGCCCCCAATGCAGAGATCAGCGTGCGTGCCCCCAATGTAGTGACCAGCATACATGCCCCCAATGCGGAGATCAGCGTGCGTGCCCCCTTACCTACCTGGAGCAGCGGCGGGCGGCGGGTCTCCACGAGTCCTTCCAGCAGCAGCGGCGGGCGGCGTGTCTCCACGAGTCCTTTGAGCAGCGGCGGCGGTGGACGGCTTCTTCTGAGTCCCAGTGACCGGCGGCGCGACTCCACGAGTCCTTCCGGTCCCACCTCCTCCTAGGCCAATGGCAAGGGGTTTGCCTTGTGGCCAATCAGGAAGCGCAGATCGGACGCGCTTCCTGATTGGCCAGGAGGAGGATCGGTGTGACAATAGCGAATTTTCATTCGCTATTGTCACACAATGGGTGGCTCGGGACGCACTGCTCTGCGCCCCGGGTCCACCCTTTGCATCGCCCTATTAGAGCCTCTGGCTCTAATCAGGTGATGCCAAATAAAAAAAAAATCCCATTGTACTCCATGCATCCGGAGCCCCTGCATGCAGATTAGGGGGCCGGACGCATGGATGGGGGGCGGCGCCCCTGCGCCCTGTATACACCAGCCGCCACTGCTACTGACCCCTGCACTCTGCATTACTTACTACTGACCTCTACACTCTGCATTACTTACTACTGACGTGTGCACTCTACATTATTTACTACTGACCTCTACACTCTGCATTACTTACTACTGACCTCTGCACCCTGCATTACCTACTACTGACCTGTGCACTCTGCATTACTTACTACTGACCCCTGCACTCTGCATTACTTACTACTGACGTGGGCACTCTACATTATTTACTACTGACCCCTGCACTCTGCATTACTTACTACTGACCTCTGCACCCTGCATTACCTACTACTGACCCCTGCACTCTGCATTACTTACTACTGACCCCTGCACTCTGCATTACTTACTACTGACCTCTACACTCTGCATTAGTTACTACTGACCTGTGCACTCTACATTATTTACTACTGACCCCTGCACTCTGCATTACTTACTACTGACCTCTGCACCCTGCATTACTTACTACTGACCTCTACACTCTGCATTACTTACTACTGACCCCTGCACTCTGCATTACCTACTACTGACCTCTGCATTACTACTGACTCCTGAACTCTTCAAACCTTATTCACTTTTTGAAAGACGCTTGTTAGGTTATCTTCATTTTTTTTTTCTAAAAAGTGCACTGCACCCTGGTGATCCTGGAACTCTTCCATGTTGTTCAGGTGTTTATCCACCTCTCCAGGGTTTCCCACCCTGCTGTAGAATTACCTTCTCCGCTGGTAAGGGTGGTTATGGCTGGATCCCTACTAAGAGATGTAGGAGCCCCCATCTGTAGCGGGTTAAAGTTGGAGTTGTTCAGCCTCGTCTTCCGGTATGTGGCTGTTATCTGTAGCGAGTCCCTCTCAGAATACAAACCTGGGGTAGTTAATACTCTGCAACCCCAGGTTGGGATGGTGACAACAAAAACACGTCTAAAGATGAAGAACAAATCTCAGGAGGACTTTTGAAGTTTGTGGCCCCCCGCTCCTGGCCTCCTTTATGTAAGCTCCATTCTAGTTCCCTTTAAGGTGAAGTAAAAGCGACTGGAAAAATAAAAAGGAAATATACATGACATAACCCAGGAACTTTAATGTTTAAAAATACGACACGCCCGAAATTTATGTGAGCCGACTTTTCCAAGGTAGCACATAAGCCGGGTGGTATTAACTGTAATTTGTTATCTGGCATCCTAAAAAGCTTTTAACCAAAATGCTCCAGGGCAGGGTGGGAACGTTTTACCTTAATCATTAATATTTGAGGTGAGCAAACTCACACGCGCAAACTGGGGGCTTTACCCAGACTTCAACCAGTTCACATGGGGCAGTTGTCCATGGCTGTTGGCCAATGGGCAATCTGTTCTGTGTTGCTCCCTATGCCATCTCAATCCCTGATGCGTCCACTAGGGACGAGCCAATGGTTTGGACTGAACTTTGGCTGTTCAGTTGTTCGGAGGAGTAGGAGCTGTATCCTTGTATGACAACTTCCCACTGTCAGTGGTTGCCAAGAAAACAGAGGGTGCTGGCACCCACTGCATCCCTAGCAACCACCACCATCAATGGCACATTAGCTTACATGGCCATAAATCCTTAGCCATGTAGGCAAAGGGGTATGACCGGCTATAATTGGGTAATGACAGGCCCATGTTTGGTCAAGGAGGTCACTACTATTCCAGCATCTTCCCTTCCTCAAGGAGCTGTCATTCGCCAAGCAATGCTGTCAGAGCCGGTTGCATGCAACAGGTCCATTGGACGTTTACACACATCCCCTGCTACCAAGGGGGCTATTTAAACCTGAACTTTGCCTAAGCGCCTGGCTGAATGGTCTTCAGTCTTGCTCCTGTGATTCTGATCCAAATAACTTATCCTGTTCCTGTTACTGACCAAGCTCCCACCTGACCTACATTCAGACTACCCTTGTCTGCTTGTGTTCCCTGTCTATCTCTGCTACTGACCTTATTGCTGACCTCAGCCTGCCCCTGATCCTGACCCTGCCTACCACATGGTGTCTTCCCGCTTGGCTGTTTTCAGACCAGGCTTGGGACCAGACAGTGGCGTAGCGTGGGTTGTCAGCACCCGGGGCAGGGCAAGTAATTTGTGCCCCCGAACTCGCGGGATTTTAGCACTCGAGTCTCTTCCACTAGTTTAGTTAAAGAAACCCTTACCCCCTAAGCACATGTATTGTTTGTTATGAAAATACTGATGTAATTAAAGTAAAATGCAACTAAATACAAGTTTGAATGACCAGCGTGCCCCCTTTCAATGCAGAGAAACCAGCGTGCCCCCTTTCAATGCAGAATGACCAGCGTGCCCCCTTTCAATGCAGAGTGACCAGCGTGCCCCCTTTCAATGCAGAGTGACCAGCGTGCCCCCTTTCAATGCAGAATGACCAGCGTGCCCCCTTTCAATGAAGAGTGTCCAGCGTGCCCCCTTTCAATGCAGAGTGACCAGCGTGCCCCCTTTCAATGCAGAATGACCAGCGTGCCCCCTTTCAATGCAGAGTGACCAGTGTGCCCCCTTTTCAATGCAGAGTGACCAGCGTGCCCCCTTTCAATGCAGAGTGACCAGCGTGCCCCCTTTCAATGCAGAATGACCAGCGTGCCCCCTTTCAGTGCAGAATGAACAGCATGCCCCCCTTCAATGCAGACAGATCATCGTGCCCCCTTTCAATGCAGACAGACCAGCGCCAGGCTGCTGACTCACTCGCTGCTAAACTGACTGAGCAGTGAGGAGAGGCGGCATAGGCGGGGCTTGGCTTGCCACCCCACCCTACAACAATGGACAGGTGAGGCACAGTCTAGCCCCGCCCCGCCCCAACCCGCCATAGGGCGGCCGCGCTGGACATCTCCCAGCCTAAAGATGGAGGCAGCCGCAGGCAGTGTGTGAACTGTGTATGTCAAAGTCAGACAGACAGAGTGACACTGCAGATGCGCCCCCCCCCAGATGTTGCGCCCGGTGCGGCCGGCCCCCCCTGCACCCCCCACGCTACGCCACTGGGACCAGACTTCACCTTTAACCACTTAAGCTCCAGAAGGTTTTACCCCCTTAATGACCAGGCCATTTTTTGTGATACGACACTGCCTTACTTTAACCACTTAAGCCCCGGAAGATTTTACCCCCTTCCTGACCAGGGGGTATTTTGCGATTCGGCACTGCGTGACTTTAACGGACAATTGCGCGGTCGTGCGACACTGTACCCAAATTAAATTGACGTCCTTTTTTTCACACAAACAGAGCTTTCTTTTGGTGGTATTTGATCACCTGTGGGATTTTTTAATCATGCGCTATAAACAATAAAAGAGCGTCAATTTTGCAAAAATAACAATATTTTTCACATTTTTTTATATGAAATTCCCCCCCAAAAAAAATGTAAAAATCAAAATTTTTTAACATTTTCGGCCAATTTGTTTTATGCTACATATGTTTGGTAAAAAAAAAAAAGTCGCAAAAAGCGTATTTTGATTGGTTTGCGCAAAAGTTATTGCGTTTACTAACTAAGGGAAAGATTTTTGTCATTTTTATTGTTTTTTTTTCTAACGGGTAATGGTGGCGATCTGCGATTTTTTTTGCGGGACTGCGACATTGCGGCGGACAGATCGGACCCTTGACTGACATTTTTGACACTTTTGGGGTTACCAGTGACATTACTACAGTAATCAGTGCTATACATATGCACTGTTACTGTAAAAATGACACTGGCAGGGAAGGGGTTAACTTTATTGGAGAAGGAGGGGTTAAGTGTGTCCCTAGGGGCGTGCTTCTAACTGTGATTGGATGTGGCTTTTCATGTAACAGCAGAGATCTACGGTCCTAAATAGCAGGACCGTATGATCTGTGCTGTTACACAGGGGAGAATGACAGGCGGCTTTGTTTACATTAGCCACCTGCCTTTCTCCCGGTGTAACCGACGAACGCGAGTGAGCGGCGGACATTGGGTCCGCCGCTCACACGCATGGGAGGGGTCCGTGAGCGAGCGGGAGCGCGCCTCCGGTGGCGCACGCTCGCTCCCTAGAGCCTCACAGGCTAGCGACGTAGATCTACGTCACTTTGCCTGTGAGGGGCTGACTGCCGACGTAGATAGACGTTAGGCAGTCGGTAAGTGGTTAACTGACAATTGCGTGGTCGTGCGACGCTGTACCCAAAAAAAAATTGATGTCTTTTTTCCCCACAAATAGAATTTTCTTTTAGTGGAATTAATTTCAGTTTTACCAAATCTTGAAGACCTTCTCCAATTCTACATGCTCTTCTTAGCTGGTTCTACAGAGCTGTCGCCATCTACAGTATATATTGAATAAATGGGTGGGACTATCATTTTTAGGACATGAAACCATACACATTATGTCATTAAAGCCATAGATGTCTATTGACCACATTGTTATATAAAATTATATACCCCCCTCATGGTGGATAAATCCTTACCATCAGGGCTTGTCAAAGCAGCATTGCCCCTTGAAATTTCCCTGCAAACATAGCTTTCTATTGGTGGTATTTGATCACCAATGCGGTTTTTATTTTTTGCGCTATAAACAAAAAAAAGACTGACAATTTTGAAAAAAAAACAACATCTTTTACTTTCAGCTAAAAAAAAAAAAAAACATTTCCAATAAAACTAATTTAAAAAATCAATTTTTTTTATCAATTTAGGCCAATATGTATTCTGCTACATATTTCTGGTAAAAAAAAAAAAATCCTAAGTCCCGGTTCACACTACCGCGACTTGTCAGGCGACTTGGCCGCCTGACAAGTCGCGGTCCATTCAGTGCTACGGGAACCGTTCTAATAGGAGCGACTCAAGTCACTCCGACTTAGAAAATAGTTCCTACACTACTTTTGACACAAGTCGGAGCGACTTGCATTGACTTCCATTATGTGAAGGCCGTGCAAGTCGCGCCGAAGTCACGGTGCACGGCAACTTCTCTAGTCGCCCCCGAAGTCGAATCGCCATAGTGTGAACCGACACTAATAAGTGTATTTTGAAGTTGTAGCGTCTACAAACTATCTATAGATTTATGGCATTTTTTTAAAATATTTTTTTTTACTAGTAATGGCGGCAATCAGCAATTTTTAGCAGGACTGCGACATTGCGGTGGACAAATCTGACACCTAACTGACACTTTTGACACTTTTCGGGGGACCAGCAACATTACTACAGTAATCAGTGTGAAAAATATGCACTGTTACTGTACTAATGACACTGGCAGGGAAGGGGTTAACACCAGGGGCGATCAAAGGGTTAAATGTGTGACACTTTTTGGGGACCAGTGACACCAATACAGTGATCAGTACTAAAAAAAAAAAAAAAAAAAAAAAAAGCACTGTTACAGGAATAAATGACACTGGCAGGAGCAGCGCTCTGGCGGCATGCACGCGCCCCCAAGAACCTCTATACGTGATTTTGCGCAGCCGGGCTGCCCTGCCGCAATGTATATGCGGTGGGTGGTCCAAAAGTGGTTAACTGAACATGGCACATCCATGATGTACTGCCAGCTGTACTCTTTCCCACCTGATACCATTGCTCTCAAGTCCCAGCCCACAGTATCGGCACCATGGCACTTGTGCCTTTCCTTCACCCCTGCAGACCCTGTCACAACTTCCAGGGGTGCCCAGATGGTAAGTGTACAAGAGGCCACCCTCATCATCTCAGGCTTCACATACAGGTATGTGACAGGGTGTAAGTGGTGTCTGGGGGCCACCTAGTTTTTAAAGGTGGCTTCCAAAATTGGAAAAGCCCTCCCCACCCACAGACCACCACAACCACCGGGCCAGGGTTGTTGGGAAGAGGCCCTTGTCCTCATTAACATGGGGACAAGGTGCTTTGCCAGGGAGGTCCCCCCTTGAACCCCCTCATCAGAGGCATAACTAGAACCTTTCGGACCCCAGTGCAAGAAACCATAGGGGGGCTCCAGTGACCCCTGGCCAGTGCCCTTCCCACTGATCCCAGGGCCCTTTACTCCCATCACAGGGCCCTTTATTTGGATCCTGCAGCATGACCCTTTCATATGTTCTGCACGTCTTGGGGCCCACCCACGGTGGCAGAATGCCAGAGCTCGGTAGCATGTGCAACCTTTGCAACCCTGGTAGTTTTGCCACTGCCCCTCATATTGAGGGCTTGTGGCCTGATATTGTTCGGGACGCATGCATGGACCCCCCTTTCATTGCCAGTCAGGCTGCATGCTCGGGTCTGGCATGTAGGGGGGTTGTAGTAGGACCTCCCAGACTCAAAGGATCAGTTTAAATTTCCAGTATTGTCTGCCTCCCAAGTATAATTTTTTTTTTAATTTTTTGCACTGGTACATGTTCCCCAGGGCACTGCCCCCCTTCTCCCCCTCCTCATTATTTTTTTAGAACCCTTTTCCTATTAACCCAGAAAGCAGGCATTTTTGATTCGACAGATTTGGCTCCCATTAATTTTATTGGGGTTTGGGTTTGGCATCGGAACTTCTAAGAAGTATGAAGTTGGGCTCATCCCTAATGTCCACCTGGTCCTTTTTAATCAGGAAAGATGGAGCCTCATGAGGCACACCATGTTGCATGCCCAGAACTGTCATTTTCCAACTGCTTGTAAAAGTTCATTGTGGGTTCCTCTTATTCATTGCCATGTCATCATAATTCATCACAGTCACAGGTGGTTCATACGTTGTCAGGATTTCTAACTCTTAGCTATAATGTCATCATCATAAATGACAGTAACAGATAGATCATTTCCTAACTGTCAGTTCATTTCAGTTTTACCAAATCTTGAAGACCTTCTCCATCTTACATGCTCTTCTTAGCTGGTTCTACAGAGCTGTCACCATCTACATTATATATACTGAATAAATGGATGGGACTTTCATTTTTAGGACATGAAACCATTCACATTATGTCATAAAAGCCATAGATGTCTATTGACAACATTGTTATATAAAATGATACACCCCCTCATGGTGGATAAAACCTGACCATCGGGGATTGTCAAAGCAGCATTGCCCCTTGAAATACCAGCTGTCCCAAGGGTCTTCAAACTTTCTAAACGAAGGGCCAGTAAACTCTCCTTCAGACTTAAGGGGGGTTGGAATGTGGTCATTGGAAGTGGATAAGGTCCCAACATCAGTGGGAATAAAAAAACTCCATCTTTGGTACCAGTGGAATGAATAAAGCCCCATCTTTGGTATCAGTGGAATGAATAAAGCCCCATCTTTGGTACCAGTGGAATGAATAAAGCCCCATCTTTGGTATCAGTGGAATGAATAAAGCCCCATCTTTGGTATCAGTGGAATGAATAAAGCCCCATCTTTGGTATCAGTGGAATGAATACTGCCCCACAGTTGGTGTCAGTAGGAAGAAGTGGTGGGCTACATATCCTTTGGTACCTTCCAGAGGCGTAACTAGAACTTTTAGGGCCCTGGTGCAAGAAATCATGAAAGCCCCCTCCGACCCTCCATTGGTCCTGGGGTCCTTTACTCTGAGCCTGGGGCCGTTCCTTCCAAGCCTGGTGCCCCTTCCCCTGATCCCGGGGGCCCTGTACTCCCATTGCGGGGCTTTTATAATCCCTGGTTCACACTGCAACACATAAAGTCCCATGACAAGTCAAAATACATTCAATTCAATGGGTGCCATCTTAAAACAGAAAAACAGTACAGCCTAAGCTTGTTTGGCTGTAACATGCATATTTACAGAGAAAAGCGCACACATGCAAAAGAAATGACTATCAAATATAAAGGCAATCAATAAATAAAAATGGGGATTTGGTCCCACCATATGGCCATATCGTGCTCAAGCCCACCACTGCGTCAAAGTACCCCATTGTCAGTGGGTCCTACACTATCCATAAAAAGAAGGATGAATCCAGCCTTTCCCATTGGAGATACTTACTTCTTACTGGAAGAGATGTGCAACTGCTCTATAAGGGACTCCTCCTATATCTGCTTACTAGTGGACACTGATAGAGTACAGGTGTGGGAGGGTGGGGTGCTCGACCCCAGAAGTCTGGTCAGACCGTTAGAGGGTGGGGTGCTCAACCCCAGAAGTCTGGTCAGACCGTGGGAGGGTGGGGTGCTCAACCCCAGAAGTCTGGTCAGACCGTGGGAGGGTGGGGTGCTCAACCCCAGAAGTCTGGTCAGACCGTGGGAGGGTGGGGTGCTCAACCCCAGAAGTCTGGTTCAAAACTGGGGGGGCACACCCTGAACATGCATTTCTAAAGCTGGTGCGGCTATGAACCAAGCAACATGCATATTTACAGAGAATAACGCACACATGCAAAAGAAATGAATATCAAATATAAAGGCAATCAATAAATAAAAATGGGGATTTAGTCCCACCATATGGCCATATCGTGCTCAAGCCCACCACTACGTCCACCCTCCCTCACCTGTACTCTATCAGTGTCCACTCTCCAATGGGAAAGGCTGGATTCATCCTTCTTTTTATGGATAGTGTAGGACCCACTGACAATGGGGTACTTTGACGTAGTGCTGGGCTTGAGCACGATATGGCCATATGGTGGGACCAAATCCCCATTTTTATTTATTGATTGCCTTTATATTTTATAGTCATTTCTTTTGCATGTGTGCGCTATTCTCTGTAAATATACATGTTGTTTGTCTGTGGCTCACAGGGGTGCAATTCGTTCTGCACTCCTGTGACCCATTTTCAGCAGACAGCGGGCTAAAGCCTGCCGTCAGCTGACGTCACAGAGCCGGTCCAGGTTCGGGCAAGATCGTGACGATGAAGTCGGGGTCCACCCACAATGCCTGGACCGGCACCTAACTTAGCCTCTCAGCAAGCCTAAGCTGGCTGCTCCTGCTCTGTCCAACAGCCCTGCACTCCGGGGGGGGGGGGGGGGCAGAGCAAAGAGCCAGTGACAGACAGTCACCAGCTCTCTGCTCAGAGAGCTCTGAGAACTGAGCAATCGGCGGTGTTTGATCGCTCCGTTCTCAGCCTTAGAGCCAATGGGGAACAGATGTAACATCAGACCAATGCTGCATCCAGCTAGGTAAGTCTGATTCTAAAATAAAATAAAAAAAATCCCATACATCTCCTCAATCAATGTGACTCAAGTCGCTGCGACAAAAAAAAAAAGGTTCCTGCACTTTTCTGTGATTTTGATGCGATTTGAGTCCCATAGACTGCAGTTTAAAATCACAAAAGTTGCACGCAAGCCACAAGGCAAGTTGCAAGAAAATCGCAAACAAGTACAAGCCTTGTGAACCTGGTAGTTCCACTACTGATACCTCCCCTATGTTCACAGTTTTATATAATCACCATTGTCATTGCTTGTTTGCTGCTGGGCCTCCCATTGGACCTTTTTGTTTCTTTTTAAATTTGTTTGGGCCTTTTTGTCTGTGAAATTCAAGCTGTTCTGTAGGACCATGGTCAGCTTTAAGGCACGCCCCAAAGTGGAGCATCTGTGTATCCTTATTGTAGACTTTAAGGCTCCATTCACACTACCGCGACTTGTCAGGCGACTTGTCAGCCTGACAAGTCGCGGTCCCTCGTGGTCCATTGACCGCTACAGGACCCTTTCTAATAGGAGCGACAGAAGTTGCTTCGACTTAGAAAAAGGTTCCTGTACTACTTCGGGGCGACCTCGGAGCGACTTGCATTGACATTCATTATATGAAGTCCGTGCAAGTCGCGCCGAAGTCGCGGTGCACGTGACTTCACACGTCGCCCCCAAAGTCGTGCAAAAGTTGTGCCGCTTCAGTGTGAATGCGGTCTAAAGCTACAAGTTCTCTCCCTGTATTTTTTATTCTTTTTATTTCGATGTAAGTACATGTCCCCCGTGACCATTGCCCTGAATTCCATGCCTTTTTTCAATGACAATAGTTTGCTATTTAGTCCTGCAAATGAGAAAAATTAAGAAACAAGATTTGTAAAACAACCCCCCCCCCCCATTGTCCACGAAAGCAAACATGGGGGGTGCACATGGCGATTCGCGAGAAGGGAAGTTGATCTGCGGGGCCGGTAGCCACTATTGTCACCGGGCACCTGTGATCATTCCCCGGGAAGACAGAACAGCGGTCTGCTGTTGTAAACAGGGCAGACCGCTGTTCTGTCAGTTATCATCACAGGGCTTCTGTGTTCCTCCTATTTAGGAACACAGGTCCCTGTGTTGATCCAATAAGCCCATCCCCCTCACAGTTAGAAAACACCCCCTAGGCTCACATTTAACCCTTTGATCGCCCCCTGGGTTAACTCCTTCCCTGCCCGTGTCATTAGTACAGTAACAGTGCATATTTTTAGCACTGATTACTGTAGTAATGTCACTGCTCCCCCCAAAAGTGTAAAAAATGTCAGTTAGGGGTCCAATCAGTCTGCCGTAATGTCATTACTAGTAAAAAAAATAAAATAAAAGTGACATAAACCTTTCCCCTAGTTTGTAGACGCGATAACTTTTGCGCAAACCAATCAATATACGTTTATTGGGATTTTTTTTACCAAAAATTTGTAGGAGAATACAAGTTAGCCTAAAATGATGTAAAAATTAGATTTTTTAATTTTTTTTTTTTTTTTTGGGAATGTTATATAGGAGAAAATGAAAAATATTGTTTTTTTTTTTTTTTTTCAGAGTTGTCGCTCTTTTTTTGTTTATAGCTCAAAAAAATAAAAAACGCACAGGGGATTAAATACCACCAAAAAAAAAAAAGCTCTATTTGTGGGAAAAATTACAACAATTATATTTGGCTACAGCATCGCACGGCCGCGCAATTGTCTGTTAAAGTATCGCAGTGCCAAATCGCAAAAAATGGCCTGGTCATTAAGGGGGGTAAAACCTTCTGGTCCAGAAGTGGTTAACCCAGTATGCCTAAAGCTGGATACACACTATACAACTTTTGTTGGTAGATTTTCTTTAGATTAATGCCTCGTACACACGCACCAATTGTTGGCCGACCGATCGGTCGTCTTTTGTCCAGTGTTGTTGTGTTGGTTGAAATGTGCCTAGACTGCACACAAATTTTCTCGGCCAACAAAAACCAACTTCAGAAGTGATGTCATGTGTTGGTTTACTTTCCGTGTGTTTTTTCTTCTCTGAGCATGCCCAGTCTTGCTCATCAGATTTTTGTCTGCCGAAATCTGTACTGACTGACGAAAAATCGGTCGTTGTGGTGACGGCCAACAAAAATGTTATAGCATGCACACCAGATTTTATTCGGCCGAAAAGTCGGAGTCGGTTGTCGGAAGCATCATACTAACAAGCCTAAAATCGGCCGATCGGACGTTGGCCTAAAATTCACGGCCAACAATTGTACGAGGCTTTACCTTCAACTATGTAGTGCAAGGGCCTGCCTGATTGCATACAAATGGAAAGTGTTTAGGTTTGACCTCATATTATATGGTTTTGGTAAATCTAAAGGAAAAAATCTAAAGACAATTGTATAGTGTGTATCCAGGCTAAAGCAGGACATAAATGATTGGTTTTCCTCTTTTTTCCAGCCAGCGGGCTAAATGAAAATAATGCACTAACTCCTCCATCCACATAAGTGAGGTGGATGGAGGAATCCCCCTCTGTCGGACATTATATTCTGACAGAGAGACCTAGTGCCTGTCAGAATACTTTGATCAGCAGTTGCAGCCAATTGGCAAACTTTTTTCAACCCGTTCATTCGACAGAAGTCAGTCTATGATCAATTTTGTCAAACAGGGATGGCCACAAACTGATCAAAACTTGGCCGGTCCTTGCTGAGCCAGCTGAATTTTGATCCACCTACAGTGGGGAAAATAATTATTTGATCCCCTGCAGATTTTGTAAGTTTGCCCACTTACAAAGAAATTAAAGGTCTAAAATCGTTATCTTAGGTGTATTCAGTGGTGTATTTTGGTTTTGTGCTGCCCTAGGCAAGACTAAAATTGGGCGCCCCTCCCCCCACCTTGTAAATTTTCCCCACTCCTTTTTTAATGGATGTGACTCCATCCAAAACTGAAGGACTACAAGTCCCGGGATGAACCCCTGAGATCTCATGGGGGGGAGGTGAGAGGGGGCGAGAGAGGGGGGTGGGTGAGGGAGAGAGAGGGGTGGGTGAGGGAGGGAGAGAGAGGGGGGATGAGCGAGAGGGGGTGGGTGAGGGAGGGAGGGAGAGAGGGAGGTAGAGAGAGAGGGGGGATGAAAGAGAGGGGGGGGTGAAAGATTGAGGGGGGGGTGAAGGAGAGAGGGGGAATCAAAGCGAGAGAGAGGGGGTGAGAGAGAGAGAGGGGGGGGGTGAAAGATTGAGGGGGGTGAAGGAGAGAGGGGGGGAATCAAAGCGAGAGAGAGAGAGGGGGGATGAGAGAGAGAGAGGGGGGATGAGAGAGAGAGGGGGTGAGATAGAGAGAGAGAGGGGGGGATGAGAGAGAGAGAGAGAGAGAGAGTGGGGGGATGAGAGAGAGAGGGGGGTGAGAGAGAGAGAGGAGGTTGATAGAGAAAGAGAGAGGGGGTGAGAGGGAGGGAGGGAGAGAAGAGGGGTGAGAGAGGGGGAAGAGAGAGGGGGTGAGTGAGATAGAGAGGGGGGGGAGAGAGGCGGTTCTAGAAACCAGTGGCCAATAGAGTCTCAGGTGGAGGGGGGTGGCTTTTTTGCTGCCCCCCTGCAAAGTGCTGCCCTAGGCCTGGGCCTTGTTGGCCAAGGCCAAAATACAGCACTGGGTGTATTTTAAATGATAGAGACAGAATATGACCCAAAAATCGAGAAAAAACACATGATGTTATAAATTGAGTCGCAGTTCAGTGAGTAAAATAACTATATTAGATCCCCTACCAACCAGCAATCATTCTGGCTCCTACAGACTGGCTACAATGTAAGAAGATGCTTCTAACGACAACTCGTTATGTGTATAAAAGTCTCCTGTCCACAGAATGTCTTTCTCCCATTCAATCCTCACCATCATGGGCAACACCAAAGAGCTGTCAAAGGACATCAAGGACAAGATTGTAGACCTGCACAAGGCTGGAATGGGCTACAAGACCATCAGCAAGAAGCTTGTTGAGGAGGAGACAACTGTTGGGGCAATTATTCACAAATGGAAGAAATACAAAGTAACCATCAATGGCCCTCGGTCTGGAGCTCCATGCAAGATTTCGCCTCATGGGGTAAGGATGATCATGAGAAAAGTGAGGGATCAGCCCAGAACTATACGGGAGGAGCTTGTGAATGATCTCAAGGCAGTTGGGACCACAGTCACCAAACAACCCATTGGTAACACAATACACCGCCATGGATTGAAATCCTGTAGCGCCCACAAGGTCCCCCTCCTCAAGAAGGCTCATGTAATGATAACCTTCTTCCCTCAGCCAGAACACTGAAGATGGGTCATGGATGGATCTTCCAGCATGACAATGACCCAAAATGTACAGCTAAGTCAACAAAGGAGTGGCTCAAGAAGAAGCACATTAAGGTCATGGAGTGGCTCAGCCAGTCTCCAGACCTTATTCCTATAGGAAAATGTATGGAGGGAGCTGAAACTTCGAGTTGCCAAGAAACCTTAAGGATTTAGAGAAGATCTGTAAAGAAGAGTGGACCAAAATCCATCCTGAGATGTCTGCAAACCTGGTCACCAACTACAAGAAACATCATACCTCTGTGCTTGCCAACAAGGGTTTCTCCACTGAGTACTAAGTCATGTTTTGCTTGGGGATCAAATACTTATTTTACTCACTGAACTGCAACTCAGTTTATAACATTTGTTTTATGTGTTTTTCTGGATTTTTGGTTGATATTCTGACTCTATCATTTAAAATACACCTATTATAAAAAATTATAGACCCTTCATTTCTTTTGTAAGTGGGCAAACTTACAAAATCTGCAGGGGATCAAATAATTATTTTCCCCACGGTATGGCCACCTTCACACAATATTAATGAGGCTGAAAAATCCCACAGTGTCTTCTCTTATAAGCAGTGGCGGCCCAACCATTGGGGGCACAGGGGCGTCCCCCCCATCCATGCGTCCGGTCCCCTAATCTACATGCAGGGCGCCAGGACGCATGGATTCCAATAGGGGATTATTTCGTTTTTTTTTTTTTGATGCACGTGATCAGAGCCAGAGGCTTTAATAGGCTTCAAAAAAGGGTGGGCTTGGGGTGCAGAGCACTGCGCCCTGAGCTCATCCAGTTGTATGGCAATAGCAAATAAATATTAGCTCTTGTCACACTGACTCTCCTCCCAGCCAATCAGGAAGAGGGTCGATTAGCCAAAAGGAGAAGCGATCTTACTGGCCAGTGGCCGGGAAGAGGCAGAAGACACGCGGCTGGAAGAGAAGCAGAGTGGCCCAGCCATCCAGCACTCCCAGGCTCAGACAGGAGGGAGGAGGAGGTAAGGAGGCAGGGCGTTCGGTGGGGAGGGGGAGAAATGTGTTGCCTGCCTGCCGACCGAGCATTGGCTCGGAATCATGTGCAAATTCAGGCAGAAATTCAGACCTGATTCGCACCTGATTCGATCAATGTTTATAAACAATGTTACTTTGTATCTCTTTATATCTTGTCTGATCAATGTTTATAAACAATGTTACTTTGTATCTCTCTATCTCCAGTCTGATCAATGTTTATAAACAATGATACTTTGTATCTCTTTATATCTTGTCTGATCAATGTTTATAAACAATGTTACTTTGTATCTCTTTATCTCCCATCTGATCAATGTTTATAAACAATGTTACTTTGTATCTCTATCTCCTGTCTGATCAATGTTTATAAACAATGTTACTTTGTATCTCTTTATCTCCCATCTGATCAATGTTTATAAACAATGTTACTTTGTATCTCTATCTCCTGTCTGATCAATGTTTCTAAACAATGTTACTTTGTATCTCTCTATCTCCCGTCTGATCAATGTTTCTAAACAATGTTACTTTGTATCTCTATCTCCTGTCTGATCAATGTTTATAAACAATGTTACTTTGTATCTCTCTATCTCCTGTCTGATCAATGTTTCTAAACAATGTTACTTTGTATCTCTCTATCTCCTGTCTGATCGATGTTTATAAACAATGTTACTTTGTATCTCTCTATCTCCCGTCTGATCAATGTTTCTAAACAATGTTACTTTGTATCTCTCTATCTCCTGTCTGATCAATGTTTATAAACAATTTTACTTTGTATCTCTATCTCCTGTCTGATCAATGTTTATAAACAATGTTACTTTGTATCTCTCTATCTCCCGTCTGATCAATGTTTCTAAACAATGTTACTTTGTATCTCTCTATCTCCTGTCTGATCAATGTTTATAAACAATGTTACTTTGTATCTCTCTATCTCCTGTTTGATCAATGTGTATAAACAATGTTACTTTGTATCTCTCTATCTCCTGTCTGATCAATGTTTATAAACAATGTTACTTTGTATCTCTATCTCCTGTCTGATCAATGTTTATAAACAATGTTACTTTGTATTTCTCTATCTGCCGTCTGATCAATGTTTATAAATAATGTTACTTTGTATCTCTCTATCTCCTGTCTGATCAATGTTTATAAACAATTTTACTTTGTATCTCTATCTCCTGTCTGATCAATGTTTATAAACAATGTTACTTTGTATCTCTCTATCTCCCGTCTGATCAATGTTTCTAAACAATGTTATTTTGTATCTCTCTATCTCCTGTCTGATCAATGTTTATAAACAATGTTACTTTGTATCTCTATCTCCTGTCTGATCAATGTTTATAAACAATGTTACTTTGTATCTCTCTATCTCCCGTCTGATCAATGTTTATAAACAATGTTACTTTGTATCTCTCTATCTCCCGTCCGATCAATGTTTCTAAACAATGTTACTTTGTATGTCTCTATCTCCTGTCTGATCAATGTTTATAAACAATGTTACTTTGTATCTCTCTATCTCCCGTCTGATCAATGTTTCTAAACAATGTTACTTTGTATCTCTCTATCTCCTGTCTGATCAATGTTTCTAAACAATGTTACTTTGTATCTCTCTATCTCCCGTCTGATCAATGTTTATAAACAATGTTACTTTGTATCTCTCTATCTCCCGTCTGATCAATGTTTATAAACAATGTTACTTTGTATCTCTATCTCCTGTCTGATCAATGTTTATAAACAATGTTACTTTGTATCTCTCTATCTCCCGTCTGATCAATGTTTCTAAACAATGTTACTTTGTATCTCTCTATCTCCTGTCTGATCAATGTTTATAAACAATGTTACTTTGTATCTCTATCTCCTGTCTGATCAATGTTTATAAACAATGTTACTTTGTATCTCTCTATCTCCCGTCTGATCAATGTTTCTAAACAATGTTACTTTGTATCTCTCTATCTCCCGTCTGATCAATGTTTCTAAACAATGTTACTTTGTATGTCTCTATCTCCTGTCTGATCAATGTTTATAAACAATGTTACTTTGTATCTCTCTATCTCCCGTCTGATCAATGTTTCTAAACAATGTTACTTTGTATCTCTCTATCTCCTGTCTGATCAATGTTTATAAACAATGTTACTTTGTATCTCTCTATCTCCCGTCTGATCAATGTTTATAAACAATGTTACTTTGTATCTCTCTATCTCCCGTCTGATCAATGTTTATAAACAATGTTACTTTGTATCTCTCTATCTCCTGTCTGATCAATGTTTCTAAACAATGTTACTTTGTATCTCTATCTCCTGTCTGATCAATGTTTATAAAAAATGTTACTTTGTATCTCTTTATCTCCTGTCTGATCAATGTATATAAACAATGTTACTTTGTATCTCTCTATCTCCCGTCTGATCAATGTTTCTAAACAATGTTACTTTGTATCTCTCTATCTCCTGTCTGATCAATGTTTATAAACAATGTTACTTTGTATCTCTCTATCTCCCGTCTGATCAATGTTTATAAACAATGTTACTTTGTATCTCTCTATCTCCCGTCTGATCAATGTTTCTAAACAATGTTACTTTGTATCTCTCTATCTCCTGTCTGATCAATGTTTATAAACAATGTTACTTTGTATCTCTCTATCTCCCGTCTGATCAATGTTTATAAACAATGTTACTTTGTATCTCTCTATCTCCCGTCTGATCAATGTTTATAAACAATGTTACTTTGTATCTCTCTATCTCCCGTCTGATCAATGTTTATAAACAATGTTACTTTGTATCTCTCTATCTCCCGTCTGATCAATGTTTATAAACAATGTTACTTTGTATCTCTCTATCTCCTGTCTGATCAATGTTTATAAACAATGTTACTTTGTATCTCTCTATCTCCTGTCTGATCAATGTTTATAAACAATGTTACTTTGTATCTCTCTATCTCCGGTCTGATCGATGTTTATAAACAATGTTACGGTGAGAAGCTCACAGTGTCCAGTGAAATCAGAGTGAGCCGTTTCAGTCCCCGGAACGGAGTCGGTATAACTGTGCAAGACTGAAGGGAAAGTCGGAGGTTCAGATTTAATCTCTGCAAAATTCATTTTGTAAAGAAAGTAGCTGATGAAAATCTAATCATTGAAAACCTGAAAAGATATTTAATTAGTGAAATCCGCAGGTGATGCCCACATCCTGTCAGGCTGCCCATTTTTCATCATGATTATTTTTCCTGAGATAATGATTTGACTAACCCATACGCTGACAGATCTTCATTCTGCGTGATTGAACTTGTTTATGAGGAACTTCTGTTATACTTAGAAATTGTCAGAACGTTAAATACGTCGGTGCCTGGAGATATCTGCCATTAAAGCCGCTTTACTTAATGCACAACCTGCACTGATCCTATCTGCATTAAAATATTTACATCAGATTTTGGTCATGTACAACTAGAGAGTATTCCGAGGATTTAATCCATTCAGCAGAACAAACACAGCATTCTGCCTCCCCCCGGGGGTAAGTGCCGGATTTAGAACTTGGGGGTCAAGTTCAGGGGCCCCTCAACATAGAGATTCAATTATAAAAGTTATAAAAATAAAGTTAGGTTCCGAAAAAGACACATCTGATTTTTTTTTTTTATATTTTATTGACCCTAAAAATACACATTACACAGGTAATTGGAAATCATACATCACTGAAGCCCCAAAATACGCTTATTGGGATTTTTTTTTTACCAAAAATATGAAGCAGAATACAAATTGGCCTAAAAGGATGAAAATTTTTAATTTTGATTTTTTATTTTATTATTATTATTGGGAATGTTTTATAGCAGAATGTGAAAAATATTGTTTTTTTTTTTTCAGAATTGTCGCTCTTTTTTTGTTTATAGCGCAAAAAAAAAAAAAATCGCAGAGGTGATCAAATACCACCAAAAAGAGCTCTATTTGTGGGGAAAAAAAGGACATCTTTACAATTTTATTTGGGTAAAGCGTCGCACGACCGCGCAATTGTCCGCTAAAGTAACGCAGTGCAGAATCGCAAAAAATGGCCTGATCATTAAGGGGGAAAATCATAAAGGGGGGAAAATCATACATCACAGAAGCCCCAAAATACGCTTATTGGGATTTTTTTTTTTTACCAAAAATATGTAGCAGAATACAAACTGGCCTAAAATTATGAAAATTTTAGATTTTTTATTTATTTATTTTTTATTATTGGGAATGTTATGTAGCAGAATGTGAAAAATATTGTTTTTTTTTGTTTTTGTTTTTGTTTTTTCAGAATTGTCGCTCTTTTTTTGTTTATAGTGCAAAAAATACAAATCACAGAGGTGATCAAATACCACTAAAAAAAACTCTATTTATGGGGAAAAAAAGGACAGCTTTACAATTTTATTTGGGTACAGCGTCGCACGACCGCGCAATTGTCCGCTAAAGTAACGCAGTGCAGAATCGCAAAAAATGGCCTGATCATTAAGGGGGAAAATCATAAAGGGGGGAAAATCATACATCACAAAAGCCCCAAAATACGCTTATTGGGATTTTTTTTTACCAAAAATATGTAGCAGAATACAAACTGGCCTAAAATGATGAAAATTTCAGATTTTTTATTTATTTATTTTTTTTTTATTATTGGGAATGTTATGTAGCAGAATGTGAAAAATATTGTTTTTTTTTGTTTTTGTTTTTTTCAGAATTGTCGCTCTTTTTTTGTCTATAGCGCAAAACATAAAAATCGCAGAGGTGATCAAATATCACCAAAAAAAGCTCTATTTGTGGGGGAAAAAATGACATCTTTACAATTTTATTTGGGTACAGCGTCGCACGACCGCGCAATTGTCCGTTAAAGTAACGCAGTGCTGAATCACAAAAAATGGCCTGGTCAATAAGGGGGAAAATCATAAAGGGGGGAAATCCTACATCACAGAAGTCCTCATCCCCTTCTTTGCCTCGGAAGTAAGGCTTAACTGTTCCGTATCCTGACACCCACACATTTTGTTCATTTTTTATTAATAAAACTAATTAAAGAAAAAAAAAAAAAAAATATATATATATATATATATATATATATATTGTTTTTTTGTTTTGTTTTTTATAAAGGAAGTCTGGGGTCCAGGGGGTTCCCCTTTAGTAGGGAACCCTGGGGCAATTGTCCCTTTTGCCCCCTTATAAATCCAGCACTTCCCAGGGTTTATTAACCACTTAAGGACCAGAAGGTTTTACCCCCTTAATGACCAGGCCATTTTTTTTTGCGATTCGGCACTGCGTTACTGTAACTGACAATTGCACGGTCGTGTGACGCTGTACCCAAATAAAATTGATGTCCTTTTTTTTTCTCACAAATAGAGCTTTCTTTTGGTGGTATTTAAGCACCTGTGTGATTTTAATTTAATACAAAATTAAAATTAGATTAAAATTTTTTATTTTAACAAAAAAAAAGCGCAATTTTTGCTTCCCAGTTGTTTTCCCCGCTTACCAGAGCCACTGGTAGGCAGGAAGTCGAGTGAAGGTAAGATGGCCCCCACTCCACTCTATGGCCTTAGAGTACCAGAGCGACGTTATATATCGCTTCCTAGCAACCGATTTAAAGAACCCATTTTTTTCCATCATAAAAAAAAGACTTTTTTTTTTTTTTATGCTTTTTAGTGTAGATGTGAGCTATTTTTGACCACAGATCTCACATTAAAGAGGACCTGTCATGCTTATTTCTATTACAAGGGATGTTTACATTCCTTGTATTAGGAATAAAAGTGATCAAAAACATTTTTTTTAAAAGGACAGAGTAAGAATAAAAAATAAAAGATAAAATAAATAGGGAAAAAAAATTAAAGCACCCCGTCTCCGTTAGCTCGAGTGCAGAAGCGAACGCATACGCAAGTTGCGCTTACATATGTAAACAGTTTTCAAACCACACATGTGAGGTATCGCCGCGATCGTTAGAGTGAGAGCAATAATTCTAGCTCTAGACCTTCTCTGTATCTCTAAACTGGTAACCTGTAGAAAATTTTAAAGTGTCGCCCATGGGGATTTTTAAGTACCAATGTTTGTCGCCATTCCACAAGCATGCGCAATTTTGAAGCATGACATGTTGGGTATCTATTTACTCAGCGTAATATTATCTTTCACATTATAGAAAAAAATTGGGCTAACTTTACTGATTTATTATTTTTTAATTAAAAAAAGTGATTTTTTTCCAAACAAAATTGCGTTTGTAAGACCGCTGCGCAAAAACGGTGTAATAAAAAATATTACAACGATCTCCATTATATTCTCTGCTAAAAAAATATATATATATAATGCTTGGGGATTCTAAGTAATTTTCTAGCAAAAAAAAAAAAATGATTTAAACTTGTAAACAACAAATGTCAGAAAAAGTTAGAGCATTTTTCCAGCTAGAAAACGCCCCTACCAAAAACTGCTGATAATAGCTTATGTGTACATGGAGACATAGGACAACATGCTGGGGAGTTTATTGGCTGCAGAAAAAAAAATGTCTGAAGCCAAAAACAGGTCTAACTGACAATTGCGCAGTCGTGCGACAATGTACCCAAATAAAATTGATGTCCTTTTTTTCCCACAAGTAGAGCTTTCTTTTGGTGGTATTTGATCACCTGTGCGTTTTTTTTCTCTTTTGCGCTATAAACAAAAAAAAGCAGGAACACAGATCAATGATTTCCCCTAATGAAAGCACCTCCCACACAGTACACAAACACTGGCTGGGCACACCGTTAACCCTTTGATCACCCCTGATGTTAACCAGAGGCAGACTGGCAACTTTCGGCCCAGGAGGCAAGTACAAACCAGAGACCCATGATGCAGCAACTCTGCTTCTCCTCCCACTCTCCCTCTTCCCGTCCTCCTACTGACCCCCATTCCAGGCTGAAGCCCTGCTCCAGATACTCTCTACTCACCGGCTGAATCTGGGTTACAAACCTGGCCAGCAGGAGGCGGTTGGGGGGAGCTGGGACAGCTCAGTTGGGGCTGACCAGGGGAAAGGAGCAAGATATCGACTGGAGAGAGCACAATAATCTGGCAAACAAGAAGTGCAGAGACATGTCTTAAAGTGATATTAACCACTTGCCGACCAGCCGCCGCCTATATACGGCAACAGGTCGGCAGGTCCCCGTGAATTGCCATACCTGTACTCATCAGCTGGAAAGCCGATCCCGCTGATGAAAGCCGATCCACGGGCTGGTGGCCGCGATTGGTGCTGGGCACTTGCGATCGCTTTCCTTGAAGAAAGGACAGCGGTCTGCTGTTCTATACACCGCAGACCGTTGTTCTCTCAGGAATCAATGTAGAGCTCCTGTCTTCCTGCTATTTAAGAACACAGGTCTCTGTATTGATTTCACAAGCTCACCCCCCATACAGTTAGAAAACACCACCTAGGCCAGTGACGGCGAACCTTGGCACCCCAGATGTTTTGGAACTACATTTCCCATTATACTCAACTACACTGCAGAGTGCATGAGCGTCATGGGAAATGTAGTTCCAAAACATCTGGGGTGCCAAGGTTCGCCATCACTGCCCTAGGCTCACATTTAACCCTTTGATCGCCCCTAGTGTTAACCCCTTTCCTGCCAGTGTCATTAATACAGTAACAGTGCATATTTTTAGCACTTATTAGTGTACTAATGTCACTGGTCCCCCCAAAAGTGTCAAAAATGTTAGTTAGGGGTCCGATCTGTCCACCGCAATGTCGCAGACATAAATCTTTCCCCTAGTTTGTAGATGCGATAAGTTTTGCGCAAACCAATCAAAATACGCTTATTGGGATTTTTTTTTACCAAAAATATATAGCAGAATACAAATTAAAATGATGAGAAAATTCGATTTTTACAATTTTTGGGGGGGGAATGTTATATAGCAGAAAGTGAAAAATATTGTTTTTTTTTTTTTTCAAAATTGTCGCTCTTTTTTTGTTTATAGCCCAAAAAATAAAAATTGCAGAGGTGATCAAATATCACCAAAAGAAAGCTCTATTTGTGGGAAAAAAAGACATCAATTTTATTTGGGTACAGCGTCGCACGACCGCGCAATTGTCAGTTAAAGTAATGCAGTGCCGTATCGCTAAAAATTGCCTGGTCTTTAAGGGGGTAAAACCTTCCGGTCCAGAAGTGGTTATAGTCTTGTTTTTTGTTTTTTTTTAAATAACAAACATGTAATACTTACCTCCTCTGTGCAGTTGGTTTTGCACAGATCAGCCCCGATCATCTTCTTCTCGGGTCCCTCATCGGAGCTCCTGGCCCCTCCCTCCTGTTGATTGCCCCCACTGCAAGAAGCTTCCTATGGGGGCACCCGAGCCAAGACACTGCTCTTTATGTCAATTTAGACACAGAGCTGCAGCTCGGCCCTGCCCTCTCTCTCTCCTCATTGGCTCAGTGACTTTTATTGACAGCAGCGGGAGCCAATGGCGCCCACTGCTGTGTCTCAGTCAATCAGGAGGTTCTCGGGCAACATTGCTGGATCGAGATGGGGCTTAGGTGAGTATTAAGGGGGCTGAGGGGGCTGCTGCACACAAGAGGTTTTTAAGGTAAGCCCTTGGCGTTGGCCATACACAAATATGGGGTCTTTCAGCGCCTGGTCCTTAGCACTGAGCAGCCCCATATTTGCGTTAATTACTGTGTATACACCTGTGCTGAGAGTATGCGCCCTGCACGCTCCCAGCACAGTTACCTCCCCCTAACTGAAAGCTCCCGATCACTCGACAGTCAATCACTGTGCTCTCGTGATCTTAGGCCACGCCCCTCCTCCCGGCATCATAAACCTCTTAAAGCATTGGGAGTGGTGCTAAGAGGTTAATGCATAGAATGCATTAAGTTAAAAAATAAAATAACTTCTGCCTTGAGAGCCACTTTAAATCAGGAAGTTCATGGGAGGAGCAAAGATTCACCAGAAACAAGAGACAGGACAAGAAAGTCCCCGGGATCAAACAAAGAGCTGTCCAGCATCTCAGGCGCATCAGCAGGAAGAGGTTGTGGGTTCAGATCCAGGTCCTTATATAGAGTAAGTCTTCCTCAAAGTACAAATGGTGATATAACACCCTCCTAGATAGGTGCTAGGTATATCTTGCTCTGCCTGCCTAGCAGGGGAGCAGCAGGCAAAACCTAGTTGCTCTTTCTGCTTATCAGGGAGCAGGATTTCTAGTTAGGCCTGTTATATGTGTCCACTGTGTGATTCATTTGGGCTGAGGGAGTGTCCCCAGTGAATCCAATGGTGAGGCACATTGGACAGTGGAGGAAACCCAGCCATGTCTAGCAGGGGAGCAGCAGGCAAAACCTAATTGCTCTTTCTGCTTATCAGGGAGCAGGATTTCTAGTTAGGCCTGTTATATGTGTCCACTGTGTGATTCATTTGGGCTGAGGGAGTGTCCCCACTGTATCCAATGGTGAGGCACATTGGACAGTGGAGGAATCCCAGCCATTGACAAACAGGCTTTGTTACTGCCCCAGGGATTGGCACAGACTGCTATCTCGGTGCATTATGGAGCAGGGTATATAAAGCCAGGGACACATGTGCTCAGGGTCTTTGGGCGGGAAGCCAGGTCCCGGAGGGAGGGTCACGGCTGTCTCTCCTTCTGTTGCTGTAGATGGTGGTCACAGGCGTCCGGCCTTGTGAGTCAGGGGTGTGGGGCTGAATCCAGAGGTCCAGGAAAGCTGACTGGTGGAGTTGAAGGCAGAGTGACTCTGGAAAAACAGTGTCTGTGAGTACAGAGAAGCTTGCCGGGGGTCTGCCCAGGAAGAGGACCACTCCAATGGATAGAGTCAGTGGACGGGTGTTAGTACACACAGTAAGAGAGAAAGGGGGAGCCAAGTTTAGAACCCTGAAGAGGTAATTAAAGCAGGAACACTTCAAGTATTAAAGTATCTTCACTTCAGTGGCAAGGTGAAGCATCGGCCTTGCCGCATCCTAAGTCAGTTGTCCTCAACATTGTGAATAGTTATCAGTTGCAGTATCCCACTATCCCAGTTCTTCAATAAACTACAAAACAACATCCTCTGGACTGTTCATTGTCTGAGCCAAGCATTTAAAGTGATAAGTTTCCATAGACTGTTGCTACTGGTAACCCAGGGGAATCCAGAAAGTGTAATTCTCAGCAGTCCCCTAGGGGGCAGTGCTACAGTAGTACTCAATATAATCCCCAAGTGATGCATTTACTCCATCACTGAACCTAACTCTCCTACCCACTTGTCCACACTCACCCTGCCATTACTTCAAGGAGAGAGATTTAGGCCCAAAAAATTAAGGTGAAGTCATCAGTATCACCCAAGGAAAAGGAATAAGCTTCAAAGTGTTTTCATCAAAAGTTAAGTATTTATTAGGCATGCAACAATTTTTCATATTTTTAAATCTTTCCTGACTAGAAGGGCCACTTTATCAGGGTCGGCATATAACAAACTTTGTGGATCACTATGAGAATTATTGAATGTACTCACATCTTTGGAGGTTACAAGAAGTCCAAATAGGGGTCAAGCAACATGATTTAGCACCTGTAGAGAGTATGCCTGTCTAAACGTAGACTTAGTGAGTAATCACTCTCAACGCTCATTGGGGTGTTCCAGATAAGTTTATACTTGATAGTTTTGGGATTCATAATGTGTTGAGAGATTTAGGCCCCAACAAATAGAGGTGAAGCCAGCAGAAGGCCTTGTGGTAAGTATATTGCGGGCGAGCGGGCGGTCCTTAAGTGGTTAAAGTGTTTAACACCAATCCTGTTGAAGTGACCAATATAGCCAGAAAACACGTTGATGGTGTCGTAACTTATTTATACTTATCTTCTTATAAAAGTACTCACAGTTTCTTCCTTTTTCATGGGTGCCTCTGCTAACTTCACCCCCATTTTTTGGAGGTCTGGTATACAATCTTGCGGGCGGGCTGATAGGCTTTGAGAGCGTCCACCCACCCAGAGATGTATAGTAACTAAGTAGAACTACTTCACTACTGTACTTAAGTACGGAAAGGCGGTATCTGTACTTTCCTAGAGTAGAATTTTTTTCTCCTACTTCCACTTTTACTTCACTACATTTTTTCAATGATTTTAATACTTCTACTCCGATATTTTTTTTTTGTGCTGCATAGTTACTCGTTACAATTATAAAAATTACCACTGCCAGAACAGTAGATGGCAGGTTTCATGAAGTTCAAAACATGTGTATTATCAGTGCATACGAAAATAAATGCTACTGTATGTATAAATAAAAGCTGCATTTGAAATAATAAAAAACAATATGATGTTCAAACTTTTGACTTCTTTCTTTAATAACTACATAACACAGTACTTGTACTTTTACTTTCAGTACTTGAGAAGCAATTTTTTTTCAAAACTACTGGTACTTTTACTTTCAGTACTTGAGTAGCAAAATTAAAAAAAAAAAAACGACTTGCAATACTTAAGTACAAAAAATGTTGAATACTTTAGTACTTCTACTCAAGTCACTTTTTGATCGAGCACTTCCACTTCTACTCAAGTCACTTTTTGATCGAGCACTTGTACTTTTACTCAAGTATGGGTTTCGAGTACTTTATACAACTCTGCACTCACCTAATCAGCCATATTCTCCAAAAGTACTGAATCAGGTAGCTTGACACTTAGCTGGACTTCTTTTTAGAACCTTCAACTTTTTTTTTTTTTTTTTTAAATACACTTATTCGGATCTTCATGTTTTTAATTCAATGTTTTTGGAGAATTACAATCATTCACATAAAGTCCTGACTTTGTGGAAACGTTCCTATTTGTGGGTAGGTCCCACTAGTTTCCAGTCAGTCTCCTGCTTTGGAATGCCTGTTCTGATCCTTCAGGGACCCTTTCATTGCTGAAACCCACCCTCTCCCTGTCACTTCAATGATCCTTCAACATTTCTTTTATTGTAGAACCCGTGTGCTAAATTATATGAAGCATATCATAAGTATTCATTACTTATTCTGACACACGCAGCTTGTAAAAAGGATGATTCAACCAAGCTTTCACAAAAACTGAGAAGCCTTGACAAGTGGATAAAAAAATAATACTAAAGCAAATGATTAGAATCATCAGTCACTTCACATAGCTGTGCTTGCATTTTGTAACCTCTTTCCAATTCATCTGTGACTGGATTGGTATTAGTTGAGTGAACACTGGATTTGCCCATGCAGGGGCAAAACAACAGGTTCACTTTTGCCTCATTTCCACTGAGTGGTACGGTACGGTTCGATTCAGTACGATACGGTTCGGAACGGTACACATTGCGTTTCCACTGCCAATAGTACCCTTTCATGATAGGCGTGGTGTAGCAGGAAAGCTGTGATACAGAATTCTCTGTCAACCAATCAAAGTTCTGCAGAGTGTAGCTCCACCCAGTTGGTACGGTACTAATGTTCTTGGTACCCCAACGAAAGGGTACCAAAAAAGTGGTACCATACGGTTCGGAATAAGGGTACCATTCATAATGGAAACGGCATAAATAGCATACCGTACCGAACCGTACCAGAAAGCTCAGTGGAAACGGGGCATTTAAGGGCTTATGTTGATGATTTTTTGTTTGCCTCAGAACTGTTCCTTTTCCCAAAAAAGTAAGTGGAAGCACAAAACGAGTTAAATGCAGGTTAGAATGAGGTCAACCCCAGATCAAGGAGGTCAACTGCAAATGAAATGCATCTGTCAATTAATTCTGAAGGATCTTGGAAGAACGCCAAACTAAGGTCCAAAGCGAGCTGCATTTATTCATTATTAAATACAAGCCCAAAGCTCATCAGCACAGACCCTGAGATGGGTCTGCCATACCTACCTTCTCTTCTCAAGAGAAGTAACCCTCTGTAAACTGTATGTCATGATCAGGGGTCAAGCTCGGAGGCTAGTGGCTTTAGCAGTGGAAAGGCTCAAAGAGAAACCAGCAGGATAAATACACAATCAGATTTGACGTGGGTTCATTCAAGGCACAGGGTCTAAGCACTAACTGGTCTTCGACAGAGCTCCTCATGGTGAAGATGATTTTCAATGCATGCTAGTGCCAGGTCGTGATCCTCAGGATTGCCCCACCTGGAGGTGAGCAAGAATGGGTGGGGTAGGAGATTTAGCAAGTAAAGATCAAGCAGAAGCATAGTCTGTAAACAAGCCAAAGGTCAATAACAAGTGGTTGCAGGTTGGAATCAAGCGAAACATAGTTGAGGAAAAAAGGTTGGTATCAAAAAGCTGCAGGTTTGCAGCTAAAGGTCAATAACGAATGGTAATGAAGATGCAAATGGCAGCAGGAGCGCAAGGAGCAAGATATTGGCTGGAGAAGTGTCAGGGCTGGACTCACAGCAGCTCTTGTCTCTGTGTTCAGGCTGCTCAGCTGTCGGTTAATTGTCAGCACTCTTTGTTTCCTCAGTAGCTCATCTGGTTATCATTATCTGTTCATCAGTCCTGCCTACAGCCAGCCCCTTCTGGATATTTAAGCTGCCTTGTTAATTCCTTTCCTGCCTTCGCCTGGTCAACATATCTGGAGTTTCTCTGCTGTGTTCCTGTGAAAGACTTTGCCCGGCTGATGTCCCTTCTGGTTCCTGATCCTGTTTCTATGCCTCCGACTACGCTAATATCTGGTTTCCTGTTCACTGACCTGTCTGACTTCCTGTTTTGGCTTCCGACCCCTGGCTTATGTTTTGACTAAGTTTACTAGTCAAAACAGATGCCATTTATTTTTTACCATTACATTAAAGGTGTGATTTTACTACATTTTCTGTCTCAGTCTGATTTATAGTCCCTGACAAGAAGATCACATTAATCTGGCAAACAGGAGCTGCAAAGGCATGGCTTAAATAGGAAGTTCATATGAGAATCAAAGGAGTTCAAGGTTCACCAGAAACAAGAAAGAAAAAAAGATTTGTCCAAGGGATCGGGCAGAGAGCTGTCCAACATCCCAGATGGCTCAACAAGAAGAGTTACTGCCCAATGTAGCAGAGGTCCTGCGTTCAGATCCCAATCCTGACACTGTAAGTCATGTCTGAGCATATTTATCCAATCCCTTCTGTGACATCACAGTGTGCAGTGGTGGCCCATCTGTTAGGGATGCAGGGGCACCGCCCCCCCTATCCATGCGTCTGGCCCCCTAATCTACATGCCGGATGCCTTGATTCCAGTGGGGGCTTTTTTTTTTTAAGCATGTGATTAGAGCCAGATGCTCTAATAGGCTTCAAAAAAGGGTGGGCTCGGGGCTCAGAGCACTGCGCCTTGAGCCCACCCAGTTGTGTGACAATAGGAAATGAATATTTGCTATTGTCACACTGATTCTCCTCCTGGCCAATCAGGTAGCGGGCCCTTAGACCCGTTTCCTGATTGGCCAAAAGGAGAAGCCATCCTTTTGGCGAAGGAGGAGGAGGGAGGAGACGCAGGGGAAGCCCAACCAACGAAGGGGGACACGGAGAGACTGGGGGGAAAGCCACCACCTCCTCCACATGTCAGTCCAGGGGCAGCACAGAGTGAGTGAGCCGGCGATCGGGGGGGGGGATATGGTGTGCGGTGCAGGATGGAGCTGGTGTGGTCCGTGGTCAGGTCCATCGGCCGCCTCCCCGACCCATGGAGCACCAGCCGCCACTGACAGTGTGTCTGAGCAAATCTCCAACCAGCACTGTAACATAGGAGGATGGCATGTTTTGTAGGCTTGTTTGACTTGTAGAGGGCCCTTGCAACTTTGTTTTTGTTTTCCTTAGGGGGATTAAACTCGGATGGGGAAGGGTTGTTTTAGGATGCCCACTTGACCAGTAGAAATTCTTCAGGAACACAACTAAATGCATCCAGTATATACACACTCCTTTTCTTCTACCTCCAGCACAGATTTGCTTGTAGAACTACAACTCCCAATACCAGCTAGCACTTTGAGAATGATCTAACACTGACTCAGACAGATCCCAAGCAAATACGCTTTGCAGGCAGGGACTGCGGGCCCACTTTGGTGTAGCAAAAATAGAGGTATTTGGTGCTAGCTGTCCTATTCTGTGGCTACTGCTCCCAGTACCACCTTTTCAGGCACTGCCAGCCCACCTGGCTGCAGCTGTCCCTTTTACTAACCCTCCTGGCTACTTCTCCACAGTCCTCCCAGACTGGTTCAGCATCCATCTCAGACTGCTTGAACCCAGTCCCTTCAGGCATGCCTCTTAGTCCTGTGACTGCAACACTGACCAGCCCTCCTGGCTGTCTATCTCCATGGAGACTTGCCCAGCAGTGTTCTCCCTCTGTCCTCTCCTTGCTCCTGTTCCTGCTGGTCAAGATCCCTCCATGTGTCATGAAGAGGGGTTCCTTCCGCATCTGAGCCCAGGCCTGAGTTCACACCCTCCCCCCCAAACTAAGGGGTTACTCTTAAAGGCCTCCAAAACCCTAAGATTCCATCCCCATCTTCCACCCTGAACTAACACACTGCCCCAACTGGGCTGACCCTAAGTATTTGAGGGGGCCTGCCCCCTGTCAACCCATCTGTTGGGGCTTGGTCAGGGCCCTCAGAATACTCCAGACAACTCCTCCTAGATACCACCCAACTGCTTCTGGAATCTTCTCCAAGTTTCCAGCTAGCAGGGGGGTCACCAGAGAAACTGCTGCTGAGCCATCCAGTCCTCCCTGAGTTACTCAAACCCTGACCCAGAATTTACCTACATTAAACACAAAATCCTAACATTAGAACTTTAGGCACTCTAGGGGGTGCTACACAATATTTTGCTACTGATTATCAGTTTTCCAAGCACACCCTGAACCTATTCTTTGCATTCTTCTTCAATCCCAGTGGTCTGCAAAATGTGGCCTGCAGGTCAAATGCGGCCCTTTGCTTGCTCCTATCCAGTCCCTGGAGGACTATTTTTTGTTTTTTATTTGTTTAGTACCTGACAAGCATTACACAAAAAACAATTACTGGGGCAACCAGTAATAAAGGTACAAACAGTACAAAACAGTAAAAAATCCAGAAAATGCGAAAGGCCTAATTTTGAGGTATAAGGGGGTAAGGGGGTTTTTTGACCAAAATATGTAAGCTCACTATTCATGCCACGGGTCCTCATGTCTGTGGAGTCCTTCACTAACACTTTACAGACTGCAGAGTTACCTAAGCATGGTCCCAGATCAACCCATTCATTTCTAGTAGAGAATTCAGTAGTGGATACACAATGCTTGTAATCAGTCTCTTCTGCACTATCCCCTGGCTAGTCAATGGGGGTAGGGATAAGCTTGGGATCAGGTTTGTTTTTGGACTGGACCTATGCTCGACTGAAAGTAAGCTGCCATTGCTGGGACAATGAGCTGTGGTCAGGAGATTCCCCATCCTCCATCTTACTAATACAAAGTGGCAGGGATTCTTGTAACATAATTTACTTAATATGGCCACTTTGGGTCAATGTCATTGACCTAATATGGTCATCTGGCCACACTCTGTCATTATCATTGATCTAGTATGGTCACCTGTCCATATTAGGTCAATGTCATTAACCTAATATGGTCATCTGTCCACATTAGGTAATGTCCATGACCTAATATGGTCACCTAGCCACACTGGGTCAATGTAATTGACCTAATATAGTTACCTGGCCACACTGGGTCAATGTCCTAATATGGTCATCCGTCCATATTAGGTCATGTCAATGACCTAATATAGTCATTTGGCCACACTTGGCCAATGTTATTGACCTAATATGGTCTCCAGGCCACACTGGGTCAATGTGATTTACCTCATATGTTAACTTGTCCATATTTGGTCGTGTCATTGACCTATTATGGTCACCTGGCCCCACTTGATCAATGTGATTGAACTAATATGGTCACCGGGCCACACTGGGTTAATGTGATTGACCTAATATGGTCACCTGGCCACACTGGATCAATGTGATTGACCTAATATGGTCACCTGGTCACATTTGGTCACTGTCATTGACCTAATATGGTCACCAGGCCACACTGGGTTAATGTGATTGACCTAATATGGTCACCTGGCCACACTGGGTCATTGTTATTGATCTAACATGGTCAGCTGGCCACATTGGGTCAATGTGATTGACCTAATATGGTCACCTGGCCACATTTGGTCACTGTCATTGACCTAATATAGTTACCTGGCCACACTGGGTCAATGTCCTAATATGGTCATCTGTCCATATTAGGTCATGTCATTGACCTAATATAGACATTTGGTCACACTTGGTCAATGTTATTGACCTGATATGGTCACCTGGCCACACTGGGTCAATGTCACCCCCTTAGTACAGCTATGGATCGTTGAAAGTTCTGGCGCAGCTCATTGGCCCAGCAATGACATCTTACTTCCAGGTTTGAACCCAACCCAAGCCCATCCTTAATTGGGGATTTAGGGCCCTGTATAGAATGTAAAGGCAACTGCAAGATAAGCCCTTCCTCAAAGAGGCCACCATACACCATAACCCTAACATACCAGCTAATAGCATCTTTATTTAATTACTTCTGCCATTTATTTCAGTGCTATTAATTCTAAAGTGTGATGTTTAGCTGTCAAGTCATGCTTATCTTTGTCAAATAGCACCACAGTATCAATTATGAAAATACCTCAGAGTCAATTCGCAGACAGTTTGAGTAGATAATAGGCAGGCTAATAGAAAAAGTATTTGGGTGGAGGTTCTTACAAGGAAGGGCAGCAAAGTATGCAGGTTATTATGCTCTAAACCTTCTTGCCAAAGTTCTGTATTACAGAATATTCTTTATTATGATTTTTTATATGAATTGTGGGCCAATGGGCATTTGTTAGCCCAAATCCTAGATTCTAATGTTCTAGGAAAAGGCTTTCTTTTACTAAGTGTATTTCCTAGTAAAAGGAATCATGGTGGACAGTGCCATTGGCAAAGCACCCAACTGCCACTTTTGGAGAGACAGGACCTCTTTGAAATGAAATCTTTCTGTTTCTCTTTACCACCTAAAATATAACTATATATTATATTATATTATATTACATATATATATATATATATATATATATATATATATATATATATATATATATATATATACATATATATAGATATATATATCTATATATATATATATAGATATATATATATAGATAGATAGATAGATAGATAGATAGATAGATAGATAGATAGATAGATAGATAGATAGATAGATAGATAGAGATATATATATATATAGATAGATATATATATATATATATATATATATATATATATATATATATATAGATAGATAGATAGATATATATTATATCACCAATGTCTACATACCCTCTTCACTCCAGCACTGTCCCAAGCTTCCTCCTCAATCCAGTGCCAGTGGTCCTCTTTAGTCAAAACAACACTTGTGTCACTCTGCCCATTTCCTTTGAGCCCAGGTCATTTACACTCCCCCCCAGAGGACACGGCATCAAACAGGCTGGCTCACAGTGCTCTAGGACTGAACGGCACTTACATGTAATTACCAAGAATTCTTGCCCCCCTACCTCCACTGATTAGAAGAAGAGGTATACAGTATACAGTATATACTGTGTATATATATATATATATATATATATATTTTTTTTTTTTTTAAGGGAAAAATACTATCGGGGGGAGGCAGGGGGTGGGGGATAGTAAACGTTGGTGTTATGCTTTATTTGTCCTTTTATGTGTTGTATTTAGACTATAAAAATTAAGTAAATAAATAATTATAAATAAATAAAAAATAAATAAATAAATAATAAACAAGTAAATAAATAATAAGTAGCTGACTCAGAAAATATTTATATTGTAATTAACTTCACCCAACCAGTAAAATAGTGTGTTGGTATGTTCAGACAAGGGGAAAATTAGTTGCAAAAAATATAAATAATATAAATAAATAAATAAAATACAGCTATGGGTTTGCTTGACCAATTTCTGTTCGTGAACTCTTCATCGTCTACATGTCTGGAGGTGTGTCAGGGGTTTGGTATTTGTATTTCAATATCCCATCTGAGAATGTTAACGCTAAAGTTTAATCTGCTTATATTTTACCTTCAATGGTTCCTCCCTTCCCCACATCAACATTCTAAAGACATTTTTAAATAAATATTTTCTGTCTACATTACATGTCTTATTTTAGTCCCAGTGATGTCATCACTGAGTCTCCGTGCTTCTCTCTGCAATGCAGGTAGATCATGGCTGATTGGGAGGGGCTGGCATGGAGGCTGTACAAAGGCTACCAAAATTATTACAGCACCCTACCTCAGTACTCCTCTCAAGAGCCCCCAGCCCTGATGCAAGAAGTGAGCTGGCTCTTGGTAGGAGTTATGCAAATATTAAAAGCCCTGGTGGGTGGTTGTCAGTCTGGAAGAGTGGGTGTTCCCAGGCAGACCACATTTGCATGCCTACATGTGATGCTGAGAAAAGAAATCCATTGAATTAAAGCACTGAGCCGAGAACAGATAGATTGGAGAGGAAAGGGGTAGATTGTGCTGGATGTCCCCCTGTAGGTGAGGTGCGGCGGCAATAACACACACAGTCCTAGTGCTATGAAATAACTTGTATTGAAATTATGCAAAGACAGTTCACAAATAAGCTGGTGGGAAGACACCAGAAACCAGGAACACTCACAGCTCCAACAACGTGTAGAAAGCAGGATGCAGTCGAACTGACAGTGCCTGTTGAGAGGGGTAGAATGCAGGAAGATGTCCAGAGAAGTTACGCGCTCTACGCTTTCCCTCCTCATCAATATCCTTCCCCACTAGTTCCTTCCCTAACAGATGGGGTACCTGTCCCTACTCTACCCACTCACACTCGCTTGCCAAACCTGGGAGCTAGGGCCTTAAATAGGCTCTGCCTGACCCAAGATGGCTGCTAGAGTTACATGGCAGCATCCAATCGGATCGCTTCCCTAGTGACCCAGTTAACCATAGAGGAACCATGGTCCTCTTGACTTCCAACTTAAAATGCTGTGCTGTTACGAAAGAGTGCCACCTGCAGTGGAGAAAGTAGACTGCACCAGTTTAATCTCCAGCCAGGAAATAAGGCGGGCTCTATCTGACTTGCTGCACCTTCTAATGTACACTGGGCTCCATTTACAAAGTGGTATCTTACAGAGTATGTGGTAAGATAACGCACAGTGTTTTTCAAAAAGTTTTTTGCCATTCACTAAAAAAACACTATTAAAATACCACATGGGTCATGCAGTATTTTAGTAGTGAAAGTCTGCGGTAATTTACCCCCTGCATCCTTAACACAGACTGTAAACAGCTGGTTGTTAAGGTGTGGGCGGCCGCCGGCGTCCTTAACAACCAGTAACTGTCATGGGGTTAAGGAGCGGACGGCCACCGCTCCAAAGCACCCCCCCACCATGTTGAGGGCATGTGGCCTGGTATGGTTCAGGAAGGGGGGGCCACTTGCTCGTCCCTCCCTTTCCTGACCTGCCGGGCTGCATGCTTAGTTAAGGGTCTGGTATGGATTTTGGGGGGACCTCACCCCATTTTTTAGAAATAATTGAGCGTGGGGGTTACCCTCAAAATCCATACCAGACCCAAAGGGCATGTTATGAATTGGGGGGGGAGGAGGCCCATGGCGTTTTTTTTTTTTTTTTTTTTTTTTTTTTTTTTTTTTATTGCTGCCAATTTTTTTTTTTTTACTTTCAACTCCGCTTACAGCTTATGACTCATTGATTGTTAAGGACGCGTATGCCATCCGCCATGTTGTTTACTGGTTCTTAAGGATGCCAGCAGCCGCCTGCTCCCTAACAACCACGTTGTTTACTGGTTGGTAAGGACGCCAGCAGCCGCCCACTCCTTAACAACCATGTTGTTTCCTGGTTGTTAAGGACGCCAGCAGCCGCTGGCTTCTTAACAACCAGTACACATTTCATAAATACTGTATGAATCGATCACTACTTAATTCCTGCATGCATTTAATTATTTAATTCCTTTTGTGAATCGAGTTTTAATGCCTGTTCATGCAGTATTTACCAAGCGTTTTCAGTGTTTTGTGGTAAATACCAGCCTATTGAATTGACAGTTTCAAGATCACATGCGGTATTTAAGGAAAACTTTTGTGGACACATACAGTGCCTTGCGAAAGTATTCGGCCCCCTTGAACTTTGCGAACTTTTGCCACATTTCAGGCTTCAAACGTAAAGATATAAAACTGTAATTTTTTGTGAAGAATCAACAACAAGTGGGACACAATCATGAAGTGGAACGAAATTTATTGGATATTTCAAACTTTTTTAACAAATAAAAAACTGAAAAATTGGGCGTGCAAAATTATTCAGCCCCTTTACTTTCAGTGCAGCAAACTCTCTCCAGAAGTTCAGTGAGGATCTCTGAATGATCCAATGTTGACCTAAATGACTAATGATGATAAATAGAATCCACCTGTGTGTAATCAAGTCTCCGTATAAATGCACCTGCACTGTGATAGTCTCAGAGGTCCGTTTAAAGCGCCGAGAGCATCATGAAGAACAAGGAACACATCAGGCAGGTCCGAGATACTGTTGTGGAGAAGTTTAAGGCTGGATTTGGATACAAAAAGATTTCCCAAGCTTTAAACATCCCAAGGAGCACTGTGCAAGCGATAATATTGAAATGGAAGGAGTATCAGACCACTGCAAATCTACGAAGACCTGGCCGTCCCTCTAAACTTTCAGCTCATACAAGGAGAAGACTGATCAGAGATGTAGCCAATACTTTCGCAAGGCACTGTACATACCGCATGCGAGATGCCTTTGTGAACGGAGCCCATTGTGAGAAGCTCACAGTGTGCAGTGAAATCAGAGTAAGCTATTTCAGTACCAGAGAGGAGCCGGTACAGCTGTGCAAGACTAAAGGAAAGGTTCAGCTTTAAGAGTAATGAATTGGTTAGATGGAAGAAGGAGCAGCAGAAGACATATAAGCTGATCACTCTATTCTCTTGTCAGCCTGTTCCTTGACAGCATATGTGCCTACTGCAGAACCTGATTGGCTCTTGGTGCTGGCTCTCCCTAAAGGGGAATATAGGAGCTTCAGATCTGGACAAGAAATTATCCTAAAGGAACTTGTCCCAGTACTGCTTTCACCAATTTCTTTTGGCCAGTGAGTAAGCCCAGTTAGAACAGCTCAGGGTTCAGGGGAAATGGAACCTATGGCAAATAGGTGCTACAACCTCTAGGTGCGTGTAACTAATACCTATAAGATTATTTTTTTTTATTAATAATATGATAAAGTCACTTTGAAGTAGAACACAAGTCTATTTTTTTTTATTTAAAGTTTGTGAAAGCATGGGTGAGAAGTTCTGTCAGGGATTTATTCCCAACAGTAGGGAGGAGGTGAAGTTTGCTGGATCTTGCTTCAGGCATAGGTTTTGGTAAAACCAATTGTTTCTCCTTTTTAGGCAGTTCTACAAGAGTCAGCACATGTTTTTGTTTGGACTAGTGTTTAGTAAGTGCCAGATTTGTTTGTAAAGTGCAGAAGTAAATTAAATATAGGTAAAGGTCAATAAATATCCAACACAACAGAGGTTCAAAATATCCCCCTTTATCAAGGATCAACTTCAGGAAAAGAACTGAAACCAGACTTTGTAACAATGTGATATTAGTGATTGCTAAAGATTGTGGCCAGAAGGATTAGGCTGCTAAATGCACATCTGGAGCCGGTCCTTCTGGCCACAATCCTATGAAACCCCCCTATGAGATTTGGGGCAGATGCTTCTGGCCACAATACTATAAAACTCCTCTTTTGGGTGTGAAGCAGATCCTTCTGGTCATAACTCTATAAACCCCTCCCCCCTTTGGGATCTGGGGCAGATGCTTCTAGCCACAATCGTATGAAACTTCCCTTTGGAATCTTTTGGGATCTGCACCAGATCCTTCTGACCACAATCCTATAACCCACCCTATGGGGATATAGAGCAGATCCTTCTACCTACAATTGCATGAAACACCTCTTTGGATCGGGAGCAGATCCGTCTGACCACAATCCTCTTAAACTCCCCTATTATCTGGAACTGATCCTTCTGCCCATAATCTTCTGAAACTCCCCTATTATCTGGAACTGATCCTTTTGCCACAATCCACTGAAACTCTTCTATTGGGATCTGGAGCAGATCCTTCTGACCACAATCCTATAGACCTCTTCTGCTCTTCTGGCCACAATTCTATGAAACTCCCTTTTGGGATCTGGAGCAGATCCTTCTGGCCACAATCCTATGAAATTCCCCTATTGGAAAATGGAGCAGATCCTTCTGCCCACAATCCTCTGAAACTCTCTATTATCTGGAACTGCCCACAGTCCACTGAAACTCTTCTATGGGGATCTGGAGCATATCCTTCTGACCACAATCCTATAAACCTCTCTCAGGGATCTGGAGCAGATCCTTCTGGCCACAATCCTATGAAACTCCCCTATTGGAATATGAGGCAGATCCTTCTGGCCACAATTCTATTAAAAATTCAACTTTGGGATCTGGAGCAGATCCTTTTGGCCACAATCCAATGAAACTCCCCTATTGGGATTTTGAGCAAATCCTTCTGGCCACAATCCTTTAAAACTCCCATTTTGGGATCTGGAGGAGATCCTTCTGGCCACAATCCTATGAAATTCCCTTTTTGGGATCTGGAGCAGATCCTTCTGGTCACAATCCTATGAAACTCCCCTATTGGGATCTGGAGCAAATCCCTCTGGCCACAATCTTACAAGACACCCCTATTAGGATCTGGAGCAGATTCTTCTGACCACAATCCTATGAAACTCCCCTATTGGGATCTGGAGCAGGTCATTCTGGCCACAATTCTATGAAACCCCTCTATTGGAATCTGGAGCAGTTAATTCTACCCACAATTCTATGAAACCCCTCTTTGGATTGGGAGCAGACCCTTCTGCCCACAATCGTTTTAAACTCCCCTATTATCTAGAACTGCCCACAATCCACCTGAAACTCTTCTATGGGGATCTGGAGCAGATCCTTCTGACCACAATCCTATAAACATCTGGAGCAGATCCTTCTGGCCACAATCCCATGAAACTCCCTTATTGGGATCTGGAACAGATCCTTCTGGTCACAATCCTATGAAACTCCCCTATTGGGATCTGGAGCAGATCCTTTGGCCACAATCCTATGAGACATCCCTGGTAGGATCTGGAGCAGATTCTTCTGACCACAATCCTATGAAACTCCCCTATTGGGATCTGGAGCAGGTTCTTCTGGCCACAATTCTATGAAGTTTTTAGTGATCATAAAAAAGAAAAGTCAAATAAATTGCAAAAAAGTGCAAGAAAATGTGCAGGGGGGAGGGGGAGGGGTCACGCGCTTGGTGGGGGGGGGCCACAGGATTAGCTCGCACAGGGCGCCTGAACACCTAAGGCCGGCCCTGGGAGCAGATCCTTCTGCCCACAATCCTCTGAAACTCCCCTATTATCTGGAGCTGCCCGCAATCCACTGAAACTCTTCTATGGAGATCTGGAGCAGATCATTCTTACCACAATCCTATAAAACTCTCTGAGGGATCTGGAGCAGATCCTTCTTGCCACAATCCTGTGAATCTCCCCTATTGGGATCTGCAGCAGATCCCTCTGGCCACAATCCTATTAATCTCCCTTATAGGGATCTAGAGCAGATACTTCTACCTACAATTCTATGAAACATCTCTTTGGATCTTGAGCAGATCCTTCTGATCACAATCCTATGAAAATCCCCTATTGGAATCTGAAGCAGATGATTCTTTCCACAATCCTATGAACCCCCCTCAGGGTTCTGGAGCAGTTCCTTCTGACTACAATCCTATGAAACTCCCCTACTGGGATCTTGAGCAGATCCTTTTGGTCACAATCCTATGAAAATCCCCTATTGAGATGCTTGCCTCACTGGGTCTAAAATAAGGTACATCATGAAAACTGAAAGTTTTTATTTAAAAATGTCATAGCATGTTGATGGAGGGAAAGGAGGGACCAGGGAAGGCACAATATAAGCAGCTTTAAATAAAACACGATCACATGGAAAAGTCTAGATTGAATTTGCTATATTTCTCATTATAGCTTAGATGAATTACTTTGCAGAATTACATCTCCAAATACAGCTTCCTGAAGAAAGTCTACAGAATACAAAATACATGGAGCAGAAAGTATGACCCCTGGCCTTATCTTTTCCACTTTCCAAGGTAGGCTAAACCAACTCCTTGATCAGCTGGAAAGAAATCTCCCTGACGGGTCGTTTACCAGGAAATGCCTTGCACTTGTTACTTCTGGGTGTGGCTCCTAGGTCAGTATTATCCTGCATTACTTATATAAGCAGAAATCTGTTTGATCCCATTAAATCAAGCAAAAATAATGTTTTTTATTCTTCATCTCTTTCCTGTGCAAACTCATGAACATAACAGAATTTCTGCAAAAAGATTCTAAAAATGGAATATAAGCTTTGCAAAAAAAAAAAATAATTTTCATATGTGCCAATGTTTAGGAGAACAGTGCAATGTTTTACAGGTTTTTTTTTTTTTTTTTGCAAGGTCCTAGTACAAGTTTCAAGTGGAGAATGAAAAATGCCATATTGTATATGGTGCTATTTACCAGGTTTTAGTTTTTCCGAGTCTTCTCTCTAACATAGAGATCCATGCCTTTGACTAAGGTTATAGGTCAAAACGCATAAGCCTCTGTATTATCTGTACTTCACAATAATAAAATAATAACATAAATGCAATATTGCAATTATTACTTCCAGAAGATCGAGATGCCGTCTTCCTCCCTTTTTCCATGTTCTCTCTAACATTGTTTTACTACCAGTTGATCCTGCCAGTATATCTGTTATTTTTCCACTTTATGTAACAGGCCAGCCTGTCCATCGAAAAAATGCCAGTTGCAGGGGTTAGGAAAAACCTTTTGCCACTGCTGGGAGTGCTTACAATGGTCAGCTTTTAAAACTTTTTTGTCCAAAGGGAAAAAAACTGTGCTGTAACTGGCTAACAAACCTTGGTAGATGACAGGTCCTCTTTATGGAGACTAATGAACCCGGAAGGGATGTGTATTATGTCACTTCCGGGTACGCAGCTGGCTAATCTAGCAGAGGATTAGACATTGTGCAATTTGTTTTAATACAAATCGAAGTTCGGACAAAATTTTTGTTATTCGGAGATTCGGGATGTTTTCGAATTTCCGGATCAAAATAGTAATGAATTTTAAGAAATCCGAAATAAATGATAGCAAAACTAATTATCGCAATTTAATTTGAAAATTTATTTGAGTTTGAAACTAAATTCAAATTCAAAATGGAAACATATTGCGATAAAAACATTAAGGTATAAAAGTGAAATAAAATGATGATTCCTACTTAGGCTTTTTTTATAGAATAGAATAAAACAGAATAGAAAGGAATAAAATGTAATAGAAAAGAATAAAGTAGAATAGAAGAGAAATTAATAGAATAGAGTAGAGTAGGATAAAACAGGATATAATAAAATAGAATGAATATATCCAAATTTCAAAATCACAATAGTAACAAATTTTAACAAATCCAAAATAAAAATATAACAAAATGAATTATCCTAATTTAAATTTGAAAATGAATTAGAATTCAAAATGGAAACACAGTAAGGTAAAACAAACATAAATAAGATGATAATTCCTACTTAGGCTTCCTTATAGAACAAAACACAATAGAGTAGAAGAGAATAGAACAGAATAGAACAGAACAGAATAGAATAGGATAAAATAGAATAGAACAAAATATAATAGAATAGAAAAGAATAGAATGGAATAGAGTAGAATAGAATAAAAAAAATTATAATAGATTAGAACAGGATAGAACAGATTAAAACAGAATAGAACGAATATAGCCATCTTCTGAAATTCAAATTTCGAATTGATTTGAAAATAATGAATATATGAAACAAATTCTGAAAACAAATCATTCTAACATAACAAATTTGACTAAACAAAATTATTAACTTAAGGAACAAATCCAAAAAGAAATCTAACAAATTTTTCTGTCATCATGATTATGCACAACTCTACCAAGGATGCAGCTAATCAAGTATGATCTGTGCTTGATTAGCTGTGTTAGAGAGCAGCAAAGTGTCCACAGTGCAGCTAATCAAGACAAGATTGTGCTTAATTAGCTGCATCCTCTACCACAGTAGCCAAGGAATGACAGCCGTGATCCCTGAATTGACATAATACACATCCCTTCCAGGTAAATTACTGGCAGAGGGGGGCAGGGAATGGCTACTCCCTGACCACCTCCTGCTGTAGTTATGGGAAATGTTTCCTGTGGTCCTGGGCTCCCTGGAGTAATGGGACAGCACGGAAACCACCGTGGGCACTGCTGGCTGGGGGGGGGGGGGGCACACCTTCAGAGTCCCAAAAAAAGTGAATGAGTGGCTCTAGAGCCACCCAGATTTCTTTTATCTGAAGGCTCACTGGCTGTAATAGCAGCAACAACTGTGAGATTGCTTCAACCCCTTGTATACTGCACCCTCTATAAACAGACTTTGGTAGACAAGGGGTTAAAGACCCTTAAAATTAGGGATGGACCAAACGACCCCCTGTTCGTTTCGCACCAGAACTTTCTAATTCGAACATCGCAAAAATTTGGAAGCGAATAACGAACCCCATTGAAATCAATGGGACCCAAACTCGAAAAATCAACAGTGCCCACTTTGAAGGCTTATATGCAAGTAGATTGGCATAGAATGGTTATGGGGGTTCGTGTACTGCCCTGGAGGACATGTTTCAATGCATAAAAAGTTTATAAAAAATGTTATTTTTAAATAAGGAGCGATTTACTGCTTAAAGTAAAAGCATAAAAATGAAAAATAACAATAAAAATGAAAAATTCCCTTCAATATAGTGGCTGGGGGGTCCCCTTAGTCTACCTGTAAAGTGGCACATCTGTACCGTGTATAGAAGCTGCTGCAGAAATAATTGCATTTATAAAGCCAAAAAAATTACATTTTACCTGCAAGCTTTCTTTATTTTGTAAACAACAGCTTGGGGGAGCCAGTCTGTATGACGAGGCAACAATGTAGTGCATTGCGAACCAGATTAGAGATTTTTTGGATAAATTCTGGTGTCTCTTCCTCAGACGTTGGATAGAAGTAACAGGTGTGGAAAAATTGGTCTTTGGGTGTCGGTGGTGCCTTCACACTGTAACCCTACAGAGGTACTCTTGATTAAAGCAAGAATTGCCTTGCTGTCGAAAATTGAAATGATATGCACCTGTCAAACAGGTGTGGAAAAATTGGTCTTTGGGTTTCGGTGGTGCCTTCACACTGTAACCCTATAGAGCAGGGATCTCCAAACTACGGCCCTCCAGCTGTTGTGGAACTACACATCCCATGAGGCATTGTAAAACTCGGACATTCACAGACATGACTAGGCATGATGGGAATTGTAGTTCCTGAACAACTGGAGGGCCAAAGTTTGAAGACCCCTGATATAGAGGTTCTCTTGATCAAAGCAAGAATTTCCTTGCTGTCAAAAATGTAAATAATATGCACCTGTCAAACAGGTGCGGAAAAATTGATCTTTGGGTGTTAATTGTGCCCATAAAACCTACACCTAAAAAAATCCTTCCAGATTAAATCAACACCCACAACATTAGGCAGCCTAAAAGTCTTGCAGAGATTCCACATCTTAAAAACACTTAATCAGCAGCATCGGCATCAGGGACTTCATAGCTGCTCGTAATCCAGGACTGATTCATTTTGATAAATGTCAGACAATCCACGGAGTTTGTGGAGAGACGCGTGGGCAGGTTCTAGCCAGTGGCATATTCTCATGACCAAGTAACCCAGTGGATCGTCAACTGGAAAGCTCTCCATCTCTGTTTTCGCACCTAGATAATCATCCACCACATGATGCAGACACTGCCGATGAGATGTGGAAGCTGAAAGCCCTGGGCAGCAAGGACTAAAAAAAATTGTAAAAATGCATCACTTCTCCACTGCTCTTCTCTTGACCAACAGAAGCCTCAAAACTACGTTTTTCACGACACTGTAACCTACCAGAGTCGGGAAAAGCATTAGATAAACTCTTTAACCACTTTACCACCGGAGGATTTTGCTGTCTTACGTTGCCACTTTTTGCGATTCGGCGCTGTGCGACTTTAACTGACAATTAAACTAAATTTACGTCCTTTTTTTCCCAGAAACAGAGCTTTCTTTTGGTGGTATTTGATCACCTGTGCGATTTTTACTTTTTGCGCTATAAACAAAAAAAGAGCATTTATTTTGAAAAAATAACAATATTCTTAACATTTTTTTATATGAAATTCCCCCCAAAAAAATGTAAAAATCAAATTTTTTTTTAAATTTTTGGCCAATTTGTTTTCTGCTACCTATGTTTGGTAAAAAAAATCACAATAAGCGTATTTTGATTTGTTTGCGCAAAAGTTATTGCGTTTACTAACTAAGGGAAAGATTTCTGTCATTTTTGGTGTTTTTTTTTTTAACGCGTAATGGCGGCAATCTGCGTTTTTTTTTGTGGGACTGCGACATTGTGGCGGACAGATCGGACCCTTGACTGACATTTTTGACACTTTTGGGGGTACAAGTGACATTACTGCAGTAATCAGTGCTATATATATGCACTGTTACTGTAAAAATTACACTGGCAGGGAAGGGGTTAATTTTATTGGAGAGGGAGGGGTTAATGTATGCCTGGTGCTTACTAACGTGTGGGGGGGGGGAGGTGACTGAGTGACTCAAGGACAGATCGCATGTTCAGCTATGCTGAACACTGCAATCTGTCACTCCTTGTCACTGAGGAGATCCGCCCGCTCTGTTTACACAAGCGGGCGGATCTCCAAACTAGATTCCCCGACGATCGGGGAAGAGCAGCGGCGATCGCCGCCGCTCCTCCCCTGGCCCGACTCCCGCTGTGACTGAAAACAGCGGGAGCGCGCCTCCGGCGGCGCACGAGCGCCACCTACAGGGGGAGGAGTCCAGCGACGTAGGTCTACATCGCTGGACGATAACGAACCACTTCGCCGCAGTACAGTCAAAGTGACTGGTCGGCAAGTGGTTAAGATGTCCTTAAGAGATTTCATCTTCTGCACCTTCTGTGGGGACGGGATGAGTTCTGAGACTTTCCCTTTGTAACGGTGGTCAAGGAGGGTTGCCAACCAATAGTGATCCTTCTCCTTAAAGCCACGTATTCTTGGGTCCTTTTGCAGGCTTTAAAGCATGAGGGAGCCCATGCACCGCAAGCCTGTGGGGGCATGAGAAGCAGACTCCTCGGGGTCACAAAGGATTTCAGTATCTGGAACTGCCTCCACACAGCCACTTATTACTCCCAAGGGTTCTTGGGATTGAAAACCATCTCATAGGATTTGATGTATGTCTTCCTCTGCTTCAATGCCTCCAAAACTGTCAGAATCCTCCTCCTCCTCCCTCTTCTCTTATGTGTTCTGTGGCGTAGGAAGAATGGTGTCTGCATAAAGCAGGCCTTGAGAGGAAAGGAAGTCCTCGTCTTCCTCCCGCTGCTCTGCCTCGAGTGCCCTGTCCATAATGCCACGCAGAGTCTGCTCCAGCAGGAACACAACAGGGATTGTGTCACTGATGCATGCATTGTCACAGCTCACCATCCTTGTGGCCCCCACAAATGGTGACAGTACAGTGCATGCATCCTTTATCAGCAGCCATTGGCGTAGGGAAAAAAAAGCTGAACCGGCCTGAGCCTGACGTTGTGCCATACTCACATATTTATTGATGGCCCTCTGCTGCATGTGCAGCCACTGCAGCATTGCTAAAGTCAAATTCCACTTAGTAGGCGGGTAAAAAAATCAGGCGGTTTACGGGCAGGTGGCATTCCCGCTGAATTTCAGTCAACTGAGCACTGGCTGTGTATGACCGCCTGAAATGGCTACAGACTCTTCTGGCCTACTTTAGCAGGTCTTCCAACCCTGGGTACCTATTTAAGAAATGCAGCAACTCAAAATTGAGGACATGTGCCAGGCATGTCACATGTGTCAACTTTCCCTGTCGGACAGGGGGTTTGTGCCCTTATCAAATAGTGTATATTTTAAGTGTGCTAACCTGTGTGTTGAGGAGGCAGCACTTAAACTCTAAGACCTAGAGAATGCAATAAATGGGAATAAAAGAAGCACGCTCTCCAGAAATTTGTGCAAGTGACAAAAAAGAAAATGCTATATAAGAGATAGCAAGGTGTAAATAACTTAAATCCACCAAAGAAAAAACTATTATCACAAAATCTGTGTTTGGTGACAATTAGTGTAACAACACCCCATGAAGTGTAGATATCCCACACTGAGAAGAATGGCAAAAAACTTTCCACAAAGTTTGCACAAATAGGGAAAGAAAGTCCATTGGTTTCTTCAAATTAAATTTCCCGTGAAGAGTTAATGTGTCCAAAACATTTGTATCTTCACCCAAGGACAGGGTGGGGCATGCACTGTGGATAGCTCCTTACCAAAAAGATACCAATAATTGACAGTCAAGATGAATCGACGGCCTGTATCCTACACAGTGTATCGTCCCCTCCTTTCCATATACACCTCGTGCTTGCGAAGAAAATATAGTGAATGGCTCCTTACCAGAAATTACATATATATAAGACTTGAAACGTGTGTATATATGTTGCCTGCGATGTATTTCCCATAGTAACTCCAGAATGGCAGTATGGAAGGACAGTCCTCTCCTTTGCTCCACCACCGACACCAATCAAAGGAAAATGGGTCCTCACAGGGGGGGCAAACAGAGAGGAAGCAGACTAATAGGGCATTATCTTTAAAACAACATGGATTTATTGAAAATTGCACACACATATAACGAAGAATAAACAAACACATTTTGAAGCGGGCACGGCCGCCTGCAGTATGGTCCGTGCAGAAATAGTGATGGCGCGGCTCTCCTATGTCCTGCGTGTTTCCCCCGAATGGGCTTCCGCTGGGAATCATAAATAAGTTATTTACACCTTGCTATTTCTTATACAGCATTTTCTTTTTTGTCACTTGCACAAATTTCTGGAGAGCTCGCTTATTTTATTCCCATTTGTGCCATTATCACACACCACCATTCCTGGCTCCAGCTGGCTGGGTGTGGACCACTTATGGGCCTGCCCCTGCAGATTTGCAAGAATCTCTGCTCTGGTGTGGTTCCTGTCCCCTAGAAAGACCAACTGAAGCACTGCATTGCACCTTTTAGACTGACTCATTGAATAGCCCCTTGAACACTCAGGGGGTAGTAATGTGGACTTTGCGGCTGACTGCCTTGCCCAACGATTCCACAACAATGCCTTCCACGTAATGGTACAGAGCTGGAATGGCCTTATGTGAAAAGAAAAAGCGACTGGGAACCCGCCATTGTGGTACAGCACATTCTGCAAATTCATGGAAGGGGGCAAAATTGACCAAATGGAAAGGCAGAAGTTGTAAAGCCAGCAGCTTTGACAAGCTTGTACTTGGACAATGTTTGCAATTGCAATAGTGTGATCGGATGCACTTGTGCTAAAAAAGATCCAGACAGCTGAGCTGTGGGAAGTGGGCCGGGAGATAACAGCTCCACAATGTGATGAAATAGGGTGGCTGCTCTTTACTCTTCCATGATGGCTGCCTCATTGGGGTTGTGCCTCACCCTCACTTTCCTCCTCTGCTCTATCCGGCACCCAAGTCGCGTCAGTGACCTCATCATCATCATCATCTCCTCCATCCTCATTACCACTGGAGACAACTTGGCAATATGCTCCAGCTTGGGGGGCATGACTGCCAATTCGTGTATCAGTGTTCTCCCCTCTCTGTAGGCTCATGTTCCTATTTTTCTCATCCTCAGAACCAACATCTAAATCAAGTAATGGCTGTGCATCATCAAGGAGTAAGTGGCTGACGCTGCGTTCAAATAACTCAGCTGACTCCTCCATGCCTGATGCTGGGGCTATGGCAGGAATAGCTGTGGACAAGGAGGCAAATTTTGCCACTCTGGCAGCTGCAATGGACTGCGCACTAGTCTCTGCTTGGGTGATGGAGGATGAGGAGGATGAGAATGATTTGGTAAGCCAGTCCACCACCTCCTCTGCATGCTGTGGCTGGATAGCACGGGCAACATCACTAAACAGAGGAAATGATGCCATGCCTGAGGACTGACCACGTTTACCTTTGCCTGTGGACACATACATTGCTGGCCTTCTCACAGTGCCATAGGGACGTCTGCCTCCCCTTGTTGGCCTCCCAGACATGATGGGAAGGTGTTTATTAACAAAATGTAATTAAGATGTGGAAATGTGTACGTGGATGTACTTTAATCAATCTAAAATGGTGTTTGGTGCACTTTAACTTGAGTACTCACTACAAAGATACACTTCCCTGACACACTACAATATACTGCAGTGAAACTGCACTAATGCACAGAAATATACTACGTTAAACGTGCAGTAAAGCACAGAAATATACTGAGTTAAACGTGCACCAACGCACAGAAGTATACTGTGATAAACGTGCACTAATGCACAGAAATAAACTGCGTTAAACATGCACTAACGTACAGAAATATACTGCGTTTAACGTGCAATACTGCACTAAAATATACTGCGTTAAATGGCGCGTAACGCACTGAAATATACTGTGTTAAACGCGCAGTAACGCACTGAAATATACCGCATTAAACTAGTGATTGACCGATATCGGTTTTTCATTGCCGACATTTTTGTACATTTCAAATTTTGCAAAATAAACACAAATTTAGACACAAATCTGTTACTGAACATGTAAAACTTTATTTATTAACAATTTTAACATTAAGGGCTCATTCTTCACACCTTAACTGCATGAGAACTGATAGGAAAATTGCAGGGACACTTAGTTTAATATCATTCTGATTGTGTATTAATGCATAATAAACTGCTGCAGTAGTGCTATCACTCACTGCAATCATTTTAAATCACTACTGTGGTGCAGTCAGTGCAAAACTGCTAGAAAAAAAGCTAGTCAACAGCTAGACAGTGCATTGGATTGGAGTCAGTGGACTACCTCTGCAGTATGGCACTCACTGCGACTACTGCAGTCACTGCAAAACTGCTAGAAAAAAGCTAGGCAACACAACAGCTACACAGTGGATTGGACTGGAGTCAGTGGACTACCTTTGCAGTCTGCAGTATGGCTCTCACTGCAACTACTGCAGTCACTGCAAAACTGCTAGATAAAAGCTAGACAACACATCAGCTACACAGTGGATTGGACTGGAGTCAGTGGACTACCTCTTCAGTATGGCACTCACTGCAACTACTGCAGTCAGTGCAAAACTGCTAGAAAAAAGCTAGGCAACACAACAGCTATACAGTGGATTGGACTGGAGTCAGTGGACTACCGCTGCAGTAGGGCACTCACTCACTGCAATAATTTTAAATCACTACTGCACTACTGCAGTAGTGATTTAAAATTATTTCAGCAGTGAGGGGCGCATTACTGCAGCAGTAGTCCTCTGACTCCAATCCACTGTCTAGCTTTTTTTCTAGCAGTTTTTTACTGACTGCAGTGCAGTCAGTGCAAAACTGCTAGAAAAAATAGCTAGACAAAAGCTAGACAGTGGATTGGAGTGGACTCAGTGGACAGGTGGACAGACAGTACTACTACACTTTCAAATCAATACTCCCAGCAGTGGCGGCTGGTGTATACAGGGCGCAGGGGCGCCGCCCCCACATCCATGCGTCCGGCCCCCTAATCTGCATGCAGGGCGCCGGATGCATGGAGCTTAATGTTTTTTTTTTTTCAATCACCTGATTAGAGCCAGAGGCTCTAACAGGGTGATGCAAAGGGTGGTCTAATACCAGCTTCCTGATTGGCTGCATGGCAAACCCCATGCCATTGGCCGAGGAGGAGGCGGGAGTGGGAGGACCAGAGAAGATGCGCCACCGGAGTTAGGAGTAGCCACCCGCCGGGAGTCCGGGACTGAAGAGAATAGAAGCCGTTGCTGCCGGAGTGAGAAGAAGCCGCACGCCGGGAGTCCGGGACTGAAGAGAAGCTGCCACCGCTGGGCTGCTCCAGGTAAGTGCACTGGTCTCGGGGGGGGGGGGGCATGCACGCTGAACTCTGCATTGTGGGAGCACAGCACAATGTTCATTGCATTGAAGGGGGCACAGCACAGTGTTCATTGCATTGAAGGGGGCACGCACGCTGAACTCTGCATTGTGGGGGCACAGCACAATGTTCATTGCATTGAAGGAGGCACGCACGCTGAACTCTGAATTGTGGGGGCACGGCACAATGTTCATTGAATTGAAGGGGGCACGCATGCTGAACTCTGCATTGTGGGGGTATGGCACAATGTTCATTGCATTGAAGGGGGCACACACGCTGAACTCTGCACTGAAGGGGGCATGTACGCTGTTCATTGCATTGAAGGGGGCATGTACGCTGGTCACTGCATTGAAGGGGGCATGTAAGCTGGTCACTGCATTGAAGGGGACACACTGGTCTCTCTGCATTGAAAGGGCGCATGTAAGCTGGTCACTGTTTTGAAGGGGGCACGCTGGTCACTGTGCATTGAAAGGGGGCACGCTGGTCACTGTGCATTGAAAGGGGTCACGCTGGTCACTGTCCATTGAAAGGGGGCACGCTGGTCTCTCTGCATTGAAAGGGGGCACGCTGGTCTCTCTGCATTGAAAGGGGGCACGCTGGTCTCTCTGCATTGAAAGGGGGCACACTATACCTTAATTACTGAAGGCTCCTTTCACACTTTTGTGACCTCAAAGTCACGTAATTTTTTACAGCGTTTTTTGCCGCAAAGCAATGCCTATTACATTTTTCTGTTTGCGCCCCCCAAAAATTTTGAACACCAGCCACCACTGACTACCAGTTAAGTAGAACAATATTATAGTGCAGAAAGCATAACATTTCAGCATGTTCACCAGTTAAACGGCTTCTTTTCTTTTCATAAATTGCTGCCACTTCACTAAAAACAAGCTCACCTAGTACCGAGGAAGGAGGAGCAGAAAGGTATCTTCTAGCATGAGAAGCAAGTATTTTGTAGCGTGCCTCATTTTCTTTCCACCACTGAAGAGGATCACTTTTTCTGTCAATTACTGGTTCCTTCAAATAGAGATGAAGTTCATCATCCAGGCTCATCATTGCAGATTCTGATGAATCCTCTCCACGAGGCCCCAATAAAACGCTGAACATTGCATCTGTTTGACCACGATTAATTTTCTCTTCTGTCTGTTGTCTTTTTGGACATTTTTCTCCTGCATCCAGCTCTTCCACAGCAGAAACCTTCTCTTCTTGACTTTTCTTTTCGTTAGGTGGAACCTCCTGCACCTTCTGTTGAACTTACATAGTTACATAGTTTGTGAGGTTGAAAAAATACATCAGTCCATCCAGTTCAACCTATGATGTGTGTGTGTGTTTGCTGTTAACCGTACATTGTATACCCCTGTATGTTGTGGTCTTTAAGGTGCCCATCTAATAGTTTTTTGAAACTATCGATGCTCCCTGCTGATACGACTGCTTGTGGAAGAGAATTCCACATCTTTACTGCCCTTACGTATTTTAAGGTTAAACCGTTTTTCCTCTAGTTTTAGTGAGTGGCCACGTGTCTTATTGTATTCCCTTTCTCTGAATAGTTTGTTCCCTATGCTAGGGTCATCACCAGTACAGTATTTGTACATTGATATCATATCCCCCCTCAATCATCTCTTCTCCAGAGAGAATAAGTTCAGTGCTTGTAGTCTTTCCTCATAGCTGATGTCCTCCATTCCCCTAATTATTTTTTTTGCCCTTCTCTGGACTCTCTCTAGCTCCAGCACATCCCTCTTGAGGACCGGTGCCCAGAAATGGACGGAATACTCCAGATGTGGCTGGACCAGCGTCTTGTAGATTGGGAGAATATTATCTTTATTTCTGGAGTGAATCCCCTTTTTCATACATGCCAGTATTTTGTTGGCTTTGCTTGCAGCAGCTTGGCATTGCATGCCACTGCCAAGCTTGTTGTCCACCAGTACCCCCAGGTCCTTTTCCATCTTAGATTCACCCAGAGGTTCCCCCCAGTGAGTAGTTTGCTTTTGTGTTTCTGATGCCCAAGTGCATTACTTTACATTTTTCATCATTAAACCTCATCTGCCATGTAGTTGCCCACCCCATTATTTTGTTCAGGTCCGCTTGTAAGGTTTCCACATCCTGCATAGAAGATATTGGCATGCTTAGTTTAGTATCATCCGCAAATACTGAGATTGTCCTCGATATCCCCTCCTCTAGATCATTTATGAATAAATTAAACAGGATTAGTCCCAGGACAGAACCTTGGGGGACCCCACTTTCCACACCCGCCCAATCCGAGTACTCCCCATTAATCACTAATGTCTATGGGACTCGAACCTCGAAAATCAAACGGCCTCATTTTGAAGGCTTAAATGCAAGTTATTGCCCCAAAAAAGTGTATGGGGGTCCGGGTCCTGACCTGGGGAACATGTAGCAATGAAAAAAAGTTTTAAAAACGATTGAAAATTACTATTTTAAAGGAGCAGTGATTTACTGATTTTAATGAGGCTTAAAGTGAAACTATAAAATGAAAAATTCCTTCAAATATCGTGCCTGGGGGGTCCCCTGAATGTGCCTGTAAAGTAGTGCATCTCTACGATGTATGTAGCCTGCTGCAGCAATACTGACATTTATAAAGAAAAAACTGTCATGTACAAATATACATTCAAGTTTCAAATCACATGTACTTGTCATGCGGCTGCAGAAAAATTGGGCCTTGCTTGTTGATGGTGCCTGAACACCGTAACCCCTCGCAGTTACTCTTGCTGGGTGCAGGAACGGGCCCTGCTGCTAAAAAATCCATACAAATTTGAAATTGCATGTACTTGTCATACAGGTGCCAAAAATTGGGCCTTTGGTGTTGCTGGTGCCTGAACACCGTAACCAACCCCTCACAGTTACTCTTGCTGGGTGCAGGAATGGGACCTGCTGGTAAGAATTCCATGCAAATTTGAAATCGCATGTGCTATACAAGTGCCAAAAATTGGGCCTTTACGGAATGTGGTGCCTAAACACCGTAACCAAGGCCTCGCAGTTACTCTTGCTGGGTGCAGGAATGGGACCTGCTGGTAAGATAGTGGCTGTGGCTGATATCTGAAGTGATCTCTATTCCTAGAGGTCTGTGATCCCTATAGAAAGTTCCACAACTGAGCAAAGGTTACTTTGGCTGATATCTGCAGTGATCTCTATTCCTACAGGTCTGTGATCCCTAAAGAAAGTTCCACAACTGAGCAATGGTTACTGTGGATGATATCTCAAGTGATCTCTATTCCTACAGGTCTGTGATCCCTATAGAAATTTTCACAACTGAGCAAAGGTTACTGTGGCTGATATCTGAAGTGATCTCTATTCCTACAGGCCTTTGATCCCTATAGAAAGTTCCACAACTGAGCAAAGGTTTCTGTGGCTGATATCTGAAGTGATCTCTATTCCTAGATGTCTGTGAATATTATAGAATGTTGCAGAAACTGACCGATGAACAATACTGGTACTGGTAGTGGTATCTGATGTAAAGAAAGTTCTCCCTACCTCACACAGGAACCTTGGCCCTCCCTACACTGCTAGGAATGTCTCTCTGCACTGTCTGACTAAAAAAAAAAACTACTCTCTCCCTGCCTGAATCGCGTGCCTATCCCTATCTCATCACCCGCACAGTGTCACTACACGCTGCGGCTGCGCGAGCAGCCTTTATGTTGTGTGGGGCGTGTACTTGGCCCCTGAGCCATCATTGGCTAAAGGCAGCCTTTAGTCCAATTATTGCAGAGATCATTTGATTGGCCAAAGCATGAGGTCAGGGTGCATGCTTTGGCCAATCACATAACATGCTGCACGCGCGGCGTGTGTGCAGTGCATTATGGGAAACTCAAATTTCCAGCAAAGAAGCACATTTGTTCGTCATTCGACGAACGATCGAATTAGCAATGTTCGAGTCGAACTTACTTTCGATTAGAACTCGAAACTCATCCCTATTAATCACCACCCTCTGGACTCTCCCCTGGAGCCAGATCTCTATCCAGGTACTCACCCTATGGTCCATACCTATGTACCTTAGTTTGCATAGTAAGCGTTTGTGGGGAACGGTGTCAAATGCCTTTGCAAAGTCCAGATACACCACATCCACAGGCTTTCCTTTGTCTAGATGGCAACTCACTTCATCGTAGAAGGTTAATAGATTGGTCTGGCAAGAACGATTTTTCATGAATCCATGCTGTTTACTAATAATAATACCGTTTTCATTACTAAAGTCTTGTATGTGGTCTCTTAACATCCCCTCCAAAATCTTGCAGACTACAGATGTTAGGCTGACAGGTCTATAGTTTCCCCGGATATATCTCAGCCATTTTGTAAATATTGGTACCACGTTGGTCTTTTTCCAATCAGCTGGCACCATACCCGTCTGTTGACTATCCTTTATGATCAAGAATAATGGTCTGGCTATCACCTGGCTGAGCTCTTTAAGAACCCTCGGGTGCAAGCCATCCGGTCCCGGTGATTTATTTATGTTAAGTTTCTCTAGTTTAGTTCTAAGTCCATCCTCCGTTAACCATGGGGGTACTTCCTGAGGTGTATTATTTAATTTAGCATTACAAGCTGGGTTAGTGTAGCCCCCCAATTATTTTGTGAAGACTGAAGAGAAGAAATGATTTAACACTTTCGCCTTCTCTCTGTCCTCTGTGGCCAGTATCCCTTCATAGTCTTTTATGAATCTCTTGAATCTCTTTTGTCAGCCATTGTTTTGCCTTGGCCAATACATCATCAGAAGAGAAAAGATGGTTCTTGTATCAAGGATCTAAAAGATATGCAAGCACAACATTTTTATTCTCCTCATGCTTCTCAAACCGTTTGGCAAGGCTGTCCCTCATGGCCTGCCTACATGCTTTAATGCCACATGTGTTGGGTCCTTCCCGTTGAAGTAGCATCTTCAGCACTCTCAAACATGGGATGACAGAGGACACAGATGAGTCATAATGACTCACCTCTAGTGTCAATTCCTCAATGGGTACGAGCGTCTCAATAATGTTGGCTACTCTGTCCCACTGATCAGCAGTAGGACAAAAATGTCCTCCAAGTCCATATTCACCAGAATATATAGTTAGAGCGCGCTTCTGCTCCAGCATCTTTTGTAACATGTGTAGCGTTGAGTTCCATCGTGTTGGAACAACCTGTATCAAGTTGTTTTTGAGTAAACCAAGGTCTTCCTGAATGCACCTCAGTCGCTGCTTGGCAAGAATAGAATGGTGGAAATGGCCTGCGCACTTCTTCAGCAAGATAATAATGTCCAGAAAAGCTTTCTGGATTGACAGACCATCATTTACCACCAGTTGAAGGGTGTGTGCCATGCAACTGAGGTCTGACACTTCCGCAAGTCTCATACTTTTAACCATGTTCGCTCCACTGTCTCGCAGCACAAGCAGCACTTTGGTGATTCCCCATTCTTGTAGCATGCCTAGAAACAATTCTCTAATGTACTCCCCAGTGTGGGATCCTTGCATCACTTTTGTATTCAACACCAAATGCCTTCTTGTCCATCCCCTGTCAATGAAGTGGCATGTAAGACTCATTTGCCAATCACTTCAAAAATAAGATCGATACAATTCGCGAGGAGATCTCCAATGTGCAAAAAACTCCCCCACTTAACAACCCATATCCACAGGTACAATCAATACTTCCCTCATTCCACCCTACTAGTATTAACGAGGTTTCTGTACTTTTATCTAACATCCATCTAACCACCTGCCCCCTGGATCCTGTTCCCTCACACATGCTACGCTCACCCTCTGACTCTATTCTACGCTCTCTAACTCACATCTTCAACCTCTTCCTCTCTTCTGGCATCTTCCCTAATTCTCTAAAACAGGCGCTAGTCACTCCCATCCTTAAAAAGCCCTCACTGGACCCCACAAACCTTCACAATCTATGCCCCATCTCCTTACTCCCCTTCTCTTCCAAACTCCTTGAACAATTGGTCTACCATCTGACTAAGAACAATCTTCTTGATCCCCTTCAGTCCGGATTTCGCCCTCAACATTCCACTGAAACTGCTATCCTTAAACTCACAAATGACCTACTAACAGCAAACACCAATGGACACTATTCTGTACTACTCCTCCTGGACCTCTCCGCTGCCTTTGACACAGTAGACCACCCCCTCCTCAAAAAAAAACTCTACTCCTTTGGCCTCCGTGACCGTACTCTTCACTGGTTTTATCCTACCTATCCCAACGCACCTTCAGTGCTACTTACAACTCTACTACCTCCTCTCCTCTTCCTTTCTCTTTTGTGTTCCCCCAAGGTTCTGTCGTTGGACCACTCCTTTTCTCAATCTACACCTCCTCCCTGGGTCAGCTGATTGCCTCCCATGGCTTTCAATATCAACTCTACGCTGATGACACCCAAATCTATCTCTCCAGCCCTCAGCTCACTCTATCAGTCTCCTCATGCATCACCAGCTTATTAACAGACATATCAGCCTGGATGTCACATCACTTCCTCAAACTCAACCTATCCAAAACCGAGCTCATGATATTTCCTCCCCCACGGTCCTCCTCCCCTGATTTCTCTGTCAACATCAACGGCATAACTATCTACCCGTCCACCCATGCCAAGCTCCTAGGTATAATCCTGGACTCTGAACTATCCTTTCGGCCACACATCCAGTCACTGTCCAAAACTTGCTGTCTCAAACTCTGCAACATCTCCAAGATATGTCCCTTCTTAACCAATGATATCACAAAGCTTCTAATCCACTCCCTGGTCATCTCTCGTCTTGATTACTGCAACTCCCTTCTCATTGACTTACCTTTAAAAAGACTATCCCCCCTTCAGTCCATCACGAACGCTGCTGCCAGACTCATCCACCTTGCAAACCGCTCTGTGTCTGCTATCCCTCTTTGCCAATCTCTCCATTGGCTGCCACTCAACCAACAAAATAATTTCAAGTTACTAACCATAACTTACAAAGCCATCCATAACTTGGTGCCCATCTACATCACTAATCTGGTCTCAAAATACCGACCAACTTCTTCTCTTCGTTCCTCCCAGGACATCCTGCTCTCTAGCTCCCTTGTAACCACTTCCCATGCTCGCCTCCAGGACTTCTCCCGAGCTTCTCCCATCCTCTGGAATGCTCTACCCCCATCTGTACAACTATCTCCTAATTTGTCTACTTTCAGATGATCCCTGAAAACACATCTCTTCAGAGAAACCTATCTGGCATCCACCTAACGACTGTACTTTTATTTTCTCCATCAGCCCATACCCCACAGTTATTACCTCTTGTATCTCCTGACCCTCCCTCTTAGATTGTAAGCTCTAACGAGCAGGGCCCTCTGATTCCTACTGTATTAAAATGTATTGTATTTGTACTGTCCACCCTCAAGTTGTAAAGCGCTGCGTAAACTGTCGGCGCTATATAAATCCTATATAATAATCCTATATAATAATCAGTGATTCTGTTTGTCCTGACCAGCAGTCAGTTGTGAATGAGAGTGAGTTACCAGCATTCTCTGGTTTCAGCATAGCCTTTACTTTCTCAACGACCTTTTGGTGAATCTTTTGCACCATTTCAGTTCGATAAAATGTGTCACTCTTCATTGCTTGGCTCAAGCATGGACACCAACTGCTTAAATCCAGAGTCCGACAATATTGTAAATTGCTGGTCATCAGTGACCATCATCTCTGTGATTACTCTGTCCAGCATTTGGGATCTTCCATCAGATTTTAGCCACCTGTTTTTTTTTTCTGAAACGTATCTGTTATTGTTGCCTGGGATAGTGATGTTTCACCTTGTGATTCATTTAGTTTTTTCTGTCCTGCATTATACAATTCAACATGATAAACTCTTAGATGGGCCCAAAGATTAGACGTATTTTTGGTTTTTGCAGTCATTGATCCCATGCTTACATTGTTTTTGCAAGTGTTGCACAGTGCTGCTGATTTTCCTGGAGATGGAGAAAAGAAATAGTCCCAGACCACACTTTTAATTTTTCTATCTCCATCCATCTCCATTGAAACTTGATAAGATACTAATATAGGTTTAAATAAAATGACTGGCTGGCACCCTGTGGTAATGAGTATCTGGCACCCTTTGGTGGCTGGCTGGCTGGCTGGCCCCCTCTGGTGGTGGGTGGCTGAATGGCTGGCACCCTGTGGTGGGTGGGTGGCTGGCTGGCTGGCACTCTGTGGTGGGTGGGTGGCTGGCTGGCTGGCACCCTGGTGTGGATGACTGGCTGGCTGGCACCCTTTTGACTCTGATGTATTCCCATATACAAATACATCAGAGTCAAAGCGTATGGAGGTATGTAATCCAGATCTAGGAAATGTACACCAATGTGGTACCTGTCTACAAATGCATAAAGGTGACCCCCAAAACAAATATCTAAACCAGGTTAAGGGAATGTATCCCCAAGTGGTTCCATTCTACAAATACATGAGTCAATGCTTATAGAGGTATGTAATCCAGGTCTAGGAAATATATACCCATGTGGTACCTCTCTACGAATGCATAAGGGTGAACCCCTATAGAAATGTCTAAACCAGGATAAGGAAATATATTCTCATGTGGTACCATTCGACAAATACATTTCCTTATCCTGGTTTAGATATTTCTATAGGGGTTCACCCTTATGCATTTTTAGAGAGATACCACATGGATATATATTTCCTAAAGCTGGATTACATACCTCCATAAGCATGGACTCTGATGTATTTGTAGAATGGAATCACATGGGAATACATTTCCTTAACCTGGTTTAGATATTTCTATAGGGGTTCACCTTTATGCATTTGTAGACAGGTACCACATGGGTATACATTTCCTTGACCTGGATTACATACCTCCATAGGTGTGGACTCCCGTGTATTTGTAGAATGGTACCGCATGGGTATACATTTCCTAAATCTGGATTACATACCTCCATAGGCATTGACTATGATGTATTTGTAGAATGGTACCACAAGGGTATACATTTCCTTATCCTGGTTTAGCTATTTCTATAGGGGTTAACCCTTATGCATTTGTAGAGAGGTACCACATGGGTATATATTTCCTAAAACTGGATTACCTACCTCCATAGGCATTGACTCCTGTGTATTTGTAGAATGGTACCACATGGGTATATATTTCCTAAACCTGGATTATATAACTCCATAGGCATTGACTCCTGTGTATTTGTAGAATGGTACCACATGGGTATACATTTCCTAAACCTGGATTATATAACCCCATAGGCATTGACTCCTGTGTATTTGTAGAATGGTACCACATTGGTATACATTTCCTAAACCTGGATTATATAACCCCATAGGCATTGACTCCTGTGTATTTGTAGAATGGTACCACATTGGTATACATTTCCTAAACCTGGATTATATAACCCCATAGGCATGGACTCCTGTGTATTTGTAGAATTGTAGCACATGGGTATACATTTCCTGAGCTGTGATAATGCAGTGACATGGGAGCCCAGCTCTGGAGACACTCTCTGTGTGAGTATCCTGTCACACAGGCAAGATCTGATTTATCCAAGGAGGGAACATTCTGATTTACAGACCAGCCAGGCTTTCAACTCCTGAGAAAGATTCCCAAATACAGGGATCATGGAACAAATAACCTCTGCTTAAACTACATGTTTGCATCTGTAGCCCCCTGACTTCAAAGCCTGTCCCTGGGGGGACCTCTTTCCTGAGTCCAGGGAGCCCAGCCCCACTACAAGGACTGTTTGGGTTTTAGAAGATGTTAACTTGCAGAGTGAGCTTTCTTAGCATAAACAATAACATTTTGCAGCTTTACATTTCTCTAATAGCTAAGGCTGACCCTATGACATCCTGCTGCTCTTATCAGGCAGGAAACAGCAATCTGGGGACACATCCTCTCCCCTTCTACAAGCAGCTCCCTGCAGGAAAATACTCAGCAGCTCTCCTCATTCCTCCTGTCCTGGGCTAGAAGCAGACAGGTCCTGTGTGAGCTAAATCACAGAGAGAGCAGGAAGAGGAGGGATGACAATAACAACTGGCCTCATCATCATCATCATCAGCCCACCCCTGGGCTCTGACACTGCTGTCTCTTGTGCTGGAGGGGAGCAGCTGCTGCACTGAGCTGGGGGGAAGTCTGGAGGGGGGATTTACAGTAACTGGATTTGACTCCTATCTGATGGGATGTCCAGGTCACAGGACTCTTCTGAAAGCACCAGAGAATTTATAAAGTGATATCAACACAGTGCAAAGTATGCCTGCAATAGCATGTAGGTGTACATGTATGTATACACATATGTCTGATATTCTATATCATTACTACTAATCTATCTATCTATCTATCTATCTATCTATCTATCTATCTATCTATCTATCTATCTATCTATCTATCTATCTATCTATCTATCTATCTATCTATCTATCTATCTATCTATCTATCTATCTATCTATCTATCTATCTACATACATACATATCCTCTTCGATAGATAGATAGATAGATAGATAGATAGATAGATAGATAGATAGATAGATAGATAGATAGATAGATAGATAGATAGTTAGATAGATAGATAGATAGATAGATAGATAGATAGATAGATAGATAGATAGATAGATAGATAGATAGATAGATAGATAGATAGATAGATGGATGGATGGATGGATGGATGGATGGATGGATGGATGGATGGATGGATGGATGGATGGATGGATGGATGGATGGATGGATCGATCGATCGATCGATCGATCGATCGATAGATAGATACTAATCCTAATCCTCTAACTATTATCTATCTAGTTAGTATCACAGGGTACAAAAGTATATATTTTTTTTAGTATGGAATTATATTTTACCAAAAATGTCAAAGATTCAACAAACTTTAGTCAGGATCTCTAGGTTTTGTTCTTGAAGAAAAAGTCTTCTATTTTATATATATATATATATATATATATATATATATATATATATATATATATATATATATATATATATATATATGTGTGTGTGTGTGTATATTATATATATATATATATATATATTTATATATATGTATATATATATATATATATATATTGTAACAAGGTAACAAGGTTTGTATGTGTATGTGGGGGGGGGGCTTTATTTATATATATATATATATATATATATATATATACGTATTTGCATCTACTATGCATACATTTTGCTTATAATAATTATTATTATTATTGTTATTGCTATTCATTATTTTATTTTTTATTTTCTTACAATTCGAGTTTATTGAACAAAGAAGCATATGTTTATATAATATGTATATCTAGTAAGCATATTTGTATTATTATTAATAATAATATTATCCGTAACATTATTATTATTATCATATAAATTATTATTATTAGTACTGTTATTATTAATATTGTTAATATAAATTATTGGTATTGTTCCTAGTGTTATTTCTTCGGTGGAGTTCTTTATTCACTTTCGTATCTATTATTATTAGTAGTAGTAGTAGTATTGGTAGTATTAATAATAATAATCCTTACATTATTATTATCGTAAATATTATTATTATATTATTATTATTGTTATTACGATTATATATATATATATATATATATATATATATATATATATATATATATATATATATATATATATATATATATATATATATATATATATATATATATATGTATATATATATATGTATATGTATATATGTATATATATATATATATATATATATTTCTTCTGTGGAGTTCTTTATTCTCTTTTGTTGCTATTATATATATAAATATTATTGTTTTATTATTTATGTTGTTGCTTTTGTTTTTTTGGTTTTTTGTTTTTTCCTATAATTGGTACACTAGTAGGTTAATTTGGTGAAGTTTTAATTTTTTCCCCTGGTCTCTGGAGATTTTCTATATTTTCAAACACCCAATTAGCTTTAAAAACTAAAAAAAAAGAAAACAGTTATGTTGATTCCTCCCGATCGTTATAGTCCGGTGGTTTAGTCTTTTAGTAAATAGCCCGCAGTGCCCACTCTCCATTCTCTCTATTCATACAGCAGATCGATTAATTAATTGACATGAATTAATGACATGCCTGATATTCTCTGGAATGACTGATGATGCCGCATACAGCCGAAGTACTGAATCCCTCATACAAATGAATGGAACTTCGAATGAAAATATTAGTTAAAATATTGCTAAAAATGTGCTTATATAAAAAAAAAAAAAAAACAACAGAGGAGCCATAGAAAAAGCACATAGGGACCATCAAGGAGCCACAGGGTCATAGGGGAACCAAAGAGGAGCCGCAGTCATAAATGGGGCAATAAAGGAGCCATAGAGGGGCCACAGGGGCCATAGAGGGGCCATAGAAAAGCGATCTGAATGTGAATTGGCCACCTTCTCTTACAGGCTATATTTTAATTTCAGCTAATTATAAAGCTAACTTTTATAGCTGGGTACATATGGCCAATAAAACGAAATAATTTAATTCCTTTGTGGATGAGACTTGCACTGAGTCAGCCAGTAAAATATTAAATTGGAAAATGGAAAGATTTCTCTCCAGGTAAACAGTGTCGGTAACGTTCTGTAAATGTCGCCTGTCGGTAGAGATCTTCTCTGATCGGACTCCTGTCTGCTACATTTCATTACACAATTTCTATCGTTAAGTATCCGAATTATAAACACAAATACTGGACTGGATACATATGTATCACCTAGAAACACACAATGACTTTTTTTAGGATTTACTAGGTCTATTTATCAAGGCTTTCACTTAAGGGTCATTTAGAAATGAGAACATTTAATTAGCATCAAGAGGAAACTTATTGTTTAAAACCTCCTCCTATTGGGTGCAAGACAAAGTCATCTGGTCGGTGTGAACCTGGCTGTCCAATTCCATCCCCCAATCAGATTGCATTCTAGTGATTTTTTTTTTTTCATGCCACATCAGCTGCATAGTTAGTGCATTGGATTTCCATACAGATCAACTATAAAAAATACCACCCTGATGAATCCATCACATCCCACAAAAATGACACAACTTCCTCTCCATTCATTCCTCATCAGTGCCCCGAAGACAACACAGTACTCAGCCTGCAAATATTTCACCAACTACTCCCTTTTGTACTGGAGATATATACATATGCATATATATATATATATATATATATATATATATATATATATATATATATATATATATATATGCATATATATATATATATATATATATATGCATATATATATATATATATATATATATATATATATATATATATATATATATATATATATATATATATATATATATATATATGTGTGTGTGTGTGTGTGTGTGTGTGTGTATTAGATAGATATAGCTTTATACATATCAATAATGTTTATATGTATACATTATATATATATATATATATATATATATATATATACACACGCACATATATATATATATATATATATATATATATATACATACACACACACATATACATACATATACATAAAAACACACATACATACATGCAATCATACATATACATACGCACACAAACAAACAAACATACCTGCATATACATACAAAACATAAATACGCACACAAACACACGCACATACATACATACATACATACATACATACATACATACATACATATACATACAAAACATACATATACATATACATAAATACATATATACGTACATACATACACATACAAAACATACATATACATACTCACATACATACATACATACATATAAACATACATACATATACATGCACACACACTTACATACATACATATAAATAGATAGATACATACACATATATAACACATATTCATACACAGGGTATAGATCTATTACATTACAAAAACAAAAAATATGGTAAAAAATATTTTGTTTTTCTTTTTAATTCCTAATAAGTACATGCATTTACAATAATTTATTTGGAACGTGCGAGTTTGAAAATAGAAGCTAGCTCTAAAACAGATAGATAGATAGACAGACAGACAGACAGACAGACAGACAGACAGACAGACAGACAGACTATTAAGATAGATAGATAGATAGATAGATAGATAGATAGATAGATAGATAGATAGATAGATAGATAGATAGATAGATAGATAGATAGATAGATAGATAGATGGATGGATGGATGGATGGATGGATAGATAATAGATAGATACATAGATAGATAGATAGATAGATAGATAGATAGATAGATAGATAGATAGATAGATAGATAGATAGATAGATAGACATAGGTAACTTTTTATTTAGAGACACTTTATATAAGAAGGCACGTCTTTTTTTTTTTTTTTTGTCAGGCTTAAGAAAGAAAGAAAAATAATTAGGAAAGAAAGAAAGAAAGAAAGAAAGAAAGAAAGAAAGAAAGAAAGAAAGAAAGAAAGAAAGAAAGAAAGAAAGAAAGAAAGATAATTAGGAAAGAAAGGAAAGAAAGAAAGATAATTTAACAGTAAAAATTATTATAGCTCCAAAAATATAATATTCGCAATAGCATTTGGATGGGAAAAACTGAAGAAAGATCCCAATTACATAAATAGAATTCAATATAAAGAGATAGAAAGATAGAATAAAAGAAAGAATGATAGATAGATGTGTGTTTCTCATACCGGTATGCTACTTACATCACGAATGTTTGTTGAATCTTAAAATATTGGAACCATATTTTAAAAAGATATAAACGTTTTTTCTACCTT